>NC_090928.1:311895421-313155346 GCF_040938575.1 Ambystoma mexicanum
AAAGCTAAGAAAATTGTGCAACTTGCTATGCTTAGTAGTAAAATATTTTGCGGCAAGCACCATCTATACATATCTACCTCAATAGAAGCACGTTTTATAAGTATACTTCCACTACGCACAAGGGCAGAATCAACCAAAGGTTACTAGAGGTCGCATGAGGAGAATTTCATAGTTAACAAATCAAGAATAAAAGACAGAAGCAAAACTTAGACAGAGACAAATCATGCCAAAAAGCTAAGGTCGTATTAGCTAAAATAGGCCAACAGTAGCTACAATTAATGAAGCAAGGAACAGAATATCCTGCTCAGAAAGGTCAAGATAAGAAGCAGAAGGTAGGTGTTGGACAAAATGAAAATCAAATACATGAATTACATGGAGAATGAGGCAATTTTACAGTGTCTAAATCAAGTGACCAGCCGAGCGAGAAGGGAGACTTTCACACCTACGCATGGCGGTGTGCCATGCAAAGATATCAGTACTTTTCCAGACAGAGATGCAGTCTCAAGGCCAACCACAGTGAAATAATTGACACATGACCACTGAAGTGATAATTGATTGTAGCAATAATTGGAGAAAGGCTGGGGGAGCTGATGAGCACCCTGCACCTGGCCGACCATTCTGCATGCTGCTAGGCAAAGTGGAAAAGTATGAGTGAGGTGGTGCCAACCCAATCATAGTGGACCAAGTAATATAGGGTCTTATAGTCAGTAGAACCAATGGAACGTCGTACTTTTAGCGACATCTACAGTAGCCATTTTTAAGGTAGGGCTTAGATGCCCCACCTGACAGTGTTTACCCAATCCCCTCACTCCGTTACCATATACAGATATAGTACCTATATTAAAGTTACCTTCCTAGAACCAATAGAATTGCATGCAACATTTTAAGCCTTACGCATCAGTGATGACAAGTTTTTGGTATAAATGATGTGTTTTTTATGAAGTTCGTTGGAGTTGTGAAGCGAGAAGGAAGATCAAGCAACCGCTGATATTCATGAAACCCCCCGTTTTTTGTACTTTTCATTAAACAGACTCCCTTTGCCAAACCATTGAGTTGTCATTATTGATTTGATGCTAGAGTATTAATCTGCATCCCCATCCATCTGACGGGTGCTGCTACTTCATCTTAAAGTGCTATTGGGCAACCCCCAGCTTTATGAGCCGGTTGGGGTCTTAGTGCACAGTGCGTCCGCTAGATAATTTATTACCAATTACAAATATCTCTACTGTGTCTCCACCCTTCGTGCATCTGCACACTCTTCCTCCTCGAGACTCCCAACACAAACAGCGGTATCATAATAATACTCTCCTAATGATCATGAATGCGACCCATGCGGTTCTGAACAGAACGAATTGCTGGGTGTGTTCACACTTGCCACAACATGGGAAAAAGGGGTTGGGCTGGTATGTTCATCCATCCTCTTCCTTTAACCACTGCCTGCTATGCCTCACTTAGAGCACTATCCTTTGGTCGTTGGAACGATAGTATTACTGGGAATTTTGATGGAACTAATGTCAATGAATTTGAAAAGCGAGTCTTAACACCTTTAGGATGTTCTCTCTTTGCGAATAGGAGTAAGTTCAATATTGCTTCTATTAGGCCTTCTGATAGACTTTCTAGACCTTTTAAATCATTGATCTCTTTCAAAATGGCTCCCGTATGCAACCGGGATACCACGCCTCCCTCTTATACTATCAACCATAGTCCAGAGACTGTGCCATTCTGCATACAGTGAAAGGGTTCCCAGCCAATGGGTACATTCAAGGGTTGTACTACCATTGCAAATTTAACCAGTGAGGATAGACCCTTGTGTGTAGGAGAACCTGTTTATTTTGTTTGTGGCAATGAGGCTTACCCATGGTTACCCAGGGATTGGCAGGCTACTTGTTACTTGGGTATTTTATTGCCAGAAGTATATGTTGCTACCACCTTTGAAGTTTCTGGACCTCGTCCAAGGCGGGATAAGAATGGTGATGCACCTTCACAAGTCTTGGGTGACGTAGCAAAATCCATCGTGCCATTCTGGGGTCAAATAATGAATTCTGAGGATATCTGAAGACCAGCAAGAGTACTGGAAAAGACCATCAATAGGACCACCGATTTTTTGTACAACATGACGCTAGAGCAAAAGGCAATTAGGTTAGTAGCCCTTCAAAATAGAATGGTGTTAGACGTCATTCTAGCTGAGCGTGGTGGGCTATGCAAAATGGTAGGATCCGTATGCTGTGTTTTTGTACCCAACTCCTCCCCTACCATATTCAAGGCAATTCAAAATCTACATACCTTGAGTACTGAAGTACATGTCCCAGAGGGAAACTGGAATCTTAGTACTTGGTTCTGGGACTTGTTACGATCATGGGGTTGGAAGATATTTGCAGTCTTAATGGTGATTCTTGGTATTCTCCTGTTCTTTTGTTGTTGTGTACAATGCCTCCCTCTCATATGTTCCATGATAGGAGGCTGTTGTGCACAAGCAGCAGGTACACTAGGAACTAAGATACAAATGCCTGAAAAAAAGCAACCAATGCCTTAGTAATGCAGGAAATAACTATTAAAGAGTTAATGGCAATTTATGTTTTTGAATCCAACAACTCAGAGTGTTCTGATTATGATACAATGCAAAGTAACTAATGCTGTGAGATTTGGAAGAAATCCTTTGTGCATTTCTTGGAACAGGACTTATCCTAAAGATCAAGAAACAAGGAAAGAGCTACACAGCTGAATACAACTAAGTTTGCCACTATGTTTAAGGAACCTTGGAGCCACAGTGAACCTCAATTCAAAGTGTTGTCTGCATCAATAACATCAGCCATATACAAACATCAGAACTAAATGGTAGACAAACTAAAACTATGTGCCTTAGCAATAAGCTACAGAATTCGTTTCTTGAAACTAGGATCAACCTAAGCTGGAGAACCAACATCACAATTGAATCTTCAAGGATAGGACAACATGTCAAAAGTGTATACTAATATTGTTATATTTGTTATGTGAACTGGGCACAAACCCAAATGTGTAACTTATTAGTTTGGAGAAGGCTGGGCTATGACCAGGACTGTGTATAAATACTGCATGCTTTGTGATGACCAGCACTCACTCCCCTCACAGTGTCTGCTGGTACACACTGCGGGGTGCTTGGGAGCCAGATAGGTATCTGCTTTGATATTTGAATCCGTACGGAATAAAGTTGTATTCATAACTTTGACTTCGTGACTGGCGGATTCAATTTTTGGTGGTACTAAGCCTTGATATTCCTTGCTGATCTATCACCAGGTGTGGCTGAACACAGCAATGTCGTCTCAGAAGCTTGACAAGTCAGGCAAGAACGGGAAAATTCCTTAACTTTTATGCTGAACTGTGGCTAGTAAAAGTGCGCAGACTGTTAGGCAGAGTTTGTGTGCAGTACCCTTTGGGACCACTACACACAACTAGGGCTACAGGTGTAAGCAAACCAACCTTTGGTATAAGTCTGTACTACACAGTTCTGGTAGCATTGCTGAGCAGCCAGGCTTATCTCAAGAGGGAATTTTGAGATGTAATGCTGTTACACAGAGGTCTACAATCACAAGTATTCAAATAAACACTTACACTCAAGGTTTCTTGGTAAAACACTTATTAATTTATTTCACAGTCACTTATAAAACATCCACTAGAAGGAGGCACTCTTTATTACACACAAATATATTTCAATACTTTACACTGTACGTTTCTGAGGCATTTAAGCTACTTTGAAGGAGGAGCAAAATGGCATTCAGAGTACTTTGAAGTAAGAGCAAAAAGGCATAGGTTAATAAAAAAGAAGATTACAGTTACTCTTAGACAGTGAAAATACTTTGAGTTCACCAGAGGAGTTAATTCAATGCAATAGGTCAGGCCAAAGTCAATGGGCTAATGTCTTGTATAGGATAAAGTAGTTCTGGTAGTTAAACGGAAAAGTCTTTGCCAAAGTTCTCAGAAGTAGTTTGTAAAAGAAAGAATCATATGTTGGGTCACAAGCTGATTAGACCTGCAAGTTGGGAAAGTTTCAAGCACTTTCCCTGCAAGAAGTAAGTACTCTCTGCCTCGTTTCACAGTACCCTACAAATTAAGAAAAAGGTGCAGCTGAAGACTTCTGTTGCTGGCAGTTCCTGCAGATCTCGCTGTTCCTGAGCCTCAGTCATGGGGACAAGAGGGAGGACGTCGGGGACTCCTGCACTTCACTGAGACTGGTCGCAAAGCTGGCAACTGGCAAATCTTCGATTCCGGTAGCTGTAGTAAAGCACACAAACTGTCCCTCTCCCTGGTTATTCGGTTTCCTGCAGCACTCTGAGGAAAATAAACCAGCTCCGAGAATGGTATTCAGGTGGCTTAGTGTCGAGTTGATTGGTCCCACCAACTCAAAGGGAGAAGTCGTCCTTGCAGGGCTTCTCTGCCGAGGTGAACTTAGCGATTCAGACCTGCAGCAGGGCTTCACCGGGCAAACCAATGGTCCAGGAGTTACAGCAGTCGTCATATTCAAGCTCGTCTTTGGTTCTTTCGTTCCAGTGGTCGTCTCTGCCTTCCAAACCAAGAGACTCGCCTTTTATTCAGTTCTCTCACATTCATTCCAGCCTAGCTGTCACTCACCCAGCAGGGTGGCTGTCCTTGCCGGACAGTCAGCCAACCAATCCCGCCAGAGTGCATTTGGGTCTCCTAGGAGACTAAGCACAGGGAGTTTCGGGCACCTCCCTCACTTCCTGCCCACCCCAGTCACTCGGGCGCCAGAGGCAGTCGTCAGTCCTGAAGCCCACCAAAGGCGAAGAAACAAAGGGACCAAACCTGGTTTGGCGCGCAGAGACAAACTCTAGAAGGACCTTTCCTAAAAGAAATGGCAAAAAAAGAAGACCGGGACCTGTTTAAACAAAGGGGCTCAGATGCCATCTTGAAAACCATGGCTTCCGCGATTTAACGCCACCGGTGTTCGCATCGGGATAAATCATGGTAGTTTGTTGTAATACCACTGCCACCAGCCATTTCGAGAGGAAAGGGTAGCATTTGACTCCTACATGAGTTTCTAGACACAGGGGCTACTAGGTAATCCCTCCAGCACTCTATAGTCAGATAGGAAGTGCTGGGTCTAGGAATTTGAAAAGACTAGTAAAGTCAATTTCACTTTACTTACTCTGGGAAACAGTAGTTTATCCCAGAGAAGGTATTTAAACCTTGGGAAAGCCTGAAAAGGTTTCCCTGTGCCACTGCACTGAGGATGCTGTGTGACACAAATGAAAAGATGATGCCTATGGAGTTGGTTAGACTCCATAACCACAAGAAACAAACAGAGAAAACACATTGATTTAAAAAGTTCAAAGTCCCAAAGTTTAGCAAAAGAGCTGGAGGTCTCTAAGGTGGGAGGAATTGGCACATTTTGAGAATTGTCCCTAACACAGACAACCAGTCTGATGTCTTAGTCATTCCCAAATGACCTGCTAAAGGAATTTGGTGACCCAAATCCAAAAGGAACTTTCTGTGACAATGGGCAATCACCATCCTTCTGGTACCCTCACCCTCAGAGTCTTCTGGATCACTGTACAGGAGCCCATCCTCTCAGTGCACTTTGCACAGGCCAGGGGCCTCGCCCTTAACCTGCTCCTCCACCTGCTTCTGCCGACCCGGCAGAGTGGGACACTTTTTCTGGGCTTTAAAGAAGTCAGTCTGATCTGGGGCCCCAGCTGATGCAAACTCATCCAGCTTGGGCAGATCCTTCAGATCTGCGCTCACCTGGTCCTCCACCTCAGGTTCCTGCACTGCGCCAAGCAACTCTGAAGTCACTGAGTCCCCTGCTGTTAAAGTAAGATCCTCATTGGCTACTGGCCACTCTCCGATAGGAGTGGGCAACTCAGCAGTCTGTGGAACTGGACGAGGGGCTATCGGACATGCCGGTCCCTCCAACAAACCCTGCGGAAGCACTCCAGGACCTAAGCCTCTGAGAGTGTTCAATCTGGGGATCTCCTGGGCCCTTGATTGGGTAGGATCAGGAATATCATTATCCAACAGACATAGGAGAGGGATGGAGTCATTCACCACTACACAGCGCTGGGTTGTTTCACCTCACCAGCTGAACTCTGCTATCACAAAGGGGCACTTAATATTTCCGTCAAACCCACTGATGCTGCAATCAGGCCCATCAATATACTGGGATGGGTGTACCCACTGCCGGGTTGCAGTAGTGAGGTGGTGTCTTGGAACACCAGAGATGTGTGTCCATTGATATACTGTGAATGCGTTGTTAGTGAGAATTCTCAGAAATGTGCTAATTCCTTTCTAACTTAGAGAACCCAAGCACTTTTGCTGGACTCTAGGACGTTTTAATTTTTAACCTGGAGAGAGTGAGACCTTTTCCCACTCTCTCATGTGTTTTACTGTGATTTAAACACTGTGTTTCTTTTTAGTTTTGGAGTCAGACAAACTCCATAGGCATCATCTTTGCATTGTGACACACAGCACCTTCAGTGCATTGGCACAGGGAAGTCGCTTAGATTTCCCAAAGGTTTAAATACCTTCTCTTGGATACATTACTGTTTCCAAGAGCAGTAAAGTGAAATTGACTTTACTTACATTTGTAACTTTCTAGAGCCAGCACACACTATCTTACAATAGGGTGCTGGACGGATTACTTAGTATCCCCTAGTTTCTCATGTAACATTTGAATGTTACCCTTTCTACATTTAATGGCTGGTGGCAGTGGTTTACTTTTAATTACCATTTGGAGTTTTTACCGCAGGCTGCGTTCACAGCTGCAGTAAGGCACCAATGAGTGCCTATTTTGTCAAAATGGACCCAGTCTTCTTTTTTCACCATTTCTTGCTGGAAAGGTCATTCTTGAGATTTACTCTGCGTGCCAAACCAGGTTTATTCCCTTTGTTCGCTTTGTCTTTGCCGGGATTCATGAGTGAAGCCCGCCTCTGGCTCCAGTATGTCTGGCAGGGGCAGGAAGTGAGGGAGGTGCCCACAACTCCCTGTGCTTAATCCCTTTGGTTACAGGAATGCACCCAAAGGTGATTGGCTGGCTGGCTGTCTGGCAAGGACAGCCACCATGCTGTGTGATTGACCGCTAGGCTGGTATGAATGGGAGAAACCTGCATAAAAGGTGAGGCATTTTGGCTTGGAAGGCAGAGTCGACCACTGGACGAAGGAATCCAAAGAAGAACTTGGAAGAAACACCTGCTGCAACTCCTGGACTCCTTGGTTTGCCCGGTGAAGCCCTGCTTCTGTGCTGAAGCTCTGAATTTGCCTCGACTAAAGAAGCCCTGCAAGGACGACTTGTCCTCTTTAGTTGGTGGGACCAATCAACTCCAAAGTGAACTCATTTGGACATCCTCCAGAGCTGGCTGTACTTCCACTCCTGCTGCTGCTGGGACCAAAGTGCCAGGGAGATGAACACCAAACAGAGTGCATCACTTTTAATTCGGACCCAAGCTTGTGGAAGAACCTCTGGACTCCCAGTAAGCAGGACTGACCAAGCCTGAGCCACCTCAACAGAGTGCTGGTCCCCAGATGCAAGGAAAGTCCAGAGTGGTATCCGAGAGTCCACGGTGGTGCTATTTGCTGCGACGCGACGAGCTGAAACCGCAAAGTACAGCTGAATAGAAGTTTGTCCTTTTCTGCTGCTCACAGTCCCATTGCAGTGCAGGGGTCCCCAGAAGTCCTCCCTCTTGTCCCCATGACTGAGGACCAGGAACAAAAGGATCTGCAGAGCTGCACAGGAACAGAAGCCAGCTGGAACCATTTCTTCTAACCAAAGGTGCTGTAAAGTTTGAGAGGACTTACTTACCTCTTGTTGTTGTAGCCGTACTTGATCTCAGTTGCGACTTGTCTTGGTTGCTTCTTTAGAATTGCTTGCATCTTCAACCTCTCACAAGCCTCCCAGATTCTGACCCTACATTGATTCTTCTTTTCTACAAAGACTTCTAAAGAATTGTGCAAAACTTTTACTTACCTGCAAGAAGTGCTTCAGCTCACCTAGACTTTTGCCCAGTTGACATTGGCTAGCATGGCTCCCTGAATAACTATTCTCTCCTCTGCTTGTGCCTTACCTTCCCTCCAGGAAAGGGTTAATTTACTTTGTATTGGAGGGTTCAAAAGTATTTACCTGCTTCAGGATATTGGTTTGATCTCTTGTTTTATTCTGAAACTTCTTTACTTTAACACCCATCTCAGTATTGTTCTAAATGTGCCAGTGATATATTAATGTCCACAGTATCCTAGCTATTTAAGACACCTGAGGGTGTAGGAAGTTTCTGTGTGTCATCCCAAATGGGTATTTGCTGATTTAGAGAAACTAAGAGTGTGTATTTTGGAGTGTATATGTGTGTTACTATTATATTGCCTCTTCTGAAGAAGGCTTATTCAAACTGACTGTTAAATAAATTAATAATTGTTTAATGAAGAAGCCGAGTCGAAGTGTTTATTTTGATACTTCTCACTGTGAATCTCTGTGTAACCACCCCACTGCTCACTTTGACCCCTCTTGAGATAAGCCTGGCTGCTCAGCCACATTACCAACCTGTGTAGTACAGACTTATACCAAAGGTTGGGTTCCTATTGCCAGGAGGTCAAGGTTGTTGTAGTGCACCCAAAGGGCACTGCTGCACATCTTGCCTAAGAGGCATCATGAAGAAGCAAGAGACACACAACAGGCTTAATGTTCCAACAAAAGATATGTATTAACTTAAATGTCACGATCGTAGAAGGCCTATCTTGCCCAATGCTAACGTGGCATTTCCCTACCTGAACGAAACTAAGGAACGTCTAAGTCAAAGAGTTCAACTTAAAAGTCCATCTGTGTCCAAAAATCTATTCTTGACCTCACAACTAAAGCTAACATATGTGTTGTAGGGATTTTAATAACAAAAAGAAATGATGTTCAACTCAAAGTTCTGAGCTTCTTCCAGCTCCCCTTCCCCAAGTGCATGAAAGTTAAACAAAAGTCTCAAGATTACCTTTCTCAGGTCCAAGGCAATCTTGTTCCAAGCAATCCCCGGGGTTCCCTTACCCCAAGTTTAAAAAAACACAGTTCAAAAACACAAAGCAGTCTTGAGGCTCTGTTCTTAAGACGGCACATGCAGTTCTTCAAATCTCAAGGTTCCTTTTCCCAAGATTTTTAACTCTGCCACTTATACTTAGTTCAGTCTTTTAAAAAAGGCAAGATAACTTGAGGTCAGCCCGACCCTCCTTCTGGTTTGCTTCACCAGTTGACTTATAATACTTCCCCTTGGTTTGGTTTCACAATGTCTTTGAATTTCCTTGTTCAGGATTCACTGGTCAAGGCGCAGTTGTCAGACCACATGGTCCACCCATCACATGTCACGCAACCAGGATCCTTAGGCTCTACAACCCATACAAGTTCTTCAGCACTTGCCCCTGTGTACCACATGACCTTCACTTAATTCTTCTTTGTTGGCTTTTTGACTTTATGTGCAATTTTAGATTTCTATGGCTTCCTCTTGTCAACCTCTTGGTCCTGTCATCATGTGTTACACACCTCTTGCCAGTCTTTTGCCTTGCCACACTGCATTCACTCATAAAAGTTCCCTTAGTGTGGGTTTTGTGCATACCCCACCTTTCAAAGGCACTTCTTCACACTTGCACTCCTTTTCAGTAGTTTGCTTATCATAGGGCACTTTGGCTGTCCCTGGATAATTGCTTGGACCATAACATTTATTCCATTTAGTTTTTCATAATGTTCTTTAGTTAGGCACTTAAGATGGATTTGTTAGGTTCAAATTCACAGTTCTGTTCAGTTTGGTATTCAAGATGCGTTAATTGCGCTTATATTCATATTCAGTATTCAATATGCATGTTTTGTATTAACTTTTCATAGACCGTTACTTGCTTAAAGTCTGTTAGGAGCGCCCTGGTGGCCAAGTACTTTCTCTTACACTCACCGGCTCTCTGCATCTCCTTCAGATGTCCTCCATAGCCTCTTCTACACTTTGCGAGGCCGCCTGATCCACCTGTTGTGAGCTCTGCTTGCCTGCCGGGCCTTTTCTTCCACACGCCGGCAATAAAGGAGGTTTCACTCTGGATGCTAATAGCGTCCCCCTTCTCTCTCTCTCTTTCTCTCTCTTTGTCTCTCTCTCTCTGTGATTCACCCGCAGCTCCTGCTGCCGGCTTGTCCTGGAGGCTCCCACACCTGTGGCAACAGTATGGCCCACTCGTCGTGCACCGCACAAGTCCCTTGGGATATCTGCTGGCATCCTGGCTCCTGCTCCGGTCCCGTGGTCCCACCACGGCTGCCTCCACATGAAAAGGATCTCCTGCTGGCCTCTCCCATGCAGGCCTCCCTGTCACTCCCCTCCTGTTGTTCTCTGACCCTCATTTTATACATCTGCAACCACTTAACAGGTTGCAGATGTGGACCATTACAAGAATTGCCTGACTATGATTAAGGGGACATGCCTGACTCTCACCATACTCTGCAGGCATTTTCTTTGTCCCAGTACCAGAGTGGTAACATTAAGGTTTAGTGTTCATTACTCTCAGTCTCCTCTTCCTCATCCCAGTACTTTCAGATGTTAAATGTGGGGAAATTAGGGGAGAGGTCTTGCAATAGCCCATAAAGGTTGGGGGAGGGTTAGGTTGGTCAACATTAGGGAAAGGGGGATACCGTGTCTCTCCTGTGGGCATCCCACTCCCCATCTCTGAGGACCCTCCACCAAGGTGATCCTCCCTCGCTTCTCCACCCACATGGTCGGCATCCAGAGTGGTAGCCTTTCCCTGGCCAACTGAGAAGAGGATCCAGGGGATTTAGGAGTGAGAATACCCTCAGGTTTCTGATAATACAATTTTCTAAATGGAGTTGAGTATTATAGGTAACTGGGATCTCTTCTGGAGACCCGGTACCATTCCCACTCAGTGTAACCAATCCACATTCATCCACTCCTTGGACTAGTGGGAAGTCCTCCACAAGGAGGCCCAAACTAATAATGGCCTCCTCCACAACTCTAACATTCACTATGGCTTGCTTGGGTAATCCCTTGTTGGCAGGATTCCCTTTCATATGGCCCAGCTCCCTACAAACGAAAAAACCTTTGCGTGGTGAGAACGCAGGTGTCCCAGTGTTAGGGGTGCCTGTGCTCTTCTTTTCGGGATGTATGTCTGAATTCAAGTTTTAGAATCCCCTTCATTCTTTTGGGGACCTGACTCTGAAGAGGATTGGATAGGACCTTTATCCTTCCCATCCTTGTTAAATTTTTTGTCCAAAGAGCTCTCTTACATTTGGGTGTGCTCGCCTGAGCCTTTTTCTGGACTCGAGTACTCACAAACCTGTCGGCAGCCTTTGCAAACTCCCTAAGGTCTGTGATAGTCTTGTCCACAAGATGATGGTGTGGGTCAAACTCACAATTCCTCAATACATGCTCACACACAATCAAATCGTACATCCCTTTAAATGTGTCAACTTTGTTACCAGCCACCCACCCACACAGATATTTCAATGACAAGTGTGTGAACACTTCAAATGTCTGTCCAATTATCTTTCTGAGCTCTCTGAATCTCTTTAAATACTGTTGAGGGGTTTTACATAACTTCCTGAGGAGGGCCACCTTCATGCTCTCATAAACGTGCCTTTCCTCAGAGTCAACTGAAGAATTGCATCAGTCCCTGGTGTCGGTAAGTGACTGATCAGGGCTGCACCCCACAGTACCTCGTCCACCACCTGTAGCTGAAAAGCAATCTTGAGTGCTTCAAACCAGTAAATAATATCCTTCCCCACTTCGTAAGCCTGCACAAGGTCTTAGGGATGTGGGGCTGAGGTTTATACCGGTCACCCTGGTTTGAATCACTACCGCTGCTTTCACTAGAGGTGGATCTATTGGCCGCCTTCTTCTCGTCGAGTGCCAGTCTGTGCAGCTCTATGGCGGCCCTGTCCGGCTCCATTGTGACCTTGTCACCTTCCATTGTGGCCTTGTCCCTCTGTTTTTATTCTTCCAGCGCTAGTCTCATCTCCTCCAACAGAGCTTTCTTGATTCTATATCGTTAATAGCCAGGACAATTACTGGGCCACTTAGAAACTGAGCTGAAACCTGGGACCTGCGGGATCCTGCGCTAGTCACTAACCTCGATGACACTCTAGAGTGTTGAGAAACAACGCTTGCCCCCCCAGCAGGATGATTGGCAAGAATCATCCTGCCAATTCCTCATCGTGGGGCGAGGGCAGGAGCCCCCCCAGCACCCCTAGCCCAGCAGAGGAACCACGCGACAAGCGGGGAACAGGACAGGGCCTGCCTGACCCTGTCCCCACACGGCGCTTGACTCGCCCATGCCGGGCGCAGCGCGGGCTGAAACCGAGGCTGAGCCTCATTTACATCAGCGGTAACCGCCGGCAGGCGGATCACGCCGGCGGCCAGCTCCAAGGCCACTCTAAGGCCTGTTGAGAGCCTGCCTACCCCCTCACTCCACTCTTCCTCATCGTGGGGCGAGGGCAGGAGCCCCCCCAGCACCCCCAGCCCAGCAGAGGAACCACGCGACAAGCGGGAACAGGACAGGGCCTGCCTGACCCTGTCCCCACACGGCGCCTGACTCGCCCATGCCGGGCGCAGCGCGGGCTGAAACCGAGGCTGAGCCTCATTTACATCAGCGGTAACCGCCGGCAGGCGGATCACGCCGGCGGCCAGCTCCAAGGCCACTCTAAGGCCTGTTGAGAGCCTGTTTGGAGCATCAGGAGCCAGGGGCCACGGTCCATTAATCTTTTGTGAGTAGTGGGAATACCCTCAGTCTATACTATTGTGCTTTCTGGTATGCCCTCTGCTACTCCGCACCCATAAACATTCGAACTCGGTTTCTTTAACTGTTTGCTACATATGCTCATGCTTCCAACGCCACCGCCTCTATGCATTACTGCTGCCACCTCTTTAATAGTACAGGCATCCTTAGCCCTTAGTGCTCCATGCCTCATGACTGCTATTTGGCCGTGCCCTATGGTCGCTAACGTACAACCGCAACTGTGTTGTGCCCTATGGTCGCCTAGACCCCACTTGCATTGTGTTGTGCCCTATGGTCGCCCAGACCCCACCTGCATTGTGTTGTGCCCTATGGTCGCCCAGACCCCACTTGCATTGTGTTGTGCCCTATGGTCGCCCAGACCCCACTTGCATTGTGTTGTGCCCTATGGTCGCCCAGACCCCACTTGCATTGTGTTGTGCCCTATGGTCGCCCAGACCCCACTTGCATTGTGTTGTGCCCTATGGTCGCCCAGACCCCACTTGCATTGTGTTGTGCCCTATGGTCGCTTAGACCATACTTGCATTGTGTTGTGCCCTATGGTCGCCCAGACCCCACTTGCATTGTGTTGTGCCCTATGGTCGCCTAGACCATACTTGCATTGTGTTGTGCCCTATGGTCGCCTAGACCCCACTTGCATTGTGTTGTGCCCCATGGTCGCCTAGACCCCACTTGCATTGTGTTGTGCCCTATGGTCGCCTAGACCCCACCTGCATTGTGTTGTGCCCTATGGTCGCCTAGACCTCATTCGCATTGTGTTGTGCCCTATGGTCGCCTAGACCCCACTTGCATTGTGTTGTGCCCTATGGTCGCCTAGACCCCACTTGCATTGTGTTGTGCCCTATGGTCGCCTAGACCCCACCTGCATTGTGCTGTGCCCTATGGTCGCCTAGACCTCATTCGCATTGTGTTGTGCCCTACCTATAACGCCTATGCCCCCTTCACGCCACTCCCCTGTACATTACTTAGCCCCAGCATGCTACTCTGCCTGACTGCGATCATGTTCCCTTTCTGTGTCATGCAAAGTAACATACCCTGCACTGGCAACAGTTACCTAGCCTATAATAATGGTTTAGTCAGACCCGCCTGCCCAAGACACCACCCGATCACCTGCCCTACACCATTCCTGCCCACCACACCAGCCTTCCCCCCGGATACCAAGTCCGCCCTTCCCACCCATAGACATGCACACGTTCCGCATGTCGCAGCTAACACACACCTAGCTGTCTATAAGCAGAACCCCATCAACACGAGAGCATCTTGCCCTACCATTGACTACAACACCTCTACATTAGCTAACCCAACCAACTCCCGTAACACTACCCTCATCCCCTCCGATCGGAATTCGAGACTTGGCGCTAGAACCCACTACAGACCTAGCAAAGGCCCTACCAAATCACTCAATAAGATCAACCCTCACACTGTAACACCCATCAACACTATCCATCCCAGTCTTAAAGGAGCTCTCCTAAATGTCAGATCATTAGTCGCCCATGCCTCAGAAGTCGCTGACATCATTCTAACAAACAACCTGGACTTCCTTGCGGTAACCGAAACATGGCTGCACGATGCTGCAGGTCCATCTCTTACCCTAGCCATACCTGATAACTACACCATCCTTAGAGCAGATAGACCGAACGCTCGAGGTGGCGGCGTAGCTATCATCTTTAAGACCACGCTTGACATCAGACTATCCTCTGCTCCCCCACTCAAATCCTGTGAACACATTACAGTCAAATTTCAAACCTCCCCTAAAAGTACTATTACGCTGCACTTAATTTACCGACCCCCGGGCCCTCCTGGCTCATTTGAGGAAGACATCACTTCACTAGTTGCTGAAAGTTCCAAACCATCAGCACAATTGATTATACTCGGAGACTTTAACCTTGGGTTTAACGACCCCCTAGACACCCCAGCCACTGCCCTGGCCATGGCATTAGAGGAGCATGGCCTCCAACAACTTTGCTCCAAACCTACCCACTCGAAAGGCAGAATCCTTGACTGGATAACTACCCTTAACTGCAACATTACTACGAAAGATCCCACACAACTTATCTGGACTGACCACCACCTCCTCCCGTTTGACATTCTTACCAGCAACTCAGCACATAAAAGGCCTATCATGGCACCTGCCTGCCCTACTAGGAAAAAGAGCAATATCACAGCGGAAGCCCTAATACCTCTGGTGATCCCTACTTTAAACGCACTACCCGCCACAATGGACTTGAACCAACTGGTCAACGCCTACAATGAGTCCATGGCCAAAGCCATTGACATCATTGCCCCACTGAAACTGCGCAAAGGAATACCCAAAGCGCACCTGAACACATGGTTCACCCCGGAGCTCAAAACCCTGCGTCAACAAAAAAACAAACTTGAAGCACTCTGGAAATCAGTGCCTTCTATAAATAACAGAACCAATCTCACCAACATCTCCACCCTCTACAAAAATGAGATTATACGGGCCAAGAAAGAATCTCTCAATACTAGGATCTCCCAGGCAAGCTCCAGTACTAAGGAGCTCTTTAACATACTAAAGGAATTAGAAAACCCCATCACCCCCACTGACTCTTGCACTAAGGATAAACCCTGGTGCACAGGGATCCAGAATGCCCTAGCTAACAAAATCTCAGGGCTCCAAACTAAAATCAACAACAAACGACAACAACTCACTCTCGATCCCACCTCCTTCCCCACGCCCCCTCCACCTACTGCCACTAATTCAGGCTTCACCTTCAAAAAGGTATCCATATTGGAGGTTCAGAAAATTATAGCATCCCTCAAACCATCGAATTGCAAGGGGGACAGCTGCCCCGCACAGATCATAAAAGATGCAGCTAGGGATCTCTCCCCATTTATCACCAAATTAATAAACCTGTCCTTCGCCAACAACATGGTCCCCAGCAATCTGAAACAGTCCTGGGTCCTACCGCTACTAAAAAAAACTACTCTCAACCCTGACATCCCCACGAATTACAGACCCATTACCACCGTCCCATTCCTACTAAAAATCTTGGATAGAGTGGCTTATTTACAAATCCAGGACTACCTTGAGGCCAATCACCTACTAGGAACTCGCCAATCTGGCTTCAGACCACAACACGGGACAGAAACGGCCCTTGTTGATCTCAAATGCCAGATAGACGAACTCAAAGACAAAAACAAGGCTGCCATCCTTCTACTCCTTGACCTCTCCGCTGCCTTTGACCTGGTCGACCATAAAATCCTGTGCAACCATTTATCTCTGGCAGCACACTTCTCCCACTCTGCAGTCACATGGATCCAATCTTTCCTGGACAACAGAACCATGCGGGTCTTCTCCCCCCTAGCAGCGGCTGACCCCATCCCCATCACCTGCGGTGTCCCACAAGGATCCTGTGTCTCACCTACCCTTTACAATATTTTCACCAAGCCCTTATTCGACAAGCTGGACAATCTGGGTGTCACCTATACTAACTACGCAGATGACACCCAGATACTCCTCACCTTATCAGGCAACTACAACAAGGACGCCAAATGGATCAATGAAGTCTTTTCCATCATTCAGGCATGGATGGCCACACATGGCCTATGCCTGAATGATGACAAGACTGAATTGCTTCTTGTCGGCTCACCGAACACTATCAGTAAACTCTGTCCCGGCTACACTAGCTTCACTAATGACGGTAACACCATACCCATTGCCAAGAGCGTAAAAACCCTCGGCTTCTACCTAGACACGAACATCAACCTAGCTAAACAAATCAACATGACCGCCTCAGCCACTGCCTACACCGGTAAACTTATCAGGGCCTGCAGACCACTGATCTCCCCTAGCAACTGTCTCATCCTAGCCAGAGCACTCATTCAATCTAAACTGGATTACTGTAATAGCCTCTATGTAGGTGCCAACAAAACAGTAATCAATAAATTGCAAGTTTTACAAAATAACGCACTCCGTGCCGCCCTCAATATTCCTAGAAGGGAACACATCTCCGCCACCAGAACTGCCTGCAAATGGTTGTCCATCCAACAGAAAATTGATTTGAAAACCATATGCCTTACTTACAAAGCCCTCAATCATCTTGCCCCACCCTACCTCTCGAACAAATTTACACTTAGACAGAACACTAGAACCACCAGATCGTCCAACTCATTACAACTAACAGTTCCCAAATACTCCCTCAAAAGAGCCGGAGGATCCAGCTTCCCAACCTTGGCATCACAACTCTGGAATTCCATCCCACTGGATATTAAATCCACACCTACTTTCCAACCTTTCAGAACCAAGGTCATTTCCTGGTTAACCAACAAATAACTGTCCTACCACATATGTATGCACTCCGAATGTCCAATTTTATGTATATTGTTTGAATACTATTATCTATGCCCTATCAATACTGTACTATTGTCTTTTACCTGTAACCTGATGTTCAAAGCGCATATATACCCCCGGGTCAAGAGCGCTATATAAATAAATAAACAAACAAACAAACAATGCTCATTCTGTATTCCTCCTCATCTTCCACTACCCCTACCGGAATGTCTTCTTCATTTGGGTACACAGTGTCTAACCCATCCCCTGGATTCTTCTTCCCAACCGCCTACGCTTCTACCCAAGCTTGGAGGCTGGTCAGCAACTCAGGTTTTTTAACCTTAGTGCTGTGGGGAAGTCCCCTCTCTTGACATAGGACACACAGGGCATCCTTGCTCAAGCCTTTCACAGTCTCTATCTCAAGATCCATGATTATTTAGCAATACCTAGCAGTGTCTAAATGTTGCCAGCAACAGTACTTTTATCTTTGGGTGACTAAGCGCGCAAGGCTCAAACTCAATCCAACCAACGTGTCAAATCAACTTCTGGGGCACCAGTGGTACGGGTATGAATATCTGTTTCTAAACAATCAATCAACCCCACACCTCTAGTACACCAAAAAGAATCCAAACAGATGGGAAACACAAGTAAATTATAAACCTCCTTGTCCAATTTTGGTAACATCGACGAAATGGCAGGCTTATCTCTATAAGGTTGTGAATCGTTGGTTAGGTACAACACAACGAAAATACAATTACTACCCCATGATAAAAGGGACTGTCCAGTCAAGGTTGTATAAACTTATCTACTTTTATTATTATCACAACAGACAGTTCTAGCACACCAAAAGATGCAAACCACCCTGTAAAGGAATGCAGAGGATAGACAGTTTCAAAGAAGGAAAAGGAATGCACTCTGGATACTGACAGGAGGGTAGTCGATACAGAGTTCAACATGGAAGACAGCTGCGGGTATCAGGCGGCAAGCAGTTCGGCAAGCAAACCTGGATGGACGGCTGAAGGCTGGCGTACACAGTGGCTCTTGGTCAGGAATTGTTGTCTCAGTGCTGGTTGGCTGTTCTGCAGCACTGTTCAAGGCATCTCAAATGCCTTTAGCAACTGCAGTGTAACAACAATCAGTAGTGCAGTCAGTTGCAGCTTGAGGGGCTTGACTGGCTCGAATATGTCCTTTAAGGCAGACTTCCGTAGATGTTTGTTGATGCACTCCTCCCAGCTTCTTCACTGGGGTTAGTGTCATTCTTTATGGAATTCAGCCCAAATCTGAGGAGAGTGTTGCAGGCAGCTGCCTTGTCCTTGGTTTTGTTCAGAGACTCTCTGGCACTTCCCACCTAGGCAGCTTCCTGCAGAGCCTAGCAGGGCAAGCTGTGTGCTGGCTGGGTACCGGTAATTGAGCTACTGGTGGTTCCTCTTGATTCAGGATCTCTCTCTGTTCATTGGGAGATGTTTAGGGGAGGGATACTGCTTCCCTCTTGGAGGTCCTGGCCTTCCTTCACTGGAGGAAGATGTAAGGCAGACTGTACCTTCAGCCACGGTCCAATGATGAGTTCTTCTTTCTGCTTTTGGTGAAGCCTTCAGATGATCTGCCAAAAGAGAGGTTCAGTCCTCTTTTAAAGCCAAATGGGCCACAGTCATGGGTGTAGGCTAAGCCTATCTTAATGAACCCATCCTGGGTCCCCACCAACAATCTCCTGTATGTATGAGGTCATAATAAGAGTGCTTTGCAACAGAAAAGGTAAAGGGGTGAACGCATGTAATACTAAATCCCACCCATCTTCCTGTCTCTTGTGGATCAAAGGGTCTCTCTGGTTAATGGAGCTCTCTATTGTTCCTGATTAAAGAGGTAGGTCTGCATTGAAGCTGCAGCAAGACCAGCCTTTCTGGATCCATCAATCCACATACTCCTACCTTCTGAATGGGGGTTTCCCTGTGGGGAAGACTACTGTAAACACGCAGTCCCAGACATGATATTTCCCTGGCAATCGATACTGAGGGCGGGAACTGGCATCAGGTTGACACAGTTATACAGTCTTTATAACAAAAATGTTAAGAATGCACATACATCAAATCTTTTATAATGAGAAATATAACAAAAATGTATGTGGGGTGGGGTAAAGGGTTCATTCTTGTGGGTAAACGGTTGGGGGGTTTAAGGGTGGGAAACAGGGATTTTAGGGGAGACAGCAACACCAAAAAAAATGTGTTATATTTTTCGTTATAAAAGTTTCATTATTAGTGCATTCTTCATAAAAATGTTTAGTTGTAAAGACATGTAACTGTTGACACAGTGCATATAAAAGGGTGTTGGGTTTTCCTGTCTCCTTTGTTAGCTTCTGCAGCCAGGCCCTATGTAGGCCTGTTTGAATAAAAATCTGATTAGTATGCAGGTGCTGTCACCAGATACAGGGCTCAACAAAAGGACATGGTGGATTCATGGAGCCTTTGTTAGTCAGTCAGGCTGGCCATGGTAGGGGGAACTTTTTGGCCCACCCACTTCTAAGATGATATGGTGTGCTCTTGGCTGTCATACCCCAACTAAATATGGCAGGGAGACTGTGCCTGTAGGCTGTGTCCACCCAGAGTACACAGGTTTATAAGTATGTCATGTAGTGAGCATAGGAAAATGTGTACGGATTAGCCCCCCACAATTTACAGAGGTTGATCTACCATCATTCAATTTAATTTAAAATTTGAAAAAAGCCCAGGCGTGCGCACACCCACCGTGCGGATGGTCGAATTCCTTACAAGAACAAATATAAAATACTGTATAAAAACCCACCCCTAAGGAACAACAGAGAATATGTGACAGACTGAGGAAAGTGGCACTCTGAGCGTCGTTCCAGGAGTGATAGGTAAATTACTAGCCACAAAAAAGGATATGTTGTTGGTGAAACCAGGAGCAATCGTGACCTAAACAGACTAGTGTCCAAGTGGGATGAGGGGGCAGTTCATGGTCAACAGTACCTGGATTCAGTTATTGGTGGGTTGACAGAGTTAGACCAAGTGTCGAACAACGACACAAGTGGATCAAGCTCAGTTCGGGTATGTTGTATCATGTCTGCTCAAACAGCAAGTGGGCGTCAAGTAGGGGGTGAATGTGATCGCTCTATGTAGTAGAAGGGAGTTGCTCAATGATGCAGTTAGGGGTAGACCCCTGACCACTTTGCAGTCGGGCCAGGTGATCCAGGAGACGTCGGTATGCTGGTCAATTAGGCGGCCGTTCAAGGGCTAGCTGGGTCAAGCCATGGCTGTAACCCCTGGTCAGAGTTGAAGTACGACTCACCACTGATTCGGATTGGGTCCTCGTGTCAAGCAGAAGATTTAGGCCTAGCAAGTGTCAAGCTTGGCTAGGGCATGATGCATCATTGAGTTGGTTAGAAATGCAAGAAATAGCTCAGATTGGTGGAGGAGCACAAAAGCCGGCTCTGGCACCTTCTCTCTCATTGCAGATGTGGTGAACATGGAAGCGACCGGTTCAGTGCGGTAGAACAGGGAGCTTCAGCTGGTCTGGACCTCAGGCTGCTGCGAGGTAGACTCAGGGGGACTCGACTACAGGGTGATTCCATACAAAGTCTGATCTCCCAGCTCAGGCTGAGGGCTTTGGAAAGTGCAACTTTCCTAGAGGAAGTCCAGTAGGTTTTTCAGAGTGAATCTGCTGCCTTAAAATGATCCGAGAGGATCTAAGAGAATCTGCTGAAGGCATGAAAGACCCCTTCTTTTAAAGGCACAAGTCCCCAGGTGATTGGACTAAAGCTATCTTACAATAGTGGTCAAATCCCTGTTCTTGAATGGAGTGACTTTGCCTTTGTGATGTCACACCCAAAGTGCTTTGCTCCAGAGGATGTGGAGGGGACAGAAAAGGGAGACAGACAGTGAGAAACAAAATGGCGGAAGTCTCTTTCCATTGACTAGGCCACTCCTGCCTATCATGATCCCATGCCATTCCCTTCTCACTAAGAATAAAGGCCTTTAGCGATGCAACACCCTGGTATGAGGCTACTCCTTTTGAATGGGTGTGCCCCTTTGATGCCCGGGCCTAGGACAGCTGCCGGCTGTGTGGCTGTTTCAGTTGGAGGGTGTTACCTGTCCTCAAAATAGAGGCCCGCCCCTCCAGGTTCCTATCCTGCCATTTGACAGTCTACACCCAGCTGAACAGAATACACATCGCCTTCCACAGCAGAGCTAACTCACAGGAGCTGACACATGTGCAATATCAATTGGGGTGTGGCGGTCATGATCATAAGTAGGGCTATGCACTATGTCTAATCTCAGGCATAGCTTTATTTTAGAAATTATCCTGCCACCATCATGCGGCACTTATGATCATCACACTTTTGGGTGCAGGGGTGTATATCTTAAATGCAGCCCTTGGCGGCAGAGACGTGGCTGCCACTGCAGCTGCAGCTGTCAAGGGGGCAGCTCTGACCTTTGAACCTGCTCTATGCCACGGGTAGTACAGGCGCTGCAAATCAGGAGACTGATGCAGCAGGACACAGATACATACTATGCCTTTGGCATGGAGTTTAGGAAAGGGGAATCTGATTAGCAAATTACCCTTTCAGAGATGGAATTACCTGCATCATCGAAAAAGCCAGGGCTATGCACCCTTGCCAGATAGCAATTCCTCACACATTGGAAGTACCCTGTTAATTTGGCTCAAATACCCGGACCTCCCGGGTGTTCTTTCTCTCTGTTGTCCTCATTTTGTGCAGCACTTTGTTGCTTGATAGCTACGTTTGCACTGTAAAAATACTATACATACATACCTATTCTCTTCTGCTGCACAACGCTAAACTGTTGAGCTTGTCATGCAGGCAAGCCACTCCACACTTTTCTCAACCAAGCACTTCAGTTAAACTCGGGTTTCATAAAAATATGCTGTAACAGGGCACTCCACTCAGGATCTGAGGTCCTTGTATTGCTAGTATATAACATTTAACATCCCAGTAAGTTTATTAGTACATGCCTACAAGTACCAGAATGCAGTATGATGCAAGTGTTAACGCTTAGACTATTTGATTATTTGATACCTGGCATGGTACAACTTGAGGTACTGCATAAATGATGTACTTTTCTCATGATATATTTATAGATTTATTGTAGTTTTGCAAACCAGCAAGAGCGAACAGAGACACTTCACAGTGCTTCCAAGCAAAGGGATGGGGAAGCTGGTCTTGAAAAGGCTTTGAAAAAATACGGATCAGTTTAGTTCATAGGAAGGAAGTAAGACTGAAGGTACAGGACTCCAACTGTAAGTGCAACTGAAAAGACAAAAATGCTGTGAGTGTGAGAATGAATCAAAGAAACAAATAAAAGTAATACGAGCACCTAGATCTACAAACAACTGAACGTGGGAAGGGGAACACAGCAGAGCAAGGCAGAAATAAAACCATGCGATTAAATAATAGCACCATATTCAGACAGAGTAAGCAAAAGGCAAAGTAATGGATCAGGAGTCCAGGGGCAACACATTCCTAAACGGGAAGTTTGGGAGTTGATGGTGGTGGAGAGACTGTAATCATAGTTAGAAAAGGAACTGCAAATCTAAGGAATCTACGTTGTTAGTATTGAGAACTTGCATCTGAGGGACACAGGGCGTTCCTTCTAGAAGGCTCCATGCATTAAATATAGTTCCACCCTGAAGCCAATGCACAGAAAGGGGAGCTCGATGGATATGATCATGAGGTTTGAGGCTAAGGATAAAATTTCCGGCCTTATTTGGGTGATGTTAATCTGCTTCACCCATAGGTTAGGGCGGTCCAACAGGAAGCTGTTACAGTAGTCGAGGCGTGACAAGGCCATTGCAGGAGTTACTTGCAGTTTATGTGCCGTTTTCAGGAGGGGAGTTATGCAACTGAGGACATGGAGCTGGACGTGAGACTTCTTACAGATGTCAAGGTAAGAAGATTGTCAGAAAAGACACCATGGCGTTTTGCTGAAGTTGACAGAGCGTGTGGTGCTCTAAGAAAAGATATTGCTTCCAAAATAGCCAATTGCTGCATTTGGCAGATTAAGGCAAAGGTGGTGAGCTGTCATTCAATCCTGGGTCCACAGAAGGCATTTTTGGTGTGAAAGGAATCATTAGGGGTCTGGAGTCTGAAGATGATTGGGACCTCATAAGAGTATGGGCCTCATTACGACCCTGGCGGTCCGGGAACTACGGTACCAGTAAGCATGCCAGTACCGTAGTTCCCGGACCGCCACACTACGGCTTGTGCTCGCGGCCGCCTGTCAGCCCGCCAGGTCTGATGTGGTGGGCAGAGCAGCACCCGCGAGCACAGCACGTCGGATGGACCGGCACTATGGTGCCGGTGCATCCGACGTCCCATTCTCATTCAGCCCTATCCGTCCCTTAATGCCGGCAACCGCAAATGGGCAATTGCCGGGTCCGCCGAACTCGTCATGACCCCGTTCTTGCCCATTCGTGGTTGCCGGTAAAAATGCAACTCCGGCGGCAGCCGTGCCAGTTTTAACAGCACGACTACCGCCGAAGTTGTAATGAGGCCCAATGTCTGAAAAATGGCTGAATAGGAAGTGATGCTGTCAGCGAGGGGTTTAAAGTAAGCATTAAGGAGCCATGGGGCGAGTATAGAGTCTGGTGGGCTCCTGTAGCACAAGGTGATATAAGTAAAAATAAAGGGCCATATTTGGCCTGAATTTCTCTGCTAGAGAGGAAGGATGAGATGATTTTCAGGGAAGTACTGGAAAGTCCATATGAGGTTTTGGGGCAACTGAGCAGAGTGTCATGATTGACGGTATTGAAAATGGTCCAGTCGGATTAGGATGGATGGTATGTTGACGTAAAGTTAATCTCTAAAATAGAGCAGTTTGATTCTGTCTCTGTTGATGGCCTGAAATCTGACCAATGGTCAAGCAGGAGATTGCAACATTCAGCGTCCTCCAGAAAGAGTTGTGTGGCCTGCTTTTCAAAGATTTTACCCATGAAGAATACCCATATTAGCGATATGACGGAATATTAGGATCATCAGTGAAATTCTTGAATAAGGGAGAGATATGTCCTTTCATTAAAGAGTGAGGAAGGGAACTGTTGACCAGGGCAGGAGGGGCAGACACCAAGGCGGTGATGCTATCTTTGATAGTTTTTGCTGGAAAAGGTAGAACCTGCTCCGAGGAAGCCCACAAACTCTTAACAAGGAAGACCAAATCAGAGGTTGAGGTAGGCTTGAAGACAGAGAAGGAAGGATGTGCAGTCAATCCCTTGCAGGACCATCCTTCCTGACTCCACTATGGGTTGAGCAGACTCCACAGAGTGGATGAGTAGGTGTAACCAGGTGACTCATCTGGTACTGCCTCTATTCTACCCAGCTGCGACGATTACGTACCAGTATATCATTGAGCAATGCATACTCCATTGGGGATGGGGAGAGGGAAATCAGCTGCTCGCCCATTTGGAATGGGAATGGAAAGA
Organism: Ambystoma mexicanum; assembly: GCF_040938575.1. Lineage (NCBI taxonomy): Eukaryota > Metazoa > Chordata > Amphibia > Caudata > Ambystomatidae > Ambystoma > Ambystoma mexicanum. The sequence continues at coordinate 311,919,900 of NC_090928.1, forward strand.
CCACTTTGAATCAGGCAAGCTCCCTACTGCTGATGCTGGATGCCGGTGCAATGGCAACATTATTCTGGTGTACACTGCAGTACAAGCTGTTGAGGGAGGTGGATGCCCCTCTCCAGCCTCAAGCCTCCACTCTCCCATCACACAAACACCCCATGGGCCAAATGTCCTGGCCACCGGGGACACTGTCCTGGAAGGGAGGGAAGGCGACCTTCGTCATAGTCAGCCAATACCCTCCTCTTGGGACTATATACATACATAATGCATACTCAGAAACTGGAGACAATAAATCAAGTAGTTGGAAGCAATACAGGTGCTGCACATTGGCTAAATAAGGCTGCAACTTTTTTCATAGATAAGAGGGCCAACTGCTCAGGCGAAAAGCACCTTTGATTGCTCATGTGCATTTTCCCATCACCAAAGTGGTGACTACTTTTGGGGATAACTGGGTGGCTGCATTCTGAGGCTGTCTGCTCTGGAAATCGAATCATGCAAGGTCTACCTATCTGCCCTTGCACAGTCAAACCAATACTGGATGGTCCTGCCTGGCTGACCCATGTCACAAGCAGACTCCACACTTGGGCCAGCGAGTTGGTGTAATCCGAGGAGCCATCTGGTACCACCACAATAATGGCTGTAGACTTTTCCCCCATTCAAATCTGGACTGACCTATACCAGGAGGCATGCCCTAGTATATTATCTGATGTAACGGGGTTCGCCGGCTCACGAACCAGACTGGAGTCAGGAGGTAAGTTCACTGGTGAGTTTATTCCCTGACTGCGATCACAGGTAAGATCAATGGATATGATACCGGAGCATCCATCCTTGCCAGCTAGTCTCCTATAACAATCACTCTCAGAACTATAGAACCTGGTCACCCACCACACTCCAGCATTCCACATGGGATCACGCCATTCCGCCTCACACACCAAAGCCCGTTACAACACTATCTTACCGCGCAACACTCCATCTTGCGCTTGCGGCCTATTCTACCCTGGGCTGCCAGCCTGATGCCACTAACACCCTGTCACGGGGTAGGCATGCTGACAGTGTCACATTTTGCTCGCTTGGGCCAAGGCAATCCCACATAGTGGGAAAAGTTGCTGGGAAGCGGTGCTCTTTTTATGCCCTGGTGGCTCATTTATCTGTCCCTGTCATTGACACCAAGGTGCATGCTTTGCAGCCTAGCCAGGAACGACATCCTCCACCCGTGGTAAAAAAAAAAATCCACAGGGCCAATGTCAGGCAAAATAACCACTTGAGTAAAAGAGCCCTAAAATAAAGTAAAATGCAGTAAAATGTGGTACAATGATGTAAAGTGTGGTAAAACGAGGTACCCTGCGGTAAACAGCCAGGAGTGTCCCAGACAATCCTCTGCCCACTTCCCTGGTGCTCCAGTGGCAGGCCTGCTCCCTGTCCTCTTTTCCCACTCCAATCCTTGGTGGCACAATGACGTCATTATGCTGGCGTCCACCTATCATACATGCTGTACAGGGAGGGATTTTCAAGCCACGCCCACCTGGTGCCTTCCTGATCGCTGCTCTGTTTCCCTACCTAAGGAGCCCTCCAGCTTCTTTTCCGTTGCAGATGGGGAGCAGGTGCAAGTGGATATAGGTCACCTGACCTAAGCCCCGCCCACCTGGTGCCTTCCTGCCTGCCGCTCTTTTTCACCACTTAGCAAGCCCCTCCCAACTGGTGCCTTCCTGCTTGCCGCTCTTTTTCACCACTTAGCAAGCCCCACCCACCTGGTGCCTTCCTGCTTCCTGCTCTTTTTCACCACTTAGCAAGCCACGCCCACCTGGTGCCTTCCTGTTTGCCACTCTGTTTCCCTACTTAAGGAGCCCTCCAGCTTCTTTTCCTTTGCAGATGGGGAGCAGGTGCAAGTGGATCTAGGTCACCTGGCATAAGCCCTGCCCACCTGGTGCCTTCCTGCCTGCTGCTCTTTTTTTTCACCACTTAGCAAGCCCTGCCCACCTGGTGCCTTCCTTCACCATTACCGTCTTGTGGCCAATGCTGGATTTGACTTTTATGGACTTCATTCATTCACGGTGCGCCACTCTTTCTCAACTCTCATGCTGGACTTTCTTTGCATCTTGTACTCATGGTGGCCCTGAATCATGCTGTTCCCATATTCATCTTGTATCCTGGCTTGCAACATTAAGTGTTACTACTGACTTCTGCAATTGTATTCAGTCTCCCCTTGCTTCTCCACTCTTTTGACTGCTAACTCTGTTCTCTCCTCCTTTCCCTTCTCCCTTTTGCTATCTCCTCCCCTTACTTTCTTCTACGCACTTACTCTATCAGAATTGTCCATGGACCTAGTATGATAGCAACCTCGTCTGTCTCCTCCCCCTCTCCTTGCTGGTTTTTTCCTCCCCACCACCCCTCCAGCACTATCTGAAATGTCGTCAGGCCTAGTATCATAGTCACTTGTTTTGTTCCTCCCCTCCCTTTCTGCACCCCTCTCCCTCACCTTTTGTTTTTCTCCGGCTCTACCAGAAATGTCGTCAGGCCTAGTACGGTAGTAGCCTGTCTGTTTCCATTTCCTTCCCACTCTCCCCCACCCTTCCTTATCTATGTCTTAGCTCTTGCACTATCTGAAATGTCGTCAGGCCGAGTACGATAGTTAATTTCACATCCTTACTGTTCATGGCCTGTAAGAATGTGGTTGTATTTTCCCTTGTTCCCTCCCTTGCCTTGAAGCGCTTTGAAACACATTGTGTATAGGCGCTATAAAATAAACTATCATATCATATCATATCATCATATCATATCACAGGGCAGAGGTGCTTATCACACAAGTAAAGCGCTGGTGTCTAATATGAGGGCAGAACAGAAGCAGGTTTGCAAGTTTAAATGCAACATTTGGGCCTACCGATCTTTTCACCCACTGAGGTGGATACATTGAGTACCATAAAAATAGGCGACACAATATTATGACTATTATTACTACAGATGACCATTTCATATACGATCTCTTTACTATGTTGATTTGAAGTGACTAGCGTGCTCATGTTCAAACTCTCCTGTGCGTAAAAGTAAGTTGTAACTGTTTGTATGCTTTGCTTTTATGCTACAGGCGATGATTTTAATGTTGTTGTGGAGACTGAGTGGGAGATGCAGTGGGGTGTAAGTTTCTGCCTCCCTTTCCCGCTCCACAACAAAGCAGTTTGGTTGATGCCAACATGAGATTTGCACGGTGGAGTAAAACTAATGGAGTTCCTATGGGATCCACCTGACGCCGCGCACCCACACCAAATGGTGCATCTACTGTTGACTGTGCGCTGATCAAAATGTGACCCAGAGGGCGTGCTTTACAAAAGCATTTAACAATGGCGCAATCCCAGCGAAAAACCCTTCGTAAATCAGACCCATAGTCTTTCATCCTTATGAGAAGTGGAACCACCCTTCAGGTTAATTGCAATAACAGTTATTCACGGTGCTGATTACAAGTAGTAATCATTCTTTTGTATATGTACATACAAGAAAAACAGCAAATAAAACCTTTTTCTGATATCCCTTTTAGTGAGGCAATGCAGAGAATGACAGTTGTTACTTGGGACAAAAAATACAGCCTTAAGGCCAAATAGAAACAACACTGCGCTTCCACATATAAAGTATCTGATAATAGCCTTGATATGTTGGAAGCTTATATATTAAAATAACTTTTAAGGATGTTAAACTCTCTTTCCAGGCAAAGTAACCTAGAGGAATGACTGCATTTGTTCTTAACTGATTTCTAGTGTTGGGTAGCCACTCAGGCTAAGCAAAAACAAGCAACGGTGACACAATAATGTACCCACTCAAAATATTGGAAAAGATAGGCAGCTTAAGTCAGAGATATGAGCAAACTTTGAAGTTTAATGCACGCTGGTGTGGAATGAAAATAGGAGGAAAGAAAACCATCAGTTGGAGAGAAAAACAATTTAAATGCAGTATGGGCTGCGATCAGGGGAACCTGTGAAAGGTAGAAGTGAAAATGTGCACTTGTGCGCAGATGTGAAACATCTACAGAAGTGTTTGGTGCTTATCAAGATGGTCATCAGACACAATAATAAAGGGAGAGTAGAAGGAAGATTGCTTAATTTATTTAGTAGCATTTTTAATCCGGCATAATCCATATTGGCGACATGATCCATAAACGACATTTCAAAAGAGAATTCCTGCTACATGTAATGGGTCACATGGCACACAATGTTGTCATTGATCAGAAACCAATAATGCCAATGATACAAATGGTGCTTTCATAAAAAGAACATAGCATAGTAATTGTTAGCGTGCACAGTGCTGGGCAATATTCGGAATTGGGTGTCTGGAAGCCCGACGTAATGGCCCAGAGATGGAGGTGCTAACACTTTGGGCCTAATTCACAGAAGCATTTTATAATGGCAAAACCCCATTGGAAAACGCTCAGTGAATATAAATATCCGATGCATGCGCCGTTAGCCATGGAACCACAAGCAGGAGTGTGAAAATAAGGGAATGGTTGGCCTTGTAGTGCCCATTGCCATAGTGGCACGCCACCTGTTGCACGGGCAGAGCAGCGGGTGACATGATAGCACAATCAGGTCAAGAAAAATGATAACATGGAAAGGCCAGTGGCGAAGTGAGGAGGCCACAGGGAGTTGTGGACTCACAGGACGCTGTGTGATGTCGACCTCCAAACGTGAACAGCCCATTATGACACAAAATTAATCTATTTTTCAAAATTCAACAATTACAATCAAGTTTAGGATTAGAGATTAGCAGTCAGAGATGGTATTTTAGAGGCTGCAATTAGAGTTTGTGGTTTCTGGTTAGAGTTTAGAGGTTGTGTTTAGAGTTATGGGGTTAGGTATTGCGGCTGTAGGGTGAGGATTAGTGGCTGGGGTTAGATGTGGGGTTTGAGGTTGGAGGTAGGGCTGAGAGGTTGGGAGTTAGGGTTGGGGTTTGAAGATTGAGGAATGAGGTGCAGACTGAGGTTACAGATTGATGTTTGTAATTGAGAAGGGTACACCGTTATAATTGTCTGTACGCACATAAGAAATTGGGGCTGTGGGTAACAGCTAATATGGTGACAACCATAACACACATAAATGTCGTCAAGCTGTTTTACTCGGGATCTCCAGCAGTTCCCTTAGCATAGGTAAGCAGAGGAAGGAGGTGAATGGGAGGGAATAGGGGTCCTTCCTTGGTCGGCATGTGTAATATCCTGCACGTCTCTGTTTGAGCAGGCAGGCTCATGGCATCATGGAACTTCCATCTGATGGCCTGATGAGGGTACCAACAGTTGAGAGAGAGACCTGGCAAAGGAAAGGATGGATAACCAGTGGCTTCTCTACATATATGTTTTCTGTAACTCATAAACAGCCTTACATTGAAGACACTGCGAGTTATCACGGCGTGCCTCATTGTATACAACAGTATCCAGCTCTCCTTGCATATTAATGCTAGACACTTCGCGTATGTAGGTGCTTTGAAATTCAACACTCTTGTGGAATTCAGGAATCCTTACATCCTCCTTTGTAACAATATGTTCCACACATTACTCCAGCACAAGACTTTTCTTGCACTCTTTGGGCCTCATTACGACCCTGGAGGGAACCATGCCGTTTTTTGCAGCATGGCTACCCCCATTCCGGGTACCGGGTCCGGGTTCCCTGAATGGGGAAATACCGAGCCATTCTGACCTTGGAGGACCCGGTATTTCCCCATTCAGGGAACCCAGACCCGGTACATCCCCATTCCCATTTCAGCCCCCATAGGGCTCAATGGGAATGGGGATGATGCTAACAACGGGCCTGTTAATGACAGGCCTGTTGTTAACATCCTGGTCTGCTTGCGGGACCCTGGTTTTACCAGGCGTCCTTATAGGATCCCGCGAGCAGACCTTGTAATGAGGCGGTAGGGGGGTTAACGGGGCCGGCAGCTCTACCGGCCCCGTTAACCCCCTACCGCCAGGGTCGTAATGAGGCCCTTTGTTTCTACAGATACCGTACTGCTTTGCACACATTTCCTGGCTAAGAATATCTTGATAGTCTGTTTTTATTTCAAGCTTTAACCACATATTTCATTAATTCCATAATTTGCACAGGTTCTGAATATTTGGAATTTCCTTTACAATAAATGGTTCCTAGTTGTATCTTCACCCATTCTCTCTCCAATAGTGTGTTATTGCATATCTTTATTTCACACCTCTTATTATAATAATCTTTGTATCTTTCATTAGCCTTATCTAGCCTTTCTTTCCCTACTTTAAGAGTCACTCCATTTCTTTCCTTAAGCATAAGCCGAGCTGGTCAGATTTGTGTCGCTGACCGTTGCTGCTCATTGGCTTAAAATGTGGTTCATCAGTAATACCATGCTCAGTCGTTCTATAGCAACACATAATGCTCTTTTTTGCAGCTCCCCATTTCAATTGCTATTTTACTGCCAACTTTGTACACTCACACAACACAAGGCTCATCCACTCAGCGTGGACATTGCACTCTGCACGAAGTACTGCTGCAAATCTCCATTCAATACCTGTATATTTGAGATAATACTTAATTTCACTGGCAGTAAATTGGGCCCGTTGGCACTTAGAATCAAACATTAATAGGCTGGGGGGATAGCTCTGGGGTAATGTGTTTGTCTTTAAGCAAGACAACACAGAGTAACACAGGTCTGAATTCCGATTCTGCGTTTATAGACTGTTTTCTCACTGCGCTGTTCGCAGACTACGAGTGAAGTTCCCGATTCCAATATGAAATCCGTTCCCAACTTTTTGATGCACTTCACTTTTCTCATTTGATCTAGCACCACCTTTACTTGATATCCGTGAATGTTACACCCCCACTGATAGGTCCAGAATTGATCGCAGACACCGAATCAGGATGTGACAGGCCCGAAATAGAACTAATATTTTGGTAGCTACTTTAAGTGCATTTAAAAAAATGCTAGACAGATTGACACCACATTTGCAAAAGCACACTTTCAGGACCAGTCCAATAGACCTAGCACAAGTTTGTGAAAATCAATCCAGCAATTCTAGCTGTATACACAAGCAAAATTGTTTTCCAATTTAAGTCTATCCGGATTTCAAAAGTGTTGGGACTGACATATATCCCCCCCTGATGAAACCACAACAAACTTTCCAAAATTGTTTTGGCGTCTATATTTTGTCTGCATAGTTTCATTACAAATTCATCAAATGGCGCCAAAGTAATAAGTCACCCAAAAACTGCTCATCCGATGGGAAAGCCAACTTAACCATAACTTCAGGGTCACTATCAAAGACCCTGTAATAAATACATATATATATGTATGTATACATATATATTATAGGGTGGTAGTCAACGCCCTATGGTTAAGGTGAGTCGGAGATTCGTAGCAACCCTTCAAAATTCTATGGTTAAAAACTTTTGATTCGAGTAACGGTTATGGTCAAATTTTTCTTTAAAGTGTTTAAAGACCCAAGGCAACCCCCACCCCCAGACTGCAAAGTTTTGTAAAGATTCGTTAAAAAACAAAAAAGTTAGTAAACGCCCCCCAAAAAAATAAATCAAAATTGTGTTCTACTCCCCATTCATTTTCCCATAGACAAACAATGTCAATTTTTGGTAAAGCACACTGCCCAAAAAAGCTGGAGGGATTTGAACCAGGTCCTAAACAGCTTGGGCACGAAGCATTGACTCGCAATCCATGCGTGGTTTGGGGTTATTCCATTCAGTAGTTTTGTAAAAATTTGACAGACAAAGGGGTGCCCCGTTCCCAAAAATAGATAGTCATATTAAGGGGATTTACCTGTAAATAGGTGTTTTTAGAAATGAAACGACTGCCATCTTGTTTTCTTGTGTTTCTCTCAATGCGAGCTACATTCGTGACTATGGCCGAGGATATGGGAAAATGAAATGCAGGAAAAAAAGCTATTTGCAGGTCAAAAACCATGGAAATGCCATCAGGCTAGATGTGGGGTGGGGGACCAAGTGAAATTTTGCAGTTGTTGGGGTTCTAGGAACTGAGTTTGCAGCACAAAGCTAACTGTGGGTTCAAGTAGTTCTGTACCCACTGCTATATATTTTGGGGTGTCAGTGTTTCATTTCTTTTTTAAAGTTATTTCTATAGGTATAGAGACGTCAGGGGTGAAAAATCATTGACCATGGACAAAGGACATGGCCAGCGACGTGGTAGATATTTGGGACTCTTTTTTATTTTGGGTGTGTGTTTTCAGGTTTTTGTATACGTGAGACTTTGGAGAAAGAAAAGAAATTAGTTTAACAAAATAAATATAAAAGGGATCAATTGTATTCTATTCTTAGATGCCCCGTACAATTTATTTTAGGTTGTGTGTTCTTATAGTATTATGTTGTGTGGCTGTGGAATGTTTGTTCACCCAGTTTACTGTTATGTATTATTCTCTGCTTGCTTTATTTTCAGCTACTTTATATTAGTACATGAGTAGTGTTGTACTGTGTTGATATTTTAAGTTGTATTGTAGTATAAAGCTTGAAGTGAGACCCCCTTTTTATCCAATTTCTGTAACTATATTTAGGATAAAAGTCAATGAAATGCACCGCGGGTATAATAAAAACCTTTTATTTTATTGTATTTGTGTGTTTGTATGTGATAATAATCCTTAAAAGGACTGTTTTGTGGTACACTGAGTGTAGTAGTTTAGCACATCTGAACTGCTGTTTTGATATTTTGAAGGAACACTGCATTTCCTTAATCGGTTAGGTGTACTCCGTCAGATGTATAGAAATTGGTCATGTAGTACTGTATGTTGTTGTTCGAAATCCATAATTGGTTGTGGTATCTCATGAATGCTGAAACTGCTTTATTAACATTTCTCTGGGATTTCTCAATTTTACCATTAAATCTGGTGGTCCATGTCCATTTCTGCCTCTGAGTCAGATTGGAAATTTGAAGCTGGTGTGAGGAAATAGTTCCATTAGTTTTGTTTTGCCATGTCTTGTTTGATCAGTAAAGTAAGGGACACACCTTGTACATTCCCCAAATCATTGCCTCAACAAAGAATTAGTATGATGTTGGGGAGCCCTATACTTTTCAGACTGAACAATTTTGGGAAAAACTTGGAACTAACACATTCCCCGCAATGCAAAATCATGTAAATGCAAAATCTCTGAAACCTAAGTCCAAGTTAATATTTAGTGTCCCACAAAAAGCCAGTAACCAACACAGCCAACTGTCTCCGATCAGCCACACAGTTTCCAAAGCAGCCATGATATCTGCAGTCTTTCTCTGTTTCCAGGAAAATTATTCCTAGTTTCTAGTAGTTTGTATGAGCAGGGTTTGTATGATGTGTGTATTTTGTAGTTTCTAATTGGTTGATGGTGCTGTTGTAACTATTTGCGGCTATCCAGGAGCCAATCAGTGCACACTGTTGATATCTGCAGGTAGATATCACCCCCTGTGCAGCTGCAGCTAGATGAGGACAAATGGCATCCGAAAGTTTGGGTGGGGTAGCATCTTAGATGTATTGAATGTTTTGGGGGATTGTAAGAGACTAGGAGAGTGGAGGAGGGCCAAGAGAAGTGGAGGGGGGCTGATAGGCATGTTGGGGACACTTGTTTGGAGTTTGGTGGAGTGCACATACAATTTTAAATCCATAGTTTTAGAAAATAGCCGTGGCTATCGGCAAACGGCCATTAAGGGCTGTTGTATAATCGTGCCTATAAACAGCATGTGTGCAGGCTCGTCCATGCTTTTCGTCATTTAATTGGTTTTACCCGTAGTTGCGGTTATATTTATAGCCGGGTACATAAACATACATTTTCTGTGCAATAATCATATTGGTATGTGGATGATACAGTACAGAATTTTATTTGTTTTTGTTATTTGATCTGGTTCGGTGTTCTCTTATTTTATTTGGAGTCTTGAAGGCCGGCTTAGATTGATTTTGGGTTTGCAAAAAATGTACATGTAGCTGTGGATTCAAAGCAAGATCTGCAGTCGCGTCTAATAGCCGTGGTTATGAAAGATGATCGGTGGGGGAAAAATAGATTTCTGTGAGTTTCATTGTTTATTATTGGTACTTTGCTATTTGTCTAGCTCTCTGTGATAGGTTGTGGGGAAAATGTGTCATCCATTTTAGTCGTTTTATTAGTATATAGTCCTCTATATATTTGGTATTCATTTTGGAAATGTATAAAAGCTACCATTCCCTGCAGTTTTATCCTTTTGATTCCAGATTCCAGAACTATCATTTTGCACATGGCAGGCAGTGTGGTTGATGTGAAAGTAAGTGCTAATACAATTTTACATTTTTGATGGTTTAGTTGCAGTTTTGTGTGTTAGTTACATATATCACTGGTATCAGTTGGTCATTATGATTTTTTTTTCATTTACTTTCATTTTGTGGCAAGTATTTATTATATGTTTAAGTTTTAGAAATATGGACTTATAAAATTAGATTTGTGAATTAATGACATTTACATGCAGGGATTTAGTTTTTGTATTTATGTTAGTGCGGTTGAAGGTTTATTTGATTGTATGTATTGTAATTTCATTCCACTTTCAGGTATGTCGAACCCTTAGGTATTTTAAGTGTTCTGTGAGGTAGTTGAATGGATGGTGGTTTGCAAATTCATTTTAGTAACTTTTTTTGTTTGTATTTTATTGTAGCTGTATCGATTCCATCATCCCAGTGGACTCTCAATAGTTGTTGTACAGTTAACTCCCGTGAAAGGGCAACCTATTTTCAAAACATAGTGGTACTATTGAAGATAGGAGCAGCACATTTGTTGACTGTTCATGGAAAGCTTCCTTTGTGATCTGTCTAGCATTTTAGATTATTCTTTAAATGCAGCGCTGCAGGTTTTTTAAGACTATGGTTGTTGTCCGCATCTTCAATGTGTGGTGATTGATTTTGTACAACCACCGCTCACAGATCCAGTGATGGGGGAAGATGACATGTAAGTCAAGGATGGTGATGTTGTTGTTGTGGTGGATGGAGGTGCTGCAGACTGAATATTGGAAGGCGCATGGTGTAGAGTTTTGTTGTACAATGTACAAAGTACCTCATCTACCGATTTATAGAACAGTGTTCTTTGACTTTAAAGAAGTGCTAACTGTCAACAGTGGTTTTCATCCTAGTTGTCTTTTTCCTTGGTGGTGATGGATTCTGAACCAAACTGATAATGTCATCACTGCTGTTTCTATTATGGTTACAGTTGTAATGTTTCTACCTGTGTGAGTGTTTTATATCCCTTGTTCTCCAAGTATACTTAGCCTACCTTATTCGCTCTTGTTCTCCAAATGTACTTAACCATCTAATTCTTTGTCCTGCATCCTTCCGGTTTAATGTTCTTTGTTCATTTTCACCCAGTTTACATATCCCTGTTTGTTTCTTGTAGTGGTATTTTCATATGCTTCTTTATATTGTTGTATGTTTTTTTAATCCAAGTTGTATATTTTCCCAATGACCCAGTGATTACTGTGTGCAAAGAGAACAGAGTTTTATGCATGAATGTTGTATCTTATATGGTGCATGTGATGCACTGCGTACAAAATATGAGGGTTATTAAATGTGTGTATTAAATTGTGTTTATTAAAGTGTGTCTGTGTCCTTGTACTGATTGTGTTTTCTTTTTTTCAGCTAGAAGGATATTATCATTATCATTATTTTTTTTAATTGATGAATAACCGCGGCTACAGTGTAGTCCAATGGGCTGTTGGATGTTGGAAGCCCGGGTACCCGCAGCAATAACTGGGGGGTTTTCTAGACATCCTTTTTCAATGATTGTACTTCTTTTTCAATATTAATTAATAGTTGTTTTAATCCTGTTAATGAATCCGTGATTAGTTTTGTGGGTATTGTTTGTGGTGCTTCTTGCTTGATTCTGATTGATACTTGAATGACTTCTTCATCTGTTTGAAAATATTTAAAACATGTTTTAAAAATTAAAGATATAATATACTTTACAAATATTTGTGCTGGTTGTATTTACATTTGATAGTAGGTAGATACAGTATATCTGTTTGGTGACTGATATGTTTTCCTTATAATGTTATTTTTAGTCTCATTATAAATAAGTATGAAGAATGGAATTACAAAATCCTGAATGTGTTGTGTTTCGTTCTGGTTCATTTTCTTCAGCATCTTTTTTTTTAATTTCTTCCTCTGCAGGATAATTGTCCACCAGCCATTGGATGTAGTTTTCCATTTAGTGTGGTAGAAAAAAATACTGCTTGTCATTTCAGATATTAGAATTAGCACTCGGGAAAGAGTACATGAGGAGAGAAGTTGGAATGCTTGTAGGTAGGTACTTTCTGATCGGTTGTTGATTGGCTGTGTTGTGAGTGGCTGCCAATAGGATGTCAAGTACCTCAGATGCTGTTGAATTGTTGAACCTGTCAGAGAATCTTTTTTGAGTAATGTTTGTATATGCCAATACAACTGTAGATTATATTGTATTAAGAGTTTTTCTACATAGTACATCTGTATTGCTTGAGAGTGAGGTGTAGTTGTAGGAGATTGTGGTAGTTTTGGGGTATATTTATTGCTTGATTGGATATTTGAAACATGCAATCAATTTTAGAAGGAGAGGATTTTCATTGTTCACAAGACTGTGGAGAGTTTGAGAATTTTGAGAATGGGGTTCATAGTGATGTTGAGGACATAGATGATGTGTTCTGAAAGCATTGTCTTATAACGTTTTTTGGTTCTATATTATTTTACATGGAGCGTTTGAAATTAGAGGTTTATGCTGCAATTGTGGAGAACTATTTTTGACAGGGAGTACAGGTTTTTTCCTCTTGGGGAAAAGGCAATAAATTAATCATCTAAAGAATGAGCATAGAGAAATGTTCCAAGATTATTTTTGTTTGTAATAGAGGTGAATACTATTTCTCTGATTGAAAATATAATGGGCCTCATTACGAGTTTGGAGGCAGCCTTGCCCTTAAAAAGGGCAAGGCTGCCTCCAAACTCGAGTCCGGGTATTTGGTCCCTGAACGGGGAAATACCGGGCCATTCCGACCTTGGAGGGCCCGGTATTTCCCCATTCAGGGAACACGGACCCGGACCATCCCCATTCCCATTTGAGCCCCCAAAGGGCTCAATGGAAATGGGGAGCATGCTAACAACGGGCCCTTTAATGATGGGCCCGTTGTTACCATGCTGGTCCACTCGCGCGATCCGCAAAGGGCAGATGGTCGGACCAGACGTCCAGAGCGGGTCCCGCAAGGGGACCTCGTAATAGGGCGGCATAGGTTTAACGGCGCCGGCAGCTCTACCGGTGCCATTAAACCCATAACACCAGGGTCGTAATGTGGCCCATTGTTTTGTTATATATTGGTAAAAGAACACAAAGGCTCTTTTAAGAGCCACCCAGAGAACTGTTTAAGTATATTAAAAAGGAAAATACCTTTGATGCCTTTAAAAAAAAATAGCTGTGGTTACGACTGGAGCCAATAAAATGTTGTGCTCTGTCAGGCAGATTATAGCCACGGGTAGCAGTAAGCCAATGAGACGTTATGTATTTTTGGCGGGTGTAGCCGCATCTATGACTATCGCATTAGCCGCAGGTTTAGCAATTACAATTTCTGTGCATTGATCATGTTGTTGCATTGATTTTACACTACACAATTTTACATGTGTTTCTGATTCTATGCCCTCATGTGTACCTTTATGTTGTTTCAATTGATACACCTTGTCAATATGTCTTTTTGAATCTGTAAAAATGTTACGGGTAGCCTCAAGTACAGGCGGTTGATTCTATATGCTTCTATGAATGCGCCAATCATACGTCGTACTTTGTGGCAGTCTTTGGTAACTGCGGGTATGAAACAGTTGGTTGTACCCGCGGTCATATTTGTATATGTATGTATATGTCTGTATTTTGATGCAGTGATCATATTATATTATGGATGCTTCAGTACAGATTTGTACATGTGTTTCTGTATGATGTTTTTACCTGAAGGCTAGTGTGAGTTTATTTTGAAACCTTTGCAATATGTGTTTTCAGCACATTTGCAAAATGTATGTGTAACTGCGTCTACAGATAGATTTTAGTCGTGTAACCAGGGTTATAGCCGCGGTTATGTAATTTGGCAAATTAGAGGGCATTTTTTATATAGTGTGTAAATGTTGTATATAGTATTTTTTGGAAGGATTGTGTTGGGGTTTATTGATTGGTGTGGGTTGTAAAACAATGTCTTGGGCATTTTACCTGTTTGCTTTCTACAGTCCTCTTTCTGTGCTATTGATTTATGAAAGCTATGAAAGTGAACTTTTGGTGAAGTTTCACATTCTGGTTCCAGAACTCAGACTGTGCATATGTTCTGTGTTTGGCTATTGTGAACATCTATTCATTAATTGGAGGAGCTGAAGGTGAGTGATAATGTGTTTTTATATATTTTAGGTACATTTTGAAGTGTTGTATTTCTAAGATAAGTGAAGTATGTTTAGGTGTCTGATGTAATCAAGTTTATAAGTATTGTTTGGCAAGTATGGTTTTCCATATTTTACTTCAGTGTTTTTAGGCGAGTGATGAAGCTGTATGTTGTGCTATGCTTATGTGTGACAAAAAATATATATTTCTAATAAAGGTTGTTTCTCATTGAAATTGGAAGATGTGATGTGAATGTGGGTGTATAAGAAACCCTATTGTGAACCAAGGACTATAACTCTACCCCTGACCAATTTTGTGGCTGTTTGTGTGCTCTGATGTAGCGGACTTTAAGCTGTGTTTCGGTGACCCTATATTGTTGATTTTGTACTGTCCTCAAATTGTGGGCGTGTTTCAATGTGGCTTTAAAATTGAGTGGTTTTATGATGCAGTGCACCTGGTGAATGCAAACTTGCTAGACTTTTACAAATAATAATCAACAACTATATTTGGCAGTTTGACAATTTGCTTGGAAATGGTGTGCTTTGGAAGGGCAGGATTCTATTTAGGTGTTATGCAATATAATACAATATGTTGTTACGCAATGTATTGACATAGGGAGATGTAAAATGAATGGGGGTGCATAGTGGGATGAGGGAAACAGTATTATTGATGAGGATTGGTAAAATAGCTTTCTGGGGCTGGCCAGGGCACTTGGATAGTCAAACCCTAGTGGAGTGGGGCTGGGTAGTGAAAGGAAGAGATAATGCTGATATATTTTGTTGAGTGGTAGTTATTAGTTTGTAGTTTGTAGGTGAAATATAGCATAGTTTGGTCAGGCTGTTGGACCTATGATGGTTGAATAGGTGAAAACAGGTGAGATGCTTGACTTTACATGTTATTTGATGAGGATTATTAAGAAGATTGTATTAAATTAGTGGTATGAAGAGGATGTTTGTGACAGGGCACAGTTATGTGACTAGCTGCGGAGTAAATGCTGTCTGTCTGGAGTTGGTGTTCATTTCTTAAGGAGAGGTTTGTAAGGAGTGAAAACTGAAGCTGGGTGGAGCAAGTATTGTCAGTGCATTATCTTGCAGCTCTTTTCTGTTATTACCTTTCTCATGAAATGAGGACACACTAGAGATGCATGAATGGTTGGTTGGTAGATCAAAGCAAAGATGTGTTAGAAATTATCTTGCAACACTTTTATAAATGCGAATGAAGACATTATGCAAATGTATATCATATTGTTTTAGGTGAACGTTTCTTACCTTTAGAAGTTGTTTGGGAATTGTAGGCTGAATTTATGGGTAGAGTATGTGAGGTGTTATTGAAGAATTGTATAGTGGTATGAGGAAACAGTATTATTGATGAGGTTTGCTAGGGTAGATTTGTGGGGCTGCCCAGGGCACTTGGCCACAAAAACCCTGGAGTGGAGATGGGCACTGGAGGGAGGATAAACATGCTGATATGTTTTGTAGAGTAGAAGTAGTAGTAATTAGTTTGTAGGTGAAAGGCGGATAGTGGGTCAGGCCATTGGCTTATGATGCATAAATAGGTGGAAGCAGGTGAGGTTGTTCATTTTGCATGCTTTTCTATGATGATGGCTGAGGAGCATTAATTAAGTGGGCATAGGGAGAAGCAAGGGTGTGGCACGGCCCAGGTATGTGACCAGGAACATACTTAATGGTGTGTGCGTGGAGTTGGCCTTCAGTTGTTAAGTAGAGGCTTTTAAGGTGTGCAAACTGGAGCTCAGTGGAGCAACTAAGTGGCAATGCATTATCTTGGAGATATGTTCTCTGATCACATTGCTTATGAATTGAGGACACAGCAGAGATTAATGAATAGCTGGTTGGTATATGAAAGTAAAAATGTGTTACATATTATTTTGCAACCCCTTTATGAATGTGAATGAAGAAATGTTAATTTTTGTCACGTTGTTTACAGTGAACAGTTCTTCTATTTAGAAGTTGTTTGGGGATTGTACTCTGAAGTTTTGTGTATAGTATGCAAGGTATTATGAAAGTATTTTTGGTGTTTTAGGGAAAATACTCCAGGTAAATGGTTTCTGAGAAATTATGAAGTAAAGTGAAGATGGTGAACTCATAGTGCCTAAGTGGGTATGGTTTGGTAATTTGTATTTCAGCTTTTGTGCAGTAATATATAAACTGTGCCTGAACCTTTGTATACAGGTATGGTGTTGCAAATGACATGGTTATGCAAATATTTTTTTTAATATGTGTGTGCCTTATTATGAATTGCTATGTTATGTAAGAAATGGGTACTGTGGTGTATAAGATTAGGTCACTTTTTATTAAGGCCTATCATTCAAAAAATGTACTGTTCCCAGTACAGATATATTACAACGTGGCAGCCTTAATTCTTGGAAATTGTATGGTTTGGAAGGGCAGGAATCTGTTTGGGTTTCATGGTATGTAATGCAATATGTTGTTACGAAATGCACTGACAGAGGGAGATGTAAAATGAATGGGGGTGCATAGTGGGTTGGGGAAACAGAATTATTGATGAGGTTTCTGGGGCTGCCCAGGGCACTTTGCCATTGAAGCCCTAGTGGAGTGGGGATGGGCAGTGAAAGGAGGACACACATGTTGGTATCTTTTGTTGAGTAATAGTAGTAGTAGCTATTAGTTTGTAGGTAAAATGCAGGATAGTGGGTCAAGCCATTGACCCTATGATGGTTGAATAGGTAGAAACAGGGTTGGCGCATGCCTTTACATGTTATTTGATGAGGATGAGTAAGAAGGACTGACTAAATGGATGCTTGGTGGAGTAAGGTTGTGACAGGGCACAGTTATGCGACTAGCAGTAGATTGAATGATGTTTGTGTGAAGCTGGCCTACAGTTCTTAAGGAAAGCTTGTAAGGTATGAACTGGGCGAATTAACTAAGCGCCACTGCATTATTCTTCAGCTCTTGTCTTTTGTGACCTTTCTCATGAAATGAGGACACACCAGACATGAATGAATAGTTTGTTGGTATATGAAAGCAAAGGTGGGTTACATATTATTTTGGAACAACTTTATGAATGTGAATGAAGAAATGACAGCAATGTTTTTTCATGTTTCCAGTGAACATCTCTTCTATATAGATGTTGGTTGGGAATTGTACTCTGAAGTTATCTGTAGACCATTTGAGGTATTCATCAAGAAATATGTAGTGATATGGGATTATGGTATTATTGATTATTAGGTTTAGTAGGTAGCTTTGTGGGGCTGTTCAGGGGACTTGGCCATTCAAACTGTAGTGATAGTGGGGATGGCTAGTGGAGGCAGTATGTACATGCTGATATGTTTTGTTGAGTAGCAGTAGTAATGATTAGTTTGAAGGTCCCTTTTCAAATCACAGCACCCAATTTGGAACAGGTTTTTCATGGTTGCTGCCATATGAAAAGGGACTTAGTCTCTTTTTGATTTAAATGGCGGTGGCAATGTTTTTTTTTCTGATGAGAGATGTGCTTCACTTGAGCACATCTATCAGGGATTACAAAAAAGATAATGATTTGCATCTCAGGCAAATTCCGAGTTGCGAATAACTATTACACATGGTAGCCACATGGTTTTATCTCTCACAGCCTTGACTGAGGCCCTGGTTTTGCTTGGTTCTGAAAAGCCAGGGCTGGCCGTTAAACTCTGTCTCGGCTCATCAGCCTGGGCATGGGAGTTATATCATATGTTGAAAATATAAAGAAACAATGCGTGACCTTCACTATCCCAATTATTTTTATACACAGCTTTTTTGTAAGATGCCATCAATAAGGCAACAACAACGAGCCATAATAAAGATCATCTGCAGGGAAGTAAATTTCAAGAGTGTAAGATTTCAAAAAGTAGTATTGTTAAATATCTAAATACAAATCCTGTTGATAATACAACAATATTGACAATACTTTTGAAAATCTGCAATTTCAAATAGGAGATGTGCCAAATGAAAAAAGTAATGGAACCGAGAATGTTTTTCTTGAAAGTAAGGAAAGAAAAAATGTATCATATGTGTTAGTAGCTAGTAAAAAAACAGAGATTTTTAAAAGAAAAGGTCGCCAATGTGCTATCAATTTGAAACAGAGGAATAAAGATATATGTAAAAAAATGTATCACTCTCGAGTTTTTACAAATCTTTGAGAAGTGTGAAACCAAAAGCCATATATAGGGTAAAGTGTTTTTTGCAAAAGAAAAAAGTAAAAGTAATAATTAAAAAAGCTTTTGATTTGAAAAGTAAATTGTTCATTTTCATATTGAATAAACATAA
The DNA here is from genome assembly GCF_040938575.1 of Ambystoma mexicanum. Taxonomy (NCBI): domain Eukaryota; kingdom Metazoa; phylum Chordata; class Amphibia; order Caudata; family Ambystomatidae; genus Ambystoma; species Ambystoma mexicanum. The sequence continues at coordinate 311,938,474 of NC_090928.1, forward strand.
GAAATGACTTAAGGTGACTACACCATTCTATACAAATACAGAAAGAGTTCATATACTTACACGTCACAACTTTTGCAATGTGTTTGGTGGAAAGTGGAAACACACTTCTCATATGGAAAGAGTTTTTAATGAAGAGAGTTACATTCAAGGAAAGAATGTTGCCCTAGATATTGATGAGTGTGGACGTAGCTATGAAGTCTGAAATGGTGTGAGTTCTAAATGAAGAAACCGTAAGGTGTGATAATACAGAAATGGAAAGTTTAGGTCAGTCTAGAATTCATCTAAAAAGGAGCATTGTGAGGTATGGACGTGCAATTCTTTGGGCAATATTTATAAGTTGTCTTGTAAAGTCTTAAAGAGATGTTTTCAAGTTTTATACAAAAATGGTAATGTTCAAAAACAGATCAAGATGCTGCAAAGAATAGATGACTGCGAAGTTTGTGAAAAAACTGGACTTCTGGGTCACTCTAGCCAGTCTTGATAAAAGTAGATATAAGAGGCAGTTTCATCATATACGGATGCTGGCTGCACATCGTACTAAAATGAGATACCTTCTAGTTAAACTGTATGAGTGCAAAACACCAAGTATGTCTCTTGCAGTTTTAAATCAAACAGTTTATTTTTCCACTTAAACTTTATTAAACATTTTCCAAAAAAGGTACATTACAACAAATCACTGACAACCTAAAAAAAATGCAGAAAAAAATCACCACCCCACCACCCTCGCCCACCCCCCGTTCAGAAACAACCAAAACCAACTAGTTAATGGAGTCTCAGCTTCAAATCGATTAGGGACCAAACACGCTACAAAAGCTGACACGGGGGATCCAATTAGAAGAGAAAGTAAGGTAATAGTCATTGGAAGGCATACACATCACGTGACGCATCACGTGACAGCCTTCGTGAAGCAAAACCACCATCCAATCTTGGAGAAAAGACTTCATAGTATCATGTGTCAAAGCAGAAAGTTTCTCATAAGTGAATATTGTCCAAAACTTGGCCATCCAGTCTGATTTCACAGGCACTAAGCTGTTTTTCCACTTCTGAGCCAGAGCCAGTCTCCCCGCTCGCAACATGGCCTGAACTACCCTGGGCAAGGGAGCCACAACCTCATCCAGGGATGGGATGCCAAAGAGGAGTTTGAGGGGAGCAGAGGTGAAAAAACGCCCGTAATGTCATTAATCCAGCTCCGAAGGTCTTCCCAGAATACCTGTATAACAGGGCATTCCCACCAAAGATGGAACCATGTCCCTCGCTGGCCACACTTCCTTGGACAGGCTGGAGAGACACCAGGGTACATTTTAGCAAGTCTCTCAGGCATGAGGTGCCATGCGTGTAGCATCTTAAAATATGCTCCATCGCTGCCGTGTACAAGGAGCCTGAGAACAGGGATTTAAAGATAGCTACCCAAGTGGATTCTTCCACCGCCATCCCTATCCTTGTCTCCCGCTGCTTCATGAACCTCTGCCTACTCTCCACTTCCGCTGTAAATAGAACCTTATAAATCTTAGACAGAGACCCTCTCCTCGATGTGGATTCAACAATAATTTTTTAAAATGGCATAAGGGGTCGGGCTAAGTCTTCCACCCATTGGCTATCGGTCAGGATCCCCTTTACCCAATATACTCAAAGATTGACATCGGGGAGTCTCCCATGGCCTCCGCCAGATTGGCATACTCAATAAATACACCCTGTTGGAAGAGCTGCACCGTGCGCTCCAAGCCCATATCTGACCACCTCTGAGTCGCTCGCAGATTCCTTTTGCCCAAGTCAAGCGGGGGACCCCACAGAGAAGACAGGGCGGAGGGCCAAGAAGAGAGAGAAGAATTTTCTCTGTCATCCCTCCATAGCACCCACAACACAGACAGGATGGGATGATTCCTGATCTTACTTGGGAGGTCCTTATTAAGGGACCACAGGAGATCCCTCACTTTTCAGGGATGTGCCTGAACGTCTTCAATATAAGACCAATAGGTTCTCATGTCGTCTCTCGAGTGTTCCAACATCACTCTTAGTTGAGCTGCCATGTGGTAGAGCCGAAAGTCAGGCAAGCCAAACCCCCCGTAGGATCTCGGGAGCATCAAGGTCCTGTGCTTAACCCTAGATTTTTTCCCATTCCAAATAAAGCGCTGGACCATCAAGTGGAGGGATCTGAAGAAAGAAACTGGGACGGCGATCGGGAGGGCCAAGAAAAGGTAGAGGAGCCTAGGCAAAATACTCATCTTGACAGACACCATGCGACCAAACCAAGAGAGAGTCAAGGGTGCCCACTGAAGCAAGTCAGACTTTATCTTGGCGGAAGGAAAGTTCACTTCAAAGAGGAGGGTCAAGTCCCTCGGAAGAAGAACTCCCAGGTAAGACGTGATCTTGCGCTCAATTCTAACACCCCCCAATGACTCCCTCCCCTCCACCTCTGCAACGGCTCTACCCATTGGCATCAAACAAGATTTACCCGGATTGATTTTCAACCCTGAAAAGAGACCGAATGCATGGATCAAATCTAAGAGGTTTGGGAGCGAAGTTTGAAGTTTGGTCAAATACGCCAGGACATCGTCCGCGAACAAAGAAGGTTTCAAATCCAGATCCCCACAGCGAACTCCCGTAATCCCTTTATGTTTCCTTATAGCAATCGCCAGGGGCTCCATCCCCAGAGCGCAGAGAAGGGGTGAGATCAGGCATCCCTGTCGGGTCCCCCTGGAGAGCGAGAATGGAGCTGAGACCATCTCATTCACAGCCACTCTGGCTGTCGGGCCATTGTACAGAGCAGCAATCCAACCACGAAATCGAGCCCCCAAACCCATTTTCTGCAAGACCATGCTCATGTAGACCCGGTTGAAGGCCTTCTCTCGAGTCTCCTCCCCTGTAACGGCTACTTCGTGAATCAAATCCAGTGATTTCCTGATGTTATCTCCCCTCTGCCTCCCGGGAATGAAACCCACCTGATCTCTGTGCACCAACGAAGGGAGGTGCTGGGCCAGTCTATTAGCTAGGAGCTTGGCCAAGACCTTCTCATCCGTATTGAGTGGGGAAATGGGACAGAAGGACTGGCACTTTTTCGGGTCCTTTCGCTCCTTCGGGATGACTACAATACGGGCTGAGAGCATAGACTGCTGGAGGCGGCCTGAATCTAAGATTAAGTTGAAGAGTGACAAGAATGGTGCAATAGCAGAGCAAAAGGATTTGAAAAGAAGACCGTGAACCCATCATCCACCGGAGTGGTACCTGCCTTCATGGAACTGAAAGTATCAATCACCTCTTGAGGTGTGACAGGAGCCTCCATGAGATCCGATTTCTTGGGGGGAAGTGGGGGATTGGCAAAGAGTCGAGAAACCTATCTATGTCCGCTCCATCCCAGCGTTATTCTGTACTGTAGAGGCACTCATAGTATAAACAGAATTGCTCCGCAATCCCAGGGTCATCCCTGCAGCTCTCCCCACCTGGGAGGATCAACGAATCCACCCTCCTATTATTTCTAAGCTCCCGAAGCCTCCAGGCTAAATTTTTATCAGCTTTCTCCCCCTTTTCCATATATCTCTGCTTAAGAAAGGAAAGTTTCCTCTCCGTTTTCCCAACCAACAGAGAGGCAAGTTTCGCCTTTAATTGTTGCAGCTCAGCCCACTTGCCCGGGAACATTTTGAAGTGACATTCTGGGATTTTAGTTTGCCCCCTGGTTGTTTGGCCTCAATCTTGTCCCCTAGAAGCCTTTCCTCCTTGCATCTCTGCCATGTCCTCGTTGCCCCCATCCCTATAAGTACCCACTGATTGTAGCCTTAAAGGCCTTCCAAACTCCCACTGCCCCCACCTGTCCATCATCATTGAATTCGAAGAACTCTTTAATGGAAGAGAGGAGGGACTGGGACAGCTCCTTATCCTTCAGCAAGAGATCATTGCAGGTCCATCTCCCGGGGCCAGTGGCTCGCAGTGGAATTCCTAATCAAATCTTAACCAGGTCGTGGTCAGACCACGGAGTCATTTCCACCCTCACCTCTGGGATCCCCTCTTAGAGTACTTTGTCAACTAGAATATAGTCAATTCTAGAGAAGGATGAATGGGCTCTAGAGAAAAATTTAAAGAAGGGGACCTGACCCTCCCAGACCAAATGGGAATCCCTTAGCCCCAACTCGTCATTAGTGCACTGAAAATAAATTTTTAAATGCCTCTGTGTCAGAGAATCTCTGTAGGGCCGATCAGACTTCCTGTCTCGATCTGGGTCCAGGACCATATTAAAATCCCCTCCCACCAAAGGGCACCCTCAGTAAAAGTCATAATCTTGGATTCGCCTCCGACCAGAAGCGTTCTTGGGCTTCATTGGGGGCGTAGATAGAGACCAGAGTCACCTTAGAACCCCTCACTTCCCCCTTGACCATTGTAAAACGACCCTCTGGATTCCTGTTTTGGGATTTTGGGGTTAAATGAACCTTCGGGGAAACCACTATTGCCCCCCCCCTCTTCTTGGCTTGGCAGGACGCATGAAAGACCCTCTGTATGGACTTAGCTTTTAGGGGGCGGTTCCCCAACCCTTACCCAGTGGATTTCTTGAAGAAAGAGAAAATCCAGCTTCAACCTGTTAAATTCGTCCACAACCAGAGATCTCTTCTGAGGAGAGTTTAGACCACGTGCATTCAGAGAGCCCAGTGACAGCGAAAGATTAGACTCAGCCATCGGGGAAGCATTATCTAAACCGTGATTCTCTAGGAGTACTAACTCCTCCAAGTTCTCTCCCCTAACTGATTCTCCAGCAGACCCCCAATAAACAAATCCAATCCCATTTAACAGAGACTCCCAACAGTTGGTACAAATAGTTATAACCTTTTTCAAGATGTACGGACTCCGTCAACCCCCCACCCCCCCTTTCCCGAGCGCCTGGAATACCTGCGACATTGAACCTGACGCACGACCAGGCCACCAAGGATCGCCTCCACCGTGGTGATTCACCACAGAAAAAGCCCATAACATTCTGAGCCCCCCCACATTTCAAATAAGCCCAAATGGTTTCTCCGCCCCCACCCCACACACTCCCATAGAGCAACATTGAAAACGGAAAACACCCCCATACTGGAGACCTATAGACGGGGTACCCCCCTAATAAGCCGGGGAGAACCTCCTGGACTAGGTCCCACTGCCCTTTACTCCAGTGCAGCTAGGACACATGACCAGATCAAGGAGCAGGCTGCTCGGGTGAAGCGGGCCCCAGCCTTCTATATTTTCTGACTCTCTGCCTTTCCACAAACTTATTGGCATCACGGGTTTCCACCTCCATTTTCCCCCTTCTTGCCTCTTCATCTCCCGGGGCAGGGTCCCCCAGGAGTTCCTGAGTCACCCTCTGTATATCATCCTCCATGAACAGGGAGTACTTGTAACCATCCACCTCAAACGAGAGCGAGAATGGGTGGCGCCACCTGTATATCACCCCTTTTGACTGAAGCCACTTCATTAGAGGACTGCATAGCCACCGGCGCACCAATGTAAGGGCCGACAAATCTTGGTAGATTGTAACTTTGTAGCCTTCCCAAACAATAGGTCCCTTTCTCCATGCTAGCTCCAGAATCTTGGCCTTTTCGGAGTAGTAATGGAATTTCGCCAAAATCGATCGGGGCCCCCTAGCGGGGGCACCCACTCTGTGGGCTCTGTCAATTGTGGGCTCACTGGTGTTCCCCTCATCAAAGAGTTTACTTACAACCGCATTCACTATTTTTGTGATATCCGCTTGAGTCTCCCCTTCACTATCAGGAACCCCCAGGAATCTCAGATTGCAGCACCGCTCTCTGTTTTCTAAGTCGTCCAGCTTGAGAGCGACTTTTTACTCTCTCCTCTCTAGTTCAGACAGGCGCATATCAAATTGAGTCTCGAGGCGGTCGACCAATTTTTGGTTCGCTTCTAGGCCTTGGACTCGGTCTTCCACCAAGGCCACTTTTTTGTCTAACGGATCTAACCTTTTGCTGATGTCTGCCCTGAATCCACGGATTTCCTCCAGCAGGGCCGCCATACCTCTACTCATTGATTGGGCATCCATATCGTCCGACATGCCAATAGCAGACACGGCGTGACTTTCCCCTGACAACGGGGGAGAGTGGCGAAACCTTTGCAGGGATTTCGCTCAGTCCATCAGAAGGGGAAGGAGAGGTTTCGATATAGAAGAGCTTCAGAGGAGACCTTAGGACAGAATAGCTGAGGAACAGGCCCTCGGGGCGAGGCTGGAAATCAAAGAGACTGCAAAGACCACGGGAGACCAAAGCACCAAAGCACTCGGACGGGCACCCACTCTGATGGGTGAGTTGCACTGCCTCCCCCTCTCCCTAGATTCCAGCGGGGCCAGGGCCTGGTGACCAGACGGGAGGTACTAAGCAAACCATGTCGACGGGCGATGGGAAAAGTAGACTCAATAAACAGTCCTTGCAACAGAGCGGGGGGATCACTGCTGCACTCAGGGGGGAGCACATCACGGCTCACTCCAGGACACCCACAGGTCGAGACCGCAGTCTGCTCAGTTCATGGAGACTTCACCCGCAGCAGGATTCCCAGAAGCAAACCAGGGGCCAGGGGGTCAGTAGGAGTGACTTGGAAGTATTGACCATAACAGCAGAAAAGAGGCTGGTGCCAAATGACTAGGCCATATGCAAAAGTCCTCCAGTAGCCCCCAGTGCCAGCAAACAGAGATTCGGGGAAGCTCCCACCCTCCGAGCCCACTTACTGAAGAGAGCACCAGGGTCAACTACAGAGGGGACGGAGCCTTCGCCAAATATGGTGAGCGGCTGGCAGTCAATACGGGGAGCCGAGGGCCAGCGCACTAGGGCCCATGCTCCAAACACATAGGTCCAGGATCCTCAAAGGTGCCTGAAGAGCAGACCAAAACGATGTCAGGAGCTAGAAGGTCTCCAGTTGCACAACTCAACAAACCCACAAGGTACCAGGCAGAGGGGGCCCCCCTTACTGTAATGTGGGTGGCCACAAGAACATCCAAACAACGCACAAACCACAGATGGCAGCACTACCACTCTGATGAGAAGCAATCGCCCGGGGCACCAGCTCCCCCTCAACCCTCAACCACCAACCTGCAATGCGGGGAGGAGAATGTCCACCTCTAAGCACTCCTCCTGTTCAAGTCGGACTCTTTAGCTCCTGCAATCACTCCCGGGGGGGGCCCAGCCAACGCAGGCACAGGTGGTCCATGCTGGTAGGGAGGCCGCCCGACATCACCCAGCTCCAGCGGACTACACCGGGATCTCACACTGGTCGAGACCCCTCAGCTCCGTATCTCCTGAGCCACCAGCTCCCGTCCGCATGGGCTGCCCCCGCAGGCCACTCTCACACCAGGCTGCAGTGGCCGGACGAGCCCCCGCAGGCAAACAGGGAAGGGGTAGAAGACTCTGGCAGCATGAACAGAGATGGGCCGCGATCCGGCAGCTCCAGCTCACGCAGCACTGCTACCACCACCGGTCTCCAGAGGCCGGCTCCCTCAGAGCGACGGGACGAATTAACTATGGGCCACTCAGGCAGGAGAGAAGGCACAAACAGATGGAGATCTTCACTGCCCCCCAGGAGGGGGCAGCCACAGCAAGGATCCCAGCATCTCCCCCAATGGGGGGAATCTCCAACTGCCGCGGAGCCGCCGGCAGGAAACGGGCCTCACACAGCTCCCCCACCAAACATCGCAGGCAAGGATCAAAAGTATCCCGACCCCGTCGCCTATCGGAACTTCGCTCCAAGGATGCCTGGGGGGTCCGCACAACTACTGGGGGGGACAGAGCTCCTCTCCTGGGGATCTAAGGGGGACTCAGACTCCTTTATAGTTGCCCTGGGGAGGAGACCGACAGAGATGCTTCAGCACATCTCAACGCCCCCTGGTGGCTCCCCAAATCAAACACTTTTAACTGGAACTGTAGAAAGTTTTGTTTCTACAGTCGAAATGATAAATATCATGCATTTAAAAGAGTATGTGTATGCGGATGAAACACTTACAGGAAGTGGAAATGATGATCCTTTGCTTTCAAAGGATCAGATTTTTCAACAGTATAAAAGAAGTATTGCAATGTTTGAGTTGTCTTCAACTGAAAGAACTGACATTGTTTGCATATCTTGTCAGCACACTTTTTATAAGTCCCAAGTGCAACTGGTGTACATTGAGGAAAAAATTAAACACACTGTAGAAAATGTTTGGAAATAACTTTATCTGTATTTGTTTGTAGAATAATGATTGGACACAAAAGAGGCACTTTATGTTTGTAGACACTGTGTTGGGTTTCATGATCAAGGAAGTAATCCTCCAGGAAGTGTCTTGAATGGCATGGTAGTGCCTGATATCCCTTCTGTGCTTCAAAAATGTAACATGTTTGAAGTGATTGTATTGCAAACTGTACATCCTTTTCAAGTTATTGTTAGATTGCAAACAAAGATGTCCAATCTGCCTAAGAACTCATTAGTGCAAGGTGTGAGAGGAAAAGTTGTGTATTTACCTCTCAATTTGGAAAACACTGTGAACACTCTAGGAGTGAAGCGTGACATTGCAGATTCTTTGTTTGTTATAGTCAATGGTGTTGCCACTAAAGATAAGAGCATTTGGTAACATCTTATAGATATTGGAAAAGTGAAAAATGCATTTACGTTTCTATTGGAGCACAATGAATTATACAATGGCAGGCTGACTGTACCAGACTTGTCGATGCTTGATGTTGGGTCAACGAACAAAAGCACTGAAGGCACATTTCAGTCTCTATATGTTGGAGAAGGGAATAGTTTGTATGAACATTACACTTTTCATCCACTACACGCACGTGAAGTCATGGGCAACAGTTTAGAATTGTATCAAATGAAAGCAATGAAAGGTGTTCCAATCAGTATCTGGGATAAGACATTAGAAGCCCGTTGTTTCCCAATGCTTTTTTCCAACTTGTACAAAAGGGAGATTGGATGATCAGAAGGTGCAAATCTTTGCTTCAGAATATCGTTGTACAAGACTGTATTCTGAAGATTCACGATTCCACACCAATGATGAATATATTTTTAACTTATTGTATGAAAGTGAATTTTCAACATTATCATTAGCTGTTGCTCATACACTTCAGACCAGAACTAGATTTTAACATCTTTCTGAATGTGAGATGCTGCAACAGGTGAAAGAAAAAAAATAGGTTTTAGAGGGTAAACTTATGAATATTCTTGTTAAAATGAGAGGAACTAAAGAATATTGGTATAGGAGACACTCTGAGGTTAGATGCATGATCAGAAACCTGGTATCTACAACTTGGTTTGTGACTTTAAGTTGTGATGAGTATGGTTGGCATGATCTTACAGAGTGGATTCTTGAAACAAATCCACAGAAAGAAAATATAGAACACATGAAACGAGGAGCATTGTGTTCTATGGATCCTGTAAGTGTATCACCTTGTTTTCATCAAAGTTTACGCCATGTTACACTTTATATGTAATAAAGAAAAATGGTCCATTAGGTATTGAGGAACATTTCTTTTGAAGGAAAGAGTACCAGGCGCGTGCGGCTCCACATATACATATGCTGTTGTGGATTAAATATGCACCTCAGTTTGATATAGAAAGTGATGCCTGTGTGATGGAGTTCATTGAAAAATATGTTACTTGTTCCATTCCAGCTCAGCACGTGAATTCTGATCTACTGAAAAAAAGGTGGAATTCAAAAGCACTCATGTGGTACTGTCAGAGAAAATACAAAAGTAAAGAGAAGAACTACACTCAGTGTAGATATAGCTTTCCAAGGCCTGTGACACCAGTTGGTCGAGTGAATAGTTTAATGTCATCTGTTTGACACCATGTTATGGGTAAGTCACCAAGAAATACATATTATTTAAATAGAAGTAAGGAATGCCAATTCATTACTGATTACCCTGTCATTGCTCAGCTATGGAATGCAAATACTGATGTATAGTTTATTTCTGTATAGATGATTCAACAGCTGTCGCTCGCTATGTTACAATATACGTGACAAAAGCTGAAAAGAGCAATGCGCTGAAGTATGGGCAGATTTATCAGCAGATAAAAGTCTTAGAAACTTCTAAGCTTTGGTTTGAAGATGCTTTCACATAGAGAGTGTGGTAGCTATGAAGCTGCAGATCAGCTAACTAGTTTGCCTCTGTATGGATATAGCAATAATGTAATTTGGTTAAGTCTTGCACCAGCTAGTACTAGAAACCGGGTATTGAAGGCTTTGAGTGAAATTGAGAAATTAGCTGAAGCAGTACCTGACAGTACAGACATTTTGAAAACCAATTTGATTGATACATATTATCCCAATCAAACTGAAATGTTGGAGGATCTTTGTTTATATGAAATAGCACAACACTAATCATATCGAAAAATGTTGAGGCAAAAAGTGACGGAGGACGGTTTAAAGTACATGGATGCAGTGGTTGTCTAGTGTAACATGAGAAGTTATCTTGCCAAGCTTCAGAGAAAAGATAATTATTCTATTTTTGTCTTTTGCAGTTGTTCTTCACATGGCGTGCAGTGAGTGATTTGTTTGGAAGTTTTGAAACATTTGAAAAAACATTTTTTGCTAAAATAAAATTTAATTAAATATAAAAAAAGTGTATCCTCTAGATACATTTTTACTGTAAATGCTATGAGAAATTTGGTGTTTATGGGTATGACCAATTTTGGAGTGCCATCTATTGGGCCGAATCCCTGGTTATGACAGCGGCTGTATACCACATTTGGAACTGTATCCAGGACAAGCTTACTTGAGTATTTTACCCATTTAACAATTTGGAGTGTAGCTCCTTCCTCTTTCCAACCCTCGATGAACACATATTGATGTATTTTCATTGTTCTTATATCCTCCTTTTTATTACGTTTTTTAAACTTTGATGTTCCTCTTTTTACTATAATGTGGTTTTATTACTATAAAATGGATGTTTTTAACTCATTGAATGTTATGGACTCATGTGATATTTTGTTTTTAAGTGCTGGGTTATCTGCTGTTTTTAAATTTGTCCATGTGTAAAAGGTTGAATTAGCAAATGCACAATAAAGAATAATAAATACATTTGAGCAGTAGTTGGAGTTACAGGAAAAAGAACTACGTCAAGAAGAACTTTTGGCAGCTGAATTGGCAAAAGAGATTCCTGAGAAAACTCAAGATTCTGCAGTAGGAAGACAAAATGTGCTTGGTGAGCCAATTATTGAAACTGATGTTCAGCTTGCCATGGAGGCAGTAGAAAGTGCAATCCAACAAAGTGAAGTGCAGCTTCAAATTTTGATGAAATTGTTAGTAAACTTGATGTAGAGCAAGTTTATTATAAAATTAAAAATAGGTTTTTACATCGTTTACTGCATGACAAGCATAAATGTTCTTGTGTGCAATACAAATCTGTATTGTTGCATTTTAGTGAAGAAGCAGGAACAGGTACATCTTTTTTAATTCATGCAATACTATCTATGATCCAAAATGAAATGATTCCTCTTTGTCATGCATTGCAACTGCTCCAACATGTTTAGCAGCATTTAATGTAGGAGGTGTTACTTTACATCGCCTGTTGATGTTACCAGTGGAGCATGACAACAAACTAGAGTATTGAAAACTTGCATCAAGTGCAGCACAAGAAGTAGGAAAAGTTCTTAGAAAATTAAATACCTTGATTGTAGATGAAGTAAGCATGGTGTCGAACTTGATGCTAGCTTTCATTCACTTGCACATGCAATAGGTTTTGAAGACTGACTACAAAGGTTTGCTTGGAGGTAAACATGTACTTGTTTTTGGAGACATGTTACAATTAACTCCTGTACAAGGTCAACCAGTCTTCAGAATGCTGAAATCTAAGGATATTCAAAAAGGTACAGAATGTATTGGTCATTTTAACCTTTGGAGTTGTTGTGAATTCGAGGAACTTACCATTAATATGGGCCAATCTGCAGACTTAGACTATACTGAAATGTTTAATAATAATCATATAGTTCTTCTTGAGGGTATGCAGTGATTTTACTGAATCGAAATAAACTAAAACTTTTTTACCTACACATTTTTTAAGAAAAAATACAGACATTTTTTAAATATATAAATGGGGTGGTTAAAATGGCTAGGGAGGGGTCTGGGTGGAATTATAAATGAAGGGAAACATGGGGCTTGTATTTAAATTCAGTAAAATCACATGTAATCATTATTGAGGACACTGTGAAAGCAGTCCTAAATGGAAGGCTTATTTCTAACATGTTTCATGCAGATTGCAGTCCATCTGATGTTCTGCTGATACTTAAGGAAAAAAATATTTTTTGTGTTGCTTTGATGTGCACACTTGCAGAGTGTAAGAAGTTTAACTCTCCAATACAACTGTCAGAGAAGCAAAATATTGTGGACATAAAATCGTGTAATGTTTTAGATGGTCATGTTTACTTTGTTTTCTGTTTAACGCGGACATCGCCGCTAATATACCTAAACGAAGAAGACACCAATGCACTTGTTACACTTATGGAACACTGTTTTGAAAGGTGAGCTTTAATGAGACTTGGTAGTTAAAAGTGAAACATTGAATATTGCTTGTTAGCACTATCGTACGGTACAGTGAAACTTGCTACTCATTGTGAGAAATTAACTTACTGCGTCCATTTTACAATACATAAACAAAATTACTGCGGTCAGACTGGCGGGAATCTGAGGCAGCCACCTGCTCTATTTCGTACACACAGCAGTTCCGCATGTGTACGGGAGTAGCGGTTCTCATGAATAGCCGCTGATATGTTGTTGCAAAATGAGAATGTATTTGCATTCGAAGTGAAGGCCACTTCATTTTCTGTTTGAAATATGAGCTCAGTACGGCCGCATATTTGTCGACAGCCATAAGGGTCAGTTGTTTTATGACCTTGAGGTACAGGGAAAGAGCAGAAAGAATGTAGGGAGTAACAGTTAGAAAAACATATCGTTTGATAAGGTTATGCTTCAAAAACGTTTGCACGACCATGAAATATTAGTTACACTACTGTCTGACTGCAGCCAATGCAATCAAGCCCGTCCACATCATGTAAGTGTATTTTTCCCGCCTATATACCGAATTGACATTCAATTTTTACTTTGGGGAAAAAAAAATATTTTTTCCTAATGAATTCCAATGTTTATGTGGCATTGAATTTTTTTTTCCCACTATGCACATTGTCGCCGTTTGTAGGGTGCCAGTACATTTCCCCAAATTAAATTAATATTTAGTAATAAAAGTATGGCCCTCATTACAACTCAGGTGTTAAGGGGTTAACAGCGCCGTAAAAGGCTGCCGCGCCGTTAAACCCTTAACGCCCAATTCACACTTTAACGCCTGCTTTTTGCAGGCGTTAAAGTCCAACCCGCTAAGGGACCTAGGTGCTAATTACGGCACCGTAATTTACGGTGCCGTAATTAGTGCCTTCCCCATTCCCATTGTGCCCTATGGGCCAAAAATGGCAGTGGGGAAGGAGCCATGGTGAATGGGGAATTACCGCCCCACCAACCTTGTAATGGGGCGGTAATTCCGTCATCCACCATGGCTGAATCCGGCATGGACCATGGTGCTAGTAGTACCATGGTCCAACGCCAGGGTCGTAATGAGGCCCTATGTGTTACAACTTTGTTTTGTGCAGAGGTTGCATATTGATATACATTTTATTTACGCTTTTCCCCTCAGATACTTCCTTCCCTATTGTGATTGTCATGGATTACAGCTGCTGAGTGACAGCTTTTTTAACCGTCAAATGCAACTGTTCAATGCCGGTTGTATGTGCCTCATAATTCAGTGGGATGACCGTGTCGCACCTCTTTGTCCTTACGCTGCTGTCACCATAAGAAGTAACATTCCATCCTTTCTGGTGGTGTAGATCACAGCGGTTTACGTCATCTTGCACATCAATGTGGGAGGAAAACGACTACTGTGGCGGCAATGCTTACTTTCTGTGTGTGAAAGAAACCAACATGCCCATTACCATTTTCATTGTCGACCAAATACAGAAATTTACTACTTGTATGGAAATGTGAATAGGGCAATCATTTCGCACAGTTCATTGTGAAACACAACTAATTTACTAATTGCTTAGGGCGATGATTTCGCTCAGTTTATTGTTTAATGTTAGTGTTTTTTTTTACAAATTTACTCTCTGTTTTCACAATGTGGCATGCTACATTGCAGGTTGTAATGTGTTCTTTTGTAGGTGCTACATCACGGCACGTACGTCAATATGGATACATTTGTTTAAGCTGCCAAGGAACGTTATGGAGAAAGGTACTGCATACCACTTGCTTTGGCTAAAGGAGGGTCAGGCCCATCTCATATGCTTTAGTGCTGTCAGGCCAATTTCTGTCACCGTCAGACCAATTTCTGTCACTGTCAGACCAATTTCTGTCACCCAGATGCCCTATTAACTAACATTAGTTCAGAATGATTACTATCTTCTTAAAAGCAGGAAAATGACGTAAGGTGCACTGAAAGCGTTTGGTGCACAGAAATGTTTTTAAAATAATACATGGTTACACCCTCCCAATACACATAGCTTCACACCTTTCGACCTGTGCCACTTATGTGTCGGAAGGTGAGTGGTAATGGTGTTGCTTCCAGTATTTCTAACTTCATTGCGCTTCCCATCACAGAGTTTGTTTGAGATTTTATGTAAACGTAAGTAGACTACTCCTTTGCATTTATTAAGCACATTTTTACAGAAAAAATTACTATATGTACATCACATGTATGTAAAGGTTATTGACAACACCCGAAAAGGTTTATGTTGTGCATGTGACAGTGTTTTGATATTTAACAAGTGTAGTCATGTACATAACAAATCAATGGTACAGCTTCCGTCTCTGAGGGGTAGCCTTTATGTATGGTTAGTGGCCACACTGTCGGGGATGTGGTTACTGGCCATTACTGGAAGCGACAAAACATTGCATTGAGGTCGCCATGTCCACCAGGGACTGCCTTTCTGTTAACGGTCTTGCTCATAACCATACATTTATCAAGGAACACAAATGTGGTGCTGCCTTTACGGTCACACAGTTTCATTTTTGCTTTCTGTAGCCTGCAATGGAAAGTGAAGAAGGGTTTCTATCCAACACCCATCTTCCCTTTCTACGGTGGCCATCTTGAAAAAGGATTTGTTTTCTTCAGCCGGGAACGCCGGAGGCGTTCCGGTTGAAGTAAAAAAATCCTCTTTCTTGGTAGCACGGGTTACTGCTGTAAAATCTCAATTGCTTATGGCATTCATCCCCCACTTTTTGTGGAGGAATGGGGGTTAATGATCCAGATACGTCGGTATGCACTCTTGCTTATATTGTGTTGCACGCTTTCCTTGTGGAGTTCCTTGCCAGAAATGTTCCAGTTACAAGTTCCTACAAGAATATACAATGTACTTCCGCACTATCACCCAGTTACACATGTCATTGTGAAGTGGGTATGACTTTTCGAACACGCCCCCATGCTGTGCGCCAGCATATGTTAATGTGGAATTCTGCGGGAAGGTGGGCAGTTACTTCAAATGTTCCTTTACAGTAGTATGCTTATGTGTTACTATTAGAACCCTGATAAATGTAGTACAAAATTTTTGTTAAAGGACTGTTATGATGTATTTACACTACTAAAAACCTATGGCATTCAGTTACAAAAAACTTTGTTAAAGGGGCATTATGGTTACGTTGCCCTCCCAAAAACCTGTAAAATTCACTACAAAAAAAACTTTGATGAGGGGACGTTATGGTTAAGTTGCCCTACGAAAAACCTGTGCACTTCACTAAAAAAAAAAATGGTCGCCCTCCCCATTATGGTTCAAATTAAAAACAAAAAACCCCTGAAATTCGCCAGCTATGGCAGACTGATACTTGCCATCACCACTGTGCACTGCTAACACTAACACCCAGAACATGAAAGATGTCATCTCAAATGTAACAGATGACATCACTGACGACATCACATGTTTAGCCCCTTTGTTTTCGTTCCCTGCTCTATATATATATGTACATTCAGTAAAAACACTTTGTTATAGGGATGTTATACTTCACAGTGCACCCAAAAAACACTGCACATTCCCCCATTATGGTAAGCTCAGCAACCATAACTCGCAGCATCTACTTGCATTGCTAAGACTAACACCCAGGACATCAAAGATGACATCACAAATATCATTGATGTCATTAACGGGCCCGTTGTTAGCATCCTCCTAATTCCCATTGAGCCCTATGGGGCTCATTGGGAATGGGGACGTACCAGGTCCGGGTCCCGCGAAAGGGAATTACCGGGCCCTCCAAGGTCAGAATGGCCCAGTAATTCCCTATTTTCGGGACCCGGACCTAGTACCAGGTATGGGGGTAGCCATGCCACTAAAAATGGCATGGCTACCTCTAAACTCCTAATGAGGCCCAATGCCTGAAAATACAGAAAAAGATATTTTGTAAAACAGAAAAAAGTACAATAAAAAATAGACAAACTGACCAACACACAAGACAATGGAAAATAGGAAAAGGGGAAAACTGGATAAAATGGATGAAACAAGGATGATAAAAAGGTATTTCTTCTGCTTTTGATACGGTCAACCATGCCATCCTACTCAATCACCTCTGTGATAAGCTGGGTGTCACTGATCAGGCCCTGGCCTGGCTGACCTCCTTTCTCACTGACCGACCTTCTCAGGTCTAACTGGGGTCTTTCCTGTCTTCTATCTCTCTTTCTGCTTGTGGTGTTCCCCAGGGGTCCAACCTTTCTCCCTGGCTTTTCAACCAATACCCGGCACCTCTTGCCCAATGGATCGCTACTTTCTGCTTCAACTTTCAGTGCTATGCAGACATCACCCAGCTCTCTTTCAGGCTCCACTCTGGCGCTTCTTCTCCATCATTCCAGATTGTTAGACCGCAATTCAGGAATTGTGTGCCGCCAATGATCTTTGGCTCAATGCTATTAAGACTGAGATCCTCCCCATCGGTACACCACCTTCCTCCTTTCCTCTCTCTCTTTGGCCGCCCACTCTGGGCCCTCTATCTGCTCCCACCTGTGAGGCTAAGAATCTTGGGGTCATCTTTGATTCCACCCTCTCCTTCTCTCCTCACATCTCTGATGTCTCTAAGAAGTTAAACTATCAGCTGCACCTCCTCAGAGGTATTCTTTTTTTCCTCACTTTCCCCCAGAGGCTCACTGTCTCCAGAGCTCTGGTCCTCTCTAGGCTGGACTACTGCAACTTCCTCTTTCTAAATCTTCCTGCCTCTACTCTCCAACCTCTACAACTTATCCCGAACAGGACTGCAAGACTTGTCCTTGGCCTCAAGCCCAGGGATCCTATCTCTTCAGCTTTGAAATCTCTTTACTGGCTCCCAGAGGTGGCAAGGATCATGTTCAAGACCCTCTGCATTATCCACCGGGCTTTCTGGTGCCTGGGACTGCACTATATCCAGATTTCTCTTCGTAAATAGCTCCCTTCTCGAGCTCTCCGCTCATCCACCTCCAACTCTCTGAGGGTCTGTCACGTTTCTAAGCAGATAGTTGGGGGCAGAGATCTATCTTCAGCTGAGGGCTCCCTCTGGAACAGCCACCCTGCCTCTCTCAAACTTGAGCAGAACCACCTTCAGTTCTGGAAGAAACTTATGACCTTCCTCTTTGCTTCCACTTTTTCGCTTCCTCTCCCCTGCTGATGTCCAGACTGCTCCACTCAAAGATCACCTGGCTACCCTCTGAACTTGGGCCCAAGGTCCTGCATGTCCATTTGTACTCAGTACTGCCTCCCGGCCCCCCCAGCACGTGTGGTCTGTATCTGCAACCCTAGAGTCCCTTCTCTGTGCACTTATGAGACACCCAATGGCTGCTCGTTGAGTTGCCTGAACTTTGCCACCCGCTGGCTGCACTTTTAAGTTACCTGTGCTTCTCTCTCTCCCCCTCGGCATTTCTCCCCTACCACTTCCCTGCACTTGCGTGATCTGAATGACAGAAGGCCTAGTAAGATCATTATTTTGTCCTACCTCTGTTTCCCCCTCCTTGTATTGTCGCACCTAGAAAAACATTTGTACAGGCGCGTTATAAATGGCATATCATATCACATCAAGAATTTAAGGGGTAAAGTGCCAAAAGTGTTTGCAGTTACTTAGAAACCCTTTCACTAGCAGGTACAGAAAACAATGATAAATGTTAACCTTTTTTTTGCGTGTGGTGTGGTGATTATTCACAGCTACAGACAGATGCGCATATAAGTCATGTGTAGGCGCGGAGCCGCAGTGTGTGATTTCATTGGCTGCTGCATCATGCACGAAGATGCGTAGCCGCATTAAAGGAGGCTGACATTCTATTGGCTAATTTTGCATGCATGCGTTACCTCAAACGGCATGGGCGTACCCGCATGAATACATTGCAACGTGTGATTGGATTGTTCATTGACACGGCATAAAAGTCACGTATATGCACGGAGCCAAGAGTTCTGTGCTCCTACCAGCAAACTCTTAGTTTGTCGGTCTGGAAAGGCTACCAGTGTGTTGCTACCGGATGTGTTGGGACCAATTACAAAGATACTATCAGGAAGAAAATGGACCAAGACACCCTCATTAATCCCTGCTCATCAGAATGGAAACCACCTACAAGAATAGCTTTTGTTTGTTAACTCAACATCAAGCATACACAAGTATGGTACAGTAAGACTACCTTTGTATAAATCATTGTGCTCCAATAGAAACGCGAATGCATTTTTCACCTTTCCAATATCTATAAGCTGTTGCCAAATGTTCTGATCTTTAGTGGCAATACCATTTACTAAAACAAACAAAGAATCTGCAATGTCATACTTCATTCCTAGAGTGTTGACATTTTCTTCCAAATCGAGAGGTAAATATACAACGTTGCCTCTCACACCTTGTACTAATGATTTTTTAGGCAGGTTTGACATCTTTGTATGCAATCTAACAATTACTTGGAAAAGATGAACAGTTTGCAATGCAATCGCTTCAAACATGTGCACTGTATATTTTAAAAGACTAACATGCCACCAATCATAGACTTTTCCCTTCACCGGTGACATCAATAAAATAAACACCAGGCATATCTCCAAATTGCATTGGACATCTTAGGGACTTTGCAAATCACTTGCTCAAACCTTACAGGAAACCTGCTGAGCACAAAGAGGAAAAAGCAACTAAAGAAATGTGAAGATGTGCATGGGTATGCTAAATATTTGCCTTAACTCCATGAAAGAATCAGTGTGCTCAGAAATCTTTCACTAACAGCTGGCAGTATTTTTCTATCAAGTAGCATTGGAGAAAGAAAGACATGTATTGTAAGCTTTTGCATATGGAAGCTTACAATAAACCTTCCTGAACTTGTTCAACCTCTAATTTGATTAATCACCTCATTCAGTGGAGGAGGGAACTGTAGAGTGGATGAGCATTGTAGAGGGGTGTGAGGAATTCGACCATCCACACTGTGTGTGTATGCTCGCTTGGCCTTTTACAAAATGTTAAATGAAATTGATTGATGGTAGATCAACCTCCGGAAAATGAGTGGGGCTACTCCGAACACATTTTCCTATGCTCACCGCATGACATACAGATAGACCTATGTACTCTGGGTGTACACAGCCTGCATGCACCATCCCGCCTGTGATATTTAGTTGGAATATGACAGCTAAGAGTACATAAAGGCATCTCAGAAGGGGGAGGCAAACCCTTCCTCCTGCCATGACGAGCCTAATTAACTAACAAAGGTTCCATGCATCCGCTCTTTCCTTTGTTAGCTGCTGGTGGCAGCTTTGCATACTAATCAGGGTTAATTCAAGCAGGCCCACAGGAGGCCTGGTCGCAGGACTAACAAAAGACAGTGAAAACCCCAACAACCTTTGATATGCACTGTGTCAACCTGCAGCCAGCTCCTGTCTCTCATTATCAAGGGCAATGACCTTTCATGTCTGGGACTATGTATTTACAGTAGACATCCCCGCAGGGCGACCCCATTCAGAAGGTACGAGTATGTGGATTGATGGAGACAGAAAGTCTGTTCTCGCTGCAACTTAAAGAGAGACCTGCCGCTTTAATCAGGAGCCACAGGGATCTCAATTACCAGAGAGACCCTTTCATCCACAACATCCAGGAAGATGGGTGGGACTTAGTATTACATGTTTTCACCCCTTTACACTTTCTCTTGCAAAGCACTCTGATTATGACCTCCTGCATACAGGAGATTGTTGGTGGGGACCCAGGATTGGTTCCATGGGTGGACTGTGAGCCAAAAGAGGCCCTGGAAATAATTTCAAAAGTGGACCCATATTACACATTTTCAGTCAGCCCAACCTTTTTCCAATGAGAAAATGTGGAAATACCCACATAAGAGGCCCAGGAGGCAGAGGCCTACCAGAAAATCTCCAGAGTTCCCTATAGGCCAGTCCTACCCTGATTGGTTCATTAAGTTAGGCTTAGCCTACACAAATCAATGTGGCCCATTTGGCTTTAAAAGAGGGTTATGCCCCTCTTTTGGGCAGATCATCTGAAGACTTTGCAAGGAGTAACAAGAACTTATTTGGAATCTGGTTGAAGGCACAGTCTGCCTTACAGCTTCCGGCAGTGAAAGAAGGTCAGGATTTCCAAAGAGGAAAGCAAGATCCCTCCCCTAAACATCTTTCAGGGAACAGAGCGAGATACTGAATCCAGAGGACCCTCCAGCAGTTCCAGAACTGGTACCCAGCCAGCACACAGCCAGCCAGCACACAGCGTGCCCTGCTAGGCTCAGCAGCAAGCTTCCTAGGTCAGAAGTGTCAGAGAGCCTCTGAACCAAACCAGGGACAAGGCTGTTGCCTGTAACACTCTCATCAGCTTTGGGCCGCCTGCCTTAAAGTATGATACGAGTCCAGTGAAGAAGCTAGGAGGAGTGCATCGACAAGCATCAACCAGAGTCCGCCTTAAAGGATATTTTAGAGCCAGTCGAGCCCTCGAGCTGCAACCGACTGCAGCGACCAGTGCTTCAGACCCGCCAACCAGCACTGAGAAGATTCCTGACCCCGAGCCGCCGTGTAGACCAGTCTGCAGCCGTCCATCCAGCCTCACTCGCTGAAATGCCTGTCGTTTGATACCCGCAGCTGTCTGCCACCTTGAACTCTGTTGCAGAAGCGCCATGAAAACGACATGTCCCTGTTGAGCACCAAGAACTTCTACAAGCAAACGGTGCATTGTGGTTCTGTCCCCCTGGTCCTTCACGTTTCCTTCTTGAAACTGTCTGTCCTCTGCATTCCTTTACAGGGTGGGTTGTATTTTGTAGTGTGCTAGTACTGTCTTTTGTGGTAA
This sequence comes from Ambystoma mexicanum, assembly GCF_040938575.1. Taxonomy (NCBI): domain Eukaryota; kingdom Metazoa; phylum Chordata; class Amphibia; order Caudata; family Ambystomatidae; genus Ambystoma; species Ambystoma mexicanum. Next base: position 311,959,688 of record NC_090928.1, read on the forward strand.
TAATAAAGTAGATATTTGTATACAACCTTGATTGGACAGTCCTTCTTATCATTGGGTAGTAATTGCATATTCGCTATGTTGCAATTTACCAATGATCCACGACCTTGCAGCGCTAAGCTCTGTCCACGTTACCAAAGTTGGACAAGGAGATTTATAATGTGCTTGTGCTTCCAATTGTTTGGATCCGTTCTGGTGTACTAGAGGTGTGGGGCTGATTGATAGTTTAGAAACTGATATTCATCCCTGCAGCACTGGTGCCCCAAAAGTTTATTTGTCACAAGGACAGAGGGGAAACTTCAAAGGGTTGAGTTGAGGCTTAGAAGGACTGAGAGATATCGGAGGGACAGAGGAAAAGAGGGAAGAGGGTAGAGATGGGTGTAGTTGGAGAAGGAGAGCAATGAAAGGTAAGGAGGGGATGAGGAGACGTGATAGAAGAAAGACTGAACCAAGCAGGGTGCCTGTAAACCACACTCCCATTAACCTTAGGACACTAACAAATGGATAAACTAGGAAAAGATGGACAGTCTCAGAGAACGTTCAATTAGATAAGACCACATGCCTTTACGATGACACCAGAGTGAATTTGCCTTTTAACAGACTGATGTGAAACGGTTGAAATAGGGATGCCTGGACCATGGAGGAAGGGCTTGAAGATTAGAGAGAGAGGGATGGCCATAGGGCCCACTAAAAACCTAATAAAACCCCTTGAACTGTTTCTGAGGGTGGAATAATGTTTGTGACACATTGTGTCATTGTGGGATTCATCAAGCCCTGAAACAGAAGCTATTAATGCAGAGAAAGTATGGAAGGGAAGACTGAGGCCAGGGATTATTGGGTAACTGCAAGCACTGAGCCCTCTTAGTTGTGGAGGTTTGGAAAATAGGAGTGGAAGCAGAATTCCTAACTCGGGATCTGATGCCAGAAGGAATTAAAGATTCTTGGGGGTCTGCTGGATCAAAACCTAATCTAGCTGTGATCAACAGGCAAGAAGAGCTCCCCATCATAAGGCCATGATACAGAGGCTGCCCACTAGTCGGGAAGATGTGGAAGGTAGATTATATTACCAAGACAGCAAAGTTGCTGCAACATTGCCAACTAGAGCCATATCCAGAACTGGAGGTTTAGCCATAAACGGGCCTGAGGAGGTGAAGATCTTGTCGAGACGGAAGGAGTTGTTCACGATAGATGTCATCATTCAGGTTCCATTAGAAATATATGGAACAATTGCCCCAGGAACCGGTATGGCACACACACACTTGCTAGATGTGGTGGCCGGACTCATCAGTGAGGTCTAAGGAGCCTAAGTGAAGTTCATCCTCTTCAAACTGGGGGACCACACCCATGTAATTGGAGCAGGCCAACCCAGCGCCCAACTGGTATGTGGAAATGATACTGTCTCTAGAAATGTAGGCATTCATAAGATGAGAAGAGGCAGAGAAGGCCACAGTGAAACTTTTTTTGAGTTAGAAGTAATTATCCATACGTGAGTGCACCTCCCCACCTAACCCTCCAAGGCCACAGTGAAACACTGCAAGAAAGAGGTGAACCCCAAAAGAAACCAGAACTTCTTGGGCTCATGAGACCCCTTATTGTTGAGGACTACCTCAATAACTAATGCCCAAAGAGCAAGGAAAGCCCAGCTAGAATCAACAAAACCTGCTGAACTGGAGTCCACAGAGGCCTTAGGGGCAGACCCTTTTGCTGGACCAATACAGAAGAATAGTCATGTAAGAGTCAAAGAGCTGAGCCTTGAAATCCAAACAAGTTATAGAACAAGAAGGGGTTAAAGCAACACCAACACCCATCAGTGATCTGTAAAGGCTTTGCTGGTGAGCCAAATGGCCATATCTCTCCAGCACCAAGAGACCCTGACCACCCTGAGAGGGACCGCAACCAAGAGACAAGACCACCCACGGGTAATGCAAATTATTGCCCAGCAATGGAGTAATGGCAAAGCACAGTCTGAGCCTCGAATAAAAGAAAATAATTTGGCTGTAAAAGAACTGAGCACACAGCAGCCCGTAACAGATGTGAAGAACATGTCTCCCTTATTGGCCGACCAGAATACACTATGACCCAGCCAGCATACCAAAGTAATCAGAGGTAATATGTGTGGGGAAACCTAGGCATTGCCAGATTGTACCCTGAGATGCCCAAGGAAGAGCAAATGGAGGTAGCACCCATGAATCCAGGGATAATAGCATCATTGGAAGAGATCCTATGGGGGGGAGGGGTGAACCAAAGGACCTTGAGTGCTTAGGCATTCCTTTCCCTGATGGAAAAGAGATGCCTAAACCGACCCCTTTGACTGGCCCATTAAAAGCTCAATAAAAACTCTTGAACTGTTTCCGACGGATGGAGTAATTTTTATGCCATCTGTGACACTATCATGCTAGAGCCATCACGAAATGATTCTGGTTGAAAGTAGGAGCACGAAAGCCAGCTTATCCACACCGATACCTAAGAGAAACTGGGTTCTGAACACAATGGCATCCTCAAGAGAGATGTTCTCCTGTGGGGGAAGAGAGTAATGCCATGCGTGAAAGGAAACAATACTGCACAGTTCAGTAATACCCTGTTGTTCTCGTTGTATGATAATCCTTAATAGGGCTAATGCTCTTCCAGATAACAGTTGGGGAGTGGTAATGTTGGAAAGGTACATTTATTAATAGGATTGCGGGTACAAATGTTATCCTTTACAATAGCTTAATGTATCGATAACTAGTTCCATGAATGCAGGATGTATGTAGCCCACCTGTGTAAGTTGTACGTGAACTGGGTTTCTTCATGGAACTGGTCTGTTCCAACACACAGACAAGCTGAGACTACTTCTAAGACACCTGCTAGGAAGAGGGTTTGGGTGTTTGTTGCATGAAATTAAGGGCTGGGTGAAGGAGTTGATGAGAAAGAGTGAATCTGCTCTGCTCCAGTGGGGGTCTGTCATGTAAAATTTCTTCAGAAAAACCAACATCTTGAATGTGTAAGAACATATATTAATGTACACATAGACTTGCAACAAAGAAGTAATCAGAATAGAAGCAGAGCAATTATGACTTACACGCTTGTAAAGGTACATTTTTTATGTGTTATTATTTAATGTGCAATTTTTCTATTAAATCAGCCTTAAACACAATAAAATAGCGAAACACAAAAACATATTGTATTGTCAAGGTAAATAGAATTACTCTTACTAAAGTGCTGAACAGCCATGAATATAAAGAGGAGCAAGGGCCTTTTCATAATTTACATTCAAAAGGCTGATGGCATGCTGTACCCAGCGTCCCCGACTTGATGACTGGCCTTTGTCAGCGAATATGTTTGCTAATGTGCAACCACAATGAACATTGAATACAGTGGAGCTGATGGTAGGTGCCACCCATCTCAAAAAACATAACTGCGTGGGTATGAAGAGTAAATACATGAGGATGAGCAATCAACATGTGTGCATGTATGGACCAGCGATTGCCTTAGTTCTGTATTCTCATAAACATAAAAAGGGTGAGGGAGACTAGGGACCCACAATCAGTGAAACGGGCTAGTTCTTTTTATTAACATTGTGAGTCTATTACTCTTCTCTGAAATCGTTGTAACACATACAATACTAATCTAGATGGATGCAGACAGTTTGGTTTTTAATTGAGGAGGTTCTCCCTATCGATCTTCCATCAGAGGAGGAGCACAACTTGCAATAAATAGGAACATATGCAACCGTTACAAAAAGGAATGAGTCCAAACAGGCCGTTAAGTAGTCTCCTATTGAACAAAACAGCCCACTGTTGTGTTCCGCCCTGCCGGTGCAGCCGGGCCCTTTATTAAACGTATGCCTCACGTCACTGTGCATGCGGGACGTGAGGCGTACGTAACATTCCTCCTTTTTCCAAACCAAACGCAACAACACACAAACACATAACCACATCAAATACCATCACTAACTTTCCTGTGCAAATCTAGTCCTCCACAGTTCCGCACTCTCCACCTTGTCATTTCACCACTCATAGGGCCTCATTACAACTCTGATGGTAGCCGTGCTGTTAAAAATGGCACGGCTGCTGCCGGAGTTGCATTTTTTCTGGCACCCACGAATGGCGAGCCCAGCAGACCCGGTAATTGCCCATTTGCGGGTGCCGGAATCAACGGCCTCCCGGTCCCCATTCTGCCCCATAGGGATGAATGGGGATGGGGACGTCGGATGCACCGGCACATTCAGAGTTGTGCCGGTGCATCTGATGTGCTCTGGTCGCGGGTGCCGTTACACTCGCCAGGAAAAACCTGGTGGGTGAGACGTCACCCGCGAGCAGAGCTCGTAGTATAGCGGTCCGGGAACTACGGTACCGGCATGCTTACCAGCACCGTAGTTCCCGGACCTCCATGCTTGTAATGAGGCCTATAGTCTCTTAGCCTCTCCGGAGCCTTCGGGGCTGCCCTTAGGTCATACCGGCTGGGCCTTTGCTGGTAAGCTGTTTCAGGGCCAGGTCCCCCTTCTTGCTCACATTCATCTTCTGGATACGCCTCCTCAGATCTTTCTGGTTACTCCTCGGGCTCTCGACTCGGGGTCACTTCTACTTCACCCCGGTGACTCGTAAACATCTGGTGGCAGCTCTGCCTCAGCCTGGAACTGTCTGTCTCCATCGGTCCACATTTGGCAGGGCACCCTCTTGAACCAGGAAGCATTCCTGGCAATCGTCTGTTGCCCTTGTGCCACTGTCGCCATCGTTCCTTCTGTTCGAGTCACTGTCCAGGGTGCGCAGTCATACCGTGTTTCAAGCTTGGACTTTGTGGGGTTTCGCAGCAGCACCAATACGTGATTGCCGACCTTGTGTCTCGACCTTCTTGCGTGCCTCCTGACGCTCATGTGTTCGTTTCTGCCACTCTTTGTTGAGTGTGGTCGCTGTCGAAAGTGTCTACTCCTCTGCTCGGGTGGAGGGGTCAGGTGAAGTGGTATGGTTGAGTTTAGCAATGTCCCGTACATGAGGTAAACCGGTGGATCTGTGGGCCGTCACCCGGTAGTTCCATAGGAATATGTATAGATCCACTCTCCAGGGGCTGTTTTGAGCCCTTTGTACGTGTAGCACTTTGTTGACTGTCCGCATGAATCTCTCCACATCGCCATTCGCATGTGGCCCCAGGGTGTGATGTGGTGATGTTTGATGTGCAAATCATCCAGGTATTTCCGTTGCATCCCCACTAAGCAGGCATTCAATTCCTGCATTGACAACATATATCTTTGATTGGAGGACTCTGTCGCCCCTGCTTAGTGTCGTTCTGAAGCGTCCTTCCACTGGTAGTGGCGTCTTGCATCTGCAGGTGTACAGGAGTGTTTCAGTTGGCCTGAGGTTAGGTAGAGGACGCAGTGTCCGGAACATTGTTGATGGCATGACATTTACCTATGCTCCGGTATCTATCGTCATGCGTGTCTCCTGGCCCTGTATGGACACAAGGTATTTGTGTCTTCTCTGTCTTTTCCTTGGCTCTGTGCTTCTGTGCTCAAGTGCTGAGATTAAATGGACCTTTCTTCTTCTCCTCATTCCCCAAGTCCCCACGTCCTTTGCTGGGTCACCATCGTCATCTCCGGATTCATCTGATGACGAGTTAGCGGCCTCTATGCAACACCTATCTACATGCTTCTTTTTCTTTTAGAAAGCTTTAGCTTGTTGTGGTTGGGGTTGTGGGCATTGAGGCTGCCCCCAGGATCTGCAGACACGTGCATATTGGTCCTTCCGGCCACAGGCCCCACACATGGTCCCCTGCGCTGGGCAGTTTCTTCTACCATGACGTGAACCACCACACCCTTCGCGCTCAGTAGGCCCCGGGATCCTCGGTTGCCAATGTGTTGAAATGTTCGCCTCATTGTAGTCTTCCCTTGGTGCTTGGCGGTTTGTGATCTGTGCTATCACCGCAGTCTTTGATGCCAGTTGGAGCTTCTGTAGTCTGGTGCCCATGTGTGCCACCCTCGCGTGCAACAGCTCTCTTTGGCATCCATATTCAAGGATCCTGGCAATGCCCTTTTCGCCCAACACCATTCTGCGCAGTTTCTCCGAGTGCATGCCATTGATGATCTGGCACCTTCTTTCCTTTTCAACATTGTCCAATTCACACGAGAGTGCTAATTTCCTAAGCCTTGTGTGGTAAGCGTCTAGTGTTTCATCTTCCATCGGTACTGTGGTGCAGAAATTGAAGGTTTCGTAGTCCGGATTTAACTGTGGCATGAAATGTGCTGTAAGGGCGTCTTTGGCCAGTTGGTATATGTCCACACCATTTTCAATGACCAGCATATTGAAAATACGTAGTATATCGTCGCCCACGTTGAGCAGAAGGTGTGACCTCATCTTCCTGGGCGTTATAATGTCCTTGCAGTCCATCTCCATCTCAACCTTTTGGTCCACAGCATCCAGCGGGGTGCCACTGATGATGGATCGGTGTAGGGGTCGAAAGGCCCCAACTCAGCTGTGGCCCCTCCATAAGGTCGAGGAGACACACCGGCGGCATCAGTGATGCAGCGATCCTTAATGGTGTACTGGGCATGGGCGTGGAAAGGTCAGTTGCCATGATGCCCTGGTGCTGGAATCACTCCTGTATGTGTGTGGGCAGCGATGGATTCCTCCTCATCTCTGTTTTCTGGTCAGTTGGTGTGGCACCGATGATTTGCCACCTTCTCTGTATTCCTTCGGGTGGCGCAATGGCACTCATTGTGCTGCTTGGCAATGAAGCACGAGGAGAGAGAAAAGAAATGTCCCCATTGACATCCACTGAATTTCTGGGTTCGCTTTGTGGATGGTTGAGTGTTTTGGGAGAAAAATTATTATTATTTTTCCTTTTTTTTATTTCTTTTGGGTGGGGGATGGTACCCCCATCGTGTTTCTAAAAATACGCCCATGCCATGGACATGTGGGCTGAGTTACAGCCTGGGAACAGCTGTGCGTGTGTTCAGTTCCCTCATCTCGTCATCAGTGTTGTGTTCCTCCATGCCGGTGCAGCCGGCAGAGGGAGAGATGATCAGGGCCTGCAACTGGGGCCTGCTGAGGAGCCAACAAAGGACACAATATTCTTGCTCTGGCTGGAGCCCGGAACTGGCTGCCTTCCGGCAGTCCAGGCCCTTTATTAAACGTATGCCTCATGTCACCGTGCATGTGGGACGTGAGGCATATGTAACACCCACTTGCAGCCCCTAAATGAAGACAAACCGTGCCCGCTCCTAATTGAGGTGACTCACCTCTTGAGGACTGCTGCCCTGCCTGAGGTGTCATTACATCGTGGCTGAAACCCCCAGCCCTCCCCTTCACCTTCCAGAGACACACGCACACCCATATTAGCCCTCTCACGTGACATCTTGAGAAATAAAGCCCTCTCCTGATCCTGGAGCTGGCTGCCAGACGGTAGCCAACTCCTAATTTAGGTGACTCTCCTCATGAGGACTGCTCTGTCGTTCTGTTTGCGGCACCATTACATTGGCGCTGAACCTCTCCGCCAACCCCCTGGAGATGCAGCGCATGCCCACCTGGGCCTTCACGTGACGTGTCACTTGACCCAGAGGGACATTAAGACCCCTAGGGATCCCGTGGCCTGCTGCCAGATTGTGCCCCCTCCTAATTGAAGTGACTCACCTCTTGAGGACTGCTAGTCATCTTAAGGTGCATTACGTCACAACTTACACCGACAACCCTCCCATCCACCCTGTATAGACACGCCGCATGCCCAGCTTGGCGCTCACATGACCGGTCATGTGAAGTCACTTGCACTTAGACTCCGGCGTAGTAGGGCGTCCTCGCCCCTGGGTGTCTCAAAGTACAGACTTATCAAACGGCATCTTCATTCCCTTTTCTAACCTGTTTCTGCCGGCTCATGCCCACAACCAATATACTACTGGTTTTCTCTTCCAATAACCCTATCAACATGCCCATGTCATGATGCTTTCTCTCTCCCGTATTACTATATCCTATATGTCTCTTTTGCTATTCTTTTTTTCATATCCTATTCTACAATCTATGACGCTTCCTAGTCCTATCCACTGCTCAACTACAACTCCACCTCCCCCCTCCCTCATGTTCTCGTAATAAGCCTAATCTTATCTACTCTTCTCGTTCATCTTCATTCTGCAATGAATCTCACTCTATTCTTGATCTCTTCTTTCGTTTCAACTTTCACTCTTCTTTCACTGGCTCCCCTTCAAATACCATAACCCCTGCTGGTTTCTCCTCTTCCATCAGTTCTTTTGCCCATACTTCTTGTCTTGTTGGCAAAGGCGGTGGTGTACGCATCCTCTATCGCTCTTCATGTACTCTTGCCCATGCCACCTCTTCTCCACCCCACTTCCCATCTTTTGAATATAACTTCTGTACTTTTTCACACCCTCTTGCATTCTTTTCTTACTCTTTACCATACTCCTACCCACTTTCTACTACCTTTCTTGATGACCTTCACGCTCTTATTTCATCCATTCTTCCTGTCCTTTCTTTTCCTGACTGACTTCAATCTTCATCTTAGTACTATCGATATATCCTCTTCTTTTCAGCCGCTACTTCACTGCTTCATGTCATATCTTCAGTTCATCTCTCAACTGAATTTTTTATGCATCTGACCATTTCATACTTGCTGTTCCCACCTTGCTACCATCCACCACCAAACGTTCCCCTCCTACGGCGTTCTTTCTCCGACATGGTCTCTGGTGTTTTAACTCCTTCTAATTTCTTTAGTTTAGTTTTGTTTATTCATTTAAACCGCGCACCGGCCCCTGGGGTAACTTGGCGCTTCAAGCTTATACAGTGGTTACAGAGTTATACAAACATGATTTGCAAAAAAATACTGGTGGTATTACAGGGGTTACAGAGGAAAGAAACTACAGATTACAGGAGATTTACAAGCTAATTTTTTACACAGGTGAAACAACATACGGCGCATACAACAACAGCTAGATATAAGTGCTGGGAGACCAGTTAATGATCAGGGATAGGTGATTACATCTTGCACTGTGCCCTGGCAGTGTTGGGGACTGAGCAAATGGGTAACTTCACTAAGAGCCAGCTTTTGGCTTTTGCTCTGAAAGTCCAGAATGCGGATTCCGTCCTTATGCTGAGGGGGAGGGTGTTCCATTGTTTGGCAGCTAGCACTGGGAAGCTTGCTCCTCCAGCTCTTTTCAGATGGAATCTGGGCACGGTAAGGCAGTGTGAGTAGATGGTCTGGGTGGGTCTGGCAGGTTGTTGGAGGTTGAATTTAACAGCTAGATATTTGGGGGTAATGTTTGATAGGCACTTGTGGGTGATAACCAGTGTATAAAGGGCAATTCGGTCCCTAACCGGAAGCCAATGGGCTTTCTGCCTGAAGCTGGAGATGTGCGTGGATCTAGGTATGCTTAGGGCAACTCTTAGGGTGTTATTTTGAAGGACCTGGAGTTTGTTGAGGGTCCCTTCAGAAGTGCCGAGAAAGAGGGTGTTGCAGTAGTCTATCTTGGATAACACTAGAGCCCTAGCTAGTGTGATGCAGCTACTGGGCAAAATGAATTGTTTGCAGGCGTTAATAAGTTTGTTAGTGTAGGCCGTAGAGGATGTGGTTGCGTTTACCTCCTTCTTCAGGGATAGAGTGGAGTCTAGGTAGACTCCCAAAGTTTTAATCTCTTTGGCTACTTTCATTGTGTTACCATCGATGTTGATGGATGAAAAACAGGGATCTAGTTTATTCAGGCAATTTTGGGATCCAACGATCAAGAGCTCAGTTTTATCGTCGTTGAGGCAGAGGCAGTGTTCTGCCATCCACGCCTGGATTTCCAGCTAGATCTCGTTGATTCTTTCACAGTCTTCTTCATAGCTCCCCGTGAGGGTGATGAGAACCTGGGTGTCATCAGCATAGTTGGTATATGTGACACCCAGGTTGTCAAGGCGGTCGAAGAGGAGCTTAGTGAAGATGTTGTAGAGCGTTGAGAAACGCACAAGCCTTGTGGTACGCCGCAATGGATGGGGATCGGATCCGCAGAGGCTGACGGGGCAAAGACCCTGGTGGTGCGGTTGGACAGGAAAGATTGTATCCAGCTAGATGCGTTGCTGGAGAAGGCAGCTGCTGTAGAGAGATGGTCTGTGAGGATTTGATGGTCGACCAGGTCAAAAGCTGCTGACAGGTCTAACAGCAGGAGCATGTCAAGCTTACCGTTGTCCTTAGTCTCGTCCATTTGGATTTTGAGATCCAGGAGGGCTGTTTCCGTCTGTGTCTGGGCCTGAAGCCAGATTGTTTGAGTCCTAGTAGGTTGTGATCCTCCAGGTGTTTCTGAATCTGGATGTAGGCTACTCTATCTATGATCCGCCGGTCAAGTGGCACAGCGAGTAGAGCGCTCGCTTTGACATCCGTGCAGAGCCTGCTAACGCAGGTTTAAATCCCGGCGGGGCTAAACTCAGCCTTTTATCCTTCCGAGGTCGATAAATGAGCACCACACACCGTGGGTAATAATAAGCAGCGCTCAGATACCTGAAGGTTTGTAGCGCTATATAAATGGCAAATTATTATTATTATTATTATCTTAAGTATGTAGGGATCTGCGGTAATGGGCCTATAGTTTGTGTGAATGTTAGGGTGAAGGTAGTTTTTTTTTTTTAAGAGGGGCAAAACCCAAGCTTCCTTGAGGTGGTTGGGTACTGTATTGGTTTCAAAGGAGGAGTTCACTAGCGCCTTCCTGGATGACTGTGGCTGGGCAAAGGTCTCCTTGGCATTTTGAGGGTTTGGGACTTCTAATAATGTTTTCTACTTCTATGGCCGTGGCCATGACACTTTCCGCCTCCCTACTCCCTCTCCACCACTTTTCTCCCTTTTTTGCTGATTCAGCATTACCTAATCTTCATGCACTATTCAGTTAACACTTGAGTCCTTTTACCCATCCGATCCTTTTACTCCATCTCCCAAACCCCTCCACCCTTGGCTAAACCCGCTTGCACACTTTGCTCCCTCCGATCGTGCTCTGGAAGTCTGAGTGTCGATGAAAAATATCATACTCTTCCAATGATTTGTCTTCTCATAAGCACCTTCATTCATTTTATGACTCTCTTCTACTCTCTGCTAATAAACACTATTTTTCTGAGCTCACTCTGTCTCTCTCTTCCGACCCTGCATCTCTTTCAGCTCTTAAATAACATCATTTATTCTCGTCTGGCTGACTGCTCTCTCTCCAATCCCCTTTCTTCAACTGACTTTGCTGACTATTTTACTACTAACGTTTCCTCACTTCGGTCATCCTTCTCATCACCGGAAATCCACTCTGATGTATCCTCCTCTTCTCCTTCCTCTTTTCTCCTGTATGGACACTGACACTGCCTCTTTATTCTCTAGTGCCCACCCTTCTGCCTCTCCTTTCAATTCTCTTCCTCCATCGTTGATACCTTGTATCTATCCTTTTGCAATATGTGAGCTGTGCTCTGTTTAATCTCTCTCTCTCCTCCTACACCTTCCCTAATCCCTTCAAACATCCAATGATTATTCCTTTTTCTTTAAAAAAAAAACCTCTCTCGTTCTTTTGACTTCATCTAATTTTAGATCTATTTATCTCCTCCTTTTCTATCTAAACTTCTAGAAAGAGTTGTTTATATTCATGTCTATGGATTTCTCACTCAGCATTCTATTCTTCCCCCTTTTCAATCCGGTTTTCAAATGTCTCACTCTTCAGAAACAGCTCTACTACATGTTTCAAACTCTCTAGCCAGAATAAAGAATTTTCCATCTTCATACTCAGATCTCTTGGCTGCTTTTGACACAATGGATCACCCTACTCTTTTATCTTCTCTGGTCTCTCTTAGCTTCTTGTCTCCTTTCCTTCAATGGTTCTGTTCTTATATTTCCGTCTGTTCCTACTCTGTGTCATGGGCTGGTCACTCGTCTACTTCTCTGCCTCTCCTTAATGGAGTACCTCAAGGATAGGGTCTTGGCGTGTACTCTTTTCTCTCTATACTCTCCCCCTTTTGTCTTTAATGTACTCCTTTAACCTCCAACACAATTTCTTTGCCAATGTTTCTTTCTTCTTGTTTCCAGACTCCCTTCATGCCCATGTGTCTTCCTGCCTTCCCGCCATATAATCTTGATGAGGTCTCACTTTCTCCACCTGACACCCTCTAAAACTAAGTTTCTCTAATTCCCTTCCACCTCTTCCTCTCCCACTGGCATGCTCTTCTTCCCTTCTCTCCGTCAGTTTGCAACCTCTGTGTTGTCTTTGACTCATCTCTCTCCTTCTCTCTGTTCATTTCTATCACTGCTTTCACCTGATGCTTCTACCTGTCTAATCTTCGCACAGCTCATCTATACCTTTCTTTTCATGCCATTAAGCTCCTTATATTTTCCCTCATTTTCTCCTGGCTTTATTATTGTTCTTCTCTCCTAGTTATATTTCCACACTACCATGTTACCCCTTTTCAATCCATTTATAACTTAGCTTTTCGTCTCCTTTTCCAATTGGCCCCCCGCTCCTCCGCATTATCCTCCATTCTCTTGACTTCTCTACTTACTTCCGATTCACACCTGTGCTTCCATTTCCTCTGCATAGTCTACACATATCTTCACAGTCTTTCTCCCCACTATCTCTCATTTTTACTATCATTCTATTCTGCTTCCCTTCTGCTTCCCACACTCTTCACTCTCATTTACTCTTCTTACTCACTGTCCCAAAACCGCCATCTGCTGACTCCTGGTTCCGATCCTTTTCTCTTCTACCACCCAAACTCTGGAATGCCCTTCCCCTGCCTGACCACTCCTCTTTTGTCTACCAGGTTTTCTGTAGTAACTGAAGGAACAGCCCTGTTAGTGGGAGGACTATGGGCATAGTAAATTATGAAACAAGGTGGGGATGTCCTGCCCCATATATTTCTACACTCACATTAATTGATGTAATTTTCTTTTTAGTTTTTCGCCCAATTCTTTGGTGGGGGCTTTCATTAGTTAGCCCATTCACAACCTTAACAAAGATGACTCTGTATCTGCTGGTATCATCATACAAATACAATTACACTTTACTAGATCATGTTCAGAGATCATTTATTATTTAGCTTGTGAGCTTATTTTTTTCAGATAATTATTTGATCATTTTTCTTTTTTTCTTTTCTTTTGTCATTATTCATTTATCATTATTCACACAACACATACTATAGTGCAAAAACATATACAAAGAGGTTACCCTACAGGAAAACTATATGAAAACTGTGTGTACAGGGCAGCAGTTGGTATGCAGTGCCGTCATAAACGTGTGGGACAGCATGTATGTTCCAATATCACACATATAGGTACCATTGTCATGCAATCAAATAATCACATACAAATATAGTGTCACAACTTTACTAATTCTAGTTGCTAATGAGAGTGTGCTCAGTTTCTGACTCCTCTCTCTATACCTCCTCGAGTTCAAATGCCGGTCAGAAGGGTGACCTAAGGTCTGAACTCGTCTTAAAGCTCATCTTCTCTCTACTTCTACTAATCGCTAATGCCTCTGTTCTTCTAACTTAACTACTTATGCATTTGAATAGTAGTGTCTTATTTTACTAATACTGTACAGTGCTTTCACAAAAGCGGTTTGTAGCTGTCATGAAATACAAATATAAAGAAACAGGCCGACACGCAACTTCGATAAGAAAACAACAAGCCCTCAACTAGGCTCCAGTTCAACAAATGTGTTAACCTGGGAACATAAGAGAGAGGGCTGGTTGTGGATGTGTACTCTGATTATAATAGGGTCTTCATGTAATTGTAGGTCACTTACTATTCAATTAAAGGTGCTCCCAGTTAGTAAAGTGCTACCTTTACAAAACTTGAAATGCAACTGAAAGGTTCACCGTAGAAAGAAACGGAGAACAAACTGGGGCACAACAATAGGCAAAAAAAAGTCTAATTTTGCAAACCTTTTGACTTAAATTCAGTCAAACTTTAGACTTCAAGAAAGTAAGAAATAAAGTAGAGATCATTTCCTCATTTTACATCGGTATATTTTTCCAATCGTGATGAAAGCATATTCTTCATAAGCACATAACAAAATAACACCATTTCCTTTTGGACAAACTCAATTGAAATACTTCTATATTAATTACAACGAAAATCTTTTCTTTCATACACCATGTTTCTTCAATTTTTCTATGAAAAGTGTCCCAATAACTTGATAGGTAACTGTCACTATCACAATTCACCCGTGACAGCTTGTAGATATTGTAGCCTATCCTTAACTATGCGTTTCGGGCGCTTCTCGCCCTTCTTCAGGTTTGTATATTGGGTTTGATTGAGTCTGGTATTCTGTAAAAAGATAAATATTCTAAATTAGTCTGCATTCTACCTCACTACAAATAATACTAATTAGTAGTGTGCGCTCACCACTACTAACCTTAAGAATGGTCGTGGGTCCACAAAGGAAAAGCTCTATTCGACAGACTCGTGATAGACGCTGTAAAACATATGAATAAATCGCTTTAGTACTATGTCAATATTGTGGTGGCGTATAGAGGGACCAAGCGCTCAAAACAGGGAATATACCTGACACCTGGCTCTACTGCTTCCCCACCAAAAGACTTTCCTGCCAAACTCAATTGGCCATAACATTATCCCCTTCTGAAAGGTTGAGATGGAACCCTGAGCTGGCAAATCTGAAAACTAGCACCCGCAAATTAGCCATGTTGTGCACTACACCAGGCCTCAAAATGTTCAGTAATCACTAGCTATTGGAGAGTGATAAATCATTCCTAGCAGATAAGTAATGGTGTGCTGTTTAAGGGCATGCATCTTAGAGGGCAAATTACTTTTTATGACTATTAGCGTGAAACTTGAAATGTTTACCCAACAACTAACACAAACCAGTCCTGGTTGGACAGGATGGCCCACAGAATGATTGGAAGCATGGAAAGTGGAATGTGAGAGGACATGTTTCTAAAAGGTTCAACCTCCTGGGTGATCAATCCGGAAATACATACGGAGAGCTACTGAACTGTGAACTATTCTAATGGATGCCAGAATCTATAGCAATGAAGCAGCATTGACGATGCCTTTCGTCTGGCAATGGCTCTTTTCTATCCTGGAATAATTGAGGACATCAGTCTTTCTCATTCAATCCAGAGGGCCTTGCTTCGCTAATTGAGAACAATGTCTTTATGCTACAGGAAATATGACTGAGAGATGGTTTTGTTTTTGATGGGTTCAAGGATTTATGAAGAGCTGCCAACCGGTCTGAGAAAGGTCGGCCTTCTAGGGGACTGTGTATTAGGGTCAAAGTCCTTTTTATCCCTGAGCGAATACAAAAGGGTTGGCACTATGCCTTCTTTGTACTGAATTGCGGGGACTTGGCCACCCTGTCATGGAAATGTTATTGATTAATTTGTATGACCCACCGGGTGGTAAATTTACCAAGCATATTCAAACGCATATTAAACTTATTACATCGGTGTGGATATCAGAATACCCTGAGGCTCATGTTATTGTTGCCAGGGATTTCAATTCCTATTACAATATTGCCCATAATACCCCTTTTAATCCATCTTTAGACCTACTTAATACTGGAGTGATGGCTCAAATTACATCCTGGAGTGCTTACCTAGGATCACACTGCCAGCATCAAATTGAAAACGGCGGGAAATGGTTACACCTTTTAAAAGGTCATGAACTTTATTTTTTAGACCCGTTCCCCAGTGGGAGACATGGGGCTAAATACTTGGACAAATGGCAAAGTACCCTCTAGGATTTTATTATTTTGTAGTGTGCATCAGTAGGAAAACTGGCCAGGAAAGCTGCGTCATTTTGCTCCCAAACTAGGTATGGAGACTGTGTCATGGCTTTCATGTGCCGACGGTACAGTGATCTTAGATAACATGCCTGTGGGGCTGCAGAGATCCCTTGATGTCGTATATGGTTTTGCGATTAAGAATAACCTGAAAATGAACCCAAAGAAAACTAAGACCATGGTCATAGGTAGGAAAAGAGGCAACAAAATCGGCTATGATTGGAAGATTAATGGAGAGTCCTTGGAGGTGGTAGATTATTGTGCATACTTGAGTATCCCTATAAAGGACCGCCCTGCAAGGATTTTTTATGGAGACCTTCGTACTAGTAAAACATTGATGAAATGGCTGGCGATAAAAAGCTTCCTAACAAGAAAGGGTGGCCACTCTATTGAGGACTATTTTCACATGTACAAGACTAGTGTGATACTTGCCATATTATATAGCTTAGAAGTTCTTTCTGAGAAACACGTTCAGTGGTTGGAGAAACATTGAAGGTAGGTCATGGCGGATGATATTGAGACTAGCCAGGGCGATACCTGCGGAAAAATTGAGAGGTGAGCTTGGAGCTGTCTCACTTTTGACGCTATGGAAAGTCCAATGCTGTTATTATATGTAAAGCTACCCTTGACTGAGAAAAGTGGGGAGACCCTGCTTGGCTTAGTAGCATCTAGTGCATATATGACACCTCCCAACCAAGCTCACCTTGACTTGCAGAGAACCGCAATGGAATGACTTAAGGTAATTCATCTTGGGCTCCCCACTGAAGGAAATATAGTGGAGTTTAAAAGAAGTTAAACATGAAAACTGCCGACTGGAATAGACATAACAAACCTCATGAGATGAACTATTAAAAAGAGATATGATGAACATACTAGACAAAGCTTTACCTCAGATCAGCCTCTTGGCTTCCTGCAGATATATTGTAATGCTGATCTTAAATGGTATATTATTTACTTACGTCTTAATGTTCTCCCTACCCTGCAATACACTGGGGCTTGGATAGGTATTGCTTATGAAAGTAGAATATACAGCCTTTGTTAAAGAAATGGGCTAGAGTCAGTCAGACATATCTTAAGGGATGGCTCACATTTATCTCTTCATTACCTGAAAGGAAATAAGAATGTTGTAAATTCATTTGCAGGTATTGCATCTGATCAGTGTTGGGCCTGTATCTATTCTGGGGAATCTTTGGTTATTACCGGAGCCTCATTTGGAAAGTTGCAGCTGTTCTTTGGAGCAAATCTTGATGGATTGAAAGGTTCATTTTTAATTAGGGCTTTTTAAGTACGCACGTGATAGGTTTTAGTAGTTAGGTATATATTGTTTACTTGACTGCGACTGTGACATCAATGTTTGGAAACTGTGTACGGTTTTTAAATTTTGTAAATGCAATTTTCTAAATGAGGAACTATTGTTTTTTTATATTAATTATATGTGTATATGTATTGATTGTAAATGTGCGAAAGGTTTTCAATGTATAGCCATATTCACTAATAAATCAATTTGAAAAGGAAATCGCAATAGAGTACAGATAGGGAGGAATGGCATATGAGGAGGAGGAACACACACAGGCCGATTCATGTAATTCCTCCCAAAAGTGTCGCACGCGGCTGGTGCACAGCGTGCCCGTGCGAATGTCTGCGCCAGCCGCGTGCGATAAAACCAATTCCCGCGCACAGCGTATTCATGGATTCTCGCCTCCAAAAGCAGACGTGGCGCAGAGTGGTGCAGCGACCCTGCAGCAGCGCCAGTTACGCCCCAAAGAACGCCCTCGCGCAAGGAAAAGCCATCGAGATTGCAAAACCATCGCAAAGGGCTGCGCCAACACTGTACCAGTTTACCGGACTGGCAAAAGCGGGGAATGCGTATTACGGGTGTCGGGAACACGCGTGCGCGAGAAGATTCACACGCGATCGGGCCAGGGGGAGCGTGTGCGTGTATTTCAGGGGTGCGCGAGAAGTCCTACACGCGAATGGCCTGGGTGCGTGTATTCCAGGGGTGCGCGAGAAGTTCTACACGCGAATGGCCTGGGTGCGTGTATTCCAGGGGTGCGCGAGAAGTTCTACACGCGAATGGCCTGGGTGTGTGTATTTCAGGGGTGCGTGGGAAGTTCCACACGCGATTGCCCTGGGCGTGTGTATTTCAGGGGTGCGCGGGAAGTTCCACACGCGATTGGCCTGGGCGCGTGTATTTCAGGGGTGCGCGGGAAGTTCCACACGCGATTGCCCTGGGCGCGTGTATTTCAGGGGTGCGCGGGAAGTTCCACACGCGATTGGGCTGCGTGCGTGTATTTCAGGGGTGCGCGGGAAGTTTCACACACGATTGCCCTGGGCGCGTGTATTTCAGGGGTGTGCGAGAAGTTCCACACGCGATTGGCCTGGGGGAGCATGTGCGTGTATTTCAGAGGTGCGCGGGAAGTTTCACACGCGATCTGGCCTGGGGGAGCGTGTGCGTGTATATCAGAGGTGCGCGGGAAGTTTCACACGCGATTGGGCTGCGTGCGGGTATTTCAGGGGTGCGTGGGAAGTTTCACACGCGATTGGCCTGGGCGCGTGTATTTCAGAGATGCGCGAGAAGTTCCACACGCGATTGGGCTGGGCGCGTGTATTACAGGGGCTCGCGGGTGGTTTCACACGCGATCAGGCCTGGGGGAGCGTGTGCGTGTATTTCAGGGGTGCGCGAGAAGTTCCACACGCGATTGGCCTGGGCGCGTGTATTTCAGGGGTGTGCGGGAAGTTCCACACGCGAATGGCCTGGGTGCGTGTATTTCAGGGGTGCGCGAGAAGTTCCACACGCGATTGGCCTGGGCGCGTGTATTACAGGGGCTCGCGGGTGGTTTCACACGCGATCGGGCCTGGGGGAGCGTGTGCGTGTATTTCAGGGGTGCACGAGAAGTTCCACACGCGATTGGCCTGGGCGCGTGTATTACAGGGGTGCGCGGGAAGTTCCACACGCGAATGGCCTGGGTGCGTGTATTTCAGGGGTGCGCGAGAAGTTCCACACGCGATTGCCCTGGGCGCGTGTATTTCAGGGGTGCGCGAGAGGTTCCACACGCGATTGGCCTGGGGGAGCGTGTGCGTGTATATCAGAGGTGCGCGGGAAGTTTCACACCCGATTGGGCTGCGTGCAGGTATTTCAGGCGTGCGTGGGAAGTTTCACACGCGATTGGCCTGGGCGCGTGTATTTCAGAGGTGCGCGAGAAGTTCCACACGCAATCTGGCCCGGGGGAGCGTGTGCGTGTATACCAGGGGTGCGCGGAAAGTTTTACACGCGATTTCAGCAGGGTACCTGTATTTCAGGGGTGCCGGGGAGTCCTACATGTGATTTGCCAGTGTGGGTCCTCCCAGGTGTTCCCTGTACACCCTCCACGGCCCCTGCAGGCAGCCCACACCACAGGGGACTACCCTGCATCCCTGGTCATGTCCCGCAGGCAGCCCACCCAACATGGGCATGCCCCCCAGCAAAGGCACATGTCTCCTTGCACTAATGATCACCAACTCATGTCCCCTTGCACCCCCACCCCCAGAATTGCGGGGCACCTGCCAGCAGGCCCCCACCCATGTCCAACTCATGTTCCCCACCACCCCCACCCCCCAGCAGTGCAGGGGCACCCTCCACCAAGCCCCCACCCATGTCTCCCACCACCCCCACCCCCAGCATTGCGGGGCACCTGCCAGCAGGCCCCCACCCATGTCCAACTCATGTTCCCCACCCGCCTACCCCCCAGCAGTGCAGGGGCACCCTCCACCAGGCCCTCGCCCATGTCCCATCCATGCCCCCCTGCACCTGGGCCCCAACAATCCCCAATCATGTCCGTAATGGCCATCCTCCCCTGCCAAAAGGCCCAACCAACTATCACATCCACCCACATATCAAAGGCAATTACATGCTACACACCCAATGTAAATAATGCAAATGAACACATGTCTGTCACACACAATGGCTGCAAGTGAATGTTAAAACACCCAACATGACATGCATGAAAGCAATGAGATGATACGACACATTGAAGGATGAAAATAAAAATGTATTGAAAATCAACTTGAATGGAAATGAAATGAGAAAAACCACAAAGCAAAACAACCAAAAGAAGATGAATGTCCATGAAAAAAATCCAAAAAATAAAAAAATCCATTGAAGAACTATTTACAAGATAATCCCGGGTCCATGAGCCCAACCAAATGAAACCTTACTATGACAACTAACTAAAAACTGAACTATATACAAAAATGTGGCGCATTGTCCAATCGCAACCAAATAAAAAAAAAAATTAAAAGAAACCTAACACTAACTATATAACTATATACAAAGGCAGCGGGCTAGTCCGACGGCTCACTGGTTGTTGTCATGGGCCAGGGCATCATCGAACTCCTGTTCAATGGCTTGGAGGCAGGCATGTTCCCTGGCCCCGAGGTCCCGCAGGGATAATGCAGTGTCCAGCTCCAACTCCCTGCGAAGACCCTCGAGGCACTCAGCCCGCCTCAGCGCCCTCCGCCCTGACCATTGTGAGCCGTTCCTCCTCTGCCCGCTGCCGCTCCGCACCTATCTGCTGGCACAACCGCTCCCACATGGAAGCCACTCCCATTCCAGGGTTCTCCTGCCCTCCGGCCGATGCCTGCACCCCTGATGTTGATGGCCCCGAGCCATGATGCCTCCCACGTTGAGCCTGCTGCTGCCTCCGACGCAACTGCCTGTGCCAGCACGACGAAATCCAGGCTGATGGAAACCACCGACGCCGTCGTGCACGTGCCCTGCCCGAT
This sequence comes from Ambystoma mexicanum, assembly GCF_040938575.1. Taxonomy (NCBI): domain Eukaryota; kingdom Metazoa; phylum Chordata; class Amphibia; order Caudata; family Ambystomatidae; genus Ambystoma; species Ambystoma mexicanum. The sequence goes on from NC_090928.1 coordinate 311,980,161, forward strand.
GATGCCGTCACATCCTCCATCTGCTGGGGTCCAGTTGCTGTGGTGTCCACCCCTGCTGGACCTCTGACTCCCGACTGTGGCAGGGATGGGATCCCCACCGAGCTGGCTGCATTGGTCAGGGCAGGTCCACAGGGGGCCCTGGTGGCATCTGGGCCGGAAGACGGCAAGGAGAACGACTGGCGTATAGTCTCCACAGAGGAGGAGAGGGCCGCCAGATTGGCCGACACATGCAGGAAACCCCCGAACATGGACGATCCCAATTGGGCCACGTCGGCAAGGTGCTCTTCGTGATGACGTGCGTGCTCCGCCTGGGAAGCACGCACGGCATCACGAATCACAGCCGTGCGCATCGCGACCCCAATCAGGACCTTCTCCATACGGCCAGGGGTCCCCTCGTCCGCAGGTGGAGGGGAGTCAGATGACATGGACATCCCCTCTACCTGCGGACGGGCCTGGGACGGGGCATCCCTGCTGGTGCATGGTGGTGCACCCACAGGGTCAGGGACAGCGACATGCACAGGCCCCTCCACGGTGCCCTGTGCTGCCTCCTGCCCCTGGACTGCACCACTTGCACCAGCAGGGATGCCCCCACCAGGCCCCATGTGCGCCTCAGTGGCGGCCTCCTCCTCCTCTGTGGAAACCACCAACCTGGATGGCTCCTCACCGTCTACCGCCGTAGCAGGCCCCTGTTGGGGCTCACCCACCCCTTCCGCTGCAGCCATGGGGGCATCCCCGCCGCCTTGCTCCACAGCGCCATCTCCGCCCTCTTCTTCACTAGCCGCTGCGTAGGAGGGAGACATAGAACACAAGCATCAGGGTACTGTACAATGGTCCCCTAGACAGGAAGCAATAGCAGATGAGTGCCACTGTCAAAGTACACTTGCATCATGTCACTCCACGACACATGTGTCAGTCCAGGCAAAACACACACAGTGACAGTCATGGTGCATGCCATGGACATTTCCATACATGTCCAATGGACTCTCGAAACATACAATGTAATGGTACTCACATGCATCATGGGTCATGCCTATCACATGCACACACTTCACCTCAGTCACATCCATCTGGCCCCGTACACCCCAATCATAGTGCATACAAGGATGACTAGGCTGCATCAGTGAATCTGTAAATTGTCACAGACATGTGTCATGCATCCATGGCATTCACAAGTCACAGACACGCAGGTCAGGCACACAGACATAGATACCATATATGTACCTGGCATCAGCACCCATCCCTCACCCCAACCCATGTCCAGGAACAGAGACTGCCATGCTCTCATGTGTGCAATCTGCATAGGCCTCCCCATGTCGCATTTAAACACATGCAACAACCGTGCGGTTCACACATTACTGGTCGCACATGCATTACCATGATGTCCCTGCACACATACATGCGTACATGGCCTATGTCACACATGCAGGCAAGTATCAGACAACCAGCACAATGCAACATGCCCTGTCTCACACAGCAATGCTTGGCCACTTACCGCTCAACTCCAGACGGGTCTCCCTCTCAAGGACCTGGGCGTGGAGCGCTGGGTGTACGCGCTCCAGGACCCTCATCTGGATGGAACTCATGCGGCCCCGGCCCCCCTCCACGAGGCGCCGGGCCTTTATGAGGGTCCTGGACCTCAAGTCCTCCCAGCGCTTCTTGACCTTCTGGATGGTGCGGGTTGCCACCCCCTCCGCATTGATGGCAACCACACAGTCGGCCCAGATCCTCTCCCGTCCTTCCTTGTTGGCGCGGGACGATCCGAAGAGGGCATCATACTGCCCCAGGACTTGCTCCACCAGGACACCAACTTCGGTGGCAGTGAAGCTGGTGCCCCTCTGCCCCTCTAGCCGGGGGTTGCCACTGGTGCCAGATGTTGATGTGCCTGACATGGCAACCCCAGGGGCAGGAGTGGGTGGGCAACTGGGTCCTGGGGCTGGGCTGTGGAGCGATGTTATCCGAGTCGGGAGTCTTCTGTTCCAGCAGGGGTGGACACAGCAACTGGACCCCTGCAGATGGCTGATGTGCAGGCACCAAATGGCAGGGCACGGTGGCAGCAGGCAGGCAGGCAGGCAGCAGCAGATGGCACATGGGAGGCTGCTCGGGGCACTGGGGGGCAGTGATTCGGCCTTCTGGGCAGGAGCGTGGTCTTCCGTGTGTTTTCGCGTGGCCAGCTTGATACGGAGTGATTTGGCACCTGAAAATCCTGCACGTCAGCGTGAAATTCGAGGAAAGGGCCTTAGCCCGTAAGCGCGTCAGCACGCGTACGCGATTTCATTGGACCAAAGGCCCTTACAGCGTAAGCGCGTCTGTGGCGTTTCGCGCACGGGCGTTGCCCTGGCAGGGCTTGGAGATCCCGCGTGCCTTTACACTGCTCTGTACGTGCTTTTCGTGCGGTGCGTGTGTTTACCATCCCTTGGGGTTCACAAGCTATTACTTCACAGCGGGTGTTGGCTACGCGTTCTTCTACACGCAAGGCAGACGGTGAGTGGTACCCCGCTCCCCCCAGGCCCGATCGCGTGAAAAACTTCACGCGAACCCCTGGAATACACGCACACCCTCCACCAGGCCCGATCGCGTGTGAGAAGCTTCTCGCGCACCCCTGAAATACACGCGCCCAGGCCAATCGCGTGTGGAACTTCACGCGCACCCCTGAAATACACGCACACACTCCCCCAGGCCAGATCGTGTGTAAAACTTCGCGCGCACCCCTGAAATACACGCACACGCTCCCCCAGGCCCGATCGCGTGTGTAAACACCTGCGAGCCCCTGAAATACCCGCACGCAGTCCAATCGCATGTGGAACTTCACGCGCACCCCTGAAATACACGCACACGCTCTCCCAGGCCCGATCGCGTGTGTAAACACCCGCAAGCCCCTGGAATACACGTACCCCGCTCCCCCAGGCCAGATCGCGTGTAAAAACACCCGCGAGCCCCTGGAATACACGTACCCCGCTCCCCCAGGCCCGATCGCGTGTAAAAACACCCGCGAGCCCCAGAAATACACGTTCCCAGGCCAATCGCGTGTGAGATGCTTCTCGCGCACCCCTGAAATACACGCGCCCAGGCCAATCGCGTGTGGAACTTCACGCACACCCCTGAAATTCACGCACACGCACCCCCAGGCCCGATCGCGTGTGAAAACACCCGCGAGCCCCTAAAATACACGCGCCTAGGAAAATCGCGTGTGAGAAGCTTCTCGCACACCCCTGAAATACACGCGCCCAGACCAATCGCGTGTGGAACTTCACGCGCACCCCTGAAATACACGCACACGCTCCCCCAGGCCCGATCGCGTGTGGGCCTTCTCGCGCGTGTAGGACTTTGGCGCACATTTTTTTCCTGCGCAGGGACGCTACTGCCTGCTTTCGTGTGGCGGACATGTATGGGCCTGTGCGCGTCTTTGGCCGTGCGCTGTTTTTCCCTATTCGATTCCATGAATACGTGTTGTAGGCGAGCGTGTGGGCATTCTGCGCACTTGCCTCCTGTACTTCCCCCGTGACGCCCACATTTTCACGAGTTGTTCCCCATTCTGCGTGTGACGCCCCGTGTTACGCCTACTTTTGTTATGTGCGCTGCGCTATGTGCGAATTCGCTGTGGCCTTATCGCACGGCGTTCGTTGGCCTGTGCGCCAGCGTGCGCCAGCGTGCGCTGCGCACTTTCTCAGTGCACATCCCACATTTCGCGCGTGCACGGACTTCCATGAGTTGATGTGCGATGTTTTCTGTGCGATAATCGCACTTGCACTGCGATTTTCGCTGTTTCTCTGCGAATCGCACGTTTTCGCACGGGTGCGCCGTTTTTTCGGCGCACGTTGATTCCATGAATCGGCCTGACAGTCTATCAGTGTTGTTTGGTTATGTACCCACCCATTGCCTGCCCACGGCCATGCTAATCCCTATGGCCATTCCTACCCATTCCTGCCTCTGCCTGCCCAAAACTCCTCCTCAAGGGAACTCTTTGAATTCACTTTAATTTAGCCTTGGCATCAGACTTTGCACTTAAGTGCGTGACAGTGTGTTTTCAATGCAGTCTTCTGAGAGTTAATGGCTTAATTGGAGTTGTAAACACGCTGCTGTTGTAATCAAAACAAACGTCTTACCAGTGCTGCCTTCAGCCATTCCATGTATAGGCACTCTGCCTACCCTTCACTGAAGACCTATTAAAAAGTACAAACTAACCAGGGCTGGACAATCATCGACTTTATGGAATGGATAATGTTGGCATGTTTGCTGACCAGATGGAGGAGAAATGCACAGTGGAAATCTATTTTCTGCTCTGTGCCACTCCTTCGCATTGTCACTGCTTCAAAATGGAGCAGAGCAGTAAATTCATTACACCTGCGTTTAACCATGCATGCCAACATTACTGATTCCATTCCGGAGACAATAGTCCAAGTTCTGGTTTTAAGTTTTCATTCTGGGACTTGTAGCATATAACGGGGAAAGCCAGGACTGCAAGCCCCAGAATGCAAAGTGTCAACCAGGACTGCATTAAAGTCTCAGGAATGGATTTTGATAAGGCCGGATGTGCACACTGCGAGAAATGGGTGTGTATTGAAAATAAGTGGCTCACATCTCATTCACGGACGATGCGTTTACTGCAAAAGCACTAATTTGTACACGATGAACGGCCCCTGAATTCCTTGAAAGGAGTCGCACAAAGTCTCCTGTCATTAGCATAAAGATGTCCCACATTGGTTCTTGTATTTGAAATGATTTCTCACTCAAAAGTATAAACCCCAATGAGCTCTTCATGAATGCCTGAGCAGCCCAAGGGTTTCAGGATGAGTGGCCATGCCAATGTAGTAAACTAGAGTTTGCCATTTGTCAGGAGTGCATCCGGTAAGTAACATTTCAATCTATGCAGAAAACGCCCCTCATGTGCACTGCTCAGCATACATGGTGTCTGGGTCAGGGGGCCGTGCTCCGGCCTCTTGACGGCTCTTGTGACATAACTATGATCCGAGCCACCAGAGTCCTTTTCCCCCGGGTCTCCTGACTGTAACCCCTGCAAACATTGGTGCACTTTCTGCAAGCTTAACATTGAATCGATGGTACAAGGCACCGGGGCAGTCTCTTAAACTCACATCCACTAAGCGCCTGATTGACACCTTTGGTAGGAAATTCAGGCTTATAATATTTCCTGTCTGTGCTGTCTTATCTGTTTTGAGGCTTGCCTCCGTTGGGGCATCCACACACAGGGAGAAATGTGAGCGGAGTGAAACCATGTAACACTTTTTAGTTTGGGCTTTTAGGTGGCCTATAGGCCTTAACTATTACATTGCAATAAAGTACAGTTATGGAGAAATGGCATGTGAGGAGGGACACAACGCTTGAAGGAGTTGTTTGGGAATTTGTCCACCCATTGACCACATATGGCCATGCTAATCCCTATGGCCATTCACTCCTAGTTCCTGCCTCCCTCACACCTCCAAGCACCTCGTCAAGGGAACTTTTTCATCTTACTTCAATAAAGTCTTACCATTAAACTCTGCACCCGGCTAGCAGTCTTCTGAGAACATTGGGCCTCATTCCGAGTTGGGCGGTAAGGGTTAACGGTCACCCGTAATGATGCCGCTGCCGGTAAACCCTTACCGCCCAATTCCGAGGTCCCTTAGTGGGTCCCAGCAGGAATGGCTGGCCTGACCAGCCGTTCTCTGCGGGTCCCGTTAAGGTACCAGGGAGCTAATAAAGGGCCCGCTATTTGCTGGCCCGTTATTAGCTCCCTCCCCATTCCCATTGAGCCCTACGGGGGCTCAAATGGGAATGGGGAATGGTAAACTGAATGGGGACTTACCGGATCCGCATAGGTCAGAATGTCCCAGTAAGTCCCCATTCAGCCAGACCGGACCCGGACCCGGGTTTGGAGGCAGCCATGGCGCTGGTAGCGCCATGGCTGCCTCCAAACTCGTAATGACCCCCAATGACTTAATTGGAGCTGTAAACCACCAGCTCAGCCTTTATCGACTCGATTTATGAGCACTGTGTGTGTCCTTCACTGAAGTCCTGTTAATAACAAGCATTGGAAAAGCCAAACGTTTTGGCTTGTTTGTAAGTATTAGGCATTTGCCAGGCACTGCTATTAGATGCCCAGGTACTTGAACCAATGTGCACCTGCTACCATGAATGGCCAGTTAATGCCAGTACAGCACTGCCTAGCAAGTGCCTTTCCTATGAATACACAAAAGCCCAAACGGTTGGCATTGCCAATGCTTTTTATAAATGCAATCACTAAGCATACATAAGCAAAACCAGACTCTGTTTGAGATCCCCTGGGTGCAGAGGCATTGCTAGTAGGGTGCAGGGGGGGGGGCGGAGCTGAGGGGGCTATAGCCCCCGGTCTTTTGGCTGTAGTCCCAGATAGAAGCTCAGGAGCTACAACCAAAAGGCTATAGCTAGCCTCGGGTCCGACAGTCCCAACATTAGTGTAGCCCCAGATCTTTTCCAGACCTAGCAACACCCATGCCTGAGTGTGAATCCCAGGTAATCAATAGCACTCTCTGCGTAGGTCCTGGCATCACTCTAGAGAAATGTGAGCAGGTCACAAAGCAAACCCCACCTCCTCATTGTGTTATGCGTAGGATGCTGCATTTGGGCATTGACCAATAGTTTGTGTGGAGACTGCTGAGCAATGTTGTCTTCCCTTCACAAAATGCCTGGCGTGTCAGAACAGAGTCCATGCTGTCAAGGCCATCTTAAGCACTTTTTGGGGCCCTGGGCACGTACATCTTTGGGGCCCCCCTCCACCAAACCAAACCATCTGTCGCACTCACAACCTATATGTTGATATGCTGTCTCGCAATAAGCACGTTTACTCCTTTTAAGTCCCATTGCCCACTTCATTCTTGCTCTAATCAGAATGATAAACAAGTAGCATTTGAAGACCAACATTAGCAGTCTACAAAAGGGTTACTGTTCTAGTACATACAGGATACTTTTTATCAGTAACATCCAGGAAGGTAGATGTAGTATTAACGCAGGACCGTATGTAAAAGGTACATGTAACCCATAATAGACAGAACTCACATTAGCTGCCTCACAGAATACAAAAGTGCTCATGCATGGATAGAGACCACCAATTGGAAGGAAAGAGAACGCTACACATACCCTAGCATGGATAGTGGAGGCAGGTTAGAAGCTACCAGGAAGGTGTCTTTATCTAGACAGACTGAGATTAGAAGTGGGATATGGTTTTCAAATAGTGTTGCCATTACATATCAAAGGAACAAATGCCTGTGATGTGCGATATAAATATGTTCACCATTAACGCAGTGAATCCATGAATAAGGCTTTTATGAAGATCATACCATGAGAAGGCAATCACTCAGAAGGGCTGACAATTTTGAAAGGTTTAGGGGCTGGCAATATTGAGAGGTTCGGCAATACAAGATTAAATGAGATGCCCAAGATCACACATTGGTTAAGGGGTGAAGGTGTGAAGTTGGGATTTTTGCCAACTTTGCAATTTCTGCATTTGAACACTTTCTTTTCCAGTTCTTACCATGAACTAAAACAATCTAATTTTATTAAAAAACCGACTTGGAAAGTACACAAATCACATTATCAAACATTACCATTTTTAAACTAAATATTATAGAAGGGTGTTATGCAAAATGGAAATGATTCTAGCTTCCTTCTCTCCATCATCAAGGTAAGTATATAAGAACTAGCATACCAATCGATGTGATTTAACACATTTAATCTGGGGTTGTCTTTTGTATTTTAAAGCTTTAAATGCTTCCAAAACAATGGCTTGTGACATTTTCATTTATAAACGTGCATAAAAACCTTTGACTTTTACCAAAAGCAAACCTTTTTTATGTCAAACCTTAAAATGTGCTTGCCTGAGGCCTGCAACAAATGGTCCGCTCTCTTCCTTCTACCAACCCTTCTACTCAAATGGCCTACATAAGAAGGAAGATCAAGTAATGGGCTTAATGATACCATCAGCATGCAAGAAGGCAAACCTCACAGAAGACAGCTCAGTAATGTAAGATATATTAGATTATTTGAACAGGATCACTGTATTGTCTGCTGGCAAATCCAGGATACAAACATGAACGCTGTTGTTCCATAGTCTTGAATTTGGATACTTATTCACCTCTTGGACTAACAGTTTATGCCATCGCTGGAAGAGATTGCTTAGGTTTTACAACACATCTGAACAAACCAATTTCTAGACCTTCACCATACGGATGATATGTTAGTTTCTATAGCAACCCCTATCTGGTATAGGTACATTGCTGGTGATAGCAGATGTTGTTCTGCAAAACCAAGTACATATGCAGGGAGGTTTATAAACTTCAGACATAGGAAAGGCTCAGCCAGTCTTGCTGTAATGTGATATTCTAGTTTTGCATATTTAAACATATCCCTGCAATGGGTGCTTCACACACTGAGCTAACTTCTGAACCAGTGTGGCACTCAATTTATCAATATGCATTTCACCATTGCCTATTGCACATGATCAACATAATTCCCACAGGAAGGAAATAATTCTACAGAGTTGTGCCATAAGGAACACACAAACTATGTATACCGCAGGGAACACAGAAAGCAATACATGATGAATTGATCAAGGCTCAGCTGCACCCCATTAAATATCCTGACGTGTGTTATTTAAGACTGGGGAAAAATTGAATCTTACTTCTTCAGATCAGCTAATCTTGTGGGGCCCCCTCCAAGGTGGGGGCCCTGGGCAAGTGCCCCTTTTGCCCTCCCATAAAAACGTCTCTGCATGCTGTTAATGTATGTATGCTGGGAAAGGCGCCATTCACTTGGTCCTTGCCTCCTGCTGCCCCTTGCCATCAGAGGCACTGCAGTAGGATTTGGAATTCACACCCCGGGAAGGACGCTCGGCCAATTAGGTGCAATGAGGCAGCTGGAAATGTGCACAGAAGCTGCCAGTGCCTGTCTGTGTTTCTTACAGTGAACAGCACAGCTTGCATGTGTTTCTAACACTTTTTTTGGACGCATCCCCTTGAGCGCTCCCGTCTCCCCTGTCCTGCTCACCCCTACGCTCCCGATTTGCATGACATTCTGCGCTCCCCCTGAACCCTTCCTCCTGACTACAGCCCTCAGTACCTGCACTTCTTACTTTTGAGCATTTGAGTATCTTCACTTCTCAATGCCTGAAAGAGAGTACCAGTACACAACTATGTTGCGAGGTAAGAAAATGAAAGCTTTTCATTTCACTTTTTCACAACTTAAAGGACTAATCTTCTGCAGCCTTTGCTGGGGAAAGCAGTATCCCCTCCCTCCTCCTGTCTCCACCACCCGCAGTGCCCATAATGTATCCTTCAAGACCCACCCTGCAGAACAAAAGGAGAGATGAACATGCATCTACTGTGCCCTCAGCACCCCAGGTGCAGAACACGGCTTCGCTAAGTGGGCTTCACCTGTTACCATTGGTGTCCTTTGATGGAGCAGGGATTGCTTTGGAAAGCCTGGGAAATTACTTTTTAAAGATGTTTCTTTGTTATTAGCAGTGCCTATTCTAATATGTAAATGTATAAGTAATTGAATTTGTGGTGGAATATTTGACAACTGAAAACTCGCACACAGCTCCAGTTATCTACCAAAGAGATTACTAAGGGCGGACCCGCGATTGAAACCTGTGTTGCTCTGCATCGTCTTGCTTCCGAGACGAGCGCGACTCTCCTTCTAAAGCTTAGTTTACAGCTATGATATCTGCTCGTTTGATACGCAAAAAAGAGTCTCATTTAGATATTCAAACTTTCATAACACAATGCATGGTATCCAGTCATTTTTTCTAAGCCCAATGTTTCGAATGTAAATCCTGAGAATACATCTTTTCGAAAAGCCATTCTTTCGAATAGATATTCTTCCGAAATAAATTTGAATATGGTATCTAAATGAAGGTAAGTATTAGTGCAGGGCTGGGCCAGGGTTAGGGTTAGGGTTAGGGTTGGGGTTAGAGTTGGGGCTTGAGTTAGTTTAGGGGTTAAATTTGGGTTAGGGTTAGGGTTGGGGCCGGAATGTGGTGGGTTAGTTTAAGGGTTACATTGGGGTTAGGGTTAGGGTTGGGGCCAGGGCTAGGGTGTAGAGTTAGGGTTGGGGCTTGGGTTAGGGTTGGGGGGTGGGAGGGGTGGCGTGGGGGCTAGTGAGGTTGGGGGAGCAACCCCCCAATATACACAAAAACTTTAAAACGTAACATGGGGCTGGCCAGTGCTGAAATTCCAGCACTGGACAGCTCCATGTAACGTTTTAAAGTTACAAAAAAAGCATTGAAATGATACTCTTAACATATAAAAGTGCATTTCTATTGAAACCAGTCCATGTCTATTGTCGACGGATTGGTTTCGATAGAAATGCAGTTTTGCATGTTAAAAATAGCTTGTCAAAGCTTTTGTTTTTGAAACTTTTCTTTCGAGGCTTTAGTGATTCGAAACTTTTGTTTCGAAACAATCACTATAAACCCAATGCATACATAACAACAACCTGGAAATTTGTATGAAAGGATCCCAGATTCACGGCTTTACCAAAGTGTGTGCTCCTTGGCAAAATATGTAATATCACTAGCATTGCATGCAAACAACAGGGTGTGCCTAAAAGGGACCTGTGCCAAAGGTGGCGTTACAAAACGGCCACGCCCAAAGCGCTGCGCCAGAATGTCCGGCTTTGTAGCTTGGTGAATACCTGCACTTCTTTTTTCCCATTTAAAGCACTGATCAGGGACGTCATTTCACCAAAATGCCAGGGGTAGTAGAAGTGACATCACAGGACCCTTTACCCCCTGATGACATCACAGGAAGTGATGTCATTTGACCCCGCCCCGAAGTGATATTACGTGTAGCGATGGAACACGACATTTCACCCATTGACAAAACAGGAAGTGGCATCACTTAGCATTGTGCACTACGAAAAATATAGTTAGGATCTCACTGTGTGATGTACATTTCATACAAGAATGGATCGCCATATGTATCGTTAGGATCAGTGTGTATAGGCCAATATTACCAAATTACTGTGTATGCAAGCAGACGTCCATGACCAAATGATAATGATGTGTTATTATATAGCACTTACGCTTAAGCGCTTTATATAGAAAAAATATACATCCAATATCACCCAACCTGTGTTGATACTCATTTATCGACCTCAGAAGGATGAAAGGCTGAGTGAGGCATTTAAGAACAGACTAAATCAGTGACTCACCCCCTGAAGTGTGCCTGATATAAACCGTTAATGAGTCTAGCAATTATTGTATAGAATTCCAGAAAGACACATTATTTAGTATTCCTATTCTTTTTTATTTAGGGTCAGTGCTGAAAGTGTTAGACTTGTGGCACTCCTGTTCTTATTTTTCTTATTTTGTTTAAGGGGCCTGAACAAGAAAGCCAGCCACCCCAGAAGTAAAGAGCCACAGCTCAGGAGCTTGCATTACAGAAAAGAAAAAGAAAGAAAAAGATTGTTTTTCTTGTTTTTTTTTTTAGAGGTCGCAAGGGAGACCACAGAGGTCACAAGGGAAACCTCAGAGGTCGCAGTTGCGACCTCTGGTGACCCCTAAATGACGTCCGTGGCACTGATGAGAGGCAATATGCACGTGGCCCATTTCCCATTAAACAAAAAATACTTTGACACTACTCGCATCCAGGATGGAGTTCTGGGGTGCGAATATCCATCAAACTCTAGTTTAGGGATTTACAGGTCCGGTAATGGCCGAAGCCCTGCCCGAAGACCTTGATTCGCTCTGCCCTACCTAGACTCATCCTGGCAATCCTTCACCTGCACTGGACACCCCCAAATGTGGGGGCTATAGCTACATTGCAAAACCAGAGGGGGCAGGAAGACCACCGATGTTAAGGTAAGCTTTTTGCTGATTGTAATTCATGTGGCTCCAGTGGGTCCCATTTAATCCCACTCACTCCCAGGAAGGGGGTAAAAGTGGCCCCTTCCACAAAGTGGTTTAGACATAACTAGTACTGTTTGCCTGATGGCTTCACTTCTGCCAAGCACTCTACTGGACTGCATATGTGACATTACAATTCGCCTCGCTGCACAGGGACGGATTATTCTGTGGGAGCAATGCCATTATACTGTAACTTGAACCGAAGACTTTCATTTTACATTACCTAGCATCCTTGACGGAGGGCCAGTACAGAATAAAATAAGATAACTTTTAATGATGTTAAACTCTATTTTTACTTTCAGCCACAGAGCTCACCACGCATTGGTCACTTGATTGATAATGTTGGGAAACCATAGAGACTTGGCAAAAACAAGGCATGGAGACACAATGATGCACCATGGTGAAATTTTTGAAACGATAGGCAAAGAAACTCAGCATAGTCAGCAGCTGAGATTAGAGATACTCATGTATTTTTGTAGTGGGAAGCAACTTTGCATGGCGTTAACAAAACCCAGCAGTGGGAGAGAAAAAAAATCACTTAAACAAATGCAACATATATTAGATGAGTGGAAAGCATGTCAAGAGAAGACAAACCAATCCACAGATCTGGAGCATCTACATAAATAATAGTAACGTGGGCAACAAGCTAAGCATACGCATAAAATGAGGGAAAACCAATCGAAGAATGTTTAGAAAATTATGCTCCGTAAAAAAGGACACAGAGTACACAATTCAGTCATTAATCCCAATATGATCTTAAGAAGTACCTTCGCATAAAAGCAAAAAGACTTGGTAGCCGATTATGTATAAATCTCTTTTTTATTCTTTTTAGAATTTTGTATGTTTACCCTTTTATTTGATGTGCTTAAAGTTTTGTAATGAACTACATGCACAGTAAAAACATTAAAAATAAAGTAAAAATAAAAGCAAAAGGTTTTTATTAAATTCAATAAATGAATATCCCTTAAAAATATTTGTTATTCACATTCCCTTAATCCCCCACCCCCCCTCATGATTAAGGAAGGAACATGCAGTCCACATATGTTTTACTTTGACAATATCCGCAGCCTTGCCCTTGCTAACAATCGCCGGCCAGCAATGCCTCTTTTTCTTTTGGAACACACCCCCTGAGTTTGGCAATTGTCCCTGTCTGCTCCCCGTGCACCTGGCCACTGCAAACCATGCATTGCTACATTGCAATGACAGGCAGACTCCTGGGGCTCCTTAGAGAACATGCGCCCCCTCCACACATGCCGCATCACTCCATTTACCATGCTATTTGCATTGCAGGGGCACATGTTGGTCTTACACAAGGAGCCACAATGAAATAATAATTCTGCATTCGGAGCCATGACGAGATGATAGCGCCTCCGAAGATCTTTCATGAGGTCCAAGGAATGTTGCCACCTGGTCATGGCCAGAGGAGGGGAGGGCCTTACTGCTATTTGCACATTCCACCCAATGAGAGTAGAATGTGGGTAGAATGGTCTGTTTAAAACCAGTGCCAACAGAATGTTGGGGTAAAAGGCTTATACCAACCATAATGGCCCCCTTCCTCTGTATTGTCTGCACAGAGACTACCAACATTCCAATGGTCCATGATGGCAATGATGGCGTTGTTATCATGTTAGCAGGCTGTATAATCTGGCAATTTCCAATAGGCCTATAGGCTAGCTGTAAAGTAAGTTAGGGGTTGGTACATTATTTATATACAAAACAGAACCAGCAAAGATATGGTGGGTTTATAGAGGCTTGGAAAAAAAACTCTTTCACCTGAAATGTGAAAGTAAAATAGTAAATTTCAGCCAAGACACACATGCCACAGCACCCACCCAGTAACCATCGCTGGAAGTTCACCTCAAGTTCGGTGCCATGTCAGCAACGCATTGCATGCATGCAAATTAGCTCAAATGCAAGCCTTTTGCTCCAGTTTATTGTCTTTATCTTGCAGGGAAATGCTTCTTTATACATAGCTTTATCAAACCAAGATGGACATTTCTCAAGGCTACAGACAACTACATACCTGATTTCAACCCTGTTTGGGCTCATCAGTGCACTCTTCGATAAAAACACATGGAACCAAAATGTCGTTCCATTTCATTAAAGGGAGAGGCCTGGTTCGAGGTAAACCCCAAAGTCGAGGGTGCTGACCAGGGGATCTGGGCAGGCTAAAAGTGTGGCAAACTATGTAGTCTCCTTGGTGTCTTGTCACGCAGACACTGCTCCCCAGTTCTGTGCACTTCCTCTTACTCTCTTCAATCTCCTTTTGCCACTCTAATTCCTAGGCTTCCTCAGTACCCTGGCTGGCCCCTTTCCATTCTTTCTTCTCTGGGCTTTCCTACTTCTTCTCACTCTTCAATGGTATATTCCTCTTTCAGTATCTCAATGAGCTTCCTGTGTCTCTCGTCCAGGGCTCTATTCTTTTGTAGCCACATGTGGACGGTGTGCTGCCAGTCTTTTTTCTCACATTCTTTACGCCTTTGGGTACAGCTGTTACTATCCTAAACTTCTCCAATCCTCTACGCACTACACTCCTAATGACCAAAGTCACCCTCAAGAGCTTCGAACCTCTGGGCACCTTCTTCACTCCTTTTACCCAAGCCTCCTCTGGACTGCTATCAGACTCCAGTTTTTCACCCATCTGGATGCCCACTTGGCACCTCTGAGCACCACCTCCTCTGCACTATTAATACACTCAAGTTCTGCACTCCTGTGGGAGCCATCCTCACTCCTAGAAACATCCCCATCCCCCACACTACTATCACCCTCAAATTCTTTACCCTGTTTGTGCCTGCTTTGTTCCTCTGAGCGGCACCCTTGCCAACACTATTACACACACCTTCTTGGCAGCCACTTTCCCACTCTCTGCGTCTTGCTCTTGCTCTCAGAACCTCTTGATCTGGTCTTCTGGGTCTTTCAAACTCCATCTCCTCCAAATAAGATCTTGTTTCCACACTCCAGTCTCCAGCTCCTACTCCAAATTCCCACTCTGTCATACTGAGCGTTTGAGCTTTTATAAGCCTTAATAGGTCATTGGCTCCATTTCCAGCCTCTGATGCAAGGGGATTCAGGTGTGTTATCCTGGGTGGGGTTGGATGTTGGACTCCTACGGTCATGGCGTACAGTCCCAATGTGGGACTTGGGATTGGCTGGTCTAGCTACTTTGGTAGTCCACTCTCTGTCTGCCACCTCCTGGCCCGGCCCTCCAGTGCTCTCTGCGTTAAGGGGTCTTGGAATTCTTCTTAGTTCTCTGGGCTTGGGTGTGTCTCTAGAGTCTACAGGACCACGGCTTCTAGAACCGTCCGCCGTCTTGAAGTTCCGAACTCCCTCTTCTATTTAGGTGGCTGGCATAGAGATAGGCTGATGGGTGTCACCCCAGCCAATGTATTCCAGTTCTGAGGTGAGACTTGGGGCTGGCTAGTCCCTCCACTGTGGTCAACGTGCTTCTGGTATTCACGCTCTGGCCCTGCCCTCAGGTGGACTCCCTTATCCCATTTGTTCTTAACTGTATGACAGTGGGGGCCTTGTCTGAGGTCTGACTGGCTGCTTCTGGGATTCCCATCCTATCTCAGCTCCTTCTTTTTCTTTCTGTAGATTTAAGAGTGATTTCTGCAGCAGAATGACTGGAGATAAGTGTGTAGGCACTGACAAATCCATGGCAACACCATTCTTCGATTAGAGGAGCAGGAGTGTCTGTGGTAGTAAGGTGACTCTCTACGTCCTAAGGTGGAGATTAAGTAGGCCTACAATCGTCTTGTTTGGGAAGGTACCCAGCCCTCTTGCTCACTTCAATGGATGGATCCACAACAGGCAGGGCACTTTGCCACAGTTCTTAAAGCTTTAACAGTGGTGATCGCACTTATTTAATCCACTATCAGAGATGCTGACATGTGCAGTCATGAAGCTCCATACATTTAGATGCGATGCCATTTAACGGCAAATTTTGACTTTTTGGACGACAGATTCCAAGCCACTGCACTATGCCATTCAATCTTTATTCCATCTGCCGACGCAGCTGGGAAACCAGCTATGAACAGGGAACCTTTTGGTTCTGTATCTATAAACGAAAGCACAAGACGGATGCAGCCTGTATTTTCGAAATGGGAGGCAATGAATTATCCTCTTCTTGAATAAAGAGCCAGTGAGGAATAATTAAGAAGACACACAGGGGGAGGCTATGTGCTACCCTCTCCTTGAATAAAGAGCCAGTGAGGAATAATTAAGAAGACACACAGGGGGAGGCTATGTGCTACCCTCTCCTTGAATAAAGAGCCAGTGAGGAATAATTAAGAAGACACACAGGGGGAGGCTATGTGCTACCCTCTCCTTGAATAAAGAGCCAGTGAGGAATAATTAAGAAGACACACAGGGGGAGGCTATGTGCTACCCTCTCCTTGAATAAAGAGCCAGTGAGGAATAATTAAGAAGACACACAGGGGGAGGCTATGTGCTACCCTCTCCTTGAATAAAGAGCCAGTGAGGAATAATTAAGAAGACACACAGGGGGAGGCTATGTGCTACCCTCTCCTTGAATAAAGAGCCAGTGAGGAGAAATAAAGACGACCCACATAAGGCACCTACCCTTGACAGTGACATGAACAGTGGCCACCACCTGGCTCATTAAGCCCTGAGGAAGACTGATTATGTTCTTGTATATGTTTTATATTCCGCCGAAACTAGCAATAGGGAAGATAGTATCCATGTTGGGGAACCAATCAACATGTGTTGTGTTTGCTCATATCCCCTTCTAGTTGACCATTTGCCACTCCAAATGGTCTGCCATGAGACCATGCGTGTAGTGTATGATCCCATGTGATAATTGTCATATTTTTTTGTTGTGCACTGCATTGTTTACATGTTCTATATTCATGCACACAGGGTGTTATATGTGATTGAGCATCTTGTATGTTTGTATTTCTGTATTCTGTGTATGCAGGTGTTTGCTGATAGATGTGCCCACGCCTTTTTTTTACTCCTGAGGCCTTTGTGGCTTTCATTAGCTTTTTGTAATAAATATATTCACTGTGATCTGTTTGTCATTTCTGTGGTTGTTGCTGCTTGCTCATTTTGTTCATGTAATGTGATTAAATTTGTCTTGGTTCTATATTCAACTTTATTGTCACATTAAATTAATTTGTGGAAAGTTAATGGCCACAGAAATGGGACAAAAGGTCTACGTTGCTTGTATGTGAAACAGCTCTGAGAAGTAATAAACCTGTCTGAAACAAAAATACATAAGTAATTGCTCAGTGCAGTGGAATGAAAAACAAATATTGGCATAGTCAACATTTTTGGCTTTAGTATAGGTAAGTGAGTGAGTGAGTGAGTGAGTGAGTGAGTGAGTGAGTGAGTGATTAGCACTCACTGAGAATCAAATCAACTCTCGTGAATGGTATTCATTACAGAGGAGACAGAGAAAAACTGAAATACAGCTGATGTTAGATGAGAAAGAGATGGGTTTTGAGTAGGGCTCATGAACTCCGGTAATTAGGTTTGAGGGGAAGAGATTTTCGTACTCTAGGGCCTCAGACTGAAAAGCAATAGTAGATGATTAGGCCTTGAGAATAAGCAAAACGCCTACTGGCTGCTCCGCTGAGGACTCTCAATTGGAGGTATCTTGAGCATAGCAAGATGCAATAATCGAGGCAAGAATCAATCGTTGCCGCTACAACAACAGGTCTAAACTCTGAAGAGATAAAGGGAAAAATATATCAAAGTTGTTTTAGATGAAAAAAGAACAGCTCTTTGTGATGAAGGCTATATGGGGAGTGAGTTCCAATCTTAACGGAAGATTTCGGACCTTTGCAGTCCAAGGTTGTGCTAGGGAAGACGGTGGCAAGAAAAAAGGGGACCAGTTTGGGGGAAGGACGCATAAATAGTAGTACTCTTGGCCCTAACACAATGCATTTCTGTGTTGCTTTGAGTTGAAGACATTTTTCGATGATGCCAAGGCAGAGGCACAGCTGACAGAATTGACCTAGGGAGTTAAAGAATTGCATCTAGAGCTGAGGAACATTTTCATATGAATGATAAAGATAGTTGAACTTTTGAATAATTCAAAAATGTGGGTGGATGTACACATTTTCTGATAAAGGCGGCAGCGGGATTCCTGGGTAAATCTACAGTATATAGTGGCAGTGGCCGGGCCATGGAGGCCTGTTACTACCTGCTGAGTCCTCCCTGTAAGAAGGGAGATACCCCATTGTCAAAGCTTGGGGACAGATCGACTTTCCTCTCTATATGATCCAGTATTAAGTAATGATCAACCATGTTTAAAGTGGGCCAGAGATTTGAATTTATTTTTGTATTTGTATTTATTTAAAGAACAGGTACGTCAATTGTGATCAGAAATGACTTATAATAACACATTTAAAGAAAAGATGGCAGAAGCATTCCCCTGACGTATGCCTTTACAATAGCATTCAAACAAAGCAAACAGAACAACATGTATATAAGAAGACAGGTGACTAACAAAGGTTATATTACTCTAAGGGGCAAGTGCTTCAAACTAAAGAGGAGTACTAATTAAATATGCAAAATTACAGTATTAGGCGTCACTGGAGGCAGTGGCGGCATTAGGTAGAGAGGATGGTGGACAGGGCAGGGGGATCTCCCTCTTTAGCAAGTAAGTGCAGCTTAACCTGAGCTTTGAAGAGATCCACAGTTGGGCTTGCTTTGATTGCCATGAGCAGCAGGTTCCAGTGGAGCGGAGTGTGTAGGGAGAGATGGCGAAAGCGAGAGGAGGCACAGGGAGGGTATTGAATGTTGAGGTTGAGTGCAGAAGAAGATCAGAGCGAATGAGATGGTGAGTAAACTGAGATACAATAAGACAGGTACTGAGGAGCAACACCATTGATTGGTTTGCAGACTATGGGAATGAGCTTCAAAAGAGAGTGATTGTGCATGGAGAGCCAACCAGCATGATATTGTTACGTAGAAGAGGAGGAAGATCGGGGTAGGTTGAAGAGAGTTTGGGCATCAAAGTTGAGAACTTTGTCTAGAGAAAGGAAGGAGTAGATAGTAATTTCAAGGCGTAGGCGTGAGCAGAATCCCAGTTTGCTGAGCACAAGAGCTGAGATGAGAAGTTTGTAGAATGGTTAGTAAGAAAAGGATGAATTTTCTGAATGTTGAGGAGGTTAATACGAGCAGTAGAGGAAGCGGTAATGATGATTTGTTGCAGTTGTAGGTCGTTATCAAAGAAGACCCCAAGATTGTGATGATTGAGCAAGAATGTCAGGCTGGAAGGAGATAGGAGAGGGGAGGCTAGGGATGGCGCTGAAAGCTGGGAGAAATATTACTTCTATTTTTTGAAGAGTTCAAAATGAGGCATTGGAGAGGCCTCCAGTGACAAATTGCTGTGAGACAGTTCAGAATCTGTTCCGAGATGGCTGGGGTGAAACAGGGAAAAGAGAAACATATTTTAGCGTCATCGGCAAAAAGGTAATAATAGTAAAGGCCAAAGGATGAGATAAGTCTTTGTAGGGAGGTGGTATAGAGGGTTAAGAGCAGAGGTTCAAGGAATGATCCATGGGGGATTGCAACAGGGAGAGGGGTGAGAGAAAAGGTTTGCGAGTTCCAACCGATTTTAAAGGACCGTTCTTAAGGGTATAGAAGATCCAGGCAAGAGTATATTTTCAAAACCCAAAGTTGTGGAGAGTGAGGATGAGAGAGCAGTTGTCAACAGTGTCAAAAACATCAGAAGGTCCAAAAGTATGAGTACAAAAGAGAGTTTGGAGTGGTGAGCATTAGACAGAAGGTTGGACACATGCATGAGTGCAGTCTCAGTGGCGTGTTTAGTACGGAATCCAGATTGAAGTGGATCTTCAGAACATTATCCTTAAAATACTTAATGATCTGGTCAAAGACTACCCACTGAAGGACCTTTCAATAAAAGGGAAGGAGAGAGACTGGACAATAGTTTTCTGGGATGTTTGGGTGAGCAGAGGATTGCTTTGAAGTCGGCCGGAAAGTGTCCAGCAGAAAGAGAGAGGTTGAAGAGCTCAGAGAGATAAGGACATGTGATTGAGACTAAGGGCCTCATTCTGAGTTTGGAAGTTACCATGGCGCTATTAGTGCCATGGCTGCCTCCAAACGTGGGTCTGGGTCCAGTCTGGTGGAATGGGGACTTACTGGGACATTCCAACTTAGGCGGACCCGGTAAGTCCCCATTCCAAATGCCATTCCCTATTCCCATTTGAGCCCCCATAGGGCTCAATGGGAAGACAGCAGGCACTAATAACGGGCCCGCAAATTACGGCCCCGTTATTAGCTCTAAGGTTCCTTAACGGGTCTCGTAAAGAACGTGTGGTCAGACCACACGTCGTTTGCGGTCCCGCTAAGGGACCTCGGAATTGGGCGGTAAGGGTTTAACGGCACCGGTCTCCTTACCGGTGACTGTTAACCCTTACCGCCCAACTCAGAATGAGGCCCTAAGTCTTTGACCATTGGGGGAGCAAAAGGCTCAATAGGAGCGTGAGATGGATTGCTCCTGCAAAGGATGGATGCTAATTCAATAGGAGAAGTAGGGTAGAAGTAGTTGAGTGTAACAGAGGTATGGATAGAGGTTGTAGATACAAGGAGGGTTGGGGGAGATAGTGGAGGGCTGTGAGAGTGTCATGATTATTAGAGATTATAAAGGAAACGTAGTAAGCAAACTCATTAGAAGAAAGGGAGGAGGTGATGGATATTAGCTTGGGAGGTGGGAGCAAATCTAGGAGGATAGATGACAGTTTGCAGGGGTGATTGCCAAAGGAGGAGATTAGGTTTGTGAAGTAGTAGGATTAGCTACAGTCCAGTGCAGAGGTTACGGCAGCAAGGGCATCTTTTTAGGCTATGAGTAGGGAAGATGTCTGTAATTTATGCTAGTGTCGTAAGTCACAGTGGATGTTTGTTTTGAGGGTCTGAATTTCAGAGCTGATCCAAGGCTAAGGACAGGGATGGGAAGGTGAGAATGTGCAAGCAGGATAATATTGGTCAAATGGAATCATAGGTGCATAGTGAAAGTCAAAGGAGGCATGGCCAATGTAAGAGTCATGAATAGGGGAATAGACAGGAGAGATGTCATCACATCATCAAGGTAAGGGGCAAGATAGTCCTGCTTGATTTTCCTCTTAGTCATTGAAGAGGGGAGATGAGAAGACGAATGTGGAGGGACCGAGATGTTAAAGTGAACAATGGAGTCATCAGAGGGTATGGGGTCAATGGAAGGGTCAGAGGACAGTAAATCAGAGAGAAAGAGAGATAGAGAGAAAGACAAGGTCAACAGAGTTCCCACCAGAGCGGATAGGCTTGTTGTGGAGGGAGTAGATGGAGTGGTCAGATAGGAAGGATTTAGGTTCAGTGGAGGTGGCTGCAGAGGGCTAGGGAAGGTTAAAATCTCTGAGCATCACAATGGGAATGTCGGTAGGAAGTGACTCAAGGAGAAGGGTCAAATCAGGGAACAAGGATTTAAGAGAACAAGGGGGTCAATAGAGAGCCTGCACAGTGAGAGGAGTAGGAGGAGTAGGAGTTGATAGTACCATATTTAAAAGAGGAAGAATTGATTTCAGAGGAGGGCTAGAGGGGCAGTGTATACAGCGTTATTGATAAGGAACACCAAGCTGCGGCCTTTTCCAAAAGGTCTGGAAGAGTGGGAGAAGGTAGCAGAGTCACTGTGGAGAGCTGATACTGTTGCAGGAAGTGAAACCCAAGGGTGATAAGAGTCGAAGTAAGGATTTTGCATTTCAGATGCCAAGATGAAGAGCGACGGGAGATGGGCAGAGGAGCAGGTGTTGTGCGTTAGTCGAGGGGGCTAGATGAGGTTGGAGATCCTGAGAGTGTCTTATTTGAGGGGTGTGAGTGCAGGGGCATAGGGGCAAGATGGAAATGCTGGGGACTGATGAAGAAGTTACACCAAGTTGTGGTTGAAGGCTATGAGAGAAGGGAAGGAGAAGAGTGCGTAGAAGAACAAATGGAGCAAAATCAAGATGCATGATGGAGGGTAGGAGAAATAGGCAAGTGGAGGCGGTGAAAAATGTGTACAGCCCAAGAAAGAGGGAGGGTAAGTGAGAAGGGAAAGGGTGGATGGATGGTTGAAATTAAGCAGTTGGAAATTCTGAGTTGTGCTAGAATGTGGCAAAAGGTAACCAAGTGACAGTTAATAGACCCATAACTGCAATGTTCCTTTGTCCTGTGCGATAACAGAAGCTCTGTGGTGAATGCAGATCCGATGGGTTGAAAGAAAGCAGAAGTCAGGTAAAGGGTGAACTTGGTGAAGTCCTGGCTTGAGAAGGGCCCAAACGAGGAGCTGCCCTTTGCTGCTTTTGCCCCGTGGCAGCAGACACCTTGTCTGAATGCCCTGGGGAGACTGCCGTGGCAGCAGAAACCTTGTCTGAATGCCCTGGGGAGACTGCATAAAGGAGGCAGTGTATCACATGTTTCTCTGGCAGGCAGTCACAGTGTACAAGATGGATTCCACACTTACAGGCCGAGTTGAAGGCCCAGGGAGATTCGTTTTGTTGGCAGGACCCTCAGATGGTGCACAAGGTCCTCTGGTAAAGCAGGATGTGCCCAGGCATATTATAGTGCTCCTAACTAAAATCTTCTGTGGACAGGGCATCATCTCACATGGTGGGAACAACTAGCTCAGTTTCATGTCTGGGGTAAAAACAAGACTGGAAGACTTCAAGAATATTGTTAGGAGATGAAGTCTGACAACTGGGTGGTAACAATGTTTCCAATGTTCCAATGTGGCTTTTAAGTAATTCATATGTCCTTGAACGTGTCGGGGATAGAAAGAAAGACTATGTCTGTGAAAGATTAGGTTATAAATTGACTCAGCAAGGGTGAGAAAGATAGGGAAAGTATGGATTACCTGAGTAAGGGATGAGATTCCGAAATGGAATTGATGAGTTTAATAGAGGTGAGTAAAATTCTGAAGTGCAATGTAGATACTGGAAGCAAGTGAAAGGAACTGATATGGTGTGAAGGGGAGGGAATGACTGACCAATGGTTATGAACAATCCCCATAGGTCGTGGTTGCTATGATGGAGGCTCTTATATCAGCAATTGTTTTGTTGTAAGCAGTGAGTGATTTATTGGAAATCTCCACTCATGAGGGTATTGTTTCTGAAAGAGGAGTTTTTGAACAGTTTCAAACAATTCTCTGCATTTACTACAACATACCTGGATATAAGGAGAGAGGAAATCTTATTTTGCAACAAAAATGGCTTTATGATAGCATTTAATGCTAGTTTTGTAAGCCTGCCTATCGGCCAACATGATATTTTTCCTTCATTTAGGGCATCTGGGCCTTTTTGGATCTTTTCCCACACCAAGGATTTTCTTTGCCTCTTTCCCGCTCTCAGAATACTTGGTTCTTTGCCCACACCTGGGCTTCTCACTGCCTCTCTCCCCACTCTGGGGCTTTGCTACTCTCTCCCCACTTTGGTCTTTCTCTCTCTCGTCCGTCCCACTCAGGGACTTCTCTGCTCTTCAACTTCTCTGGGGCTCTTTTCTCTCTTATCACCTTGTCATCCACCTCCCATTCCTCTGGTGCCCCCGCATACCTGTTTGTGATGAGCAGCACTGCCTGGAAAGCGACTTGTCAACTGGACTCTGCATCGGACCGCGTCTTCTCTCCATTCCTGCATGCTTGGTGGGGGATCCAAGGGGGCGGCTCCTTCTTGGGGCTCTCTCTCTCCTACAAGCCACACTTCCTGTGTGCGCTGCATCTCAATTGCACCATGCGTATTTCTCGGATACTCTTTTCTGATTGTTTTCTCCAATTATGTGCTTCCTGGAGGCTGTTTTTTTCACCGTTCTGCTGGCTTTCATGAGGGGGACTGAGTAAAGTTTTGGTCAGAATCCGAGCCAGCCATTATTAAAGGAGTTCTCAGCTCCTACATACACCATCAAGGTGATAGTGTCTGGAAGGAGGGATGGAGACTTAAGTCTTTCTCTGGGGTTTTCCTGTCCCCTAAAGGGATGTCACTTCTAAAGGGATCCTGCTTATCCTGTTTGCTAAGGGGTGTTAAGCGTAGCGGGCTCACTGCCCATGTCACAAAAGTGGTGGCCCCCCCTTGGGGATAGGTGACCGGCTCTTTGGATTCGTCACAATGATTAGAGGCTAAAGCGCTCACTCAGCCCTCACACTTCTACAAACCAAGAGCCAGTACAATAACAAAGGTAAAACAGGCACAGTTAAGAGATATACCTCCTTCTCTTTGTGTGGTAGCGTGGGCAGAGGAAAGGTTGTGGTGTGTGCGTGTGATTCAGCAGAAACCTAAACAGTGAAGTACAACAGCCGAATATAAAGGAATGTTGAATCAAGGTTCTATACAAATGTATACTTTAATTTAAAAAAACATATGGAAGAATAACTGAATAGAAAACACTACTTAAAACCCACCCCTGAGGAAAGAACACAGAATCAGCAAAGATAGAAAGAGGCAGTGCTCAAAATCGTGTGCAGTGATAGACATGTATGAAAAGAAGTAGTGGCACTATGTTCCCTGCTGGCCTGCCTGCTCCCCACAAACCCCATCACCACCCCCCGTCCCATGCACAATCCAATCCCCCAAAGAAACACCCCTGCTATTTAACGGACTGTTCATTGCAGGGCACTGAGGTGCAAGTTTCAACTTCTTCCTACACTTTTATTTTAAAAGGAAACCATTCAGAACTGTTTCTTTTAAAAATAAAAGTATAGGAACAGTAAACCTAGAGTAGCACCGCTCCCAACTGCTCCCGCCCACTTCGACCACTGATCGTGTGAGTTGAGAGGTATGCGAAAAGGCATCACCCTTGCCTCTCATCAATTTTCTCGCAACCCCACCCTTGCGTGCTTGTAGGAAAAGGCAGCATTTTCAACTACCTACCCCAGGGAGGCTGGCTGTCTGATTGGCTTGTGTATTAGTGACTCCTAAACGGGTGCTGTATCTTAGGATCTGGTGGCTGCTATGACTGCAAGATCCACTGGAGGATGACGGCTGCAGCCCAGTGAACTGGGGTCTTCCAGCCCTTTAAGATGAGGTAGCAATACCCTTGAGATAGATGGGGATGCAGAAATTACTCAAACATCAATAATCAACATGACTCAGGTAGTTGGCAAAAGGATAACTGTTTTAATATCAATTATCTAAAACAGGGAGTACAACGGACATCAACGGACGTCTCAGCGTACAAACTCTCAATGCATCTTGAAAAAAAGCATTCTTTTATAACAAAGAATCAATATAGCTGACGTCAACCTAT
The DNA here is from genome assembly GCF_040938575.1 of Ambystoma mexicanum. Classification (NCBI taxonomy): domain Eukaryota; kingdom Metazoa; phylum Chordata; class Amphibia; order Caudata; family Ambystomatidae; genus Ambystoma; species Ambystoma mexicanum. Next base: position 312,005,269 of record NC_090928.1, read on the forward strand.
GTATTACTAATGTCATCCTACGTGGCAAACTACAAAAACCTAATGGCAAGTGTTATAGGGTCTAAGGGAATATCTAAGTATATGATCCATACTTGTCTAAGTCAGTGAAGGAAAGTGATTCATCTCTTAAAATCAGGTGGGGCAACTAAGGCCTCACCTAAAACAGGTCACTATGAACGTCATTAAATACACGGCGTCCCATTGGCTACACAAACTATAAGACCCCTAATCATGCGGTCCTCTACCATTGGTTGGAACTCTAACCACCATCAGTACTTTTCCACCTACTTCTAGCAGCACGCAGAATAGGCTTCCAGGTGCTGTTGAGCTATTCTTTGACCATAGCTTCCCACCAATTAGCATGAACAGTCTGTGCTGATAAGGGATGGAGTCAAAGGCTTCAATTGATTTGGCAGAGAAACAGTTCTCCCTCTTCATTCGACTAATCTGCTCTGCAGATCTCTTCTTCCTCAGGTGAGCATATGCTTTCAGGAAACTGCTAAGATTCAAATCACTTTTAGGAATTACAAAAACTCGAATATGAACATTCACCAGTGTGCACGTTCCTCCCCAATCCCTGGGTAGCCTCATATATGCTCTAGATCTGTACGCCCAATAGTGACAGAAGGCTGCAGCTTTTCAGTTTGCAACTTATATACCGCCATTTACCGCCACCAGAGGGTGGTCTAAAGCAGTAATTCTGATTCCTTCCTCACACACTTCAGGATGATTCCTCACATTTGAAAGGTCATATTCCGTTCAGTATTTGACTCGCCCTCATGAAGGAGATTCCCTCAGAAATGCATTGGCAAATGAAGTCTATACTTTAGGATGATTTGACTGCTTCCTCACTAAGATGTCATTAGTGACAATTGTTTTGAAAAACTTACCTCTTGGATATAAATTGGATTTAAAGCAATAAGGAACAGTTTCATTTGTGATGTTTATTCATAAAAAACCTATATTGATCTATTCCTAATTTCTTAACCAACAACTAAATATTAAAACCAAAAGACTTTGAAGATATCATCCCAGTTGGGATCAAAAGGAGAGCGACAGCGTGGCTTGGTTTATTACTAAGCCTTCTTGTATGCATGTATTTGGAATCAGGGTGTCTCCAGACTCTTCGTGGTCAGCTCCCAACAAGATTGTTTTGCAAATGTATAAATCAGTGAATTTGCTCGAAACTCTTTAGTTTTATCTACAGTGATTATGTTGAAGTGGTGCCCACTTATTTTGGCTTTTCTTGCTTTGATACCATGCCTTCCTTAAACTGGGCAAAACTGTGTGATAAAGTAACAAGAAACAGGCTTGAGCCCGGCAAAGGGAAACCTGTGCAGAACTGTGTGATAAAGTGAAGGATTAATGGACAGGCTCCAGCCCGGCAGAGGGAAGCCTGTGCAGAACTGTGAGAAATTGAGAAAGCGAATGTGAACACAGTATCGATGACAAGGTGGACTAAGCCTAAGGAAGGGAACGAAGAAGCTTGAAACACAGAGAATGAATTGTTGAATTGTACCAGTAAGCCAAAGTGTGCATCGACATATCCTTTTTAAGAAACTCTCTAGACCCCGTGGGGCTGAACATGGGGAAGGGAGTTGTTACTTAAGCCATTCTGACATTTCTTTTGAGACACTATTTTCCTTTTTGTATTCCCTTAACACATATGTCATCTTGAGGAGGGCAAGGTTGGGTTTTCTTAGCATAGGCCTTTTTATTTTGACTACACTGACTTGGACTTGTTTGTGATTTGTTTAATGGTTGAGACTACACCCATTCTAGAGTTAGGTCCAGTTAGGAATTCTACCAACCGAACCAAAAAAAATAATAAAGGTTTTTGAAACTTGTATCTATTGTGTCTATGTATACTGCTCGATACCATGCCTTCCTTACAATCGTAACACCGGCTGCATTATCTACCTCCTGCTTTTTCTCACATAGCCCTGCCAGCTTGGTTGTGGCAGTGGTATTAGTATTTTCTCTCCGTCACCTTCTGACCCTGTACCTGGTTCTCTGAGTCGGCTATATATAACTAGGGTTGTGGTAGCCTCCGATTAAGAATTAGAACATATCTTGAGTGTAGAATCTTGTACTATTCTCGAGTAACTGTGTTGGTGTTAATAGTAATCACCAATGACCCAACATGCAAGTACTTTTAATGGTGCTCACATGCAGAGAGATTACAAGGCTGTTTTGGAATGAATCACAAATCTGTTATATGCCCATAAATCTCACAAAGATGGGGTCATGTGTTTATTTACATGTATTATAAGTAAGAGTCAAGTAAAATGATGTTAGAACAACTAAGGTAATACATATCATTTTGGATATACAAACAAAAAGTGAAGACAGTTTGAATATACATATGGAACCAATACTCAACTAAACAGTAGTCTTAGAGTGAGAATGGCATACATTACTAAAACAGACAGGACATTACTCTTGCCATGGGATGATCCAACCATTACATTCAAACAAAAACAAGGAGCAATTCATTGTTTGTACAATTTTTGCAGTGCATTGATGAACGTCAATGAAGCCAACATTGCAAAGGTAATTAAGATAAGGTAAAACAAACAAAGCAACAATTAGAAATTTGTAAATTTGGGAGAGAACACAGTTGCTGTCTAACAGTGATTTTCAAGCATGTCAGCTTGCTAGGCATGGGAAGTACTTCGAGTCCACTATCCAAAATGAGCATCAACTTGATTGCTTGTTGGAAATGAAAATAACCTCATTGTTGTAAAAGGTGATTAGGAAAAGCTGTTGCACATTAGTTGGGTAATGGCCAATCCTTGGTCTAAGTCGGGAAGGAGACTTCCCGGATATTGAACTGACGGCAGGTAGATGGTAAGACCTGCTGCAGGGACGTTTCAGCTTTTAGATGTAGAGCCTTCTTCTGGGCCAGTTGGATTGTAACAGCCAGCATAATGTGAACAGAAAGCAGAATGAAGTCTACTTAATTAGGGTCTTGCTTGTGGGGCATTTTAGCAAGATATGTTGGGTCAGAAATGTTTAAAAATAACAATGACAAAACATCAAGATGTGTGTTCTGATAAAAAGTGAGGGAGACCCTCTAACCTTATGTTTGTGAATCCAGGCTGGGGTGGAGGAAGGGAACGCAAGCTGCACTGGCGTTGAGCTGGAGACCCCAGTTGCAGTTAGGTGAGGATACTTGATAAGCAGTGTAGCCCAAGTTGGATATAGAAAAATGGAAGCTGCTGTGTCAGCTGAAAACAAAGACAGTGTGGATTTGTCTATTCGTATGTGGCAGCGCTAGGAGTATGGTGTGACAAAGTAGATAAAAACATTCTTACCTACTGGAAATCTGGCTACCGGAAAAATATGCTGGTAGTTGAGGCTGTGATGCTAAGGATGTATCTAGACGGCCAATGTCAGTGTTAGGGAGTGGTGGTCTAGCTCCTGCTGTGGGGGCTCCTGTGGGTAAATGATCCACAGGTAAGGAGAGACTCAGGAAAAAGGGCTGCTTAGAAAATACTCCCCATACGTATATAGAGGTAAGGTCTAAGAGAGTGACTGGGAGGGGAACCTCATAGGTGAGACATACCTGCAGCTGCAGGGCCATGAGGTAGGGTAGCGTAGCGTGTGGTCTGGATATCCTAAGCGGTGTGCATGGAACGCTTGAAGAGGTCCGAGTTGTGTTGCCGGAGCGGTGGAGCTGACGCATTGCGCATGTGTATGCGATTAGTGTAAATCCCTCTACACGGCCACAATGGGGCCTTTGTGCATGCATCACGGATCAGTGTACGGACTAACAGGCATACGCTGTATGTGACTATTGAGTGAATGTCCCTCAATCTAGTCAGTGTGCAAGCACGAGGAGATCAGTATGGGCTGAAGCTGTGGTCATGGCAACGGTGAAGTTTACATGATCCACGGGAGTGTACTTGATGTCCGGGCTGCAGCGTGGGCCACTAAATGAGACAAGTTTAGGAAAGAAGAAAGTAAGCCTAGCAGCTGTAATGTGTAGGTCATGCCCATGGGTGTGTCGCAACAGTGTCTGAAAAAGGGGGGGCTAGAGCTATGTAGAGCCTACCTCAGTAATCGTGCAGGCGCAGTTGGGTAAGATGTAATGCATCCATGAAGATAGAGAGGATTTGTTTTGTAACTTGGTGCTGCCTGTCTGAGTTGTTATATATAGAGAGAATCAGGCCGCCGAGGGATGTAGCTTGAGGGGGATCTAGGCTAGTGACTCGAGGGCAGGCCAAAGGCATGGGTGGGCTGAACCCAAGAATGTAAGCACATGCAGTGCAATGCTAGAGTACCCCTAGTGTGACTAACTGTATAACAACAGTAGCCTGGGGGTGTGTTAACTTATGCAATGCCACACATGGGTGCCTCTAGGGAGGCAAGCTGACTGTGTCTATACAGTAGGCCTGAAGGTGGAGGAAGAGCTGGATCAATTATGATGGTAGTTTTCAGAGAGATAGGCTTCATTTAAGCCGCATTCAATTGTGCGTAATTTAAAACTCCACCACTCCTCTTTATAGTTGAGAGCATTTTTGATGTTTGAGGTGTTTTGAATTTTGTCCAAAACCCACCATTGCATCTGGTCTTGTGTATATTGGAATTCAAGGTAATGGGCAACCAATTACAATGTTCACCAATGCGTTTGTGCATGGGTCTTGCGGTCTGTCCTACATATCGAAGGCCACAAGAACACTCGATAGCGTAGATCACATTTGGAGCCTTACAATTAGTGAATTGTCGTAGAGACCAGTCTTTCCCTGCAATTTTGAATGTTTTTATGTTGCTGGTGTATTTGCAGACAGAGCAATTTCCACATGGGTGATGGCCTGTCATTGTTTTCAAGTTCCAAAGCCCCGTTCCGATGGTTTTCTTTCAGAGACAGGCATGTGTAAGCCATTCACTGAGATTTTTAGATCTCTTGAGTGCCATCCTCGGCATCGGCATGTTTTATAATTTTCTTGATTCTATTAGTGTATGGCCTGAAGGTGGTGACGCAGGTAATTTGGTTGTCAGTTGTTCCTCTAATCCTGAGCTGCAGAAGGGTTTCTCTTGGAATACATAGTACTCTTTTCTGTGCATTTTTTTGTAGTTTTCTTGGATACCCTCGGGCCGTGAGTTTGGATTCAAGATGTGCAGCATGATGTCAATATTGTTGTGTTTCCGAGCAATTTCTGCGTACTGTTAAAAATTGGCCGAACGGTAGGTTGGTTCTTAAGCTCTGTGGGTGATTACTTTTGAAGTGAAGTAGTATGTTTATGTCGGTTTCTTGCCCATATAGAGTGCATTGGAGCCTACTTCCCTCGGCGGTGATCGCCAGGTCCAGGAAATTGATGGATATTTGACTGCTGCATAAGGTGAATTTAATTTCTGCTGATTGTGTGTTCAGCCAGTTGTGAAAGTTAGAAAGTTCAAGCAATGATCATTTCCACACAAACAGAATGTCGTCTATGTATCTGGACCAGTGGGTAATTTTGGTCAGAAAAGGGTTGCGTGTATTGAGAACAAAGGAGGCTTCATACTCTGCCATGTATATAATTGCTAATCAGGGGGCAAAGGCTGCCCCAATGGCGGTACCACTGGTTTGCAGGTAGAACATCTCATTGAAAGTGAAGAAGTTCTTAGTCAATGCAATTTCTAATAGCTCGATGATAAAGTTGATGGGCACTCTTCTTTGTTCCATGTGGTTAGTAAGGTGGTTGCGTATATACTCCAGGGCTGCTGTCTGGGGAATACTGGTATACAGTGCCTTGATGTCCATTGGGGCTAAAGTTTCCTGAGTGTTGTCAAAGGGAAGGTTTTCATAGATGTTGATAGTTGACATGGTGTCCTTCAAGTATGTGGGTGTGCATTGACATAGTGGTTTAAGGAATAAATCAATAAATTAGCCTAAGGGCTCCAGGATAGATCCGCATCCAGAGATGATAGGTCTGCCCGGTGGATTTCTGGCATCCTTATGTACCTTAGGGAGTGTATAAAATGCTGGTGTTCTTCCCTCACAAGTGTTCAAAAATGTTTCTTCATCATCTGTGATCCACTCTTGTTCCAGAGCATATCTGGTACTTTCTGCAATTTCCTGTTTGATGGTCTGGGTTGGGTCTTGACCTAGTTTTTTATAGTGGTTATCATCATCCAGTAATGTCATAACCATCATCTTTTATTGAGTGGTGTTTTGTATCACTATGCCCCCACCTTTGTCTGCAGTCTTGATATCAATATTGTTGTTGGATGATAATTGTCTAAGTGCCTGTCGTTCTCCATTGGTAAGGTTGTGCCTAAGGGGCTTTTGTTTTTTCTGCAGGTTCCTGATTTCCTGTCTAACACATTTTTCAAATGTGATAAGTCCTGGTTTGGTATCGTTGTCATTTGGGCAGAAGGTGGACTTGGGTTTCAAACCTGTATTTTCTTCAATTGTAGATGGCTCGATGTCTTGGAAAAATGTTTTTAATCAGATTTTGCGGAAGAAGCTCTGGAGTTCATTTTCCAATGTGAACCAGTTAGTCTGATTGGTTGGGACGTAGGAGAGACCTTTTCCTAAGACTGCTGTTTCTTCATCAGTAAGGTTGTGGTCTGAGAGACTAAAGATGGGCAGTTCGCCTGTGTTAGTTATTGTCGTTGATTGCGGCAGTGTCCTGGTAGAGGGCGCCATTGTGGGTACATTTGCATCGGTGGGGGGGCCACAGAACATGTTGCCGGGACGCCCTCGGCCTAAAAAAGGTGGTTGTTGTTGAAAAATGGCCCTGCTGTGACTATGGTCCAAACTGTTGTTTCTGATCTTCTGACCCAGAGTCTGAGCTTGAGGTGTTGGAAAAAGTTACCCATCTTTTTTTCTGTCTTGCTGCTCCTGCAGTATTCTGGGCTCTCTCTTTTTCTGAGATGGCTATTCTTCCCCTCGTTTGAGTGCCACTATTCTGCCTTCTCTCAGCCTGCCTCTCTTACCTTTCTTGGCATCTATCATCCTCCAGATCATGTGTCGTCATTCTGTGATGACTTTGATACTCTTCTTTCCTTGCTTCTTCCTTCCAACTCTCCTCTTTTTCTTCTTGGGGATTTTAATTTCCATCTATCATCTTCCCACTCATCTGTTCCTTTGTTATCTATTCTTGACTCTTATCATCTCTCACAAATCCCTAATCCTCCATCTCATACCTCTGGTTCCATCTTGGATCTTATTGGCTCTGCTATTCCTATTTCTTCATCTGTATTAACCCTACCTCTGTATTACTCTGACCACCTTCTCCTTTCGTTCTCATCTATCCTTCCTCCCATTCCTGTTGCCCCCAGGGTCTCTACTACCTTCTTTCGTTTTTGAGCTTAGGTCTTTTCACATTTTTTCCTACTATTCTGCACATTCCTCTCTTCTTCCTGCTACTCATATATTTGCTTCTGTATCCATCGACTCTGCTTCTATTCTCTTATCTTTGGGCCTTGCGGAAACTCTTGATCTTCTCTAACCCTATGCTTCTTCTTTTGTTCCTTCTAACTTTCTCAGCCCTGGATGAACCCCACACTTCGCTCAGCCCGTTGCTCTCTGCATAGTGCAGAGCGATGCTGGCTTAAGTCTAGGGTACCTCAGACCTACATCTGCTATCTTCTCTTCATTCTTCTTATGATTTTTTGCTTCTTGGTGTTATGCAAACCTATTTCAATTATGTTTTTGAACCTTAACCGTATTCTTTTTCCTACTCCTCCCGATCCTTCATCCCTCTCTTCTCTCTCCGTCTCAGACCTTGCTAACTAATTCTCTTCCAGAATATCTCTTCTTTGCTCTTCAATTCTGTCCACCCACATGTCTTCACTCCCCCCTGCTCCTCTCCCTGTTCTCCTATAATCTCCTATAAACTCTTTCTCTCCTCTCCATGAGTCTGATAGTTCTTTCTTCCTATGGAAGGCTCATCCCACTGCTTCTATTACCGACCCGCTCCCTTCCTCTCTCCTTCCAGTGGTCTATTCATCATTTCTCTATTATCCTGCTGCCATGTTTAATTCTTTCCTCAGTTCTCCTACTGTTCCTTCCTCTTTCAAGTATGCTGCTATTCTTCCCGTCCTTAAAAGAACACTCTTGACCCTTCTTTACCGTCTAACTTCTGCCCTATTTCACTTATTCCTGTGCTCTCGAAATTACTCAAGCAGACTGTCTATTCCCAGGTCTCTGATTTTGTCTCTCTGCACTCTCTTCTTCCTGTTTGTCAGTCTAGTTTCCGGGTCTATCACTCTACTGAAATATCTCTTCTTGACATCTCTAAATCTTTGCTATCTTCTCGTTACTCTAAGCTCTCTTCAATCCTTCTTCCTCTTGACTTATTGGCCACCTTTGATACGGTCGATCACTCGTTTCTTCTTTCTTCTCTCACTAACCTTGGCTTTCCTGGGTGTGTTTTTGACTGGTTCAACTCCCATCTTTAAAAGCATACTTATTCTGAGTCCTGGGCTGTCCTTCCTCTTTCTCATAGTGTGCCCCAATGCTCTGTCTTTGGCCCTTCAATGTTTTCTTTGTATGCTATCCCTTTTGATTCATTTATTACTTTATTTGGTCTTGAGTATCACCTCTATGCTATTAATATGCAAATCATGCTGTCCTTCCCTTCATTCTCTGACTCGAGCCATTCTACACTGTCTAACTGTCTTATCTCCACCCAATCATGGATGTCTTCACAGTACCTGCATTGAAACCCTTCCAAAATGGAGGTTTGCTTTTTTCCTGCTATCACTATTCCGCCTCCTCTTTACGGCTTGTCTATTTCTTTCCCTCCTTCTCTTCTCCCTATTTCTTCTACTGCCCATAATCCTGGCCTACCTTTTGATACGTTTATCTCTTTTACCTTCCGAATTCTTTCTTACTCTTGGTCTTGCCGTTTCCATCTTTTTAACATCCACAAGGCCCATCGCTTCCTTACTTTCGATGCTACTAAGCTCCAAATTACTTTCCTATTGTTCTCATGTCTGTTCTATTGTTCCAGTCTTCTTCTTGGTCTTCCTGCATATCAACCTGCCCCTCTCCACTCTATCATGCTTCCACATGTGTTATCTGTACTCTCTCCCCCTGTGCATTTTTGCGGTCTCTTTGTTGGCTCTCCTTCGAGTCCTGTTTGCTCTTCAATATCTTGTGTTTAGTATTTAAATGTCTGGCTTTGCCCCTCCTTATCTCTCTTCTCTTTTATCTTTCTACACCCCATATCATACTCTTCATTCTCAAGCTCTTTTTCTTTTAGCTGTCCCTTGTCCTCTATGTGATCCTTCTCGTTTTTGTTCATTTTCACTATTAGCTCCAAAACATTGGAATTCTCTTCCTTTGTCTTTGCGATCTGTCTCTCCCTTTGTCTTTGTGATCTGTCTCTGATCTGCATCTTTTTAAGTCACAGCTTAAGGACCACATTCTTTCTGCTTAACTTTGACTTTATGTCTTATTTTGCATTTACCTCAAGTATTGTACTGTGATTCTGATTTTCTGTACAGCGCCTAGACGTTAGGCGTTATATAAATAGAAATAACACGCTATATAAATAGAAATAACATACCAATACAAATGTTCTAATCTTTATATCCTGTTCTGAAAAATGTTGTAACTTCTGTTTAATTTTACTCCCACCCTTTTTTCTTTACTTTGTAAGGCCGAGACCCTCTTGGTAGGGCCAGTGCTGGACAAAAACTTAATTAAAAATAAAATATATAAAATAAAACAAAGTTGCTTTGGTCTGGATGGCCAGCTTTATTACCAAGATGCATGTCAACAAGCAAAGTGGCATTCAATCCAGGGCCCTTGCAGAGGGGTCTACTGACTTTGCTTCTTGGTGGAAATTCATCTGCACTCCCCCTTGCCCAGCTGCATTCTGGGGATCGAGAGTGTGAGTGCAGTAATACTAAGCAGGATTTCACCCTCCACCTGAGATTTCAAAGTGGAGAGGAAACTATTCTCCTTGATTTGCCAATAGTTTGGCTCTCCTCAAGTGAACCTCTTCCGAAGACCATCTTCCTTTTATTGGGGCTGGAACTCAAAATGCCTCTTGTTTGACCCGGTGTTCTTATGTTTAGCATTCTTTTTCCCTGAGACTCTGGGTATTGGATAAGATCAAGCAGGTGCAAGCATCTGTAATTTTAATAACTCCTAGAATGGCAGAAGAAGACTTGGTTCTTGTAATGGCAGATGACAGTATAATAGGAATAGACTCTCCCGCTGGCCCCATCTCCCCTTTGCCTGCATTTCTTTTGAATCAAAAGAGGTGTCTAAGGGTGATGCCCATGTGAAAATTCCATGTGGCCATCCCTGCTGAAATTGCATGTCTACCCAGTGCTCCAGATAAGATTTCGAGGTGGGAGTATTTTATGCATGATTTCTGAAATTAGAGAGTAAATGCAATTTCAAGAGAGTAAAAATGAGTTTTCTCCTCTGCAAGAGAGTAAAACGGATCCAACATATACACCCAGTGCATATGTAAAATCAGACCCGTAGACAAAAAGAGTTGTAGCTCAAAGTTGTCTGGCTTGCCTTTAACCGTTTTATTACACTTGCGGAAAATATTCTGCCATGAAATAATTTGTATGTACAAGTGCACACATCCAGGGGTGCACCTGGGGTACAATTTAGACAGGGCTAACCCTTCCAATGTTGGGAGAAGCACTAACTTCAGAGATGGTGGAGGGGTGGCAAACTTACTTGTGTAAGGGCATTTAACTCCTTACTTGTAATGAGACTATTCTAGAGCAGCTTCAATGTTACAATCAGTTAACTCTCTCTTTTAAGTCTGAAACACCCACTTCTTGCAGATCCTGAAGCTCCTAGAAAGTGTCCAAATGGCAGATGGTGTGCAATGAAAGACTCAGGGGCCGTTTCATGGAACAAATGTGCGCCGAAAATCTTCGCGCAAGCAGGCGCAAGCGGAAAAAAACAGGCACACGCGCACGCGTGCGTTTCATGGAAGTCCCTGCGCGTGTACACCTCGGAATGTGCGCCAAACTCATGCATGGCGCACAAGTCACTGCAACATTCCAAAAGGCATGCGCGGCGCGCACAGTGAAAGCGCACAACCTCGGCGCATACACCAGAAAGTGGGCGGGACACGGGGCGTAACGCGCGGAATGGGGAACAACGCGCGAAAATAAGGGCGTAACTGGGGATGTACTGCAGGGAAGCAGACGGAACGCCCACACGCACTCGAACCACACGTATTCATGGAATCGAATAGGGCAAAGCCACGCACAGCCAAAGACACGCACAAGCTGAAACACGTCCGCCACACGAAAGCAGGCGGTAGAGTCCCAGCGCATCACAAAAGTGGCAACATACAGCAATTGGGCCTGTGCGAGCGGGGTAGTGTATTTCAGGGGCGTGCGGGAAGTTACACACGCGATTGAGCGGGGTACGTGTATTTCGGGGGTGCGCGGGAAGTTACACACGCGATTGAGCGGGGTATGTGTATTTCCCGGGTGCGCGGGAAGTCACACACGCGATTGAGCGGGGTACGTGTATTTCGGGGGCGCGCGGGAAGTCACACACGCGATTGAGCGGGGTACGTGTATTTCGGGGGTGCGCGGGAAGTCACACACGCGATTGAGCGGGGTACGTGTATTTCGGGGGTGCGCGGGAAGTCACACACGCGATTGAGCGGGGTACGTGTATTTTGGGGGTGCACGGGAAGTTACACACGCGATTGAGCGGGATACGTGTATTCCAGGGGTGCGCGGGAAGTTCCACACGCAATCTCATCAGGGTACGTGTATTACAGGGGTGCGCCGGGGGCAGCACACGTGATTTGTACGTGTGGGTCCTCCCAGGTGTTCCCTCTACACCCTCCATGGCCCCTGCAGGTGGCTCACACCACAGGGGCCTACCCAGCACATGTCCTGCAGGCACCCCATCCACCATGGCCATGCCCACCAGCCAACCCACATGTCAACTTGCACTACTGCCCACCAACGCATGTCCCCCTGCACCCCCAGCCACCAGGGGCACCCACCACCAGGCCCCCACCCATGTCTCCCACTACCCCCACCCCCCCAGCACTGTGGGGCACCCGCCACCAGGCCCCCACCCACATCTCCCAGCACCGCCACCCCCTAGCAGTGCAGGGGCAGCCTCCACCAGGCCCCCACCCATGTCTCACACCACCCCCACCCCCCAGCACTGTGGGGCACCTGCCAGCAGGCCCCCACCCATGTCCAACTCATGTTCCCCACCAACCCCACCCCCCAGCACTGTGGGGCACCTGCCAGCAGGCCCCCACCCATGTCCAACTCATGTCTCCCACCACCCCCACCCCCCAGCCACCAGGGGCAGCCTCCACCAGGCCCCCACCCATGTCTCCCACCACCCCCACCCCCCCAGTCACCAGGGGCAGCCTCCACTAGGCCCCCACCCATGTCTCCCAGCACCCCCACCCCCCAGCCACCAGGGGCAGCCTCCACCAGGCCCCCACCCATGTCTCCCACCACACCCACCCCCCCAGTCACCAGGGGCAGCCTCCACCAGGCCCCCACCCATGTCTTCCACCACCCCCACCCCCCAGCCACCAGGGGCAGCCTCCACCAGGCCCCCACCCATGTCTCCAACCACCCCCACCCCCAGCACTGTGGGGCACCTGCCAGCAGGCCCCCACCCATGTCCAACTCATGTTCCCCACCACCCCCACCCCCCCAGCACGGTGGGGCACCTGCCAGCAGGCCCCCACCCATGTGCAACTCATGTCTCCCACCACCCCCACCCCCCAGCCACCAGGGGCAGCCTCCACCAGGCCCCCACCCATGTCTCCCAGCACCCCCACCCCCCAGCCACCAGGGGCAGCCTCCACCAGGCCCCCACCCATGTCTCCCACCACCCCCACCCCCCAGCAGTGCAAGGGCAGCCTCCACCAGGCCCCCACCCATGTCTCCCAGCACCCCCACCCCCCCGCCACCAGGGGCAGCCTCCACCAGGCCCCCACCCATGTCTCCCACCACCCCCACCTCCCAGCAGTGCAGGGGCAGCCTCCACCAGGCCCCCACCCATGTCTCCCACCACCCCCACCCCCCAACAGTGCAGGGGCAGCCTCCACCAGGCCCCCACCCATGTCTCCCACCACCCCCACCCCCCAACAGTGCAGGGGCAGCCTCCACCAGGCCCCCACCCATGTCTCACACCACCCCCACCCCCCAGCACTGTGGGGCACCTGCCAGCAGGCCCCCACCCATGTCCAACTCATGTCTCCCAGCACCCCCACCCCCCAGCCACCAGGGGCAGCCTCCACCAGGCCCCCACCCATGTCTCCCACAACCCCCACCCCCCAGTCACCAGGGGCAGCCTCCACCAGGCCCCCGCCCATGTCTCCCAGCTCCCCCACCCCCCAGCCACCAGGGGCAGCCTCCACCAGGCCCCCACCCATGTCTCCCACCACCCCCACCCCCCCAGTCACCAGGGGCAGCCTCCACCAGGCCCCCACCCATGTCTCCCACCACCCCCACCCCCCAGCCACCATGGGCAGCCTCCACCAGGCCCCCATCCATGTCTCCCACCACCCCCACTCCCCAGCACTGTGGGGCACCTGCCAGCAGGCCCCCACCCATGTCCAACTCATGTTCCCCACCACTCCCACCCCCCAGCACTGTGGGGCACCTGCCAGCAGGCCCCCACCCATGTCCAACTCATGTCTCCCACCACCCCCACCCCCAGCACTGTGGGGCACCTGCCAGCAGGCCCCCACCCATGTCCAACTCATGTTCCCCACCACCCCCACCCCCCAGCACTGTGGGGCACCTGCCAGCAGGCCCCACCCATGTCTCCCACCAACCCCACCCCCCAGCAGTGCAGGGGCACCCACCACCAGGCCCCCACCCATGTCTCCCAGAACCCCCACCCCCCAGCAGTGCAGGGGCAGCCTCCACCAGGCCCCCACCCATGTCTCACATCACCCCCACCCCCCAGCACTGTGGGGCACCTGCCAGCAGGCCCCCACCCATGTCCAACTCATGTTCCCCACCAACCCCACCCCCCAGCACTGTGGGGCACCTGCCAGCAGGCCCCCACCCATGTCCAACTCATGTCTCCCACCACCCCCACCCCCCAGCCACCAGGGGCAGCCTCCACCAGGCCCCCACCCATGTCTTCCACCACCCCCACCCCCCAGTCACCAGGGGCAGCCTCCACCAGGCCCCCACCCATGTCTCCCAGCACCCCCACCCCCCAGCCACCAGGGGAAGCCTCCACCAGGCCCCCACCCATGTCTCCCACCACCCCCACCCCCCCAGTCACCAGGGACAGCCTCCACCAGGCCCCCACCCATGTCTCCCACCACCCCACCCCCCAGCCACCGGGGGCAGCATCCACCAGGCCCCCACCCATGTCTCCCACCACCCCCACCCCCCAGCACTGTGGGGCACCTGCCAGCAGGCCCCCACCCATGTCCAACTCATGTTCCCCACCACCCCCACCCTCCAGCACTGTGGGGCACCTGCCAGCAGACCCCCACCCATGTGCAACTCATGTCTCCCACCACCCCCACCCCCCAGCCACCAGGGGCAGCCTCCACCAGGCCCCCACCCATGTCTCCCAGCACCCCCACCCCCAGCCACCAGGGGCAGCCTCCTCCAGGCCCCCACCCATGTCTCCCACCACCCCCACCCCCCAGCAGTGCAAGGGCAGCCTCCACCAGGCCCCCACCCATGTCTCCCAGCGCCCCCACCCCCCCGCCACCAGGGGCAGCCTCCACCAGGCCCCCACCCATGTCTCCCACCACCCCCACCCCCCAGCAGTGCAGGGGCAGCCTCCACCAGGCCCCCACCCATGTCTCCCACCACCCCCACCCCCCAGCAGTGCAGGGGCAGCCTCCACCAGGCCCAAACCCATGTCTCCCACCACCCCCATCCCCCAGCAGTGCAGGGGCAGCCTCCACCAGGCCCCCACCCATGTCTCACACCACCCCCACCCCCCAGCACTGTGGGGCACCTGCCAGCAGGCCCCCACCCATGTCCAACTCATATCTCCCACCACCCCCACCACCCAGCCACCAGGGGCAGCCTCCACCAGGCCCCCACCCATGTCTCCCACCACCCCCACCCCCCAGTCACCAGGGGCAGCCTCCACCAGGCCCCCGCCCAGGTCTCCCAGCACCCCCACCCCCCAGCCACCCGGGGCAGCCTCCACCAGGCCCCCACCCATGTCTCCCACCACCCCCACCCCCACAGTCACCAGGGGCAGCCTCCACCAGGCCCCCACCCATGTCTCCCACCACCCCCACCCCCCAGCCACCAGGGGCAGCCTCCACCAGGCCCCCACCCATGTCTCCCACCACCCCCACCCCCCAGCATTGTGGGGCACCTGCCAGCAGGCCCCCACCAATGTCCAACTCATGTTCCCCACCACCCCCACCCCCCAGCACTGTGGGGCATCTGCCAGCAGGCTCCCACCCATGTCCAACTCATGTCTCCCACCACCCCCACCCCCAGCACTGTGGGGCACCTGCCAGCAGGCCCCCACCCATGTCCAACTCATGTTCCCCACCAGCCCCACCCCCCAGCACTGTGGGGCACCTGCCAGCAGGCCCCACCCATGTCTCCCACCACCCCCACCCCCCAGCAGTGCAGGGGCACCCACCACCAGGCCCCCACCCATGTCTCCCACCACCCCCACCCCCCAGCAGTGCAGGGGCACCCACCACTAGGCCCCCACCCATGTCTCCCACCACCCCCACCCCCCAGCCACCAGGGGCAGCCTCCACCAGGCCCCCACCCATGTCTCCCACCACCCCCACCCTCCCAGTCACCAGGGGCAGCCTCCACCAGGCCCCCACCCATGTCTCCCACCACCCCCACCCCCCAACACTGTGGGGCACCCGCCACCAGGCCCCCACCCACGTCTCCCAGCACCCCCACCCCCCAGCCACCAGGGGCAGCCTCCACCGGGCCCCCACCCATGTCTCCCACCACCCCCACCCCCCCAGCACTGTGGGGCACCCGCCACCAGGCCCCCACCCATGTCTCCCACCACCCCCACCCCCCATCCACCAGGGGCAGCCTCCACCAGGCCCCCACCCATGTCTCCCACCACCCCCACCCCCCAGCACTGTGGGGCACCTGCCAGCAGGCCCCCACCCATGTCCAACTCATGTTCCCCAACACCCCCACCCCCCAGCACTGTGGGGCACCTGCCAGCAGGCCCCCCCATGTCCAACTCATGTCTTCCACCACCCCCACCCCCAGCACTGTGGGGCACCTGCCAGCAGGCCCCCACCCATGTCCAACTGATGTTCCCCACCACCCCCACCCCCCAGCACTGTGGGGCACCTGCCAGCAGGCCTCACCCATGTCTCCCACCACCCCCACCCCCCAGCAGTGCAGGGGCACCCACCACCAGGCCCCCACCCATGTCTCCCACCACCCCCACCCCCCAGCAGTGCAGGGGCACCCACCACCAGGCCCCCACCCATGTCTCCCACCACCCCCACCCCCCAGCCACCAGGGGCAGCCTCCACCAGGCCCCCACCCATGTCTCCCACCACCCTCACCCCCCAACACTGTGGGGCACCCGCCACCAGGCCCCCACCCATGTCTCCCACCACCCCCACCCCCCAGCAGTGCAGGGGCAGCCTCCACCAGGCCCCCACCCATGTCTCCCACCACCCCCACCCCCCAGCAGTGCAGGGGGAGCCTCCGCCAGGCCCCCACCCATGTCTCCCACCACCCCCACCCCCCAGCACTGTGGGGCACCTGCCAGCAGGCCCCCACCCGTCTCCAACTCATGTTCCCCACCACCCCCACCCCCCAGCACTGTGGGGCACCTGCCAGCAGGCCCCCACCCGTGTCCAACTCATGTTCCCCACCACCCCCACCCCCCAGCACTGTGGGGCACCTGCCAGCAGGCCCCCACCCGTGTCCAACTCATGTCTCCCACCACCCCCACACCCCAGCACTGTGGGGCACCTGCCAGCAGGCCCCCACCCATGTCCAACTCATGTCTCCCAGCACCCCCACCCCCCAGCACTGTGGGGCACCTGCCAGCAGGCCCCCACCCATGTCCAACTCATGCCCCCCACCACCCCCACCCCCCAGCACTGTGGGGCACCTGCCAGCAGGCCCCCACCCATGTCCAACTCATGTTCCCCACCACCCCCACCCCCCAGCACTGTGGGGCACCTGCCAGCAGGCCCCCACCCATGTCCAACTCATGTTCCCCACCACCCCCACCCCCCAGCACTGTGGGGCACCTGCCAGCAGGCCCCCACCCATGTCCAACTCATGTTCCCCACCAGCCCCACCACCCAGCAGTGCAGGGGCACCCACCGCCAGGCCCCCACCCATGTCCAACTCATGTTCCCCACCACCCCCACCCCCCAGCACTGTGGGGCACCCGCCAGCAGGCCCCCACCCATGTCCAACTCATGTTCCCCACCACCCCCACCCCCCAGCACTGTGGGGCACCTGCCAGCAGGCCCCCACCCATGTCCAACTCATGTTCCCCACCACCCCCAACCCCCCAGCAGTGCAGGGGCACCCACCACCAGGCCCCCACCCATGTCTCCCACCACCCCAACCCCCCAGCAGTGCAGGGGCAGCCTCCACCAGGCCTCCACCCATGTCCCCCAGCACCCCCACCCCTCAGCACTGTGGGGCACCTGCCAGCAGGCCCCCACCCATGTCCAACTCATGTCTCCCACCACCCCCACCCCCCAGCACTGTGGGGCACCTGCCAGCAGGCCCCCACCCATGTCCAACTCATGTCTCCCAGTACCCCCACCGCCCAGCACTGTGGGGCACCTGCCAGCAGGCCCCCACCCATGTCCAACTCATGTCCCCCACCACCCCCAACCCCCAGCACTGTGGGGCACCTGCCAGCAGGCCCCCACCCATGTCCAACTCATGTTCCCCACCACCCCCACCCCCCAGCACTGTGGGGCACCTGCCAGCAGGCCCCCACCCATGTCCAACTCATGTTCCCCACCACCCCCACCCCCCAGCACTGTGGGGCACCTGCCAGCAGGCCCCGACCCATGTCCAACTCATGTTCCCCACCACCCCCACCCCCAGCAGTGCAGGGGCACCCACCACCAGGCCCCCACCCATGTCCAACTCATGTTCCCCACCACCCCCACCCCCCAGCACTGTGGGGCACCTGCCAGCAGGCCCCCACCCATGTCCAACTCATGTTCCCCACCACCCCCACCCCCCAGCACTGTGGGGCACCTGCCAGCAGGCCCCCACCCATGTCCAACTCATGTTCCCCACCACCCCCACCCCCCAACACTGTGGGCACCGGCCAGCAGGCCCCCACCCATGTCCAACTCATGTTCCCCACCACCCCCACCCCCCAGCAGTGCAGGGGCACCCACCACCAGGCCCCACCCATGTCTCCCATCACCCAAACCCCCCAGCAGTGCAGGGGCAGCCTCCACCAGGCCCCCACCCATGTCTCCCAGCACCCCCACCCCCCAGCACTGTGGGGCACCTGCCAGCAGGCCCCCACCCATGTCCAACTCATGTCTCCCACCACCCCCAGCACTGTGGGGCACCTGCCAGCAGGCCCCCACCCATGTCCAACTCATGTTCCCCACCACCCCCACCCCCCAGCAGTGCAGGGGCACCCACCACCAGGCCCCCACCCATGTCTCCCACCACCCCCACCCCCCAGCAGTGCAGGGGCAGCCTCCACCAGGCCCCCACCCATGTCTCCCACCACCCCCACCCCCCAGCAGTGCAGGGGCATCCACCACCAGGCCCCCACCCATGTCTCCCACCACCCCCACCTCCCAGCAGTGCAGGGGCAGCCTCCACCAGGCCCCCACCCATGTCTCCCAGCACCCCCAGCCCCCAGCACTGTGGGGCACCTGCCAGCAGGCCCCCACCCATGTCCAACTCATGTTCCCCACCACGCCCACCCCCCAGCACTGTGGGGCACCTTCCAGCAGGCCCCCACCCATGTGCAACTCATGTTCCCCAGCCAACATGTCATCACAATCTAGATCCCTGGTCCCTATGGTCAGCCTCCAAATGCAAAACACCCACCCGAGTATTGCATCCACCCACTCATAATTTGCAGTTACATCACAGAACACCAATAGCAAGTTCCGAAACAAACACATTTCCCTCACATACACCCAATGGGTGTCAGTGAATCTCAAAACACATATCATGAAATGCATGAAACCAATGAGATACCACACATTGAAGTTCACCCAAAAATATATGTATTAAAGGAAACATAAATAGAATAAAAAATGAAGAAACAGAAATGTGAATGTACAAAAATGAAAAGAAGCATGTCCGTTAAAAAAAGCAAAACCAAAAATAAAATTCCAAAGTAATGTTGGCCAAAGTCAATGTCCACAAAACAAAATCCAATGGGAAATAAAAAAGAAAGCCATTGCTCCATGGTTAAAAAGTGAAAAAAAAATACAATCCAACTGTGACCTATGTACATGGGAACAAGCCAGGGTCCATTATCCCAACAAAATAAAGGAAACCTATCTAACTACACTAACTAATAAAAAAAAACTATATACAAAAATGTGGCCAATGTCCGAAAGGTCCAAATAAAATAAAAACAAAAATGAAACATAACACTACCTACATAACTATGTACAAGGGCAGCGGGCTAGTTTCACGGCTCACTTGTGGATGTCCCGGGCCAGGGCATCATCGAACTCCATCTCAATGTCCCAGAGGCGGTCCTCGTCCATGGCCCCGAGGGTCGGCAGGGCCGTCGACGTCTCCACCTCCAAACCCCTGCGAATCGCCTCGAGGCACTCGGCCCGCCTCAGGGCCCTCCGCATGGAGTTCTCCACCCTGACCATTGTGAGCCGTGCCCCTTCCGCCCGCTGCCGCTCTGCATCTATGACGTGGCCCAACCGCTCCCACACGGAAGACACTCTCTGTCCTGGGTCCTCCTGCCCTCCGGCCGATGCCTGCCCCTCCGATGTTGAAGGCCCCGAGCCTTCATGGCTCCCACCACTTTGCTGCTGCTGCTGTGCCTCTGCCCGTGCACTGCCTCCTGCTGCCTGCACATCCTCCGCCGGCTGGGGTGCTGTCGTAGATGTGGCCACCCCTGCTGGACGTCCGACTCCCGACTGTGGCAGGGATGCCTCCTCCACCAGCCTGGCCGCACCGTCAGAGGCAGCTCCACAGGGCACCCGGGTGACTGATGGGTGGGAAGATGGCACAGAGGACGACTGGCGCGTAGGGGGTCCAGTTGAGGAGGGGGTCGTAGCAAGCCCCATCAGACTGAGGAATCCGGCCTGGGTGACCTGTACCAGCAGGCTGACATGGTCAACGAGCCATTCGAGATGACGTGCAGTCTCTTCATGAAAAAACTGCAGGTCACCTCGCATGGCCCGTTGACGCAACGCCACACCAGCCAGGACAGGCTCAACCCGGACCTGGATAGCCACGTCCGCAGGCAGAGGAAGGCCAGTTGACGTGAGCTCATCCCCTGCCTGAAAACGGGTCTGGACGTAGGCATCCCTGCTGGTGCAAGATGATGCAGGGACAGGATCAGGGACAGGATTGCACACAGGCACCTCCGCGGCGGCCTGTGCTGCCTCCTGTCCCTGGTCCTGCACTGCACCACTAGCACCAGTGGGATCCCCACCTCCAGACCCCGTCTCTGGTGCTTGCACGGCCTCCTCCTCCACCAAACCCCCCACCAACCTGGATGACTCCGTGCCATCTTCCCCTGTTGGGCCCTGTGGGGTCCGAGCTGCCCCTTCTGGTGCCGAGGAGTCCAACTCCAACCTCCGCCTCTTGGACCTCCCTCCGGCAGCTGCGGCCTGGGACACGGCACCGGACTCCTCACTCCCCAACGAGATGACAACATGGGAGGGGAGCCGGGCCTTGCGTCTCCGGCTGGCGGTGGGATCCCCGCCGCTGTGCTCCACAGCACCTTCTCCGCCCTCTTCATCAGTTGACGCTGCAGACAGGGAGAAACAAAACACAGGCATCAGGGCACTGTACAATGGACACATACACACATGACAGTTGTACATGAGTGGCATTGGCAAACCTCAGACATGTCATCACAATCCCCAACACACATGTCATTACAACTCACACACATGAGCCATACCACAGCCATATCACAACTGCCACCACCATCCATACACATACAACAGCATGAGCAGCCAAAGGTGAGCCAGACATCACATGCAACACAGGAAGTGCACCACACATGTACACACACCACCACACTTGCATGCATGTGTACACCTCTGCCAAGTGTCGCAGTGTTCAGTCGGGCATCCATGTCACATCTGCCAATCAGGCTTCCACATACCGCTGTCACATGCATCCATGTTGCATCACTGTTGCACCCTTGTCAAATACACACACATGCACATGTACACAGTGCTGATACATGCAGCCAAAAACAACATACATGCGTGACATCACGGACATGTCTACTTACATACACATTCATCCAAACATGTGTGCCCACACAACTGCATTTGGCATGCAAGCCTACACACACAAGCACCATCCATGTCTCACACATTACAGCCCTCGCATGTGTCAGCCCCACGGACCTGTACACCCCCACCCATACTCGACCACATACAAACAGATGTGCAACCTGCACACTACTGAATAATCACCACAAGCACTGCTCACAATCAGGATGCATGTACACTCAACGCTCGACTCCAGACGGGTCTGCTTCTCAAGGACCTGGACGTGGAGTGCTGGGGATATGCGTTCCAGGACCCTCATCTGTTCTTCCGACAAGTGGCCCCGGCGCCCCTTGGCATCCGCTGCCTTCAAGATGCGCCGGGCCTTGTTCAGGGTCCTGGACCTGAAGTCCTCCCAGCGCTTCTTGACATGTTGTAAGTCACGGACTGCCACCCCCTCCGCGTTGATGGCAGTCACGATGTCAGTCCAGATCCGAGTCCGTCCTTCCTTGTCGGCGCGGGAACTTCCGAAGAGGGCATCATACTGCCCCAGGACTTGCTCCACCAGGACACCAACTTCGGTGGCACTGAAGCTGGTGCCCCTCTGCCTCTCTGGCCGGGGGTTGTCAGTGGTCACAGATGGTGTTTGCCCCGACATGACAACCCCAGAGGCAGGAGTGGGTGGGCAACTGGGTCCTGGGGCTGGGCTGTGGAGCGATGGAATCCCAGTCGAGAGTCTTCGGTTCCAGCAGGGGTGGTCACAGCAACAGCACCCCTGGCTGATGTGTAGGCAGCAAATGGCAGGGCACGTGGGCAGCAGGCAGTCAGGCAGCAGCAGATGGCAGGTGGGAGCGTGCTCGGGGCTCTGGGGGGCAGTAGTTCGGCCTTCTGGGCAGGAGCGTGGTCTTCCGTGTGCTTACGCGTGGCCAGCTTGATACGGAGTGATTTGGCATGTGAAAAATCTGCACGTCAGCGTGTAATTCGAGGAAAGGCCCTTAGCGCGTAAGCGCGTCTGCACGCATACGCATTTTCATTGGACAGAAGGCCCCTCAAGCGCAAGCGCCCCTGTGACGTGACAGACGTGCATGGGCATTTCAGCGCGCGTGAAAAACTGCACGTCCGCGTGTAATACGAGGAAAGGGCCCATGCGCGTAAGCGCGAGTGGAAAACTGCACGTCCGCGTGTAATACGAGGAAAGGCCCTTAGCGCGTGTGCACGGCAGCACGCATATGCGATTTCATTGGACCAAAGGCCCTTAGCGTGTGAGCGCGTGTGAAAAACTGCACGTCCGCATGTAATACGAGGAAAGGGCCCATGCGCGTAAGTGACCTGATGCACGCGTGCGTTTCCCTCAGCACAGGTTAAAGGTGAGCGGGCCCAGCAGTTCGCTGTACGTGCCTTTCATGGAGACCGACGTGTGTTGCTGCTTCCTGTTGTTTCGCGCGCCATCACAACTTCACAGCTATCAAGGACGTATCTCTTCTTTTGGCGGGGGTATTGGCTACGCATGTTTTTCTGCATCGCGCTAGCCAGACAGTGAGTCGCACACGTTCGTTTTTCCCACTGCGGGTGCCCCTGTGTATCGCACCCATTTTCGATGTCATAGTAGCCTGCGTGTCCCACGCGTACGCGTTATTCGTGTTACTGGGTGCCACTGCGTACTGCGGGAGGTTGAATCCACGCACGTAGGCTGCAGGGTTGCGTGCACGGTTTTACTGCAGTTTTGGGGTGCCTGAGCGTTGCGTGACCCGTCACCACATCACCGGGGTCACATACAGCCTTGCAGGTGCAAGGGGGCTGTTAACATCTTGCTTCCCACCCCCTTCACCCCAATTGCCCAGGTCAATTGTGGTGTACACCTCCCATTGGCACCACTCCATCTGTGCCAGCACTACTACATCTGTGCCATGGTTGGGAGGCCACCAAAGGTGAGGGGCGCCTCAGCTGGGCGTACTCCTCGTGGCGGGCGTGGTCGGGGACGTGGCCGTGGTGACCAGGGAGTAGGGGGACTCCAGGGTGTCCAGGGCAGCCACAGAGGGGGAAGAGGCAGGTGTGCGCCACTTGAGCACAATGTTGTGCCATGTGTTGGTGCAGCCATGCCACCACCCCCTGTGGTTCCATGGGATGCAGCTCCTGCATCTGGCACTGGCACCCATATGACCCGGCAGTCCGTTCCATCGACTGCCACGGGCCGAAGGGTAGTGGTAGCTGCAGGTGCAGCTGTGGACACCGCCACCCAGGCTCAGGGTCTGCCAGCGTAGGCTGCGTTGGCACTTGAAGAGCCCTTGGTAGATCTCCAACAGGCCAGGGGGGAAACCATAGGGGCAGGCCGGGCTGCTCAGACCAAGACACTTGTCCCTGGGGCAGTCATGTCATCTGCTGCCCCGAACAGCCGGGTGTTGGCAAGTGCAGGGGCAGATGCACCCAACAGCACCCCGGTTGTGAGTCTGCCAACCAGGACCGTTGCGGTCAATGACCCTGCCACAGCTGATGTTGCTGCGCAGGGTCCATTAGTGGGCACCCAGCTGCCACTGACACAAGTCAGGCCTTTGGTCATCCCTCCACCTGCCACTCCCTTGGCTCAATCCACCGAACCCACTGGCCATACTGGTCAGGGCGGCATTAGCCAGCCAGGGTCTGCGCCACAGTCCAAGAGGAGGAAGGTTGCACCTGCAGCACAGGCTCGGACCCCACACACAGCCACGACCTCCTGCACGTCGAGGAAGAAGCCTTTCTGTAAGCAGGAACTGGACTTCCTCGTGGACTACGTGCGGGGCCACAGCCGTGACATGCTAGTGGGTGCCAATAGTCAGACTACGGCTGCCCAACGTGACACCCACTGGAAGCATGTTGCGGAACATATCTGTTCATTCGGCCATGAGGTGCGCACGGCGCAGGAGTGCAAAAAGCGTTGGAATGACATCAAACGCAGCACTAAGGCCAAGCGTGCCTCAAATTACAACTTGACTCTGGTGACTGGCGGTGGGCCTGCACCAGAGGAGGAAGAACTCACTCCGCATGAGGCTCTCGTTGCGGAGTTCATACCACCTGAATTGGTCGAAGGAGTGGGAGAGATGCTGGACTTTGATGCCCAGTCCATTGAGTGTAGATGCGTGTTTGTTGAGGACGTGTGTGTTTCACTTGTGGGATGTGTTGTGCATGATTGCTGCTACATGTGACGTGTACATGGTTCTGATGTGTAATTAATGCAATGCTACCGACATGCATGTCTCCTCTGCCTGCATGCGGGACTCCATGTAGGCATGCTCCCTTGCCCCTCCTCCGCCACTCTGCACCCCAGTTCCGCCTTTGCACTGGTCTGCTTCAATCTTGCCAATGTGTACTTTCTTGTTCATGTGTCCTGTGTAGATGCTAACTTCCAGCGTAGAATCTGCCAGACATATGCCGTGTGGTACAGCCTTAGTTCTAGATGCAGGGTATCTCACTTGTACTGTGCATGGGTCAAGTGTCCCGCAGGGACATGAGTGCCCATTCATGCTCCATGTGCATTGCACGCATGCCCCTATGTGTCCTTGACTGGATGATCACTGTAATATAAGTCCTTGGTTACATACATTGCCTGCCATCTCATCAGCCTTCCCATGTCAACTGTGGCTCAGTCCTGCGTTGCACACATGTTTAGGCTCTGACAATCTGTGTGGTTCACAGGCCTCAGCCTGTTCATTGGCCAATTACTCTGTCCAACTCTTGTTGTGTCTTCTTCACACGTGGGCAGCCTCCAGAGTTTCCATCATGTGTCCTGCCCACTGTCCCAGCATCATTTGCAGTGTTGTAATTTGAATCACATTAAGCTGTTGATGCCAGTCAACACTGCCTGTCAATACACAGGTGTTTGGTCAGCCTTTTGATACCATGCTAGGCATCCCTGCTTTGGTACTGGGGTGGAGGGGTGCTTGGCTTCTAGACATGGTACACATTGAATGCACAATGCACGTGATGTCTGAATTTGACATTGCACTGCCTTCACATTTCCTAGCACACACCATGTAGTGCTTGTACATGTAGGTAGCGAGTGGCGTACACATTTACTGCACTGCATAGACCCACTTCCATGGAAACTGCCACCTTTCAACAGGTCTGATCACAGAAGCTATTCAAAGTAGACCCAGCATGCATGCCAGGTCATATGTTGTGTGTCACATGTCTGCCGGATTCCTTTGCTGTCGGTGTGTATGTGTGTCGTGTGCTTCTGACATGTGTATTGACCTTTTTCTCTCTATTTTTTTCAGGTGATGACACAATAGAGGCGGAGGATGGTGTTGTCATGCCAGACACAGGGTTGGTAACACCACATCAACCCGGCACTAGTGGGGGTCCTGGGGTGGTAGGCCACGAAAACCCCCAAGTGTTGCAGTCCATCTTGTCTCTGGCTGCCTATGAGTCCAGCCTTGATGACGACTCTGACGTCCATGTTGAGTTGGATAAGCATCAAGTCCATGTGTCAGTGGTGAGTGATTCTGATGTGGACACTCCTCTGTCTGCGACACCTGCACTGAGGGATCAGACAGTCTTGGTTCCTCCGCCCGTGGTGGATCGGGACACAGGGTCACCCTCCACACCAGTCACTGATGTGCCTGGGACATCACGTCGACGGGGGCATGTAGTCGTGCAGCCGCAGGCGGTGCCAACACAGCGAGGACTCCCAGTCCTTGGGTCCCGCAGGGGTCAAGCCCGGCAACGGGGTCGCCGCGCGCAACCGCTGTATACTGAGTGGGAGCAAGACATGACTGCCAATTCCGAACGGCAGGGGGCAGCAATGGAGAACATCGCTGAGAGCATGGAGCGTGTGGCCCGATCTGTGCTCCCCCCTGCTAGGCAGGTGCTTCTCCAGCAGCAGGCGGCACGGTCCACGGCCCAATCGCTCAGGCTGGGCATGGCGGCCTCAGACAGGGCACGCCAGGCTGAAATGTCGTCTCTGCGTCAAGCAATTGCTGCTCACGCAGAGGCGCACATGGATGCCCTGAGGGAGGAGTATGCTTCCCTCAGATCCACTCTGGGTGTCCTTATGATGTCCCAGAAGCAGCAGGCAGAGGAGAGGTTTGCACAGCTTGAGCGTACCATCTCGGCTGAGCTACAGGCTTGCCGGGAGGTGCAGCGGTTGTCCAGCCAGGCCTTGCAGGAGGAACTCCGTGTTACACGTGCTACCTTGCAAGAGGAAGCACGTGTATCACATGAGGTTCTGCATGCAGACCTACGTCACATCGCCACACAGAACCAGGCTCACCTGTCCGGCAGACTTGCTGCCGACAAGGGGCAAGCTGTGGCTAGGCGTGGCCAGGCTACTGTGCCACGTCCTCCTTTCCAGGATGAGCCAGACTCGGACGACCATCTATCTCCCACATAGGTCGTGCTGTGCAGGCGTTGAGCCCATGGAGGATTTTTTTTTTGGCTCAGCATCATCGCATGTGGATGTTGAGCAGCACCCTGTACCTCCCCCCTCCTGGGTGCCTCCCCTCACCCCCGGGTCGTATGTGGCCATTTTTGATTTTTCTTTTAGTTTAGTTAGTTGAGTTTCTGTTTGATAGTTAGTTTAAATAGGTAATGTAGGTTTTCCATAGTTAGTGTAATTAGTTAATAGTTGAGTTAGTTTAAAATTGCTAGTCTATTGTGCTTTCATGTGACGGTGCGGTGCTTTGTGGCTTTTGAAGGCATCCACTGTCTGTTCCAGCTGGGCCCTTCATGGTTGTCTTGTGTATGTGTTTGCTGCTTGGGGTCCTTGACTCACATATGCCACTC
Source organism: Ambystoma mexicanum (assembly GCF_040938575.1). Classification (NCBI taxonomy): domain Eukaryota; kingdom Metazoa; phylum Chordata; class Amphibia; order Caudata; family Ambystomatidae; genus Ambystoma; species Ambystoma mexicanum. The sequence goes on from NC_090928.1 coordinate 312,032,355, forward strand.
CTGCCTCCCTTATCCATGGGCTCGCAAGGATGGTTCGGTGTTACAGCATTTTACACAAGGGCTTTGGACTGTCATATCTGTGGCATGTCTGGTGCTGTGTGACTTGTGTTGACACCCCTAGTGGGGATGATTTAGGTGTCATTGTCCACTGTTCAGCTTTTGCTAGATGGGGTGTGTCATGATTAATGTGGACATTGATTGCTATGCATTGTGTAGTATGTTTCATATCTTTCCTGTACATGTGCTTGTTGCAATTCATGCTGTAGATAGTGTTCCACACTTTGGAGGTGAAAGATGGACTGATGGTGTGATTTGTGATGTGACTCTCTGACATGGTCAAGTAATGAGATGCCTGTGAGAAACACACAGATGACTTTGAAGCATTAATCATGTGTTTCATGCCCTTTCTGCAAGGGGATGAGCCTCCAGAGCACCTTTGCCAGCAGACATGGCCCATTGGACGACGGAATTCTGGACCCGTTTGTTGGTGCCCACATGCATATGTGTGCACAAGCAGAGGCACAGTGATTGCAGACCCACATCCTAGAACTGCTGACATGTTCCAAGGAACTCCAGGCAAGGTGAGCATCACAGGGGGGCCACGACACAGCAAAGCTTGCACCAGGCGAGTTGCACATGCAGGCTTAGTCACAGCACTGAGGGTGAGCTTAGACGAATATTGGTGTTGAAGCACACAATGCAGCTCAGATGTGTTTGTGTACTGATGGCTGTTGATAGTAGGGTTGTCTGGGACACATGCAGGGGCAGTGGCACATACCCTCCGGTACACCAAGGTCCATTGAGGCACTTGTATCAACCATGTAGCCTTCCGAGACATGGAAAGGGGCAGCTCACAGGGACATGCAGCAAGGGACATACTCGGGTGCAGTGCATGTCTTTTCCACGTACTTCATGATAAATGCACTGCCAACTTTGTTTCGGTCATGGTGGTACGCAACTTGCTCTGTAGTCATGGCTTGCTATATGGGTCTGTCTGCTTACCCAGGGAACATTGCATGTTGTGTGAATTGTGACACATTGGTGTTCCATTTGCCACGCACCCACCAGCGGCCGACTTACTGCATTGACTGTGTATGACCCGTCACAGGGGTGATGTTATATATGGGTACGAAGCATCGACCACAGATTGTCTGTATGTAGAGTAGTTTGTTGCTATGGGGCATGTTTGGTGTTGTGTTTTTGTGTAATTGACACGTACAGCTTGTTGACTGTGGCTCTCTTTGCAGCATTGCAGTGCTCCTGTAACCGGACCTGAGAGTGCGCAGGCAGGAGGCCAGCACTCAAAACCAGAGCTAAGTGTCTTGTTGTTTTTCTTACGACCTGCTCTGCATAAGCTTGCTGGGGAGTGTACTGATGCATGGATGTATGTGTGGTTCAATTTGGTATGTTTTTTTCTCCCTAATCACCCGTGATCCTATGCAATTTTGAAACCTGTACCCTCTACCCGGTGTTCCTGCTTCCCGTGCCTATCCAAGCAACATTCCCTGACCCTCTTTCCCCACTGGGGTTGCGGATGCCTGTGTAAGCCCCGAACTTGCAGGCGCCAAAACCCTAGAGGGGGTGGTTGGTTCGTACCACTCCTGAGCCTGGACTACAGAAGGCCATGACAATGATGTCCAAGTTTGTTTGGATTGTGTATGTGTTCATGCAGGTTGTACATTTTCGTGCATTCCCTAGTTTCATGTGTCATTCCTCCTCCCCTCTCCTGCCACTCATTCCAGTCATCCAGTGTGTCAACACCTGTCCCGACTGCATATCCCTGAACCTCATTCCCCACCAGGGTCTCAGGGGCCTCTGTGAGTTTGACCTTGCAGGCACCCGGGACATGGTGGGGGTGGTTGTTTCGTGACACTCCTGCGCCTGTACAGGGGACCTGTGACAGTACACATCCATTCATGGTGCATCATCCTATGTCATGTACCACACATGTCTCACATCCTGTCGTGACATTGTTTTGCTGTGCTACCTTGGTTGTTGCATTATTGTGGTAGTACTTGGCCTTTGTGAGGTACTGCTACGTCAAGTCATCTACTGGAGGGTGTTCGGGTTCGTTTTTATGCCTTGGATTTTGCGATTTTGGAAATGAGTGTGGATTCTGAGGGTTCAGGCATCTTTTTACACACAAGGTGGGAGATGGTGACGAAGGGTAAAGGTGATCCTGTGGCCAGGTGGAATTGAGGTTTGGAGGCTCCATGACCCAGGTGCAGTTGTTCAGTGGGTAATGGTCATTTGTGAGGGAGGGGGGGGTTGTTGTTGATAGTTGCCTTGCCCTGCAGTGTGATGGGAACTCTGACATAGTAATGGTGGTATCCTATGTACATGTTGTGTTCTGCTGATCAATGCCTGTTCATGTGTTGTATTTTCCTTTCAGGTGCGAGGGGATAGTTGTGGTTTGACATGCTGGGGTGTACACATGGTGGATGTTCACATGTGATGTGTAGGGAACACTGATGGTCACTTGAGTGCACATGCATATGTGGAGTGCATGTCCTTGCAGAACCACACACTTGCACTCTGATGCACTACATGTACTCCCACCCTTGCATATCCACGTGTACACTGTTTGCCTTCTGGTGCCCACTGTGTCCTGGCAGCACATGTTCTGTGACCAATCATGGATCCAGTACATGCCTAATTTGATGTTTGACGTGGTCTGTCACTTAGATGTGATGCTCAGGGTGTGCATCACACACAATGGCTGTTCACTGTGCTGTGCGCTGAGCAGTGTGATGCAGGAGTAGGACACTGCACACATGAGCTGCAGTGTTGATTTTGCAATGCATAATGTGCATGTAGACAGACATTCATTGTGATGTTGCGTCTACGACTGTTGTAATGCATTGGAAATGACTTATTTTGGGTGGGAGATTTTGTTGGTCTGTCATTTCATCTGATTCCGAGTCAGGCAGCAGTGTCCGATGCCACTGTACATTTAGGACATGGCAATGTGTACCTTATTGTTACTGCATTGGTGTATGGGTATTGCTTGCCATGTCATGTTGATGTTTGGGAGGGTTTGAGTGACATGACAGTGATGGCCATGGCCTGTTTTGCAGGTGTGTGTGATGCACATTTTGCATGTCCGGGTCATCCGCTTCTAAGAGCAACTAGCTGGGGGTAGATTTCTCTCCGCAGCAGGGCCCTCCCCCTGGAACAGACTTCCGGCCTGACTTGAACTTGAGGGGAACCATCTCCAGTTCTGGAAGCACCTCAAGACCTTCCTCTTTGCTTCTGCTTACTCTCTGCCTCTCCCTTGCAGAATTCTCCACTGGAACTGCACAGGAGCTGCAACTGGGCCACTCTCACCGACCTCGGTCCCTGGCCCAGCCACTCTCCACTTGCACTGCCTCCCTGGCAACCCCTGCACTGCAGTACTGTCTCTCTATCCCTACAGCCCTCCCTTCCCAGCACTTGTCTGCACTTACCTTTGTAGTTGCCACCAGGCGACCTATGTATTATTTTTATGGGCTACTTCCCCTGTACTGGACTCCCACCCACCCTTCCCCTTGCACTTTTCCCATTCCCCCTACCCCTGCACTTGCACGATCTCAATGACACCTGGCCTAGTAGTACCGTTCTCTGTGTTCCCTTGTTCCCCCCTCCCTGCCTCATTGCGCCTTGGAATACTTGTGTATGGCCGATATCATGTCATATGTCATATGTGTGCCTTTTGGTCACACAGGATAGCTTGTGTTTAAGTAGCTAGGGATGCAGACGATGTGGCACTTCCATGGCAACTATCTCAGGGTGGTAGGGTTGTGACAGTTGACTGTCTCTTTGTCATCATCGATTGTCACCTGGTATGTGCCAGGCCTGTGTGCACTCCGCAGGGGTGGGAGTTTAGGTGAAAAATATGGCCACAAGCTGGGTCCGGGCTTCCTCGCCACGTGCCCTGTCCCCTCCCATGGGCAGCGCCTGTGCCTGTGGTTGGGGATGTGGGGGCACCACCATGTCCACCGGGACGCCCTGCCGTGTTGCAACATTGTGCAGGACACATGCTGCCACAATGATCCTGCACACTACTGGTGGTGCATAGAGTAGTTGCCCACCAGAGCGGTCAGGGGAGCGGAAACATGACTTGAGCACTCCGAATGTGCGCTCCACTATGCCCCTGGTTGCAATATGGGCGGCGTTGTATCTTACCTGGGGTGGTGTGGTGGGGTTCCGGATTGGCGTCATCATGTGGTTGCTCAGAGGGTAGGCACTGTCCCCTGGGGAGGTGATAATAGTTGAGATTATTAGGGTTTGGATATTTGTCTGTGTGTGACTTGCATGCATGTGCAAGGGCATTTGTACTGACCTAGGAGCCATGTGTCGCCATGCTGCCCAGCTTCCAGGGCCCGGCTCAGGGCGGACATTCTGTATATGAAACTGTCATGGGTGGAGCCAGGGTAGTTTGCATAGACAGAGGTGATGATTCCCTTTGCATCACATACCACCTGTACATTGATGGAATGCCAGTGCTTGCGGTTTCGGTAGATGTGCTCAATGGCCCTAGGTGGACATAGGGCCACATGGGTGCAATCTATGGCACCGAGCACTTTGGGGAAGTGTGCCACCCTGAAAAAATCCAGGACAACGGCCTGCCTTTCTGCGGGTGTTCTAGGCATGTATATGTTCCTGCGGACTGAGGGGCGCGCTGTCATGATTGCCAGTACCTGGTGTAGGCAGCGTGACTGCGTGGCCTGTGAGACCCCCCCCACTATGGCAGTGGTCCGCTGAAATGACCCAGTGGCCAAAAAATGCAGGACATTGAGCAGCTTCTCCAAGGGGCTCAAAGCTTGGGTGCAAAGGGTGGGGGATGTGAGGTCATCTTCCCACTCCCTGACCAGGTCTAGGATGATATGGGGTGGAAACCTATACCTGCCGTAGACCTGGTCGTCAGGCATCCCAAAAAGGCTTGTCTGTGGTACGAAAATGCGTGCCCTGGCTATTCTCCTCCTCCTGCGGTGTCCCACGATCAGTGCAGCGACAAATGGGGCATTCATCGTAGCTGTATACACGCGTTTGTTGTTTGCGCGCACTTTTATGCTGTGCGCGGGGACGGCTCCGCCTGCCTTCGTGTGGGCGGACGCGTTGACGCCTGTGCACGTCTTTTGCCGTGCGCGGGTTTCCCGTATTCGGATACGGTCCGAGTGTCATCGCGTGTGATCGGAGGGGAGTGAGCGTACACGCAATTGGCCTGGGTACGTGTGTTTCGGGGTGCGCGGGAAGTTCCACACGCGATTAGCCTGGGTACGTGTGTTCCGGGGTGCCGGGAACTTTCACACGCGATTGGTGGAAATCCATGTGTGTTCTGTCATCACGTGCAATGAGGGAAACACCTGCGCGTGTCATGTCACAGACGTTGGTCCAATGAAATCGCATATGCGTGCTGCCGTGCATATGCGCTAAGGGCCTTTCCTCGTATTACACGCGGATGTGCAGTTTTTCACACGCGCTGAAATGCCCATGCACGTCTGTCACATCACAGGGGCGCTTGCGCTTGAGGGGCCTTCTGTCCAATGAAAATGCGTATGCGTGCAGACGCGCTTACGCGCTAAGGGCCTTTCCTCGAATTACACGCTGACGTGCAGATTTTTCACGTGCCAAATCACTCCGTATCAAGCTGGCCACGCGTAAGCACACGGAAGACCACGCTCCTGCCCAGAAGGCCAAACTACTGCCCCCCAGAGCCCCGAGCACGCTCCCACCTGCCATCTGCTGCTGCCTGACTGCCTGCTGCCCACGTGCCCTGCCATTTGCTGCCTGCACATCAGCCAGGGGTCCTGTTGCTGTGACCACCCCTGCTGGAACCGAAGACTCCCGACTGGGATTCCATCGCTCCACAGCCCAGCCCCAGGACCCAGTTGCCCACCCACTCCTGCCTCTGGGGTTGTCATGTCGGGGCAAACACCATCTGTGACCGCTGACAACCCCCGGCCAGAGAGGCAGAGGGGCACCAGCTTCAGTGCCACCGAAGTTGGTGTCCTGGTGGAGCAAGTCCTGGGGCAGTATGATGCCCTCTTCGGAAGTTCCCGCGCCGACAAGGAAGGACGGACTCGGATCTGGACTGACATCGTGACTGCCATCAACGCGGAGGGGGTGGCAGTCCGCGACTTACAACATGTCAAGAAGCGCTGGGAGCACTTCAGGTCAAGGACCCTGAACAAGGCCTGGCGCCTCTTGAAGGCAGCTGATGCCAAGGGGCGCCGGGGCCACTTGTCGGAAGAACAGATGAGGGTCCTGGAACGCATATCCCCAGCGCTCCATGTCCAAGTCCTTGAGAAGAAGACCCGTCTGGAGTCGAGCGGTGAGTGTACATGCATCCTGATTGTGAGCAGTGCGTGTGGTGATTATTCAGTAGTGTGCAGGTTGCACATCTGTTTGTATGGGGTCGAGTATGGGTGGGGGTGTACAGGTCCGTGGGGCTGACACATGCGAGGGCTGTAATGTGTGAGACATGGATGGTGCTTGTGTGTGTAGGCTTGCATGCCAAATGCAGTTGTGTGGGCACACATGTTTGGATGAATGTGTATGTAAGTAGACATGTCCGTGATGTCACGCATGTATGTTGTTTTTGGCTGCATGTATCAGCACTGTGTACATGTGCATGTGTGTGTATTTGACAAGGGTGCAACAGTGAAGCAACATGGAGGCATGTGACAGCGGTATGTGGAAGCCTGATTGGCAGATGTGACATGGATGCCCGTCTGAACACTGCGAAACTTGGCAGAGGTGTACACATGCATGCAAGTGTGGTGGTGTGTATACATGTGTGGTGCACTTCCTGTGTTGCATGTGATGCTTGCTCACCTTTGACTGCTCATGCTGTTGTATGTGTATGGATGGTGGTGGCAGTTGCGATATGGCTGTGGTATGGCTCATGTGTGTGAGTTGTAATGACATGTGTGTTGGGGATTGTGATGACATGTCTGAGGTTTGCCAATGCCACTCATGTACAACTGTCATGTGTGTATGTGTCCATTGTACAGTGCCCTGATGCCTGTGTTTTGTTTCTCCCTGTCTGCAGCGTCAACTGATGAAGAGGGCGGAGAAGGTGCTGTGGAGCACAGCGGCGGGGATCCCACCGCCAGCCGGAGACGCAAGGCCCGGCTCCCCTCCCATGTTGTCATCTTGTCGGGGAGTGAGGAGTCCGGTGCCGCGTCCCAGGCCGCAGCTGCCGGGGGGAGGTCCAAGAGGCGAAGGTTGGAGTTGGACTCCTCGGCAGCAGAAGGGGCAGCTGGGACCCCACAGGGCCCAACAGGGGAAGATGGCACGGAGTCATCCAGGTTGGTGGGGGGTTTGGTGGAAGAGGAGGCTGTGCAAGCACCAGAGGCGGGGTCTGGAGGTGGGGATCCCACTGGTGCTAGTGGTGCAGTGCAGGACCAGGGACAGGAGGCAGCACAGGCCGCCGCGGAGGTGCCTGTGTGCAATCCTGTCCCTGATCCTGTCCCTGCATCATCTTGCACCAGCAGGGATGCCTACCTCCAGACCCGTTTTCAGGCAGGGGATGAGCTCATGTCAACTGGCCTTCCTCTGCCTGCGGACGTGGCTATCCAGGTCCGGGTTGAGCCTGTCCTGGCTGGTGTGGCGTTGCGTCAACGGGCCATGCGAGGTGACCTGCAGTCTTTTCATGAAGAGACTGCACGTCATCTCGAATGGCTCGTTGACCACGTAAGCCTGCTGGGACAGGTCACCCAGGCCGGATTCCTCCGTTTGATGGGGCTTGCTACGACCCCCTCCTCAACTGGACCCCCTGCGCGCCAGTCATCCTCTGTGCCATCTTCCCACCCATCAGTCACCTGGGTGCCCTGTGGAGCTGCCTCTGACGGTGCGGCCAGGCTGGTGGAGGAGGCATCCCTGCCACAGTCGGGAGTCGGACGTCCAGCAGGGGTGGCCACATCTACGACAGCACCCCAGCCGGCGGAGGATGTGCAGGCAGCAGGAGGCAGTGCACGGGCAGAGGCACAGCAGCAGCAGCAACGTGGTGGGAGCCATGAAGGCTCGGGGCCTTCAACATCAGAGGGGCAGGCATCGGCCGGAGGGCAGGAGGACCCAGGACAGAGAGTGTCTTCCATGTGGCAGCGGTTGGGCCACGCCATAGATGCGGAGCGGCGCGGGCGGAAGAGGCACGGCTCACAATGGTCAGGGCGGAGAACTCCATGCGGAGGGCCCTGAGGCGGGCCGAGTGCCTCGAGGCAATCCGCAGGGGTTTGGAGGTGGAGACGTCGACGGCCCTGCAGACCCTCGGGGCCATGGAGGAGGACCGCCTCCGGGACATTAAGGAGGAGTTCGATGATGCCCTGGCCCGGGACATCCACAAGTGAGCCGTGAAACTAGCCCGCTGCCCTTGTACATAGTTATGTAGGTAGTGTTAGGTTTCATTTTTGTTTTTATTTTATTTGGACCTTTGGGACATTGGCCACATTTTTGTATATAGTTTTTTTTTATTAGTTAGTGTAGTTAGATAGGTTTCCTTTATTTTGTTGGGATAATGGACCCTGGCTTGTTCCCATGTACATAGTTCACAGTTGGATTGTATTTTTTTTTTTACTTTTTAACCATGGAGCAATGGCTTTCTTTTTTATTTCCCATTGGATTTTGTTTTGTGGACATTGACTTTGGACAACATTACTTTGGAATTTTATTTTTGGTTTTGCTTTTTTTAACGGACATGCTTCTTTTCATTTTTGTACATTCACATTTCTGTTTCTTCATTTTTTATTCTATTTATGTTTCCTTTAATACATATTTTTTTGGGTGAACTTCAATGTGTGGTATCTCATTGGTTTCATGCATTTCATGATATGTGTTTTGAGATTCACTGACACCCATTGGGTGTATGTGAGGGAAATGTGTTTGTTTCGGAACTTGCAATTGGTGTTCTGTGATGTAATTGCAAATTATGAGTGGGTGGATGCAATACTCGGGTGGGTGTTTTGCATTTGGAGGCTGACCATAGGGACCAGGGATCTAGATTGTGATGACATGTTGGCTGGGGAACATGAGTTGCACATGGGTGGGGGCCTGCTGGCAGGTGCCCCACAGTGCTGGGGGGTGGGGGTGCTGGGAGACATGGGTGGGGGCCTGGTGGAGGCTGCCCCTGCACTGCTGGGAGGTGGGGGGGTGGGAGACATGGGTGGGGGCCTGGTGGTGGGTGCCCCTGCACTGCTGGGGGGTGGGGGTGGTGGGAGACATGGGTGGGAGCCTGGTGGAGGCTGCCCCTGCACTGCTGGGGGGTTGGGGTGGTGGGAGACATGGGTGGGGGCCTGGTAGTGGGTGCCCCTGCACTGCTGGGGGGTGGGGGTGGTGGGGAACATGAGTTGGACATGGGTGGGGGTCTGCTGGCAGGTGCCCCACAGTGCTGGGGGGTGGGCGTGGTGGGAGACATGAGTTGGACATGGGTGGGGGCCTGCTGGCAGGTGCCCCACAGTGCTGGGGGGTGGGGGTGGTGGGAGACATGGGTGGGGGCCTGGTGGAGGCTGCCCCTGCACTGCTGGGGGGTGGGGGTGGTGGGAGACATGGGTGGGGGCGTGGTGGTGGGTGCCCCTGCACTGCTGGGGGTGGGGTGGTGGGGAACATGAGTTGGACATGGGTGGGGGCCTGCTGGCAGGTGCCCCACAGTGCTGGGGGGTGGGGGTGGTGGGGAACATGAGTTGGACATGGGTGGGGGCCTGCTGGCAGGTGCCCCACATTGCTGGGGGGTGGGTGTGGTGGGAACATGAGTTGGACATGGGTGGGGGCCTGCTGGCAGGTGCCCCACAGTGCTGGGGGGTGGGGGTGGTGGGGAACATGAGTTGGACATGGATGGGGGCCTGGTGGTGGGTGCCCCTGCACTGCTGGGGGGTGGGGGTGGTGGGGAACATGAGTTGGACATGGGTGGGGGCCTGCTGGCAGGTGCCCCACAGTGCTGGGGGGTGGGGGTGGTGGGGAACATGAGTTGGACATGGGTGGGGGCCTGCTGGCAGGTGCCCCACAGTGCTGGGGGGTGGGGGTGGTGGGGAACATGAGTTGGACATGGGTGGTGGCCTGCTGGCAGGTGCCCCACAGTGCTGGGGGGTGGGGGTGCTGGGAGACATGAGTTGGACATGGGTGGGGGCCTGCTGGCAGGTGCCCCACAGTGCTGGGGGATGGGGGTGGTGGGGAACATGAGTTGCACATGGGTGGGGGCCTGCTGGCAGGTGCCCCACAGTGCTGGGGGGTGGGGTTGGTCGGGAACATGGGTTGGACATGGGTGGGGGCCTGCTGGCAGGTGCCCCACAGTGCTGGGGGGTGGGGGTGCTGGGAGACATGAGTTGGACATGGGTGGGGGCCTGCTGGCAGGTGCCCCACAGTGCTGGGGGGTGGGGGTGGTGGGGAACATGAGTTGAACATGGGTGGGGGCCTGCTGGCAGGTGCCCCACAGTGCTGGGGGGTGGGGGTGCTGGGAGACATGGGTGGGGGCCTGGTGGAGGCTGCCCCTGCACTGCTGGGGGGTGGGGGTGCTGGGAGACGTGGGTGGGGGCCTGGTGGCGGGTGCCCCACAGTGCTGGAGCGTGGGGGTGGTGGGAGACATGGGTGGGGGCCTGGTGGAGGCTGCCCCTGGTGGCTGGGGGGTGGGGGTGCTGGGAGACGTGGGTGGGGGCCTGGTGGCGGGTGCCCCACAGTGCTGGGGGGTGGGGGTGCTGGGAGACATGGGTGGGGGCCTGGTGGAGGTTGCCCCTGGTGGCTGGGGGATGGGGGTGGTGGGAGACATGAGTTGGACATGGGTGGGGGCCTGCTGGCAGGTGCCCCACAGTGCTGGGGGGTGGGGGTGGTGGGGAACATGAGTTGGACATGGGTGGGGGCCTGCTGGCAGGTGCCCCACAGTGCTGGGGGATGGGGGTGGTGGGGAACATGAGTTGCACATGGGTGGGGGCCTGCTGGCAGGTGCCCCACAGTGCTGGGGGGTGGGGTTGGTCGGGAACATGGGTTGGACATGGGTGGGGGCCTGCTGGCAGGTGCCCCACAGTGCTGGGGGGTGGGGGTGCTGGGAGACATGAGTTGGACATGGGTGGGGGCCTGCTGGCAGGTGCCCCACAGTGCTGGGGGGTGGGGGTGGTGGGGAACATGAGTTGAACATGGGTGGGGGCCTGCTGGCAGGTGCCCCACAGTGCTGGGGGGTGGGGGTGCTGGGAGACATGGGTGGGGGCCTGGTGGAGGCTGCCCCTGCACTGCTGGGGGGTGGGGGTGCTGGGAGACGTGGGTGGGGGCCTGGTGGCGGGTGCCCCACAGTGCTGGAGCGTGGGGGTGGTGGGAGACATGGGTGGGGGCCTGGTGGAGGCTGCCCCTGGTGGCTGGGGGGTGGGGGTGCTGGGAGACGTGGGTGGGGGCCTGGTGGCGGGTGCCCCACAGTGCTGGGGGGTGGGGGTGCTGGGAGACATGGGTGGGGGCCTGGTGGAGGTTGCCCCTGGTGGCTGGGGGATGGGGGTGGTGGGAGACATGAGTTGGACATGGGTGGGGGCCTGCTGGCAGGTGCCCCACAGTGCTGGGGGGTGGGGGTGGTGGGGAACATGAGTTGGACATGGGTGGGGGCCTGCTGGCAGGTGCCCCACAGTGCTGGGGAGTGGGGTGCTGGGAGGCATGGGTGGGGGCCTGGTGGAGGCTGCCCCTGCACTGCTCTGGGGTGGGGGTGCTGGGAGACGTGGGTGGGGGCCTGGTGGCGGGTGCCCCACAGTGCTGGGGGTGGGGGCGGTGGGAGACATGGGTGGGGGCCTGGTGGAGGCTGCCCCTGGTGGCTGGGGCGTGGGGGTGCTGGGATACGTGGGTGGGGGCCTGGTGGAGGCTGCCCCACAGTGCTGGGGGGTGGGGGTGGTGGGAGACATGGGTGGGGGCCTGGTGGAAGCTGCTCCTGGTGGCTGGGGGGTGGGGGTGCTGGGACACGTGGGTGGGGGCCTGGTGGCGGGTGCCCCACAGTGCTGGGGGGGTGGGGGTGGTGGGAGACATGGGTGGAGGCCTGGTGGAGGCTGCCCCTGGTGGCTGGGGGTGGGGGTGCTGGGAGACGTGGGTGGGGGCCTGGTGGCGGGTGCCCCACAGTGCTGGGGGGGTGGGGGTGGTGGGAGACATGGGTGGGGGCCTGGTGGAGGCTGCCCCTGGTGACTGGGGGGGTGGGGGGGTGGGAGACATGGGTGGGGGCCTGGTGGAGGCTGCCCCTGGTGGCGGGGGTTGGGGGTGCTGGGAGACATGGGTGGGGGCCTGGTGGAGGCTGCCCCTGGTGGCTGGGGGGTGGGGGTGCTGGGAGACGTGGGTGGGGGCCTGGTGGCGGGTGCCCCACAGTGCTGGGGGTGTGGGGGTGGTGGGAGACATGGGTGGCGGCCTGGTGGAGGCTGCCCCTGGTGGCTGGGGGGTGGGGGTGCTGGGAGACGTGGGTGGGGGCCTGGTGGCGGGTGCCCCACAGTGCTGGGGGGGGTGGGGGGAGACATGGGTGGGGGCCTGGTGGAGGCTGCCCCTGGTGACTGGGGGGTGGGGATGGTGGGAGACATGGGTGGGGGCCTGGTGGAGGCTGCCCCTGGTGGCGGGGGGTGGGGGTGCTGGGAGACATGGGTGGGGGCCTGTTGGAGGCTGCCCCTGGTGGCTGGGGGGTGGGGGTGCTGGGAGACATGGGTGGGGGCCTGGTGGAGGCTGCCCCTGGTGGCTGGGGGGTGGGGGTGCTGGGAGACATGGGTGGGGGCCTGGTGGAGGCTGCCCCTGGTGGCTGGGGGGTGGGGTTGCTGGGAGACATGGGTGGGGGCCTGGTGGTGGGTGCCCATGCACTGCTGGGGGGTGGGGGTTGTGGGTGACATGGGTGGGGGCCTGGTGGAGGGTGCCCCTGGTGGCCGAGGGGTGGGGGTGGTGGGAGACATGGGTGGGGGCCTGCTGGCAGGTGCCCCACAGTGCTGGGGGGTGGGGGTGGTGGGGAACATGAGTTGGACATGGGTGGGGGCCTGCTGGCAGGTGCCCCACAGTGCTGGGGGTTGGGGGTGCTGGGAGACATGGGTGGGGGCCTGGTGGAGGCTGCCCCTGCACTGCTGGGGGGTGGGGGTGCTGGGAGACGTGGGTGGGGGCCTGGTGGCGGGTGCCCCACAGTGCTGGGGGGTGGGGGTGGTGGGAGACATGGGTGGGGGCCTGGTGGAGGCTGCCCCTGGTGGCGGGAGGTGGGGGTGCTGGGAGACATGGGTGGGGGCCTGGTGGAGGCGGCCCCTGGTGGCTGGGGGGTGGGGGTAGTGGGAGACATGGGTGGGGGCCTGGTGGAGGCTGCCCCTGGTGGCTGGGGGGTGGGGGTGCTAGAAGACGTGGGTGGGGGCCTGGTGGCGGGTGCCCCACAGTGCTGGGGGGGTGGGGGTGGTGGGAGACATGGGTGGGGGCCTGGTGGAGGCTGCCCCTGGTGGCTGGGGGGTGGGGGTGCTGGGAGACGTGGGTGGGGGCCTGGTGGCGGGTGCCCCACAGTGCTGGGGGGGTGGGGGTGGTGGGAGACATGGGTGGTGGCCTGGTGGAGGCTGCCCCTGGTGGCTGGGGTGTGTGGGTGCTGGGAGACATGGGTGGGGGCCTGGTGGCGGGTGCCCCACAGTGCTGGGGGGGTGGGGGTGGTGGGAGACATGGGTGGGGGCCTGGTGGAGGCTGCCCCTGGTGACTGGGGGGGTGGGGGTGGTGGGAGACATGGGTGGGGGCCTGGTGGAGGCTGCCCCTGGTGGCGGGGGGGTGGGGGTGCTGGGAGACATGGGTGGGGGCCTGGTGGAGGCTGCCCCTGGTGGCTGGGGGGTGGGGGTGCTGGGAGACATGGGTGGGGGCCTGGTGGAGGCTGCCCCTGGTGACTGGGGGGGTGGGGGTGGTGGGAGACATGGGTGGGGGCCTGGTGGAGGCTGCCCCTGGTGGCGCGGGGGTGGGGGTGCTGTTAGACATGGGTGGGGGCCTGGTGGAGGCTGCCCCTGGTGGCTGGGGGGTGGGGGTGCTGGGAGACATGGGTGGGGGCCTGGTGGAGGCTGCCCCTGGTGGCTGGGGGGTGGGGGTGCTCGGAGACATGGGTGGGGGCCTGGTGGTGGGTGCCCATGCACTGCTGGGGGGTGGGGGTGCTGGGAGACATTGGTGGGGGCCTGGTGGAGGCTGCCCCTGGTGGCTGGGGGGTGGGGGTGGTGAGAGACATGGGTGGGGCCTGCTGGCAGGTGCCCCACAGTGCTGGGGGGTGGGGGTGGTGGGGAACATGAGTTGCACATGGGTGTGGGCCTGCTGGCAGGTGCCCCACAGTGCTGGGGGGTGGGGGTGGTGGGGAACATGAGTTGGACATGGGTGGGGGCCTGCTGGTAGGTGCCCCACAGTGCTGGGGGGTGGGGGTGCTGGGAGACATGGGTGGGGGCCTGGTGGAGGCTGCTCCTGCACTGCTGGGGGGTGGGGGTGCTGGGAGACATGGGTGGGGGCCTGGTGGCGGGTGCCCCACAGTGCTGGGGGGGTGGGGGTGGTGGGAGACATGGGTGAGGGCCTGGAGGAGGCTGCCCCTGGTGACTGGGGGGTGGGGGTGGTGGGAGACATGGGTGGGGGCCTGGTGGAGGCTGCCCCTGGTGGCGGGGGGGGTGGGGGTGCTGGGAAACATGGGTGGGGGCCTGGTGGAGGCTGCCCCTGGTGGCTAGGGGGTGGGGGTGCTGGGAGACATGGGTGGGGGCCTGGTGGAGGCTGCCCCTTGTGGCTGGGGGGTGGGGGTACTGGGAGACATGGGTGGGGGCCTGGTGGAGGCTGCCCCTGGTGGCTGGGGGGTGGGGGTGCTGGGAGACATGGGTGGGGGCCTGATGGTGGGTGCCCCTGCACTGCTGGGGGGTGGGGGTGCTGGGAGACATGGGTGGGGGCCTGGTGGAGGCTGCCCCTGGTGGCTGGGGGGTGGGGGTGGTGGGAGACATGGGTGGGGCCTGCTGGCAGGTGCCCCACAGTGCTGGGGGGTGGGGGTGGTGGGGAACATGAGTTGCAACTGGGTGGGGGCCTGCTGGCAGGTGCCCCACAGTGCTGGGGGGTGGGGGTGGTGGGGAACATGAGTTGGACATGGGTGGGGGCCTGCTGGCAGGTGCCCCACAGTGCTGGGGGGTGGGGGTGCTGGGAGACATGAGTTGGACATGGGTGGGGGCCTGCTGGCCGGTTCCCCACAGTGCTGGGGGATGGGGGTGGTGGGGAACATGAGTTGGACATGGGTGGGGGCCTGCTGGCAGGTGCCACACAGTGCTGGGGGGTGGGGGTGCTGGGAGACATGGGTGGGGGCCTGGTGGAGGCTGCCCCTGCACTGCTGGGGGGTGGGGGTGCTGGGAGACGTGGGTGGGGGCCTGGTGGCGGGTGCCCCACAGTGCTGGGGGGGTGGGGGTGGTGGGAGACATGGGTGGGGGCCTGGTGGAGGCTGCCCCTGGTGGCTGGGGGGTGGGGGTGGTGGGAGACATGAGTTGGACATGGGTGGGGACCTGCTGGCAGGTGCCCCACAGTGCTGGGGGGTGGGGTGGTGGGGAACATGAGTTGGACATGGGTGGGGGCCTGCTGGCAGGTGCCCCACAGTGCTGGGGGGTGGGGGTGCTGGGAGACATGGGTGGGGGCCTGGTGGAGGCTGCCCCTGCACTGCTGGGGGGTGGGGGTGCTGGGAGACGTGGGTGGGGGCCTGGTGGCGGGTGCCCCACAGTGCTGGGGGTGTGGGGGTGGTGGGAGACATGGGTGGGGGCCTGGTGGAGGCTGCCCCTGGTGACTGGGGGGGTGGGGGTGGTGGGAGACATGGGTGGGGGCCTGGTGGAGGCTGTCCCTGGTGGCGGGGGGTGGGGGTGCTGGGAGACATGGGTGGGGGCCTGGTGGAGGCTGCCCCTGGTGGCTGGGGGGTGGGGGTGGTGGGAGACATGGGTGGGGGCCTGGTGGAGGCTGCCCCTGGTGGCTGGGGGGTGTGGGTGCTGGGAGACGTGGGTGGGGGCCTGGTGGCGGGTGCCCCACAGTGCTGGGGGGGTGGGGGTGGTGGGAGACATGGGTGGGGGCCTGGTGGAGGCTGCCCCTGGTGTCTGGGGGGTGGGGGTGCTGGGAGACGTGGGTGGGGGCCTGGTGGCGGGTGCCCCACAGTGCTGGGTGGGTGGGGGTGGTGTGAGACATGGGTGGGGGCCTGGTGGAGGCTGCCCCTGGTGACTGGGGGGGTGGAGGTGGTGGGAGACATGGGTGGGGGCCTGGTGGAGGCTGCCCCTGGTGGCGGGGGGTGGGGGTGCTGGGAGACATGGGTGGGGGCCTGGTGGAGGCTGCCCCTCGTGGCTGGGGGGTGGGGGTGCTGGGAGACATGGGTGGGGGCCTGGTGGAGGCTGCCCCTGGTGGCTGGGGGTGGGGGTGCTGGGAGACTTGGGTGGGGGCCTGGTAGTGGGTGCCCCTGCACTGCTGGGGGGTGGGGGTGCTGGGAGACATGGGTGGGGGCCTGGTGGAGGCTGCCCCTGGTGGCTGGGGGGTGGGGGTGGTGGGAGACATGGGTGGGGCCTGCTGGCAGGTGCCCCACAGTGCTGGGGGGTGGGGGTGGTGGGGAACATGAGTTGCACATGGGTGGGGGCCTGCTGGCAGGTGCCCCACAGTGCTGGGGGTGGGGGTGGTGGGGAACATGAGTTGGACATGGGTGGGGGCCTGCTGGCAGGTGCCCCACAGTGCTGGGGGGTGGGGGTGCTGGGAGACATGAGTTGGACATGGGTGGGGGCCTGCTGGCAGGTGCCCCACCGTGCTGGGGGTTGGGGGTGGTGGGGAACATGAGTTGGACATGGGTGGGGGCCTGCTGGCAGGTGCCCCACAGTGCTGGGGGGTGGGGGTGCTGGGGACATGGGTGGGGGCCTGGTGGAGGCTGCCCCTGCACTGCTGGGGGGTGGGGGTGCTGGGAGACGTGGGTGGGGGCCTGGTGGCGGGTGCCCCACAGTGCTGGGGGGGGTGGGGGTGGTGGGAGACATGGGTGGGGGCCTGGTGGAGGCTGCCCCTGGTGACTGGAGGGGTGGGGGTGGTGGGAGACATGGGTGGGGGCCTGGTGGAGGCTGCCCCTGGTGGCTGGGGGGTGTGGGTGCTGGGAGACGTGGGTGGGGGCCTGGTGGCGGGTGCCCCACAGTGCTGGGGTGGTGGGGGTGGTGGGAGACATGGGTGGGGGCCTGGTGGAGGCTGCCCCTGGTGGCTGGAGGGTGGGGGTGCTGGGAGACGTGGGTGGGGGCCTGGTGGCGGGTGCCCCACAGTGCTGGGTGGGTGGGGGTGGTGGGAGACATGGGTGGGGGCCTGGTGGAGGCTGCCCCTGGTGGCGGGGGGTGGGGGTGCTGGGAGACATGGGTGGGGGCCTGGTGGAGGCTGCCCCTGGTGGCTGGGGGGTGGGGGTGCTGGGAGACATGGGTGGGGGCCTGGTGGAGGCTGCCCCTGGTGCCTGGGGTGGGGGTGCTGGGAGACATGGGTGGGGGCCTGGTGGTGGGTGCCCCTGCACTGCTGGGGGGTGGGGGTGCTGGGAGACATGGGTGGGGGCCTGGTGGAGGCTGCCCCTGGTGGCTGGGGGGTGGGGGTGGTGGGAGACATGGGTGGGGCCTGCTGGCAGGTGCCCCACAGTGCTGGGGGTTGGGGGTTGGTGGGGAACATGAGTTGCACATGGGTGGGGGCCTGCTGGCAGGTGCCCCACAGTGCTGGGGGTGGGGGTGGTGGGGAACATGAGTTGGACATGGGTGGGGGCCTGCTGGCTGGTGCCCCACAGTGCTGGGGGTGGGGGTGCTGGGAGACATGAGTTGGACATGGGTGGGGGCCTGCTGGCAGGTGCCCCACAGTGCTGGGGGGTGGGGGTGGTGGGGAACATGAGTTGGACATGGGTGGGGGCCTGCTGGCAGGTGCCCCACAGTGCTGGGGGGTGGGGGTGCTGGGAGACATGGGTGGGGGCCTGGTGGAGGCTGCCACTGCACTGCTGTGGGGTGGGGGTGCTGGGAGACGTGGGTGGGGGCCTGGTGGCAGGTGCCCCACAGTGCTGGGGGGGTGGGGTTGGTGGGAGACATGGGTGGGGGCCTGGTGGAGGCTGCCCCTGGTGGCTGGGGGGTGGGGGTGGTGGGAGACATGAGTTGGACATGGGTGGGGGCCTGCTGGCAGGTGCCCCGCAGTGCTGGGGGGTGGGGGTGGTGGGGAACATGAGTTGGACATGGGTGGGGACCTGCTGGCAGGTGCCCCACAGTGCTGGGGGGTGGGGGTGCTGGGAGACATGGGTGGGGGCCTGGTGGAGGCTGCCCCTGCACTGCTGGGGGGTGAGGGTGCTGGGAGATGTGGGTGGGGGCCTGGTGGCGGGTGCCCCACAGTGCTGGGGGGTGGGGGTGGTGGGAGACATGGGTGGGGGCCTGGTGGAGGCTGCCCCTGGTGGCTGGGGGGTGGGGGTGCTGGGAGACGTGGGTGGGGGCCTGGTGGCGGGTGCCCCACAGTGCTGGGGGGGTGGGGGTGGTGGGAGACATGGGTGGGGGCCTGGTGGAGGCAGGCCCTGGTGGCTGGGGGGTGGGGGTGCTGGGAGACGTGGGTGGGGCCCTGGTGGCGGGCGCCCCACAGTGCTGGGGGAGTGGGGGGGTGGGAGACATGGGTGGGGGCCTGGTGGAGGCTGCCCCTGGTGGCTGGGGGGTGGGGGTGCTGGGAGACGTGGGTGGGGGCCTGGTGGCAGGTGACCCACAATGCTGGGGGGGTGGGGGTGCTGGGAGACATGAGTTGGACATGGGTGGGGGCCTGGTGGAGGCTGCCCCACAGTGCTGGGGGGTGGGGGTGGTGGGGAACATGAGTTGGACATGGGTGGGGGCCTGCTGGCAGGTGCCCCACAGTGCTGGGGGGGTGGGGGTGCTGGGAGACATGGGTGGGGGCCTGGTGGAGGCTGCCCCTGGTGGCTGGGGGGTGGGGGTGCTGGGAGACATGGGTGGGGGCCTGGTGGAGGCTGCCCCTGGTGGCGGGGGGTGGGGGTGCTGGGAGACATGGGTGGGGGCCTGGTGGAGGCTGCCCCTGGTGGCTGGGGGGTGGGAGTGCTGGGAGACATGGGTGGGGGCCTGGTGAGGGCTGCCCCTGGTGGCTGGGGGGTGGGGGTGCTGGGAGACATGGGTGGGGGCCTGGTGGAGGCTGCCCCTGGTGGCTGGGGGGTGGGGGTGCTGGGAGACATGGGTGGGGGCCTGGTGGTGGGTGCCCCTGCACTGCTGGGAAGTGGGGGTGCTGGGAGACATGGGTGGGGGCCTGGTGGCTGGGGGGTGGGGGTGGTGGGAGACATGGGTGGGGGCCTGGTGGTGGGTGCCCCTGCACTGCTGGGGGGTGGGGGTGCTGGGAGACATGGGTGGGGGCCTGGTGGAGGGTGCCCCTGGTGACTGGGGGTGCAGGGAGACATGCGTTGGTGGGCAGTAGTGCAAGTTGACATGTGGGTTGGCTGGGGGTCATGGCCATGGTGGATGGTGTGCCTGAGGACATGTACAGGGTAGGCCCCTGTGGTGTGAGCCACCTGCAGGGGCCGTGGAGGGTGTAGAGGGAACACCTGGGAGGACCCACACGTGCAATTCACGTGTGGTGCTCCCCGCGCACCCCTGTAATACACGTACCCTGATGGAATCGCATGTGGAACTTCCCGCGCACCCCTGGAATACACGTGCCCTGCTGAAATCGTGTGTGGCACTTCCCGTGCACCCCTGAGATACGCCTACCCCCAATCGCATGTGGAAATTCCCGCGCACCCCTGAAATACACGTACCCTGCTGAAATCGCGTGTGGCACTTTCTGCGCACCCCTGAGATACGCGTACCCTGCTCGCACGGGCCCAATTGCGTGTGGAAATTCCTGCGCACCCCTGAAATACGCGTACCCTGCTCGCACGGGACCAATCGCGTGAGGTACTTCCCGCGCACCCCAGTGATACACGTAGCCCGCTTGCCGTGCTGGTACAGGGTTAGCACAGCCCTTTGCGCTGGATTGGGTATATTGATGGCTTTTCCCTGCGCGAGAGGCGTTCTTGGGGGCGTAACTGGCACTGCTGCAGGGTCGCTGCACCAGTGTGCGCCACAGCTGGTTTTGGTGGCTGGAATCCATGAATACGCTGTGCGCGGAAATGGATTTTAGCGCACGCGGCTGGCGCAGTGATTCGCACGCGCACACTGTGCGCCAGCCGCGTGCGCCACTTGTGCCCTGGATTCTATGAATTACCCCCTCAATATCATAGCATAACGGGGACATTGCAGAGTGGGGGGCAGTACTCTGGACGGCCCAAACCACTTCAGTTGCTGGGAGCAACAGGGGAGAAAATGTAATGTTGGTTCTACCACCGTCTGCTATGCTAGAATTTCTGGTGCACTGACTGGCTGGTGGGACTGTCTGCCTGGCAAATCCAGTGTTACGAGATTGGAGGCGGGCCAGTGCAGCAATAATGCATTTCTTTTTTTTTTATTAGCTTAAAAAAAACCTTTAAAATAATGCATTTCCATGCGGCAGTATTGGAGTTACTAGCAGAGGAGCACCCGCGTACACCAATGTGGCCCTACACTTATTAAAACTGTCCTATTGTAGTAAGGGTGTACACGTAATCATTCATAAGCACTCCATTTTTTGCAGTTGAAGTTAGGGTGAGATTACAATATTTGCCCAGGATCATACACTTCCGCTAAACAGCGAAGTAGGGATTTTAACCCACTCTTTCAATTTGGGCATGGTCACTTTCTTCCATTCCATACTTACAAATATTTAAGTTTTGGGTGTCAAAACCTACAAAAATACTGTCCTAAAGAGTTTACTTGCAAAATACCCAAATTGCATAGTAAAGCATCATGACAACATGTAAATCCTTATAGCAGCATGTTGGGGCAAAATAATATCACTGTACCTTTATTTTCCACATTCTGAATGGAAAACGATATGATGCAAAAGAAAAATATCCTGATTTAGCCACTTTATTTTCAGCGCTATAAAAACACACCAAAAAATAAGTTGTGCGCATGACACACAGTAACGGGGGGCATGGGGACACAGAGACAGTCAAGGGGGGTGGGGGGATATGACACGGTAACGGGGGCATGGGGGCAGAGACAGTCGCGGGGGAGGGCAGGCATGACACGAAACGAGGGAGGGCAAGAGGGCACAGAGACAGTCACGGGGGTCGGGGGTGCATGACACGGTAACGGGGGGCATGGGGGCAGAGACAGTCACGGGGCGGGGGAGGGCAGGTATGACACGTAATGGGGGTAAGGGGGCACAGAGACAGTCACAGGGGCGGGGGAGGGAGTGGAGGCATGACACGTAACTGGGGGGCATGGGGGCACAGAGACAGTCACAGGGGAGGGAGGGGAGCATGACACGGTAACGGGGGGCATGGGGGCAGAGACAGTCACGGGGGCGGGGGAGGGGAGGCATGACATGTAACAGGGGGCCAAGGGGGCAGAGACAGTCATGGGATGCGGGGGAGGGAGGGGAGGCATGACACGTAACGAGGGCATGGGGGCACAGACAGTCACGGGGCAGGGGAGGGAGGGCAGGTATGACATGTAACGGGGGTCAAGGGGGCACAGAGACAGTCACGGGGGGATGGGGGGAGGGAGGGCAGACATGACACGTAATGGGGGGCAAGGGGGCACAGAGACAGTCACGGGGGCGGGGGAGGGAGGGCAGGCATGACACGTAACGGGGGGCAAGGGGGCACAGAGACAGTCGCAGGGGGAAGGAGGGGAGGCATGACACGGTAACAGGGGCAAGGGGGCACAGAGACAGTCACAGGGGGTGGGGGGAAGGAGGAGAGGCATGACACGGTAACGGGGGCAAAGGGGCACAGAGACAGTCACGATGGTGGGTGGAGGGAGGGCAGGCATGAAACGTAACGGGGGGCAAGGGGGCACAGAGACAGTCGCGGGGGGAGGGAGGGGAGGCCTGACACCTAACGGGGGCAAGGGGGCACAGAGACAGTCACGGGGGGTTGAGGGAAAGGAGGGGAGGCATGACACGTAACAGGGGGCAAGGGGGCACAGAGACAGTCACAGGGGTTGGGGGGAGGGAGGGGAGGCATGACACGGTAACGGGGGGCATGGGGGCACAGAGGCGGGCTATGCTGCTGATGACAAAAGAAACGTGTTTCCCAGAGTCACAGCCCCCCCCGAGACACACAGGCTGCATGGACAACACTGTGGTGGAGTTCATCAGGGACACAGCCTGTGTCTCAGGGGGACTGTGACTCTGGGATACGGGCAGTTGGTTGATCATCCGACCCGAGCAGATGGATTTGCTTTGGAAGAAACTAAATACTTTGAACTGGTTTCAGTTGCGGTTTTATTTCTCTCTGACAGCCCGGACCATGCGAGATTCAATCAGATAGCGGTCCGGGCTGTCAGACAGAAAATAAAAATGAAATTGAAAAGTGCCTGCAGCAGAAGGGCGGGTGCTTACCTGGCTGGTGTCATCACGTCTGTGGCCTCCTCTCTCAGCTTACTCTACAAATGAAAAAACATAGCAGAAGGACACGTGCGTCTCTGGAAAGGCCTTCCAGGGCCGAGGGGGTGGGTTGAGCCCTGGATTAGGATACATGTCTCAGAGAGACTAGCAAGGGAAGGGTCTGCCTGCCTCAAGGCAGGAGCTTGCTACAGTGCCATCTAGTGGTGGAAAGTATGCACTTTTTAATTAATAAACACAGCGTACATGGTACGCAGTAGAAACAAAAATCATCCGTATTTCCCATAATCAGATGCGTAAATAAGCACAATACGCACCTTATCTAGAGGGCTGTGTCTACCACTGGAGCTCTGTTTATCCTGCTGCATTGAACAAGAAATGTTACCAATTTCCTTTGACCCTTTTATGGTTCTTAATTGTCTCAGAAAAATATCTTTCGGGTCTTACTTCATCCACCCTAAGCTTCCACTATGTTGCATGTAGGCCCTTGCATGAAGCCTGGTCGTTGGTTTAGCTCCATGAAAGGCTATGAAAGAAGGTTTCTCCACAATGCTGATCTTGTTAGACCTACAACCAGATGCTTTTACTTTCCACTGAACTGCTTCTGATCCTCAAGGCCCTCAAGAGGGTCCTTTTGAACCCATATCTGTCATCCCCTCGAATTTCCATTCAACTAAATGTATTTTCATCATAGTCATTACTTCCACCTGTCAGGTTGGTAAATTCCTGCTCTCCTCTGTGGGGATCTCTTCCTCCATTTCCTCTACAAACGTTTGGTTCTTTTCAGAGATAACAGATTATTAATAAGGATTGTGAAATCAAAAGTAATGGTGTTTGGGGGCACCACTATGAAGCATAAAAAGATTCAATTATTTTAGCATAAGTGTCCCCTGAAGCAAGTGGCAGTGTTTTCTTGTCTGGGTGTCAGGTTGGCTAACAATAGTTCCTGATTACCACACACTGATATGTCTTCATTGAAAGCACAGTCTGTAGTTAGGGCTGTTTCCTCTGCCTGATGTGTAGATATGAAATGATTACCTTACTCAAGGTGAAGCAGGATTTGGTGGTAATGTGGCTTACGAGGCAAAACTATTGGGGGTTAGATCAAGCCGTAAAAAAGATCACAATTAGTGAAAAGAGGGTTGGGGAAAAAGTTATGGCTTTTGCCACTGGGGTTCCCCAATGCAGCACTAGAGACGGACTTTGAAGCACTGACAGCATGTATTATTGTGTGTAATAGACCGGCCAATAATGCCAGCAAATGATTCACCTCAAACACTAACCACTTGATCGACTCAGCATAGAAGGAACATGTGGCTATGGTGACTGCTGCAAAATTGAGATTCCCCCTGCAACTAGTGCTGCAGAGCCTTAATATGGGAGGTGGCTTCAATTTGGTCCTTTGATGAGTCTGAATACTTTAAAGTTGCAACAGAGACAACAGAATCTTGGAAGGTACTCTTGAAAATAATGCGTACTTGCCACAGAGTGATAATATAAAGTGCAGACTTATTTTAGGAGTCGTATCTGCGTATATTAAATACGCCCCACAAAGGTGTCTGTTTGCCATAGTAAGGTGTGATAAACTCGTTTTATACTCTTTACACACATTTGTTTTGAAAGTGGAAATGAACAGCTGATTCAAGATGCCCCTGCTGTCATAGCCAAGTGGAGGAACTTGGGCGTGTTATATCATTGTGTCCAAGATATGGGCATTTGAGGGCCCTGTGTGCATAGATTAGCTGTGGGGAAGGAGGGTTTGTTGTCTGATTCAAACCCAACAAACACCGTTTCGTGTGTTTTACGGGACTGAGATATGCATGTGACAAAATGCTTGGGCATTTTTGTTGCTGGTCGCATGGAATATTAGATCCTACCATGTCACCTCAGAAAGGGTTATTGACAGACATGACTGTAGGACAAAGGAAACATTCTGAGAGGGAAGGTCTTTATCTATTGACTGTCCACAGCTGCGCATTCATTGGTGTTTTAACTATTGCTTTTTTTAAAATTGTTTTTATTCGATCAATGTAATCAACTGTTTATGTTACTGCGCATGTTTATTTTGTGTTTCTATCAGTTTTTAAAACTTTTGTTTGACATTTTAACATTTTCACATTTGGATATTTGTTGTTCATTTTCTATCACAAAAGGCTCTTTGAGCCAAAAGTGTTAAATACAATATTTTAGTTCCTCACACTTGTCGTGTGCCAAATGTCAGGTCTAGTTGAAAACGTAATGACGATATCCTTTTTCCCTTGTTTTACACCAGAGTTACAGTCAGTTTATGGGATTGGATTGTGTACCCTAGCTGTTTGGAAGACTGTAAGAATATGCATCCCCTGCACCACCTCCTTCAGGGTTTCTGATCCCTTTATTGTATACTTTGGGTGTTGTCACCAGCGTACAAAGGCCTCCACACTACTTTTTAGAAGATGGGTCAGACTGCCCATTGTTATGCCTCTATTCTGCTCATTTTCTCCTGCACCCCTCTGCTGCTAGACTGGGATGGTTGGTGTTCCTTTGCAGGATCATTTCAGGGCTCATACATGGGCCTCCCCAGATACAGCCCTTTATCACTACAGACTGTATATGCAGCATTTCTAGGCAGTGGTTAGGTTGGCTATTTGCTCAGTCTGTGTAGCCTAAACTGCTCTTCCTCTCTTTGCCTGGTTACATTGTTCGTGCTGCATGAATTATGGAGTGTGTGATGTTTTTGACCAAGCACACCTTATTCGCTACATCCTCATTGACTAGATTAAGATGAGGACGAAGGGTGACATGGTCATTCCCTGGTTACTTACTACTAATATGGCCAGAATGACAAGGAACCCGGGCCGTATCAGGTGGCAACGGGCCGGTGCCCCGGTTAAAAGGCCCAAACGAAAAGAGAGACGTTAAAGAGAGTGCCAGGATGTTGCCACACGGTACGGTCTGTGTTCCTCGTTATTATGGCCATTAGCACCTATATTGTTCCCTACGCGGGTGATAATGATGTTTAACTTAAAATAAAATAAAGAATCTCACCTTGCGGTTCGACGCTGAGACGTAGTTTGCAAGTCCGTATTCTATGTGGATGACCGTCGCAACATGAATAAGGAAACAGTTTGGAGACTACGGAGCTGCTCCAAAGCGCATATGTATGATTCTTTTTGTAAATTTCACTTTGCCTTTAGCACCCGTAGTTACTCGGGGGTTCTAAAGGCGCTATGGGGAAGGTGTGGGGGAGCAAGAGAGACAAAGGGCGAGGAGCACGTAGCCGCGAGGGAGCTTGAAACGCAGGCTTATACCAGAGAATGCAGCCCCGTTCTGAGCTTCCTGGCGGGCCAGAGCCTCCACCCAGGGTGATCTCCTTCATTGCATTGAGTGCTACCCTTCCTTATACCAGTCATCTGGCCTCGCCCATCTAGCTTGATATAACTAGTCCCCTTTTATGCCTTTGCCTGTTGGAGTGGGAAGTGGAGGAGTCAATCCAAAAAAGATGTTAATGCTAATTAGTTGCCTGTCTCCAGAGATTTGTCTGCCTCAATGACTTATACCTGAAAGGGGGAAGAGACGGACTCTGTGCAATGAATATTAGTGGTAATGAAAATTAGCGCTGTGATGCCTCCGGGCGACCGTGCGCTCTACAAGTGACCATACCATAACATAACATAACATAAAGAGGTAACTAATCAGGGCACTGTGTGTCTCTTTAGTGATGTCACACAAGTCCCTTAGCGGACTTTATCAGTCATCATGACAACATGGTCAGTAAGTTAGATTTCTGCATGAAAGCTCTTCACCACTACCTGCTTTCGGGTCTAATCTAGATCAATCTTCCCAGAAGATGCCATTCTCAAATTAAGCTGCATCATACACTTATTTATCAAAAGCATCTTACTGATCCCGGAAACCCTGCAAGAGTAATTCAGTCTTCTGGCAAATAGAAAACACCAAAAGCCACAAGTGCTCCAAGCAGACAGGTCGCCCGGCACCGCCAAGCCCAGCCTTAGGGTCTTTGAGCACTTGCAGTTGAAATGGGCCCCTACGCCTTGTGGGACCCCTTGTGACTCTTACAAAGAAAGCTTAATAGATGTCTGTGTGTTCATTTCTTTGTTCTGCCATGCAGAAGCCAACAACCCTCTCCCATAATAACATGCAGCAACCCCACCCCTCCCTCCACTGCTTTATTTGGGATTTTACGAAGGAATAAAGCCCCGATGTGAGCCTAATTATACAAGCATATTCTCTAAGAAAGCATCAATGTTCACAAATTAAAGGCTGTGCCACTTTAAATGTGCATTTGCTGGCCAAGGATAGATCTTTGCAAAAGGTATTCAATAATCACAGACGTGTTTTGCCCTGCGTGCTCCTTGGTGTGAGGCAGCGAATATACCTGGAGGGTAATAAAGTTGAAGATGCTCATGTTAGGCAAATACGATAAAAAAGGGGAAATCGCCTGGTGGAATGTGCACCAGGACACAAAGGCCCTCATTCCGAGAATGGAGGTAGTCATGGCGCTATTTGCGCCATGACTACCTCCCATACCGGTACCGACTCCGACTTGGTTCAATGGGGACTTACCAGTGTAGTCCGACCTATACGGGACCGATAAATCCCCATTGAAAAATCCATTCCCCATTCCCATTTGGCCCCCATAGGGCTCAATGGGAATGGGGAAGTAGCTAATAACGGTACCGCAATTTGCAGTACCGTTATTAGCTCTGAAGTCCCTTAACGGGTCCCGTCCAAAGAGGGACCCTCTAAGGGGCCTCGGAATAGGGCGCAAAGGGTTTACCGGCACCGGTGTCCTTACCGGTGCTGGTAATCCCTTTGCGCCCAACTCGGATTGAGGCCCATATTCTCCGATATATTGCATGCACCACACAGGTGCCACCCCAACCGAAGTCCTGCACCCATGGTGCCCTGAATGAATTATCTCAATTCCCTATATCATAATTATATAGCACACATACCAACATTGCCCATTCCATTAGGGATATGCTGATCCAGTCCTGCTTTTAACTTTGCTTTGTGGGACATGTAATCCTGCATTTCCCCAATGTAAACCCAGCACTGCAAGTCCCGAAATGCAAAGTTAGATCCAGAACTGGACCAGCGTCTCCAGAATACAATGGATGTTTACATGTCTGATACAGTGATCGTTGGGTAAGATATGCATTCCTTGGATGAAAGAACTGCACCAGCAAAAACTACCCATGCCCCCAAAAAACATATTTACCATTTTTCCACTGACTGTCTGCATCTGTAAACCTTAAACCACACCAGATAGATCCACTTTTTTTTTATTGGTTTAGCTGATTGCTCAACTTTTCAATTAGTATAAAATTTAGTTTAGAATACATACATTGCCAATTAACATACGAATCATATACATAAAAATAAACATAGAATTCACCAAAAGAAAAGTACAAAAAAAGAGAAACACAACAGCAACGCATACACACGAATGTGAAATTTTGCAAGAAAAAACAGACAAAAACAAAACGATAAGATTTAGAGAAATAAGCATAGGATTACACAGCAAGGGTTGAATTGCAATAAAATCAACTAAACAACCTTTTATACAAAATTGTATCAGTGTTGCATTGCTAAAACAAGATTCCCAAGAGAGTGATTTAAGGATTAAATTCTCAACGACACCTTTTCAACGACCCATTTCTACTAACAATTGTTCTTACCAAGAGTCTTGAGCGTGGTTAGCACTTATAACCAATGTGTTACATTTTATGGTGCTGATGAACTGGTCACCTCTTCTAGATCTAAGGCATTAAGAAAGCCAATAGTGGCTATATGTGAGCTCATATTTTGTGTAGATAATATCTTTAGCCATCTATATTCCGGAGGGGTGTACGACATGTCATTCATGTGATTAGCAAAAAGCACTTCTCTTTGTTTACTCAACGCAATACATTTCGTTACAAGATGTGCAAGCGTTTCTCTGACATAGATTCTCACAGAAGCGACAATAATTATCCTCCTGTGAACGTTGCTTACGCTGTGCTAGAATGTCCCGCGTAGGCCAAAGATTCAGTGGCGCATGCGTAGTATTGCTGGGCGGATAGATCCACTTGTGTTCAGAATACGCAAGCAGGATTTCCCAACTGCAGTCAACGGGGGGCAGAAAATATCGCTTGCAAATGTACCACCGCATACCCACATCCGGCCCCAAGTACACCAACACGTGTGTGAAATAGGTAAGGAACACTCAATGCTTTTATTCCCGTTTTCAGCATCTCACTGGTGAATAAAAGAAAGATGGTCTGCCTTGATCACCACTTTTGCACTTCTGACATTTTTCCGCACAGCTGGTTATAGGAATATTATGCTATTTGATTCCCATTCCAAAATATTCCCGCGAACCGCTTGGCGCTGATGTCCGGCGGCGGCGTCTTGCTGCGCTACTCTGTTGCCCCGCTATCTCCATTCTGACGCGTGTTTCTACGAAAGGCCACCAAGCGCCTGAACTGTGCGACTTCTGCAGGACACGGTGTCTCTGGGGTGCACGGCCAGTGTAGCAGCTTTCAGACTTCCCCGTCAATTAGTAACATGCCCTTGACTCTTGCGAGACATACCCAATTGCCAGTGACTTATGTTGGGAAACCGGATGTTGTCTCTTGCTCTAACTGTGATTTGTCTTTTTTTTTTTTTTTAAATACTATATTTCTCGTATGGAGCCTATTGTTGAGTCCCGAAGCGACTTTATATTACACATATGTATACGAATGCCTCACAATTCTCGTGATGCAGGCATGGTTTGCAATAGATCACTCACTGTGTGTCTACTGTGTGGTATGCTGTCCACACAGTCATTCTCTAGAGAAAAGTACTTTTAAAGCACGTTTGGTTAAAAACGATTCTATGGAGCAAAACAGACTAGGAAACAACAGGCCCTCTTGTATCTCCGTCACACCACCTTAAAAATAACTTCTTACGTAATCATCATTCTCATCATCCACAGGTAATATACGAGATTCTCAATTTGCAGCACCGAGGCTGGGTCATGACGTTGGAGGAGTGACCTACAGCCCTTTGTTTGCGGGGCTAAAGTGGGCCACACATCTGACTTCCGGTGGTCCGATAGCACAGCGAGTAGCGCGCTCGCTGCTGATGCAGGTTCGAATCCCGGTAGGGCCAAACCCCTCCTTTCATCCTTCTGGCGTCAATCAATGAGCTCAACACACGGTGGGTAGTAATACGCAGTGCCCAGATACCTGTTCATAGTACTATATAAAAACGGGTACCTGTTCGTACAGCGATATAAATGCGAAAGTATTATTTTAAAGGAGTTAATACCATTTCAAAAACACATTTAGCCAATGATGTATGAGCATGGGCACAGTAGCAGTTCCTAAATCTGTATTTACATGTTGTGTGTTCTGTTCTGGTTGTTAATCTCCACAGAAAGTTGCCAAGTGTAGGAGGTTTCCTCTACAATGTATATCAACAGTGTCCCCTTTCAAGTTAGGAGTTCCCAAACAAAAGTCTAACTCCTGTCCAAGTAACATATACTAAATCTGCAATTATTGGGGTCACACCCCTCTTATTCAAAAAGTCTAGAAAAGTGGGGTGATTTATAAGAAGCACAAAATATATTTTCGGGAACTGATAAACATCAAAGGCAAATAATCTGTGTAAAACAGTAAGAAGCATTTTAATGACCAAAAGTTCAAACTAGAAAGTACACATTGGGAAAAATACATAAGGGAGGTAATGTATTTATTTTTTTTAAAACATCTCGTGGCTACATTCCAAAACTGCGTTGGTACGTAAAACAATTGCGTCTCGGGAGGATAGCTCAGTGGCAACGTGACCCCCTTGGAAGCAAGATGACACGGAGCACCACCCGTTCGATCCCCGGGTCCGTGCTTAGAAACCTCTGGGTATTAAGCGCGTTATAAATAACCTCTCATATCATGACGCTCGCAATGTACACCTACCTGCGTTTTCTTTTAACATGCTGACTTTTTACAATCAAATGCTTGCTCACACTCGCCCCCGTACCATAGGATGAAGCTCTCTAGGGGGACCCGTTGTCTAGAGTGACACTCAAGCGCGGACTGGTGCCATTTTATGACCGTAAACACTCCAGGCTGTCTTTATTGCAGGCTCCCTCATTAGCATTACCTCCACGTCCACTCTTCCTCGTCCCAGTACTTACTTCATGAGGCACCTGCCTCCGACACAGGACCTTCTTCTATTTCTTTAAATCTCTATAACTCCTCCCCCACATCCATGTCACTCAGTTTAATTTTTCCTGCCTTCGGCAGGTTGGACTTTTTCTTCCCGGTGCGGGGCACCAGGGAACACCGTTTGCTGGCCCCCTGGGGGGGGCTGTGTGGCGGGGCCCTCGGCTCCATCAGGTGTGGCGCTGCTCCTGGGCCCCCTGCGGGGCTTGGGGTCACAGTTGAGCTGGATTGCCTCGCTCGGTTCTTTGCTGGGCTCCGGACCGCAGCGTGAGCATTGTGTCCCGGGTCCTGCACGGCCCCGGGAAGGTAAGGAGAGGGGAGGACTGGGCTTGATGTTTTTCCCCTCTCCTCCTGTTTTGGCCGTCTTGATTCGACTTGGCAGTATGGGCTAGCCTTCCCTTTTGTTGTGAGGCCTCTCTGCTTCTTGTCGTGGGGTGACAGTGGCAGAGAGTCTTTGGGAGTGCGGGGGCTCTGTTCTGTCGCAGGCATGTCACATACCACCTGCTCCTCAGACACACAGCCCAGGATGCACAGGATGTTAGCTGCATTATCTGGGGGAAGGTAAGGAGAGGGGAGGACTGTGCTTGATATTTTTCCCCTCTCCTGCTGGTATGGCCATCTTGACTCCTTCAACATGCCGTTTTCCTCGTGCCTTGTGTGCACATCTTTATTGGAAATGATGGCAAGCACTTGGCAGTATGGGCTAAGCCTTCCCTTTTGTTGTGAGGCCTCTCTGCTTCTTGTCGTGGGGTGACTATGACAGAGTATTTGAAAGTGCGGGGGCTCTGTTCTGTCGCAGGCATGTCACATACCACCCGCTCCTCAGAGACACACGGCCCAGGATGCACCGGATGTTAGCTGCATTATCTGGGGGAAGGTAAGGGGAGGGGAGGACTGTGCTTGATGTTTTCCCCTCTCTTGCTGGTATGGCCATCTTGACTCCTTCGAAAGGCCGTTACCTCGTGCTCTGTGTACACATCTTTATTGGAAATGATGGCAAGCACTTGGCAGTATGGGCTAGCCTTCCCTTTTTGTTGTGAGGCCTCTCTGCTTCTTGTCGTGGGGTGTCTGTGACAGAGTATTTGAAAGTGTGGGGGCTCTGTACTGTCACAGGCATGTCACATACCACCCGCTCCTCAGACACACACAGCCCAGGATGCACCGGATGTTGGCTGCATTCCTTGCGTGCTGCCTGTGAATACGGCGCAGATTTGGACATGTCTGCAAGCGGCCGGAAGGGTTCCGGCCTGGCGTAGTCTACACTTCGGGTTCGAGTATCAGCAGTGCTGACTCGGTCCTTCAACCTTCCTAGACCGACGCATTGGAACAATCTAGAGCATGGGGCTACCAGCTACTGGATACAGGGCTCAAGCCACCTCTCAGTCATGTGGCGTGTTAGTGGTGTGTTTGGGTCTGTGCTAGCTATGGACGCAGACTCCTTGTCCTGTCCTCTTCCTCTAAACTGCGCGAGGGAAAGTCGAAGGAGTTGATTTGCTTTTCCCTTGTCCGGCATGGGATTATGGAAAATGCATCATGGAAGTAACGGCCATGCAGGGGGTTCCCAGTGTCTCTTCTTTTAGGGCCTAGGTCCTCAGGTGCCGACGTGTTGCTTTCACGCCTCCTCTCAGACTTGTGGGAAGTGATAGGGCACATGGTGGCACATGTCTGTGCTTAGAGGGGTTCTCAGAGCCCCTGGTGCCGGTGGAGGGGGATGTCACTTCAGTGGGTTTTCCAGTATAGGCATACCTCAGCCATGGGGTTGCCTTTGATGTCGGCTATCCGGGATGGATTGCTTTGCCCCGCTTTGTGACAGTACTCTGCCCTTTTGACGCGAGCCTGGTGGCTCCTCTGTCAGCTGAGGGGGCCATAGTCTGCTGGACTTCTGGGCTGTCCAGTATCTTCCTTTTGATAGGTCAGATCTTTTTGTGGGCTGACAGGCATGCTGTTATATTGTGGCGCAGGCCTGTTTCAACGTCCTGTGATTTCCCTCTGGTGCAAGTGCAGTGACTGGCGGTTTTCCCTGGCTCCTCGTCTCTATCTTCTCGGAGGTCTATGGGACCGGTGGGGTTTGGCTTCCTGGATAATGGGCTCCTTCTGGAGTGGGTATCAGTTGCCGTTCCTGTCTCCTCCTGTCCAGGTTTGCATGGTTAGGACTTTGGTACCCAGCTCACGGTTCAAGTAGTTGGCCATGGGATCCGTTCTCTCCGAACGGTTGTTGTGGGTTACCGTCTTGCCCGTTCCTCTCCCTGTTCAGGGTCAAGTTTTCTACTTGCGGGTGTTCCTGGTCCCTATGCCTTCTAGGATGTGTCACCTGCTTATGGGTCTCAAGACCCTGCACTGCTTGTCCGGACGTCTGGGGAGAGCGTACTCTGGATGTTGTGCAGGGGGGGCGCTTGCTGGCTGTTCTGGGCTGGGTTCTCAGAAGGCAGTATGTCTCTGCTCGCCTGTTGCTGAAGTTACGGGGCATTGGCGTCTTGCATGTTTTCCAATTCCTTGAGCCTGTCTTCGGTTACGTCTCCTGGTGTCTTATACTCTCTCCCACTGGCTCCCGACATCTCAGCTTTCGTAGTTTTGTTTTCAGTGTCCCCAGCGCTGCGAGTGTCCCTGCTATGGTGGCGGGGGGTTTCAGGTCTACAGGCTGAGGTGTGCATGGTCCTTCCTCCTGTGGCCTCTCCTACTACCAACACCAGCAGAAAGGGTCTACATTGGGGGTCCTCTCAGCTCAAGGGTTGTGAGATCTGGGGAGAGCCGGCGATCATCCAATTGGCAAGAGTTGTGCCATTGTCCAAGCTCTGGTGTACTTCGAGGAGTTGCTGGACGGTCGGCGGTTTTTGGTCCGATCGGACAATACGACGGCCTTGGCATATGTCAACTGCAAAAGGGGTTCCGGCCACTCCTTGAATGCTCTGGCAGCGCTGATAGGCACCTGGGAGGACTCTCATCTGGTGTCTCTGGTGGCCTCACGTATCAGAAGGGTGGACAATGTTCAAGCGGATCTTCTCAGACGCCGGTTTTCACTCCTCTGCGGAACTGGTCCTGTTGGCCCAGGTCTTTGCGGTGACCTGTGTCAGATTAGGGTCCCTGGTTCTAGACCTGTTTGCATCCCCGGCCTCAGCAGAAGTTCCCCACTTCTGCTCTAGGTTTCAGGCTGAGGGGATTGGGGGATGGACGCCCTCTCTGTACAGTGGCTTTGGGGTTTTCCTTTATGCCTTTCCGCCTATTCCCCTTCTGCCCCGGGTGGTTTGGCGCATCAGAGTGTCCAGGGTGACTGTGTTGTTGTTAGCTCCGTTCTGGTCCCGCCGGAGTTGGCTCCCCTCTCTGTTGGAGCTTCGGTCCTAGGAACCTTGGCTGGTTCCGAGGTGGCCGTGTCCCCTTCAAGGGGATCTGCGGTTGGAATTCCACCAGATGCAATGGGCGGTGTGGCTATTGCTCAGTCTAGGTTGATATCTCAGGGGTTCTCAGATCCTGTAGTTGGGTCCAAATGGATGCTCTTAGACCCTCCACTCTGAAGGTGTTAGGCAGACACTGGGGCCATTTCCGAGACTGGTATGGGCGGTCTGGGATCCCTCCCCTGCGTTCTGGCCTCTGCTATCCTTCAGTTCCTCCAGGAGGGGTTTTGACAGGGGCCTGGCAGTTTTTCCAGGCTTCGCTCTCAGTAGGCCTCCATGAAATTACTTTTGGGGGACTCTGACTGTCACTTGGATGGGGAGGTGTTGGTGGGGAAATTGATCCAGGGTTTTTCTTCTTCCTGTCCTTGTGCTGATAAAGGGCTTTCCTCTTGGGATCTCCCTCTTGTATTACGGTTCCTTCACGGGCCTCCTTTTGAGCCCATTTCCGAGATTGATATCAAACATCTTACACTGAAATCTGCTTTTCTTATTGCCCTCACTTCTGCCCGTAGGCTTGGGGAGATTGGGGCTCTCTTATGTCACGCTCCTTTCCTGAGGGTGCTGCCAGACTCGGTGGTGCCGGGGTGTGGTTCGATGTTTCTCCCTTCAGTTGTCTCTCGGTTTTCACACCTCTCAGGGTCTGGTTCTCCATGACTTCTTTCATGATCCAAGAACGCCTGAGGAGGTGGCTCGGCTTAACATTGATGTCCGACGGGACGCGTTGGAGTATTTGGCTTGGTTTGCTTTTTCCACCAATCTGATAGTCTTCTGATTGCTTGTGGTCCGGCTGGGGCTGGGCATAACGCATTTGTGGTTTCCATTTTCCGGTGGTTCCGGGTTGTGCTCTCTAGGGCCTATGTGGCTTCTGGCCTGCCTGTGCCTGCGCACAATCGGGGCGGTCTGCCAGGGGGTTGGCGGCTTCCTGGGCCGATGCAAGGAGGGTTTTTCTCTGCAAGAGATTTGTATGGCTGCCGCCTTGGCTGGTCTAGGCATTTTCATCAACCGCTATGGGTTGAGTTTCTCCCACTCGGGGGTTGGTTCCTTCGTGGTTGGAGTTTTGTCTGTGGGGATGTGATTTAAGAGTTATTGTGGGTGTGTTTTGCTGCACTGTTTTTGGCTCGGTGTCTCATTGGGACCTTTTCCCCGTTGCTGCTTTGGTATACCTCATGAAGTAAGTACTGGGACGAGGAAGAGTGGACGTGGAGGTAATGCTCTGATTACTTACCGGTAATCTTCATTACTCCTAGTCCTACTCTTCCTCCTCACCCTCCCTCCGGGGAAGGTCCCATGCTCCGGCTTGGTAATATGAAACTGAGTGACATGGATGTGGGGGAGGAGTTATAGAGATTTAAAGAAATAGAAGAAGGTCCTGTGTCGGAGGCAGGTGCCTCATGAAGTAAGTACTGTGACGAGGAAGAGTAGGACTAGGAGTAATGAAGATTACCGGTAAGTAATCAGAGCAGCCTTAACACAGGCCGTGCTACACTTCCGGCCAACGAACAGATGCGTCTTCTGCCAAGTTCAGCAAACTATTGGCGCTAGTAAATCAAAGCAATCCAGTGCTCTGAACTAAGGTAGCGCTTGACTTGGAGTGCTGTTTACTCAGCATATCCGCCTAGTGATATGCATGTACACTTTCATCTCTGTCCACAGGACATTTGTCAATAGATTATACATCTGTACCTAGAATTTTCGACAATTAATTAGTTGAATTCTTAAGCGTTCTCAATCCACGTCAAATGCAGGTTAGCTGGATTATTTATGGAAGTATAAACCCATACACTGATTAAGTTTTATTATTACTCAGTCAAAAACGTAGAATGTCGAGTAAGTAATTCCCCATCATATAATATTTTTCAGATCCTTAATTTTTGTTTTGTTGCCAGTACAAGAGATTAATATTTGATCCCGAACAACTCTGGGTGATACGAAACGGGAACCTAGAAAGCCAAAACTTAGTCCTGTCCAATTATAGAGGATATGTGGCATCCTCTGTCCAGCCCGCTCCCCTCAGCCACCTGCACCACCATCAAGCAACGAAGCGGGCAGCCAGGACAGGACTCTATCTCCCGGACCGCCCTACTTGTGGTCCTGCCTCCTCTTCCCGCCATTGGATGCTCCTCACCACTTCTAGTACTTGACTCTTTGCTTTGGGGTGACTCAGTCCCGGGGAACCAGCAAAGGGCAAACAGCTAAGGACTAACCTCCAGCTGTCCTGCAGTCTCTCTGCCTCTTTGCCGTTGAGCTATTGCTTGGCAGTGTCCTGCTACTTGCTTGTGAATGCCAATTACATCTTTGCTCAGTCCCACCCTGACCTTGCACTGCTCTTATTACCTCTTCCTTTCTCTTCTACTTCTTTCTTCATTCTCCTCTCATCAAAACCATTTCAACTCTCTTCCTAATCCTATCATCTTTTCCTCTATGCCACTTCTCTTCTCGCTCACCTACTCTCTCTATTCACAAAATCTCCAACCCTAACTTTCATCACACTTCCTCTTCTCTCATCTACCCACAGTGCCACTCTGCTGCACAGACTCAATGTCAGTATGATTTTACATCTCACTCTCTTTAAATTGCTCTTTGGAATGCGGAATCTGTCTGTAACAAGATTTACTTTACCACAAGCGCCTTCTTTTCCGTTCTCCCTCTCTTGACCTCATTACACTTACAGAAACCTGGATTTGCACCTCACACTCTCCAACCCTTGCTGCCCTTCAGAACCATGACTACACCTTCACCCAATTGCCCCACCCATCTGGTAGGTGTGGTGGGATAGGACTGTTCGCATCTTCCAAACTTCCTGTCTCTCCTTCTCCCCTATCTCCGACTATTTTTCCCTCTTTCGAATCCACAATCACTGCTCCATATGGCATTCACAATATATCTCTCTATCGGCCAGCTTGTGTCCTGCTGGTGAATTTATTTACCACCTCTCTCAACTAATTGACTCCCTTCCCCCATCATCACCTCATTGTCCCTGTTGACTTTAACTTCCCGTCTCTCTCCACTCCTCAATCCACTGACTTTAGCTGCCTTCTTCTTAAACCCTTGCTCTTTACTGCCCACTCATGCCCGCCCATTCAACTGATTCTCATATCCTCTCAACTCTCTGCTTCTAATATCGCCACTGCTTCTTCTCCCTATGATCATCCCATCGTCTATGCCTCAATCACCACTCCTACTTCCACCCCACTGTCTCCATCTACCTACACTCTCTCTCAAGTTTTGGCTGACCTGGCCTAATGCTTTCTTAACCCAGCCTTTCTCTGGCTTGATAGAATGCACACAAAATTCAGCACAGAAAGCCCTGGGAGGCCTATACTACGAATATGGCAGAAAAAAAGGTTTTTTATGGTGCAAGCAAGCTTTAAAATTAATTTCGGATTTTATTCCACGAATTGATCACCCTGGCAAGTTACTATGAAGCCCTGATCAAGGCTGGGTTAAGAAAGTATTAGGCCAGATCAACCAAAGGTTAAGGTAGCATAACTACCCACTTACATACACTAACATGGTGTACTCTGCTAAAGGATTGACTAAATAATTTAAGTTGTTAAATTATGTGGCACACACACAATGGAATTAGTGTCTGCTCTATACTTGTTGGACAGACCATGTCATTACATTGAAGGATTCACTTATTAACTATACATTTCTATTTTTTTGTCTATACATTATATATGTCATATTTATTGTCACTTTGGTCAGTACTTGCTTTGTATAGTGTTGTTTCATTGCTAGAGTGATCCAGGAGATCACCTATCTTTGATCATGAATGTATTTAATTAGAACATGTCTAGTATGTAGAGTAATTTGATTTGATTGTTCAGCATTGACTGTTATGTATTTTTGCAAACAGCTTTTTTTGAATTTTGTGCAAATCACTTTTCTCTGCATTTTTAACATGACTCTGGTTTATTATAATACTTCAACATTTCTGAGTAGCCTAAGGACCTACACGTTATCGTTGTAGTTTTCAGGTACCCCCAAGGGCCCTTAGTATGAACTTATTCTGGGGGTTTCCACTTGCTTATCCTGATGCCAAAACAATGTTTCATAAAAATATTTACAGAAGAAAATACAGGATTATATGTATCAGTTCAAAAGGCATGATCAAAAACATCCATCACGTCATGAACACAAGAGATGAGATGCCTACCATCTACCAGTACCTCAAGTTAAGAAAACCACATTACACACCCCAAGGAGCATGTGGTGGAGTGTGTAAAGAGGAAGCGAGAGAAATTGAACAGAACCTCACAGCTCACAATATAGCTAGAAGGTACCCCACACAACGTTTAAACATAAGAGCTAAACAAAACGTACTCAGGGAGCGGGACACTTAAGAACCCAATAGGGAATTCCCCAAAACCCAAGTCTCGAATCCCAGGCCTTCAGACCCATCAGCCCCCCTGCACCCAAAGTCACGAACCTCCAAAGGAGAAATCAAGAGGAGATCCTCTTCGTCTGCAGCTTCTCTGAGAACCTCTTTGCAGCATCTGTTCCCTATTAGGCAAGGACATGAAATGCTGGGTTACCAAGGAGCCAGCATTTAATAAACATTCTCACCCCAACCGGGAGCTGCTCCAAGTGGTGGCTTCCACAGAAAAATAGTAAACAACAAAATCCAAGATGACCAACGTGGTTTATATCACCTGTCATATGACTGGGGCATTATCTCTATGTCCCTTTGCCTTCTTTGCATGGTGTTTGCATTTTATTTCTGTGAACAACCGAAATCTACATTTCCTCTTTAAAGTTTTAAACAAAGTGGTAGATACACAGAGGATGAAAGAAAAAAGGTGACAATGTCTTCATCCCAGTACATACCAATGAGGCTCCAGCTCCATGATAGGGGGCCCTATCCCATCGTCATTTATTTCCACCCCTTACCTTGGAGGTTTAGCGCCTCCACCATATGACAATTGTGACGAATCCAGGATATTCGTCCCTTCTTCCCAAGGGGAGCCACACACATTGAGACTGTGGAGGTGAGCCAGCTAAGCAAGACACTCCCTAGGGGTTTGTTCAAGAGGGATCTCAGTGGGAGTGGCTCCCCCTTAGGGGACAAGAACTCACAGTTTTCTCAAGATCTCACACAAATCCTGTGTTCTCACCCTATATGGGAGCTGAAGAGGTTGCCGTAGTGAGAAAGCCTGTTTTATTGCCCAATGTTAATACTGACCCCAACATCTTCTAATCAATCAAACTCCGTCTCTTATTACAGAGACCCATACAAAGACCTTTCAACCCTCACCTGGATGAGGGAGAGACCAACTGACGTGGAGTCAATCAAATGAGGTGGAAACGCAGAGAGCGGATGTCACCACTACCGTGCAGAACCACCCCTGCTTGAAGGCTGTGTGCACACAGAGGGTGTGTGATGGGCGAGCTGCTACGGAACTCTGCCAAGACCAGATAGCTGACCGGACTACATTTTCCGTTTGCGTCTGGAGAGACGCCAACATAGGAAGGGAAAGAGACATGGAGAGCCCACGAGGAAGCCAATGCCAGAGGAAACAAGAGGAAGAGAGATTGGCGAGGCCACAAGAGGGCATCAGCCAGCAAAACCCAGAGAGGGTACTGGCGAGTCCACTTGAAGGCAAATGCTGGATTAGGCCAAAGTAAGCACCAGAGAGCCCACGAGAATGCCGCCGCTGGAGGAAGCCAAGGAACGAGGCACAGAGGAGCCACAGGAAGGCTGGTGTTGGAGAATGACAGAAAGTGACTTGACATAAGAAAGTCAGCCACCAC
Source organism: Ambystoma mexicanum (assembly GCF_040938575.1). Lineage (NCBI taxonomy): Eukaryota > Metazoa > Chordata > Amphibia > Caudata > Ambystomatidae > Ambystoma > Ambystoma mexicanum. Next base: position 312,072,052 of record NC_090928.1, read on the forward strand.
CAGAGCCACCCAACCTCTCTGGAGAAACCATTTCAGAGTATCAGGAACACGGTTAGGGCACAATAAAGGGAGGCGGGCGGTCGAGCTCTGCAATGAACATGGGGAATTACAAAACCTGGGAGTATGCAAGAAAGGCAAAGTTTATGAGAGTGCTAGTCACTGAACACATAGAACCCAAGGCAAACATATAGATGAGACGGTGAGTAAGACTGAGGAAATACCCAAGCAAAGTATAAGCAAAAGGGCTAGCAAGCCCAGTGAAGGTCTACAGGGACCAAGTCAAGACACAGATAAAAAGGTGGACCATGAGGTCTAAGAGAAAAAGTGGAACCTGGTAAAAATAGTGACTAAAACCCTGAGAGGAGGCGTAGTTACCCAAGAAAGGGAGCTGTCAATATAAATACCAAGTATTTACAAAAACGTCTACGGTTATGAAGAATTGAAAGGAAAATGAGTACATGATAAAAGACTTGTGTGAATCGTATTGTAAAGAACTGTCATAAAACTGAGTGACTTTTGTACAAGAGACTGTTGGCAGAGGCCAAACACAGAGAACTGTGGAGAACATTTATTTTCAAGAACTGTTACAAGAATAGGGGGTCAACCACAAAATCCAAAAGAAGGAAAGCCTAGCAGGTGTTTTCTTGAGCTGTTACCATTTGTGTTTAAGTGGTAGGGCCAGTTAGTTAGATTAGGTTTCGGACAGAGGACCGACTCTTTATGTTGACTAAAAAGACTGTGACAAGCACGTTATGTTTTCTGTTGAAGATGGGGAACCTCATCATAGCATTAGGGCCAGGTTAGGCAGTTTTGCATTCAGATAATAAAAGTCTTTTTCTGTTGAAGAGGGACAAATGAATGTGTCATTCATTTTGTCAGCCCCTCCCCCATACTGATGATACAGAAATGGCAGGTGTACATCATTGGTGGTCTCTGACTCATCCCCACCACCATATCACAGATGGGAGAGACGGTATTCACTGAGACAACCCGACTGACCTTACCCCACAGGGATTGAAGAACACTAAACTTGCAGGCTATTGAGGACATGAATGAGCGTCGATCAAAATGACGTCACCATTGAGCAGTGACACACATAGATGCATTATATACAAAGCACATACACATCCATCCTGAAGATACACGAACAATAGTTCAAATTGCACTTAGACATAAAGAATATGCTTGCATCCACTAGGTTAGAAGATACATTTTCCTTTTTTACTCTGAAATGCAACACTCACAAGGATACACATAATGCTTGCTTATGCAGAATGCGACTAAAATGAACGGCCATGTAAAACAAGATGGATGGCGCAGCCACATGAGGGTGAATGGGAGACAGAGGAGAAGCTTTGAGTTTGCGGGGGGACCTGCCTCGCTAAATTAGCAGAAGAGCTCAAGTCGAAGAGCGCAGACAGTAAGAGCACATGTTTGCCAAGGTTACACGAGAAATAAAGGCCTGAATCAGCACACAAAAGCTACAGACAATTTCAGTTACCAGATGTGAAACGCAGCCCCTTTAAATTAGAAAAGAAACAAGTAATATTGAAAGGTCAGATTCCCACCAACTCAGACTTAAAAGCAAGGGAAAACGTAGCTCGAATAAGTCTCTAGCGGGCAAGAGAGGTGAGGACACCCACAGTAAAAGGGCGAAATTCCTCCCAAATGCAGAGCAGAATATTCCAAAATGTGGCCTCCAAACACGTGACCCAAAGTTGGAGGATAATGTCTGTTCATTAGAGTCAGACACAGACAGAGACCTTCGTTCCCAGCCATTTCTCGGAGCAAAGGTTATAAGGTAGTGCAATGTTGAAAGCTAAATGTCCTAGACTTTAGCCTAGAGAATCTGAAATAGTAACCTTATTGGGACAAGTAGTAGCTTGGTGTCATTCTCACCACCCCTTATTGTGCTCATGTGCTTCTAACCTTCCAAAGTGCCAAGGCTGAGAAAGCCACCACTGACCAAATCACTACACCCTGTCCATGTTGCCCTACACACTGTTGCATTGTCCAATGACATAATGTAGAGATGACATGTTTTTACCTGTTGCTCTCAGGCAGAGTTAGTAAATAGTGCCTGACCAATAGTTGCACTAAACCCTACATACAATAAACATAGTTGATTGCCTTAACCAACCCCTTCCCACCTGAGGTTTTTGTAATGTGACACATCATTAATGATGACATAGCCCTTTAGAAGATGTTGTCAAGCTTGGAGTCGCTGAGAGCCGCAGAAATTTGCCCAATGTTCGTGCTGTCAATGTTATATATGGATATTGTAAAATAAAACACGAGTTTGTCACATTTTAGGTCTATTCCATTTTTTGGGCACTGGAATTCTTCTAGTCTGTCCTCTTGCTTATTTACCACTGCGTTCCTGAAGGACTGTGCCGTGCCCCGTGAGGACCGGTTAGCTAATCATGGGTGAACTGAGACGGTCGTCAGGAGCACACTGTGTCAAATCCCTGCCAACTCCCCACAGGACATCCCACAGGCCGGATGGCAGAGTGGCAGATTGTGGGAGGAGCGATTCCAAAGGCTTTGGCGGATCCACAAAGGTAAGCATGAGAGCATCAATCTGAAAAACAAAAGTGGGTGGAGGGCTGTTGTGTATTGTGTTATGTGTTATTTAAGAAGGATTCCCTGTGGCTACGTAAGGGGATGCCTTAGACTCCGAGAGGAGTGTTGAGTTTGTGATAGGAAAATATAAAAGTCATAAAAAAAACTAAGAAATAAGTGATTATCCTATGTGTGAGGCATAGAAGAAGGCATATCGCACTGATGGGGCAGTTATTAAAGAAGAGACTGAGCCCTTGTCTAAGAAAGAGGCTGGAAGATGGATGTGGGGTTTTATTGGGGTATTGAGGGGATTTTAGAGTGCACTCATATGCTTTATATGCCTCTAGCCAGCTGGAGCTACTAAAGAGGGAGCAAGGTTAAGTGGCAGAAGGGGTGTCTGCGAGAAGGAATCTGTGAATAGGGTTTGGAGGAGTGCAGGTGTAGTTTTGTTTGCCACGATGGCGGGCACAAAGATTGTGGTGAAGTGACAGAAGGTGTCCAATTTTTAGAGCTGTGGGGTAAGAACTAGAGGGTGAGGAATTGGCTCGAGGAAGGGGCAGAAAGGTGCTATTGATTTTGATTTGCACATGAAGCTTTGGACTGGCTTTAAGGGCGGAATTTGGTGTGTAGGCATCATTTGTGGCACATGTCCCAATTGGTGTAGGACAAGCCATGGAGGCTTGTGGAAAGGTTTGGAAAGTATTGAAATTTGAAGAATGCAGATTTATCGTTGATGAGAAATTGGGAGAGTAAAGTGGAACTGTTTTTTAGTATGAAAAATCCTGCTTTGAGGTCAAGTAAGTATTGGCAATCAAAAGAGTAACGTGCAATCATGGAAGACACTTCCCTTATGCATTTGTGCATGTCCCTCCTGCGGTATAAGGATAAGATCCGTAAATATAACGCAGAATGGACTCACGAAACAGTGGGAAAAATGGTCAAAGCCTGGCCCCCGGAGGTCAGTCTTTCGAAATCTGTGCTGCAACACCTGGCCACATATTGAAATGATGCATATAAAGGGAAGAAGGTAAGCAACAAGTTAGCAATTCTGGATCTATGGTAAGATGTTTGGAGATGAGGTGGAGGACCAACCCTGGAGGGAGTGGACACTTAACCAGCACAACACAGGGGTGATGCACCCACGGCTTCTCCTCCTCCCCAGAGCATTAACCCACCATCTGAGGGACAGGGATTTTACCCATTGAAAGAATTTAAAGCAGCGGCAAGCTATACCAATCCCGTATATGCACCACCTCCTGCGTATAGTAGTGAAGACAAGTTAAATTGAGCCATACTGAGTAATAAAATGTCAGGACATACACGCGATGAACATAAGATGCGCTTCATGCTCCATTCGAAGTTGGCAGAAGATGACAGGGAAATGGCGACGGCCAGCTCCAGTGAATAGGTGGGAGGACAGATATTGCTTAAACTTGACAGGACAAGCCTACATGACACAAAAGACAGAGCGACGGAAGTGAAGGGGAAACAGGACAATGGGGATGAAGAGGCACAGTGGAGAAAGAAGCTTGAGGAGGATGACAGAGAGTGGGAAAAGGTAATAGAAGAAATGGGGGAAATGGAAAGGAAAGCCATGGAGCGGCAGGAGAAGAGGAGAAGGGAATTAGAAGAAGCAAAAAGGAAGAAGGAGAGATAAGACAGGGACAGAGTGTGAGAACAAAACAAAGAAAGCGAAAGACAGAGGAAAGCAGATGAAAAAGCAAAGAGGCAAAAGGACAAGGAATGAGGTAGGGAGATAGAGAGGGGTAGAGACGGACGGTGTAAAGACGTTGAGAGACTCGTTAAAGAGCGTATACGCAGAGAAAAGGAAAAGAGTAAGGAGCGGGAGAGAAAGAGGAGCTGGGAGAGACATTTGAAAGAAGTGGAAGAAATAATGAAACACCACACACTTCGCAAAGAGGATGAGGGAGCAGGGATACGAATGAGGATTGGGACACTATACCGAAGCAGTACGTATTGTGTTGCTACCCTTAAAGTAGCTAGGAGTACAGCAGGGTCTCGATAGAGGAAAGAATCAAGCTCCTGGGGAAGGACAGCAAAGCGGCGACACAGGAGAAGTTTGTCAAAATGGCTGAGCTTTGAGAATGAAGAAGACAAGGGAAGTGAGAATTGTTGTGGGACAATGGGGTCCGGCAGAGACGTTTTTATGGGAGGGCAAAAGGGGCACTTGCCCAGGGCCCCCACCTTGTAGGGGGCCCGCAAGGCTAGCTGATCTGAAGAAGATTCCATTGTTCACCAGTCTTAAATAGCACACGTCAGGATATTTTATGGGGTTCTGCAGAGGCTCTAAACCCATTGCCTTTCTGTTTTGGCAAGTGCATTCTGCCTTGATCAATTCATCATGTATTGCTTTCTGTGTTCACTGTGGCATACATAGTTTGTGTGTTCCTTATGGCACAACTTGTAGCATTCTTTCCTTGTGGGAATTATGTTGATCATGTGCAATAGGCAATGGTGAAATGCATATTGATAAATTGAGCGCCAAAGAAGTTAGCTCAGTGTGTGAAGCACCCATTGCAGAGATATGTGTTCATATGCAAAATTAGAATATCACATTCTAGCTAGGCTGGCTGAGCCTTTCCTATGTCTGAAGTTTATAAACCTGCCTGCTTATGTACTTGGTTTTGCAGAACAACATCTGCTATTATCAGCAATGTACCTGTACCAGATAGAGGTTGCTATAAAAACGAACATGTCATCCGTATGGTGAAGGTCTAGAAATTGGTTTGTTCAGATGGGGTGTTGTAAAACCCAGGCAATCGCCTCCAACGATGGCATAAACTTTTGGTCCAACAGGTGAATAAATATCCAAATTCAAGACTATGGGCCTCATTACGACCCAGGCGGTAAGTTACCGCCTGGGCCGTGACTTTACCACCATGGCGTAAACTACGTTTACGCCATGGTGGTTGGCGGACTTACCGCCCCATTCCGAGGTCGGCGGGGCGGTAAGTCCCAAATCCCCATTTACCCTTCCCCATTCCCATTTTTGCCCCATAGGGCATAATGGGAGTGGGGAAGGCGTTAATTACGCCACCGTAAATTACGGTGGCGTAATTAACTCCATGGTCCCTTAGCGCCATGGATTTTAACACCTGCTAAAAGCAGGTGTTAAAAGCGCCATGGCGCTAAGGGACCTCGTAATTGGCGGTATGGGGTAGGCGCAGCTAACTCTGGCGTAAACCCCTTACCGCCAGGGTCGTAATGAGGCCCTATGGAAAGACAGCGTTCATGTTTGTATCCTGGATTTGCCAGCAGATGATACAATGATCCTGGTCAAATCATCCAATATACCTTACATTACTGTGCGGTCTTCTGTGAGGTTTGCCTTCTTGCATGCTGGTGGTATCGTTTAGCCCATTACTTGACACTTCTTCTTATCTAGGCCATTTCGGTGGAAGGGTTGGTAGAGAGAAGATAGTGGACCATATGTCGCAGGCCTCAGGCAAGCATATTTTAAGGTCTGCTTGTCTGACACAAAAAACGGTTTGCTTTTTGATAAAAGTCAAAGGTTTTTATGCACGTTATGCACGTTTATAAATGAAATGTCACAAGGCATTGTTTTGAAAGTATTCAAGCTTTAAAATACAAAAGACAAACCCAAATACAATTTGTTAAATCACATCAATTGGTATACTGGTTCTTATATACTTCCCTTGGTGATGGAGAGAATGAAGCTAGAATCATTCTCATTTTGCAGAACACCCTTCTATAATATTTTGGTTAAAAATGGTCATGTTTGGTAATGTGATTTGTGTACTTTCCAAGTCCGTTTTTTAATAAAATGAGATTGTTTTAGTTCATGGTAAGAACTGGAAAAGAAAGTGTTCAAATGCAGGGATTGCAGAGTTAGCACAAATCCCAGCTTCACCCCTTCACCCCTTAACCATTGTGTGATCTTGGGCATTTCATATTGCCTAACCTCTCAAAATTTCCAGTCCAATAACCTTTCCAAATTGTCAGCCCTTCCGAGTGATTTCCTTCTCATGGTATGACCTTCATAAAAGCCTTATTCATGGTTTCACTGTATGAATAGTGAGCAAACCACATGTATTTGTTCCTTTGATATCTAATGGCAACACTATTTGAAAACCATACCCCACTTCTAATCTCAGTCTGTCTGGATAAAGACACCTTCTTGGTAGTTTCTAATCTGCCTCCACTATCCATGCTACGGTGTGTGTAGCATTCTCCTTCGCTCCAATTGGTAGTCTCTATCCATGCATGAACACTTTTGCATTCTGTGAGGCAGCTAATGTGAGTTCTCTGTCTATTATGGGTTACATGTACCTTTTACATACGGTCCTGCATTAATACTACATCTTCCTTCCTGGATGTTATTGATAAAAAGTATCCTGTATGTATTAGAACAGTAACCCCTTTGTTTACTGCTAGTGTTGGTCTTCAAATAATGCGTGTTTATCATTCTGATTAGAGCAAGAATGAAGAGGGCAAGCGGACATAAAGGGAGCAAACATGCTTATTATCCTGCAAGACAGCATATCAACCTATAGGTTGTGAGCACAATGGATGCAGGGTGGGGGGCGCCACCAGTAGTCTTGATCCCTTAATTCCTTTGGTTTGGTGGAGGTGGGCACCAAAGATGTCCGTGCCCAGGGCCCCAAAAGTGCTTAAGATGGCCCTGGAGTCCTGTGAGGAAAGGGAGGAAAGTGAAGGTGAGGAAGAAAGAAGGGCATGCAGTCCGTCTGCAGTAGCAAGCCCAGAAAGGGGGGGCAGAGTGGTCAAAGGGGGAAGAGATAGAATGAGAGAAACATGAGACCATGACACAACATAAAGGCTTGAAGGGATGAACACAAAGCTGAGAAGAAGGTACCCCATATGCTCAAAGGTTGAGGGAATTACCGGGACAAAAGAGAGTGAGGCATGACTCAGGCATTTCCTCAGACTAAAGGCATACATGAACCCGAAAGTAATGTAGAGTTGACACAATTTCCATTGTTAGAGAAGGTGGTAGGATGACCACAGTATATACCGTGTGCCCAAATGGACAAAGACAATTTGAGATACAAGTCGCCCTTGTCGACATCTGGGGAGGGATAATGGATTCATGAACTAGAAAAACTAACAGCGGGGATGATGCTAGCAGCTTGTGCGCTGCCATTATTGGGAGAGAGCTCACAACATTTGGACACGGGCGGGCTACCCTGGGGTGATGGCACATAAGACACTACATGACGCGGCACCTTTTAATAATTGTAGGGCAGCCATATGGAAGGTCTTTAGAGTACAGTATCCTGATATGTCAAACATGAGAGCAAATATGGTTTTGCAAAATGAAGGAAGATGAAGACCCCATTGAATACATTCAAGAGCGTTGGTGCCTTGAGACTTATGAGCTACGGGATAGGACAGTATACCTTTTCTATCACATACTATGGCAGGTTTTGGCCAAGCAAGTGCGAAAGAAACTGAAGAAACTAGTGGGGATGGAGGAGAAGCCATGGCCAGAGATTCAGTTAACTATAGTGCACCACTCTCGGGTGTTGCAAGAGGCCCCTAAGAAGAAACATGAGGAGAGAAAGATAGAAGAAGTGAAATTAGTACCGGAAAAATTGTCAAAGTATTCAATGGAAGGGGCTATGTTGACAAGTGGCAGTTGAATGGCTACGCAGGACACACAGCAGGAGCAGCTAATAGCAGGAGGGGGCTTTTCAGGAAGGGGAGAGTATAATTATTGGCACTAGGTGAGAAGGAGCATGCCCAGAGGTAGCGGGAATGGATTTTAGGCTACACAGTGAGGAGGATTGAATGGGTGGTGGCCCAGACCTACGGGACAACCTCAGTAATGTTGCACGTGCAGGAAGGTGGGTTACATAGCCTGAGTGTGTAGAAGCAGGGGAGGGATGCAACCAAATTGAGAAGACCCAAGAGGGGAGAAGACCTTTCCACCAGCATCCAATGCAGAACCACCCAAATATTATGCCCAAGATCACACGCAATATCAGACATATGTGTCGCCAACACAACCAGCACAGCAAGCACCAACAGAAGCACAACAGCCACCAATGACCTAGAATAGGGGGAGTGACTGTGGTGGGAGGAATTCCTTTCACAGGGATGGATTTATACCCACAATAGGACAGCCCACAGACTGACCTAATGTGTTCAATCCTATCCATTACACTTGACCAAAAAGAGGAGCAATGAGTCGGCATGACCATAGGTGTCTAGATGTTTCACTTTCTCATAGATACAGGGGCGACCAGATCCCATGTTAGGGAGGGGAGATACCCAATGTCATGTGTTGCCATGAATGCACAAGGTTTTTCTGGGGCCCCAAATTTGGTTCCATTTACTGAAACCAAATGCCACTCACTATAAGGGAACTCAGCCTCACAATGTCACTATTGTATTCCCACTAGTCACCAGTCAACATAATGGCAAGGGACATGATGAGCAAACTTAGCATGACCCTTTCATTCCCCAACAAGTGAATCGTGTGCTCTACACCAGGGATTAATTACATGAATGCATGGAAATTCATACTAGCATTTTGTGGCCAAACAGCACAGAGGGTGGCGCTCCTGGATCCCGATGTGTGCCAGTATAGGGTGAATCTCATGTTAGCATGACTCCCTGGGATACACGACAAGATATTGAAGTTACCTGCAGAGATTATGTTTGGACCAGAGATCCCCATGGACGAAGAGGAAGGATACATTTTCCCGCTAGAATTGGAAGCAGAAGGGAGGATAGAGTAGTTCTTCATGGAACTGAAGATGAGGGGAAATCATGGTGGGCAGTGATCCCTTTGGATGAGGGACAGAGATTGAGAGACTTGACAGATGAAGAGTTGTTTCAGGACGACAAGTGGGGTGTTGAAGAGGTGTTTTTCGTAAGCATTCCGTGTTAGATGAGAATTGAGAAAAGGGAAGTGCCACTGAAGATGGCTCTGATAAAAAGACACCATCATTTCTTGAGAATGATTTGGCCCAAGTTCCTAGCGTATAGTGGACAAGTAGTCCCTATGACGTGGGCTTACTGAAGGGAGTAGGGGCAGTGAAGATCACATTTAAGCCAGGAGCAATTTTGGCATGAGTAAAACAGTATCCCATGTGCAAAGAAGCAGATTAGGGTATTTTTTAGACCATTTCTGCGCTAGTGCAGCAAGGTATATTGGTGTCGTAGGATTCCCCCCAATGTAACACGAATGTGTACCCAGTGAAAAAATCTGTGGGAGGGTGTTATGGAGGTTTATTCAGGATTTACAACCCCTAAATAATATTGTTGAGGCAGAATTCCCACTGGTTCTCAACTCAGTGATGATATTATGCAACATTCCATCCAATGCTACATACTTCACAGTGATCGATCTGAAGAATGCATTCTTCTCGATCCCCCTTCATGAGGAGTCACAAGTCACGGAACACATTTTAGTAGCTGTGGAGGTAAGAACGGAGACCCACTAAGAAGCACTTAGATGGCTCTTTCCGTCAGGGACAGGAATTATACTATTGGTCTCAGCCACAGGTGGCAAGATCTATTTAATTTATTTTCTGTTGCACTCAAAGAAAGGCACCAGCCAGGTCCTCTACAAAGGTATTATGCTAGCAGCACCCAAGGTGCACTTGAAGGACCAATCCATAATCTTGAAAGACCTAAGAAAATGACACTGAATGAAAATCTGCCTGAAACTAAGGTATGTATAACTCGCACCATTTCTGTGGACACATGTCGCAGGCACGGCTCCCCATCCATGTACTCTAGAATGCAGCAATGCCTATGCAAATCTCGTCTAGCAGCTCTCATAACCATCCACACTAAAACCTCTGACGTACCTCAACACCTCTACCATTAGTATACAGCGACAATCTACATATAAAATGTAGTCTAGCTGGGCACATATCGAATTTCCTGCACTAGCACTCTATCCTAAACCACCAAAAGCACCCACCCACGTGCCTGACCTCAGGGCTGCTTGATGGGGCCCTGCCAAACCTCCTATGTCCTGACCTGGCAGAATGCACACTGTGAGGAACCTGAGGGTGTCCTCACTTCTTTTCCCTCTGTATCCTCCTCTCGGGTAGCCAAGGAAAGGCAATTGTTCTTGAATCCCAACCCTGGGGGTGGATATGTGAGGGAGTATCACCTGGGTGAAGGAGCCTTGGGGAGTTGGGAGAGAACGTCCTTAGATGAGACCCCCATTTCTATTTCATAATAAACCCTCTATCCCTCAAGCCTTTGTAGGCTACTGTCAGCCCTTTCCCTGTCTTTCCCTCCAAATTTTCCCCAGAAATACCAGCTCATCACTGGGACTAGGAAGAGACCAACTAGGAAGACACGTCCTTATTCTGCTGAGACAAACTGTTATGCTCACCTGTTTCCCACAGGGGCGCCGATCGGAACCGGACAGCTGCGGTCTCCACCAACATGAAGTGTAGTGCAGAGATGACAGTCTGGACTGGCCCACCTAATCTCATCTGCTTGACCTGTAGAAGTATTCTCCTGCAAGTGGAGAAAGGGATTTAGCCCCGTGGATTTTAGTGATGGTCCCTCCCCACTGTTCTCGTTCTCCCCACTAGTCACCTCCTATATTCTCAATTAGTATCCTCACCTTATGTTTTTAAATGATGAGCTCTCCATCCTGCGTGGTATGCAGGGGCACGTAGATACCAGTTACTTCACTGGTTTGGGGTACTGGAAAGTTCCGGAGGAATATTGACTCCGGGGTTTATAAAGCTCAAAGAGTTCAATATGTCCGATGTTCACTCTTGCATCCCCTTGTTGAATTGCAGCTAAAAATATTGTCTGGAGGCTGCTGATGGCGTTCAGGTAAGAGTCTGTATTACCCAACACTGTCCGGTAAAAGTTGTGTGAGTTTAACTTGTTGTTTTCTCTCTCTTTATAGATGCGGCATAAGAAGATGTGGCATAGTAAAGGGTAATGCCTCCGGTGGTAAATCAGGTAAGCCTGGTGGTAAAAGTGATTGTATTTGTTGGCTCTCTAGGCTCACCTTGTTATTCCTTTTGTTTTCCCCAGGTATTGGAGTTCGCTGAAGAAAATGATGGAGGCAGCGCCGAGTCGATAGATGCTGTGGACTGGTGAGTGTGGCGCTGCAGCTGGCGATACAACGCGTGCTGAAGTAATGTCCTTTCAGGCTCGGAGTCGTGCTAGATCCAGAATCAGGTAAGGAATTAAAATAATGTCTGTGATGTAACCTTTTCTCCTTCTTTCCCCTTTTTCTCGGAGCTCCGGATTCGAGGCGGGCGTGGCAGAAGACTGGATGCTGGCTTGCAGGCACGGTGAGCGTTACGCAGCAGAATGCAGAATAACGCGAAGCCTGTGTTGCTGGTCGGGCGTGGTTTAAATATCCTCAAAAGTAGTCCCAGGTAAGAAGTCCCTAGAACCACGCCCGAGTAAAAAATAGTCCCTGTAGTAAAATAGTCCCTCCAAGCTTCACGTTGGCTTGGATTCATTTGCAGCATGGTCTGCCTGAAGTAAGTAATGACTATGAGCCTGGCGCCAGGACTGATTTCTATTATGAGCCTGGCGCCTAAGGCGCCAGGACTGAACCCAGATAGCCCCTACCCGGGGCTGATGAGGTTTTAATAAATGTCTGGATGCCTGCTTCCGGGGCTGATGGGCTTGGTCCAGATGCCCGGGGGTAGGCATCATGACACAAACACCTGTCAGACAAATTGTGTTAATGCAGACACATATCAACCTCAGCAATGAACTGAGATGAGGAGGAAGACAGCACAAGTAAGGACACAGACAGACATTTGCTTTGGACTTCCTGGCACAGACTATCCTTAGTTATATTTAGGTAGGGAAATCCCACCTTAGTATAGGGCAAGATAGGCCTTAGTCCACCATGCAATTTTGAGTTAATAAATGTTTGTGAAGAACATTAGAACCTATTGTCTGTGTTTACTTCATGGTGCCTTGACAACACATGCATCTTAAAATTAACTCTTAGAATCTCTGATAAATGGACTTCGGTCTCCAATGGCGTTCTAACCACAAAGCACATTGAGGCCATACAAATGGGGAATGGTGCTATAAAAATGACAATTACAATTATAATTACAATAGAAACAGGAACTAAAAGCATACACGATTACCTCAAGGATAATGCGAGTTCCCTTCTATATTTAACAGAGTCCTCCTGGTGGTTTTAGGAAACATACATCTTAACAGCACAGTAGTTCAGTATGTGGACGATATCTTGGTGTGTAGTGAGACTGAAGAACAGTGTTGAAAAGACTCAGCACAGTTGACCCCAGTTTTGGCAGACAAGGGGTACAAGGTAAACCAGGCTAAATTACAGTATTGTCAGAAAGAGGTTTTATACATTGACCAGTTGATTTCACAAGCTGGCAGGAAGGTGAGCCCAGGGAGAGTAGAACTAATTATGAAAACACAACTGTCAAAGACAGTGAGAGAGATGCAACAATCTATTGCAGGGCCATGGGTTCTTGATTACAGCACATATGTTAGGCCCCTCCTGGTAGGTCTCAAGAAAGCTCAAAGAGATGACAGCAAGCTAGCTTGGACAAGTGAAATGACAGAAGCATTTGACAAATTGAAAAAAGCAATATGCAATGCACCAGTTTTGGGGATTCCTGATTACAGTGAGGAAATGTACCTATTTTCACACTCAAACAGGGGTGATGATGACAGCAGTGCTTACACAGAAGACTACCCTGGGACACAAACCATTGGCATTATACAGTGGCTAATATTACCATGGACTGTGAAGTAACACTGTGTGTGGAGCATGCCCTATTTGCCATTCTTGAAAAGCCCAAGCGCACATTGACAACACAGAGAGCATCTACGTACGAGGTGATCATCTTGAATCCAGCAGTCAAGGTGATGAGATGTAGAATAGTGAACCCAGCAACATTCATGGCGGAGTCAGTGGAGGAAGGAGATTACGTACTCAAATGTGCAAAATACACAGAGTACTATAGCAACATATGCCATGTCAGAGAAAATGCCCTCAGAGTGGGGAAGTGTTCTTTATTGATGGTTCATCTACAATTGACCAGAGTTCAGGGGAGAGACAGTTTGCGACAGCAGTGGTAAAAGTAAGACAGAATGGGAATTTTGAGATGGTGGCCAGCACGAGATTGCCCTCACATTTTTCAGCAAAAGCAGCAGAGTTAGTAGCGCTTATTGTGGCATTTGAGGTGCACGAGGATGAGGATATCACAGTGTACTCCGACTCCACCTACATGACATCAACAGTACACGCAGGACTGTCACATTGCAAGAGGCAGGTGCCTATGTGCTGATGGCATGCCAGTGCAGAATTCATCCACATTGGACAGGCTCATCAACACACTACAGTTCCCAGTGGCCATTGCTGTTGTGAATAGCACAGCCCACACAAGGGGGAGGACATAGTTTCCTGTGGAAACAAAGCTGCAGACACAAAGGCCCAATGAGCAGCATAATTTCCCTAGCTAACAGATGCATGTGAGCACGCAACATGGTAGTAAAAGAAGGTTTTAACACATTGCCCCTCACACAGATAGTAGGGCTGCAGGGACAGGCACCACCAGAAGAGCAGGAACTGTGAAAGAGATGGGGGTGTTCAGTATCCCCCACCAATGCAATGACAGGATAGCACCAGCAAACCGGTAATGCCCCTTGTGTAACCGAAAGTAGCATTAGAGCAGCTCCACCATCCCACCCATGCTAGTAAAGAGAGTCTTGCGGCACAGATTGTGGAAGATTTGTGTACTCCAAAGCTGGCAGAAAATATTGTTGCCTTCATTTTTAATTGCATTGTCTGCCAAAAATACATGGCAGGGCACAAATTGCAAGTAGTCAGAGGAGCAATACCCCCATCCTACTGGACCTTTCCAAAATTTGCATATAGACTACGTAGAAATGACCCAAACTTGCAATGGCTACAGATTTATGTTGGTAGTTGTATGCCCATTTTTACGATGGATCGAAGCCGGTCCATGCACCCACCCCGATGTCACCTGTGCTGGAAATTCCTCATAAGAGAGGTATTCTCATGATGGGGGCGGGCAGGGTGCGTAGTCGTCAGGTCTTACAACGGACAACATTTTTTGAATGAAGTATTTCAGCATATCACAGTCCTGCTGGGGTTTAAGCATACATTCTCCTGCACTTATCACCCATAAGCGAATGGAATTTGGGAATGTCTCAATGGCTTGCTAAAAGAAAAAATGTCCAAACTGAAAATTACCCAAAAAAAAGGATTGCTCCATTGCCTGCCCCTTGGACTATTTGCCTTATTCAACCAACCTGGCTCAGATCATCACTTTACTTATCATGATTTGGTGACAGGATACCGTATGCGTATACCTCTTGCTCCTCAGACTAGACCATTAACTGATGCCCATAATGCCTCTGTTGTTTTGGGAGCTGAAATGCATGATTACCTTGCAGCTTTGATTGCTAGAGTTTCTTTTATTTCCCAACAGATCAAAGCACGGCAGGGGAGTCGAAGAAGAATGACGAAAAAAGCACACCATTAAACTTACAAGATCTGCTCAAACCCCCTCCTCTATACCCAGGGGAGAGTGTACTGATAAGGAACTTCACCTGAACCTGGAACAAGCCACGTTTCAATAGACCTTTTATCGAAGAGGATATCACCCCTACAGTTGTGAATGTAGCCGTAATGAAAATCTGGATCCATTTTGGAGACATCAAGTCCTGCAAAAGTGAGACTCCCGTGCCCCAAGCCAAGAAGGTGAAGCTAAACAAGAAGAATACAGCAGAATCCAGAGCCGAGTAATGACAAGGAGCAGACAGGAATTAACAGAGAATTAGCACACACACGCACACTGTCATTTCTTACACAAGAAAAAGAACCGGCTGGCACAAACTTTGGCCCTAAATAGTAATGATACCTGCAGTGCAAAAGAAGACAAGGGACACTTTTGGGAAAAAGAAAAAAAGCAATTATTAGATGTTGTCTTTTCAAGCATTAATTTATGCTGTTCTTTCATTTATAGTAAGCAGTTCTAGCATATCCATGAAACGTAGAATATCCATTCTTTCTTTGCTAACAAACATAAAAATGCAAGAGTATATTCCTTGCGACACTTATTGTGAGTGTTAGAAATTTGGAAGTCAACATGAAAGTATTACCCTCTATATACAATGATAAATTTAGTAGATTTCATTAAGCACAAGCTTCTGGCCTAAAGACAACACAATGATCATGCACAGCTGCAACATATGGACACAGCGAAGACTATTGTAGCAATACTTTTTTGTATTCTACTGTCTCTACCTCCTTACCCTCCAAGCGTAACAGAAAGCAGCTCTTTACCCCACAGACGATGCAATATATGCTGATGTCATCCCTGTTCCCCGGGTAACTGAGGCAATAATCCAAGGCTACACAAGTACCACCAAAGATATAAAGCATCTCAAAAGGAGTGCCAATAACAATTTTGCACACATACAACCTTGTATGACCAATTCACCTCATGTGGCAAATAATGTGTGGTACCAGCACATGACCCGTGTGGGGATAGAGACATCAGTGGAGAGCTGCTATGTGTATTCTCTAATTTCCTACACCATGGAAGTCTCAAGGACATTCATGGCCACTGAAATCCCGGCAACTAGAGCACAGTGCCTCATGCATTTGGTGCTTGGCACGAGTAAGGATCAATTCCAAGGCAAATGGGCCACTTTGCAGTGGATGTCACAAAAAAGTCCCCTTTTGAGATTAGCTACATAAAAACACAAGTAATGACAGATGACTGTTGGAGTAAAGACAAAATGATACAACACGTACTGGACGGTCCAAATGGAGGCGAGGCTAGGATAATGATGCAGCAGGATTTTCAATGCCACAAAACAGGGAGGAAAGAGATAGGGGGAATTCCTGGGTGCTGGGAAAGGCCTCAACTGCTAGTATATGGGCAGGCATTCACAAGAGATGAATGGGTCAAGGGGCTGATGGGATGTAGAAAATGAAGCAGGACCTGAACCCATAATATCTCTCAGGAAAACATCACTATGCTTCCAGAATGATTGTCCAGTACAGGTTGGAGCAAATGAAGGTTGCAAACGCATATTGAAAATACATGGTCTGAAGGGCTGCACTGCAGTACATATGGACCAATATTGGACCTGTGGTTCCAAAGCTTACATGCAGTTACATTCAAATTGGGGAGGGATATGTTCCCTACTACTACTGAACACACCAGCCCTGGTAGTGCCCGAAAAGGACATACAGATTGATGGGTTACCCAAAATGGATGCACATCAAAGAAAAAAAAGATCTCTGGAACTTCGCAGGGTAAAAAGAGGAAATTAAAACTAGAGATGGATGAAAGAAGCACTTGATGCAATATCATAGGAGCACAGATTGTTCAGTAGGACAGAAATGCTCTTCACATCTGTTGTTCCTGGGATACAGGCAAATGTAAATGCCAAATGGTTGCAGATTACCCATTGGGAACTGCCACAAACAATCAATTTGACAGTGAAAGGGTTCAATGCAATAAAGGAGGTGCTCAGAGCTTTGAGGCTCAAGACACTTCAAAAGAGGTATGCCCTTGATCTCCTCACAGCTATGGAGGGCAGGGTGTGTAGAAAGATTGGTTTGTCCCTCTGTATTACATACCTGCCCACGATGAAGAAAATGGGACCCTAACAGAGGCCATAACCCTGCTATCAGACATGCACACTAGAATGGCGGAGGAGACAAATGCATTGGGAAAGGATGACGTTTGGCTCACATCAGTGGTCGAAGTGTACAAAAAGAAGTAGTGGAACTATGTTCCCTGCTGGCCTGTACCTACTCCTCACAGCCCCCATCACCACACTCCCTCCCACACACCAAACAAACCCCCAAACACATGTGCCTGCTGTTTAACAGAACATAAAGTACGGTGCACTGAAAGTGTAAATTTCAGCTTCTTTCTACACTTTTATTTTAAAACGAAACCATTCCGGAACGGTTTCTTTTTAAAATAAAAGTATAGGAACAGTAAAACTTAATTTAAAAAAGTAGAGGACCACCGCTCCCAACCGCTCCCGCTCACTTCGACCACTGGCTCACATGCATCTTTTTCTGGTTCCCATCTTGTATGGCCCACAGCTTCAAAGTACTGATAGGTGCACTAATATTTGTGTTGTTCGGGTTCTGTGATATCAGGATACCCATAGCACAATGCACGAAGACCTCCCAGAAGACAGTAGGAATTTATATACTAGTAGAGTTAGCCAGAAGAGCAAACACAAAGACTTGCGTCGCGAAGGGATCTTTTAAATCTCAAAAAATTCCTGTAACCTGTGGTGTCCCACAGGGATCTTGCTTATCCCCACTAATTTTTAATATCTACATCAAATGCCTATGTGACTTGCTGAAATCAATGGGCATACAATTTGCTAACTACGCCAACGACACGCAGATAGTATTAAACTATCTGGTGTCTACAAGGATGATTTGGCTACTGTAAATGAAATTTATGATACCATTCAAAAATGGATGGCTCTTAACTCTCTCGCACTCAATGATAAAAAAAACAGAGTTCCTGATTATCAGTACACCTTTTAGGCACAAAAACATGGACACAGACTACACAGCCTTCGTAATTGGCGGTAACAACATTCATGTATCAGATTCTGTAAAAACGCTGGGAGTATATTTTGATACTTATCTTACATTTCAGAAGCACGTATCCTACCTCAAGTCATCTTGCAGCTTTTTCACACATCTCTTATGGCAAATAAGACCATATCTGTCCGAAGGTAATAGAGCATCCATTGCAGCAGCCAAAATTAACACCAAGCTGGACTACTGCAACAGCCTCCTGATAGGCACCTCAAAAAGAAACATTAGGAGTCTCCAAACTATACAGAACGGAGCAGTTCAAGCTGTATGTGGCCTAAGTCGCCAAACGCACATCTCAGAACATCGAAGAAAGTTACACTGGCTCTCTATAGAGCAACGGCTTAAATTCAAAGGACTAGTTATAGTTTTTAAATGTCTTTCAAGCAAAGCCCCAGAATATCTAAAAACTAGGCTACAGACAGCGATTCCAAAGCGCACGCTACGCTCAAACAGTCTCTTGCTATTGGCACAACCACGTACCCTTCTGAAGAAAGTGGTGAAGCAAGCTTTGGGGCCAGCGGCCCTAAGAATTGGAACATAATCCCTCTCCACCTTAAACAGTCCACCACATTGCAACAATTCAGAAAACGTCTTAAGACCTTTCTTTTTGATATCTAATCGCCACCATTTGCCCTAAAGATCTCTGGCTATCTCTCAGGATGTGTTAATCACCATCGCGGCCATCTCTTTTTTTCCTCTTACTTTTTCCAATTTATGTTATCTGTTTGTGATGTTATGTAAGCGCTCTGAGACCTTTGGGTGAGTGATTGCGCTATATAAGAAACTTTTTAGTTAGTTAGTTAGTTAGACAGTAGGAATTTAAATAATAGTAGAGCTAGCCAGAAGAGCAAGCACAACCTATTGACATACTCCAATCACATTTGTCAGAGTCCCATTATTTTCCCAGGTCCAAAATTATGTTATTCCCAGGATGCCCACAATTATGTGGAACGTTGGGTATGGTGCAAACCAGACAGGGAGTGCTGCTATATGCCCTGGTGTGTGGACGAACATGTGAAGTATTATTATGACCTTGGGGGTGGCAAAGGTATGAATACCCAAGGTACTTAATAATGGGAAGGGGCCTGTGAGAAATTTGGTCGAGCACTCGAGCAGAGGGGGGAATGAAGAGAGAAACATGAATGTGTCATTCATTTAGTCTGGCCCCTCCCCATCCCAATGATAGAGAAATGGCAGGTGTACATCAATGGTGGTCTCTGACTGTGAAGATTAACTTCCAAATTACCATCTCATCTAAATCAGGACACCAGCAAATATCCCAAAGGACTTGCAGAGCCCAATGCTAGTGGGCCGTGTGTTTGGTGCAGATCTGGGCATCTCTGTGACAGAGGGCTAGCAGCAGGAGCTGCGACAGAACACCAAAAAAGAGAGGACGCCGCATGCATCCGACAAAAAGCATTTCCAGTGCCGGCGTGCAGAGGGAAACACACAGCAAGCGAGCAGGGCTCGAAAAGGTGGATACCCTGGCTTTGGAAGCAGAGCAAAAGCAGCGCGAACTGCCGGAAGGTGACGCATAGAGCCAGTGAGTGTCGGGGAGGAAATTGAAACATGAGGGCAATCATATTAAGCAAAATAAATGCATATTGAATATCGAACCGAATGCAATCTTAAAACTAAGCAAAACAAATGCATATTGAATACCGATCTGAATGGAATCTTAAAACTAAGCAAACTAAGCAAAACAAATGCATATTGAATACCGAACTGAATGGAAATTTAAAATTAAAGAAAACAAATGCATATTGAATTCCGGTCTGAATGGAATCTTAAAAACTAAGAAAAACAAATGCATATTAAATACTGAACTGAATCAAAACCTTAAAACTAGACAGCAGGAATGCATATTGAACCCCGAGTTGAATGAAACTAAGCATATTAAATACCAAATGGAATAAAACTTTATGGGCCAAGCACATAAAGACAACAGCTAAGGTGCCCATGTGAAACGAATTACAGAAAGGGGGAAAGTGTGACAGAGCGCCATACAAAGGTGGAGTATGATCAAAATCCCCACCCCCAAAGTGAACTTTAAGAACAAATGCAGTGCGGCAAGTCCAAAGACTGGCAAGAGGTGTGTGACACGTGATGGCAGAGCCACAAGACTGATAAAGAGAAGCCTGAGGAGTGTAAACCAACTCATAAAGCCAAGAGGCCAATAAAGAGGAGCTAAGTAAAGGTGACATGGTGCACAGGCGTGAACCTGGTTGGGCTGAAGAGCCCAGGGATCCTGGTTGCATGACCTGTGATGGGTGGACCGTGTGGTCTGACAACTGTGCTTAGACCAGTGAACCCTGAATACTGAATCTCAAGACCTTGTTGTGGTGAAGCTAAAGTCTTTGCAAGGGAACCCTTAGAGGAACTACACATGTGGTCTTGAGAACAGAACCTCTAGACTTTTTGTTTTTGAACTGTGTTGCTTGGAACTTTGGGACGGGAACCCCGAGGATTGTTTGGAACTGTATTGCCTTGAACTTGAGAAAGGTATTCTTGAGACTTTTGTGGAACTTTCTTCCACTTGGGGAAGGGGAGCTGAAAGAGAGCTGGGAGCTGGAAGAAGCTCAGAACTTTGAGTTAAACACTATTGAGGGGCAGTATTGGTTTGGGACACAGGCAGACTTTTAAGTTGAACTCTTTGACACAGACTTTCCTTAGTTTCATTCAGGTAGGGAAATCCCACCTTATCACAAGGTAGGTTAGGGCTTTTACCATCCTGACTTTTGATTTAATAAGGTATTTTATTTTGAACTTTAAATCTGTTGTCTGTGTCTTGCTTCATGATGCTGTCACAATACAAACTCCTATTTTTCGCTGAAACGCAAGATGCACATGATTACACATTAAGTTTGCTTATGCAGAATGTGAATAAAATGAACAGCCATGTAAAACAAGATGGACGGCGTAGCCACATGAGGGTGAATGGGAGCCAGAGGAGAAGCTTCGAGGTTGCAGGGGGACCTGGCTGGCTGAGTTAGCAGATGAGCTCAAATTAAATCACAAAGACAGTAAGAGCACACATTTGCCAAGGCTACACGAGAAATAAAGGCCTGAATCAGCACACAAAAGGTACAGACGATTTCAGTTCCCAGATGTGAGACACAGTCCCTTTAGATGAATAAGAAACAAGTAATACTAGAAGGTCAGATTCCCACCAACTCAGACTTAATAGTAAGAGGAAACGTAGCGCAAACAAGTCTCCAGAGGCCAAGAGAGGTAACGATACCCACAGTAAAAGGGCTAAAATCCTCCCAAAGGCTAAGCAGAATATTCATAAATGCGGTCTACACACACACGTGACTCACAGTTGATGGATAATGTCTATTCATAAGAGTCAGACGCAGACAGACAAAGGCCTTCATTCCCAGCCATTTCTCGGTGCAAAAGATACAAGGTACTGCAATGTTGAAAGCTAAATGTCCTGGCCTGTGGCTTCGAGAATCTGAAATGGTAACCTTATTGGGACAAGTAGTACCATGGTAGTGTTCTCACCATCCCCTATTATGCTCATGTGCTGGTAACCTTGAAATGTGCCAAGGCTGAGAAAGCCACTACTGCCCAAATCACTACCTCCTGTCCATGTTGCTCTACACACTGTTGCACCGTCCAATGACACAGTTTACAGATAACATATTTTTACATTTTGCAATTTAGATGGGGGTCTCAAGCGGAGTTAGTAGATGGTGCCTGACCAATAATCACACTGACCCCTACATAAAATATACATAGTTGATTCCCTTAAGCAACCCCTTCCAACCTTGAGTGTTTAGTAACGTGGCATGCCACTTATGATGTCATAGGCCTTTATAAGATGTTGTCAAGCTTGGAGTTGCTGAGAGCCCCAGAGCTTTATCTAATGTTCATGCTGTCCCTGTTTTAAATGGGTTATGGTAAATAAAACAGGAGTTTGGCACATATTTGGTCTCTTCTGGGTTTTTTTGGGTATAGGAATTCCCCTGGCCTGTCCTCTTACTTATCCACAGGGATCTTCCTCCCCATCATTTCACTGTTAAACAATGCCAGTGATCCGACTCCTAATTTTGGCTCGCCACACAATAAACTAGATACAAAATGTCCTGTCCTCCTGGCAGGGACTGGCTGAGCTGCTGAAAAAAGTAAAAGCTTATCTGCTTCAAAAACCTTTCTATTGCTGAACCTTGTGGGAGCAGCGACTGCTGATCCTCCTAATGGCCATTACTTCTCCGGGGTGAGAATTTTGTTGAGAGCAGATGCCTCCGGGCACTCCTGTGGAGCGAGGAGTGTCAGTTGAGTGTGCCTTAAAGATGCTGTGGCTCCAATGAAGCAACATGAGTGGTAACAATCTGGGAAGCAAAGAATGCTTACACATTTGGCAGATCCAATCATTTATATCATGTATTATTTTTTAAATGTTTTTATTGGTTAAAAATGTATTCAACCTTTAGCAAAGTTACTTTATACAAAAGCAGATGTAATTCAACTGTGCATCTAAAGAAAAAAAAATCAGAAAAACAAAAACACCACAAAGCAATACAAAATAAAAACCCTACATCAGTCAAATAAGAAATACAAAAAATGTGCTAAAAATCTGTTAATCTCAGTCAAAAATAAAATAAAATACAATAAAAATAAAAATAGGAGACCATTAAAACGTTATACATTTAATTTCGGTGAAAGAGAGAAGAAAGCCACTAAAGCATTCACCGTTGCAGTTGCTCTCCCAGATAGACAGTGTTCCCACTTATACTCACAACCCTGTCCTGTATTATTAGGAGGGGCTCCTTTCTTATGGAAAGCCCTTTCCCTTATCAGAGTTAGCGCACTACATGATAGTAATACGTATTTCAGATTTTCTTTTTCTGTTTCTTGATTACAATATCTGCAAATCTCATCAGATTTAAGCAAAATCTCATAAAGGTGTGTCGTGCAGGTCTACCAGCATAAATAGAAAGATATGGAGCCAAGGTGACAAATCTTTTATGGTCCTTTCTTAAATGCGTCAATGTAGGATAATTGCGCATTTCATAGACTGAATTTGGCAAATCTGCCTAAAAAAGTTTTTTTTTTTAACCTTATTTAGGTTCTGTATGAAATCTAGGTAACTACATCCTGTCTCTTCCAAGGTTGCTAATGCAATTCGCCTGATTTCTGCCAGCGCTCGTGAACCACCTTGTAGGGAAGCGGATCCAAGATCACTCATCAGTGAATCTGCTGGAGAGACCATCATTTTCATGAAAACTGAAAGGTATGGCCAATATGCCCTAGCCTTCAGTGATTTTATACCTAGTTCATAGCGCATAATCGAATGAGGAGTAGAGCAGCGGAGAGACAACATCTTTCTCCAGATCATAGATTCGAGAAAAAGGTAATCAATTATAGACGGGTCATATATTTCGATACCGTATAACATTTTTGGAACAATCTTTCCCTCGTAAAATCTACGACAAGGAATTAGAGAAAATCTACCGAATCTCGAATCCACTCTCTGGAGCTGGTATGATAACTTGGTTGCCTTCTCACTGAACCATTCACAAATGGAAGTAATCGATTGTTTGGCATTGATTTTAAAACCCAAGTATATAAACGAGTCAATTCTCTCTATATTTTCTGCCGCCAATCCTCCATTTAAATGATAAACATTTACGCATGTTGGTCAAGTGCATAACTTTTATATTCTCAGGATAAACTGAGAAAGAGTTCACAGTTACAAAAGTATCAAAGGCATTCAGCAAACGCTGGAGGCCAATGGGAGTAGAGTCAAAGATCAAAAAATCATCGGCATATCCTGTCCACACTGGCCTCAGTATCGAGATCTTTGGTGTTGCCAGTGCAGCTTCCAGTAGTGAGTGATCCAGGTCAGCCAAGCAGAGGTTGTACAGACAGGGAGCAACAATGCATCCCTGTCTGACACCTCTAAATGTTTCAATGGGGTGAGACAGATGTCCATCCTGATTTAAACTAATTTGAATTTGTGATTGTTCGTGTAGGGCAATTCATAAACTCAACAGTCCCTCTATTATTTCCCATTTTTTCAACTTTTGCCATAACAAGGCTCTATTTACTCCATCAAAAGCTGCAGAGACATCAATTGTTGCCATATATATTGAGTTATTTTCTTTTGCCCAAGCGTGTGTTTGAATACTCTTAATCAGTGCTCCATTAATCACTGTCCCCATTCCCTTTCTGAATCCAGTTTGCACTTTAGAATCAAATTCTGGTTAATGGCCTAGGACACAAGATGTTCTAGAAGAATACTCGCCCAAAATTGCTATTGGTTGGTAGTGACACGGCTGGGATCCGTCCGCTTATTCATTTCTTAAAACGTGGGCACATTTCCAACTTTCCGATAGTTGATTGGAACACATAATATAAAAAAAAACAATGAAAGTATCTCCGACCAGGTTTTAGGCTTTTCTTTAAATAGCAAGTTTGAGAGGCCGTTTGGGCCCAGGACACAGGAGTTACTCAAGCTACTGATTGTGGAGTAAATCTTGGAGAGTTAAAAATCAATGTCAACAACACCCTCCAATAGCTGGCCTCGATTTGCCCCAAAGATGTTTTTGGGGATGGGGATGGTGGGCAAATATATCACCATAATGTTTTATCCAGGCCTCCTCGGATACCACATTCACCATACTCCCAATATTTTGATTCTCACGTGCATTAATTAGAGACCAGAATGCTCTTGTGTCTGTCTCAATCAGTGAGCCTAACATATGTTCTGCGTCTAATTGCATTTGCGCTCCTCTGGTACTCCTAAGACAATTCTTATAGCTCTGTTGTATTATATTTAGCAAACTCAATACCAAAAATCTAAAATGATATATACAATATTCAACAAATAAACAATACAACATGTGTCACAGTATGAGGTGATTCCTTGCTTCTCAGAAGAAGGCTTGCATCTCAACAGGGTTGCTGTAGGTATTACCCCATCGGGGTGTACAATAATACCATGAATGGATGTTCTTGAATCATATAGAAAACGTAGTAATTTCTGGTGTGAACACTTTCTGTTGTTTCAATATTGACTGTTCCTAGTTCCCACTGGAGTCGGGACTTGCCCTCTTGTGTGGAAGAGTAATTTACTGCCAGCATTGTATTTCTAATGAAGCAGACAGTAAAAGGGAAGGGTAAAGGCGGTTTCACCTTCATTTGTTCTTCACGATTAATTCTCAATGGTGAGAATTGCATGAAGGGGACCAGCAACACGTTAGTGCCATTGTTGGTGATCGCCTGCAAGCAATGAGCAGTTTTTGTAAAATGACCCCATAGTGCACCAAGAGTGCAGAATGATTACCCACAAAAGGAAGAAGAAGAGAAATCACAGGCACGGAAACTGCCCATCTGCAGAAAAGGAGCAGGGCCACCCGAAAATAAAAGCTGCTAAATTGAACATATGCAAACACAGAAGTTCTAGTAAAGATAAGAAGGAAATTGTGTAGCAGTACCAATAGGAACTGAAGGCTCGTAAAAAGAAGGTCCACTTCTTCTTCCTATTTTTCTTTCCCTTCCCCCTAATCCTATAATTCTTCATCATCTTCTTCATCATCTTCCTTCTCCTCAGAAGAAGGTCCTGTACCCTGGGGAAATATTTCCACAGGAAGGAGGCAAAGTATTGAACCAGGTCTCTGAATTGAAGGGGCTTGTGGGTGAATCACTGCCCGACCCCTCAGAGGACACCAAGACAAGTGTGGGATGTATTGACCCACTCCACTATGCTATGTGGCATCACCCTACCAGTTATGATGAAAGAAATTGCAACAATGGCGGCAAAACCCTTGTGCGTGCCAAAAATCGCCAAAAACCTACAAAAACCGTGTGCTTCAGCACACAAAAAGAGGAATGCACAACCTACCACCCATGACGCATGTGCAGGGAAATAGAGTACACCCTGTAGAAAAGGTGCCAGTCGGCTCCAAGACCAGCAAACAGAGTGCAGAGAGAGAAGTAGCACTTGCAATTGAAACCCCAAAATGTGCCCACACATGACAGTTGCTTTGTTGCAAAAAATTCCAAAAATGCCTATAACACAACACTTCTCAACATTCTAAATCTTGCCTGGTGCTATAATCCATGTATCTAATGAAACATTGTGAACATACAAAGTCCAAATGTGAAGAGCAAAACATTTCTTCAGAAAAACCTGATTTCCTATAAACTGACAGCCTATGCCAAAATCTGGGTGCAGTACCAGGGGCTACCTGAATGACAGCTGTCAGAGGAGTACTGATGAAACCTTAAAGTGACCTAAAACTAAAATGTCTGCAGTATTAGCAAACATAAAGGATTGTTGCCAAAAAGGAATACAGATTTTAGTTGTGTTTTTTCCCACAGATTTTATGGCCAAGAAAGAAATGTATTTATGTTTGATGTAACAAATTTGTTTTTTGCTGGATTCAAGAAGTTAATTAGCCTGGCTGAAGCTGCAAGAACTGGAAAAAGCAGGTTTCTCCCAGTAGGAGGGCCTTAATCTCAGCAGAAACACACTGGGAGGTGTTAATCGCAGGTTAGAACAGACTGTTGTCTATGGAAAGGGAAGGAACAATGACAGAGCTTCAGCCCAGGAAACTGGAGGTGTGAAGGGGTTTGTAAATGGCTTCTGGAAGGAACAAACAAGGAGGGGGGATGCCCTGGACTGCAGGGAGACAAAAAGGGGCGGACCATCTGTTGCTAAACATGAACCAAGAACAATTTTTAAAAGACTCATAACTTGCTATTCAAAATGGTGAAAAATATAAAAAGGACAGAGTTGTTAATTTAATTTTTGGCTGCACATGTGAAGAGGCGGTAGAGCTGTGTGACATTCTCTGGACAGGAATTGCAGTATATGTGATTTTATGCAAAATGTATTCATGTGAAAATTGTGAAAATTTACACACGCATCCATATGGTAAACACACACATTTGTGGAAAGTTGCATAACATTTGGAAATTGTGTTCATAGCGAAAAGGACAAAATCCTGTAGAAAGTTGAGACAAGATCCCACCTCTGCAGGGATTTGAGGAATAGCTGCTACATAAAATATGTCATCTTTGTGTGTGATTTGTATAAAGGTGACCAATGTAGAAATGTATGTTTAGTATCAAATCCGATTTTGAGACCAGTGGCTAAAGGGAGGTCGCTGAGGACTGTAAAGCAAATCATAAAATGTAACATCATCCGGCCTTGATCCAATCACTCAAATTGCAAGGCAGGGATGAAGTGTGGTCCTATCCCAGCTCACAAGGGCAAGCTTAGCTAAGCCAGCCCATACACCCCCTTTGTGATGTCATTTTAAAGGACAAAAATATAGACAGCTGACAACACATAGCGACTCACTGATCCAGCCACTTTCCTGATTCCGGTGAAGCACTCTGATCCAGCATTCTACATCCAGCTTTAATATTCTTCCAGATCCAGAGGCCAAATCTCTTGCCAGCAATAGAGAACTATTGATTTCCAGCAAGACCCAAATTCTCAAATTTATTTCCCCCACTCAGTAAAGCGCTGTGTGGTGTGAGAAGGCCTTTTGAACCAGTATCCTGAAATCCTCTGGCTTGCCACCACTAGACTTGCCTGAGGAACTCGCCACCAAGCTGATTCAAATACGTACAGACTAGGAGGGCGGATCCTGTGCAAATCCAGCGACCGGCCATGCTGCTCCAATACCGTGCCTGATGTGCTGTCTTTCCTAGACCAGACCCAATCCATGACCAGAACTGACGGTTCAACTTAAAAACTTATCCTGTGAGTATTAATAGGAAGAACTGTGGCCCATAGTATATTTTCATTGTCTTATCCCTATCTCAAACCCATCCTACCTTTCATTCAGAACCAGTATTGCTAGGAGTATCTTTGCATTGTCTTATCCCTATCTCAAACCCATCCTATCTTTCATTCAGAACCAGTATTGTTAGAACCATCTTTGCGCTGACCCTTTTCTCATCTGAAGAAGACGAGTTTCCTTAGCAGGCAGGTCACACTGATCACGTGACTGTAAGATCCCTGTGTGGTATTCGCTTTTTCATAGTCATCCTCTAGTGTAAGCAAACCCATTTGTCATTTTCAAAAGTGTATTTCTGTTTTCCATTCTCACGCCTATTTTACAAAAACGACCTCTGTAACTCCCGCGGTTTTTGTGATAGAAACGAAATTTCAACTCCTACTTGTACCTAACATTCATAGCTAAATCAGTGCGATTCTCTCATTATAGCGAAAATCGCACAAGGAAAGGTTTGCCACGATTTTTAAAAATCTGAAAGGTTTACACGTGTGAAATAGCTCTAAACTGCTTCCAACTTGGACTTTAAGATTTCAAATGTTTTCTTTGGACTAAACCATTGCTTGTGCTTGTGTGCAACTGTTCAAAGCGGCTCCCATAAGAATGTATAACAATTTAAGTATTTTTACCACATTTGGTGTTTTTGCCCAGTAATTTCTAAAGACACTTTCAAAGCCAGTCTGACAGCTGAAAAGTCGATTCCGTTTTTCTCTTGTGTTTGAAGGGGGAAGGTGAGACTGATATTCTGTTTGATTTGTGCTATTCCTGAATACATGCTCTCCCCTGCCGTCTCTTTACATTGCCTATTGAGGGGGTTGGGAGGTATTGCAGGGGGAACCTCTAACCATAGTGCCATCTGATCTGAACCAACACAAAAGTATTATTTGCTGTGCTGAATATGTTTTGCTCCTTACTTATTTCTAGTGTATTAAAGATATTCTTCAGTGTTCTGTCACCCCATTGGTGATTGTTGTGTACCTATTAAAATACACTGTGATTAAATTTTCCATACATAAATAAATATTTACCTTTGCAAACTAGCCTGATTCCTGGTTCAGTGTGACCGGGGGGTCTCAGGAGAAGGGTGTGATATGAGTGGCATATCGTTCAGAATATTGAACTTATAGACAAAAATAAATAAGGGTTTCAGTTGTGCGCTACATGCTGGGCTTTGACTTGGGTGTGTGCCGGATTGAAATCACTTACATAAGGCAGCAAACATTGTCCACAAAAATGCCATTCCTCTGATCTCTGATATTAGGGATAACATTCTGAAACAGTGGGAACACCCAGAGCACACATCACTATGCTAAGATTCATGGATAAACTCTAGCCACTGAATGGGAAGAGGGAAGACATCTGGGGGTGTTGGAGGCAGATTCCATCCTGTCCAGCCTGATGGAGAAATCATATATAGTGGCAGAAGAGGCAGCAGTCCAGGTACCAGTCTCTAGGAAAGTGGATTTGGCTTTCAGAGGGTCTTAAACAGCTGATTGTCTTTATCGGAGGGTCAGTACCTATTCCTCCTATACAATGGAAATGATGTTTCGATGTTTCACAATGCTCAATAAGGCCAATTTTAGGGGAGATTAAACAAGTAGAGATGTTCCATAATCCCTCCCATGATAGTGTTATGGTTGCAGCAATGTCAATGCCAGCTTCCATATTAGGAAGGAGGCACATGACCATTCACGTTTGGCATAATAAAGGTTTCCCAAAAGCATTTGTTCTCAAACTTCCAATTGAAGGAAGAAATCCTTTCGGAGCTACATTAGAGGAAAAGGTGCAAAGCAGGCGGCAAGTATGCAGGTAGACCCAGTAACAACGACAAAACCTAATGTAGTTTTACGTCATTGTCATTAAGTCATTGCCACCACACATTCCCCCTGCCCATGATAGGTACTCTATTGTAAAGCATTATCAAATCTCAGTCAGGCATACTATACATACTTTTTTGACACAGGAAAAATATCACATGTACTGCAACAGTTTTATTTTTTTCAACTTTTTATTTAACCATCAGTGGGGTACAATTCATGGACATCATAGATGCTTATTCGTAAAACATTCTACACATTGTATATTGCAAATAGAACATAATTTCAAGGTGTCAAGGGCAGTGTACAATTAGAAGGCATAGCATGATCCACATAAAACACAATGGCCCTGATTGCACGTTTTGCGGTGTGGGAAAAATGCCAGTAAAAGTGGTGGTTATTCCATGACTGCCACTTTTCCCACACCGCAAAAAAACTACAAGTTTGCCATTGGGGGTTCACCGATTTACCTCCTGCCAAAAGCTGGAGGTAAACCAGTCCCCCGCTGGCAAAAAACAGCATATATTTGCGACACAGGTATTACCAGTGCCGGAAATACCTGCAATTCCCTCCTTGAAGTCTTATGGGACTCCATGGAATGTGGAATGTGGAATGATCGCCGTTGCCGGCACCTGGAATATCCTGAAATTATCAGGATATCAGGAGCCAGTAACGGTAGGTCATTTTCCCAGTGTCCCGCTGGAACTACCAACGGGATACTGGGGAACTTGTAATGACGGACAATATCTTGGTTTAGTCAGCTACAAGCATACCATCATTTATGTTATGCACATAGGCTTGCTATCCTTGGCATACATGTTCTGGGGTCATGCAATAGAGTAATAGGGGAGACACAGGCCTCTTCTCTTTCACTTGTGTATGTCAGTTCCTGCAACCATGCCCATTGTGTAGGTGCTTGTTTTGACTTCCAGCCTGATAGTATACATTTCTTGTCAATGAGTCATGCCAAGTTAAATAACCTCGGTTTTCAACCATTGTCTTGCCTATATCGCCTCCAAGGTGTTTTGCCAGTGCCTGTGAAAGGGGTATACCCATCATTTCTGCCAATGCACCCACCACCCTGTTACAAAATTCCACTATTCTTGGGCATGTCCAAAACATAAGGAGAAATTCTGCAGGTGATGCATGAAACTTAGGGCATTTGTCACTAGCGTGCGGGGGGGGGGGGGATTTAGCAACTTTTGCAGGTGTATAATGTATGCTGTTGAGAACGTCAAACTGTATTTGGCGATGCTTCGCCTTCAATGAGACTTCCTTGGTGAGAAGGGAGTATCTTGCCCATGTTACATTGGGAATCTCAAGACCAATCTCTGATTCCCATTGGCTGCAAACACAGGATGTGGTCCCTGAGGCTTGTTGGGTTGAGTTATATAGGTTTGATACTAGCCCACAACGAATTAAGTCTTGTGTCATAATATTCACTAGCAAGTGAAGGAAGGTCATCTCTGCCCGAAAGCCTTTCTCATGTGGATGTATTGCAAATGCAAGACTTGATTGTTCCCCATTTTAGCAGTGAATTCTGGCAAGGACACCAACCTCCCCTCTGGGAAGATGTCGCCCATTAATAGCATGCCCTCAGTGTCCCACTTAACTTGAATGCTCCTGTCTTTGAATGGCATTGTATCAGGACTGCCCCATAAGGGCGTCTTTCTGCTGTGGGGTATGTCAACCCCCAGTCGCCGGAATAGCCCTCACCAGGCCCTAACGATCGTTTGTACCAGATGGAATGTATAGTTAGCGTTGTATTAATTGCTAAATATGATGGCACGAAGGTTCAATGGCCTTGAACCATATCTCTCTATCTCCACTTAGTGGTGGATGATGGCCAGCGGGCCATGAACTGAGCTTTGGCAACCAAATAGTACAACTCAAAATCTGGGGCTACAAGACCACCCTAATTATTTGGTTTTCCAAGTTCAATCCACGCCAGTCTAACAACACCTGACCCCCAGGGGAATTTTAATGCTAAGGAACGGATCTCATTGAAAAAGGCCCTGCCAGGCCAAATAGGAATGTTAGTGAAGAAGTAAAGGAGTTTGGAGAGTACTACCATCTTCAGGAGGGAGAGACAGCCATACAGGGTTATTGGTAGCTTAACCCAGAGATCCAACACGGCAGTAAGAGATGGGATGTAAACCACTGGGTGGTTGTGTATTATCTGTCAATGGAAACAGTTCCGATTTAGACCAATTGATGTGATAACCAGAGTGCTAGGAAAATCCAGAAATTTCCTTGAGAATAAAACAGAGGTTCTGTTCCAGGTTACAGATATACAGTAGCACGCCCTCCATGTTTTACTCTGATCACTTCAGCAAGAGGATCGATACACAGAGCAAACAGAAGTGGAGACAGAGGGCAGCCCTGTCTAGTGCCCCTGCCCAATGATATGGCTCATGATAATGTGCCATTCAATCGAAACCTAGACAGCCGGGAGGAGTACAGTAGTCTAACACAGCTAATAAAGAAGGGCCCCATGCGAAATGAGTCAAGTACTGTGAACAGAAAGTTCCATGAGATGGAGTCAAACACTTTTTATGCATCCAGGGTTGAAGCCAAGGCTTTCGCTCAGGGATTGATCTGTGAAAGAATACCAAAAAAACGCCACAGATTGAGCACCATTGATCTGGACGGCATAAACTCAGCTTGGTCAGGAAAGATTAAATGCAACATTAGGGGCAACAATCGGCTCGCCAGCAGTTTAGCAACGATTTTAACATCTGTGTTAATTAATGATACAGAGCAGTAGGAGCCTGGATTCTCAGGGGGTCTATTTGGTTTTAGTAAAACTGTTATAGACTTGTTTCATGCCATTGTGGATTTGTTAATATAGCAAATTTCTCTTTCCGCCAGTTTGGGAAATTCAGGCAGTGCCAGCTTAATGTCCCCAAGAAGCATTGCAGTGGGTGAAATACCATATAGACTCTCTAGGAACTGGATTTTAACTTCTTGGGATGTCAGCTCCGTCTTAATCGATTTAAGGATGCTGTGAGGGTCTAGGAGTAAGAGACGGACACAAAGGTGGCATGTTGATTGGCAAAGACTTTTATTAACAACAAAAATGGGAGGGTTGGAGGAAATCCTAACTAGCCCTATCGCTAAGAGGGATTTCCTTGCCTCAACAAAACTAGCTAATTAAACTGTCTGTCTCAGAATGTCCAAAGTAAAGTTTGCTGTTTTGTGTCCAATTCATACCCTGACAAGCTAAACTCAACAAAAGGTGGAAAGGGAAATATCTCTCTGACTGCCGACCTGCAGCCCGATTTTTTTGTAGCTCAAATCCAAAAGTTTGAAAAAAGGTGTAGAAAGCAAACAAAAGTTCCACAAGACTCAAGGTGTCATTCCCCCTATCCAATTTCGTATCTGTGTCTTTAATAGTTGAGACAAGTCTTTGGGCCTCATCACGAGTTTGGCGGTAGCCCTTAAATCCGGCGGTATTGCTGTTACCGCTGGATTTAAGGGTCTGCGGAATCACAGCTTCGGCTGATTTCCCCCAGCTCTGAGCTGGGGGGAAATCTGCTGAGGTTTTGCCGATTTTTGGCGCGTTTACCGCCGGCGGGAAATCCACCGGTGGTAGAAGTGCGATATTTCCCCATTGAGCCCAATGGGGAATGAGGCATTCCCGAATGGGCTCAATGGGGAATGGGGAATGGGGATTTCCCGTTCCACCAAACCCGTGATCCGGCGCTAATAGCGCCAGTGGGTTTGGTGGTAGGGCTAATAACGCCAGCGCTATTAGCGCCGGCGTTACCGCCCAACTCGTGATGAGGCCCTTTATCTTTACTTGATAAACCTGACTCCCAGGTCCTGCAACAATCAGGAATGGCCTGGACACCTTTGCAAAGCCGAGTTGAGGACTCTAGACCTTATTCTCAGTACCCCTCCTCTTGGTGCGGTCTCCTACCAAGTTGGGTATTCAACATTTATGGATTTACAGTTCTCTCTATATATATTCACCTTCACCTAAGGCCTTGGTTTACTCTCCTGCCAAAGTTCGTGAGTGTCTTTTGTACACACAAGCTCTGTATTCCTCTTGCTTACAATTTGGAGTATACTTTGCCAAGATGGGTACCAAACCCCCTTCACGTGGTTGTTCACAATCTTCTCTTTATCTAGTCTCTTTTCGTTCCACAGTCTTGTTTACTCGCCTGCCAAGGTCTGTGAACATTACTTCTAAAGGCACATTTCATATTCCCCCCTCTTCCTGGTCGGGGTATGCTTCCTTGTGTGGGTCCCAGACCCCTTCACTTGATTATACACAGTGTTCTCTTGTCCTGCTCTTCCTTCGATCCACTGCCTTGGTGTACTCTCCCGCCAAGATCTGTATGTGCCTCCTAAATTTGTAAAGTCTGTATCCACCTTTGTTACTGGTAGGGGTATGCCTTCCTTATCTTGGTCCCAAACCCCCTTAACTTGATTATTCTGTCACAATGAATATTGCCTTTTCATTTTGCTTCTGGCCGCTTGTACTCACTGGGTCTCGTCAGCCCCATGATTAGCCACCCTTACACCTATAGGATCTTGGCCATGTCGTTCCGGCTGTTCGCAGGCCTCCAAAGAGCCTCAGTCACTCTGTTAACTTCTTGGGATCTTCTCCGGTCTTCTGCACCCATTCTCTGTAGCTGTATGGAAGTTTTGTTGCATGCCAGCAGCTTCGGTAACCGGCGAGTGCCTTGCCTCGCCTCCAGTCTGCCTTCTGTGATGCAGGCCTCCTACTAGCATGCTTACCTCCAGGACACAATCTGCCGGTCTGCACCCTTGATCTGCACGGGCCGTGATGTGGTCTCGGTCTATGCTGGACGCCATTGTTCTCTTCCCTCTCCAGTGTTAAATGACAGCTGGCTAAGAGGAGTGTCTAGCAAGATAGAGCATGTGTGTTGGTTCTGGCGAGTTATCATAATTTCTCATGTCCTATTCATCATCCCAGCTGTTTGGACTTGGGATATCCTACTACAGCACATGGAAGTAACAGGTAATGGGGAATTGAAGGGGTTTTGAGGGATGGTGGGAGGGGCAAGGGGATACTGCGTTCTCCAGAAGTGTTCACTACTCTCAATGGGGTCTACCCTCCCATGAGATCGTCCCACTGAGTACCACCCCCAGCGGGGGCTATTGGTAGCAGCCTCACCATTTTGGCCTCGTGGAAAGGGGCTTCCCCATCTAAAGCAGTAATAACACCTCAGGATTGGTCACAATGCCTACCAATGTAGAAAGTGCTATCCCCCTAATAAATACTTGAAATGCCTCCCAAAAGGTGGAGTGTGAGGAGGCAGATCCCACATTGGTTTCCAAAAAGTTTGATATGCGCAAACACCTGGTCATGCAACGCTGACGATGCTAATCTCCATAAGGGACAGGAGGAGTGAAGCGCCCCAATCCTAAGCGTAAATACAATTGGGGGAGTGGTCTGAATATGTACAAGGTAACACGTAACACTTATCCATTAAGGTGAGTAAAGGAGAGAAGTATAACCACAAATCAATATGTTACATTGTGTTGTGCACCCTGGAATAATATGTATATTCCGTAGCATAAGGGTGCAGGCTTCTCCAGGAGTGAATATTTAAAAACTGGAAAAAATGTAAACTGTGCCAAAATCTGCAGAATAGTTGTCGCAACATGGGAAGGGGATCTACCCGCTACAGTAGAGCGATTGATCATCATCAAAATTCAGGATAGTATTAAAATCTCCTCATATAATCAAGAGGTCCTCAGAAGAGTTCATGAGCATGGCCAGATGAGTGTAAAACATGGGATCATACAAACTATGGCCATAAGTATTGACTAGAACAATTTCAGATCCAAATAGCTTCCCTTTAACAATAGCATACCTATCCAACGGGTCAATGTTACAGCCTTCATTTTGAAATGGGAGAGCATGGTGTATTTGGGGTATTCATTATGGGGACAAGGACTCAGGAACCAGGCAGGAGACGGTAAGTACAAAACAGCTACAGATTACATTAGATCAGAGCACAGGAAGAATGCATCTTTCAAGTCCTGACCAGCATTCACTCCCAAAATCCCCCGCAACACAAAGGGCCTCATTACACAGATGGCGGTAAGGGTTTACCGGTACCGGAAAGGGTACCAGTGCCGGTAAACCCTTACCGCCTTACTACGAGGTCCCTTTGTGGGACCCTACCTTAATGGCTGGTTTTACCAGCCGTTAAGGACGGGACCTGCAAAGGGACCTTGGAGGTAATTACGGTACTGCAATTTGCAGTACCGTAATTACCGCCTTCCCCATTCCCATTGAGCCCTATGGGGGCAGAAATGGGAATGAGGAAGTGCCATGGTGAATGGGGAATTACCGCCCCCCCACCACACCTTGGAATAGGGCGGTAATTCCGCCATTCACCATGGCGGAATCGATAAAATACCGGCGGCAACCATGGTGCTAAAAGCGCCATGGTTACCGCCGTCCGTGTAATGAGGCCCAAAGTCTGCATTCCATCCAACATCCTCACTGCATCACCTAACTCACAAGCATACAGGATACCACAAGCCTCCTTCTCTAACAAAACACAAGAACCATCCAGCATTCAACCTTAAACAACCACTCTGAACCAAACTTGTTGACGCAATGCACAACAAGAAAAATTACAATGGGAAATTAACAAATGCTCTCTTCTGCCCTGGCCTGCCACACCAGGGCCTTGGGTCTGCCACACCGAAGTACAAACTACCCACAGGAGGGTATAAAGTACTACACAACAGCAGAAACCTTAACTACACTCACAACCATCAAAACCAAACATAGCCACCTAATGCCCTGGACTGCCATGCCAGGGCCTCAGGTGTGCCAACCCTGAGTGCAACCCTGCTCAACTACACAGAGCGGCCATGCCAACAAACACCTAACAACATCCTGAGAAAACAATCACAAAACCACAACACCACAAACCAACAAAAACACTGCACACACCACAACCAAAAGCTCAACCACATCTCCCTGAGGAACAATTAAAAGAAAGAACAAAGAAAACTAACTCACTAGACAAAGATCACACCAAAACATGAATGCCACTGCAAAAGAGCAGCAACATCACAACCCACACAAACACAGGAGACCAATCCCATGTTCCTCACCTGTCACCCAAACACAGGTGTGTCAGTCCCATGTTCAGGCAACATGGTATCATGGTAACACGGTATCATTGTGGTCACCCCTGTGACTGCAACGAATATGAGGTGTAGTATTTAGTCTTACCCCATCTAGGTGCAAATGTCTCATGCATGGTGGATTACACATGAGTCTCTGGTAGCATTAATATTCAGGGAGAGTGGTGTTCTACCTAAGCCAGAAGTTTCCTGGATTGTTAAGGAAGACACAGGGTTAGGCCTATACCAAGACAACCTTGTTGGAAGACATAATTTACTTCGTGCCCGGGCCGTAATGCATAAGGAGTGATATAATGACATGATAAGTATAGTTCCTCACTGATGCAACTCACAACTTTTAAACAAGGAACCCCCAAACCAATTTCCGACTGCCTGCCCCACTTGACAGTGCCCCCTTTAACATCCATACCCAGTTGTACTTCAAGGGAGGCATTATGAGCAGCATGGTTGTCCGGCACTATAAGGCCAGGGCAGGCTGACATGGAGAAGGATATATTGTGCCAAGTTTGTAGAAAAGAATATCTACTTTCTCTCTGACATTAAAAGTGGCCAATATGATCAGCCCCAAACACACGTCCAAGTAGACCACTCAGGCGATGCATGTTACAAGAGCTATACACCAATGGACTATGAAATATGACTATCCATGCATCTTCACATCTCCCAGGCCTGTGGCCGGCTCACCGACAGGTCATCCATTTTCTGGTGACTCCCCCGTTCCAGAAGAGCCGTTGAAATTGTGGATTCGATGAAGGATTTAGCTTCAGCCAGTGATGTAAAAAAGTGTTCATGACTGCCATACTGCAATCCGAGTTTTGATGGAAACAGCATAGCATACAGTACTGGATGGTCCCTGAGGAGCTGTTTAACTTCATCAAAGGATTTAGGTGCCGACTGCATCGCTGGTGAAAAGGTGTTGACTCCATTACTGCGACCATTTTACTGCGACCAGCTAAAATATTGACTTTTTTTCCTATTTCGACCTACTTTACACCACATATATATGTGAGGGGGTGGGTATAGTATCAAATGGATTTAGGGGGAGCTGCAGGGGGTCTCCCCCTGCATATTTCTGGGGTGAAAAGGGGGTAAAAAAAGTCAGTATTTTAAGGGGTCACAGTAAAAAAGCTTGTAGTAAACACATAGATTCGTGATAAGTCTGGATAAATGAAAATTCTGCTGGATTCAAAGAGTAGCTCACCTCGCTCTGTGGCAAGTTTTAGGATCAAGTCTAAATCTCTTCAGTTAAGCAGTCTTGCTATAATTGTATGTGGGGGATCTCCAAGCTTCACAAACAACAGGAATTAGGAGGATAGTGACAGAGACCCAAGGATTATATTCAGGAGAGTTTCTACAAAAGGTTATATAGGCCCGCTGAAAGCTGCCTCCGGTATTCCCACAATACGTCCATTATTATGCCTGGATCAAAACTCGAGGTCTTCACACATGACTTTTACTAATGTTAATTCTTTCTTGATTGTCGCAATGTCTGTCTCTGCCGTGATCATTCTGTCCGTTGTATCGCAAATCTTACTCTTTGCGTTTGTAATTCTTCTGCTTTCCTTCTTAGGTTGTGCCCCATAGAGCTGATAGTGGCAGTCAGGTCATCCAGCTTGGTGTTGATGGATGCAAACCCGCCTTGCAGGATATAATATGATGTGGTGTGGCATTTATAACGCGCCTGTACACAAGTGTTTCGAGGCGCGACAAGACATTGAGTGGGAAACAAGGGAGGACAAAATAACAATCTCAGTAGGCCTTGTGTCATTCAGACCGCGCAACTGCATGGAAGTGGGAAGGGGAGACGTGCTACTGGGGTGGGGTTGGGGAAGCGCAGTTAACTCACAAGTGCAGCCAGCGGGTGGCTCATAAGTGCAGAGAGAAGGGACTGTAGGGTTGCAGAGACAGACCCTTAAGTGCTGGGGAGCCCAGAGGTAGTGCAAGGGCAACTGGACATGCAGGAGCCTGGGCCAAAATTCAGAGGGTGACCAGTGCGTGGACTAGTCAGGTGTATCAGCAGGGGAGAGGAAGAGAGAAAGCAGAAGCGAAAAGGAATGTCTTGAGTTGCTTCCGGAATCGGAGGTGGTTCTGCTCAAGTTTGAGAGAGTCACTGAGGCTGTTCCAGAGGGAGGCCCCAACCGAGGCTATAGACCTGTCCACAACTCTCTGCTTGGAGAAGCGCCTGATCCTGAGAGAGTTGGAGGTGGATGAGCGGAGAGCTAGAGAATGAAGATGCTTTGGAAGAGAAAGTTGGAGGTAGAGTGGTCGCAGGCCCCAGAAAGCCTTATGGACAATGCAGAGGGTCTTGAAGTTGATACTTGCAGCCACTGGGAGCCAGTGAAGATATTTCAGAGCTGGGGAGATATGATCCCTGGGCTTGAGGCCAAGGACAAGTCTTGCAGTCCTGTTCTGGATAAGTTGTAAAGGTCGAAGAGTAGAGGCAGGAAGATTTAGAAAGAGGCTGTTGCAATAGTCCAGCCTAGAGAGGACCAGAGTTCTGGAGACAGTGAGCTTCTGGGGGAAAGTGAGAAAAGGAAGAATACCTCTGAGAAGGTGCAGCTGATAGTTGGAATTCTTAGAGACGTCAGAGATGTGAGGAGAGGAGAGGGTGGAGTCAAAGATGACACCAAGGTTCTTAGCCTCACAGGAAGGAGCAGGAGAGGGCCGACAGTGGGCGGCCAGAGAGAGGGAGGGAAGGAGGAAGCAGGTGTCCCAATGAGGAGGATCTCAGTCTTACTGGCATTAAGGCAGAGATCAATGGCGGCACACCATTCCTGAATGGCAGCCGGACAGTCTGGTATGAGAGAAGATGCAGAGGTGGATGAGTGGAGCCTGAAAGAGAGCTGAGTGTCATCCGCATAACATTGAAAATTGGAGCAGAAAGTAGCGATGCAGTGTGCAAGAGGTGCCAGGTAGCAGAGGCATAGCCAGGATTGTCTAACAAGTGGAGACTGAAGCTGATGCAGTTGGGCCCCACCGCAGTGGTACTAACATCTGAAAATGCCCACACAGCGCCACGAGTGGGCATTTACAGAATTTGGGTGGGCCTTGCCTGCTCAGGCCCTACCCTGTCTATGCCTCTGGCAGGTAGTGGTTGAAGAGCCAGAGAGAGAGGTTAGACCCCTAGGAAACACTACAAGTAGAGAGAAAGATAGAAGAGAGGAAAGGCCCCAGTTGGACCTGAGAGGGTTGGTCGGGGTAGAAAGGAGGTCAACCAGGCCAGGGCCTGATCAGTAATACTAAGGTTGTCTCGGAAACAATTGAGCAGGATAGCATGGTTGACCGTGTCAAAAGCAGAGGATAGATCATGGCCTCTACTATGGGTTTTGGGTGATGCTGTTCAGGCACACTCCCTGCCCTTGCCGCTGATGTTGAGGCCACCTGGCGGGAACCTTTGCAGAGAGTATTCCCAAAGGAGTACATCAGACCATGCTTCTTATTAGCCGCTCCGGTCATGTTCACCAGTAGTGCAGTAGGTAGTGCCTTGTGCTGAGGGGCCCACCCATAGTGGGTTACAATCCAGGCAACTATGTAAGATGTAGCGTGCCTTTTGCCCTCAGGACACAGCAAGGATTTACAGCACCTGTGATAACACAATCCGCTCACCAGCCATACATCCCCAATGTATAGTTACCAGGGAGGGGTGAGTGTATCACAATGTCAACAGGATGTATGAATCAGACACACCCGTGCACACAATTATTGCTCCAAGCGGGGTCCCCGCGGTCTAGCAATCTGGTCAGCCATGAAGCTCCTGAACTGCACTCAGGGTAAAATCTCACGATGCTAACCTCGGTGTCCATCTCCTCCATGATGTGCGCCGCCAGGCCGCAATGTCACATTAAGGCCCAGATCCCGATGCACCCAACAACAAGAATGGACCAAGCCCAAAGCTCAGCCAGGAAGGGGACACACCGCAGCAAGATCTGGGGCCGTCGTCGCTTCACTGAAATTCAGGCCTCACTTCAGCATCCAGGACGTTGAGACTCTGAGCTCCACAGCAGGAGCCACCAGCGCGCTGCAGGGCCAGCAATGTGACCTGAGCCACCACTAAGTCATACAACCACTCACCAAGAGGGTTTGAGTGCCTTTTGCCCCTCAGCATGTAGGATAGCTTAGCAGGATTTCTCGTCAGGCTACAGGGCTCTATCTTCAGTCAGCCTTCTTGACTGCCGCTGAGCCCCCGCTCTTGCCCCCACTGCAACAGTTTTTTAAGAGCACTCTAGCAAGTAGTCTTGTGTGGACATGTTAGTCAGACTGCCCTTAGCTGATGGGAAATATTGTCATTGTTTTTTAACTCAGGGATACTGACACTGGAATGATCATCCCAGAGGGTGCTGCTTGCCATTGGTCTCAGCCTTTTCTGTGTTTGTATGGTACCATCACCACATGAGTATGACATGAGTGCAGGCGCATGGTGATAGACAAGTGTGCAATGAGGATAAAGGGATTATGACATCTTTGTGGGATCAGCATCATCCTCATCCTTGTTGCTGGCTTTGGTCCCCAGAGGTTTGGAGTGGAGATAAAAGTTCTGACTGCCTACATGGAAACATAGAAGGGAAACAGAAACCAGTGAATGTGTGGCAATCAATCTTGCCCTTGCTGAGTACTGCCAGGGACATTATTGTATGAACAAACAATAATTTCAGCCTTTGCCTCTGAAAGTCCCTCAAGCAGATTAAAACAGTTCCATGCCCAAGAGGGTAATGGATGGGGGTTTGAAAGTGTTGATCACTTCACAGTGCAAGCAACGCTGGTCTATCATGCTGGCTGTGATACTGAGTGAGTCATTTATCCCTTTTCACTAAGATTTGGTAGGGTCTTCTTTAGGTCACAGTGTGCAATATGCCCCTTACACAGTAGGAATGACTGGTCTTTCAGGGTGTCAGGTGCTCAATCTTGCGCAGGGGTAGCACGTACACCTACCTCCCCGTTGGGTCTTGGCACCCGGTTTGGTAGACAACACGGGTCACCGCGACCCGCCGGGGAAAGAGGGTTAGGGTCCGTTGATTGGATAGGTAGAGGGTTGTTTGGGTAACCGGGTAAAAGGGGAGGAAGGGTAGGAATGGGTTATGGATAAGAAGGGATTTAGGAAAGGTCCGCCTTGGTGTTCTGCCTGGGACTCCTGAGTTCGACGGTACTCCGCCCATGCACGCTTCCACACTCCCAACCTACTTGCCCCAAAACACTGTGACTTCTATACACGGTTCACTTACAGTATGGAAACACCATGGGAAAGGACATTATGAACATGCTACAGTTTCTGACATAGAGTTGGCAGTTTCATCTACCAACCCACAAGGTTAGCATTACCAATAACACCCAACACCTTTACAAGTAACCAAATGAGCACTTAGCTTTGTTTGATGGTGCCGGGTGGCGTGCCAGGCGACTGCCAGAGTTCGTGCCGTTAGACTACAGCGGCGCAGCGGGTTCTGGCCACTGATACTGTGGGATGCCGCTACAAGGGAATCAGAAACAAGAATGAGGTCAGGTCGCGGACTGGGCCCGTCGCATTACTCTCTCACGCTGATGTGTTCCCCCAAGAATCTGCAAGGGCCGTGTTGCTTCACACGGCAACAAATAGTGTAGACTGGGTTACGATCGCCCCAAGAATCTGCAAAGGCCGTGTTGCTTCACACGGCAACAAAATAGTTAAACTGAGTTACGAGGTGGCCACTTGGCCTTAACTAGTATCACCGGAGCTTTCCTCAGCCCGGCGCTCATACTGGCTAGGAAGTTGTGGGAGAATCAACAACGTTGTGCATGCACTACTGTTTGTTCTGTGAACCAACGGTTCGTAAAAGCAGAGAAAGGCACTTATCTTGCCGGAGGCGCGGGGCCTGCAGAGGTCACAGGCGGGGAATGGCCCCGCGGGTCGCAGCCTGCAGGAGCCCTCAGCCTACACGTCCGCTCCCATCCGAGTCTGTTAGCGCAAGCGGGGATCCGTGCGCTCGTCGCGCGCATGCGCGGACCGTCGGGCGTTGTCCCACGTAGTTCCACTGCTTGCGAGCACGCGAGCTTGCTGGGACTTGTAGTTCTGGCTACCGGATGGCGTTTTCTGCCATCTGCAGCCAATGTTCTGCAACGAGGACACAACAGTGTTCTGAAATACAGTAAGTTATGGCTCCTACCGGACCTAATCCCCACACTGGACACAGCTGAGGCAGTGGGGGTCCTGACAGTACTCCCCCTCCCAACAGGTCCTGCTTTTGCAGGATTGTTTCTATGAAACAAGCGCACTAGTCGGGGTGCATGTACATTTAACGCTGGTTCCCATGAGCGTTCCTCGGGCCCATAACCCAACCAGTCCACCAGATAATACAATTGTCCCAGATGCAAGCGAGAATCCAGAATCGCTTTCACCTCGAACTCAGGAACCCCATTCACAGTTATCGGGGGAGGTCTTTTGGAACGTATGGAAGCCGGGGCAGGTTTGAGTAGTGCTACATGGAACACAGGGTGGATTTTCATTTGTGTTGGTAAAGTGAGACGGACTGCTAATGGATTGATGATTTTTTCTACCGGGAACGGGCCTATAAACCTGGGTTGGAATTTGCGTGGGCCTATCAAATGCAGGTTATGCGTGTTTAACCATACCTTGTCCCCAACCCTATAAGTTGGAGCGGGTTCCCTGTGTATATCTGCATATTTCTTATAGGAAGCTTTAGCCATGTCTAGATTGACTATTATACCACGCCAGACATTCTCTAAATGTGTCTTGAGCTGGGTCACAGCGGGTACATCAATATTGGGCAAATGTGGCACTGGTTGGAAACGGGGATGAAAACCATAAGTCCCATAAAAAGGAGTCACCTTAGTAGAACTATGTACAGCGTTATTATACGCTAGTTCCGCCAGCCAAAGAACATCCGCCCACGTGGATTCGTTATTGTATGTCATACAGCGGATGTACTGCTCCAAGGTCTGGTTCACCCTTTCCGTTTGCCCGTCTGTTTCGGGGTGATAACTCGTGGATAGTTTCAATCGCATCCCTACAGTGGCACAAAAGGCCTGCCAGAAACGTGAAGTGAACTGCGCTCCTCGATCTGAAACAACATGTAATGGCATGCCATGTAAGCGGACAATATGTTGAAGGAAAAGGTGAACCAAAGCCCGAGCCGTAGGGATTCCTTTGCTGGGTATGAAATGAGCCAATTTGGTTAAAGAATCCACTACCACCAGTACAGTGGTATATCCCTGACTCAATGGCAGGTCCACTATAAAATCCAATGATATGGTGTGCCATGGTACTGGCG
The DNA here is from genome assembly GCF_040938575.1 of Ambystoma mexicanum. Taxonomy (NCBI): domain Eukaryota; kingdom Metazoa; phylum Chordata; class Amphibia; order Caudata; family Ambystomatidae; genus Ambystoma; species Ambystoma mexicanum. The sequence goes on from NC_090928.1 coordinate 312,116,201, forward strand.
GAGTGGGTAAAGGGCGCAAGTGCCCAGCTGGTTTTCGATGGTCTGATTTGTTCCTCAAACAACATTCACATGTTTGTATATACTGCTGAACATCTTGCTTGAGACCTGGCCACCAAAAATGTCGAGTTAACAATTCACAGGTTTTTGCATTGCCGGGGTGCCCCACAAAAGGGGAATCATGACACCACCTGATGGCTTGTTGACGGATAACCGGTGTGGGTAGATACAAGGCTGTTCCAAAAAAGGGTAACCCATCCTTCACGGTTTTCTTCTTGCTTGGGTCGGTCCATTGGGCCAATTCCTGTGCGGTTAATGCTTTCCTGTTTTCCGTGAACATGTCATCTACCACTATAGATCCAATTATACGAGTTGGTGGTACGATAGGCTTTGGCTCTTCCGATTGATCGGTTTTTGAGTCTGGTTCTGGGTAGCGAGACAAAATATCAGCCTTCCTGTTCTCCACTCCAGGGCGGAATGTAACTACAAAATCGAAGTCCGCGAAGTACATGGCCCATCGCAATTGTCGGGGGCTAAGCGCCTTGGCGGATTTCAGGAATTGCAGATTTCTGTGATCAGTCAGGATTGTTATAGTGTGTTGGGCCCCCATCAGGTAGTGACGCCATTCACTGAATGCCGCTTTAATGGCTAGTAATTCTCTGTCCGCTATTACATAGTTACGTTCTGCTGGTAAGAGGGTACGAGAGTAATACGCTACTGGGTGCAACTGGCCGGTGTTATTCCGTTGGGACAAGATAGCTCCTAGAGCGTAACTTGAAGCGTCGGTTTCGATGACATAGGGGCGAGTAGGGTCCGCATGTGACAACACTGGGGCTGTAGTGAATGCCTTCTTTAAAGCTTGAAAACTTGTTTCTGCGGCCGTATCCCATTGGAACACTACTCCTTTCTTCAATAGGCGAGTAATTGGTTGTACTTTACTCGCGAACCCATCAATAAATCGGCGATAAAAGTTTGCAAACCCCAGTACTGTCTGCACATCCTTAACTGATGTTGGTGACGGCCAATCAATTATAGCCCGTACTTTGTTTTGGTCCATGGTTACTCCTTCTGGTGAAAGGATGAATCCTAGGAATTCCACCGTTGTTTGATGAAAAACACATTTCTCAAGTTTTGCATATAATTTGTGTTCCCTCAAACGTTGTAGTACGGCTTTTACATGCCCTTGATGCTCTTCCAGATCCCGAGAGTAGATGAGGATATCATCGATGTAGACGATAGCAAAGATGTCCAAATATCCCCGCAGAACCTCATCCAGGAAATGCTGAAAGGCGGCGGGTGCGTTACAGAGGCCGAATGATATTCGTAGAGCCCATACTTGGTTCTAAAGGCAGTCTTCCATTCGTCTCCCTCACGCACCCGCACCAAGTGGTAAGCCCCTCTTAGGTCGAGCTTGGTGTAAATCTTTGCATTCCGCACCTGGTCTAATAGAGTGGGTATTAAGGGCAGAGGGTACCGGTTCTTGATCGTTATCCTGTTGATTGCCCTATAGTCAATACAAGTCCTCAAGTCCCTGGTCTTTTTTGGGACGAAGAACAAGGGCGACGAAACCGGTGACATTGAGTGTCGAATAAACCCATTAGCCAGATTAGTCTCAATGTATTTCCGGAGGTGTTCGTTTTCAGCCTCCGTTAAAGCATAGATCCGACTACATGGCAACGCTGCTCCAGGCTCCAAATCAATCCTGCAGTCAAACGTCTGATGAGGCGGTAGGGTTTCCGCAGCGGCCTTACTGAAAACATCCCTGTAAGCTTGATAGACAGTTGGTAGGGCTTCCATGCTCCCAACCACATGCCCTTGGTTTGACACTGGCTGGATTTCCGGGATTCCGGCGGAGGGTCGACAGCAATGTTCTGAGCAATAGCTGGATGTAAAACGCACTGAGCCCTGAGTCCAGTGCACTTCCGGATTATGAGTTCTTAACCAGGGTAATCCTAAAATCATTCCAAACTGCGGTGCCGCAATTACATCGAATCGTATGTCCTCATGATGTCCAGAGGTGCATTCTAAATGTACCCACCTGGTCTGCTTGGTTATAGGACCCGACGTGAGCGGTGATCCGTCCACTGATTTGACCTCCTCCGGACACTCCTTGTTGCTAAGAGGTATTCGTAATTCTGATGCTAAGTCTTGATCAATAAAATTGCCTGTTGCTCCAGAGTCCACCATTAAGGTTACGGGCACTTGTTGGTTTGCCCAACTAACCTGACCAGAAAGTGTCACATGAGTTACCAGCGCATGATGGGTATTTGCCAAAAGTCTCGGGGTGTTTTCTAGTTGGCTCGCCCGGGCCACCCTCACTGGCGAGCTCTCTCGTTTCCCGCAAAGTCTTTCTTGGGTTTGTTTGGACAGTCTTTAACGAAGTGTCCCCCCTTACCGCAATACAGGCAGAGTTTTTCTCTGCGCCTCTTGTCTTTTTCCTCTTTAGTTAGAGGCCCACGTACTGTCCCTATCTGCATGGGTCCTTCAACTGATTTCTCGGGTCTTAATGCCTTAGGTTGTTGATCTAACCTAGCCACAGGCCTTACATCCCATTTTCTTTTGTCCTGCCTCCTTTCGCTTTGCCGTTGATCCAGTCGCAACGCAAGATCCATCATTGAGGAACAATTGTCCGGTTGAGGATCCACTTGTACAATGAGATCTTTCATCTCATCACGTAACCCTTGATAAAAGAGGGCTAAACGTTTTTCTTCCGGCCAATCTGTTTCCACAGCTAAGCGGTTAAACGTGGTTACATAAGTCACGAGATCCTTTCCACCCTGACGCAGAGAAAGCAACTCCCTATCCTTGATTAAAGTTGCAGCTTTGCGGTTAAAGATCTTTCCAAATTCCTCAAGAAAAACGTCCCAATCATACAGTATAAGATCATCCTTAGACACAAGGGGGGTGGCCCAAGACGCTGCGTCTCCACCCAGATACGATATCACAAATGCAGTCCGAGACTGGGCGTTGCGAAAAATGTTTGGCTTGGTGATAAAATGCAATTGACACTGCATGATGAACTGGTTGTATCGTTGAGGATCCCCATGATACCTTTCTGGAGCTGCTAATGGTAAAGGAGGTTCCGTTGACACATGTACTTGGACTGGGGTGGGTAGAGCGGGATCCCTGGGCAAGGGGGTAGCTTGAGCGGTACTTTGCAGAGTAAGTGTGTGCACCTGCCCTGCCAGATTTACATAGTCCTGGCGAGTAGCCTGTAATTCCCCTTTTAAATCTCGCAGGGCCGCAAGTACCTCCTCCATGGTGTCGTGCTACCCAGGCGCTTGACGATCCTTGGGCTTGCGCTACTGTCAGGTGCTCAATCTTGCGCAGGGGTAGCACGTACACCTACCTCCCCGTTGGGTCTTGGCACCCGGTTTGGTAGACAACACGGGTCACCGCGACCCGCCGGGGAAAGAGGGTTAGGGTCCGTTGATTGGATAGGTAGAGGGTTGTTTGGGTAACCAGGTAAAAGGGGAGGAAGGGTAGGAATGGGTTATGGATAAGAAGGGATTTAGGAAAGGTCCGCCTTGGTGTTCTGCCTGGGACTCCTGAGTTCGACGGTACTCCGCCCATGCACGCTTCCACACTCCCAACCTACTTGCCCCAAAACACTGTGACTTCTATACACGGTTCACTTACAGTATGGAAACACCATGGGAAAGGACATTATGAACATGCTACAGTTTCTGACATAGAGTTGGCAGTTTCATCTACCAACCCACAAGGTTAGCATTACCAATAACACCCAACACCTTTACAAGTAACCAAATGAGCACTTAGCTTTGTTTGATGGTGCCGGGTGGCGTGCCAGGCGACTGCCAGAGTTCGTTCCGTTAGACTACGGCGGCGCAGCGGGTTCTGGCCACTGATACTGTGGGATGCCGCTACAAGGGAATCAGAAACAAGAATGAGGTCAGGTCGCGGACTGGGCCCGTCGCATTACTCTCTCACGCTGATGTGTTCCCCCAAGAATCTGCAAGGGCCGTGTTGCTTCACACGGCAACAAATAGTGTAGACTGGGTTACGATCGCCCCAAGAATCTGCAAAGGCCGTGTTGCTTCACACGGCAACGAAATAGTTAAACTGAGTTACGAGGTGGCCACTTGGCCTTAACTAGTATCACCGGAGCTTTCCTCAGCCCGGCGCTCATACTGGCTAGGAAGTTGTGGGAGAATCAACAACGTTGTGCATGCACTACTGTTTGTTCTGTGAACCAACGGTTCATAAAAGCAGAGAAAGGCACTTATCTTGCCGGAGGCGCGGGGCCTGCAGAGGTCACAGGCGGGGAATGGCCCCGCGGGTCGCAGCCTGCAGGAGCCCTCAGCCTACACATCCGCTCCCATCCGAGTCTGTTAGCACAAGCGGGGATCCGTGCGCTCGTCGCGCGCATGCGCGGACCGTCGGGCGTTGTCCCACGTAGTTCCACTGCTTGCGAGCACGCAAGCTTGCTGGGACTTGTAGTTCTGGCTACCGGATGGCGTTTTCTGCCATCTGCAGCCAATGTTCTGCAACAAGGACACAACAGTGTTCTGAAATACAGTAAGTTATGGCTCCTACCGGACCTAATCCCCACACTGGACACAGCTGAGGCAGTGGGGGTCCTGACACAGGGAATGGATTCAAGCTTAATGGGAAATAGCAGTTTCTTAGAGGTCATTCCTTTGTGGTGGGATTTGTACAATACAAATGGAGGGGTATTCTGCATTGCGTTAAGTCAAGATTGAGAGGAATAGGTTGTGTCTGAGAAACCGTACAACTCTGAGATACCATTTGCACAATGGTGAGGGGAGCGGATTCCTCATGGAGAAGGCCCCAGCTTGTGGGGAAGCTGGTCTTGAAATTGAAACCCTTCACTGAATAAACAACCGAAGCATTATAACAAACACAATGAACCCACATTTATTTTTTATTTTCATCTTCATAATTATGGTGGTTAACCTTTAAAATGCAAAGCTGCATCAACAGCTCTACCTCTCAGAGAAAAAATTCAAATTACCAACAGTCCCCCCTGCCGCCTTAACATCCCCTTTAGTATTTTGAATTGTGGCTGGTGTGGCACTAGGAAGTATGTTGTGTGCACCTGCAAACCTTACCTACTCATCTAGTTCTGCCCTGCAATTGAGGTGGTCACACACATGCTAGTCCTCAGACTGGTGTCTACAGACTGAGGGTTGTTGCCTGGACCTCGTGTGTATTGATGCAGCACCATCACCCTATCGGCAGGACTACGCAGCACGGTAAAGGGCACGCTTTACAAGATTGTGTCAAACCCGAGCACAAACTGTGATTAACAAGTCAAGCTAGTAAGGCTCATGCACTAAACTGGACCAGATGAGAGTCTTGTGCGAATGATGGAAAGCCCCAGTGACAGAGTGGTGGGAGCAAGAAAACCCTGGTAATGCATGGATCTCTGTATCTCCTCTGGCAGTAGTTCTTTCTTGAATGTAGGTCAGGGAAGTCTTGGCTTCTGCTTCAATTCTGGCGAATGAGGCTGGCCTTAAAAGAGTGAGAAAGGATAGCGTGAGTATCTAGTAGTCCCCCACTTCAGCACGTAACGAGAACAGAGAAGGATTATCCCTATAAAGGAAAGGCTGGAGAGTCCAGTGTAGGTAGCTCCGTTACAACTGGCTGCAATATCCCCCTGATACTACCGGAGGATAGGGCTGCCCCTCTAGCGCCCCTGTGAGGGCCGGGCCAGCCTTGCACGATGAGTCTGGTCCCTCTTATTCCATCTCATGCTGGCTTCAGAGCCTAGCCTTTCTTTGCCTTTGTTATTCTGAATGCAGAGCTGGACTCTGTTCCTTTCTTGTTTAACATTTGCTGCAAAGACTGATCTATTTGATTCTCTCGTATGTTATTAGGACGGCAGAGCATGGGCCCTCTGCCCTGTTACATTATTCAAAGAGCCCCTCTGGCCTTTCTTTGCCTCTCCCTTGTCTCACTGCTTGCTTGCTTAATACATACCTCCTTGCCTGAACACTCAACATATTCTCCTTAACACAGCAATGGCAGCTGCAGTTAGTCTTAACTTCTATTTGTTCCGTGTCTTGAATTGGCCTCTCATTTCCGCTTTTCTGTCTGCTGCAGGGGAAAGGCATTTGCCAGTCACTGCCATGATGGTTCTACCTGGACATAAGAGGGCAACAGCTAGCCAATATTGGAAGAACATGGGCATATTATGCCAGAGGCTGGCAACTGCCTTCCTAATGCCTACACAAGAGTCACAACTCTTGCCTTTGTTTCTAACAGTATTTCAGTGGATGAAGAAATGCGAGAACACACATATTGCTTATAAATGAAGGGGATGATGTCACACTTGGTTAAGACATTTTGATCACGCCAGGAGCTAATTTCCAGCTGCAATTAAGCGATTACCTTTTAGACTTCTGGCTTTAAATAACATTAGTATCACCTGGAAAGGGTACGTACAACCAAAAGTAATAGGCTCCTCCCCCATCATGGCTGTAGGGGCCAGGCTCCAAACCAGGGCAAGTATCACTTGGAAAGCACAGAGGTTGCTCAACAGGGTTCCTGCAGCACGAGGGGTACACTACTCGTGGGCATGCATTATTGGAGGACATTCTTGCCCTGGTTTGGAGCCTGGCCCCTACAGCCATGATGGGGGAGGGGCCTATTACTTTTGGTTGTACGTACCCGTTGAGGGTGGGCAGACATTGCCTCCTGCTTTAGCCCACTAACAGCTCTGCTTTGCAATGTTATCATACATACCTGTCAGGTGGCATGTAATTCAATGCTACTAATGTTATCAGCCTCAGAAGTCTGGAATCCTTTGCCACATCAACTAGGGAACAGGCTTGCTACCTGACTCTAACCCATGTCTGAGTCGGCATCTGTCGCCCTGTGGGGAAGACACTCACAGAAAGAGCAGGGCACAGTGCCCTTGTGGGTTTTTCACACTTCTTCCTCGGGGTGGGCACAATTCACTCCGCAGAGAAAGTGGCACATGCTGGGCAACATTCTCCCACTTTGACAATGTCACCCAAAGAGTTAAATTGGCCATTTGAAATACCTCTGTCGACTTATTATTGCACAATCCACACTGATGGGTTTAAGCACCTGCTTAACGTGAGATGGCAATTAAGGGCATTTGCCAACGCACTCAAGAAGCACAGGACACCCTCTTATCGCGACATGCCATGCTCACTCATTCTGATCACGAATTGCCATTTATCTGGGGTAATGTTAAATGTATTTATTTATTTATTACATGTGAAGCATCACGCAAAACCCCCAAGCATCAAGGCGCAAAGTAAACTGCATGCAGTGGACCACTTCCATTGGCTCACGTTTTTACTTTTCTGCCACAAAATGGAAGATTTTAGCGGAAAAGGCAGGTGAAATCACATTGCTTTTCCATTTTGTAAGAGTGTAAATACCTTGCGCAATTAGCGATTGCTAGCGGAATTGACACTGGCTTACTCTGGACTCTGCCCGCTTTTACCAGGTTTAATTTCCAAGCAGATCCCAGAGGAATCCCTTTCCTTATTTCCAGCATGAGAATCCATGCTGGCAGTAAGGCCGCATTTGTCTGGTGGAGCGGGAAATACAGGGGGTTCTGGTGTGTCCACTCGGCTCCCGAACTCCACCCAGAAAATGCATGAAAACCTGGCCAATTAGAAAAAGCAACAGTAATAGTGTTTTCTACCACTATATCTGAACCAATTGACCAGGAAAATGCTGTGTTGCATTGGAAGCTGAATGCATTCACTCTGCCTATTATCCCACCGGATGATTAAGCCAGGGGCTGAACACAGGTGTTATATATTCCTGTGCACAATCTGCATTTGGAGCATTAACTAACTGAGCTACCTTACAAATGATATCTCCTCTGGGGCTTTACCGTTTTAACCCCTTAACTGCCATGGGTATTTCCCCCCAGTGCCAAGGCCTTTTTTGGTGATTTCGGTATGTCGCCATTCAATCCCTTGTAACTTCTTTGTTACATGAGATATTTCGGCCAAAGTTGGCCCCTTTTTTCCCACATGGAGGCGGTCGTAACGCCACCCAGGAATCCTAGTTTGTTGTAGGGGGGTGAGAGAAAATAACCAAAAAGGAGAACATTTGGGTTTTTTTCAGAAAATGCCAATAACATGTTGTACAAAGAAGCCTGTGGTGTTTTCCTTGTAAGAGCTAGGAACAAATTTGCTTGCTCTGCTGGATTCACCATTTTCCAGGCTTTCAAGAACAGATTGAGTGGAAACCAAAATAACATATTTTGATATGCTAATCAGCTGTTTTGTGAGAGGTAGGCGATTTTGGTGTTTTTTGTCCAATTGTACATGCGTGGACGGAATGGAAGAAAAGGGTAGGAAAGCTGATTGGGAAGCCAGAAAGGCATACATTTCTGAAAAGTAAACAATATTCCAAGTTCAGCAAGGGGTGATTTGCGCAGGTCAGGCAACAACTATGTAGGGAAAGAGTCCATAGTTTGGGGGGAAATCGGGAAAATGACAGAAAGAAAAACAGAATTTAAGCACATTTCACTCTGGTCACCCACCGAAACACGCAGCCAACAACACATGACCTACCTTCCCGCATTTCCACAGGTTTCCTGATGAAAACGGTAAGCACATGTGTGGGTGCACCTACCTGGGTGCAAAGGGAAGGGAAAACCCTAAAACACTGGTAAAACCAAGTCTTTTCGCACAGCAGATTTTCAGGAATTTTGCTCATGTGGACAACCTACAGATTTGGGCCTAGGGTGTCGAAGCCACGAAGGAAAACAGGGAACCCCATGCATTTCCGAAAAGAAGACACGCGTGGGAATCCACAGAGGTCTGACTTGCGCGAATCGCCCCATAATTGATGACCCACAATCCCTGACAAAGTCTGAAATTTGGTGGAAAAAACACAATTTTCACTTTGTCTGGGATTGTGGGTAATACATTCTGGGGCGATTCGCGCAAGTCAGACCCCTGTGGATTCCCACGGGTGTCTTCTTTTCGGAAATGCATGGGGTACCCTGTTTTCCTTCGTGGCTTCGACACCCTAGGCCCAAATCTCTAGGTTGTCTCCCCAAACCCTTTGGGGGTACCAGTGGTTTAGCCTTTTCCCTTTGCGCCCAGGTAGGTGTACCCACACATGTGAGGTACCTTTATGTCGGGACACCTGTGGGAACGTGGGAAGGTAGGACATGTGGTGTTGGTGGCGTGTTTCGGTGGGTGGCAAGAGGGAAATGTCTGAAAATTGTGTTTTTTTCACCAAATTTCAGACTTTGCCGGGGATTGTGGGTAATACATTCTGGGGCAATTCGCGCAAGTCAGACCTCTGTGGATCCCCACAGGTGTCTTCTTTTTGGAAATGCATGGGGTTCACTGTTTTCCTTGGTGGCTTCGACACCCTAGGCCCAAATCTGTATGTTGTCCACATGAGCAAAATCTGCTCTGCCGAAAGGCTTGGGGTTACCAGTGGGTTAGCCGTTTCCCTTTGTGCCCAGGTAGGTGTCCAGACAAAAACGTTACCTCATATGTGTGGATGCACATCGGAGAAAAGGGAAAAGGCCTACCCACTGATAACCCCAAGCCTTTCGGCAAAGCAGATTGTGCTCATGTGGACAACCTACAGATTTGGGCCTAGGGTGTCAAAGCCATCAAGGAAAACAGAAAGCCCCATGCATTTCCAAAAAGAAGACACCCGTGGGCACCCCCCTTTCCACTAAAAACATCCATGGTGGTTTAGTAACCCCCATACCCACCCAAAACAAGTTATCATTTTTTTTTGTTTTTGTTTTGTCTCTTTCCTAGGAGAAGATTGTGCTAGCAATCTGCCCCCAGGGAGGCCTACATGAGATGCCCCCCATCCATTTGGGGTGGGGGGAGAGGGCCACCCCCTTTCCACTAAAAACATCCATGGTTGTTCAGTGGCCCCCCACTCCCACCCAAAACAATTTATAATTTGTTTTATTTTTGTTTTGCCCCTTTCCTAGGGGCAGATGGGCACATATGTGTGGGCATCTTCCCCCAGGGGGGGTAAAACGTACTGTCCCACACTTGTGGGGTGGCTCTGCCAATATTTGCAGTGGCCTCCCCCCACCACAAATGGATGGGGGCATCTCGTGTACCCCTGCCCCAGGGAAGGCTACATAAGGTGCCCCCATCCACTTAGGGTGGGGGGAGAGGGCCACCCCCCATTTCAAACACAAACATTCCTGGTGGTCTAGTGGGCCCCCCACCCCCACTCAAAACAAGTTATAATATATATATATATATATATATATATATATATATATATATATATATATATATATATATATATATATATATTTGTTTTGCCCTTTCCTAGGGGCTGATGGGCACATGTGTGTGACCATCTGCCCCCAGAGGGGTGGCAAAACGTACTGCTCCAGGCTTGGGGGTAGGGTGGCTCTGCCAATATTTGCAGTGGCCTCTCCCCTCACCCCAAATGGATGGGGGCATCTCATGTACCCCTTCCTAGGGCCAGAAATCTGCTGCCAGGGAGGGCTACGTGAGGTGCCCCATCCACTTAGGGTGGGGGGGGAAGGCCACCCCCCTTTCAAACACAACAAATCCTGGTGGTCTAGTGGGCCCCCACCAACACCCAAAACAAGTTATAATATATATATAATGTTGTTGTGCCCTTCCCTAGGGGCAGATGGGCACATGTGTGTGGCCATCTGCCCCCAGGGAGGGTCAAAACATACTGCCCCAGGCTTGGGAGGGGTGGCTCTGCCAATATTTGCAGTGAACCCCCCCCCCCCAAATGGATGGGGGCATCTGCCCCCAGGGAGGGCTACATAGGGTGCCCCCATCCACCTTGGGTGGGGGGGAGAGGGCCACCCCCCTTGCAAAAATCCCTGGTGGCTAGTGGTCCCACCCGCACCCACCCCACCCAAAACTACGTTTTTAAAAGCAAATCCTTTTTTTGTTTGCCCCCCTTACCTGGGGCAGATGATCACCCATCTGCCCCAGTGTATTGCCCCATGCTTTAGGAGACAGGGGGGAGAGGGCAGCTTACATAGTAAGCAGCCCATCCCCACACTTCAAAAACAGATCCCCGCATGACACACCAAACACATATTCTGGGGGGGATAAATGATATTACATCCCCCCCACTTAGAATTGTGGATGGGTTTGTCCCCCCTGTGCCGCCATGTCCCACACCCATAGGGGGAGGGCGGTCTAAAAGCTGTGAGGGACAGAAGGAAAACCAGTGTTTGATAATTAAATATACTCTGGTATTAGCCGAGCAAGCGCAGCAAAACACGATCAGTAATCTACTTGAACTCCAAAATAAACACGCCAGATCAGCAGCGCTTGCTTGCTGCACACACGAGTCCCTGGGCCGTATACGCCACTGCTCAGCCAGGCCGCAGCGCACCTGGCGCAGATAAGAGCACAACACACTCACACACGATAACGAGGACCCACGACAACCATATTACACACAGAGGCCAGCACACTCACTCACCCATAACCTGAGTCCCACACCCAGGCCAGCACACTCACTCACTCCTGACCTGAATCCCACCCAGGCCAGCACACTCACCCTCAACCTGACTTGGTGTCACTTACTGTGTTTCAGTCAGAGCAGGCTTGACTTCCCCAAGGATCCGTCATCAGCCATTTCCTATTCTCTTCCCTCTCGGAGAGTGGCAGTGCTGTGCCCCTGCAGTTGGCACATATGAATGGGCTGGCTGTGTCACGGGTGGAGTGCCAGTAATCAAGGGATATAATGCAGCCCAGGAGCTCGACGGAACGCGCGCTGCCATGCAGAGGACTGGAGTACTGTACTGCGCCACACACGTGCTGCTGAAACGACAAGACAAAATGGAGGAACCCAGCACATGCACACGGCACCATGCTTGCTAGCTGTGGCCACGCCCCCTGCATTCCAATTGGAGGAATGCAGAGGTCGCAAAAGATTAGCAGGGGTTGCAACCCAATCAGCAGAGGTCGCTATTGCGACCTCTAACGACCCCTAAATGACATCCCTGCCCTGACCTCCGTAGGCCAACATGGACCCGGGGTCCAATGCAAAATACCACCTGAACTTACCACCTTGTCTTGTACTTGCACGGTAGGAATGTCACATGGCCAATATAACCGCTGTTGTTCTTTTCCCATGTCCCCCCGCCCCTGCCAACTTGTCTTGTGGCACCTGGAAACATTTGTGTATAGGCGCCATACAAATGTTTAGTAAATAAATAAATAGTGGAAAGACTAGCTCATGTTTAGTTTTCACAGGACCTAGAAGGTCAGAGGCTCGATCCATCTGATTGCCGGATGTTCCTCCATCTTCCAATGCTGTTAACGCAGAATTTTATTTCATCAAGGGGTGCTGTGCTTTGGCTGCATGACATGCGTGGGTACTCTATACTCAAAAACGCTGTTAACTGACGGATGCTTAATCATTTGGAGGAAAGGATGGCTTTACAAATTGGGAATTATGTTTTTGTTTTTTATATTTTTCTAACAGGTTGCCGGGCATTTGCTACATAGTGCTTTTGAGACCCAACAGTGTGTTGCAAAGCCTAGAGACTACATGAATCAATAGGCACAGAGGGGGTGATTACAACCCTGCTGGTCCGGTAACAACGGTGCCCATAGGCTTACCGGCACTGTTGTTACCGGACCGGCAGAGTACAAGTTTGCGGGCTGGATGCCCTCCCACCCGCCAGCTCTGACCTGATGGACAGAACTGCACCCGCCCGTAGACTTAGACGGTAGAACTGGCACCATTGTGAATGGTGCCGGTGTTACAGTCTTGCCCATTCCCATTGAGTCCTATGAGACTCAAATTGGAATGGGGAATACCATTTTTCCAGCGCCTGACTTCCCGGAATGCTGGGTCATAATAGCCTGGCACGGCTACCACCGGACTTGTAATGAGGCCCAGAGTCCAGAAGATGAATCAAACAGAAGAGACATTAGTGCATCACAGAGGACAGTGCTCTGGGTTTAGGGCTTACTAGATGACACTAAAATAGCAGATGCCCTTAAACACCCTTTCTCCAGACAGACCACAGTGGAACCTGTACTCCTCTGCTAACTACACATATCCTTGGCAATACCTAATCCCCCACACTAGCGTGAGAAGGGGGTTTAGATTCTATTAAAGACAAGGAGGCGAGTATTGTGCATTAGCAATCTTTACTCTGAACCACAGCAGCAAAGAAATAAAAACTTTGTAAAACGACATTTTTTGTAATAACACAACGTTATGAACACAATGCAATGTGAAACATCCCAATCCAACATGGTGGGCAGATCATGCCCTGGACGTAGCCAATGGGGTGCGAGCTAGTCCCATATAGGTCCATTCCTTTATCAACTTCTCCTCTTTCTGTCGCTGATCCTCTTCACACGCCCACCGAACATTTTCTCCACGCAGAACGAAGAACAAAGTCCCATGGAAACTGCGGAAACCGAAACCTTCTGCAACTTGGAACTGAACATCCCGCTTCTTCCTGTAGCAAAGCCATCAACCGAAAGCTGAAACAACAACCAACACCAGTAAGGGTGGGTGGGTGGGATAATACTTGCCTCCTTGTCTTTTATAGAATCTAAACCCCCTTCTCACGCTAGTGTGGGGGATTAGGTATTCTATGGCAGGACAGGAGGCTCATATTACGCAAGTTCAAAGCCTGTGCATTACATTCACAGCCACATGAGCAATACGTTTATGATAAAACGTCTTAAAAGTTGACTAATTTGACCAGTCAGCTGCTTTTAAAATCTGTTCCAAACTACCCCCCAGAAAGGCTGCTTTAGAGGCCATAGCGCCCCGGACTGAGTGGGGACCAAAAGAGGACGTGTCAACCCCTGCCTCCTGCATGACCCACTTGATCCATCTGGCCAAAGTAGAAGGGCAGACTGGCTTATGGGGTTTCCTGTAGGAAATCAGCAGCTGAGAGGTACTTAGAGGCCTAAAACCTTCCGTTTTAAACTCAAAACATTTCAAACAGTTGACCACACCTAATTTACAATCTTCAGGAAAAGCTGGATAGGATATTGAGGAAGTCAAGCATTTAGTCCTTCGTGAGATAAAGAAAGTAACCCCGTGAGGGGTGAACATCTTATTATCCAAATCCAGAGCTCTGATATCAGACACCCTCTTAATAGACACCAAATATAGTAACATAGAAAGTTTGGAAAATAACTGTTGTAAGGACAGATCTTCATTAGGGGGCCAGGACCTGAAGTGCTGAAGCACCATATTAACGTCCCAAAGAACCGAATACTTTGGTTCTGGTGGAACCTTAATACGAATAGATTTGAGGGCCCTACGCACTAAAAGGTGCCTACCCACCGGTTCTCCTTTAACCAAAAGGTGGCCCGCTGAAATAGCTGACCGAAAACCATTAACAGTCCTGTAGGCTTTTCCTTCCTTAAACAACTCCACTAGAAAATTAACTACTTCTACAGGAGAGGCAGAAACGGGATGTAGGTGCCTAGCCACACTCCAGCTAAACCAGCGGTTCCATGCTGAGGAATACCCAGACTTAGTAGAGGGCGCCCAGGAGTCCCTGATGACTGCCATAGAGTCTTGCGAAAGTCCTCTGAAGCACCAGGAAGAGGTGAAATCTTCCAAGCCATAAGGGCAAGGTGTCCTTGCAGGACCAGCTCGTGAGGAACACCCCCCAGATCCACCAGCAACTGGGGATTGAGAGGGAGAAGACGGGGAACATCTACCGCCAATTCCAGAAGGGCCAGGAACCAAACCTGAGAGGGCCAAAAGGGGTTGACCAGAACCAGAGACGCCGCTTGTCTGCGAACTTGGACCAGAACCCGAGCTATCATGGCACAAGGAGGGAAGGCATACCCCAACTGACCTGACCAATCCTGCAGGAAAGTGTTGGTGGCCAGAGCTAATGGATCTGGTCTCCAACTATAAAATCTGGGAACCTGACAATTTAGTCTCGATACAAACAAGTCTATCGCCAGGGGACCCCAAAGAGACGCTATGTGGGCAAAGAGAGACCTCTTCAACATCCAATCGCTCCTGTCTTGGACCTGGTGCCCCCCAGGTGATTGATGTACCTCACCGCAGAGATGTTGTCCATGCGGAGGAGAACACAACAATTCCCCTGATCTTTGAGGAGACTTCGAACAGCAAAGGACCCCTCTAACAACTCTAGACAATTGATATGCAGTTGTTACTCTGACTCCGACCATTTCCCCCCTGTGGAAACCTGACCCAATCTGGCTCCCCAACCTGCTCTGCTTGCATCTGACTCCAGAATGACATCCGGAGATGGCCCAAATATTGCTTTGCCATTCCAGGCCTCCATGTGTCTGAGCCACCACAGGAGTTCCAACCTGGCCTCTTGAGGCAAACCCACCATCTGCGAGTAAGAGAGACATTTGCGCAAATGCTTGGCTTTCAGGTGCTGTAGCGCTCTGTAATGAAGGGGAGCCGGGAAGATAGCTTGAATGGATGCCAACAGCATTCCCACAACTCTGGCTAACTGCCTGAGCGAGATCCTCCCTCTCCTGAGGAGCAGACGAATCTCCTTCCTTATCCTGGAAATTCTGCTGTCCGGGAGAAGAAGGATGCAGAGCTTTGAATCTATATCGAAGCCCAGAAACTGGATACATTGCGTAGGCTTCAATATGGATTTTTTGACATTTATCACAAAACCTAGATCCTGTAAAAGGGTCACAGTGAAATTCAGATGAGAGCACAGAGTTTGATAATTCTGGGCTAGCAGAAGCATGTCGTCCAGATAAATTATGATCTGAATCCCTCTGGATCTGAGGAGAGCCATCACGGGCCTCATGAGTTTGGTGAAACACCATGGGGCCGAACAGACCAAACGGAAGGGATGCAAACTGCCACACTCAACCCCCCATTGAAACTGAAGAAACTCCTGATGTGGGGGACATACGGGAACCACTAGGTAGGCGTCCTTGAGGTCTAACTTGACCATCCAGTACGCCGGGAGAAGGGTGTCCCTGAGCAAATGAATCCCTTCCATCTTGAAGTGGTGATATACCACAAAAGAGTTGAGGGCTTTTAAATTGATTACCGGGCGAATCCCTGGTCCAGCTTCGGGACTAGGAAAATGGAACTCAGAAAATGAGAGGCCCTGTAAGAGGCTCAGACTACCGCCTCCTTGGAGATGAGATCCCTTACTTCCACATCTATGAGGGATTGTTTGACCCCGTTGAACACCAAAGGAAGGGGATAAGACAACTGGCAAGGAGGGGCATAAAATTCTATCTGATAACCTTGAACAGTTTGTAACACCCAAGGACCCGAAGTGAGGGCCTCTCACTTTGGAAGAAACCTGGCTAGTCTGCCCCCTAGACTTTTGAGGGAAAAAACTTTTAACACCTGAGAAAGTACCTGGTGGCCCTCTTGATCTTCCGGCGCCTCTGCTTGCTGGCACGTCCTCCCCAGCTCAAGGTTTGTTGCGCCACGGGGTGCAAACTGGCGGGGACGGGAGGAGCCCTGGGTAAAGCGGCCAGAGGAGCGGGCCCTACCTCGTCCAGCCTTGTTAAAAACCTTTGGGGCAAATACCTTTTTTTATATTAGTTTGTGCTTTGTCCAGCGCCGTAAATGTATGAACATATGCTGACAGATCCTTGAGGAAAGAATCCCCAAACAAATTACCTTGAGCCAAAGGGCCCCCTTCCCTTTCTGACATGTCCGCCAGTTTAGAATCCAACCTCAGTAATACTGATTTCCTCCTTTCCCTACATATGGAGGCATTAGCGTTGCCGAGCAGGCAAACCGTGCGTTGGATCCATCCCCTTAATGCGTTAACATCTACCGGGGTATTAGAGGACGCTGCCTCTTCTGCCATTTCAAAAATCTGCGTGACTGGACCCAGGATGTCCAACAGTCTATCTTGACAACTATGCCACGCTTTATCGACCCCTTTCTTGTGGTCTTTCCCCTTCTGGGAAAGAAAAGCCACCATAGATTGGTCTATTTCTGGCGATAAAGCCACCTTGTCGGCGAGCATAGGTTTGGGACATTCCAACCTTAACTTATTACGTTCCTCTTTTGGCATAGGGCATCTGATTCAGAACTTGAGGAACGAGGAAACCTCTTCAGAGGGCTGCCACTCGGCTGACCTGGGGTGTTGTATTAGGGCAGGATCATAGAATGTTACTCCACTAACATCAAGAAGGGGACCCTCTGGAGGGGCAACTGAAGTCACCTTCCTTTTCCGCCTCTTCCGAATCATCTGAACTCTCTGAGGATGTGACAGTAATAGGAGGTTCTACCGCAGAAAAAGTGGCGGGGGCTGGCCATGGGGTAGAAGAGATGGGTTGTCTGGTCTCTTCCCACCCGCGCTTTAGGTTCCTCCTAGGGGAAGACAAAGGGGATATGGCAAGGGGAGGACTGAGTAGTCCCTGGATATGTTTAGTCTTGCTTGTGCACTTTTTAGGGGCTTGAACTGAAACAGATGGGGCAGCATCTTGTAAGGGATGAAAGTCCACATTGCGGGTTATTCAACTGTCAAAAGCAGAAGCCAAGGTGTTATTTAAACCAGTTAAGGCTGTGTCCAAAGAGGACTGAATAGCTTGCACCACCGAAGGCTGGGATTGACGGGGTTGAACCCCCATATTATCCCCCCGACTTATCACTTTTCTTGGCAGTGCATACTTGAGTGCTGGCATCTGCAGAGGAGGTAAGCACCCCTTTATCCATGACAGCATGCAACAATATTCCAAACTTCTGAAATATATTTTTCTTAAAATATATTATCAACCAGCAGGTTCAGCTGTAGTAACAACTTAAGCCGAGCAGGCTCAAATCTGTAACACAGGGTGACAAAACCTCAGGGAAGGGCTACGTAGGCTCTAACAGGCAGAGCCTGTAGTCTAGCAGACTGGGCTCGCGAGCAGCGTGTGAGGATTATAAACACCTTAAAACATTTTTATATACATATAAATCAGTACCTTGAAAATGTAATGTAATTAACTTAGTCACACTAAAGAAATTAAATTAGGTGGAGAGGAACCTCGAACCGCCAACTCTGTATCCAGAGAGTTGCACACCTACTGCGTGAGCCAGGGAGGCTCTGAGGAGAACACGCGCGCATGGCCAGTCAGAGCTAATCTCCCTGACACGGCCCTGGCGCGCCAACAACAAAGAGAACGCTGCGGCCCGTACAGGGCCGCAAGTGTAAAATGAATGTTTAAGCGTTCTACATAAACAACATGCAATACACACTTAGGAAACGCGGCGGCTTCAGGCGGCACTCACAACAAATGTAACAGGTGCGAGCGGGCCCAAGAACCATGCCGTGCTCGCCTGAGGAAACAAAAATTATGCCGCAAATATCTAATATATATAATGAAACACGCTCCCTAAGCGAACGCTGTCCTAGTACATTGAAATATATTCATAGGCAACAATGTAACACGATATATTCTAAGTAAGACTGGAGGTGTGACTTAGCTGTGGGACAGCAGCAAAGAAAGAGGAGGAGTTGATAAAGGAATGGACCTATATGAGACTGGCTTGCACCCTATTGGCGACCTCCAGGGTATGACCGGCCCACCATGTTGGACTGGGATGTTTCCCATTGCATTGTGTTCATAACGTTGTGTTATTACAAAAAATGTTGTTTTACAAAGTTTTTATTTCTTTGCTGCTGTGGTTCAGAGTAAAGATTGCTAATGCATAATATGAGCCTCCTGTCTTGCCATAGAATTGTTTTCAGTGCCTCGGAATTGGATGGCAATGGTGCAGAAACCTCTACTTCGATGCAGTACTTGGCAATGGCATGAGTCTATGGGATTTTCATACCCAAACCTGGAAATGGTGTGAATGCTTGGGCCTTACCTGGTATGTTATAGCAAAATAGCACATTGTGTCATTGATATGATAGGTTATTTATAACGCGTTAAATACCCAGAGGTTTCTAAGCATGGACCCGGGGATCTAACCTGTGTTCCTCCGTGTCGTCTTGCTTCCAAGGTGAGCACGTTGCCGCTGAGCTATCTTCCCGGGACCCGTTGACTAATGCTACTTCATAGGCATATTACAGCAATAGCAGGTGACTGGTGTCAGCCCATGGAGACATGAGCAGTGCCTATATACCTGCCAAACCTATTGGCTTTGTCAATGCTTGTTTAGAAAACGTGTTTCATTTATTAGATTCCACAGATGATGCTGGAAATCAATGGTCTAAGTCATGAATGAATCATGACCATTGTTAGCTAATATGCGAAGGATGCTAAACAACATTTTGGCGTGTACACAAAGCACATCTTTATCACAAATGTATTGCCACAAAAATTGCAAAACGCATCCAGGCATTGGCCACCTGCAACTGAGAGCCTACATACAGCGCGCGAAAGCAGCGTCATGTGATGAAGCTCCAGACGCAGGGACACAATGCGTAAACGAGATGAAGGTCCCTGGGGAACTTGCAATCGGGAAGGTCATGCGCTCTGCTGAGTCTGCTTGTCCTCTGTGAATCAGATAGTTACCAATGAACTGCATCACTGCGGAAGCAGAAATGAGAAAAATAGCGAGGGGCTGTTTAAAAAAAATTAAAAAAAGAAGTGTTCTGTTTATACTACTTCTTTTTCTGAATCTATATTTTACAAGTGTAAAAAGCGTATTGCCACATGCCTGCAAATTCCGTCAGGCACAGGCCCGCGCCAGTAGTTGGCTGGCTTGCAGAGCGTGACCCGGAATGATAAAACAGTGGTAGCAGTAAAAGGCCGTACTGTGCTTGCCTACCCTACGGTAATGAGCAGAGAGTCCTCTGTCTTCAGCGTGCATAGACCGCGTTGTCCCTACGGTTCTTGTTGATCAGACGCAGTCCCTACCCGCGTGCTAATTAATGGCTTCCTGTGACCAGTATTAATAAGTGTCCAGGTTCTCCGAATTGCAAGTAAGAACGTGGTCAGGCAGTTTGCTTGTCTTGCAAATTGCCAAAGCCATCAGTTACGGTGTTTGTACAGTGTTCAGCCGCACCCAGAGGGATTGTGGAATGAGTTATCATAGATAGCCAAAGGAATAATAACAAAAGCAACTGTTTGTTCTCTGATAATGAAACACACGTGTTATCTAAGGCCCTTTGTTAGAAATGTTTTCCAGAAGGGAAGGATCCAGAAGACCAAACCAATAGTGGCTAAACATGGTGCCTGTCAAGTTTATCCCAAACTCATTCAATAATAGTGTGACAATAAAGCTGTGTGGCTTTACTCTCAGGAGGGGTGTGCTGTAATCATGGTACAGTTAGGCCAATGCACATTACAAGACACGAACAACATATGACCAATATACTGTAAATATATGTGTACACACACGCAAACACATATGTTTTATTTATGAAGTGTTGGGGTGGGGAAGATTTGATCGAAACATTTTTACCTAATGGAGAAGTGATCGAATCTATTTTACCTAAATCGTAATTAACTTTTATTTTATATGGGGGCAGACCCCTCGCAACCCCCCTTTCCCCTTCCTACCCTTTTATCCTTACCCCACACCCCACCTATTATGCACTAGACATATACAACATTACCTACCATTTTCGTATAAATTCGGTCACTTCGGTCACTTCTCCTTCGGTAAAATTACAAAGTCATCGTACTATTCAAATAAGTAGTAAAGGTAAGTAACATATTACAGTTTGAACAGAAAACACCCAGTAGTGGGTTTAAATGCTCTATACTTTCTCTAAACCGTAGTTTAAAAGACAGTCACTAACAGTGCAATGCTAAACACTGCAGGTTATGAAAGAAGCGAGCAAAAGGCATTACACACTAAGGCAAACTCTAAGCCACAAAGCAAGTGTGTTAATACAGAAGGTGCGTTGCTGTGTGAATAAAGAACCCAGTACACTCACAAAATCAAGTAGCAACAAACAGATATGAAACACATGTTACCTATAATAGACAATACATTGATTCAAGACCAGTGATTTACTATTTTGAAAGGATTATAAAAACACCTGTAGAGTTTTAAATTACACTGATTGTCCTGAAAGCTCTGGGGACCAAAGGGGCACCAACACAAAATGGCAAAGTACAGTGAAGTTCCATTTCCAGTCACCGTAGCAGAGTTTTTTTTTTAAAGTCCTCGTATATAAATCAAAGGGTTCAACCCTATAGGTATCCCGCAGTTCTAGGTAAAAGGAAGCTGATATGTACCTACTGCCTATAGGTGTGGGGAAAGTGACAACTGCGCAGTTGGGGAGTTCTGGACACCCCACAGAAGACTTACAGACCACGGTCCAAGAACTAGAGGCCCGGATAATGATGGTTGAAGGGCGTGATCTACAGTTACACATATAAAGAATACCCAGCCCAGAGGGCACACAAGGAACTCTGCACCCAGGGTGAAGTGCCCTGAAGGATGGCATAGGCAATTGGATTGGGGCCCAAGGATCCGAGTACACATCCAGAGCTGGCTGCAGTGTGCATAATTTATGGAATGCAGATGGTCATGTAGGTTTTGGCATGAAGGCTTGGTCTTGATGGCGGTGCTTGGTGTCTTCAGTTAGTTGAAGTAGAACCCCAAAGGGTAACATAGCCCAGACAAAGGGCCTCATTACATGTCTGCCGGTCCGGAAACAAAGGTGCTGGTAAACTCACCTGCACCCTTGTTTCTGGACCGGCAAGCTAGGAGTCTGCCTGCCAGAGCCATTGTGCCCGACAGGGCTGACCCTGCTGGGCGCAGCGGCCACGGTAGGCAGTCCGGTCACGGAAGCACCGGCACCGTTAGCAACGATCCCAGCGCTTCCATGTCCTACAGGACTCTATGGAAACAAGGACTTAGATTTTACCGACAACTGACTTCCTAGGCCTCCGGACTTGTATTCTCCCGTGGCACCAAGAAGTCAGGCGTGGTAACGTTTTACGAGCCCGGCGGCAACCTGCCAGCAGCACCGGCAGGGTTACCGCCAGACTCGTAATGAGGCCCAGAGAAGAAATGAAGAGGCGTTAATCTGTCAAGACGACCCACAGCAAGGAGGACACCACTGCAGCAATAGAGGTGACAGAGCAGACACAGGGAATCCAGCATGGTGACAGCAGGCTGTGGGAAGAACAAACCTTATAGCCAGGTAGCAGAGACAAACCCGCAGTGGAGGATGGTAGCATAAGGTGAACCAAAATGTCCCATGATGAGTAGGTTCAAGTTGCGTAGCAGCAAGCAAACCGGGGCTGCCACCTCAGCGGCCCAATAAGTAGAGGAAGGCTTCCATGGAGCACCAAGACTGCAGGTCCAGAGAATCCCAAAATTAAGGGTTAAGGGAAGCAGCTGACGAGGCCAGCCAGGAGTATTCCAACAAAGTACACGCAAAAGACTTCCACAGCAGGACAGGGATCAACCGTCAAGCAGTTACAGCAGTGTCAGGAGCCATCCATCTTGCTAGCAAACTGATCCCAGCATGGTACAGGGTATACACACTGATCCAAGGGCTGCCTAAGCTAGTCCACCAACTGACTGATGTGCAGCATCAGGATGAAGCAGCTGGCCAATCAAGGCTGGCCAGCTAAACCTCAAAATACTCAGGCACACTGACTCATATGTGGACTGGTATGTCTGGTAGAATCCAAACCAACTCATACAGGAAAGGCATCTCCACAAAATGCCCATTGTGGGCTCCAAAAGAGTGTACATTGACAGACCAGTCATTTTGGCCAACCCTCATGATCCGAGCAAAGAAAGGCCACACAAGAAAACAGATATAGTATAAGTCTTCTACAAACCCTTAGTGACCAAACGGTCACCATACATGGGAAATTGGTTACCAACGCGATGAAAGACTACAGACATCATGTAGCCAAAATCAAATTACACAGTTGCCACCAGCCTACTCCCCAACAGACCTTTTGGTGATAAACATCACATAGGGACTACTGGAGTGTTGCCCTGCTGGCTACATCTACATGACGTACTAAGCCCAGCACATTTAAAATGAGCTGCATTGGCAAAGGGCCATCACTAGATGTCTCTCTGACCAAGAAGCACAGTAAAACATCCCGGAAAGGATGAACAAAGTTTTGGAGTCTTACAAAGTTAGAAAAGGTAAATAAAAAGGGATTTCTAGCCTTGCACACAGATTGTGACAAAAACTAAAATCGGCCTGACATACTCTAAAGAGATGTGAATCAGTAGCAGAAGCAGCTTACCGACAATACAACATTAAGTACAAAATAAAAGAAATGTCCAAGCAACATTTTCATTGAATTGCACTTTCCGTAAACACAGGCAACCAATACAAACCCTAAACACCCACACCTGTAAGTCAAGTACACATAAAATGGAGAGTAGTGATATATGGACTGTAGATTGGTTATTATAATGCAGGAGGGAAACAATTCAAACAAGAATGAAATATACAGTAGGAACACAAAAATAAATTGGTTACCTTAAAATATCTATATAACTATGTAACTACCTAGTCACTGAGGCCAGAGGCAAATGATAGGTATGTAACTGTATGTAACTGTATTTATTAAGTGCAAACCAAGGCCGGAGGCATCTGGGCACTGACAGCAACACATGTGTCCCTACAGATATGCCATTAACCAATACAAGCATGTTTTAAGAGTTTTTCGAAAATGGAGGTGATCAGAGATCCCTCGTAGGTGACCAGGAAGAGAGTTCCACAGAGCCGGAGCCAGGATGGAGAAGGGTCGTCCTCCAGCCTGCGACTTATGAAAATGGGGAACTTCCAAATGGTTTTGAGAAGCTGATCACAAAACCTGTCAAGGAACATAGAAGGTTAGTTTAGCTCGAAGAAAAGCGGGTCCGGAGAGATAAATAGCCCGATGTACATTGCAGAGAACCTTAAACTTAATCCGGCTTCTCACCGGGAGCCAATGAAGCTCAGCCAACAGCGCGGCTGAGTGTGCAGGCCTAGAAACATTCAGAGATAAACGTGCTGAAGAATTTTGTAGAATCTGGAGCCTCCTGACTAGAAAATCAGACTGTCCCAGCTAAATACCATTACAATAGACCAGATAGCCCACAATCCAAGCAGTGACTACTGAAGAGCGAAGCTGAACTGGAATAAATGGAGGAATCTTCCTTAGAAGTTTAAGTCTAAGGAACCAAGCTTTACAAACAGAAGCAATCTGGGCTTCTCAGGAACCAGTGGGAAGAAGCGTTATCTCTAAACTCTTAACACATGCATTAGGAGCCAGACAGGGACTCAAAGAGTCCGGACAAAAATCTGAATGCCAAAAAGAGTGAGAATCCATAGAGGCACCCACTAGGATTTCTGTTTTCTCCACATTCAACCTCAGCCAATTCCTAGACACACAAATAGGTGTTAAAGGTACATAGAATTTCTTTGAAATGGAGCACCTATTCCACAAGTTTACTAACTTAGTCTCTTAAGCAGGTTCAACAGCATCATGCAGGCTTCTTAGCGATTCTCATAATAGCAGAACGCAAAGATTCATTCCAGGCATAGTGCCCGGAAGCTTTACTCAGAAGGCTGCCAGGTGCGTGAAGAGCCAAGCTGTTCAGGCAGGGGATCGAATTCAGTGCGCATTCTCAAGAAAAGTGCAGGTTCTTCTTGGATGAAAAGTAATTGTGCTGGAGGTACTGCTCTTGGACTTAGAAAAGATTGTGGGTGCTTTTCCCAGTACCGGGAGGAAATTGTGCTGTGCCAATACCAGCCGTTACAGACATCCCAAGTGCAAAAGTGAAGATCAGACAACAGCAACTTCAACATTTTTTTTTTTTTTTGTAATGCAAGCAGCTCCTGGGCTGTGGCCAGCACCATGTGGCTATTTACTTCTGGAGTGGCTGGCTTTCTTGTTCAGGCCTCTTAAAAAAAAGAAGAAAAATAAGAACAGGAGTGCCACAAGCCTAACACTTTCAGCACTGACCCTAAATAAGAAAGAACAGGAATACCAAATAATGTGTCTTTCTGGAATTCTATACAATAATTGCCAGACTAATTAAAGGTTTATTTCAGGCACACTTCAGGGGTGAGTCACTGATTTAGTCTGTTCTTAAACGCCTCAACTCAGTCTTTCATCCTTCTTAGGTCGATGAATGAGTACCAACACAGATCGGGTGATAGTGGGTGTATATTTTTTCTATATAAAGTGCTTAAGCGTAAGTGCTATATAATAACACATCATTATCAGTTGGTAATTGGACGTCTGCTTGCATTCACAGTAATTTGGTAATATGGGCCTATACACACTGATCTTAACGATACACATGGCGATATCGTAACCATATTTTTCGTAGTGTACAATGCTATGCGATGCCACTTCCTGTTTTGTCAACGGGTGAAAGGTTGTGTTCCATCGCCTCCCGCGATATCACTTCGGGGTGGGGTCAAATTACATCACGTCCTGTGATGTCATCAGGGGTCAAGGGTTGCTTGATGTCACTTCCGCTACCCATGGCATTTTGATGAAATGACGTCCTTGCTTGTCCTCTATACGTACTGGAAAGGTGGGGAGTATCAAGGTGCCCCAAACCCTCACTGATGGCAACAAAAGAAAAAGAACGAGTTATCACTGTATGTACTGTGTAGGGTACCTGCATATGTGTAACTAGCAGAGAAGTACATCTATTCCCCAGATGTAAGTCCCAAGGGGAAGTTACAGAGTTAAGTGAATGTTATAGGGTTCACCTTGGCTAGGGAAAACCCTGCAATGACGAGCTGGGGAAAATGATAGAGTATTCCCGATGGAAGAAGGGTGTCTTATGCTCTGTTCCCCCTTTCCATGAGGAAAAAAGTGTGTCACTTGACACACTTTTTTCCTCAAGGAAAGGGGGAATATTGCATTGAAAGCATATAGCCAATTGTGGGTATATGTGATGGTCGGGTTGAAAAACACGGCGAAATGTGTTGTGATGCATACTCACTGCAATGAAATGGTGTTCATAAGAGAAAGACACAGCACTTTTTTGTGAACCATTAGGTTTTTATAAATGTAGTTTGATCTTTTTATGATTGTGTTTTATGAATTTGATAGACATTAAAATATGTATATTTTTTGAAGGATCTTGTGTGCCTACCTGAAATTGGAAAGGGTGGAGTGTGTATGTGTCTGGCAGATGCCATAGACAGTTCTATAGCCTAAAAGGAGGAAGCCGTTTTTATGGGTTTTTTAGTGTTTAATATAGTGTAATCCTCTCCCATACGGCCCCTAAAAAGAGGACAATACAGCTCTGCTTAGCTGATAACCAACGCATTTTGAGACAATTCTCTTCTTCAGGGGCGAAACATATTTTCCAACATAACCTATAGATAAAAATTAAACGTACATTTAAATTATTTTGAGTATCTATATAAAATCATATTGTGTTGTACATTACATATGAATCAAATCTTTGGATATATTCTGAAATATGCAGTCCTAAAATCCATAGTAATTTTGATTAGGATGATCAAATCTTCTAGTCAAGTGTACTTAACCCTGCTAATCATTTTTCGGTTTGATCCAGTAGAATAGTTGGTTCAATTAACTTTTTAATACAACCTCAGGTCTGAATATTCTAATCCAGACTTAAGTATTTCTTGTGCTAAAAATATAGTTACTGACCTTGTCTTGTTTCCTACGCAATCATGTGTGGATTGGCTTAATAGGATGAAAGATCTTCCTTTTTTAATAAAATGCAGTATGTAGGCGATATGTTTTTCTTACGGCATCCTTACTTGGACTCTTAACCTGTAGCAATGGATATGAAGAGAATCAATTTGGGCCTGTATTTAAAGTCATAGTATAGCCTATAGTGTGGACTCGATGGGTTATTAGATTCCGTATCTTCAATGAAGGATTTCTAGCTCCTATATATTAAGGCAGATAATTCTCTTGCAGAATTTGGTTCTTTGCAGTGGTCCATATAGGTAGTTTCTACAACACATATATGGCTTTGTGATATTACAGCTTCTACTATTGTGAACAAGATAGTTATTGTACTTTGTAAACATCATACCTTCAAAAGTCGATATGTTCAAGTTCAATCTCTTAACGATAGGGCAGGTAGTGGTTATTCCCATTCTGGTTAATCCCTACTGGCAATTTCTACAACAAATGTATATATAATTGTTGCTAAATAAAATCCACTCATACCTCTAAGATCGTTGTTATTAAACTACAGTTTAAAAACATACCATAGGTATTGCTATGTCCAGTACAAGTTCAATGGAGGATGGACTCTAACTCTTCAAAATGGAGTACATCTAGTAATTCAATGCTGCGCGTCTCTTCTCCACGTTCCTGTGTGGATAAATAATAATCTAGGATCCTATGTTAAAAGAATGTCATGATGGAACATCCTAACTGCAAGTTCTCGGTGGTACTTACTTAGGGACTCGCTCAGATCCGGATGCGGTTCATCTACCTTCCCATGGATGAATTAAAGGAGAATAAAATGTCCGCATAAAATAGCGGTAGATTTGCGTGACGTCATTACGTTGGAGACGTGAATACCATCATGATTATGAAAAAAACAAGTCTTTCCAAATGGGACTTATTTGAACACGATAGAATGCGTGTTAGATAGGTAAGCCAAAACAAGTTTTTGGAAACATTATGTGGTCTGATTATTATTTAAGAATAGTAACGGTCAACTAAATATTCCTATGGAGCTCAATGGTGTCGTCATCACATACTGAACGCGCACAACTTCACATATGTAAACACATTTCTGACGTTTACCCAAATGGGAGAGTTTCAAGAGTGATGGATATCAAAGATTGGGAGGATAAATCTATGTTAACGTTTTACCATATGAATGAGGGATATAATCCTAAGTATATGATTTTTTTGTTGATATCATCACGGTATTAAGATGAACACTCAATGTCTTTATTAAGTCCCGTTTGTACTTAACTTGGTGAGCTTTGGGAGTTCATAAAGAAAACTATATCCCTTGAGAACGTATTTAAAAGAAATACCATTCTAATATGCAGGTGTGAAGCCTTGTTGAATTACTGAACAATTTCGCGATTACCTAGTACTATGTATGTCTAACCTGGTCCTGATGTCTATCTGTATAGTTTAGATGATGTGTTAGTAAAACTCAAAAGTGTTAGATTACCAAACATTAAATATTAGCTGTATTTGATAGACTGCCAACGGTTTGGAATGGATGTAAATATTAATGCTTGATAATGTTTTATAGCATAATAAAGGGTTGAACCATACAGCAGATATGACTATCAACCACCTAATCTAGTAATCTATCATCTGGCTCTGAGGGTGCACACTCTAAGTTGCTATCAGTATCAATTCAATAACATGTACATGCAGATATAGTACATTGGTTTACATTTCTACCCTGGACATAGAACATTTTGTACAACACAAGTCATATACATAAAAGGTAACATTCTTGATCCAAGATCCTGCTGTTTATCCATGATCTGTCTGCATAGTGGAGTTCACATTCTTTTTTGTACCTATCCTGGATTGGACTACCGTCTATCAAGGGAGAGTTATTTTTATGTTTTTTTAAAGGCGTTTTTTTAGAGAAAAGGGCCAAGGTAGTATTCCTCATTAAGCCCATGAGGTGTCATAGCATCTAGTCGGTGTATCCAATATAATTCTCTCTGTGCTAACCTTTTGGCTAAGTCTCCGCCTCTTGGAAGGGGGTGAATTATCTCCAATATGACCCATCTAAGCTGTGACAAGTGGTGTCCATTCTCTTTAAAGTGTCTAAATACTGGCAATTTGGTATTTCCTGTTCTGATGTCAGATTTGTGCTCCGCCCACCATTCTTTCGCTTTGCGGCTGGTCTTACCAACATAGTATTTGCTGCACGTGCATCTAAGTGTGTATACTACATTTTTAGTATCGCGGGTTGCAAAATCCTTTAGTGGTATTTTCTTCCCACTGTTTGGGTGTCTGACGTGGTCCCCCTTGATAAGGTTTGCACAAAGTTGGCAGTTAAGGCATGCATACGTGCCTTGTTTCCGTTTTTTCAAGGTTCCCTGATTTTGTTTCTTGGTTTTTTCAGCTCTGATAAGGCTATCTTTGAAATTCTTGCCTCTTTTGTACGCCAACATTGGTGGTTCGGGAAACAGTCTGTGAGGGTTAGGATCTGATTTTGAGTTTTGCTCAGTTACCTTGACATATTATTTTGAACAAAGCTTTTTCCTTTTATTTATTGTTCTAAAAAAAGGGCAGGCAATTTATTTTTTTTTGTATAGGCCATTTTGTTTTTACTGACACTGACTAGGACTCTGCTTTTTTACTTTGACGGTTGAGAGTGCTCCCATCTCTAGCTATAGGGCAGGCTATGAGTTTTTCAAACCCCTTCTCAAGTTACAATAAAGGTTTCTGAACTTGCTAATCTTGTGTCTGTGTCTACTTGTGATACCATGCCTCCTTTACAGCAGGCTTTAGGTTTATTACTATAGGCCCTTTTATTTTGACTAAGGACTGACTAGAACTGTATTTTCTTTTTTGTTTGATGGCCGAGAATACTCCCATCTTAGTTACAGGGAAAGATGGGAGTGTTCCAACACCTTTTAAACCATCAGTAAAGGTTTTGAAATGTGCAGCTCTTGTGTCAGTGTCTACTTGTGATACCATGCCTCCCTCACATATGGTGTCAGTTGTGGGATACAACTCAATTGAAACAAGTTGGGGAATCCTAAAATTTCAGAAACTTAGTAACTGAGCCTCAGACACCACTACCGCAACAAAAATTGAAAACCAATGTTGATTATTGTTATACCGCCCGAAGGAGAAAATAAAAATTTGAAATAGACAGCAATAACCGGATTTATAGTATAAAAGAAAACCCTTTTTTCCCCAAATACGTATCCCTGTCATCCAGCAAGACCTATTTATTCAGTCTCATGTTTTACTGGATACCCAACCTCTCTCTGATTACCATATACAACAGTGGGATCGGCTAGTCCTAAAAATAAGACCATCCCGGGTCTTTATTAGGCCTGGGGCATTGAGTTCCCCTTTACGGAAAAATCTCTCTTTAATGCTGAATCACCCTCTGATTCTGGTCTATCTGGTGTAAAGCCAGGTACTCCAGCTCTCTACCTCAATTGCAATCAGCACAGAGGGACTAGAGTTTTTTTAAACCGCCTCTGGGGGAAACAAGGCCATCTTCATTTCAGGATCTGAGGACGAGTCAGAAAGAACCCTCACACCTCCTTGGAATATGGCCTCAATTGAAGATATGCTAGCACAGTTAGCCGCCCATCAGATACAAGCAGAAACACGCCTCCAATCAAGCTTAGAGCAACTAGTTGCATTACAAATGACCCCCTATTACCTCAAGGCATACGACAACCGCTATCAAGATGGAGAAGATATGGGGATTCCTAGCAGAGCAGTTTGGATGGACTCAGAACCTAAAAACCTGTTTGTTGGGACCACTATTGAAGGGGGAATTGCAGGCTTCCTGCCAGTTGCTTAATCTCCCAGCAGAGGTTACATTTGCATCTATTAAAGAGGGGCTCCTGAAAAGGGTAGGTCAAACCAGCAACTTCTAAAGACAAAAGCTCAGAAGTATCCGACTAGCTCTGGGAGAAACCCCTTTGGAATTGGGAGAGTGGATTTAAAACACCATATCTTTATGGGTAGCCAAAATGACTCTGGCCGAACTGATAGAGATGCTAACCCTGGAACAGTTTATTAATTCTTTGTGACAACCTGGGTATCACCGATCAGGCTTTGGCCTGGCTGACCTCTTTCCTTTCTGATCGATCCTCCCAGGTACAACTTGGTTCCTCTCTACCTGTGGTGTTCCCCGGAGGTCTAACGTCTCGCCCTGGTTTTTCAACCAATACCTGGTAACTCTCACCTACTGCATTTCCATTTTCTGCTCCAACTTCCAGTGCTATGCTGATGACACCCAACTCTTTTTCAGGCTTCCCTCAGTGACCTCCTCTCTTTCCATCATCTCCGATTGCCTAATCGCCATTCAAAATTGTTGTGCCACCAACGATCTTTGTCTAAATGCCAACAAGACTGAGATCCTCCTCATTGGTACACCTTCACCATCCTTTCCCCTCACTCTCTGCCCGGCCTCCCTGGGCCCTCCTCCTACCCCTAACTGCGAGGTCAAGAATATCTGGGTCACTTTCCTTCTCCACAAACATCGCTGAGGCATTCTGCCTTTCCTCTCCTACGCTCAGAAGCTCACTGTCTGCCAAGCTCTGGTTCTCTCTAGGTTGGACTACTGTAACAGCCTCTTTCTAAATCTACCTGCCTCTACTCTCCGCCCTTTACAACTAACCGTGAACAGGATTGCGAGACGTGTCCTTGGCCTCAAGCCCTGAGATCGTATCTCTCCAGCTCTGAAATCCCTTTGTTGGCTCCCAGTGGATACAAGGATTACATTTAAAACTCTCTACATTGTCCACAAGTCTTTCTGGGGCCTCTGTCCAAAATACCTTCAACTATCCCTCTGTAAATACCTCCCCTCTTGAGCCCTTCACTCCTCTACTTCTAACTCCCTTAGGGTCAGTCGTTTTTCAAAGAAACAAGCTGGAGCCAGATCTCTGTCTTTGGCTGGGGCCTCCCTTCGGAACAGCATCCCGGCCACCTTGAAACTTGAGGAGAACCATCACCGGTTCCGGAAACACCTCAAGACCTTCCTCTTTGCTTCTGATATTGCCCCGCTTCTCCCCTGCTGATCTGTTTTCTCTCTCGGCACTGTGCACCTGGGCACCCTCTGTCCTTCGGGCCCAAGTACCTGCTCACTCTGCCTCCCTCCTGCACTGCCTCCGGGCCACCTCTTGCACTGGGATCGGTATCTGTACCCATACAGTCCCCATTTCACTTCTGCACTTATCAGATGTACCATAGCTGGCTAATCATGCACTTGCCACTGGCTGGCTGTACTACCTTTTTTGCACTGCTTGTATTTATTTATTTAGTGCACTTATTATTTATTCTGTTCTCCCTTCTGTTCTGCACATTCCACTTTTCCCCCTCCACGCAGTTTTCCCCCCCCTTTCCCTTTTCCGTGCACTTGCACGTTCTTAATGTCACTGGGTCTAGTAAGATCGTTGTTTTTCTTCTCTCTTGTCCCCCTCCCTTTGCTTGGTCATGCTCTGAAACACTTGTCTATGAGCACGATATAAATAAAATATCATATCATATCATATATATACCTATTTACAAAAAGCAGTGTTCCAATTGAACAAACTAAGCCTCAAACTAGCCATTGAGATTACTCCAAATCATTTAATGGCTATGAAACATTTCCATTCCCTACATAAGAACAAGGATAGCAAAGATCACAAGACTCCCTACTGCCCTAACCCATGAAAGAAAAAAACAGAACTAAGAAAACTAGAGCCTAGAATCAGAGAGGAGACAAGGAGAGAAGAGTTTAAGAGGGTTAAGCATCAACCACCAACCTATTTTTCATTCAAGGAGACAGGTCATATAGCTAGACACTGTCCAAAAAATCCAAAAGAAGAACCAATGGAAATAGGATGCTTGAGAGGGGAGGAAGGAGAAGTTCCGGAAGAAGATTTAGAATCAGTTAGCATATGCTTGTGTCAGTCACCAATGGAATTTAATTATGAGAAGGCTTTTGTGAATGGGAGGATCGTAGATGCTTTAATAGACTCTGGCCCTAAACAGGCCGCAGTGAGAGCAGATCTAGTTACGGGACACCCCAGAATGGAACAGGAACATCCACATTGCATGGGCAAGGGATAGTGAAAAACCAGACAGTGTTTCACTGCCCAGACCCAAGGGATCCCTTACGCAGGTTGCCAGGGCACGCCCATCACCTTTGGATCCAGACCCTAGGGGGTGGACAAGTGCGGGAGGATCACCTGGGTGAGCGGTCGTGAAGGTGATGGGGAGGAACGCCCCATGGCGAGACATGGTATCCCCCCTTTCCAAATAGCCATGTCCCATCATATTTTATAGGACATTCCAACTTCGCAGATCCCCCCTTTTCCTATACTAACACTGAGCCGAGGAAGAGGAGGCCTGAGGCTGAACGGAGTAACACCCATGCAATACATTGGACATGTCCCACTAATAAGATCAGGCAGGGTCAGACCACTTGATCTTAATTACAAACACTTGGTACATATAAGCCCTCCCCACATGGTTAAAAGGTGGAACACTAGACACACTCTGAGCAAGGAGATTCCCGAGAAGGAGCAGTTCTTCCATGGTGATGGTGAACCAGGCCGAGCAGGCCGACAGGCCGATGGACAGAGCTGAGGTGTGGAGAAACCTTGCACACCCCGGCGAGAGATTGTTACCTCCAAAGATCTTTGAAGTTTGGGCAAGGATGCCCAGCCAGAGAGAAGAGACAAACCTCGTTTGTGTTTTAAGTATACCAGCCACCCTCCTGGGTAAACGGCAGAGGTTGGGAGGTGCAGCAGCAGTTGTGGCATCAGCCTTGACTTCAGGATCAAAGCCGCAAAAGCCAAAAACGAATTAACAGAGCCAGTAAGTTGATGAAAGCAATGAAAGTCCAGTCTGTGTTAAATGAAACTTAATGGAAACAGTATCTGATGAATGAAGGTTGTGCGTGTACCGATAAGATGTGAGAGAATGCAAAGCGTTGTAAAGAACTGTAAATTAAAGATACAAAGTAACAGAGTTGTTCAGCAAAAGAAGATTGCCCAATCGAAAGTCTCTGTGAAATGTCTGATGCCGTAATACGGGCGGGAGGAGAAAGCAAATGAGATGCAAGATTTGAACTGTTGTTCAGAGGGAAACATATACTGAATTGTGGTAACCAGAAGGAAAAACACTGTTGCTGAACTGTATTACAAGCTAAAAGGTGACCTGGGCTGGAGTGAGAGAATGCTGAGAGGTCCAGCAGATAAACTAGTGACTTTTTGGGGAAGGCCAAGTGGGCCCTGGTCCACGAAATAAACTCCATCCTTGTGTCCGAATCCAGCGTGCATCGCAAGGTCCAAGTTTTCCACCTTACCCCATGCTACAAAACGTGGGGAAGGGAGTTTACTCAGCCATACTGACATTTCCTTTCAACACTGATTTTCCTTTTTGCATTACACATTCCTTTCACACATTACTTGTATTAGAAAGAGGGCAGGCATTATGTTTATTAGTATAGGGCATTTTATTTTGATTTAGGACTGTATTTTCTTTTTGTTTGATGGTCGAGAATACTCCCTTCTTAGTTATAGGGCAAGATAGGAGTTTTCCAACCCCTTTTAAACCATAAATAAAGGTTTTGAAACTTGCAGCTCTTGTGTCAGTGTCTACTTGTGATACCATGCCCCCCTCACATTAACAAGTGTCAAATAAGATAAAGTATGTGAATGGGGTATGTGGGGGGTGATTTTAATACAACCTGGATCATAAACTTGCCAGAACTACAACAAACCCCAGAGCATTGTCCAGAACTGCTCAGACCTTCCATCAGTTATGCGAGGAAGGTATGGTATTGAGCAGTAGGCACAGACACAATGGAAACAAGTTTCAAAAACCTTTATTTACGAATTTGCTTGGGAGGGTAGAATTCCTAACAGCCTTAGCTCTAAAATGGGAGTAATCTCAACCATTAAACAATAACAAATACGTCCAAGTCTGTCTGGTCAAAATAAAAAGGCCTATACTAAGAAAACCTATCCTTGCCCACCTTCTCTAGATAACAAATGTGTTATGGGAATACAAAAAGGAAAATAGTGAGTCAAAAAGAAATGTCAGAATGGCTTCAGCACCAGCTCCCTTCCCCAGGTTCAACCCCACAGGGTCTAGAGAGTTTCTTAATAAACAAAGGATAGGTGCATGGCACAGCTGTAACAAATCGTACACACTTTAGTGTACCGGTACAGTACAACAGTTCTTTTATTTAGGATTTCAATTTCTGATAGTTCAATCACTTCTTTAGGCTTCATGTGCTTTTTCATCTGCTCTCAATTTCTCACAGCTCTGCCCAGGCTTCCCTCTGCCCGGCTCTAGCCTGTCTGGTTTCATTTTATCACACAATTTCTTACAGTTCTGCACACGCTTCCCTTCTGCTGGGCTCAAGCCTGTCTTGTTCTTCCTAGGGTTCCCTTCCCCATGTTTTATCTATGTCTGTTCACTGTCGAAGACATTCTAAACTGCAAGGAATTTACATATACCTCTGCATGACCACTTCAACCTCTCTTTCAATCTTCCTTCAATTCACAATCCATACTTATCTTGTGACACCAATACTTCTTGGTACTCAGAATTCTCGGTCTCTTGTTCTGCCCTCTTTGCCTGTTCAAAAGTTCATGTGTAACTCCAAGAACTATTGCTATTTCTTTTCTCCCAATGATTCTTTGCACTTGTAGTTCTTCCTCTCTTTTGTCTTTTCCAAAGTTCATATTGAACACTCCTACTTCTTGGTATCTCTTTCCCACCAATGCTTCTTGGTAATTGTAGTTGTTATATTTGTACCTTTTGCTCTCTTGGAATATTGCACATTTCACATATTTTATTTTCCCCTTATTTAACTTTCTTTCCTTTGATCTCCGCTTGTAATATCTTTCAAAAGTTCATAACATTTCACAGAGACTTTCAAATGTGTGACTTCCTCACGCAGGACCACTCTGCTACTCTATATCATTTTCTTTTAACAATTGCTCTCATCATTTGCATTTTATCGGCCATGCGCATCCTTCAACTTTCAAATCACAGTCACTTTCCCTTTAACACCAAGCAGTCTTTTGTGGTGTTCGAAAACTCACCAGTTGTGTTAAATTAATGTCTTTCATCTTTCCTTTGCAGCTCAAGGCCATTACCAATGGCCCCTTTGCTCCTCCCCAACTCTGCCGTTCACCCGTGAGGGTCGCAGACCATTTCCTGGGACCTTGAAGGTTTCTTTCCTCCGGTCACTCGGCTCTGCCTTTCAAACACTCACAGCTTCCCGAAAGCTTCAAAATCTTTCCTGGCTTTCTCTCGATCCTCTCACTTGCGATCAGCCCGTTGGCCTTTCAAATCCCACAGCCTGGATCGCATCAGCCTCGGAAAAGCTGTTCCTTCTCATACCCAGCCTCACTCAAAGTGTGCCTGTGCGCACCAACTTTTATTTTCACAGGGAGACTTAATAATTGACAGGTGTACATTATTAGAACTATGTACCTCACTCTGCCTGGCCTCATTACAGGGACAGGACCAACAAGCCAGGGGAAGTAATCCTTCTGTCCTCATTCTTCATCTCCATTGGTGCAGTAATTTTATCAAGACAAGGTGTAGAGGAACTATGGGAGTTATAATTTCCCAAAAAATAAACAGGTATTGGGGTTAGATGGATTGTGGAAAAATGGGGATACCATATCTCACCATTGGGTACTTCTCCCCATTCCCTGAGGACCCCCTACCCAGGTGATCCTCCCTCGCTTGTCCACCCCCAGGGTCAGGATCCAAAAGCGATTGCCTTTACCTGGCCACCTGAGTACGGGATTCCCGGGGACTAGGTTGTAAAAAACTCTCTGGTTTTTCACAGTTTTTATTATATTTACCACTTACAGATGCTTGGCGAGTACTGCACCCCCAAAAGAAGGAATTTACCTTCTATTCTTCAGTACATGACTCGGAGTGACGTATTACTTTTTGGTTGATCACCCCGCAGTTCCTCTCGATGGTCCAGAAATGTGATATTCATCCCCGAACTCTTTCGCACTATTCCCCAGTGACTTTATCCTTGGTGCTTGGGCAATGCCCTAGACTGCGTTAACTTTGGAGGATAACTCTAGCGGTGTTGAAGGGCACATGTCTAGTTGAAGTGCTACCCAGGGACATCGCTGAGTTTTTTAAGCTAAATGAGAGGTAAGTAGCATTACATTCTTCACTCTGGGAGTGTTTTAAAGTGTGGATACAGGGGATTCTATGACAAGACGGAGGGGAGCATTATGCTTTAACTTCTTTAATTACTGCTCCCACAGCAATTCAACAAAATAACATTTTTTAAAACATTTTATTAACTTGATAACACTGTTGTACACTTCCAGACTCTCTGGAAGCTTCCCATAAACATAGGGGTATCACAGTTAGAAAAAACAAACCACAGTCCTTCTGAACTATCAATACCCACAATCCTGTGTGCCTAAGTAGTCCTGTAAGCCTTTTCTTTGTCCAATCCGGACTAACCCAGGGCTATAAGAGGAGACCCAGACTGTCCCCAAATTCTCTTTCTTTGTTGCTGCTCCCATGAGATAAGTACACTTCATGGCGCAGCGTTCTTTGTTATTTCTATAAGTTTATAATACTTTATACCTTAAGCGCCTGCTTATATGTTTAGTTACATGTGCTAACTTAATGGTACCGATGGCGGGAGAAATGCTGCCCGCCGTGTAAGCTTCGCGTGACAACGTTCGGTTCTCACAACATCACTGCCGCGGCCCGAGAATTTCCTTTGTCTAGTTGTTAGATTGGAGGAGCTGGGGACGGAGCCGCGAACGAACGCGCTCGCACAAGGCCCCCGGCCCCGCCTCCTCATAGGCAGTATATACGGGCATTCGTCGAGCGTCCCGCCCCGTGGTCTCTAGGACCCAGCGGGAGCTTTCGAGCGGGCAGGCATGCCCCAGCAGCCCCCGCGCATTGCGCGAATCTTCATATTACGGGTAGAAGTTCAGGAGGAGTATGCACATTCACAGTGGACAGAGTTTCTTAAGAGTTGCTTAAGAAAACTGCAATTTAGAACGGAAAGTTCCAGGAGAGTCGTTTGGGCATATTGGAGTGTCGTTTTTGCTGGACATTGAAAAAAAAAAACAGAATTTTGTTAAACGGGCTCATTCAGAAAAAAAAATGATAATAATCTATACAGGGAGTATAGAGGCCTTGAGATCTCATTGGCATTATTATGGCACACTTTAAGGAGCCCAGATCCAGGTCTACATCACCAGAGTGGTCCTCAGAGGAATGGGTGGAGGAGAACATTCAAGAGGATCAGGACCTTAGTCTGAGTTTTAAAAGGGTCCTAGGGGATTCGTTATCCCAAGCGGTCTCGGAGGGGGTTCTCCCTCTCTCTCAGAGACTTGATCAATTGGAGGCTATGCTGAACAAGGAAAGAGCCGAGCAAGACCAGTCCAGGAAGAGAACGGCTCTGAGCCCTGGCAAGGGGACCTCAACGAGACACCCCAGTCCCGGGGTTGATCAGAAGAGCTGTAAGAAGGCTCGGCAGAGCAGAGACTCTGTGACGCCCCCGAGCAGACCAGAAGAGGTAGGCTTGATACCTCAAGAGCCAGTTGACCCAGTCAGTAGACTGAAGGAGGCTTTTCTTAAAAGGTCAACAGTGCCAGGCTCTCAACCCCCGGCCCTAGAGGTGTACAATCTTGGGGACAAGGAGGATGTCGTATACACTCCAGACGACGAGAGCGGGGATGAGGAGATCCCCCCTCGCCATCCCGGACCGCAGGATCAGCTCCCAGAAGAGGAACCCTTGGGAGACATGTTCGATCCAGAAGCGATAAGGCATCCTAGGTCTACAGACTGGGTTCCATCACCCAGAGTCGCCCAGTATATGACTCTCCACATCAGAAAACCTCTTGACCGAGAGGTAAGATCAAAAATGCGGGCAGAGTGTCCCAGACCAGAATTGCCAGCCAAAGTCACTGATACACCGGACCTCGACCCAAAAATGGTTACCTTCGTAACGAAAACTGCCGAGGATGTCAGAAAGGGGGTGGACAGAGCATGGCGAGGTTGTCAGGATAAGTTGCTGGACCTCTCCGGGCCCCTGGCAAAGATCATGGACTTGGCCGAAAAAGCCATGGACACTGGCACTCCGGTGGATCCCCAGATCCTAGCCAGCTGGGCTCAACGCATGGTCTGTTTGCTAGGTAACGCAAACTACGCTCTCTCTTCAGAGAGGAGACGCAGAGTTCTATTAAAGATCGACAGTAAGTTGAGTGACTTGGCTTCTTACGAAGCAGGAGAAGGGGCGAAGGGTATGTTGTTTAGGGACACATTCGCGAAAGAAATGAACCAATGCGTAGGAACATACTCAGCCCTTGAGAAGGTGCAAAACTCCATCAAGAGGATCTTTCCCGGGCGTGTTTTTGCCGGGACCGGGCGCCAGAGAGGTCGAGCGTCCGGTCGTTTACCCACCAACAGAAGACCTCAGAACCAAAGGTCGCAGTACTGGGAATCGCGGCAGCAAGACAGCTTCTTCCCAGCGAGGAGCCGCTTCCCGAGAAGCAGGAGAGTTAGAGGAGCATACAGACAGCAGGGAGCCCCGAGTGGTGAGTTTTACATCAGTTTCCGTCAGAATAGGGGGCAGGACAGCCGAGTTTTGGCAAGCGTGGTGTGCGCTATCCAGCGATGCGTGGGTTCTCGAGACAATATTGGGCATGCACCTAGAGTTTATAGGAACTCCCTCTCAAGCGAAAGCTCCAATTCCTATGGTCAAGTCCCAGAGCGAGGAGGCTCAGCTCTTCAGCGAATTGCACATCCTAGCGGCCAAAGGGGCTATAGAAAGAGAGCTACAGGTGGGATCGGGCTTTGTCAGCAACATGTTTCTCATGCGCAGAAGAGAAAAGGTCAGGCCTGTGATAAATTTGAAAAGTCTAAACGAATGGGTTGTATACAGACATTTCAAGATGGAGGGTATTCATCTCCTTCGAGATCTGCTCAGAGCGGGAGATTGGCTCGTTCGGCTAGATCTCAAAGACGCCTACCTGACAGTGCCGATTGCCGAGCATCATCGGTGCTATCTACGCTTTCGGTGGGGAGCCGAAGTGTGGAAGTTCACCTGCCTACCATTCGGTCTTGCGTCCGCCCCGTGGGCCTTCACCAAGCTTATGCGCCCGGTAGCAGAGCCATCCGCGAAAGGGGCATAAGAATTATTATCTATCTAGACGATATACTGATTCTGGGTCAGAGCGCCGCATAGCTACAAGTCCAAGCAGAGTGGGTATGCACCCTAGTGACATCCCTCGGCTTCATCGTCAATTCCGAGAAGTCAGATCTCCGCCCCACTCAGAGAATAGAATTCCTGGGTTTTCGTGATAGATACCAAGAAAGCAGTCCTGGAATTACCATCGCAAAAAGTGCGAGCGATCCGGAAGGAACTGAAAGGGGTTATAGCGAAGAAAATGATTTCGCTTCGCAATCTAGCTCGCATAGTGAGTCTGCTAGCAGCCTCGATCCAAGCCATATTTCCAGGTCCCTTACACTACAGGGCCCTTCAACGTCTAAAAATCAGGCACCTTCGGGGAGGGTTAGGCTATCATCAGCTAGTGTCCCTAGACCAAGAAGCCATGACAGAACTCCAGTGGTGGTTGCAGAACATGGAAGCCTGGAACGGCAGAGTGATCTTCGGAGATACCCCAGATTAAGTAGTAGAGTCAGGCGCCAGCAGAGCAGGCTGGGGAGCCCGCTGCGGAGACCTCCAGACAGGAGGGAAATGGTCTCAAGAGGAGCTGAAGCTCCACATCAACTGTCTGGAACTTTTGGCAGGTTCCTTTGCAGTGAAAGCGTTTACCAGAGACCGAGTCAACTGCTGTGTCCTTCTCAAGATGGACAACATTTCGGCGGTTCGGTATATAAACAAGCTGGGCGGAACATCTTCCAGAATGTTAGCGGAGTTAGCAAAGGATTTCTGGCATCACTGCTTACTCCAGCAGATATCGATATAAGCAGAATACTTACCAGGGGCTCAGAACATTGTAGCGGACTGGAATTCACGATATCTGGTAGACTCCAGCGATTGGAGGTTACTCCCATCCATCTTCGACAGGCTTCAGCTAGCCATGCTTCTATGTCTCATAGCGTGTAGACGAGTTTCAGACGTGAAAGCCTTGGAGATAGATAGAAAGATGTTCTACCCGGACGCAGTGGCTTTCAGCATAGCAAATAGAACAAAATCAGACTCTTCCATTATTTCATATCCCTATTTTCCTAATAATGCTAAGCTTTGCGTAGCGCAGTGCATCAAAGACTCTGAATCAGCTACAGCGTCTCTGAGGCCTAGAGGAGTAACGCAGTTACTGATTGCGCGTAGAAAACCTTTCCACGCAGTAGCGACAGCCACAATTGCGAGATGGGTTAGAGAAGTTATGTAATGGGCCGGAATAGATTTGTCGCAGTTTGGTGCGCATTCAGCGAGAGGCGCTATGGCATCCAACGCATTTGCAGCGGGCGTATCCTTACAGGACATTTTGAAGTCAGCCGTTTGGTCTAATGAACGCACTTTTAAAACGTTCTATTTTAAGCCCGTATCAGAGATTGCTAATAGAGTAATGAACGACTTTGAACAAGCATAATGCTCGCCTCCGTCTTGTCATAGAATGAAGATTGTCCAGGCTTAACAGCTCAGGCAGTCTTGATTCTATGAAAGACCAGGAGGCGAGCATTATATCCCACCCCGTGGGTCATGACAGGGCATGAACTGTTATATGATCTTGTGTTGAGTAAGAACCCCCCTTTATGATCTCGTCTCCTATTGATTGCAGGGGAAGACCAGAAGCAGACATGAATACAGTTTGTGGTTCGAGAAGAATAAAGTTTGTGAGTGAAAGTTGTGCAGCATCGTCTCTGCGCCAGAGGTTCAGCAAGAGGAAGGATTGCAGCCGCACTATTTGTTGAGTTCGCATTGACAGTGAAGTTTGGACTAAAAGACTGGTTGCCAGCCAAAGAAAGAGGATTTGGGGACAGTCTGGGTCTCCTCTTATTGCCCTGGGTTAGTCCGGATTGGACAAAGGAGAGGCTTACAGGACTACTTAGGCACACAGGATTGTGGGTATTGGTAGTTCAGAAGGACTGTGGTTTGTTTTTCCTAACTGTGATACCCCTATGTTTATGGGAAGCTTTCAGAGAGTCTGGAAGTGTACAACAGTGTTATCAAGTTAAAAAAAAAAAAAAAAAATATGTTATTTTGTTGAATTGCTGTGGGAGCAGTAATTAAAGAAGTTAAAGCATAATGCTCGCCTCCTTGTCTTTAATAGAATCAATACTGCCTGAGCTGTTAAGCCTGGACAATCTTCATTATTCTGTCAGTCTCTAATGGGGTACTTAGAGCTATCAGGAAGGAATAAACCATAGTAGAGGGTAGGCTGAAAAACCTTGAGAACGAGCATAGAGAACTCAATATGGAGACATTTTCAGTCCGATTCGGGGACTGCTAGTACAATTCCACAAACTGGTGGACCGAGAAGTCTGCACACGTTTCCCGTTTGGGCGAGGCGGAATGGTGAGGGAAACAAGGCAGGTTGTTGCTGCCTGGTATGTCTAGAGTAGAAAGCACTTGATAGCCTATCACCAATATAGTGGGGCAGGAGGGCTCAGTACTTGTGAAGGAAGAAGATATTAATGGCACATTTGCTAATTTTTACTTGAAATTATATTCTAATTGTGATAGTATGTCAGAAGCTGATATAACCAGATACCTAATGGGCATTATCCTGCCTGTATTACCGTTGGAGGGGGCCATGGGCTTGGAACAGCCCATCACAATTGAGGAGGTGGTGGAGGCGTTGTAATCGCTAGCGTTAGGTAAAGCTCCAGGTGTAGACAGGTTGTGGATCGAGTTTTACAACAAATTTCTACACAACCTTGGCCCCCGGGTGCTTACCTTTTGGGACGTCCTTTTATGGTGTTTACCGATCACGCCCCCCTGCAATGGCTTGCGGTACATAAGGATTCCAACCAGAGAGTCTTACGATGGTTCCTAACCCTTCAAGCGTTCTGTTTACGGACTGTTCACAAACCGGCTGCTTTTCAGGTGGTCCCTGACTACCTCTCCAGGAGTGTAGATTGGCCCGACAGGCTTGATTCCTCGAAAGGGGGGGGGGGTTCCGAACGGGCTCGAGTCGGAATAGCTTGAATGACGGGGATTATGTCAATGGCCACGTGGGCCCTTATCCCTAGAGCGGCGAAGGTCTGAACCAACCTCCCCTGCCTGACTGGACGCCACAGAAGGAACAGGGAAGGGTACGGACATAGCAGAGGATGATGGGTGGTGGGGCCGTGGTAACAGCCCTGATGTTCAGAATGCAGGTACCGGGCGCCCTTTTTACCTGCGTGGCGTAGCCATCCACGCAGATAACGGAGGAAACAACGCCACAACGGATGATGGTTGCTCCATGGAAAACACATGGAGCAAGAAGCTGACAACAATTGCGGCTTCAACCACGCCCATAAAAACAAACCACAGGTGCCCTGACTTACCCGCAGACTCCATAGGGGCTGACCCGAACATCATAACCAAGCAGCAGCTGGGCAATGCGGCATTATGGTTGTCTTCGTCTGGGAAGAAAGGGGGCGGTGTTGGGGGGTTTATCTGGACATCTGAGCATGGAAGCACAGGATTGGTTGGTGTGACTCCAGCCCACATATAAGCCCAAAACTGAAGAAGGACTAATGGCAGTTTCTCCGGTCTGTTTCAGAACAGCTCAGAGATCGAGGAGAGAGGAGCTGAACACCGTTGGGCCTATGAGGACTAGGACCAGAGTCCACCCCTTTCCCTTCAAGAACTGCAAAGGAGAGACAAGGAACTCTATTTTCTGATTGCAAACCAGATTTCCTTTCTGCTCAAACTTTATTTTCTTTTCTTATTGAGTCAATAAAGACTACCTTTTTTGTTCAGGCACCAGCTGTCCAGCCTATCATTACACCTGCTACTGGGCAATGGGTCGGGCTTGGAGGGTTTCGTTGGGCCCCACTTCACTTTAGGCATCTGGGGATTTTGGTTTCACAAAATCACTGTTCACTATACGCGGATAATCAAAAATCATATCTGCATCAATTAACCGCAAAGCTGTCTTCATGGGCGGGACTCCCGGTTTTGATGTATTGCAGAGTCACACTGCTTACGATGGTGGTCCTATCAAAGCTGCTTTATTTTTTTTGTAACATCACTGCCTGACCTGGGAAGGGCCTTTTTCACCAAACTTCAAACATTGGGGACAGCGTCTGTTTGGGAGGGCGGGGGTCGTCAGGATGAACTGGGGAAATCCAACTGAGCCCTATGAGTGGGGTGGTCTTGCAGCACCATTTTACCTGGCCGCTCAGGCCCACTTTGCGGGGCACTGGTATTCTGGGGCTCATACTATAACGCACGTTCCGCTCAAGTCCACAAATCTCAAATCAGTAATATTTAGTGATGGGCGCATTGATTCTTGTACGTTTGACCCAGTTTGGTCTATGATCAATGCCTGGTTGAGAATCTTTAGCAAACTGGAGATTCAGGGACCTAACCATAGGGAGGTTCCTTTGTGGAATTTCCCGGACAGTTCCCCCTCGATAGAGAGCTTAGGGGGTCTTGGGATAAATTGGGTGAAATGACAAGGGGTATATGTTTCCAGAGGGATGTTTTGTATCATTTCATGACTTCTCTTGTAAATTGGGTGGTGGCACCCAACAAATTCAGCTGGATGCACGCTGCATTTCGTAGAAAGTGGCCCTCCTTTCCTACAGAGCCAGAATCCCATAAGTGCATAGATCTGATTGTGCTAGGAGAGGGGGTGCGCTGTGGAGTGTCCAAACTTTATGGTCTTATGCAGACACACCTTCAACAGAGCAACACTATGAAGGTGTCTTATGAGAGGGACTTGAGATTGACATTGGATGATGGACAATGGATCTGACGTTACCATGGGATGAAGACGGTCTCTCTAAATGCTGGCCTATTCAGTTCCAAATATTAAACCATGTTAATCTTAATGATAAAGGATATTTGTACCACGCACTATCACCACCGGAGTGGTCCCCTGGTGCTCTGGCGGCTCTGAAAGAGGGAGGGGGGGTGAGTTAGTGGGAATAAGCTGGAAAAGTGCAAGAGAGCAGTGATGTGCTGATGGCAGCCTCAGCCCGGTGGGTCCTTCGGCTGGGCTTGGGGTGTTTTAAGGTCGGT
Organism: Ambystoma mexicanum; assembly: GCF_040938575.1. Taxonomy (NCBI): domain Eukaryota; kingdom Metazoa; phylum Chordata; class Amphibia; order Caudata; family Ambystomatidae; genus Ambystoma; species Ambystoma mexicanum. Next base: position 312,160,874 of record NC_090928.1, read on the forward strand.
AGTCATCGTGTGCTGTTGTGCAAGTCTATGTGGGGTTTGTTTTGTTGTTGCAGTGTAGTGAAGTTAGTGCGGATTGCTGCGTTTTAGGCTTGTGGTTGTGTTTGGTTAGAGTTTGAGAAGTGTATGCAGAGGGATGAAATTGTTAGTGGATTGATTAGTTGGCATTGCTGTCCTTGCAGTTATGTCTATGTCTGATGTTTGCTATCATTCACTATTCCATCGTTGCTAATTTTCAATATTCTGTCTAGATGTGAGGCAGGCTAGTGATCATGATTCCAATCAAGTTTTGCACTTACCATCATTCACAGTTTGATCCAAGTGTGGCGCATGCTAACATTCACATTTCTATCTAGATGCGACACAAGCTAAAGTTAAGAATTCCATCTAAGTGTGGCGCATGCTAACATTCACATTTCTATCTAGATACGACACAAGCTAAAGTTAAGAATTCCATCTAAGTGTGGCACATGCTAACATTCACATTTCTATCTAGATGCGACACAAGCTAACATTAAGAATTCCATCTAAGTGTGGTACATGCTAATCATAATCCCGTCTAGATGTGACGCAAGCTAACGTTAGGAATTCCATCCAAGTGTGGCGCAAGCTAACATTCACATTTCTATCTAGATGCACGCAGACTAAAGTTAAGAATTTCATCTAAGTGGTGCAAGCTAACATTCACATTTCTATCTAGATGCGACGCAGGCTAAAGTTAAGAATTTCATCTAAGTGTGGTACATGCTAATATTCATAATCCCGTCTAGATGTGACGCAAGCTAACGTTAAGAATTCCATCCAAGTGTGGCGCAAGCTAACATTCACATTTCTATCTAGATGCACGCAGACTAAAGTTAAGAATTTCATCTAAGTGGTGCAAGCTAACATTCACATTTCTATGTAGATGCGACGCAGGCTAAAGTTAAGAATTCCATCTAAGTGTGGTACATGCTAACATTCATAATCCCGTCTAGATGCGACGCAGGCTAAAGTTAAGTGTGGCGCATGCTAACATTGTTAACCCTGTCTAAAGATGACACAGGCTAATCTTAACATTTCTGTATAGGTGTGGCACTAGTTAACATAGGGTAGTGTGTTAGTGCGTAATGCAATGCAACATTTACAGTCAGGCCAAGAATGGAATTAGGCTTGAGGTCACAAATCTCTCTATGAATGCATGGCGTAATTCTATGGCAGTCTACGTTATGGAGAGGTGAGGTAGAGTGGCGAGGGCTTTCTGGAGTTGAGTAATTTCTCTACACCCCACCCATGCCACACTTACAGTTTTGTTGCTGTCTGTTGGCTACTAACTTCCTTTGCTTCCCCTGCGGACACCTGTAGCCTTGGAGCTGCTACTGTAGGAGCCGACCTTTGCCTCGGGGCCCTTAGCCGAGGGGGCTGCCGGGCAGAGGGCTGCCCTGGGAAGGTCTGTTATGACTAGGTGGACGCACCAATCAGGGGAGGTGGACGGGTTGGAGGGGGAGGGTGGGACTGTGAAAAGGCCAGACATAAACAAAGGACTACACCCCACAGACTGCACCCTTTGGATGCAGCCCAGAAACAGAAACAACAGGCTCAGAAGCCAAAAGAAACACTAGACAGGCACCAGATCAGCACACAATGCTCACCAAAAAATATAGATACATAAATGATTAAATAAATAAATTATTTTTTACAAAAAAATATATATTAGAAAAAACACTCACACCACTCCAAAAGAGTGCATAAAGCACGCCAAAAACGGATTACAATCATTGTGAAACTACTCACTCAGAATCAACCAGCCCCTAAAGGTGCTTCCTCACTGGTTTCTCCTGCCATATCCTTCCTCATGGCAGTCCTCAAAGCAACAAAAAAAAAGAATAATAATCTACATTACATTTACATTTACATTACACTCCTGCCAGGCTGGCCAGGTGTTCTCTAGATACAAGTAGTGCCTGTATGAAATGTGGGGCGACACAAGCTGACTTTTTCTACATGTACTGGACTTGCCGTCCAATATTAGCATTCTGGGCTAAGGCAGCGGAAACGCTAAATGAAATACTGGAAATCCCGCTGACCCTTGCACCGATTAAGTATTTGTCGGGAAACTTGGGTAAAGTGTCTGAGGTCACATGTTGCTTTTTTAATATTGCATGTGCAGTGGCGAAACGATATATACTTAAATACTGGAAATCAAAGTCTTTCCCTAGCAGCGAGGAATGGTTGAGAGAATTGGTGTATGTTAACGACGTGGAAGAGGGTATGTTATGACTGTCACTCCTGTAACATGACCCAAAGACATCTTGGGACCATTCAGGCTGTATCTGGGATGAACCAATGATGGGGCGCGGCTGCGGGCACTGCCGCTTCTATGCTGGGAGATTAATAACCGCCTATCTAGTATCACTGATTCCCCTGCATGCAACGATATATGTTTTTGATTGTTGCATGGTATGTCTTTTGTCTTGAAATCAATGCTCTGTATTATTCTGGTAGAGAATACTGGTGTGCAATTCTGTAAACCACTTGTTTCATGGCTGTCCTATAAATAAAGGTTGGAAAAAAAAACATTATGAAGATACAATTCATGATGTGGATACTAACTATATTAAACCTATTATCATTTTTATGCAAGGGGTTTTGTTCAATAGGAATGCTGCAAGGTGACTAAAGTATGCTTCCTGAAAGATTTTCTTATTCAAACGAACTAAGGCAGAATTAATGCTGACAAGGAACAAATATGAAAAATATGAATGGGTTGGACAATGGGAAACAGATATGAAATATGCAAATAACTGTGTGTAAACAGAATGCTGAAATAGGTTAGGTTGCAGTTATGTTCACAAGTATTTGTATATGTATAGACATCACCGTAAGTGAAAATACAGAAAACGACATCACGTTTGTCAACAGACAATGACCAATAATTTGCATAGAGCAAAGTCGTTTATTATTTATGTTAAAGAATGGGTGCGACTTTTTCGAAAAGCATACACTGTAAACTGAATTACTTCTATGGATTCGCAATTTTGGCAGAGAAAATAGTGTATCCACGGTCACACACTTTAGTTAAGTAACGTTGCTGGGATTTGAGCCCAATCTGCAATTTATGCACTTGACCATACACCTTCTCAATAATACAATAACCTGACAAATATATAAATCATTATAGAAATATGGTAAAAATAAGACTGTGCTGAATCTGGTGAAAAAATGTGAAACTCCTAACGAGCAAACAGACATCACATAAATGCACTTTACAGTTTAAAAAGAGGGCGAGAGATTGAATTGCCTTGAGATAAGATACCGATTTCAGTAGCCATTTGCAGCTGTGTGAGCACTTTCAGATTCAAAAGCCATGGTGCTGTCAACACAATATTTATTATCACTCATACATTATTGCAGATGTTAGGGGCACTAGCTGCATGTTTCCACTACTCATTGGAGGATGAACATGTTAAAAAGTGTATATTGAAGCTATAATCCTAATGCAAGGGCAGTGGCAGGCAAACTACCCACCAAGTATCACTACTTCATGCATTTGTTTCTTACACATATGCTGAAATATAGTTATAAATTATGTGGAGTGTGGAGGGAGTGTTCATGGTGTACTCCAATGTTTTCAAGTACCCTGGATCTGTTTTCTGCAAGTCTGTTTTCCGTTTTCATTTTGGAAAAGGAGGAGCGTACCTTTAAAATCTCCACTCCTAAGAGCAGCGTGGCAGTGTGTGGAGGGAGTGTTCAGTGTGGTCTCAGGTGGCCCGGTGGTTTGTTGCCTAATACATTGTGCCCTCCTGCACAACAGAAGCGAGTTTCAGGAAGCGGGTGAGACCGATGTGGGACCAACGTCTTCCTCGAACACTTCAATACATCTTGCATTCCTGTTTCCACGCCTTGAGAGAATTGGTAGGAAGATCAGCTATTTACTCACCCACTCCTTTTTCCGCCTATTGGTTAGCAGAAGGGGGTTAATAATTTACTGAAATTTGTGCAGTGCATTAGTGTGTTTTTGAATGCATGTGTGTAGCAGTTGTGATTAACACTAAGAGGAGAGATTAATAAATCTCGGACAGAGACAAAGACAATCTCCAGCGTGCATATCTGACAATGGCTGGCAATCTAAGGCCCAGGGCGAACAATCATAATTTGAGAAAAAATGCACTGTATAGAAAATAAAAAGTTGCTTCTTGTACACGTGAATGCTTGAGGAACAAGAAAAGTGTGAATGCGACTCAGCTATCCACAAACTCTGCTTGGGGGACACACGCAAATGAGAGTGGAGTGGGAAAAATCAATGCATACTTCCATGCAAAAGTTGCCATTTCGCTTATTGTGCCATCTGAACATGAGACTGAAATGTTACCATCTATCTCTGGGGAGGAGCAAGCTGTTAACAACACTGGCCTTTCTGCTGTTGACAACAACTCCCTCCTTGCCTTGTGCTACACGCTATGCGACACCCTAACATCTAAAAACCCTCTGGGCTCAAACATTATTGTGATACCTGAAAGATCCATACTTGAGCCACTTGTGAGGAGATAGTTGCTGCTTCGATTGAAGGATCTGCTTCCCCCAATATGTGTCCTCTTGAATCTGCCTCAGAATTATTTGAAGAGGCATTACATTCACTAACAGATAAAATGACGCAACATGGAGAGGCGCACGCACAATTATCAGTCCTGCAATTTGCAATGAAGGTCCTGTTGCGCATTCGTGGGAAGATCATGGAGGATGTCAAAAGTTTGACCAAAACTAAATTAGATGTGGAGGGTGGCGATCAACGATTAAGGCAAGAACAATTGGGGCTTAATGACATAAAGGGTGATAATCAGTGACACATGGACCATACATTTATTCAGTAAGCAACATTGACTTCCTTGAGGAGGGGACAGGAAGGCCTGCATGACCAACAGAGTGATGATGTAACAATCGTGGTCAATGGCCAGAAAAGGAAATCCATTAAAAAACGTAAGAGGACTGCCAAGAGTAAAGGCACCCTAACAAGTTGGCTGTTGGAAGGCAAGAGCCTAGCTGACGAGGTGGCAATATTAATCAGACATCTGATTCCTTACTTTGTGCGATCTCTATACCGATCATAAATTCTGACTCACTACTGAAGGCCGACCCTCGCGACTCACAGCACGCTCCCCCTAGAGCATTAGAAGAGGCTATGTTGGACAGATCGCCAGTCTTCACTATTAAGAGATCGTTGCAGGATATTTCTAAGCAGAGAATGCATGGTAATAGATCGAATTTTATGGCATTGACGCACAAAATTTGACCTTTGCGAATCTTGGTTTCCAGTGACTTTGAGTTCTTCGAACCTATTAAAAACTCTTTATATCAATCTAGTAGAGTTCACTGCTGCACAAGTGAAACAGCAATTTTTATAAGATCATATAAAAACAGATATTTAGAACTCAGATTCAAATTGGACGCCAAAGAGGAAATTGTGTCTGATAATAAGAATAACGCCAGAAACATGCAGGCTCTATGGGACTCCTTCAATCTTAAGAACAAAGTCACGAAGAGAGAAAACCATGACCATAATCTCAGGATAGCATTATAGGCAGTTTATCTTGGCTTATGCAGAACACCACGTGCCCTCCCCGTGCAGAGAACTGATGATTGTCTGTTTGGTTGTGGAACATTCATGGGGCCTTTAAAATTATTATTGCAAAAAAGATTGTTTTCTTTTGCAGGAATGTTGACTACTTTACGAACTCAGGCTGGATGGATACCACGTTTTTCAAATCTTGGCAAATAAAGGCCCTGGGGGTCGGCCTTATGGGGGCCTAGTGATTGGGGTAAAAAATACCTGGAGAGCGGCAAAGACAACACTCGCTGTCGAAAACCCATCCATCCTGACAGTAAGAATTAGCAACCCGGACCATCTTCAGAGGTGAAATGTTATAAATGTTTACTACCCACCCTGCCCCCCCTGATTTACTGATGACAGAATGTATTACTGAGGTAGCTTTTGAGCTAATTACAGAATTAGAAAGCTCCTTGAAACAGGAAATTGTGATTTTGTAATGCCCGCTGTTGTTGCCACCATATGGTATCTGAAACTGATTATGCATATAGCATGTCCGATTTGAATAAGTTAGAAAATTCCCCGGAGGGTAATATATGGATTGAGATGTTGTCTGAATGGGACGGCTTTATGCTGAATGGGTGGGTTAGAGGAGACATGCCTGATAGAAACACCTGGAAGAATGGATCAAGGGCATCGACCGTGGACTATTTTTTCTGCAAAGAGCCTGGCTTGCTGGACATCAGACATCTTGGGGCTATAGAGAACCTCTTTAGTGATCAGTCAATACTTACTCTCTTAATAAAACTATGGTTCACATGGCAGTACTAAGAACCAGGTGGGTGACTTAGTTATTAATACTGGTGGTAACCGATTGGCCTGGACTACTAGGAGCATTCAAGCAGCAAATGATTTCCATCACGAAAACGCTGAATCCTTATTAGAACAGGTTTATTATTCAATAGCTAATGGCATTGAGGAACTAATATTTACGAATCTGTCAAGGTTGGCCTTTCAAAAGGGTTGTTATGTGCACCTAGATCAGCACAAAAAAGACATTGGGCCTCATTATAAGTTTGCTGGTCTGGCAAACTACGAGTGTGCTGGCGGGTGCCGTTTCTCCTGCCAGGTTTGACCCTGGTGTGCGGAACGGCACCCGTCAGCAGACTTTCAGGGATGATCCGGCATTCCGGCAAGTCAGGCACTGGTAAATCATTACGGGTCTGGCGGCTACCTGCCAGTTTTTCCGGCACGGTTTCTGCTGGACTCGTACTGAGGCCCATCATTTTGATTTAGCAATACGGGATGCAAAACGGGATCTGCGAAGTGAACTGCGTGCAATTAAGAACCTGTGTCATTCGTTCAAAGACGCACAGCATGCTTCCCAACTAGCAAATTATAGGCATAAAAGGTGGGTAAAAGCATGGTTTACCTTGGATAGAAATGCACAATGGCTGTATTTGATTAGTGTGGTCAATATCAAAGATACCCATAATACCTAAGATGTGGGAGCTGTTGATGTCATTTACTAGTCCGCAAGAAAAAGGTAGTGTGTGGAATAGGCAAGCAATAGGCAAACAGGAATGGCTCCTTCACCTTAGGGAAATGTTTCAAGGTGATGAAGTTGCAGCACCCTGACGAATACCTAATGCTAAATTTGATATAACCTTTGATATAGAAGTCATTGAAGCTAAAATTCTTAAGCTTAAGGAGGCAAGGGCACCGGACCAGAATGGGCTATCAAAAGTGGTTGTTAAAGGTGCCCCGATTCTTGGGCTAGGCTGCTACTCATCTTGTTCTCCAAAGTTTGCAAGGTGGGGTGCATTTCCATCTCTTGACATAAGTCAATTTTGGTCCCAATATAGAAGCATGGCAGCAGATCTTTGCCAGGAAATTATAGACTGATTGCAATGCTTGATATATCACGAGAAAATGTTGCCTCCTTGTTGCTGGATGAGCTAGAACAATTGGCCCATTTGATGGAAGTGTTGGGTAAATTTAGACCAGGCTCAGGCACTACCCACTGTCTATGGTTGATGGAGTTACTCACAAGGAAGGCAAAGGTAATGAGACAGCCTAATCTGTTTGTGGCCATGATAGACTTGCGGGCAGCCTACCATGCTGTTAATAGAACAAAGCTGTGGAAATAAATGGAAGCTTATGGATGCCCGCGGGATCTAATATTGGCCATGCAAGGTCTGTATGATGGAACATCAGTACAGATCAGATTGGATAGCAGGGGTTCTGTCTCTCAATCCATAGAAACTAGACGTGGGGTAAAGCAGGGGTGTGCATTGGCTCCCCTGCTTTTCAACATTTATATTGCTGGCCTCCCAGAGAGGTTGGGTCAGGTAGACAGCTGCCCCCTCCCAAAATAGCTGGAGAAAAAATACATTGTCTTATGCCGATGATGTTGTGCTGTGTGATCACACTTTTTCCGGTCCCAAGAGATCGTTGTCAGCCTTCCAGGGTTAGCAGGAGACCATGACCTTATTGTGCGCTAAGAAAAGACTAAGATTGTGCATTACAGGAGTAAGAAGACTTTGATACCTGATAGGAACATTAATGATACAAATATTGAACGGTTCATTTGTTTTAAATATCTGGGATTAGAGTTGTCATCCGAGTCCGGCTTTCAGACCCTAATTGCAGGGAAGAAACTAGAGGCAATTGCTCTAACTAATGCAATATATAGATGTGTACGTGCTGTGTCTGGCTTTAGCTTAATGGGCATATTCGCCATGTATAAGCAGAGTCTTTGTGTAACTGTACTATATGGGCTAGACACAATTTGCATTGAGGATTATGCCTGGTTTAAGATTATAGAGGGCAAGTTCTGGCGTCAAATATTAGAGCTGGGGCCTAGTACACCGATGGAAATCACACACCGTGAACTGGGCCTTATTTCACTTAGCACAATGGCCCTCAAAAGGAGATGTGTCCTATACCTGAAATCTAAGACAACCCCTCCTTGTCCCTTGCTTGGACTGTTGGAGATCCACCAGGAAGGATCTAACCTTCCTACACTCCATTCTTTGGCCATTAAAACCTTCAACATGATTGGTTGGAGATGCAGTTGGGAGGATACTCTCCATACGCTTAAGAAGGGCATGATAAAGAAACTTTTAACAGTGGGATTGGTCTGCTAATTACTCACACCTGGAAACATTTGTAGGTTACCGGGCCATGATAGCGAACCTGGTCCATAAATGTAAGACTCTGCAGACATATTTGTAGCTTTGCCCTTCACCTGCCCTAAGGCGATTTCTCTGATGCCTAAGTAACAACAAACTTCCTGTGCTCGCTGTTATAGACCCTGAGGTTGGTATACCTAAGGAAGAGAGGTTCTGCCGCTTATGTGGCTTGTGTGAGAAACCTGAAGGTGTTCTCACTTGCAGACCCCGAGGTTTCTTTGTTCAGGTGGCCAGGGGCAGACCATCGCTTTTGATTCCAACTCTAGGGGCGGACAAGCGAGGGAGGATCACCTGGGTAAAGGATCTCTGGGGACCTTGGGGAGAACACCTAAAGGTGAGACATGGTATTCCCCTCCCCTGCTTCAACTTCCTCCTTACACGGCATTCCCTCAGCCTTTGTAGGTTACTGTTATACCAACTCCCCACAACCTTATCCCTTATGGGAAAACAAACCTGGGATACCAACCAGGACGGAACAAACTCTACCTCACGTAACACCGGTGAGGAATGCGCCTTCTTTATCAAACACCTTTCAAAAATCAGCTTCTTCTTACTACAGAAGAAAATGCCAACCCCACAGTTGTTCCCCCCTTTTTTTGACACAATCCATACCTCTAACCCAACTGACTTTGTTGGACACCACAACTCCCATGATCCTCACCCTTCCTACTCTATCAGTACTACTGGGCCGAGGAAGATCAGGAACAGAGTCATGAAGATTACCTCTGACTCTTTTCAATTGCTCTGTCCTGGTAATGAGGCCAGGCAAGGTCAGGCCTTCCTTTCCAAGCATCCCCACCTGAAACCTGTTCACTTCCGCACATAGGATAAAAGGCAGAGCACAGAGGTACACTCTGAGCGAGGCTGTGAACGAGATGGGACACAAAGAATGAGGGAGATGTTGAAGGGAGCTGCAGATGAGCTGTGAGAAATACAAGAGACGCCGAAGCACTAGGAGAGACTAAGAAGAGAAAGTCATGCTGGGTATGGCAAGAGAGCAAGAGCTCTGAGGACTCAGGATAAGCATGCGAAGGAGGCCGTATTAAAAGCCTGCCTTACTCCATTTCTTTTGAGAACCCATTCCCCTGTGGTTTGAAAAACACAGGAATGTTCTTGTGTTAGAGGAAAAGCCAGAAACTGCCTATCACGGCGAGACAATCAGAAGATATCAAAGGAAAGCTGGTGAAAGCTATGAAGTGGCAGCCTCTTTGAATCTTCTAACCGAGAGTTAACTAAAAACAAGATTTCCACTGTTGACAGTTTTTCCAGCAAATACAATGTAGCGGAGGATAACTATGCGTGTGAAGAAAGAGCACATGGGGGAAAGGCTCTGTAAGAACGGTACACATTCTGAGAGTTGCCCACGTGTGATTGAAAGTGTTCTCTACATTGTGTGTGAAAATGAAAGTAACAAGGCAATATTCCCCATTAAACCGAAGTGATTCAAAGACACAGATGCTCGTTTAAAGTGAAAGAACAGCAATTTGAATTAATACAGTAGAACTGCATTGTGGGATTTGTAGTAAACAGCGAAACCACTATACGGAAAAGCACAAGGTGAACCTATTGGAGAGGGTTTGGGACTTATGCGTGAAGAAACGAACTGTGATGCAAAGTAACAGAGTGGTCCTGCGCAGATTTCAAAAGGAGAAGGAGCGGCTGGGAGTGGTGCTCCTATACTTTTATTTTTTTAGTGTCGCCACTCCTATACTTCTGTTTTAAAAAGAACCTGCTCCAGAACGATTCTTTTAAAAATAAGTCTAGCGAGAAGTCAATAAATCAGCACTCTCTCTGACTGAGCTGTAAGCCTGCAGCAATGTCGGGATCACACACGGTAAGCCTTGACCCACGCCTGCGCATTGAGCAGGGGCTGACGTCTGTAACTGCACGTGCACTCACAGTGCACAAGCATGGGCCAAGCCTAAACACCTGAAGGATCCGATCAATTTGATATGAAGCAACAGCAGGATGCAGCTGCAAGCCGGTGTACGCCGGCTACAAGCCAAACCCCAGCCAGTCCCTACCGCAGACGGTAGGTAACTGATTTCTATCCAATCGGTGTGTTCACTGGCCGATGAATCACCCTTCCTGTATTGGGACCTACTTAGCCCCACCACAATGCACCCTCCCCCCATCGCATTCATGGGAATTGTGACAAGTAAGTCGATTGTGACTTGTTGTGTCCATTGTCGCACTCTACGCCCTCTGCGGGATACCAAAAGTGAAAAGTCCCACATTTGCTTCAGGCCCGCCGCTGGCCTGAGGAAAGAATTCTTGAAATTCCCAGCGTTTTCACACTTTCGAAAGTGTGAAGAAGTGCGACATAAAGGACATGCTTAGAGAGCGTGCAGCTCCCTACATGCTGGGATGGTGCATTGGACCCAGTAATTCTATGGCATGACAGGAGGCTTCATACTATGCATTCCAATCTTTACTCTGAAACCACAGCAGCAAAGAAAAAACATTTACAAACAAAAAAGTTTCAACAGCAGAACTAGATAGAGTTCAATATCAATGCATGGGGAACTCCCCAAACCATCATGGAGGACAGGTCATGCCCTGCAGGGGACCAATGAGCAGGGACCCTCCTTTATATATGTCCTTAACTCGAACCCCAACTCCTCTTTCTTTGCTGCTGACACCCCATGCTAAGTCACTCCTTTTAGTTGTGCTTTGCATGTTAGTCAGTGGTTGCCATATGACTGTGTAATATATATACATGTGCTTTACTGCCCTTGGGAATTGTGTTTCCTTATTTTAAGTTTATTGGTTGCAGTATTGCATTGAACTGCCACTTCGGCGTGGCGTCTAACAAAATTATGGTTAAGAGCGCCTGCACTTTATTTACTGTGTGCCTGTGCTTTATGAAGCGAACGTTTCGTTTTAAAGTGAACATTTTCCCTACCCAACGCGTGTAGGCTTTTTGAAGCTTTAGCTTCAGGCCTGTCACGCGTGGGTTTGGGGACGCCTAGGAGTGCCGTGCTCTGTGTTTTGTTTTCTCCTTCTAAAAATATGCCTTTAGTGCGAGTTGCGCACAGGTTTTTGTTTCTGTCGCGTGCGGCTCTATTGAAGCTTTAGCTTCAGGCCTGTCACGCGATGGTTATGGATATATTTATTGTGATTGAATGTTGGCAGCTGTGCGCGTGGGTCTTTAGAAGCCTTGGCTTCAGATCTCACACGCACAGGCTGCCGTTTGCGCTTCCCTCCGTCGCACGCGGCCCTTTCAGAAGCTTTCGCTTCAGGCCCGACGCGCAGCGGGAAGCCTTCTCATTTACACATTTGTCGGCTATCTGACGACCGCCCCTCCCTCCCCATTCTCGTCGTGCGCGGGTATGGAAAGCTTTGCTTTGCTCCCGACGCAGCGGGGGAGGGTAGGGGAGGAGGGGGGGCTAGTGTTGGGGGTTTTCTCCTTATGGAGCAGCGCTCATACCTGTAGGTTCGTAGCGCTATGTAAATTTGGAATTAGGAATGTCAGCGCTCTTATGCCTGTGGGCTCGTAGCGCTATATAGCTGCTCATTTATGAATGCTTAATTATTCAATTTATACCCAATGAGGTACATGAGTGAGGGCAATTTTTTCCCTTCCTATGTGCTGCCCAGGCCCAGGGGTAGGGTTGAGCAGCGCTATATATATATATATATATTTTCAGTATTTATATATATATACTGAATGCTAAATTGTACAATTGTACCCTATGAGATACAGGGGTTCCCCCCCCCATTTAAAGGACACATTATGGGTAAAGTGCAAGTTTCCACATGTCCCCTCGCGCGCCCTGACAACAGCTTTGCTTACTGATGCGCTGGTCAGGTAAAAGCCATGTACCATCTCCCTTACATTTTAGTACTGAAATACAAAAAATACAATGGCCCTCATTACGACCCTGGCGGAATCCGAAAAACGATGGCGGAAATGCAATACCGCCATCGAATACCGCTCGGTGCGACTATGACCCGACACCGCAAAGTACAAAGCCATTAGCGACACCGTAGTGAACGCCAACGCTAACTGCACCAAGTACGCGCGCGCGCGCCATGCCAAACCGTAAATACCACCATGGCGCAAGGGTACGCGAATTCCGACCCTAGCGGACATGTACCTAACGCCATCAAGCATGGCGGAAAGCACCAATCCGCCATGGTGAGAAGTACGGCATCGCGAATCAACCGTAAACGGCCCCACTGAGTGCCTGTACACCGCTCCCTGCCCACAAAGTACAACTCCCCGTAGGTGCAATGAAGTCACAATGCAACCAGTGAAATGTACAAGTCACCCATGCATGCCAACGAACAAAAGAAACACAAGAGGGGCCAATGGGAGCTGCAGGGCACAGATGGCACGAATACAGAAGCCATTCCAATGGACATGACCACAGTCCCCCCCCCCCCGAAACGCACGCAAACACAGGCACCTGTGATCAGCAATATTCCGAAAATCACAACATTCCACCAGTCCACCTGGCTGACCGGCATCTGTTACACAAAACCCATTCCCCCGCCCCTGAGCATGACAACATTCAAACAGTCACATTGGCAGCCCCCATCCCTGACCTCACTGGGCTCCGTAGGCAAACGCGCCCAGCACAGTACCACGCGACTAAACTCCGAAGCTGGAACCCAATGCAGATCTCCTCACAATACATCGCTCCCCAAATAGGAATATGCCACATCACTCGCAAAGAAGAACGCTACACGGCCCATATCAGAATAGAAATTTAATGCACAACTAAATCACCAAGCCCATAAAGCCATTAGTCCATGAACTCCAAAACACATATCACCATTGTGGGCTGCATCCGCAAGGAATGACCAGCTACTACTTGTGTGACGCCCTGTTCCATCATGGTACACAGAGCCACATTCACGTACGAAAAGGCAACATGGAAGCGCACAGACCCGCAGGGCCGTCCCAATGGGGAGGCACTAGTCCAGCTGAAAGGCCGAAATGTTGCTCCGAGCCACTAGTACTGCGTAAGGGCATGTGGCCCATTGGCGATCGTCCCATAAGATCGTAATGCTGCTCCACTGATTAACACGAAGCAGCAGGTGTCGGGAGTAAACGCCATCTGCAGGAGTGGCATACAGATGGCAGTGGCAAAAGGGGAGGAGATACCTGTCAACCAAAAGAAAAGAAAAAGAACAGAATGGCCATCAGAACTACATTCGAACAACTCACTCCAATGATCACACTAAATCCACAGTCATATGCATGCTAGCCCACTCGAAAGGATCATCACCACCCCGAAACCACTTGCGACTCATAACTATCTATATCGAGGTGTAAACACCATCACAAACGAGTGTACCTGTGCATGCGTCTGTCAAAACAGATTCCATCAGATGGGAATGTTAACGTGCATGGACACAAGTGTCTGAAGGCGCGTCGAGACAGGGAGGGCTCAACAAGGCCAGATAGACGATGGTCCCACTATGGCAGCCCTGCATCACATAGCGCAGGGGAGGCGGATAGATTCCAACAAGCCCTGTACATGGCAAACCCTGTATCAAATCACCTGCCCATGCATCCATTCATCATTCCCTCATCCTGTTATAAAAACGCCTGAATATTTACTCACAAAACATTCGAACTTTCCATTGAGTCTGTGCGTTATGCAGCCTGCAAAATCCACAGTGCCCCAGCCCGTAATTCCAGTGTTGTGAAGTTACATGTATTTGGGAACGTCCGGCCTCATCGCCCACGTCACTATTGCGCATCCAAAACTATTCATATCAATCATTGCTTCCTCGCCATGGCCCCTGTCTCAAGGACATCGAACAAAAGAACGTTATATTTGCAGTCAGACCTGTGGGCATCTCCCCGGCGCTAGCTGAAAACCGAAAGCGCCGGCCTTCGAATTCCTCATTTGCAACATCACGTCGAAAAGGCATCTGTGGCCGTTTGAAATCACAAATTAATCCATCGAGTGCGGCTGTGTGTGAAAATGGCAACTGCCTTCACCCACGAATGGGACGCCCCGCCCGTCGTTGCAACTCGGTACAGTGATGCATGAGGGCCCACCGTTACTCGAGTACTACGTCCCACTGACCCATCACAAGCCTGTTCGCGACTGCAAAGATTGTATGTGAAACAATGGGACCATAGCCGAATGTACATATCAACAAATGTTACACGGCCATCGGGTACAAATACATGAATGCAATAGCAAGATGCCATTCCTCGAATTGCAGCGTTGTGTGCGGGACGTGCTCGGCCAAAGGGGAGAGCAGCTTGCACAGGTGGAATGAATCACCACAGGTGGAGGCCATACAGCCTGAAAACACATAAATTGCACACCCAGTCTCCTCCCACAACCACACCCACTCCGAAATGCTACCGGCAGGACTCGCGATGTTGGCCCTGGGGGACCTGATAGCACTGCAAGTACTCCAACTCCAAGAAGAAGACGAACACCAACTACAACCGGCCGCACGGAGGAGACGCAGGAGGAGGAGGAGGGCAAGGCAGGGCCAGCAAGGGCCGCCAGCACAGCCACTACCACCACGCAGGCAGCCCGCAATCCCACGCCTCCGAGCACATCCGTTCAACCTCACTGATGAGCAGATCCACACCCTCTACCGTTTGGACCGGGACACCATAGCCGCCATCGTGGACATGACACAGGCTGACCTTGTCAGCATGATAGATAGCCCAACCGCCATCCCACCCCTACTGAAGGTGGTGTCTGTACTCCACTTCCTGGCCACAGGCACCTACCAGCACACAGTCGGACAGTTGCATGGCATTTCTCAGCCACTGTTCTCACGGACACTATTGCAAGTGCTCGATGCCCTCCTGCTGCACGCAGACGACTACATCTCTCTACCACGCTCGGAGCAGGAAATTACGAACGCAAAAGTGGGATTCCATGCACTTGCCGGCATACCGGGTTGCATTGGTGCCATCGACTGCACCCATGTGGAATTGGTCGTCCCACATGCCATGGAGGCCCAGTACCGCAACCGAAAACAATTTCATTCCCTGAATGTACAAATGGTGTGTGACTCCAACAGGATCATTACACATTGTTGTGCCAGATTCCCTGGATCAACCCATGATTCTATGGTCTTGAGGAACTCTACTATACCACGCTACATGGAGCGACACGCAGGGAACAGATCCTGGCTACTCGGTGAGTCTCATTTCATGCATGATGATGTGGGGTATGTGATGCGGCAATGAACTGCCAGGAAGGGGGGGGGGGTGCGTACGTAGCAATGGCATTCCACATCATACGTTTATCGTCCACATACAGGTGATGCTGGGTATCCACTGAAGAGATGGCTCCTCACACCAGTCCGGAACCCACGGGACCAGCATGAGGAGGACTACAACCATGCCCACTCACGTACCCGTGTAGTCATTGAACAGGCATTCGGCCTACTGAAGACTCGTTTCCGCTGCCTCAGCAGGTCTGGCGGGGCACTCCTGTACCGCCATGAGAAGGTTGCAAAGATGGTCATGGCATGTGTCATGCTCCACAACATGTGCGTACGTAGAAATGTGCCCATGCCCCCTGACGCTGAACTGCAAGCACCTGATGATGGTCATGATGAGGGTGGGGATGTGGCAGCACCTCAAGGAGTCTGCGAGGCACCGGAGGGCCGTGACATTCGTCAGCATCTCATTGATGCATGCTTCTAGCACTCACGCCTGGTGGCTGATACATGGACACGGGACTCGTGGCACTGTGTGTGTCTGGTACATGCACAATATGGACTGTACGCCTATGATGGCCTAGTACACAAAGATCATTGTCCACACATCTCATTGGTTGATCGTGCACTGTTTATGGCATATGTGATATCATGTTGAACACCCTATCGACCCGCCACCCAAGTGAGCCCAACACACCCCCTCCACCCTCCTACCTCCCCCCTGAACACCAGTGTCCAAAGAAGCTCATTGTCAGTGGGCTGTCGCTATTGCAAGCCCCCTCTGCGGGTATCAGGGGCACCCCTGCCTGTGGAGCGCAGGTTCCTCCCAGATCTACGTTGGGGGCTGCCCTGGACGGAACTTGCAACGGATGACGTCTCTGCCTGCTCACGTCCATGCATGTCCCTAAGGGTTTGTGAGAGCTCAGTGAGCACACGGCGCACTGCGGCAAGTTCGGCACATACGTCTTTGGACGTCGCATGCAGTTCCCCCCTCAGGCTCTCGGTGCTTCTCTCCATTTGGACTCTCAGGCTCTCGGTGCTACTCTCCATTTGTGCCCTTAGTGTCTCTGTACTTCTCTCCATTTCTGCCCTGAGTGTCTCAGTTGATGTTTCTATGTCTGACTTAGTGCGCCCACATTCATCGGCATGGTCCTTGAGGAGCGTGGCCAGTTGCTGCTGTTGCACGATTAACTGGTCGAGGGACTGTTGCCTCTGCTGGGCCATGGCCATTTGCGGGGGTGTCACAGAGGGGCTGTTGACCTCATGTTGCCTTGCCACAGGGCTTGGGGGGGATGGCCAGTCGTCGTCTTGTGGGTGCCCCTGCGTGGTATCCTCATGTTGTACGGGATGGGACAGACAGGGGGAATGGGACAGGTCATGGATGGATCTGACTTCGACATCCCCGTCTTCTGTGTCGGAGCATGCTGCCATCAATGGGGTGTCACCTATGGTGCTGCTGCCACCAGAGGCAGTGCCTTCTGTGGCATCCGTTGGGGGGACCTGTGGTGGTGGTGTTGTGGGCATGCTGGCTGCTGGGGTGCCTGTTGATGTTCCCCCCTCTGTGCTGCCACCTGATTTGTGCTGCTGCCGTGTCTTGATGCGTGCAGCTGAGGTGGAGGGTCTTTGGCCGTTGGTCTTGGCCCTCTTTGCAGGTGTGCTGGTAGGGGTGTCCTGATGCTCGTCGTTTGGATCGGAGCCTGTGGTGGAGTAAAGGAGGGCGAGGGTTATTAATGGGTCTGTGGGTATTGGAATGGCATTGTATCACATGCATTGGGGTGGTACATGAGGGTGATTTGGGTCGGTGCCTTGGAGGTGCTTTTATTTGTGTGTGGGGTGAGGGTGCAGTTGTTTGGCAGCCTGCAGTTAGGGTGTGCCTGCTGGACGTGTGGTGGGTGTTTTAGGGGTTTTTAATTATTTATGTATTTATTGTGGTTTTAAGGTGCGCTATCAGGGCGATGTGTGTGGACGTTCTCCTGGACATGTGTTTCTGTTGCACTATGTGGACACATGGTACTTCACATGATTGGACATTGTGGATTTAGCATTGTTTTATCTGGGCCACCTACCTGATTCTTCTGATGTCTGCACTCCTTTCTCCATCCCTCCGACTCCCTCTATGCTCTCCATTCCGATGGTGGAGGCACAGATTTCTTCCCAGGGGGTCAACTTGATGGGTGATTCTGGACCTCCCCCGGTGGCTGTGGCAATGTTGCGGTTGGCAGAGAGTATGCTGCGGACGCGTATCCGCAGGTCGTCCCACCGCTTTCTGCATTGCTGTGGGTTGCGGGGTGCGGTCCCCACCGCGCTTACCCGCTGTGCCACCAGAGCCCATATGGCCTTCTTGTTCGCAAGTGCCGTCCTGGTCATTTGCGTGGAGAAGACGACGGCAGCATTCTCCTGGAGGGTCTCTGTTAGCACGGTGAGTTCCTCACGGGAGAAGTGGACCTGCCGCTTGCGGTCGCACGCTTTCTTCGCTACTTTTCCCATTTTTCTTGGTTTCGCTAGGGTGGATGACGGGTTGGGGTGTGTCTCGGGGTAGTGTTTTTAGTGGTTGTGTGGTTTTGGTGGTTTTATAGGTGCACGGCGGGATGTTTCCCGTTCCGGGCCCATGTTTTAACTTCCGTTTCCGTATATTTCCGGTCACCGTACTTTCCGGTAGGCGCACTCTGCGGTGCCCGCTGTGATGGGTGGCGGTATTGCACCTAGGGCGCCGTACGGCGGCGGTGTGGGCCGTTTTGGGGTCATTTCCGCCATCGCGGACTTTGCACTTCCGCCATGCCGTGGTGCTCGTGCCCGATGGGTCGGAATGGGCCGCAATTTGCCCCTTCGTGCAATGGCGGAAACGCTATTTACGCTGTGGCGGTCCGGTCAGTCACTTTCCGCCAGGGTCGTAATGAGGGCCAATGTGTCTCTCACTGATTGGGGGTATATTTTGTCAGACTTTCGGCACATAAAATTTGAGTGCCGCTGCCTGCTCGGCTTTAGGTTTCACCTGAATTTGGATGCAAGGGTTGTTCCCTGGCGGGCTGTTGATTTCCGTATCCTGCTAGGGTAAACAGCTTGTGCTGCGCTTGCTCAGCTTATTCCTTGGTCACAGCAATGGTTTAGCTGTGTGTGAAGTATTAACGCTTCCCTTTTGTTAAAAGAATTATTTGTTTTATTTATTTTTCTCATTTTATCCTTCAAAGAAAAAGACAGGGGTTGGTGGAGGTGGTCGTTGAATGACCTAGAGGGGGCTTGGCCCTTCCTATCCAGCCATCATGCAGGCGCAGTCCTGTACTATCATGATATTTTATGTCCCTTTACGGGGGAAAGAATGTCTGGTTAGTTACCCCTCTCTCTCTCTTTTTCCATTAGATAGGTTCAGGACAACTCAGTCTGTTTATTTCCCTTAGGTTTCTCCTCCCCTGAAGGGGTCAAGTATGCAGGTTAGGGGGAGTACCCACAGTTCTGGTTTATCCCTCATAACCTGTTTTCTTAGTGTATATCTCCGCTAATGCATGGTCCTTGTTTCGGTGACAGTTAATTTGGAGGACCCTACTTGCCTTCATGAGGCGCCAAGGACCTTAGCCTTCTTCCCTCATCAGGGGGATGGTCTTGGGAGGCTGTGCCATC
This sequence comes from Ambystoma mexicanum, assembly GCF_040938575.1. Lineage (NCBI taxonomy): Eukaryota > Metazoa > Chordata > Amphibia > Caudata > Ambystomatidae > Ambystoma > Ambystoma mexicanum. The sequence goes on from NC_090928.1 coordinate 312,180,359, forward strand.
CTCTTGTTTTGTGAGCTAACCCTCTCAACATTGTTTGCACAGTCCTTGGTATCCTTCTTTGCCCTAGGGGACATAACGGGTAGGACCCTACGAAGGAAGAGTGGTGTCTGTGTTCTTAAGACCTGTTTAACCCAGTTTGCTCAGCTGGCTAAAGAGGGATGTAACCTCTATTTTCACTATTTGATGTGCAAGTACAGGGCTACTTGATTGAGATCTGTTTGCCTGCTCGGCAACGACGGCGCCTCTGCTCTTACAGAACGGCGTAATTACCCCTATTGTGAGGAGGGATGGCTCAAGGGAAACTCATTCCTCTGAGAGGTTAAACTATACAATCCAGGTTCGGATTATATTACTAGCACTTGAAAATGTGCAGATCATGAAGGGCTGGATTATAAGAGCGATTGCCTGCTCGGCATCGATGGAAAACATTCATGCCCACAGGATGGCGTAAGCCCTTACCCGTGCGATTTCATCTCAAATTATTATTGAACACGCTCCTTTGGGTGGTCTCCTAAGTCTACCTATCCGGTAGAGGGTGCATCAAGAGGTGCACACAGTTACTCCTCTGCTCGAGGGGCTGGAGCACGGTGTTTTTGGTTCCTTTGGAGGGATTGTGCCGACAGGAGTCCTGCTAGTCATAGGATATCTCCTGTAAAGCCTCTGGTGTTCACCAGGTTTTCGTAGATGAGGTTGATCTCAAACCCCTGGGGGTTTTTGCTGTGGGTTAACAAGGATCCAATTTGCGCACTTCCTCTGTCAGTTTTCCCTTGCCCTCATCTTAGAAGGGGCGGTGATAACAGCCTCCCTCACGGTTTCTCAATTATGAATGAGATAAATCTGCTCCCACTAATTGGGAGTGGACATATGGCGTACTTCTAATAATAAGTATTTTGCAAGTTTTAACATCTATTTGTGGCACCCTTTCAATGGAAGTATTGTTATGCTCATTGTTTCCTGTCTCCTGGCAGATGGTATGGTCGTGTTAGACCTCGAGGGTTAATGCAGGGGGTTCCTCCATTTTTCCTCCTCTCAGGAGTTTCCGCTTCAGTTCTACTGATGGGTTCACTCTTATCATTGTCCCTCCCTTTCGGTTTGGCCTTTCCATCAGCCCCCTGGTGTTACCAAGATAATGAAGAAGGTGATAACTCACCTTGGTTCCAAAGGGTTCTGACAAATTTATATATATATATATATGTATATATATATATATATATATTTGTTTCTTGGATACTGTTAGAGAGGTCCCTTCCGCGATCACAGAGTTTGTTCTTGGTTTTAGGCTCGTCATTGTGACTCTGCATCTTATCCTTTGGGATGATAGACTGTACTTAAGTAAGGACTTAGCCGTCTTCTTCCCTGGAAAGGGAGATTTATTTCCCTTAGCTAGCTAACCTAGATGGGCAGAGGGCCAGCTCCTTCCGTGTCATTGGTCCAAGCACCCTTGCGACAATCTATCATTCTCGCATTTAGATCAGCCTTTGGAACCGTTACCTAACTCTGTTACACTCAAGAGTTTTTTCTCTAAGATCAATTGCAGTTGGCTCTGAGACTGGAGCAACATATTGTCAATCAGGATGTCGGTCCGATAACTCAGCAAGTACAGCACTGGCTTTGACATGTGTGCAGAGCCGGCTGATGCAGGATCCAATCTCGGCAGGGCCAAACTCAGCCTTTCATACTTCCGAGATCGATAAATGAGCACAACACACCGTGTGCTATAACAAGCAGGGCTCAGATGCCTGATGGTTTGTAGTGCTTTATGAAAGCTACATTATTAGCTCTCTCTTGGCCACGATCTTGTATGGATGGAGTTCCGATTGGGTGATCTCTTTTCCTTGTGAGAAGGTGGATGCCAGTGCACTGTCTTCGGACGGTTCCTCCGGAATTGCTCGGTTCCTTTTGGGGCCTTCTCGGGAGGGGGGTGGTTCCCATCCCTATAGGATTTTACAATGCATATTGTCTAGTGTCATCCCTATCCACCTGTGTCTATCTCTGCCTGTCAGTTTTCTCTTATGGTTCCTTCAAGGGTTCCTCTCTGTTACTCATTAGAATATATTTTCATCTCTTCCTGCGGCTTCAGAAGTTCTTTGCGTAGTGCACTATCTGGGTCATCCAGGACTTTGGGAAAGCCTTTAATAAGTCTATTTTCTTTTAGCTGGCGGCTATTCAGTGAATGGGTATGTGACTCAGATTTCGCTTCTGTTTCTCCCTTAACAGAAATAGGTTTTTCTGGTAGAACGGTCTACGAAGTGTACATTACATGCCAATGATTGCATTTTACTGCCATTATCTCAGCGAGACATGGTCGCTAAGGGTGAAAACGGTGGATTGGCAGTACTTGGGGGGCAGGACCTTCAGGTCCATTGGTTTTGGGGTTCCACCTTGACTAGGTGTTTCTTATCGGCTACAATTATATCATATTGTATTACCGCATCTTTGTCTTTTCAAGGAAGGATTGTCTGTGCTACAACTGTTTTCAAAGTTATCCATGTGGAGTTTCTTTCCTGTTAAGTGCATCTCCTGTATCAGTCCTTTAGATATGGACAGTGGAATGTTCTCCGGGGGGGCAGAAAAATAACTTTTTATTGCCAGAATGGGTACCCGTAGGGTTTCTTCCATCTATTATCCAGGTCTCCGGGACATTTTCTAATATATAAGTTAAGTGTTTTTAAATGCTTAAGTTGGACTTAACCCCTAAATACCTCTCAGCTGCTTTCCTGTGGGATCACTATTGCGGGGTCTCTTACCCTTGGGCCATATGGATTAAGTAGATTTGCAGAGTGAGGGAGTCCATTGCTCCCTTGGTCCTCCAGTGGAAGATGCTATAGTGTTTAAGATGCTCTCCTGTGGGGAGGGAATTGTCAAAGCAGCTGATTGGTCATGGGAATAGTATTTGGAATAATTGTATTTTATCACAAGTGTATTGTTCATGTTGGGGTTGGGATTGGGATGCAAGGGCTTTGAACTTGCATAATATGAAGCCTCCTGTCATGCTATAGAATGGGAAATCCCCTCACTAACGTGACAGGGGGGTTAGATTCTATTAAAGACAGGAGGCGAGTATTATCCCACCCACCCTCCCGTTGTATTGGCGGTTCTTGTTCCTCCCACCCACCCTGTTATATTTCATATTGTTTCAGATTTCGGGTGAGAAGTCCTATCCAAAAGAGCTTCGTCATAGCTTCAGGCTGCGGAAAGGTGGAGATCTCTCCAGTTTCGCTGGATCCTTTCTCCGCGCTACGCTGCTGAATCGTTACATTGGGCATCTGGTGCAAGACAGCTGCAGAAAGAGGAGTTGGGGTTCGAGTAAAGGACATATATAGAGGAGGGTCCCTGCTCATTGGTCCCCTGCAGGGCATGACCTGTCCTCCATGATGGTTTGGGGAGTTCCCCATGCATTGACATTGAACTCTATCTAGTTCTGCTGTTGAAACTTTTTTGTTTGTAAAAGTTTTTTCTTTGCTGCTGTGGTTTCAGAGTAAAGATTGGAATGCATAATACTCGCCTCCTGTCTTTTATAGAATCTAAACCCCCTGTCACGTTAGTGAGGGGGATTTCCCATTGCAGCTGGTACCTGTTCTGAGATGGTGGAATGAGCAGACTACTAGAAAGAAACTTGCACAGCTTGGCGTGTTTAGCAAGCAATCAAAGCCGCAAGCCGAGTGGTTAGTGTGTAATGAATGCTTCTACAAACACAAGGAGTTTGCAAGTAGACACTGCCTTGCACACTGTACACATACGTGCACTTTCCCCGAAACACACATAATAAAGTAATTAACCCGTACGTGCTAATGACGCAAACCTGCGGTCCAATGCCTATCTGTGCTTTTTTAACTGAAGAATATGTTTAATGGTGGATGGAGACTATCGCTTTCTGTGTCTCGCTTATGTTTTAAACCTTGAATGCGATATGTGCAAACCATTAGTCATTTCTTTCACACACAAGCAGTGTGTATGAAGCTAGGTCCAATAGTGGTGTGTTTTATAGACAAATGGGAAATGTAATCAAATTACAGAATATTGAATAAGCAGTTTAGATGCTACACCTGCTGCTGTCTGGCAGTGACATGGTGCACATACCTACCCTGACTGAGCTTGAATCGTTTGCGCGTCCCAGTCAGTCACCCAATCGCCTGTAAAATGGGCCAGATTTCAGAGCTCCTACCTAGTAGCATGCAGACTACCTCTGCTAATCGCATTGTTACCTCGTCCCCTGCTGTACATCTATAAAAGTCATGGGGCCTCATTCCGACCCTGGCGTTAACCAAGGCGCTATTAGCGCCTTGGTTGACGCCGTTATTTTTCCGACTCCGCCATGGTGAATGGCGGAATTACCGCCCCATTCCAAGGTTGACGGGGGCGGTAATTCCCCATTCACCATGGGCCCTTCCCCATTCCCATTTTTGGCCCATAGGGCTCAATGGGAATGGGGAAGGCGCTAATTACGGCACCGTAAATTACGGTGCCGTAATTAGCTCCTAGGTCCCTTTGCGGGTTGGTTTTTTAACGCCTGCAAAAAGCAGGCGTTAAGTACCAACCCGCAAAGGGAACTCGGAATAGGGCAGTACGGGGTTTAACGGCACCGGTCTCGTTACCGGTGACCGTTAACCCTTACCGCCCTACTCGGAATGACCCCCAAGAAGTTGTCTTGAAACCCGGCTTTGCCCTTGAGTCTGAAAAGTTGAAAACAGAAACACGGACAGTGAACATGTGAGGGCACTTCGCTCACACAAATCTAAATCTCACTCGAAATCGGGCAGTGAATAACACAACACACGGCAACACGGACTGCAAACAACAGTAACAACATATGCTCCGGGACAATACAAATCAGATACCCGGTAATGGGAACTCAAAAGGGATTGCAGAGGCAGTGGAGGCCACAGAGCCACGGGTACCAAAATAAATTAGAAACCAATGGCTCTGGAGGAGGTTTTATTCATATTATGCTGAACCAATATTGACTGGTAAATATTGTTAAGATGTGGTTGGAAAACGTTCAAATCTGTGCCAGCCCTGTTTTCAAAATGAAACACATTTCACTCTGAATCTTAGGAGCAGGCCACTATCCAGCAACCAGGGAAGACTCTTGAGGTTGCACGGAGAGAAAGAGCACATTTACAGAGCAATAGCTCACTGTCCATGCAGATGGGGTCACCAACTGATAGACATTTTCATGGCCAAATCTGTGCTCAGAAAGTGCTTTGGAGTGGCATCTGGGAAAGTGTCTTTGCAGTTTCACTCACCCCCAGATGTATAAAGAATGCAACAAAACACAGAAGGAGGTTTAGCCAGCAGGGGCATGTATGTGCACAATCAGCATTACATTTTTTTTTTACAATGACAGAATACTGCATTCTTGTGGGAAAAGGCATCATGCAAATGTGTTGGGAAATGCTCCTGTGCACTGTTGGTGACTTGGCATCAAATAGATTTTTCATGACTTACCATAGAAATCTGTTTGTAAACTTTGTAGTTTTTTTACTCAATTTTTCTCAGAAAATGTGCTGTAAAAAGCACCATTTAAACCCATTAAAAACAAAATTCTCAGGAGGAGAATCCCACCAAAAAAACATTTATTTAAAACTCACTCGCTATGCTTGGCCACACCCATGTATTAATGGCAAATGTCTATTCCCACCCATTTAAAAAATTATCCAGTTGCCATTGGAAACAACACCAATTTTTCAACAAAACCCACAGGTCCACTACTCTTTTTCCCCCACTTCGACCACTGGTCCTGCAAAGGGGAACTGCAGCATTGAAAGTCTCTGTAAGGCATGTTTTGAACTTTGCTGAAAAGCAAAGACGAGAGGTTAATGCAAGATGGAAACACATTAACCAGAAGGCAGTAGTGTCAAAGTGGTCAGGCAAGGAATTAAAAGAGTACTCCCGGTGTGGGAGGGAGATATAGGGGTCCCACACCTCCAGTCCTACTACTGGGTGAGCCAAATGACAGTTGTTAATGATCTACTTCACGGGGATCGCAAACTACCGCATATCAGGGCAAAATTTAGTATACATGGTGCTTCCCCGCTTGATACGATCTACCAAATTCTCACTAGACCCCCTCCACAAACAATGGCAGCACATATCGCTGTAATCTGGAAACAGGCACACAACTACATTGGCTGGGGGAATTACGTGACCCAGATGCAACCTCTATGGCATAACTACATGCTTACCGAACTAGAGAAACTCACTCAATGGCCGAGGTGGGTGGAGGCGGGGATTTCTGCGGTGGGCAATATCCTGATTGAGGGCACTATAGCCCCATTCGAAACGCTGCAACAGAAATTTGGACTCCCTGAACCTGAACATTACCATTACACACAATTAGCCCATGCCCTAAGGAAACACCTACCAGCACTCGCCAATGCACCCAAATGCACACCCCTAGAGCGCAACCTGCTTATAAACCACATTCCCACCAGAGTCACCTCTATCCTATATAATGCCATAATGGCTTTTGCTACCTCAGACCTGACCAGCCTTAGGGTGAAGTGGGAAAGGGATTTAGGCATCATCGAACCAGAACACTGGGTTCAGGTCTTAATATATCCCAGAGAAATTGTGATAGACTCCAGACTTCGCCTGAATAACTCAAAATACTTAATTGAGTCTATTATCCCAGGGTCGCACTGTATGGCTGGAAACGAGCCCCTGATCCAAACTGTTTATGGTGCCGAGAGGGGGAAGGCACCTCCATACACATCCTGTGGGAATGTCCCCAGATCAAGATCTTCTGGAGACAATGCTGTAGCAAATTGTCAGAGGTCTTTGGACGTACTATATCACAAAACCCAACAGTACTGCTATTGGGTGTGCCACATGAGAGCAATGCTAATAGGTGGTAAAAACTGTTATTATCTACAGCAGTGGGACTGATAAAACGAGACATAGCGCAGAAATGGGGAGCACCGGAATTCCCGACCCTGGCCCAATGGGTGGCTGAGATGGAGATATATGCAGCAATGGAACGCAGAATATACACTGCACGGGGCTGTCCAACCAAAGCTAACAAGATATGGGGAAAATGGGAAAAGGGAGGGGACTGAGGACCCTCTAGACATGGCAGGACAAGGGGATGGGAATGTAATATAATAATGTGATTTTATTTAATTAATGTAACAAGGTATGCGATTGTTAAGTGGCCTATTTGGGATCACGACATGTCAACTGACAATGTGTATGTGAGTTTTATGGTTCTTTTTGGAAAACAAAACGTTTCAGCAAAAAAAAAAGAGAGTACTCCCGTCTCGAAAGTCTTTGACTAATAAAAGCAAGGAACTTGGGGAAGGGACCCCACCAGAAAGTATTGAAAACAGGAGCAAAGACAGGCTTAAGCCCGACAGAGGGGAGTCTGTGTGAAACTGAATATTGTTTCTGTTTGTCACCAGGGGTCTAATCTTTCTCTCCTCTCTGGCTGTTCAACCAATACCTGACACCTCTCGCCCACTACATAGCTGCTCTCTAGTACAACTTTCAGTGCTATGCGGATGATACTCAGCTCTCTTTCAGGCCCCCCTCAGCCACCTGTTCACTCTCTCTCATACTTGATTGTCTGTCCACAATCTCAGAGGGGTGTTCCGCAAATGATCTCTGCCTTAATGCCAGGAAGACAGAGATCCTCCTCATCAGACCACCAGCTCCCTTCTTTCCTCTCACTCTCTGGCTGCCCACACTGGGCACTCTTCCTGCTGCTACCTGTGAGGCTAGGAACCTTGGGGTCCTCTTCGACTCCACACTCTAATTCTCTCCTCACATCTCTGACGTCTCTAAGAAGTTAAACTACCAGCTGCACCTCCTCAAAGTGCTCTTCCTTTCCTCACTTTCCCCCAGACAGTGGTCTCCAGAGCTCGTTCTGGTCCTCTCTAGGCTGAACTACTGCAATAGCCTCTTTCTAAATGTGTCGGCCTCTACTCGCCATCCTTTACAACTCATCCAGAACAGGACTGCAAGGCTTGTCCTTAGCCTCAAGCCCAGGGATCATATCTCTCCAGTGCTGACATCTCTTCATTGGCTCCCAGTGGCAGTAAGGATCAAGTTCAAGACCCTCTGCATTGTCGACAAGGCTTTCTGGGGGCTGAGGCCCCAATACCTCCAACTTTCTCTACCTAAATATCTTCCTACTCGCCCTCTGCTCCTCCACCTCCAAGGGTCAGTCGCTTCTCCAAGCAAAGAGTTTGGGGCAGATCTCTTTCTTCAGCTGGGGCCTCCCGCTGGAAGAGCCTCCCTGCCTCTGAAACTTGAGCAGAACCATCTCTGGTTCCGGAGGCACCTCAAGATCTTCCTATTTGTTCCGCCTTCTCTGTTCCTCTCCCCTGCTGATCTCCTGTCTGATCCACGCACTGGTCACCTGGCCACCCTCTAAATTTGGGCCCAGGTCCCTGCCTGTCCAGTTGCAACCTGCACTGCCTCTTGGCACCCTTAGACTTGTGGTCTGTATCTGTAACCCTACAGCACCCTCTCTAGCGCTTATTAGCCACCCGTTGGCTGCACTTCGTAGCACCCGCACTTGCCACCCGTTGGCTTCACTCTCTGCTATTTGCTTTGTCTCGCACTTCTCCATTCCCCCACCCCCAGCACTTGTCCCCTCCTCCTTCCCCTGCACTTGCGCGATCTGAATGCCACAAGGTCTAGTAAGATCATTGTTTTTGTCCTCCCTTTGTTTCCCCCCTTGTCTTGTCGTGCCTTGAAAAACTTGTATATGGGCGCGTTATAAATTCCATATGATAACATTGAACTGTTTAAAATACAAGAGCCAAAACAGGTTTGAGCCCGACGGAGGGAATCCTACCTGAAAGTGTAAAAGAAATCTGCAGGCTTGAACCCAACTGAGGGAGGCTTGTGTGAACTGTGAAAAGGAATTGAAGGCCTGAGCCCGACTGAGGCAGGCTGTTGTGAAAGATAAGAGGTCTAAGCCCAACTGAGGGAAACCAGTAATATTGTGAGTGGCTTGAGGACGACGGAGGGATTCCCATAATTTTGCAACTGCAAGTACCAGAAAGCATTCAGAGAAAGTGAAGGTAACGGTTGTCGAAGTGGTCAAACATAGTCAGAAGCCAAACCTATGCTGTCTCAAAAGTCTTCAGCCAAGAAAGCTTGGGTAGGGTAACCCTGAGAACTTTATGAAAGATTGTGACTATTCAGGTATTGTTTCAAGATGAAGAAATCTATTTGTGGAAAACATTTGCAACCTTTGTTTTTGGAAAGCCCGAACTAACATTTGATAATGAAAGAAGTCTGAACATTCTGGTGACTCGCCCCAGTAAGCCAGAGTGTGCCTCACTGGGGAAAACTGTGCTGCCTAAGTCCCAATGCCCTTGAATAATTGCTTCAAATCCCTTGCTATCCTTTGTTGAGAACACTATCCTTTTGATTTTGTATACATTTCCCTTGCATTTCTTTTATTAGAATTAGGGCAGGCATTAGGTTTAGAACCTTTTGATTTGATTGTACTGACTAGGACGGTTTTACTTTTACTTTATGGTCGAGTTTACTCCCACTTTAGATTTAGGGCCAGTTAGGAAGTCGCCAACCGCTTGCAAAGTTAATAATAAAGCTGTTGAACTTTCATCTCTTGTTTGTGACTCTCCTTTTGATACCATGAGTTTCTCACATATGTTGTCAGAGTGGGATCAGACTCAACTGAAACAAGTTGAGGATCCCGCCGGATTAGAGACCAATATCCTGTAAGACCCAATACCTTACAAACGTAGTCTGGACAAAAGCCTAGCTACTGTAGCTTCCTCAAGGGTAATCCCAACCGTCTCTACCTTGCAGAAAGACCATCTACTCTGGCCCCTTTTTCCCCGCAATGGGGTAAGATCTATCAAAAACTAATTGACAAGCTCCACCCACTCAAGAGGCTCCATCTATGAAATGGGAGTTACCTTTCATCCTCTAACCCCTCAGGGAATTCCTCCTGGAAAGGAAAGTGGATGAAGGAAATATACACCATCTAATGTGCCCCCAAGATTATCTGATACATGGGAGAGATAATATCCTAATCTCTCTGGGTTTACAGATAAGCTTTTCTGTCAGCTCAGCCATCTGGCATAGCCAATAGCATTTAGACATGAGGGTGGTGAACCCGTCCCAAACATTGTGGGGCTTAAATGGGATAAGAATTTGAAAAACCTAGAAGAGGAGATACCATGGGAGTCAATTATTGAGGAAATTAAGGCAGAAGTAGAGGATAACAACACCTCAGAATATTTTTTTAGCCACCTGAAAAAAGAAAGGAAAACCTCACGTTCTGTCTTGTCTTCTGCTTCTTTGGAGGAATCTGAGTCCCCCCATATTGAACAATGCTATTTCTGTGGAGATTGGGACCATAAAGTAGAGTTGTGTCGCAAGAATCAAGAAGAAGAACAAATAGAAGCACATAGAAAGGAGAGAGTAGACAGTTTAGTTATATGGAGACATTTGTACGATTCTCCCATTCTAGAAAACCCTGGTTTAAGATCACTATTTCTCACTAATACCCAACCTGATTCCCTAGGGAAATGGTTGAAACTCTTCTTGAGATGTTGTCTTCAGGAAAAGAAGAGGAGGAGGAATTCAATTCCCTATAAGATATTCAAAAGGGTCAGGGAAACTCAATTGAGAAATCCCCTTGAAGCCCAAAGAATACACCACAAAACCCACTAAAACCAGTATTTTGTAACCCTATGCTGAGGAGACCATTCCTCTACTGGGCTCAAATGGAGAACAGATACAGAGTCCTTTAGAATGCCCATGTTATTCTTGTAGAGGGATAGGTCATTTAACAAAAAACTGCCCTTTAAATAAAATCCGGGAAGGGCCTTGTAATCAAGAATCTTCCCAACCATCAAACCTTGAGAAACCATAAGCTAATGTTCCTTGGGCAGAAGGCTGGTGTTTTAGGGGAAGAGTATGTGAGAAACCTAAGGGTGTTCTCACTTGTAGACCCCGGGGTTTCTTTGTTCAGGTGGCATGGGGCGGACCATCGCTTTTGGATTCCAACTCTAGGGGCAGACAAGTGAGTTAGAATCACCTGGGTAAAGGATTTCTGGGGACTTTGGGGAGAACACCTAAAGGTGAGACATGGTATTCCCCCTGCCCTGCTTCAACTTCCTTACTCCGCATCCCCTCACCCTTTGTAGGTTACTGTTATACCAACTCCCCACAACCTTTTTAAAAAAAACATTTTTATTGTATTTAAGTTACAAACAGGAAAATAAACACCAAGTGTCTTCACTGTGACATGCATTTTCTGATATGTTTTCACATGGGCATTGTATATCTTCAAATTTTGCTCAATATTGTAGCCTTCCCTTAGTGCAGCGTACATGCGTGCTCCTGTTTCAACCATCTTATCCCTGCCTAAGTACCGGTTTCCATGTGCAGTTGCTAAATGCCCTCTCCAGTTCCCGTACAGGTGCTTTTCATGTTCGCTTCGTTAAGTTCATTCCATGCCACCATACCTTCGCTCCCTCGTTCATTTCTTTTTGCAGTGCCCTGTGCCACACTATTGTCTCAGCCAATGACCAACGTTTCAAGTCTGCCCACCAGGCCTCTATCTTGTGTCCCTCAGCTGATTTTAGGCCATTGCTATCCTGCGTTTGGCCAGGATACAGATCAGGTCCTTCATTTTAGTTAGGTGAGCAGCCCCGAAAACAGTCCCAACAATCAAAACTCAGGGTGCTATGCTTGCTTCAGGTTCCCCTTCCTTTTGTACTTTCAGCTACGTTCTGCGAGAATCTAACTATCACTGGGCATGTCCAGAATATGTGCATCATGTCTGCATTCCCCTGAGTGCCTCTCGGGCAGACTTGGTCAGTGTTCCTATATATGCGTGACATTCTATGCAGTGTTAGGTATGGCCTATGCATTACATATGTTTGGGTGAGTTTAAATCTAGCGTTCCTGGAAACTCTCTTAGAATACAGTAGCAGGCACCGCCATTCAGTGTCTGTGAAGGCCCTCTCCACATCCCGTTCCCACTGCCTACGCGCTTCAGGATCTCATGTGCCCATCCCATCCAGTAGCAGGTCATAAATCCTGGAGACCACGTGTCCTTCTTCTGACGCATCATTTAGGGTATCCTGTATTTCGTTGGTTTCTCTCCCAACCCTTGTACCCGGCCATCTCCTGTCTATCCTGCCCACCATGCCCAAGGGCATCAGAAACTGTCCCTTATGTATTCTGTGTTGTCTCACCAGGGACGAGAATTACAGCATTTTATCGTCCTCAATGAGGTCACCCTCTGTGGCTATCCCTTTGGTCTCCCAATGCTTCCTAATCTGTTTCACTATGCCTTGTTGTGGTACTATAAACCCTGCTATGGGAATAATCCTGGAGTACGGGTCTGGGGTTCCTAAGAGTCTCCAAGCTCTTCTCCACAGGTCCCTGCCTAGTTTCATTAGTCCACAAGGTCTTGGTAAATCCAAATCCCCCACCCATAGCACTTCCTTCAGGTAATGGAGGTTCAGCACTGGTTGTAGTAGATGGGTGTCTAGGGTCACATTGTCCATGAGCCAGTTCACTACAAACTGCAGTTGCCCAGCCAGGTAGTACAGTTCGAGGTTCAGTACCCTCATCTCACCATTGCTATGGTCCCTTTGTAGCGTGCTTAGGGCTATTCTGTTTCTCCCTGCACCCCATAAGAAGTTTGCATCAGCCCATCCAGCTGCCTGAAGAATCCCCTTGTTATGGCATAAGGCACATTAATGAAGTGGTACAGGAGGCACCAGAGTGGCACCATTTCTAACAATGCTGCCCTACCCGTTACTCCAAAGGGTAATTTCTCCCTGAACCTCATGGAGCTCTCCACCTCACTCAAAGGTCCTCTGCAATTTGTCTGTGTTTGCAGAGGCTGGGCCGTGCCACACGTTTATTCCCAGGTATCTGAATGTTTTCCCTCTCCATTTCAGCCCCAAGTTTGGCAACTGTTCTCTGGGTCTCTCAGATGGAAACCCAATGGAAACAGACTAGATTTTTCCCTATTTATTTGAATACCTGAGAGCCTAGCAAACGTGTCCACTATGTCCAGTAGGTGCAGTAAGTTCTCCTCAGGTTGGCTGACACACAGTAGCATATCATCCGTGTACAGGGACACCATGTGCGCTTCCCCATCTATCGTTATTCTGGCTTCCACATATTCTGTTTTTAGGAAGGCCGCCAGCGGCTCCAAGGCCAGGATATATAGCATTGCCGACAGCAGGCAGCCCTGTTTGTGCCTTTCCTTGCTTTTCATGCCCCAGAGATCTGTTTCCCTGTTTGCACTCTCGCCCTGGGTGCCGTGTACATCAGCCTCCCCCATTTCATGAAGACGTTGCCCATCCCAAAACTCTCCAGTGTCCCTAGTAACCAGTCCCACTTAACCGAGTCGAAAGCCTTAACCGCATCTAGGGAGGCTACTTCGTAGTTTCTTCTCAGATGGTTTGTGCTATCTATTACACAGTGTAGTTTTCGGAAGTTCCATGAAATGCAGCGCCCCTGAACGTATCCAGTCTGGTCTGTGTGAATCAGGTTCCCTGTCTGTTCGCCATTATCGGTGGCAAGATTTTACTATCCTGATTCATCATGGAGAGTAGCCTATAAGATGCACAGACCTGCGGTGGCTTTGCCGGTTTAATTATGGGCACAATTATAGACTCTAAGAAGCTGTTGGGCAGTATTCCTGCCTCATATACATATTGTAAAGACTTCCAGGAGTTTAGGAGCCACCTCCTCTGTGTATACCTTATAAAATTCCCTGGGAAGGCTGTTCGGCCCGGGTGTCTTAGCGGTCGGGAATCCGCCTATCACTTCTCTAATTTCCTCATGCGTGAGCGGCGCATCCAGTGCAGCCACCTGTTCGTTCGCCAACCATGGCAGATCTGTTTGGCCCACGGCTTCCTTAATATCCATGTCATTAACTTTCACATCCCTTGTATACAGGGCTTTTTAGAATCTGGAAAATATATTGTTTATCTCCCCTTGTGTCCTGGCTACCCTCCAGTCTTCATCTATAATGATATTGATCATATCCGTGGGTTCCTTTCATCTGCATAGCCAGGCTAGCAGTCTCCCAGGCTTGTCCCCTTCCGCATGTATTTTCTGGGTATGATTCGGAAAGTTTACATTTCTGGCACAATTCCATCAATCCATCAATTCCATCAATCTTGCCCCCCCTCCTTCCCTGCCGCAAACATACTTTCCTCCCATGCTATGTAATTTTCCATACTCTCCAGGGATATCTGTAGGTCTGCCCTCAGGCCACCCAATTTTTCTATAGCCTTTCCGCTTATAATGACCATAAAGCCTTCCCATAGTGTTCTTGTTTTCGCTACACTACCCGTGTTGGTCTGAAAAATACTCTTCTATTTCATCTCCCAGGTGGTTGTTGAAACAGTCTTCAAGCAGTACTTCATCCCTTAATCTCAGGGTGGGTATTGGCGCTTTTGTTGTCGTCACCTGCCAGCTAGCCATTAGCGGGGCATGGTCCGATAGCACCCTGGCCTTGTATTCTATATCTCCAGACTCTCCCAGAATCTCCACTCCTGTAAAGATGTACTATGAGAGTGTACGTTCCATGTGCAGCTGAATAATGCGAGTATCCCTGCTACCCTCCATGTCCCTCTCTCCAGACGTCTACTAGCTGTAGGTGTTCCAGCAGGGCTCCCAGTGTTTTAGCCGGGGGTGCTGGCTTTCTATGCTTCTCAGACGACCTATTTGTCCTATGATCAGGCTCTGGCCTGGCTGACTTCTTTCCTCTCTGATCGACCCTCCCAGGTCCAACTTGGGTCCTTCCTATCATCTATCTTCCTCTTTACCTTTGGTGTTCCCAAGGGGTCTAACCTCTCGCCCTGGCTTTTCAACCAATACTTGACAACTCTCACCCACTGCATTGCCATTTTCTGCTCTAATTTCCAGTTGTACGCTGATGACACTCGACTCATTTTCAAGCTGCCCTCAGCAACCTCCTGTCCCTCTCTCATCTCTGATTGCCTAACTGCCATTCAAGATTGGTGTGCCGCCAATGATCTTTGTGTGAATGCCAGCAAGACGGACATCCTCCTCATCAGCTGTCACATCCTGGGGGAAATGGCGAGTCTGGAATCGCTATCGCCGTGGTTCTCCATAGATTTTGGTCACGTTTTCTCCCGAACGTAACTTGCAGGTCTAGATTTCTCCACTCGCATACGCGACCAGGAGCTTTTATGCCTCTACTTCCGGGTCACGTATGCGTTGCAACGTTCCCTAGGTTTTTCGCCGTGTTGCTGCTCTGTGTTTTGCCTTCCGAGAGTTTCTGCTCTTCTTGTTCTTCCCTTCCTGGCTTCCTCCCCTGTTTCCTTTCCCTCATACTTGTCTCCGCTACCCTCTTCCCTTCTTTTCTTCTTCTAGTAGCTCTTTCTGTACTTTATCCTTCCTTTCCTTCATTTCGTTCCTATTCCCCCTTCCTCTGTTCTACTTCTATTCTTGTACCTTTCCCTTTCTGGTACCCTGTTTACTCCCCTCTCCTTACCTTTGCCATTTGGATACCTGGTTAACCGACCCTGCCTGCCCATTGGCCCGCCTCTGCCTCCCATTCTGTTACCTTCCCGAATATCTGTGTAACGGACCTAGACTGTTTACTGGATTGCCTCTGCCACACAAACTGCTGCACTTCTGCTTACCATATCTTCGCTCACCGATGGATCTTCATATTGAACACCTAATTTCGTCCTGTGTTTCCAAGGATTCCGGACTGCCCGGTGTCAGCCTGAAGTCATCATATAGGGGTTTTTGTGCCTTTGGCTTTTTCCCCTTTTCTGACGGTCATGGGGGATCGTCCACCGCCTCACCTATACGGTGCCACGGTGGCGTCCTTTCGTGGCCGTCCCTACCTTCATAAAAAAAGGAGAGGCCCGGAAACAAAGAAGAAAGGAAACCCAGGAGAAAAGACAAAGGTGAGGAGGAAGGGGAGAGTTTTGAGACAGAAACTGCATTTGAAGAAGAGGACATAGCCGACCCTTGTGACATCAGCACACCTTCACCATCCTTTCCTCTCAATATCTGGCCGACCTCCCTTGGCCCTCCTCCTACCCCCACCTGCGAGGCTAAGAACTTCAGGGTCATATTTGATTCCACACTTTCCTTCTCCGCCCACATCTCTGATGTCTCTAAAAAGTCAAACTTCCTACTTCACCTCTTCAGAGGTACTCTGGCCTTCCTTTCCATCCCCCAGAAGCTCATGGTCTCCCAATCTCTGGTTCTCTCTAGGTTGGACTATTGTAACAGCCTCTTTCTAAATCTACCTGCCTATACTCTCCGCCCTCTGCAACTAATCCAGAACAGGACTGCAAGACTTGTCCTTGGCCTCAATCCCTGGGATCGCATCTCTCCAGCTCTGAAATCTCTCCATTGGCTCCCAGTGGATGCACGGATTAAATTCAAAAACCTCTGCATTGTCCACAAGGCTTTCTGGGACCTGGGTCCAAAATACCTTCAGCTATCCCTCCACAAATACCTCCCCTCTCGAGCTCTTTGCTCCTCTACCTCTAACTCCCTCAGGGTCAGTCGTTTTTCAAAGAAACGAGCTGGGGGTAGATCTCTGTCTTTGGCTGGGTCCTCCCTCTGGAACAGCCTCCCTGCCACTCTAAAACTTGGGGAGAACCATCTCTGTTTCCAGAAGCACCTCAAGACCTTCCTCTTTGCTTCTGCCATCGCTCCCCCTCTCCCCTGCTGATCTGTTCTCTCTTGGCACTGTGCACCTGGCAACCCTCTGTCCTCCGGGCCCAGGTACCTGCTCAACCTACCACCCTCCCGCACTGCCTCCGGGCCACCCCTTGCACTGGGGTCTGTATCTGTACCCCATACAGTCCCCCCTTTTTCTTCCTGCACTTATCAGTCCTACCCTGTCTGCTGCCTTAAACCCAGCACTTGCCACTGGCTGGCTGCACTACCACTGTTTGTTGACTGTATTAGTTATTTATTTATTATTATTTTTCTGTTTCTCCTTTGCTCCGCACTTTCCACTTCTCCTGCCTTCCATGTACTTTTCCCCTCCCCCTCTCCCATGCACTTGCGCGTTCTCAATGTCACTGGGCCTAGTAAGATTGTTGTTTTGTTCTCCCCTGTTCCACTCCCTTGCCTTGTTGCGCTCTGAAACAGTTGTGTAAGAGCGCGATAGAAATAAAATATCAATATTAATATGTCATTTGGGATTTAATGTGCAATTAAAGTCGCCGCCCACACCCACGTTGCTCCTCTATATGTGGCCAGTTTTGGGTTTTGTGACCTGAAGAACACTGTTGCGTTATGGTTTGGTGCATATGTGTTTATAAGGCATACTTCCCTGTTTTCTACGATACTGTGCACCACCACCATCTTTCCCTCCTCGTCCTTTGTGAATTCCAGCAGCTGGAAGGGGACAGAGGGAGCTATCACACCAGAACTCCTCTAGCGTATACTGAAAATGTTGAGCCATGCAGTTTCCCTCCTTATTTTCTGGCAATCACAGCCTGCTTTTCTGCTGTGAGCCAAGTTTCCTGCAGCATCACTATTTGTATCCCCTCCTTTTCAAGTATGCGTGTACCCGCACTCTCTTTATATAGTTGTTCAGTCCGCTGACATTCCAGGTGGCAATGCCCAAGCCATTAAGTCCCATCTCGGGTGATCTCACAGAGCATAGCCCTTCCGACTGCCTTTTCATCCCATTCGCTTACCCCTCTCCCTGCTGGCCGCCACGTCATTAGTTAGGTTCCTGTCCCTCTCTGTATATATCTCTCGTCCAGAACGGAGTTCATGGTTGCTCCCCCATAAGGCATTCTGGTGTCACCCTGTTTCCCATACTTCCGTCACATACTTTAAGATCACGCATGTCATAGTTTAGACCGCAAGTAACCCATACAACGCCCTTTTGTCGACCATTTATCCTGGTCATCTGCCCCCCGCCCCGAACTCCAAAAACCTACTACCAACAATCACCTTTTAAAAACTGTAGATAACTTGCCTAGCTGCATACCGCATGCTCTGGCGCATCCGCATCTCTGGCCCCCCTTCACCTACCCCTCCACTCCTGTTCCCTTGGGTGGGGTGCAGCAGCTCGATGCCTCCTACATGTATCTGGTTCCTAGATGGGGAAGTCGGATAGCTGCCCGTGGAGGCAGCTGTCCGATGCTGGTGTCTCAGTCGGTGATTCTAAAGTGAGGCTCCAGCCTTTGAAGTATCAGTTTTCGTCATTTGTGTTTGTCCATTGTACTCTCGGTTAGCGCCTGGATCTTATTTGCTATGCTGTGGCAGTTACGCTTCAGGCCCCATCATTGTTCCTACCTGGCAACTGTGGAAGTCCTTGCTCATCCATCCAAGAATGTTCCTCCTGCGTATTCTCAAAGAAGTGCAATATACTGTTATGCAGGACATTTAACTTAGCCGGATATAGTAACATGTATCGTAGGTTGGCCCTCTGTAGTCTCTCCTTAGTCCTTCCAAACATTGCTAATTGTTTTTGCACCTGCGCTGTGTAGTCTAAGTCGAGTGCCAGTTTGGAGGAGTTATGCGTGTCATTAAAGTTCATTATTCTTGCTATCACAGGCTGCAGGGGTGCTCCAGGCGGCGGTCTCTTGGCCAAGGATCTGTGTGCTCTTTTGACTGTGAATCCTTGAGTCAGCATGCTAGGCCCTATCTCCTGGAGCAGTAGGTTTTCCACGTAGCTCATCAGGTATTTGCCTTCCTCCCATTCTGGAAGGCCCATTATTCTAATACTAATTCTAATGTTTCTTTGGGCTCTCCTCTCAGCATCCTCCACTCGATGTTCTACTGTCCGAACTCTCTCTAATACCACCACCATCAGAGTTTGTGTGTTGGCAACGTTAGTAGTGTTCTCCTGCACTCTCTCTTTTGCCATGCCCATCGGGTCTGCTAGCTCGCGAACATCCTGGTGCAGTACCCCCACATCCACGATTACAGCATCTATCTTGAGTTCAAGTGCTGTTTTCAGCTCTGCTATTGCCGCCAGGATTGGGCCTTGTTCCTGCAGGCTGACCTGCGTGTTTCCTATGCCACTGCTGCTAGCTGATGACAGGGTCGCCTCATTGTTTCCTTTCTGGCCGTATGCATCCCTCATCGTCTGTTAGCCTTTACTCTTGCGCGTCTTGTCCGACATTTGGATCGCTACCCCAGTGGCTTGCAGAATGATTTCAGTGTTCCATGTGCCCAACTTTCTTCTATGGGGCCTTCTTTATCTGGAGGTCAGGGGCTTATAGGGGAAGTTGTCTTGCCAAAACTCTGTGCCCTACTAGCTATTTCAAATGCAGTGTCCGGTTTTGGTTGTTTGTTATGTGACCAGTCTTGCAGTCTGAGTCAGCCACTCCTCAACCCCTGCCTATTCCGCTCTTCCACACATGTCTCTGCACTGGTCTTGGGGCCTTGACCAGGGGTGTGCCTGCTGTTCCTGGTGTCTGTTTGCTGCCTCTCAAGGTCCGACCAGCTTGGTGGGTGCTGCTACTCCTAATTGTGCTGGCGCTTTTACCTTTACCTCGGGCTGAAGAGAGCTTGTGTGTGCCGTTCTGTGCTCAAGCTGCTACTTGCAGGTGCAGTCACTGCTCTCTGTGGTAGTTTGCCCTCTTGTAGCAATTCCTCCACAGGGTACTCGCTACGTACATCACTGCCTGTTCATTGCAGCCTGCCCTTCACTCCACTGTCCGTCTTTTAACCCCACTGTTTGATTTACTGCACTCTCCAACCACGCAGGTTTGTACTTCCCAGGCTGCCTGTGCTGTTGCAGGATAGTTGGATGCCTTGTGCCTGTTGCTGCTCACTGGTCTCTGCATCAGTGGGCCCTTTACTGCAGTCTCCTCTGTGGGCTCCCCCTGCAGTCTTGCCTTAGCTTTCACACATGCCCCTGCGTCTTTGGAGCCCCGCTCTGCGGGATCTTAATCCCGCTGCACTTCGATGCTGGCTGCTTCTCACCTCCCTCTTGAGCACCTCACCCGAGCCGATTGTTTCCTCTGCTTCTGTTCAGCTGTGGCCGCGGGCTCAGGCAGCTCGAGTCTCGGCAGTGGCGGTCGTCATCTTGGGTCAGATGCACTTTTAAATATTTGGAAGGTTGTAACTGTGCTGATCCTCCTCGGCCTTTGCTAGGACTTCCCAGGGACGTTCCTCGATCTCCATGAGACCGTTTCATGTATTCTGTTCGCAAAATTGGATGCTACCAAGTATTGTCTACAGGATCCAGTGGAGCTCACTTTCCTTACTGCCTCACTCCATGGTAGTTAGCCCTACTACGTAACTCCCCACAACCTTATCCCTTTCTGGAAAACAAACCTGGGATACCAACCAGGATGGAACAAACTCTACCTCACGTAACACCGGTGAGGAATACCCCTTCTTTATCAAACACCTTTCAAAAATCAGCTTCTGAGTACATAAGAAAATGCTAACCCCACCGTTTTTGTTTCACCCTTTTTTTTTACACAATCCATACCTCTATCCGAACCAACATTGTAGGACACTACCACTCCCATGATCCTCAACCTTCCAACTCTATCAGTACTACTTGGCCGAGGAAGATCAGGAACAGAGTCATGAAGATTACCTCAGACTCTTTTCAATGGCTCGGTCCTGGTACTGAGGGCACGCAAGGTCTGCAGTTGGTGTAGCAAAGATCACTCGATGAGACCCATGGAAACGCTGTTCATTCCAGCGGCGAACAAAGGAACGCATGTAGATTGAGTTCCCGGGGAGTAGCAATGGTTGCTGTTGATCTTCTTGTTCCTTGCTGTCTTTTCCCACTGCTTGCTGGTGTGATGCTGTAACTTGAGAAGACACAATTTTAACGCCCTTAGTCAAGGCCCGAAAATATTCCCCAAACTCTTCTCCAAGAATATCTGCTGATTTATGTGCGTCTGAAACTGTGTGTCTGGGTGAGAGTGGTGTATAGAATCTACGCCCCATTACCACCACATAAGGACTGAGGTGTTGATCTTTCCCCAGCTTATTTCTTAAGAAAAACAGTGCCAACAGAAGACAGTACAACTTTTTTTCAATTCACTACATCATTAAGAAAACTGCATTTTAAGCAAACCATTAAGCCTTTCTACTATCCCATTGGTTGAGGTGGCACACCAAGCACAGCCTGTGCTTGATCCCTAGAAGGGATGTAATCTTGGCAAATAATGCATTATAAAATGGGTGCCATTATCTAATCTCAGGACTTCACATATTCCCCACATATTCCCCACATATTTCCCACCATATTCCCCACCATGGAAATACCTCCCTCGCCTGAAATGTAGCTGCTGATTTTGCATCAGGGTGCATGCAGGGACCAACCTCAAGTCATCTGGGAAAATGGACACACAATTACAATCAAATACCTGAAATTATTACACTTCTGTATCATGAAAGTCAATGTGAAGTTCGCTGAAAGGACCCGATAGCCGGGTAATTGCCACTCTCATTGCTTTCATGGTGTCAGCAGGATTGAATTGTTTATAAACTAAACAATTCCCTACAAACCTACTTACATGTTCATGAATGTTTGGTATTAACCACTCCTCCTGGAGTTACATTGCTATTTATTGTCGGGACATATGTGATGGGTAGTGTAGCTGCTCTAGAGCCACAAGAATCAGTTCTACAGGCATTACTATGTTTCCTGTCAACTCCTGTCTCCACAACAAGTCTGTGGGTGAGAGCATACATCCCCTCTTTTCCCAGAGCTCCTTCTCCTCTTGAGGTGCCTTTCCCTGCATTTCTACTATTTGAAGCAAAGGGACTGCAGTATACAGGACTGACAATTGTAGCTGTTGGGGCACCATTTCCATTTTTGGAGGTTCTAAAAAGAGCAAGTATGCTGCTTCCTTTGCCGCTCTGTCTGCGGCATCATTACCAAGCGCTATTAAATCAGTTCTATTAGTATGCGGCCCGCACTACACTATTCCTACTTCTACGTTCAATGTTAGCACTCCGATTAATCGGGATAGCAGCAGGGCATGCTGGACTCGGGTCCTGTCAGATCTTGGAAACCCTCTTTTCTTCCATCTGGATAACTCAGAGTAGATAGTAACTGCCTTCCCCTTACTCATCTGTAGCGCCTCAATTAGTGCCACTAGTTCGGCCATTTGTGCAGAGTAATGGAGAGACAGTTGTTTCTCCACTCCAACCCAGTGTTCCCAATCCACAAGAGCTACAACAACCGCCCTGTGTGCCCCTCACCAGTGCCCTGATCAATTGTTGATTACCCGTCAACAAAGAGTACATTGCCTCCTTCCAAGCCATCCTCCTTAACATTCGTCCTCTCTTTGTCTTCTCTCTAATAAAGTTGCACAGCCATGGACAACATCGCCAGGTTTCACTGGTTTGACTAAGAATGTTGCCAGATTGACTAGGTGACACCTTACCAGATTATGAAGCATTTGACAAAATAACTTCATACTCTGATACTCTTTGGGTTGTCAAAGTAGACTTAGGCCCTCATTACGAGTTCGGCGGTAACCATGATGCTATTGGCGTCGGGGTCTGGGTCCTCGGAATGAGGACTTACCGGGCCATTCCGAGTTTGGAAGGCCAGGTAATTCCTCCCTCCAAGGACCCAGACACGGTCCTTCCTCATTCCCATTTCAGCCCGCATAGGGCTGAATGGGAATGGCAGAGGGAGCAAACAACGGGCCATTACGAGATTGCCCGTTGTTTGCTCCCTCTTCCCCTCGCGGGACCCGGTAAGCATGCCTGGTTTTCCCAGGCGTGCTTACTGTGTCCCGTGAGGGGAACTCGTAATGCGGCGGTACGGGGTGAACGGCGCCGGCACCTTTTACGGCGCCGTTCACTCCGTACCGCCAGGGTCGTAATGAGGCCCTTAGACTTTTCCAAGGTAGCAAAAACTGCATGCTGCACATACAGCATCACCGGGCAGCCCAAAGTAATGGTTTAAGACTTTTGTATCACAAAACCTGCTGCCGAGAGAGCTTGTTCACATGGAAACTGACCTTGCATTACTGAATTCAAAAGCCAAGGGCTTTATAACCTAATGATGTTTTTTCAGCCATGACTGCTGTTATTACCTTTCCATCTGTATGTGAAATTAGAAAAACTGGTGTCTGGTAATTCAGGGCCATCAAAACAAATGCATTACTGATCACAGTCTTGAGTTCCTGAAAATATGTTCTCATTCCCTCTGACCATCTTATCGGGCCCTTCTCCGTCTGTGCTTCCTTAAGCACTTGAAGTAGGGGCCTTGTGTAACTAGAGTAGTTAAAAATCCAGAACCTACAATAGTTACAGAGCCCCAGAAACTGCTGCATCTGTTTTACTGTAACTGGCTGAGGTGTATTCTGGACTGCGGTGGCTCTCTCAGGCATCACTTTTATCCCTGTAAATGATATTACCTGTCTCAAATACACTACCTCTGTCTGACCATACTGCAATTCAACTTTATCCACTTGGCACCCCTTCTTCAGGAGCAGGGTGAGGAGATTTGATTGTGTCTCCTAGACACTGCTCCTCTGAAGCAAAACAGACCAATAAGTTGTTTACATACTGAACTACAGTACTGGGCACTTCTATGTTTCCAAAATCCATGTGAATTACCCTGTTAAAAACACTCCAGGATTCACAGTTCCCCTTGGGTAACCTTGCGTGCTCAAATCTCTACCCACAATATATAAACACTGTGAGGTACTGGGAATCAGGGGATAATGAGGCCAAGTAAAATGCATTTCTAAAATCAATTACTGTCAAATGTGTCGACCCAGTAGGGATGTTACAGAGAATGGTTGCAGGATTTGGTACCACCAGAAACTCTGCTTTAACAATTTTGTTCAAAGGTCGCAAATCCTGGACCATCCTCCAACTGGACCCCTTTGCATTCTTCACAGGGTAGATGGCCATATTACGTGGGGATACAGATGGCTGTGTAATGCCTTGTTTTAACAATGTCATAATGGTCTCAAGAAACCTTTTGTCTACCTCCCTAGTCATGGGGTATTGCCTAACTCGTGGGAATATTGCTCCTGATTTTAATTTAATCTGTACTGATCCTACAATTTTCAACAACCCACATCATGAGGATTGCTAGTCCACAAGTGGTCCAGCACTTTCTCCAAATCCTCCTTCCAATATGGCAATGTTTTCCTAGAGACAAGCAAAGTCTGTGGAACTTCACTTTGCTTGATCATTACATGGCAAGGCACTCTGATCTCAAGGACCATCTCTCCTGTGTCTTCCACATCCTCAAACAATTGTTCATCGGACATGTCTCCCAACAATGAGGTTGGATTGATACACAACACTGCGCCATTCACCTCCTTCCTTATCGGTGCCTGAAAGAACCATCCTGTCCTTCTTGACAACCAGTGCTTCTAGCAGAATCGTAACAATAGTCCCTGGCACTATCTCTTGTGACTAAGCAGGCCGAAACAAATATTCAAGAGGTACAAGCCATGTTCAAACTTTTATTCCTGGAACCCAACTCAACACTGTCATCACCCCATACAAAAATAATGCTGAATGCACTGGCACCCACCTAGTCGTGCTGTCACTGCAATATGCAGGGGAAAGCAATGCTTATCTCACCGGGTGCAATCCTGGAGTTGAGCATACTATGCCGTCTTTCGGATAAGTTACTGATATATTAAGTTTGCGCAGGAGGTCCCTTTCAAAGGATTTGCCAAGGTATTCTTACAGTATAACAAGGGAGCAGATAAAATGTGCTTACCTACCTTGATACGCAGGTCCTCTGTGTAAGTAGTAACCGAGAGAACTGGACACATCAGAGATCCCCGTGGGCTGACCTATTCCTGGTACATATGAGCACTAGGAGGCGAAAAAGGATTTGCTCCGAACACACCTGCTCTGGTGTAGTGGGTGACTGTCCTGTGGGGTAAAGGGTTTGTATACCAAGCCTGTAACTGTGCCTGGGCTGACACGATCAGTGGGGGTGCATAGATCTGTGCCATTTCAGCTCCTGGATTTTGATCAACCTAGACTTGTTGCGATGGCACAGAGCTGGGGCGTGTGGCAAAGTTGGGAGATTAATTTGTGGGGGACCTGCATTGAAGTATTGCAGCTGGCTTCGACAGTCCCATGCAACGTGTCCCATTCTCCCACACGCCCAACACTACACTCCATACCCTCCAAAAACTCCTTCCATCGGCCCATTAAACTGGGGCCCATCCCTCCAAACCCGCCAAATGACCCAACACCCCGTAAAAATCCACCCCTACCCTGTGAAAACCCTCTGAATGGTCTCAGTCGAGGTGCGTACTCGCCCTTTCATCCTTGTCCCATTCTGGTTTCCATTTGTACCTGCTGTCCTGATGGTCTATGATGTCCCTCTGGGCAGCCAGTTATCATTGCTCCTTCTAAACAAATCTTTGCCAACTTTTTCGGAACCGGCTTGGTCTCAGTCTTCTGTGCTTGCGCCATGCTCTCCTCCTTCTCCTGCCGACTTTTACAAAAATGCACAATTTGTGCTTGAATCTCCTGGCAATTCTTGGCCTCTATACCTACTACTTTATCCAGTCAACGCTTAACTTCTTTGGGGAGCCCCTTTTTTAACATGTGGTCGGAGATAGCCACATTCTTGTCCCATGGTTCTCCCGTCTCTGCCCTCCACATTTCTTGAATTCATTGAGTATGGGCAGTAGGATCCTCATCTACGTCATTGTTTTCGCCAAGATAGGGTTTATATTGGGCACATTGGGGTATATCTTTCTCAATGCCCCCCAAACTTGTGCCCTATAATTATTAAAGGCCGCTCCATCATGGGTGTTCATGTTCAATTGAACCCGCAATATCCCGCTTTTTTCCAGAGCCCATCTGCCTGTTCTCCCATCAAGGCCGTGAAAAGGCTTTTCGTGTCCCCAATCGCTAACATGATACCGGTGGTTTGTTTTTCCAAAGCATAAATCCACTTCCCAGTACCTGCAGTGAGCGTAGGGAAAGTCTTCATTAGATTATTTCGGTCCATGTGTGACCACAGGTTATAATACACCTTCTCCAGACCCTTCTCGAGTAGTGGGAATTGAGTTGTCCCTACCTTTACTAGGGCTTTTCCCATCTCACCTCAGCCTCTTACTACAGCCATGTGAGCCCCATGGCATGTCCAAAGGCCCCATGGTGTGCTTTCCCTAATTACTGCTGGAGCGGGAGGCACAACTACTAGCACTTGTCCTCCCTGCTCGTCATCTGTTTCCCATTCATCCTCTTCCTCCTCTGTCCCTGTTACCACATCCCCTAATCTTTCTATGGGGGCGGAAGCGTATTTGGCACTGCTGTAGCATGCCGCTTCTCTTTCTCCTTGCTCTGATTCCTTACCTGTGAAAGCATGTCCTTCCTCCAAATCCACATTTACTCCTTTATAACTGATTTATCTAACATATATGCCTCCATCTTCCTTCTTCGACTTCCTTCACTTACCTATCACCTTCTTCCTGTTCTTCACTCTATCTCTGTTGTAACCACATTACTTCATTCTCCACTAATCTTACTGCTTCTTTCAGTTTCCATTATTCATGCTTCTCTACCACCATGCGCAATCTATCTTCTAGTCTAGTGACGGGGGGCACCTCCTCCCTTCTAAACTCTTCATCGTTCCTTGCTTTCACAGTTCTCTCCTGCACTTGTTCCTTCAACTCCAATTACGGTACTGATCTAAATGTTGAATAGACTTTTCTCATTCCACCTTCCCTTTGAGACCCATCAATAACTTTTACTAAAGAAGGTGTTATTCTCCTTTTCCCCTCATGATCCAATCTTTCGAAGATTGGAGCTGACAGAGGTGTCACCCCTGTCTGTCTTGTAACCACCGAGTGATTACTGGAGAGTATGGAGGTTCAAACTCAGGGTTACTATATCCTTCTGCGGACAACAAAGGATAGCACTCATATGGCGGCGGTGTGGAAGAAACTCCTACACCCTCCTATCTTGTCCCCTCCTCAACAGTCATAATTTTATGGGTCTTCCTATTCTTCTCATACAACTTCCATAACTCCAAGATATTCAATCTATTCTCCAATTTAAAACTTGTATGCTTTGTCACTAGGAATGTATGCAAATTCTCCAATATACCCTTATCATGAGACCCTTTGTTATGCCAGGAATTAAGCATTTTGCCTTTCGTTTCCTTATACCATGATGGAAGGTATTTCATAATGTTCACCTTATATCCGGTGAGCACCTGACATAAATGATTCAATGGAGTCTCCATATGAAGACCAATGTAACTCAAACAAATGTTTAAAAATCGTGATTTAAACCCCAAGAACCAAACCCACAGCACAACAATCACTTGCCACAAAAAATCCCCTTTTTCTTTCCCTTTACTTAAAAAAAAGAATTTCCACCCTCACTCTCCTTACTCGCCTTCACCACTACCGTCTCGATAATAAGACACTCCTGAGGCATACACTAAAGACAGCATATTATCAAAACACACGCCAGCCAAAATTCCTCTTTACTTCTCTAAGATTTCTCCTTTACTCGAGCATATAAAGGAGTGCAAAGTTTTCCACTACAACACAGCTGTATCTCTGTCTTTTTTACTAGTACAATACTCTGGACTACACTGCTGCATTGTCCTGACTACCGGAAGATACCCTTCACTACTTTGACTAACCTACTTGACCTCATCTAACCTTACACACTTACATCTTGCCCAATCCAAGAATTAAAAAAAAAAAGTCTTTTCCCCTCTTACCCTCTTGCTTTACCTGGCAAAGATGCACTCTCATGAAAGTGAACACTGAAGTGCTCTGATTTGGTGCTCCTTTAATCTGGCCTGTGCAGCTGGGCCATGGTACCACACCTCTGGGGGGAGGCAGACAGGCCTCTAACCACTATGGTACCTGTAGCCCTCCTCCTTGTCAAGCAGGAAGACTGGTCCCCGCAGAGAAGCTCTGCAGCCAAGCTGGGCGGACCAGAAACCCCTAATGTCTTGGAGAGGCTGGGGCCCACCCAGGGACACCACATGTAGGATTGGGTCTTTGATCACTGTAACCAAAAGCAGGCCCACACTTAAAGAGTACGTACATGCTTTGTCCGTAAAGGAAGTTTTTTGTACAAACAGCCAGGAGGGGTTAGATGACATCAAAGAGTCAAACTAATCTGCCTCCCAGAATCACACAAAGAGCACATATTTTATACAATTTGCAACAGTTAAAACAGTTCCAAATTTTTGTTACAGAGTCAACCCCCACACATGATTGGTTAAACCTATACAATGTAACCATATTCCCTTTAGTTCCCACAATTATTATTGATATGCTATGATATGATATTTTATTTATATCGCGCTCGTACACAGGTGTTTCAGAGCGTGACCAGGCGAAGGGAGGGGAACAAGGGAGAAACAAAAACAACAATCTTACTAGGCCCAGTGACATTGAGAACGTGCAAGTGCATGGGGAAGGGAAAAGGGGGAAGTGCATGGAAGGGGGCAGACATTGGGAAGTGCGAAGCATAGGAGAGAGCAGAATAAATAAAAAGTCAAATAATTAAATAAAGCTGATAAACAGTGGTAGTGCATCCGGTAAGTGGCAAAGTGCTAAGTTAGTCAGATAGGGTGTATCTGATCAGTGCTGAAGAGGAGTGGGTGGGGCACTGTATGGGTACAGATAAAGGCCCCAGTGCAAGAGGTGGCCCGGAGGCAGTGCAGGAGGGTGGCAGGATGAGCAGGTACCTGGACCCGAAGGACAGAGGGTGGCCAGATGCACAACCGAGAGAGAAAGCAGATCAGCAGGGGAAAAGAGGGGCAAAGGCAGAGGCGAAGAGGAAGGTCTTGAGGGCCTTCCGGAACCAAACCTGTTTCTCCTCAAGTTTCAAGGTGGCAGGGAGGCAGTTCCAAAGGGAGGCCCCAGCCAAAGACAGAGATCTACCCCCCGCTCGTTTCTTTGAAAAACGACTGACAGAGGGAGTTAGCGGTAGAGGAGAGAAGGGCTCGAGAAGGGAGGTATTTATGGAGGAATAGTTGAAGGTATTTTGGACCCAGGCCCCAGAAAGCCTTGTGGACAATGCAGAGAGTTTTAAATGTAATCCTTGCATCCACTGGGAGCCAGTGAAGGGATTTCGGAGCTGGATAGATACGATCCCAGGGCTTGAGGCCAAGGTCAAGTCTTGCAGTCCTGTTCTGGATTAGTGTCAAAGGGCAGAGAGTGGAGGCAGGTAGATTTAGAAAGAGGCTGTTACAGTAGTCCAACCTAGAGAGAATCAGAGCTTGGGAGACAGTAAGCTTCTGAGGGAAGGAAAAGAAGGGAAGAGTACCTCTAAGGAGGTGCAGTAAGAAGTTTGACTTTTTAGAGACGTCAGAGATGTGTGCGGAGAAGGGAAGCGTGGAGTCAAATATGACTCAGAGGTACTTAGCCTAGCATGTAGGGGCAGGAGGAGGGCCAAGGGAAGCCGGCCAGAGAGTGAGGGGAAAGGGTGGGGAAGGTGTACCAATGAGGAGGATCACAGTCTTGTTGGCATTTAAACAAAGATCATCAGTGGCATACCAATTTCGAATGGCGATTAGACAGTCAGAGATGATGGAAGGAGAGGGGTGGCTGAAGGAAGCCTGAAAATGAGTTGGGTGTCATCAGCATAGCATTGGAAATTTGAGCATATAATGGAAATGCAGTACGTGAGAGTTGCCAGGTATTGTTTGAAAAGCCAGGGCGAGAGGTTAGATCCATGGGGAACAACACAGGTAGAGAGTGAGATAGACGATAGGAAGGACCCAAGTTGTAACTGGGAAGGTCGATCAGAGAGGAAAGAGGTCAGCCAGGCTAGAGCCTGATCAGTGATACCCAGGTTGTCATGGAGACGATTGAGCAGGGTGGTATGGTTGACTGTGTCAAAAGCAGAGGAGAGATCAAGTAGGATGAGGACAGAGGGAATGTTAGAGTCAAGAATGGAGAGAAGGTCTTCACGGATGTTCAGGAGAGCAGTTTCTGTGCTTCTGGTAGCCCTAAAGCCAGATTGGTGGTCATAGAGAGAGCCAACAAGGTCAGAATGAAGGTTAAGCTGAGAGATGGCAAGCTTTTCCAGAAGCTTACCCAAAAAAGGAGTAATGGAGATTAGGCGATAGTTAGCCGGACAAGAAGGATCAGCTGTGGGTTTCTTGAGGAGAGGATGCACAAGGGAGTGCTTCAGAGGGGACGGGACAGATCCAGAGGCAAAGGAGAGGTTGCAGAAATCGGCAAGGGCTGGAGCAAGGGTATCAATGTGGTCCTTAATGGTTTTAGAGGAATAGGGATGGACCGGTTTTGATGAGGCTTTCATAGATCGGACTTGTCTAGCGACCTCATCAGGGGAGAAAAGAGGAAAGGAGGAGAAAGAGGGATGGGGGTTAGCTGAAGGTAGGTCAGCAAGTAGAGAAGGAGACGGGAGAGGAGCCGGAGTGGAGGAGAGTGTGGACAAGATGTCCTGGGTTTTAGAGATAAAGTGTGAGGCAAGGGTATTGCAAAGAGCCTGGGAGGTCAGAGAAGGGGTGGATACTGCAGCAGGGTTTGCCAGCTCCTTGCAGATTTTAAAGAGTTCGGCCGAGTTGTTAGATGTCGCATAGACACGGGCTTGAATGTGGACTTGCTTCTTGGTGCGTACAAAGAGTCGGTATTGCCTTTGAAGCAGGCGGCAGTCCAGTTTGTCAGAGGATGAGCAAGAAGCCCTCTATTTCCTCTCGGCCACCCTACACTTATGTTTAAGTGTAGCTAGGTCAGAGTCCTACCAAGAATTGCACTTGACTTTGGACTTCAAACGGATCCTCATGACAGGGGCAAGAGCATCAAGAGTAGCAGAAATAGAGGAGTAGAGCAGAGACAGGGCTGTGTCAGGGTGTGAGTCAGCCTGGGGTGAAGGCGGGGGTGAGAAGGTAGCAGCGAAAGCCTCGACTGACACACGCTTCATGGGCCGGATGTCCAAGAAGGTGGGTGGCAATCTTGGGGTAGGCTTGGCTTGAGGGGAGGAGATGGAAAGATGAGAGGAGAGGAGGCAGTGATCACTCCAGGAGAGAGGAGTGGTGAGTGGAGTAGAAAGGGGGAGGCCAGAAGAGATCAAGACATCAAGTGTGTGACCAACAGAGTGAGTCGGGCCTGAGGGAGGATAGAGAGGGAGAGTGAATCGCAGAGGTCGCGAAACAGCGCAGATGAGGAACAGGGAGAATCAAGATGAATGTTGAGGTCACCAAGAAGGAGGAGTTGAGTGGTAGAGGCCAGGAGGATTTAGGAGAGGTCTGCCCACTCAGAGAGAAAAGAGGTGATTTGACCAGGGGGCCGGTAGAGAGTAGCAACAGTAAGAGAGTGGCTAGGAGAGAGAGAGAGAGCCTACAGACAAGGCATTCGAAGGAGGAGTAGGTCTGAGTGGCGATAATAGAGACAAGAATCCACTCAGGGAAGATCAGGGCTACACCCCCTCCGGGTTGGGTAGATCTGGGGGCAGAGAGGATTTTGTAGCCGTCGGGGAGGAGAGTGTCAAAGCTTGTGACAGAGCTGGCTGTGAACCATGTCTCGGAAGACCAAGGACATCAAGGTCAAGTTCTTCTAGGAGGGGGCAGATGTCAGAGGAGTGTTTGACAGCAGAGCAAGAGTTGAGGGTGGCAAGATGAAGAAGGTTGCCAGCCTTAAAGACCTTCCGGGGAGGAGTACAAATCATAGGTACGTCCTGCGGAGGTGTGGAGCGAGCATGAGATGGGGCAGGGGAGGAAGGAGAAAAGGGCAAGGTAGGCATGGGAGGAGAGTAGGGGACAGCTGGAGATGAGGGGAAGTTGATGAGGCGAGGTAATCGCCTATCAAAGAGAAGGAGATTGGCCTGGGGGCCTTGCACCATGACAGTGCCATTTAGGTAGACATTAATGATGACTCTGGAGGAGTCAAAGGAATCCATATGGACTTTCCAGTGGATGCCGCCATTAATGGGAGAGGAGGAGAGAGGACAGAGCACAGAGATCATATGAGGGTTCCAGAGATCTGGCGAAGGAACGACAAAGTGGATGTCACTGAGGGATTGTCTGGCAGAAGCGCTGGAATAGGTATCAGCAATGGGGAGACCTGGGTTGGAGGCCAAGATATCCTTTTTACATTTCTTCTTACCAGACTTAGTGAGAACAGAAGGATAGCTGATACATTCATCTAGGCACCATCCTCTTTTACTTATAATTGCCTGTTTCATATTTACACTACACCCCTCTCTGGGGCCTTTGCATATTTGGTCCTACTTGTGACACACACGGTTATTCTATGGAAATTCCATTGATGTAAAGAGAAGAGCAAACACATTTCCTTTTGATCCATTGTTCCTGGATGTATTACCATTCCAGCCCACATGGCCCCAACCCACACCTTGACAACGCTATTGTAAGTCCATGATCTATCGGTGCTCCATTCCCCGCAAGCAGCCCACATCAGGTTTAATTGTCTGGCCCTAGCAGGTGGCCAGAATCCTCCTGTGATTCAATAACAGACTCCTATATACTTACAGAGATTGCATATCCCCTTCACAATGCACCTAGACCATAAAAAAGACCTGCCCGAAACTGACCATCTGATATTCATTGCAACTGCTGCCGTCTTTCCCAACCTTGTAAAACTAGTTTTTAGTCACACAGAGTTCAATTGCCCAACCCATGTTTTTAGCCAGCACAATTCCTAACTTGTCAGAGAACTCTGCGGCAAAACAAATCTGTACATTCATACTGCCCAAAACCTATTTCCCTCGAGACCCCCATGCATGTGTACCTACACATGTACGTTTAGGACGGTATACATGCATTTCACTGCAGTATTTTTCATCGCCGTTTTTTCATCGCCGTTTTTTTTTTCAAAAAAAAAATCATCATTTTTTGTTTTTTTGGGGGGGTTAAAAAATGTTATATATGCTTGTGGGTGTAAGGGAATCAAAAAAAAAAAGAAAAGGGAGGCTTGGGGAAAAAAAAAAATAAACAATGAGTTTTTTGAAAAAAAAACGGGGATGAAAAAACCCACGATGAAAAATACTGCAGCGAAATAACGTATAACGTAGAACCGTTCAGGACTACCACATCCCCTCACACTAATTTTCCCCTTGCAAATATCTTACCTTGTATGCACATGTATAGCTCCCCGTTGCCTGATTTGTTAAGCGCTATGTGGCATGCACACCTATATTGCGTTTATATTATATCAGCAGTTTTGATATTTCTCTTTTTGCTCACATGCAATTCGAAAATGCATCAACCAAAACACAAACAACACTAAACATAATGCATATCTCATTCTCATTAGCTACACTAGATTCATACTAAATTGCCACATTATGTCAACATCGCTGTCACCCCAGCCACCAATATGGCATGTGCAATTCAAACTTCTCTTTACCCGTGGGACCCTTATAAACCACCTCAACAAGAAACAAGGAAGGGCGCAGGAGGAACAAGGCAAACAGAGGGTAAGGAAAACAAAAAGGAGTAAAAACCCAGAGATATTGTAAGAAGTTCACGAAATGACAGAACAGAGACTGGCACAGACAATGTGGGGGGGGCAAAGACATAAGATAAGGAAAAGGCAATGAGGCAGGAGGCAAAGTCAAAGTAGGAGATCTGGGGCCAGGAGTGAGGAGACACGGAACATATGGGAAAGACTAGAAAGGAAAGCGAGAACGATGATGGTCAGTAAATAATGGAGAGGTAGGAAGGTGAGTGAGGGGAGGGACAGAACTGAGAAGGGGATGAGGTAGCATGAAGAGAGTGCAGAGACATGATGAGACAGTGGACAGAGAGACAAGGGATGGGTGACAAATAAGTTTATCATGTAGAGGTAGAGGAAAGACAGTACAGTGAAGGGATAGACAAGACAGAGAGGATGGAAGGAGTGAGGGACAAGGAAGGTGAGGAGGGGAGGGAGGGGATAGACTTAGTGATACAGTGATTAGAGAGAGAAGCAGAAGGTTAGCTCAATTTAGGATGCCTAGGAGTGACAGTCTAGAGCAGTGGTCTTCAATCTTTTTATGCCAAGGCCCCACAGAGCAAAAAATAAATAGTTCGGGATGCCCCTGCCCCGCCCCTCTGGGTTGGTGTTATTTTCATTTTATAGAGATGGCTGAAGAATGCGTGGTACCATAATTGTGAAGGGATATGTTGTTGGGGAGACATTCCAAGACAGTAGGACAATCACTTCCAATCCAAACATAGAAACCGTGCAAGTGCACTCAAAATTCTCCAGTAGGGCTTTTATTTTCTCAAAATACATTCCTATTAGTATATTCAGCAGAAGGCAATTTGCTTTTACAGAGCAAGCACTAATGGGAAGATTAAGCCTGTCTCTCTGCAGAAAGTGAGTCAATGTGTGGCTTTATTTTTGAGGCCGCCACTCTGAGGTTGTCCTCCACTTCCAGCCTTGTGCAGTATTTCCTTTTCAGTACGGCCAATGCTGAAAAGCCTATTTCGCACAAATAGGAAGACCCAAGGGGTAAGAGAGACTGTATAGCAGACCTTGCCAATGTACGATACTCCAGGATTACCTTCAGCCAAATGTCACCCACTGCAATGTTCCTAACTTCAGATTGCAGAGTAGTGTCCGACTGAACCTCAATCAGCTCCTCCTGGACATCAAATGGAAGCTGCACCACCTCCTCTGCCAGAAAAGGCTGCATCACCCCGTCATTAATGCCAGCATTTTCTTCAGGGAAGTATTATTCAAAGTTGGACCTTAATGTTGTTAGGTGACTTGATCAGCATTCAGTTAGTAAAATAACCTTTTAAAAATAAATTGCAGCTTTGCATTAAATTAAAGAGAATGTGGGGATTATCAGGCACAGTGAAGGCCCTTCATATGAAAAAGTTGATATGCCCTGGCGCCTCTAATTTGAAATGGATGAAAGGCCCTGGTGCCTTCCCTGGCCACTGCTTGTGCAGGAGAAATGAGGACCATGGGGTCTTTGTTCTATTCACTTGTACAGAGTCCCCACAGTCCTCATTTCTCCCCTGCTTAGAGTGGAAACAGTCTGCGGCACACAGCTTGTAATGCAAACTGTACATTTTAAGCACCAGGACAAAACACAGATAACTGAATACATTGCTGAGCTACATGAATTCTGACTGGCAACATGGGGGCAGTTGCTTCCCCCTGCATCCCTCTGCCATCCAAAAGTAGGGCAGTATGTCACTAATGACCGCAGCAACCTTGATTTGCTTCCGAGTCACGGCACCAGCAAAGATATCTTTCACCCTATGATCCTGGAATCATTTTTAGTTTTTCAAACAACTTTTATCTTTAACGGTAACTCTGAAACCCCCACCAGCTCCAGAGTGCATGGGTTCATTGAATCACTAGCTTGCACCGGAACTACAAGAACTTTACTAGAAGAAAATAGCTTTCCTTTTGTCCATACTACACATGATAACCCCTAATTTGTCCATGAATATTTTAATTCATTGTTTACTTTGTACTTTTGTTGATTTAACGTAAATGTCACAGCTCGCCTGCCGTGGAGACTATACCTAAGATGGAGACTGAAAAGGGGGTAGAAGAAGGACTCCTTCCCCGGACTCGCTGTGCGCATACTAGTCTTTTGACCTTATATTCCCGGAAGTTGCTAACGCACTCGCGTTGCAACTTCCAGTACTTTGGAAAGTGTTTCCCAGCGCTCGCGTGTGTTTTTCTTTTTTTCCTCTTTGCCGCTTTCGAACGGCTTCCCCTTTCCGTTTCTGCCGTTCTCGGACGGCTGTTCCTCTTTTTCATCTCTACTGGCTTACCTTCCTGGATACTCCCTCTTTCCTTGCTCGCAGTACTTGCGAGGTACCTGCTACTCTTCTGCAACCAAGCCCCTCCGGTCTCCCTGCATCCAGCTGCTGCCTTCTGGGGTATTCATTTGGAGCTATTGTGAACATTGTCTACTCCTTCAGTTTCTCAGTGCATTCTGGGATCAGTAGTTCCACAAGAAATCACAACCTGCCAGGGTTTTTTCGGCAAGGCTTTTTCCCTGGTCTGGGGTGTACTCCCTGGGGTCCCCACTGCCAGGCAAATTGCATCTCAGGCAAAGTGGCCTCTAGTGGAGCCCATACCCATCGCACCAAACCAGGGGTAAGGACGCACAAGAAGCCCAGTGACTTTTGGAGACAGAGAAGAAAGGAGATACCAACTGATGAATCCTGGGACTCGGATTCAGACGGTACCTCAGCCTTAAAGACTTCAGGTGAGGAGGGGGTTGGCGGAGATAACGAAGATCAGACTGAATCTGAGAGATTGCAACGCCCAGAGATAATGGCCTCCCTAGAACAATACCAAGAAATGGTAAACGCCATCCAGGCCCTGACAGCTGAAGTACAGTCCCTAAGAGCTGACAATACGGCATTACGGCAACAGGTTCAACAGGTGGGACAACAGGTACCTCAAATGGATGGTAACAGAGGGGAACTACCTCCTCTTCCCTTGTCATGTGGGAAATATGATGGGGACCCAAAGTAATTAAAGGAATTCTTGGATGCCTGTACAATCCAATTCACCTTTCGTCCCAGAACCTACGAGTTAGACAGAACCAAGGTTGGGTACTTAATATCCAATCTGACAGCAACGCTCTGGCATGGGCTACGCCTTTTGTTACTGCTTCAGATCCGGTTCTCATCGATTACGGCCTATTTATACAACGACTAAAAGAATGGTTCTAGAGACCGGAGGTCTTGTATTCCGCCTTTGAAAATCTACTCGACATACGACAAGGGTCATCTGATGTCCAAACGTACCTTGTGAGATTTCAAAAGATAGCTGCAGAAGCAGGATGGCCCGAAACTGCCCAACAGACTATATTCCGAAGAGGACTCCACAAAGACATTAAAGACGAACTGGCAAGAGTTGCCAGACCTAATTCTTTCCAAGACCTGGTCTCCCTACTCTTACAAGTAGAGTTCTGTATGGCAGAAAGGAAGGCAGAAAGAAGAAGACCACGCACTTTTGTATCAGGACCAAACCCCTCTTCGATACCTGAAAAGGGACACATGGAAGAACCCTTGCAAATTGGAACCACACGAGGACCTCTATCTACCGGCGAACGCAAGAGACGAAAGGACCTCGGCTTGTGTATGTATTGTGGGTCAAACAGCCATCTATTAAGAGATTGCCCTGAAGTACCCCCCAGAAGACAGGGAAACGAAGGACCCCAACCTTAAACAGGGAAAGGGAAGGGGTGAACACCATAAATCCCTGTCACTTAGCACAGCCTTCGGCTTTAGACTGTTGCAGTCTTATGGTGATCAAGGTACTAATAGAATGGGAACCGACAGGTTCTGTGGAGTGCATAGCATGTTAGACTGCGGAGCGGCTGGCAACTTTGTGGACGACAAGTGGGCCAAGGAACATCTCCTACCCAGACGCCCGAAGATCAGATCTATACCGGTGGAAGGAGTCAATGGTACCCCAGTAACATCAGGCCCCATTAGCCACGAAACACAGGAGTTGAAGATAAATATGGCTAATCATCAGGAATACCTCTCATTCGATCTGATCAGGGCGGCACATTTTCCGGTAATACTGGGAATTTCCTGGTTGAGAAAGCACAATCCCCACATTGATTGGAGCTTGAACACAGTAGACTTCAAATCACAGTACTGCGATCAACATTGCTTAACAACAGAAATCTCCCCAGTCATTCAAGCAACACTGCATCCTTCCTTCAGTGTCAACATGATACCAGCCCCATATCAGGAATTCATAGATGTGTTCACAGACACACAGCCCCGTCGTCTGCCACCACATCGCTGAGAAGATTGCAAGATTGATCTGACACCAGAAGCAGTTGT
This sequence comes from Ambystoma mexicanum, assembly GCF_040938575.1. Classification (NCBI taxonomy): domain Eukaryota; kingdom Metazoa; phylum Chordata; class Amphibia; order Caudata; family Ambystomatidae; genus Ambystoma; species Ambystoma mexicanum. The sequence goes on from NC_090928.1 coordinate 312,218,034, forward strand.
GCCTTTCGGGAGAATGTTTCCGTTGTCACTACCTGAAAAGGAAGCTCTGAAAGAGTACCTTGCCACCTACCTAGAGAACGGTCTCATTAGAGAGTCATCTTCCTCAGCAGGAGCTTCTCTCTTTTTTATTCCCAAAAAAGGAACAACAGAACTACGTCCCTGTATAGATTACAGAGGTCTGAATAGTCTTACGGTGCGAGATAGATATCCTATGCCATTGATGAAGGACATCATTGAAGCCGTCCAGGGTGCCCGGGTCTTCACCAAGCTGGACTTGAGAGGAGCTTATCACCTTTTAAGACTCCGCGAAGGGGATGAGTGGAAGGCGGCTTTCCGGACACCTCTAGGACATTACGAATATAGAGTAATGCCTTTTGGACTGGTCAATGCACCGGCACAATTCCAACGATTCATGGGCAATGTATTTTCAGATATGCTCTACTCCTCAGTGGTCGTTTACCTGGACAACATTCTTGTCTTTTCCGCCACTCTGGCTGAACATCGTTTCTTGGTAACAGAAGTCTTACAACGCTTAAGGAGAAACAGTCTACTAGCTAAACCCGAAAAATGCATATTTGAGGCATCCACAGTACCATATTTGGGTTTTATATTATCTGCAGATAACATACAGATGGATCCAGCCAAGATGAATGCCATTACCAATTGGCCTGTACCCTCTAATGTCAAGGGAATCCAACGATTCTTAGGACTAGCGAACTTCTATAGAAAGTTTATCCCCAATTTCTCTGAGATTATTCTTCCTATCACCAATCTTCTGAAAAAGGGGGTGAAATTCCTCTGGGATTACGACACTGAACAAGCCTTCCAACTTTTGAAAAGATCCTTTGTAACAGCTCCGATCCTCAGACAACCAGATCGAACACGCCCGTTCATAGTGGAGACTGATGCTTCCCTCGGTGCTATCGGGGCAGCATTACTACAGAAGGAGGAAGACGGCTTAGAACATCCTGTCTCTTATTTTTCACGCACGTTGACCACTAGTGAACGCAACTATTCCGTGTTAGAAAAGGAACTCCTGGCCATCCGACAAGCGTGCAAAGAATGGAGACATCTTCTACAAGGCTCTGTAGTCCCGTTTCTGGTCCGTACGGATCATAAAAACGTTAAAGTCCTTCAAAAGATGGGGTGCCGCAACTCACGACACGCCAGGTGGGCGTATTTCTTCTCACAATTTGACTTTGTGATTACCTATCTCCCAGGAAAGGACAACACTCTGGCAGATGCCCTTTCTCGGAGTATGGGTGAAGAATCTGGGGATCTACCAGAACAGGAACTCATGTTAGCAGGAAAGACATTCATCGCCACCATAAACATATTTTTGCGACAGGTAAAGGCGGAACAACAGAACAATAGGAGCTCAGAAATGGATTTGAAGGGGAAGGGCAACTTTCTCTTTAGGAAGGAAGCTTTGTATGTACCAACCCGAGTCCTCCAAGTACAAGCAATGTCCTGGTGTCATGATATTCCTTCTGCTGGACACAAGGGCCAAAGAGCCACATTAGAGTTAACATCCCGTCAATTTTGGTGGCCTTCCCTGGCTAAGGATGTGAAAGAGTATGTAAAGGCCTGCCCTGTGTGTGCTCAAAACAAGTACGATTACCACAAACCCCTAGGACTCCTACAACAAGAAAAACAGCCCGAAGGACCTTGGCAGCAGATATCCACGGATTTCATAGTGGAGCTGCTGGAATCCTGTGGACACACCGCCATAATGGTCACAATCGATTCCTTTAGTAAACTGGCTCACTTTTCTCCTCTTAAAGGACTCCCTACTGCCAGCACGACTGCAGAAGTCTTTCTGAAGGACATAATCAGGCTTCATGGGATTCCCACCAATATAGTCTCAGATAGAGGCGCTCAATTCACGTCCAAATTCTGGACCGTTCTGTGCAGAACATTAGGAATCAGGAGATCTCTTTCCTCAGGGTTCCATCCATCCGGAAAGCAATGGGCAAACTGAACGTTTGAACGCCACACTCGAACAGTACATACAGTGTTTTTGTAACCAAGAACAAGATGACTGGTTCCATCTTCTGCCCATGGCCGAGTTCTCTTATAACAACACAAAACACACCTCCTTAGGTATGAGTCCTTTCAAGTGCACCTATGGTTATGACCCAAAGCATATACCTCTCTCTGGTATCCCTCCTACAAATACACCTTCAGTGGATCATCTACTGGATACCATACAGAGGATGCACCGAGTATCAGAATCCAATCTCGCAAAAGCTCGACAAGACTGTAAAAGATGGGCAGATCAAAAGAGAAGCCCAAACCCTCATTGGGAAGTAGGAAGGCAGGTGTGGTTATCCACCAAGTATTTACCCAGATGGGTTCATCCAGGAAAGTTTGCACCCAGGTATCTTGGGCCCTTTCGTATCTCAGCCAAGATCAATCCTGTGGCTTATAGACTGGACCTTCCCCCGATTCTCAAAAGAATTCATCCTGTCTTTCATACCTCACTCCTTAAACCATATATTGAGGACCCTCATTCACGAAAGACGAAAAGACCTCCTCAAAAGACCGCAAAGACTACTGAGGAATTTGAAGTTTCCGACATTATGGATTCCAGATACAAAAGAGGTGTACTGCAATACCTGTTTTTTGGAAAGGATACCCAAGGTCAGAATGCACATGTGAGCCTGTTAAGAACATTTATGCTCCTCGTCTACTACGGAGATTCCATCGCCTTCATCCCGGAAAACCGGGGGGTGGAGGCCTGAGAAGGGGGTCATACTGTCACAGCTCGCCTGCCGTGGAGACTATACCTAAGATGGAGACTGAAAAGGAGGTAGAAGAAGGACTCCTTCCCCGGACTCGCTGTGCGTATACTAGTCTTTTGACCTTATATTCCCGGAAGTTGCTAACGCACTCGCGTTGCAACTTCCAGTACTTTGGAAAGTGTTTCCCAGCGCTCGCGTGTGTTTTTCTTTTTTTCCTCTTTGCCGCTTTCGAACGGCTTCCCCTTTCCGTTTCTGCCGTTCTCGGACGGCTGTTCCTCTTTTTGCTCTCTACTGGCTTACCTTCCTGGATACTCCCTCTTTCCTTGCTCGCAGTACTTGCGAGGTACCTGCTACTCTTCTGCAACCAAGCCCCTCCGGTCTCCCTGCATCCAGCTGCTGCCTTCTGGGGTATTCATTTGGAGCTATTGTGAACATTGTCTACTCCTTCAGTTTCTCAGTGCATTCTGGGATCAGTAGTTCCATCAAGAAATCACAACCTGCCAGGGTTTTTTCGGCAAGGCTTTTTGCCTGTTCTGGGGTGGGCTCCCTGGGGTCCCCACTGCCAGGCAAATTGCATCTCAGGCAAAGTGGCCTCTAGTGGAGCCCATACCCATCGCACCAAACCAGGGGTAAGGACGCACAAGAAGCCCAGTGACTTTTGGAGACAGAGAAGAAAGGAGATACCAACGGATGAATCCTGGGACTCGGATTCAGATGGTACCTCAGCCTTAAAGACTTCAGGTGAGGAGGGGGTTGGCGGAGATAACAAAGATCAGACTGAATCTGAGAGTAAAGATCAACAATGTCAATGAATTGCAATTGAAACTTGTATATAATTTCATATATGCTGTACTGCTTCTTTTTTGTGCAAATGTTTTCGTGTTATGTTGTTGTATTGTGTAACAGCCGATAGATCGTCTATGCAGAGAACAAAACAAATATATGTACCTCTGGATCAAATACTATAGAACTATTGATCAATGCTGTTTCTTTCTTCTTCCATTGTATGCCTTGTTTGACACACAAAATTGATTGCAGATTGATACTGTAGGTGGATATTTTGAAATTTACTCTAAGGATCTCCAACTAAGGAGACCTTAGATTTGAGATTCAGGATAGATTCAAGCAATATAATCTATCCACGAGATTCTTTGCTCTTTTTTCTAGCAAACTGTAGGGGTACACCTAATTTGTTGACATGTCACTAATGAGACATTAGTGATTTCCTGCTCTGCATTCAGATGGGAAGGGCTTGTCATCCCCGCAAAAGAAGGTGTGTAATCAGGGAAGTTTCTAGCCAACTTGGTGCCTAGGGCGAAACATCAGAAACATCAGAATGTGCCCCCTCGACCAACTGACTGGCACACTTCACTCCCAAACGACACCTCTGTCGTGCGACAAAACCCCTCCTCAATATGAAGAATTGCTATATAAATTAAACTTGTTTCATTACATTGTAATTCAAGTACTTTACAGAAGAATTCTAATGGGAAAACACAGTTGTTGCTGCCCAAGTAAAAGTTTTTTCTGTCACCTGCTCTTAGGGAAGGCCTTGCCTGAATGCAGTTTCAAACTGTCCGTATTGGCACACTGCGGTGTGAACAGCCTATCAGAGTATGAGGGCCCATTGACCTGGCCCTGTGTTGCAGGTGTTCTGTTCTTACCACCTCACTTGTATTTCACAAGGGGCAATACTAGACTAACCATATGAATGATTTTCTGATAGAAGGTTATCATTCCAAGATGGACAGTCTGGTAAACTCTTATTGTACTCTTTCAAAATACCTCTCTGAGAGTGGGAAAAGGGACAAATACACCAATGAGGATTCTTGTATACTTTGCATTAAATTACAGAGCATTTCAGGACTATAACAATGATCAGGGAGATAAACAAGCCTGTGATAAATGGATTGTATGTGTGAATCTCTAAATGCATAACTGATGCATGGCTTGGTTCTCACATCACGGTTCACAATATTTACCCTAACAGTAAAATGTCTGTAACCATGAACCATATATGCTCATTTGGACAGCTTATGTTTTTGGATGCAAGTATAAAATGGCTGCAACATCAGCCACTCAAATGGGGTACAAGGGCTCTTTTGCTTCTTGTTTCTGAAGAATTTTAGAGGAGGAAGGGTTGGGTCTCAGTGTGAGCATACCCAACTCCATTGCAGAAACATCTTTAGGGAATTATATCTACAGACAGGGCAGGACAACGCACAAGAGAGAGCCAATAAATAATGCACAGAAAGGCTACCCAGAAAGGATTCTACCTCTTTCAAACTTTAGCCTGACCTGTAATAAGCTGATGAAGTGTTTTAAACACAACCAGCTTCTGATGCATGGTAGAGGGCCCACAGTTCATCAGCCACTACCTCGTCATCATTGTGCACGCCTCAGAGGTTATTTCAGCACAAAAGAGCAGGCCCATGCATTATCTAACTGAGCTGGCATTAGCATCTCTTATTAGTGCTGGCCTGCAGGTAGTGAAAATCATTGTGTGGCAGTGTAGAAAGGGTGTTTGGCCCTGTGGATTTACAATTTGAGGCAACTTCTTTGATTGCTTTATGTGTTTAACTGTGGGGAAAGTATGGCATGCTCGTCAGAGTCACATACACAAAACAGTCCAGTGTGCTCTTGTATGGATATTAGGCACATCAGACAAAACCAGGTATGTGTACTGTTAAATAAGGGAGCACCACATAGACACCATTAACCAACAGGGTGGTGACTTGTGCAGCGCACAAATCATTGATGTACACATCACTGCATTGATTTGCCATGGACTACTGTCTGCATGGTGACAAAGACTCCAGTTTCCTAATCAAGGTGCCAAGTGACATTGAGTTGCCATCTGGTGTGCTCGCTAGGCAGTGGCTGGCTTGTTTAGACAATTAAAAGAACTTTGATGCTGAGAGGATGCATTTAGTCCATGTCCCAAAGCAGCCACTAGAATAATTAAGCAAGAACATGAGTTAACCTTTCCAGGGATGCGCCATATGTAACTAAAAAATAATATTAAACAAAAGTTTTGGTGTGTCAAATAAAGAGACACGAAAATACAGAAAATTGTTTAAAACATTTCTGTGTGGCACCTTAATTCTCTTTTGCATAGGTTTGGTCAGCTAACTGATACTTGTGCTGGCCTGGTGAATACAAATGACCCATGATTAGTTCTTAACACTGAAATGTTAAGCATACTTCCTTTCTTCTCCTGCTGTCCCCTCTTTCCCCTCCATGGCTTCCTCACCTTCCCCTGCTGTCTCCTGCTTGGCTACCTTTCCCTCTCCTCCTTCCTCTTCTGCCTCTGGCTGCTTCCACACCTCTGCAGGGCGTACCTCTGATTTGTACCCCTCCCCGGGAGTCTTTCAAGGATGGCAACCTTCTCCATATTGCCACCCTAAACTCTCGCTCAGCTGTAAAACACTCCTCTGAGGAACTTGACCTAGATGTCCTTGGTCTCACCGAGACATGGTTCACGGCCAGCTCTGTCAAGAGCTTTCACACTCTCCTCCCTGACGGCTACGAGATCCTCTCCACACCCAGATCCAACTGTTCTGGAGGGGGTGGTAACCTCTCTCTCTTCCTCTCCCCCTCTTCTCCCTACTCCCTACCCTTCCTCTGGCCCTTATTTGGCCACCTCTCCTCCCTCCTTCTCTGCCTTTCCCCTGTTCTCCTCAGAAGAGGTTTCTAGACAAGTCCAATCTATGAAAGCCTTGTCAAAACAGGTTCACCCATATTCTTCCAAAACCATCAAGGACCACATTGGCACCCTGGCTCCTGCTCTGGGTGATTTCTGCAACCACTCCTTCACCACTGGAGTCTCGCCCTCCCCCCTGAAGCACTCCCTTGTGCACCCTCTTCTTAAGAAACCCTCTGCTGACCCTTCCTGCCCAGCTAACTATCACCCAATCTTCATCACTCCTTTGCGGGGCAAACTCCTGGAAAAGCTGGCCATCTTCCAGCTTAATCTTCACACTGAATCTGTTGGTTGTCTCCATGACCATCAGTCTGGCTTCAGAGCTGCCAGAAGCACAGAAACTGCTCTCCTGAACATCTGTGAAGACCTGCTCTCCAAACTCGAATTAAACAACCCCCCATGTCCTCATCTTACTTGATCTCTCCTCTGCCTTTGAAAATGTCAACCATGCCATCCTGCTCAACCGTCTCTGTGATAATCTGGGTATCACCGATCAGGCCCTGGATTGACTGACCTCCTTCCTCTCCGATCGACCCTTCCAGGTCCAACTTGGGTCCTTCCTCTGCTCTATCTCTATCTCTACCTGTGGTGTTCACCAGGTGTCTAACCTCTCTCCCTGGCTGTTCAACAATGTCTGGCACTTATTCCCCACCGCATTGCTGCTCTCCTCCCCAACTATCAGTGCTATGCGGATGACACTCAACTCATTTTCAGACTCCCTGCCGCCACCTCTTCTCCTTCTCTCATCTCTAACTGTTTGTCTGCCATCCAGGAGTGGTGTACCACCAATGATCTCTGCCTTAATGCCGGTAAGACCGAGATTCTCCTCATAGGCACACCTGCTCCCTCCTTTCCTGTCACTCCCTGTGCAGCTTCTCTTGGCCCTCTTCCTGTTCCCACCTGTGAGGCTAAAAACCTGGGTCATCTTCGACTCCACACTTTCCTTCTCTCCTCACATCTCTGATGTCTTTAAGTAGTCACACTACCAGCTGCACCTCCTCAGAGGTATTCTTCCTTTCCTCTCCTTCACTCAGAAGCTCACTGTCTCCAGAGCTCTGGTTCCCTCTAGGCTGAGCTACTGCCTGCCTCTACTCTCTGCCCTCAGCAACTGTTATGTGTTACATGTTATCCAAAACAGGGCTGAGAGACTTGTCCTTGGCCTCAAGCCCAGGGATCGTATTTCTCCAGGACTGAAATCTCTGCACTGGCTCCCAGTGGCAGTGAGGATTAAGTTCAAAACCCTCTGCATTGTCCATGTCGTGGCGGATTCCGGTCCAGCGCAGAAGCAGCACAAACTCCTACCTTCCCTTGATGATTTTGGTGTCTGGAACTCGATGCACACAGATCTCTGTAACTACCATGGAGAAAGAGGGTTAGGGTCCCCGGATTGGATGGGTAGAGGGTTGGAGGAGCACCGGGAAGTGGGTTAGGTAGAGGTTATAGACAGGCAAGGGAAGTTGGGGTAAACATGCTCCTTGGCTCTTGTTGACATTGTACTGTCACTCCTTGTTGCGTCGTCACATTCATACATGCGCACATACACACCTAGAAACCACCCTTGGGCTTACCAATCAGTTGGATCAGCACTGAGTTCTCCCCAAAGTGTGCGGTTGAGTATTAACAGAACCAGTGCTCTAAATCATCACACCACCTGGGAGGTTTCACCACCCTTGACACTGATTCAGGAACCACAGTGAGCACCAATAGGGCACCTTACTACAGTGCCTCGTGAGTACAATAATAGGGCTGTCTCTCCAGCTACACTGCGTACATATCTACCCCTCTACAGAACAATGCTGGTCAACCCCCTTAACGTAGTCTGTACATGCGTGCTTTCTTCCCCAAAAGAAATAAAACAAATCAGCACTTAGCTTTGGCCTGCTGTCCGTGGAGTTCAGTACTCTGTCCCTGCCCCTGCGGTCTCCTGAAGCCTGCGTGCCGTTTCTGTCAGGAGGAGAAATAGTTAATGCCCGTTTACAGCATAGCGCGGGATAATTCACAAGCCACATGCATTATGGTCAAATTCATTGCATGCAGTGGGTGTTCTGCTTCCAAGCGTTATTAGCTGGGCTTCCCCCTTGTGGGTTAATGCTCCGGTGCACTTCTGAGACCGGGTGCCCTCCCATGGTTTATCCCCTTGCTGCGATCATGCTGTTAGTAAAAGGAGCATGCTTCGCTCGTTTCGGAGCATAAATAAGAACAAGGAACTTATCTTTAAGGCTGGGGGGGCCTGGAGGATCTGTTTTCTGGCAAGGGTTGGCCCCGCAATGGAATCAGCCAAGCCGGAGCTTCCAAGAGTTTGGCCGCCCGAAGGAAAGTCTGAGCACGAACAAACAATCCGTTTTCGCGCATGCGCCCAGCAACATTATAGGCTCTGTGTGTCTATTCTTCCCACGTGGGAAGCGCTGAGACTGCTGGGACTTGCAGTTTCGTCCCCTTCTCAGCCTGATTGTAGGTTTCATCCCAGTGGATGCCATCCTCCCCTGCCTGATGCACCTTCAGGAGAGACAAAGGTGGCATCTGCTGGATGAGTAAGCCCCCATTATGGTGCCTGCCACAGTCTGCTTCCCTGTTGCTTAGGCTTTATGACAGTCCACAAGGCCTTCTAGGACCTCAATAACCTTCAACTCTCTCTTCCTAAATATCTTCCTTCTCGAGCTCTTTGCTCATCTGCCTCCAACTGCCTCAGGGTCAGTGGCTTCTCCAAGCAGCGAGTTGGTGGTAGATCACTTTCCTCTGCTGGGGCCTCCCTCTGGAACAGCCTGCCTGCCTCTCTGAAATTTGAGGAGAACCATCTCCGGTTCCGGAATCACCTCAAGATCTTCCTCTTTGCTTCTGCTTTCTCTCCTCCTCTCCCCTGCTGATCTCCTGGCTGAATCTGAAATTGTACTGGTTACCTGGCTACCCTCTGATCTCAGGCCCAGGTCCCCTCCACGCCAGTTGCACACCCGCACTGCTCCCCTGGCAACCCTTGCACTTGGAGACTGTTTCTGTATTCCTACAGTCCCTACCAGCACTTGACACCCGATGTGTGCACTTATCCTTGCACTTGCCACCAGCCGGACACACTCTTATTTATTGTCTTCTTTATTTTACTGTTATCCTATGTACTGTACTGCCCCCTCCTCTTTCCCCCTGCACTTTTTCCCCTTTCCCCCTCCCCTGTGCGATCTGAATGTCACCTGCCTAGTAGTATCATTGTCTCTGTCTTCCCTGTGTTTCCCCTCCATTGCCTTGTCGCGCCTTGAAACACTTGTGTATAGGCGTGTTTTAAATGCCATATCATATCATATCATATACTGTGTAAAAACAATGGCTTGCTAAATGAGCCATCACTTATACATTTCCCCACTTGAAAGGCTGTCAACACAAAGAATGAGGGGCACAGGTTGTGTGACTCCAGAGCATCTCACATGCTGAGTTTGGAATATGCATTCCTTTGTTTGCATATTCCGAATACATCGCAGTCACCCACGAGTCAACAGAGATCAGCCAGCCCGCCATCGCAGAGCAGTGCTCACTGGCCCAGCAGGCTGCTTAATATGTTGTCCGACAGCTTTTCAGGCTGTGGGTGCGCACCCCCCTGGGCATGAGGCTGTGGCCACCAGAGGTGCGTGACCCACAGTTTGACTACTGCTGGTCTAGAGGACAAGTAAAGATGTAAACTGGACAAGAAAGGTGACCAGGGAGAGGGAAGACAAGGAGAGCCAGAAAGAAGTGCCAGGCTTCTAAAAGAGTGACATAGTAGGAGAAATACACCGAGGAGGCAGGTGGAGGGCTGAGAGATCTGGAAACTGTGATAGGAGTGTGAAAGAGGAGAGACAATGGGTATGTTTGCGAGAGAGGTTTGGGAGAGGTGGATGAGAGATTATGGTGTGACAAATGAAGGTGAAAATTGGGTTGTGAAAAACGAAGCTTCATTAGGAAACTTATTTCTTATTATCTCCATTTGGTTGTGTCACTGATGAAAACCCAATAATGCACATTCATGGGGAGAAACATAAAGGAACATACACGCCTCACTGAAAAATGTGTACACTTGTAGTGTTCTGCTCTGTTCTGCAATTGTATACCAGGGCAAATCAGACACTCAATCCAGTTTAGGGAGTACGTGTGGCCCATGTGCAAAGCAAACCCCTGCTAGACTCCAGGATTTACTAACATGCTTATCAGATATAGGGTTTCCCAACAGGTCACAGCTGACAGTGGAAAATCCGAGTGAGGGGGCAGTGGTGCAGCTCTTTACGGTGCACACACTAAAACAGGACGCGTTGTGAAATCTACACATATCAAACCTCTGCAAGTAGATAAGGTGAGGAAAATGAGCTCAGCTCAGCGGAACAGCCTAAAACAGATGAAAGGCTGAGTCTGACAAACAATCAAACTGTCCTCACACAGTACACACATATAGCTCTTGAGAGCTTTTATCTGTATGGGCTATCACAGAGAAAAGAAAACTTTGCACCAAAAACAAAAAATAATTGTGTTATTTTTATAGTGCTTTCACCAATGCACTTTACATAGAACATATGTACAAACAATTTCACTCACCTGAAGTTGGTACTCATTTATCGACCTCAGAAGGATGAAAAGCTGAGTAAACCATGCCAGTGTTCGAACCTGACACATGCAAGTCACAAACAGATCACAGGAGCAAGCAATCGACCCGTCGAGCTATCTTATAGGTAAATAGTTACTAAATGGCACTAGCATATAAAGCCATGGATTGGGAACACAGTTTCCAACAACATTTACATATCCTTAGTGATCTAATTACACAAAATCCTATTTGATTTCGTAACATTTGTTTTTACCTGCTGCAACACGCCATCTCAAAAAATGATTTTGCAAAGTTTGGGTCTACAGTGTTCAAAGACAAGCACCCAATCCGAGCTCAAGCCGAAGTGACTGAAAAATAAAACAAGCTAATCATGGAGATCTCTGGTCTGTGCTTTCTTACAAACTGCGGTGCAAGCCAAGCTAATGCTTGCAGACGTTAGGCCCATAAAGCAGGGTCAGTCAGCCACCTTGAGCAAAATCCCAGCTCGCCAGTTAACGTGTGCTGCCTGCACTCTCATATTGAAAGAGGAACTGTGCTTTTTCGTTAAAGATAATGGGCAAACAAATGGTACAACTACATTTTTGCAATGGAGTATAGCAAGCATTTGGGCCCCCGTCAGTATCCCCCCAATTCGGTGACAGGTGGGCCCCCCATTAGAGTTGGGGACAAGGGCACATGTCCCATTTGCCCTCCCATAAAGACATCTCTGGGCCCTTTGCATTTAAAAAAGCTTGCCCAACTCTGTAGTATTCGAAGAAAATACTGCTATTGGACATGCCCAGAGTAGCATTCCACAGACTCTCACAGAGCTGTGGACAGGCAAGAGCAATTGTTCAAATCAGTAACCTATATACTTATGGACAAAACATTCAACCGATGAATGAAGCCACCCACTCACATAATTGTATGCTTGCAGAAGAAGGAAACAGATGATGGAAAGGAAGCATATCATCAAACATTGGGCAATAGTGATGAAAGCAGATAAAGTGTTGGACTTGACCACAAGTCAAGAAGCAAGAATGAAGGCGTAAACACCTCTGAAAAATAGCTATCTATATATATATAAAACACTTATGTGTGTTTCTGTACTCAGCTGATGCAATTTCACAGTTTTAGGTTGCCCTCTGCTGTCCAAATGGCAAGGTGCACCCACTTTGAACAACAGCTACCATTTCAACAAACAGAATGAGCATGGTTCTATGTGGTCACCTTCACCTTCCATTATCGCAAACATTTGGAAGTTACTTCTTTTCACCCCTACCTCTCTTCACACATGTCATGGTGGTTCCAGTGTCAATGAATAGTTAATTACCGGCTCAACATTTCAGTCTCTAAAGAGCAAAACGCTGTAGGACGAATGCCTCCTCACAAGCTAAAACTGAAAGTAGGTGCTGCAATTATGCTACTATGCAATCATAAGCCATCACAGGGACTCTGCAATGGAATAAGGTTGACTATTATGCATCAAAAAAGACACATCATAGTGGCCCAATTAAACGATGGAGCTTAGATACTGTTCTTATACTGCACATAACTCTAATTCAATCTGATACGTTTAGCCTTTTCAATGACAATTAATGAGTCACAGAGACCTACGGCCCATTCCTGGAAGCGATAGGTGGTAATTCTGATATTTAAGAAGGGGGACAGAAGTGACCCTATGAATTACCGACCTATACTTACCTTTAAGATATGCTAGAACAACATATGTTACGCCGGGAACAGCTAGCAAAATAAAGAAGACTCATGTAATGGACATTGACTTTGAAATGTATTAAATGCAAACCCAAGAAAGGGAGATGATTTAATATCTCTTTAGCCTAAGCATGCCTCCATGCAGGCATTCCTGACCCCGCCTGAAGTAGTGGACGCTGCCGACACAGGGGGCATGCGTGACCAATGCTGGAAGAACATGGAGAGTGAGGGGGGGAGTACGAGAACAGAGATCGATCTGCATCCAGTCCACAAACTACTCAACCTGTAATCCTAAATAAAGGACTTAGGGCCTCATTACCAGGTTGGTGGTATTTCGGCAGTAAACCTGCCGAAATACCACCAAATGGATTTACCGTTGCTGCCACTTGGTCTGGTCAAATTATGGGTGGGGTTAAAAGTTGTGGTAGGTGTTAGTTCGTTCCAAGAGGACTCCATGGGTAAATTGGTGTAATTACCAGCAGCAGTAATTCCGTCGATTCTTTGGCTGTAAATTGCCAGATTTTCCTCCAATTTTTTAGATAGAGGAAAATCTGCCATCTCACCGCCAAAGTTGTAGTACACCAGTACGGTAATGCAGCGGTAACAGGGCCACCTCTGTTTTACTGCCGTTTTTTTTTACACACTGCCAACCTTATAATGCGGCCCTTACTGTATAATTCTTCCTTTTAGTAAGTCTCTGCCTTACTGAGCATCAGCCTTCATGACCATAACAGCAAAATGCCACGCAGGATTCTACAATTGCCATATACCCGGATTACACCCCTGCAGTACCATATGCCAGGAACTCATTTATACCAATTAAGGCGAGGCTGCGTAAACTTAACCTCAAATATATGTTGCTTTACCCTTCTCGCCTCAAGGTCCTTTATAAAGGGAAAGCAATTTTCTTGGAAACTCCGGCCGCGGCAAATATGTGGCTTTCACACAATAACTTAGCAGACGATGGCGAAAAACTGTCTCAAGCTGAATAATAGATGTAACAAGAAGCATCAACCGGCAACATTAACTGCTGATCTTGCACATGAGGCATGAATTGGTTGATCAACCAGCAGCTACGACCGTAATACTCGGATAGCAATACTGGGCAGAAGAGCAAGACACCACACATGACCAAGTCAATGGCAAACAGGCCAATGGCCCACCCCTACGAGACACGTGCAGGTCACACTCCTGCACACTGCCCACGCCGGAAAGCCAGGAGAGGCTCTGAAAGCGTGGGAGCCCCTGAGTGCTACAGGCTCACTGTAACTGCTGGGGGCAGTTTGCAGTTATGCAGTCCGAATAGCTTGTTCGTCGGACTGCCAGTTCACAGAGTTGTTTGTTTAAGCTGCATTCGTTGTTGCAGGAGTTCTAGTTCAACACCACAATCTTCATGCAGAACGAGGAATAAAGAGGGGTGGCCTGGACATTCAAGATGCAAGACGGAAGGTGAGGAGGCGGGGGGGAAACGAAGCCCCGGGAGGAAGAGCCCTAAATATGGCAATGCAACTTAGAATACTAACCTGGAACGTGAGAGGGTTGGGGTCATATCTACGCCGGAACAGGATCAGGTCATACCTGCGCAGGAAATAAGTAGACATTGCACTGCTCCAAGCGACTCATCTCTCGGTGGAGGACCAGGCAAAGGTGAAGGAGCACTAGGGAGGACAAGTTCAGGGGGCCCCATATTCCAAGTTTGCTAGGGGGGTGTATACTTGGATCAACCCAGCGGTGCCCTTCCAGACGACAAGAACTGAGGTAGATCCGGAGGGGAGGTATTTGATCCTGTGGGGAGTGCTGGAGCAGGTAGAGATCTGCATAGTCAACACATATTTTCCAAACCACGGCATTCCGTCTTACCTAGCTAGGTTGCATATGAAACTGGCGGGGCACAGGGATGGCCTGTACATATGGGGAGGGGATCTTAACTGTGTGAGGGACGTGGACCTAGATAGATCTGAACCCCCGCAGAAGCAATCGGATAGAACCTCTAGGGTGCTAAACAATCTGCTGGAACAGCTAGACCTGGCAGACGTCATATACTCTGTCTGTGAGAACTCCATCCCACAGACAGAGGATACTCACATTATTCCTCCCCACACAATCTCTACACGAGAATCGATTACATGTTTATAGACAAAATGCACCTGGCTCAGGTGGAATCAATACAATACTTGGGTAGATCGATTTCGGACCACTCCCCCCTGTTGATGCACTGGGCTTTGAAGGGCCCTAGACTCCCTATTCCGTTATGGCGTATGCCCACAGAGGCTCTGACAGACCCAATATTTAAGGAGGAGCTGGGAGACAAACTGGTAGAATATGTCACCAACAACAGTGGTAGCGTGAAGAGCTGGAGCACGGTATGGGAGGCCCTAAAGGTGGTAACGAGGGGAGAGGTTATAGCCGGGACAGCGGTTGTCAGGAAAATGCTGAGGAGGGAGCTGGAGGAAGGGGAGGAAGAAATAAGGCTGGGAGAAACTAACAGCTCCGGCACTAGGGAGGAGGAGGAACATTTGCAGGAGGCACGGGCGAACTGTCAGCAGGCATGGGGACGGCTAGCAAAGTTCAACTACACAGCACGCACTACCAGGGCACACATACAAGGCGACAAGCCAGGCAGGTTACTGGCCTGGCTTTGCAGGCGAGAACACCCACAACACCCAGTGACCGCGATAAAAGACAAGACTGGTCTAAGGAGAACAACTCAGCATTCGATCAACACCACATTTGCGGACTTTTACTCCACATTATACGCACATGGCACCAAAGTCCCGCTGACAGATATAAAAGACACCCTAGAAGAGATAGGACTCCCTAAACTGAACGATCAACAGCGCGACTCACTGGAAGAGGCCCTCACCCCAGAGGACATTTCAGTAGCAATCAGAGCCCTGTCCACATGCAAGACCCCGGGGACAGACGGGCTCCCCCTGGAGTTCTACAAAACATACGAGACAACACTGGTCCCATTACTACACGAGGTATTTCAAGAAGCTTACGAGACAGGAACCTTACCCAAGACCATGAGGGAGACTCTTATAGTCCCAATACCCAAACCACAAAAACCAACCGACGATTGCGACTCTTATAGACCAATAGCAATGCTGAATTACGACAGTAAGATACTGACCACCATCCTGGCCAGCAAATTGTCCAAAGTGATAGGCTGTCTGGTTCACGAGGACCAGAATGGCTTTGTGCCTGGCCGCAACACAACTGCCAATTTGCGACGGCTACAGCACATCTTAGCACACACAGTGGAAGGCCAGGAACAGATGGCAATGATGTCATTGGACGCCATAAAGGCATTCGACTCCATCTACTGGGAGTGGTTGATAGAGGTGCTAGGGGAGTTCGGATTCGGGGAGGGATTTGTGCGCTGGGTCAAGATATTATATAACAATCCCACAGCTAGAGTGAAAACGGGCAAGTGGGTATCGGAAGCCTGGGATATACAAAGAGGCACCAGACAGGGTTGTCCCCTCTCCCCCATGCTCTATATACTGGGGTTGGAGCCAATCGCTATCTATATAAGGAAACAACTCTGGGATGCTGGAATAAGAGTAGGTGGGGGGTTTCACGTCATCTCGTTATATGCATATGATGTCCTAATTTACCTAACAGACCTAAAGAATAACGCCCCTACAATTCTGGAAGTACTGGATAACTTTGCACGGTACTCGGGGATACACTTTAGCAGACAAAAATCCTGTATGTTCCCACTGGCAGGCCTAAGGGGGGTAGAAATGGACAGCCTACCGCAGGTTGGGATAAGATGGCAGCAGGACATGTTTAAATACTTGGGGGTCAAGATCTGACACATGCCGGAACTCACACACTAGCAGAATACACAGGCGGTATCTCAAGGGCTTCACAACTCAATGAAATTTTGGTCAAGGTTACCACTCTCGATGATGGGAAGGGCTTCGATAGCAAAAATGATTATATTGCCACGTTACCTATATTTCTTCCAAACCATCTGCCACTACATCAGGCCACCTTTCTTCCGAAAGCTAGAAGCTCAGGTCAGAGACTTCATATGGGGAAAACACGCCATAAACTCACATTGAATGTTTTAACCCTCCCCTACGATAAAGGGGGCATACAACTCCCGGATTTTGAAAGGTACTACTTGGCGGCCCAGCTCAGCCACGTCACTAAATGGCTATTAGATGAGGTCACTAACGAAACTGGCCTACTGAGTGAGCTTGTCAAACCCATGTATCTCAAGGAGATAATATGGGTGCCCCTGGACCGTGCCGGAGGAGCTCCCTTACTGGCCAAACTGGGTAGACTGGTATGGGAAAGAGTCAAGATCATCACACATCTAAAGAACCCCTACTCCCCTGATCTGCCAATAATGGCGAGCATGAGAACGACTCCAGCCCTGGTTAACATACTTAGGCAATGGGAGGGATGGGGTATATACGCCTGGGGAGACATGTACGAGGAGGGAGAATTCAGGGATCTGGAATCGCTGCACGAGAGGGAGGGTATACCAACGGGTCAGTTCTTATGGTATCAGAAACTCAGACACGAGGCTAAGGAGAGATGGGATGGCTGGCCAGAGGAACCAGCAACGACCCCCCTAGTGACAGAAATGTACAACCTGAGCGACGGGTGGAGGCCAGTGTCGAGGATCTATGCGCAGCTAAACTACAGGCCCAACCCCCGCGGAGCCACGTTAAGGACCAAATGGGAGACGGACATCGGTGAGGGGTTATCCGACAATGAATGGGAGAGAGCACTGAAATTCCCAAAGTCAGTGTCCAGAAATGCCAGGTTCAGGCTAATCCAAGCAAACGTGCTATACAGAACGTACATGACCCCAAAAAGGGTAGCAAGCTTCAAACGGCAGGCAGAGGCAAGCTGCCCATGGTGCACTAGTGATGAAGCAGGCCTAATACACATGTTTTGGGAGTGCGCAAAAGCGGGCAGATTTTGGGCCAACGTTAAACAAGCATGTGAGAAGGGCGGAGTAACCCGATATGAATGGACAATGAAGGAATGTCTGCTGGGCACATACCCCAGGTTAAGCAAAATAAAACATATTGTCCGGGTGATGGACATGGCATGCATACTAGCAAAAAGGGAGGTGGCAATGTCATGGAAGTCCAAAAAAGGCCCCCAATACATGAGGTGGGAAAGGGAAATGGAGCGATGGACGGCTGCAGAGACAGAAGCCTGGGGATCGGGGACTGTGGGGGGTGATGGGGACACCAACGCTAAATTTGAGGCATGGAAAGTTGTGGTGAGAGACATGTTCCTACCATCCGACGACATGCCCCCATGAGGCCTAGAAATGTGTTGAACAGCGCTCAGCCGCAAGAAATGCATAGCTCACAACAAAAAGAAGGGGGTGACGAGTCTCAAAGGGAAAGAATGCCAACCCCACCTGTCTCCCACCTACAGGGACATGGACAGGCCACCAACTTGACATAAGGTGCTATAGACTCCATAATCGTTGAACATGAAGACAGTTTATGTTTAGTTAATGTTGTTATGTTGTCCTGAGGGATGTTTCCTTCCAGGAAATAATCGAATATGTATCATAATTGCAGAATGGCAGAGATAATCAGTTGGAAGGGACATTGTCACCGATGTAATGTATATATTAAAATGCCAATAAAAAGATTTTGAAATAAACAGCAAAATGCCACACGCAGGTGGGAGGAAGACTGTGCAAGAAGCGGTACACAACAACTATAGACGGCTGGGTGCTACAAAATGTTAGGAAACGTATAGTGAGCTGCATGAGCCATTACTGGAGGGCACTGTAATAACCCTTTTAGGTAGGCACAGAGACGAATGCAGAGTATTCACTCATAGCTGACATTATTCATGACTTGATTTTTTCCTTTAATCATGCGGTCTGTCCCTTCCTTTCATGACATCTTGTCAGTTGTAAAATCCTCCCCGATCTAATTTCCAAAGTCATTAGTCAATTTTCTCAATCCATCTGAGAGGTTTTCTTGCTATGTGCTGAGGACTGTCTTCTGATGGTCTGTCAGCCGATGGTGGGACAGATTTTTCATTTAGATCAAATAGCATCTCGTATGACATTTCTTAAGATGGTTCGCTCTCTCCAAAGTATTCTTGTATTGGCCAGTGTCAGATAGATCTGATGAACTGTCCCTTCTTGATTGGAAAAATGATGGGTTTCTAGTTACTCTTGTATGATCATTTCTGGCTGTTGCCATTGACCCTTTCCTTAGTATGATTGTCATTGTTTCAGTAGCAAATTTGGATTGGGCTTTATTGAGAATGGTTTGGCGTCCCATACCTTATCTCCAATCGTTATATGGGAGTCCTTTGCTTTCCACCTGGCATCAGGATCTACCTTCATGGCTGATATGGCTAGTGTGTCTGTTTCTCTCGAGCATTGGTCTTCTACATGTACATTCTGAGGAACATCCATTGAGGTATTTGTCGGCAAATCTGTCGTCCAAACACTATTGAAGATAAACTGAATTGTGTTGTGCTGTTAGGAGTGTTTCAATGATCCCGTAAAAGTTATTATGCTATTTGTTCTAATGCTTGGGTGGTCAACTTTGCAATTTCGTCAAGTTACCAATTAATCTTTCTGCAGCAGCTTTAACATGAGGCTACAAATGAGTTATTCAGCGATTTTGGAAACCCATGTACTCCACGAACAGTTGGAAAGCATTTCCTGGAAATGAAGGACGATTGTCGGATTTCATTTCACTATTTGGGGCTATCCAAATGTCGTAAATGTATTGTCCAGATTTGGTATTAACACTGATGCGGAGGTAGTACTTGAATTTCTGGATAAAAGGAATATGAAATCTATTGCTACCTCTTCACATATGGCAGCAGGTATTAGAGTCCCGTGTAATGGCTCGGGGCTGGTGTGTGGTCATATTGCTTTGCAAATTTTGCAATTGTTTATGGCAGTTTCAATAGGTGAGCCCATTTTCAGAAACCTTACTTACTTACACAATCCCTCAATGTTCTTCATGTCCAATGTCAATTACCTTTTGATGTAATGATGTCGGGATAATGATGCAGTCATCATTCCAGACTTCATTTTGAACTCCAGTTGGAGGTTTTTCTTCCATTCCTCGGAAGGATTTTCCTCCATGGACCGGGCTTCCTGGTGTAGCCTCCTGCCTTCTGTATCCATTCAGAAAGCCTGGTGGATGCTTGGAGAGACCAGCCATTCTTCTACCCTGGGAAGCCATTTGAAACCCCTCAGGAATGGTCTGTCACTGAGAAAATCAAGGAGGCACAGCTGAAGGTCGGCAGAGCAGGAGCCAATCATAACGCTGTATCAACTGTATGTGGGTGCATCAGCATTCATCACCATAGGTATATCCCTTTTATGTACGCACAAAGAGTAATCACTTGGAGTCGAGATTGCGCATGACTTGATTTATTACCTTAATGACTCGCCCTGCCCCTTCCCTTCATGACGTCTTGTCGTTACATCATTTCCCTTTTCTGACCCTTTCAACCTCCGATATAACTATGCAGGTCATTTGGAAATGTCAAGATCTTACATGGATATTAACCAGTTACCGTCTTTGTTGAGGTGAGTCCTTTTGACTGGAGGTACTAGAAATGAGTCCCAGTCTCTCACCGTTGATCGGGAGGCTGATCTCTTCTGACATCGAGTTGTGTCATACATGTGGCCCATCACTGTTGATGTTTTTTCCATGGAGATGACTGTGTGGCATCTTCATTGGCTCATCGCTCTCTCTCAAGGGTGGATAGGTACACCCACATTTTGCCCATTGTCGTTGATTGGCTCCTACCATGTCTTTTTGGCAGGGACCCATGTTTGAAAATAGTTTTCAGGAATATCCCACTAGGACAGAGATGTCATCCCTTTCTCTCAATGTATCTCACAGGTTTCCCCCTTCTCATCTGTCTATGTTGCCTGATGTCCTCCTTTGGTGGAGTCTTCTTTCGTATGGTTCGGGACTTAAATAAGCCCCTCAGCCGTCCTCGGCTTCCAGATTACGTTCAGCTTCGATGTCCAGGATCACGGGAAACTCCAGGAGTATTCAAGAAGGTGTTGGGGGCGCGCGGAAGCGGCACAGAGATTCCGGGAAGTAGAAAAGAGGGAAGAAGTCGAAAGAAGGGAATCCAGGGGCCAGGGGATAGCAAGTAGCACTAGAAAAGTTTCAGAACACACGCCCGATCACAGTTAGTAGCAGCGTTGAGATGCGCGGGGCCGCGGGGGTGTGGCTTCTTTATAGAGGACCCTGTGTAGAACATGAAGACTGGCGAGCAGCGTGCTGAGCTTGCCGCCATGTTGGTAGTATCATGGAGTGTAAGGCCCGACGTGACAGGGACCAGGAAGCCCAGAAGGGGCGAGTTCGATGGTACATGACAGCATGCCTCCTCCGGAAACTTGTTCCACCGGGTTTGCCCGGGTGTATGAGATGGAACCTTCTGAGTAGCCTGGGGGTATTTTGATTTGAGATAGGTTCCCAAGTGCATTCACTAGGGGGATATCCTTTCCACTCCACTAGGTACTGGAGTTTGACACGTCTATATCTAGAATCGCAAATCCTGGAGACCTCATACTCCAGTTGGTCATTGATGATTACTGATTTGGGCCGAAGGTTAGTTCGAGAGGTCTGAACATATGGCTTTATTAAGGACTTGTGAAAGACTGGGTGGATTTTCTTCCAGGAGTCTGGAAGCTTGAGTCGGTAGGCCACTGGGTTGATGATTTCCTTTATAAGGAAAGGCCCATAATATAGAGGAGCCAATTTATTTGGTCGTAAATGCCGTAGTAGTAGTTTCGAGGACAGCCAAACATTATCCCCTATTGGGTAGGAGGTGCTTGGTCTTCGTTTGGAATCCGCATACAGTTTGGGCTGGGTCCTGGCCTTTTCTAATTGTTCTTTGGCTTCTCTTTGAACATTAATGAGCATTTCAATACAGGAATCGACTGTTGGATCTCATGTAGGATGAGGAAGGATGGAGGGTAGAACCGAAGGGTGGAATCCTTGGCTACAGAAAAAAGGACTGGTCTTAATAGCAGAGTGGTCCGAATTATTATAGGTGAATTCTGCCACTGGTATTAAGAGGGACCAATCGTCCTGGACCTTGGTAGCAAAGCAACCAAGGTATTGTTCCAAGGTTTGGTTTACGGGCTCTGTGGCTCCGTTGGTTTGGGGATGATATCCTGAGGAAAGAGCGTGTTGGATTTCTAGTATTTGGCAAAGATGTTTCCAGAACTGAGAAATGTATTGGGGCCCTCTCTCTGATATGATCTTCGAAGGGAGTCCATGCAGTCTGAATATGTGTTCCAGGAAAATTCCAGCAAGTTCTGACGAGGATGGTAGTTTAAACAGAGGTGTAAAATGTGCCACATGGGTGAACAAATCAATGGTGACATGATGGTTGTGTATCCCCTGGAAGGTGGTAATTCCACAATGAAGTCTGTTGCTATGAATTCCCAAGGCCTTGTTGGAAGTGGAGGTTGCTGCAATAAACCCGCTGGTCTCTTGTTGTCATGTTTGTTTTGATTACAGACAGAGCATGCCTGGATATACCTTTGTACATCAGTTCTCACTCCAGGCCACCAACGTTGCCTTTGTATTAATCGGAGGGTATTGATAATACCACGGTGCCCGGAGTAAAGAGTATCGTGACAGAGATTTATTATCCTTTGCTGTAGTTTTTGTGTTGGGATGACCAAGGCATTGTATTTGAACAAGTATCCATCTTTGGTCTTCAGTTTCCACTGGTTCCTGTCCGAGATACCTTTCCAGAGTTCCGAGGATTGAGTCTGACTGCGGACTTCATCTAGGATACTGGTCGCCTGGGCTACATTTATTGTGTGTGGAAACATCTTGGGAACTTCTCGGTCATCAGGAGGTTCATAGTCAGGGCGCCGAGACAAGGCGTCAGCAATTACGTTTTGTGTTCCTGGAACATGGTGAATTTGGAACTAGTATTGAGCAAAGAAGAACGCCCAATAGGCCTGACGGCTGTTCCTGCATTCCAGGGCCTGTAACACTTGGAGATTTCGATGGTCCGTCCGAACCTGGACAGGATGTTTAGCTCCTAGAAGTAAATGACGCAACTCGGTGAAGGCTTGGCGGATGGCTAGAAGTTCCTTTTCTAAGACTGAGTAATGAGTTTCACTGGAGGTCAATGTCCGTGAAAGATAGGCAATAGGATGTTCCAGCCCGTCATCTAGTTCCTGTTTCAGAACTGCTCCGATGGCATAGTTAGAGGCATCTGTTTCCATTAAGAATGGTCGATTTATATCAGGTTGAACCAGGATGGGGGCTTGTGTAAATTCTGTTTTTAGGTGTTGGAAAGCCTTCTCCTGGGCTGGGGTCCATCGATAGGGAGTATCTTTTTTCAACAAGGAGATGATCGGTTGAACAAATCTCGAAGAAGGATGGTATAAACTTCAGATAGAAATTGGCCAAGCCCAGGAAAGATTGGATCGGTTTTACAGAGGTCGGAGTTGGCCAGGATAGTATAGCTTTAACCTTGGATTGATCCATGCCTATGCCATCTGGGCTAAGGACAAATCCTAGATAGTGAACAGTGGAAACATGAAAAAGGCATTTCTCGGGTTTTGCTAGAAGCTTGTGTTCGCGTAGCCGTTGTAACACTGATTTAACATGTTCTTCATGCTTGAGAGGATCCTTAGAGAATATCAAAATATCGTCCAAGTAGACGATGACGAAAAGAAATAGCATATCCGAAAACACCCAGTCCATGAAGTGTTGGAAGATTGCCAGAGCATTAGAGAGTCCAAAGGGCATGACCAAGTATTCGTAATGACCGAAGGGTGTTCTGAAGGCTGTCTTCCATTCGTCACCTTCTCTAATACGAATCAAGTGATAAGCACCCTTAAGATCCAATTTGGTGAATATTACGGCTCATTTTACGGCTTCCAGGATATCCGAGATCAAGGGTAATGGATAACGATCCTTAAGGGTGCACTGATTAAGACCTCGATAATCAAGACAAGGTCTGAGTTCCTTTGTGTCTTTTTTAGGAACAAAGAATAATGAAGCTCCAGCCGGAGACTTGGATGGGCGTATGGTGCCATTTTTTATGTTAGTATCTAGGTATTCACGAAGGGCCTTTTTCTCTGGTGAACACCCTTCGAAAGGGAGTCACGGCTGAAGGTTCAGTCTCAATAGCACAGTCCTCAGGCCTATGGGGTGGCAGGGTTTGGACAATAGCAGAAGAGAACAAATCGGCGTCTTAATGGTAGGTTTTAGGAACCTGGATGATGTTGGAGACCATAAGAGGATCTTGCTGAGTTGTTGAATGTTCTTCTGATGTTGTCGGTGAAGGATTCTGGAGCAGACAATGGGACATACTAAATTCGGAACCTAAGAACAGGGAACCAGCTGCCCAATTGATGTATAGGTTGTGTTTTTATAGCCAGGGCATTCCCAAAACCATTGGGTAATGGGCAGATTTTATGATGTCAAACTTTATCCTTTCTCGGTGATGGTTTATAGCAAGCTCAATTTCCTTAGTCTGAAGGGTTATGGGTCCAGAAGAAAGAGGTCTTCCATCAATTGCTTCTACAGGTTGCTGGACGTTCCGGGATTCGTAAGGAATATGGTGTTTAAGGACCCATTCCTGATCTATGAATATTCCCATGGCCCCACAGTCCACTAGTGCCAGAATGGGGTAGGATTCCTTCTCAGATGACGATAGAAAAGCCTGTAAGACTACCAGGGAGTTTTGTCCAGGAGAGTTCAAGGATGGTATAGATGTGGAGCCTGCATCTCTCTCCCGAAACTGAGCTCCGTCTAGGATCGGGAGCTGGCATTTCCCGAACGCCGTGGAGGGGCTAAGGGACATTCTCTGACTAAATGCTTGTCCGAGGCACAGTACATGCATAAACCAGTATGGATCCTTCTCAGCCTTTCTTGGGGGGATATGGGTCCACGGAAGGCCCCTAGCTGCATGGGTTCGGGTTCATTTGTAGGAGCAGGAGAATCTTCAGATTTTGAAGCACTTGCAAGAGGATTTTTTTGGATGGTTGACTTGGTCTTCCTTTTCTCTGCCTTTCTTTCCTGGATTCGGAAATCAATTTGTAGAGCAAGATCCATAAGTGCCTGGTAAGAACTAGGACGTGCTACCCTGGCTAATTCATCCTTAACATCTTCATTTAGCCCTCTTCGAAAGAGGGTGAAGCAAGCTTCAGAAGGCCAACCCGCTTCTTTAGCCAATTGCTTGAATCGAGTTACGTAGGTGAGCATGTCCTGAGAGCCTTGCTGGAAATCGAGTAAACGTTCTTGAGCACTAAAGACCTGTTCTGGGCGGTCAAACATAGTTTTTAGTGCTTGACTGAATCCATCATAATCATCCAAAAGAGAATCTCCGGTGTTAACTAATGGTGTGGCCCAGGCTAAGGCATTCCCGGAGAGGTGAGAAATAATAAAGCCCACTTTAGCCCTGGGGGTGGAAAAATAATAAGGTTTAAAGGTAAAGTGGACCAAACAAGAATCCAGGAATCCTCGTAGGGTTTTTGCACAGCCGTCATATTTGTCAACAATGCCGCCCAATAGCACGCTGTCCTTTGAGGCAGAGTCACGTGAGAGTACCAATTGTTTCAGCGCGGCGTTCTCCGCTTTCAAGTCCTGTACTTCGGTCGATAATTCTTGCATGCCACGCATAAGATCCTGGATGGCCGCCTCCATGTCTGTATCGACTTCGGTCAGGTGGCGTCTCAATCTGTCACAGGTTTCCCCCCTTCTCACCTGTCTATGTTGCCTGATGTCCTCCTTTGGTGGAGTCTTCTTTCGTATGGTTCGGGACTTAAATAAGCCCGCTCGGCCGTCCTCGGCTTCCAGATTACATTCAGCTTCGATGTCCAGGATCACGGGAAACTCCAGGAGTATTCAAGAAGGTGTTGGGGGCACGCGGAAGTGGCACAGAGATTCCGGGAAGTAGAAAAGAGGGAAGAAGTCGAAAGAAGGGAATCCAGGGGCCAGGGGATAGCAAGTAGCACTAGAGATAGTTCGGAACACACGTCCGATCACAGCTAGTAGCAGCATTGAGACGCGCAGGGCCGTGGGGTGTGGCTTCTTTATAGAGGACGCTGCGTAGAACGTGAAGACCGGCGAGCAGCGTGCTGAGCTTGCCGCCATGTTGGTAGTATTATGGAGTGTAAGGCCCAACGTGACAGGGACCAGGAAGCCAGAAGGGGCGAGTTCGATGGTTCATGACAATGTAGTTCAGTCCGGCGTTTGGGGAGTAAGTGCATGACGCCACTTCACTGAATTTTATATCATTAAAATACTGCATCATTTAAAATTCAAAACAAAGGTCCAGGCATATTGCACTTTGGCAAAAGACCGATATAGTAGAAATCCGCTTCTCGGTCATTCGGTTATTTAGACCGACTCATTTCGAGGTGTCATTCTCCAACCATCTCCAAGACTGGAACACAGGAAGAGGTGAATCTTCTGCACTCACCTCTCCTGCGGATAGGTCAGCGGCAGTGCCTCCTGCGCTGGCTCTACTTCCTCCAACCCTCTTCCCCCATCGTGCTTCCAGCCTTAAATCACTAGCTTATTTTTTGCTGCATGGCATGTGCTGGCCTGCTTTTGGACATCCTGGGATAAAAGTGGCGCAGAGGTGGCCTCCACACTAGTGGTTTTCTGCTGTAAATGTACTTAGTCTGGTGTGCATCATCCAGAATTGTACTTAATATTTTCTGCAGTAGACTGCTCCACTGTGCTCCTGTGCAGGGATGAACCCCATCCTCTGAGGTGAGCTGGGGCACACTTCACTGCTTTTTTCCTTGTGCTTTCCTGAAGCATGGTTGAGTTTATTTTCGTGCGGTCAAAAACTTTCCGACATTTCTGCTAACTTCCTAATACTGGATGAATGGTTCCAGGTAAACGGCAAACCAGTGTTTTTTTTATATGTGGAGATATTAAGAAGACAGTCTCTGTTCCTTGAAAGACTGGTAAATTACACACAATTTCCACAACGTATGTCAGTGTCAGTCTGCAAGTGCCCTGTCCCAGCCTATCACTCACATTGTTTCTCCCCTCCACTACCTGGATCATTACCTGTCTATTTGTCAGTACTATCTTTTGTAAAGGACCCTATGCAGGAATCACTCTGCATCGCTGGCCTCCTGCACAGGGTTTCTAATCAAAGCACCCACCATCCTGTTCAATACATACACAATGCACACAAGTAAAACTATGCTCCATTGGACATGCCTGTCGCCACCAAAGGCCAGCCTCTGTTTCAATGCCACTGACCCGACACCGCCTGCCACTCCCAGCATCTTCGAGCCACAAGCCATCACTGCTGCCCTATCAGCAGCACATTTTTGGAACTCATCACCACCGCTACCTGGCACGGACACCGACCCAGCATCAAAAGCACCCAGACTCCCGGATTGACTCTGAAAAGGCTGGATCATAGCTGTTGAGCCCCAAAAACAAGAATAGAAAATGTATTTGAAGTGACCTGTCCTGCTTGTCCACCTGAAAGGAAACTAGTGACCTTTAAGCTCCACGTCTCTACCTTTTTACAGGCTGGTTCACAAAATTTGACATTTGCTGCTGAAATCTTTGCCTGAGCACCCCTGTGTACAAACCCAGAGAGCCCCTTCATTTAAAGTCTGCTTGCTCTGTGTTTTCCCTTACAGGGTTGGGCACGTGGTGCTTTATTCGTTGTGTAGATTTCTGTTTGTTTAATTAAAGATACTATTTTTTATAAAAACATTGGTTGGGCATTCTTTAATTTTTGCTACCCCTCTATTACTGTTGTTTGTGCTGCATCTGTGCCAGCTCCCACCCCTCCTGAAGAGCATAGTCTGCCCTCATGCCATGTTACCAAAAGAGGTGAAGAGGTTTACCTGTCGGGCATTACAATGCTTGTGAATATGCCCATCAGGATTGCACGCTGCAGAAAATATTCAAGTATAGCTCAGTGAAGAAGTGCACCTTTTCTAATTTGCTTCTAACATTACAGGAAACTCCTCCTTTCTTTAACAATGTATTATTTACCAGAAATGTAAATATTTAATTATTGGGGGCACTGAGAAAAATCTCGCTATTTCTCCCTCACCTTAACTTACAAGCCCTACGTGTGCTCCTAACCGCCCCGCGTCCCCACCCCCCCATGGCTGGTGGGATCCCACAGTTAATAATTTCCATTTCCAGCACTAGTCAAAACAGGTTACATAACCCAACAATACATGTTAATCAATGCTACTGGGTTTTGTGTAGCAAACCTTCTGCCATGTCCATGTGTCTTGAGCCTTCAGATCTCCAAGAGAATGGGGTTGAGGAGAAGAGCAAGATTGCTTTGCCGTTTTTATTTTGATGTATGCACACTGAAGAAAACATGCTTTTAAAGTAGGTATGCTTCCATGTGTTTTTGCCTTGTAGTCCTATGGTTTGTAGTTCCCCGGGGATCCTTGAATTTCCCACTACTGTTTCCATCCACTCTCCATTTCACAAACTGGTTCTGTGTGGTTAATGAAGGTGCGAAGCCTAAGCAGCCATCTTCCTAGTTCCTAGGCACAAAGAAAGCCATGTGGTTGGTCTCAACAATATGTGCCATCATTTCCACTATAAAAACATTGTCATCGTAGTTGTTCCCAAAGCAGACCGTGCAGCCTCTCAACACATCATAATATAGCATAATGGAGTGCATTTATAATGGCATTATTCATACTAGCAACCGTCACAATACCCCTATGCTGCATGTTGCCCCTAAAGTGTTAAGCATCACTTCAGTGACAGTTGGCACTTCTCCTGCCGGCATGTGGAGGAGTCGTGGGAATGAGGATTGCAGTGTTCACATGTGCATGCCAGGGCTGACACTTTAATTGGTGCACACACATTTGCCTTGTGCTGCACGCATGGGGACGGGTCAGATGAGAGGTGATTGTGCAGTTGGAAAGGGGGAGTTCCCAAGGGTTTTCCCCATAAAATGCACAATGCTCGATCTTGACAAAGTGGATAAGAGACAGCTTGAGGGGACTCCACTGTAGAAATAATCATTGTTTTTTTCATCTGTTTTGATGTGCACTATTTCAGACTGTTTGCAGGTGGGCTCTTTTGTGTTTGGCCATTTGAACCTGAATTCGACAATATGCCAGCGCTGCCCGCCTTCTATGCTCACTGTGCACAAAGAAGATCATGAGGCTTTTTAACAATATCTGCCACTGCTACCCCCTTTCATGGTGCTTGTGAACAAAGCAACTCATGAAGCCTGTCTCAATAATATATGCCGGATGTATGTGTTCGTGATGCCTGTGACTAATAATATATGCCATCATTGCCACTATTAAACATATTTGTATGATGCAAGTATCCAAAGAAAATAGGAGGAACAGCCCAAAAATATATGCCTGTGCTTGCTCCATTCGTGCTGGCTGTGCCAAGGCAAATCATGTGGTATGTCTTAACAATATAGGCCCAGTGGTGCTCCCCCATTTCATGCTACTAGTGCCCAAACCAAATCATCCTTTCTTCTAAAAAATATATGGCCATCCTGCTCCCCCTTTTCATGCTGCTGTGCTGAAATGAAATCATGCATTCTAGCTCACTAATATATCATTGAGCAGACCCCATTCATGTAGCTACTGCCCAGTGTATATCACGTGGCCTGTCTCAACAATGTCAACGCTGTCCCGACATATCCCGTATGTCTTTCTGTGCCCAAAAGCTGGTGCAACCATGCCTTTCTCTCTCTCTCTCACACACACACAAACATTGTTGCAAACAAGCATCTTTGTTTTACTAAGTGTATTTTTTTGCTTACCGGTCTCATAGCACTGCTCCAACCTATGGTAAAATCATATGCTATGCCTCCAAAGTGCCTGTAGAGGGTTATGAGTGATCAAAATTGGATCACCAGCATCAGTACTTCTGCATATGCTTAGGTTCCAACTCAGATGCCCTTATGGCTTCTGCGGCAGAAGCCCTCAAATTCCCCCATGCGGTCTAGCATATCCAGTTCAAGGAGTAACCTTCACTGGGTCCCAGTGAGAGCCACTAGCTTCACTGGCTTGCAAATAACAGATGCATTACCCCACTAAATGGTACTCATTTTATCACTGCATAAGGAATAAAGGCACGGATGGCCCTCCCAGAATTGTACTATACACATCAAGGTGGTTCATAGATCGCTGGAGATATATATATATATATATATATATATATACACACATATATATGGCCTTATAGGAGGAAGCAATTTAATTGACACGGATAAATGTCTTCACTTTTGCTGCACTACAATAGTCTACCTCCAAAGTAACTGCTCAATGTCTTCAAGTCTTGCTGCAGCATCTATAAGGCAGTCGCCCTCAAGTCACCCAGGTACCTTGCAGAGAAACTTTGCATCTCCGGCGGACATTGCACCACCAGAAGCCAGGACATGTGCAGACTTGAAATCCGCTGCTGCAAAAAGGAAAGGACCAGAAAACATGTCTTCTCTGCCTATGGCCCAAGACTATGGCACCCCCTCTCCGTCGGCATCAGAACCGTCCCCACCCTCCTGCAATTCAGAAAAGAACTCAAGACCCACCTCTTCAAGGAGTCTCTCCTCCTCAAAACCTAGGCCATCAAGTCGCCCCTCGCACCACCTGAGGTGCTAGAAGCCACCCGCCCCTTCTCCTCCCCGCCACCTGGTACAGCTGTACCCGTCCTCTGTGCCCCTCTGTATCCTACCCCCTCTGTATATCTGTTCTGTTTCTACCACTGAAATGCGCTCCGTTATGCATCTGTAATGTTGTACACCTTTGTAAAGTGCTCCACTGTGTGTCTGTATTGGCGTATTCCTCTGTAAAGCACTCAATAAATATCATAATAACATTAATAATAATAATAATAATAATGTCAGAATTGTAAAGCTTACCAAAGCGAGTAATGCAGATAAACCACTGTCCACTTTTCTCTCCCTAACTGTTGCATTAACACTCTTGTTGCTCAACATTATGTGGAAACCAAGCTCTAAAGCGCTTTTCTTTCAATCCTGGGGATTTTAGTACATATTTTGCATTCCTGTACACATTACACATGCTGGACTGCAAGTACCATGAAGCAACATGATATGACCCAAAAGCCAGGCATCGCAGATTATTTCATACTCGACAGTGGAGAAATTGAGATGTCCATAGTCTGTCGTATAGCGCTTTATAAGTTCAAAACGTAAACACACTCGGAATAGCCTTTGTGATAAACCCTTGACTGCAGTGTCTGTTTGGTATTGCTCTTTTCATCATGTACACATTTGCACAGACTTTTGAGATGGCCACCTCTGATCACACTAACTGCTGAAAGCATTAAATAAACTGCTACCCATCAACAGTGGTCTTCAAGCTGTGGGACTGCCCCCCGTAGGGCGGCCTGAAGGATGTCCAAGGGGGGTGTGAGTCCCTTCAAAAAGGGAGTAGGGTGACTACTTTTAATAGGAACTATAAGCAGATATGGCACCTGGGAGCCCAGCAAAAATATATTTGCTCAAGGGGAGGCTTGGCAACTATATATCTTTACTGAAGGGGGGCTCAGCATAATAAAGTTTGGATAACACTGAATTCCAGGGACATTGCTGATAAAGAAGGTAGTGTGAACAGACAGGATTTGCCTTTCCCGGAAGCCTGCAGGAGAAATGTGCCCAGGGACATGCCACTTTCTAATACGAGTCACAGGAGCATCCTGATTGCTCTTGCAGAAATGGCAGGTGAGGATACAAGTCGCAGAACTTAGACTGGCCCAAAAATGTACATAAAACTCCAAGAGAATGGGCCAAAATGTCCCATTTCCCTTTGATGTGAAGCTTGAGCTGGGCAAGCTGCGTCCGTGCCTCAAGTGTTCTACTCTGTGAGGGACATCATGCGCTCTCACTGAGCACTTCAGATCCCAAAAGATAAGACCTTGTTTGTTCAGTCCGGATTTTGGATTGCATTCCGTGTCCACAGCCTTTGACACGGTAAACCACTCAAACCTCCTTGACCACCTTCACTCCCTAGGAATCCGTGGCAATGCTCTCAAATGGATCGCCTCCTTACTCAACAACAGGAAACAAATAACCCTCCTCTCCCCTTTTGTCTCAACTGCTCGTTCAGTGAATGCTGGAGTACCCCAAGGCGCATGCCTATCCGCTGTCCTGTTCAACCTCTATATGACGACTCTAGCAGGAATCATCCGCATGCATAGCATCTCCTGTTACAACTACGCTGACGAAACCCAAATGATCCTAAGAATTCCCACGTCAGGCACCAACCCCCATCCCGACCTTGAAGCTTGTCTCCTTGATATTGACCGATCGATGACAATAAACCACCTCCTTCTGAACCCTGATAAAAACCGAAATCATGGTGTGCAGCAATACTGCCCTTCTGCCTCATCCACTCCGATGGCCCCCGTCCCTCGGCCCACACACAGCCGCCACTCCGATCTAGTGAAAAACCTTGGCTGCACTATGGACTCAGCCCTAACCCTCCCCCACCAGAAAACAACGTGTCAAAATGCTGTCACTACAACCTCAAACTTCTCAGACACATTTTTCCCTATCTCTCCTAACCAAACAGACTTACTGCAGTTATGTCTATTGTGATGTTGAGACTGGACTATGCCAACTCCCTATACCTAGGAGCTCCATCATACCAATTCAACAAACTCCAAAGAACGCAAAATACTGCTGCAAAACTGCTCTTCGCCCTGAGTCAAAGCGACCACATCTCACCAGCTGGCTCCCAGTTGGAATATAGGGCCACCTTCAAGACCTTATGCATCATTCACCAAGCAGTGCACAAGACCGGCCCATTGTACCTACAGGAAAAGATAAAACCCTACCTCCCATCACGCACCCTAAGATCAAGCACTTCCCTCCTTCTAGTCATTCCAACTACTAACTCTGTCAGGATCGGAGGATCCGCTTTCTCAACCTTGGCACCAACTCTGTGGAACTCACTCCCCCCACATATTCGACACACCCAAGACTATATGATCTTCCACAAAACTCTAAAAACGTGGCTCTTTCCGTAATTCCAACCACGACCATCACAGGCGACTGAGCCCTTGCAACTTGATGACTAATGTTTATTGAGATCCCGAGCAATGACGCCACTGAAATACGCTTATTAAGTCACGATTAAACAAACGTATGCTTGAATTCGAGAATAGCGAACTCCTTAGATCATAACTCCACCCAAACACTCACCTCCCATATCACTATGCTAACTCTCTACTCTACACCAACACACAACTAGAGTGCTGCTACACCCCTCGATCAATTTAAGCATAGCTGCTCACATACAAACATTACCCCATGAATACCTCGTCACTCTAATAAAACGCAGCTACATTCCATGACATACCGGCCTAGCTGCACACATAAGCGTCCTAAACAGGCCTAACTCAGCCTGAACCCAGTCTTGATGTCCTCCTGCCAGAGGCATACATTCAATTGATAACAATATCACCACACCTAATGCTAGGATGCAGCTACCATCAGGCAATTGCATCAGCTGCACACAAAACTGCTGCACCTAGGCACCCAATGACACCTTACCCTCTCAACTGACCTGGACTACAGTCCCCGCAGGCATACAACCTACCAGCGTTTTGAGGTCATACAATGATGTATAGAGCGCTGCATGAATGCCAAATAACTTAACTTAACATATACTCCTGAATGTATACTGGGAAAAGTGTACTTACTGGTCTGAACGTCATTAGGAGTGAATGCAATCAGGGGTGCACCTAGGATAACCCTTCACATGTTAGGAGAGGCAAACCTATTTGTGTGGGGCATCTAATTTCTTTACACATTTTATGGAGACTATTTTGGTGCAGCTTCAATGTTGCAATCAGGTAACTCTCTCCTTCATGCCAGAAACCACAGTTAAGGTCTGCTGTAGGAATGAGCTGTCTCCTGCCCCCCTTACCCGTCCAATCACTCCCCTGCCTTGCAAGTGCTACCATTCCATCACCATTTCAATTGCCTTAAAATGTATGCATACAATGCAGGTGCTAACAATGAAAAGCTTTAAATTAGTATTTGCCATGCCTTTGTTAACTGTGCAGCCAAGGCACCGTTTATTGCCTCTGACAAGTCCTTTCATGGCTCTGCAGATCAGCTAGGTCAAGCCAACTCAACCCACGATTTTGGTACGGGGCACTAAAGCCCAATCTGTCCAATGGTTGTTGCGCCACTGAATGAAATGAACGCTATAGTTGTGTACCCATAGGGCACACTTTTCCTCAGGTATAGACATGCCCTGCCATGCATGCTTTTAAAATGGGCCCTTTATCACCTCCAGTGGGCCAGGGCCAAGCACAGGATCTCTTTGTTGGTTTTAGACTGACATTAGACACTCACTTCTCTGCTGTGGATCAATTGCCCTTGACTAGAAATCTGAATCGTAGTAGCACTTATGAACCTACGCCATGACAGAGTAGAATCATAGCCTTCCCCCACCAGATATTCACCATGCTCTGAGGCCATGAAGTATCTATCTCCAGTTAGCTGGATCGATTGTGCTAGACTCGTAACCCAGGCACTAATACCACTTATGTACCAACGCCGCCACGACTGAGCTTGATCATTGCCCCCTACAGATATGCACTACGCTATCAGTCCTGGAGATTACTATCCTGCTTTTCTTACTCATCTGGAAATCTTTGAGCAGAACTACATACAGAGGCCCTAGTAGCACTTTTGTAATCCTACCTATCTGAGAATGGATTTGGCAGATCTACCGACGAGGGCCTCCCTAGCACCTATATGGAAACAACATGATTTGGGCCTGATCTGGTTGTCATCATCCAATCAGACAATGCCAATAAACAATTGCAGACTCAATAAGAAACATGGGGAGGACCTTAGCCTAATAGCCCCAAACCCCAAGGGAAATACCATCCCCTCGACAGGCACTGGAAGCTCATCAGGAACAGGGTCCCCCTCGAATCCACACAAAG
Organism: Ambystoma mexicanum; assembly: GCF_040938575.1. NCBI lineage: Eukaryota > Metazoa > Chordata > Amphibia > Caudata > Ambystomatidae > Ambystoma > Ambystoma mexicanum. Next base: position 312,252,663 of record NC_090928.1, read on the forward strand.
ATTTAAACACACCAATATGCTAACTCTCTCTTCTGTACCAACAAACAATAGAATGCAGCTATACACCTTGCCTTAATACTAATACGGCCTAGCTACCCAAGTCCAGATGGCCTTGCTGCACACATTCTACTGATCTCACACAACCACAGCACCACGCCTAGCACTAGAATGCAGCTACACACCACTTAATCCGCCCTGGCTGCACACATACTACACTTCTCTCCACTGACCTGGACTACGGTTCACGAGGACGTCCAACCCAAAGCGCTTTGCAATCACACCAAAGGTAAAAGGCGCTATAAAAATAAATGGCCAATAACATAACATGCGTGGGAATGATGTGCGTGACACAGTGCCCTGCACAGATTGCCTTTAGAACAAACAGGTTCGGTGACAAGAGTCAGCCCACCACAAACTGCCAATTCTGAGCACCTCCACTCAATGCACTGGGGACAGAAATCATGTTTCATGGGCCAACCAAGATGGCGCACTTGGTCCTCTGCTACGGGCACTTCAGGCAACTTCCTACAACGGACGTATTGTAGCTGGTATATTAGGAAAGGCGATGCGTATGCTCTCTTATTCATTGCTCGATCATCACATTCCTTGCCTGTTTTCCGCCAGTATTTGCTGACTACCACAGCCCACGGTAACCTACAGGTCGCCCCAGTGGTTTGCGCCGTCATTTCCCCCTCATGTTTTGGCCTTAACGCTGCCTTGACTAACGGGAATCAAGCATGACGTCGCGTCATAAGTACTGCCCGGAAGCGGCCACAGCAGAGGGAAAACTGCTGGATCTAGAACTATGAAACGATATTTGTCACTCCTAGGAAACACTCTTCTCAACAACACCCGCCCCCGCCGCCTCTCGCTTCCACGCGTGGCATGGCCTAAAGGTTTTTTAAAGTTGCTCTCTAAGTGTCCCGATACAAATTTGTCTAGGAGAGCACACAGCCTTCCCGGGTGCAAGCTCTGCAAGGTCTCTGTCTATTTGACTCACAGTGCCCCTGAATTATGTACTGCAGGGATGGCACAAGCGCGCGCTCTGCACGAGCCTGCCATCAGTGGCCATTGATTACGTTTGGCAAACCTGAACCTATTGCAGAACTGCTTCATTCGCTGTAAGGCAGGGCTTGACCTTTGATTTACAGTCATCATTGGCTACTTTTGCTTTTGGGCTTGATTGGACAATGCCTGGAATACTACATCCATTGCGCTAGATTCACCCCTGACAGAAATATCCCAAAAATCTATTATCTAACCGTGCGTGCAGATTAAACATACGGTTTGCCACACATATCTCTTCAGGACATTTTTGTTATTGTTGTCTTTGAGTCAACATTTAAACTAAAACGAGAAATTCGAAACGTGGGTTAAACACAGTGGGGCCCATTTTCGTTAGGGGCGTAACATAAGAAACATGCGTTAAGGCCTTGCGTAAGGCTTTTGCGCAAGCTTCTTGTGCTACGCCCCATTTTTATTAGGTTGTATGGCGGTGAGGCGGAACACAAATTGGGTTCCAGTGCCTCCCTTCCTCTCCACCATAAAAATGCACCAGCATTTGCGCCTGTTTGCATTTTCATGCCAGCACAAAAGTTGGGAATACCTATGGGGTCCACCTGGTTACCAGCATAAAGCAGGCGGACCCCCAAAGCGATCCAATTTAAACGCGGCCTGACATGCGTACATTCCGCAACAGGGCCCAGTCTATGGGTATGTCCAGAGGTCAAAGTGGGGGTGGTTGTAAAGGGTACGACGTTCCCTTACATTTTAGGGACAACCTCTCATTGTTCCCTTACTTTATGCAACCCACAATACCGTTCCAGGACGGCAAGTTTAAAAAAAAATACTTTTTAAAATGTTTTTTTTTATCCCTAACCGAACCTTGGCCCTGCTGATATCGAGCCAGTGCAACATTACACTGAGCTATCTCTCAGGTGTTGGAAGGCTATTATCTATTTCAAAAGACTGCTTGGGATGCAAAACCCATTCCCAAGCCGGCAAAACACCTATCTGCATATGAATGGCTGTAGGCACAGCCTTGTTTGCAGGCAATTGGAGGGGTGTGTCTGTGGCTGGCCATGCTCTTTAAGAGGTGTGAATGGAGGATGGTGAAGGGGAGGCTGCATGAAGTGGGACAATGACACACTAATGAATGTCATTTGAATGCATTTTCTTTCATTGTGTTTTCTTCAGTCTTACCTGAACTGTTGTAAAACACAAAGTTGCAGGATGGAGTGGAAGAAAGGATGGACCCAGGTTTCGGGTTTGAAGGGGGAAAAGGGGTCACGGTGAGTATGGGGGAAGTGGGCAGAAAAGGGGGCCACTACTTTTATTTTACACTGCGACCACTGGGTATGTCTGCATTACACAGTTCAATAAATGATAGGGTATTTATAACGCGCATAATACCCAAAGGTTTCTAAGAGCAGACCCGGGAATCGAACCTGTGTTGCTGCATGTCGTCTTGCTTCCAAGGCGAGCACGTTGCCGCTGAGCTATCCTCCCTCCAAAGGTTGATTATGATATGATAGCCCCATTGTGATTGCCATTAAATTGGAAATGCATAGAGCTTGAAAACAATGAGCCTCCTTACAAGTGTGCCGGTCTGGTAACAACGGTACCGGTAAGCCTACCAGCGCCATTGTTACCGGACCAGCACACTATGAGTCTGCGAGCGGCTTCCGTACCGCCCGCCATGCCTGATTGGCGGGCGGGACGGCACCCGCTCGCAGACTTTCACGGAAGCACCGGCAATGTTATTAACAGAGCCGGTGCTTCCGTCATCCCCATTCCCATTGAGTCCTATGGGACTCAAATAGGAATGAGGATTTAGATTTTTCCGGCGCCTGACTTCCCGGGACGCCAGGGTCGTAATCCCCCAGTTATTTCGGGAAGCCAGGACTCGTAATGAGGCCCAATGTCACAAAGTAAAAAGGATATTTTCATTCACACATAATAAAGAAGTCAATTCAGCTAGGGCACATGAAACTTTAATGTTAATTTTATTTTATGAATCTATTTTATATTTTTTAATTTTTTAATTTATAAATAACAGTGAGAGCAAAACAGAAATTCAATACTTTTAGCAAGCCCATGCCTAACCTTAAACCCAGGGCACATTGCAGTTGCAATGGAATAAAATGGAATGAACTAAGATTAAAGTATTAGCAAAGACCAAGGCTGGAGTAGGATGTCTTTAATGACCTGGATTCCTCTGACAATACTCCTTTGTGAGATGTTGGTCAGTCCCTCCTTTGGTGCTTGGCTCCCTGGCGAGTCACTCACCCAGAGGCCCACCCAAAATCTGTAAATGCCCACTCTGCAGCACTATGTGAGAATTTACAGATGTTAATGTCAGTGAGGTGGGCCCAACTTCATAAGCTTCAGGACTCACTTGTTATGTAATCCTGACTACGCATCTGCTGTTATCCATCACCCCTCTGGTCCTTGGTTGCTCTGGTCCGTTTCCCCTCTAGTCCTTAGCTGCTCTGGAGCATCAAAGCTCTGGTGAGTCACGCTTACCAGTTCCTTGGTTCTCTTGTGAATGGCTCCTCTCGTGCATCAATCCAATGGTCTTTGGTTCCCTGGTGTGTCGCTTGTGAAAACAAACAGCAGCAACATGCGTCTTTAGTGTGTGTGCTGTTGTTGCCTAAAGTGCACTTGATGCCGTTTCCGTGCAATCAAATTCGGAACCAATTGAAGAACGAAATGGTAATAACAACCACTTCAAAATCATTCTACCTCCCCCCCTACCCGACAGCACATCGGCACACAACTCCCCGACCAAAACAACACTGCTAATACAACAACGCTACACCCTCCGCAAGCACCACTCTGACAGACACCACAGACAACCACATAATTACCATAGCAACCTGGTGTGCACATTAACAACTATTCAATACAGGTCACAAAATATCTAAAACTTACACCCCACAGAGAGCTGTATCAATCATATCTGCATACATCAATATTGTAACAAAGCCACCTTGCCCTATTTGCCCTGCTACCTTAGTCCCCTAGCTCTCCTTTTGCAGATCTTGGAGCGCCAAGAATTCTTGAAAATGGCAGAAGGTGTTCTATACAACACTCAATAACATAGCATAGCAGTGCATAGCACAATTTCAGTCATTCTCCTATGGGGCAGCACTTTGGACAATCCAAACATCTTTGGTGACTGGAAGCAACAGCGGAGGAAATTAATGTTGGTTCGGCTGTAGTCAGTCCTCTATACTAGAATCACTGCTGCGCTGACTGGCTGGTGAAACTATACATCTGTCTATCACATCAAGTATTATGGCACGGAGGGAGGGCCCATGAAACAATAATGCAATTCCAGGTGACAGCGTCAGGGGCCACTATCGGGGTAGAACATGGCGACACCATTTTTGTCCCTAAATCATTTAGTCTGGCCAATGGTAATGGGGACATTTTTCCGAATAGTCTGAACTTAATCACTTGAAAGCACACACATGTTTGCAGTTAAGTCATAGTGAGATTACATTATTTTCCCAGGATCACACACTTGGGTTCAACATGAAATAGGGATTTTAAGCCAAACGGCAATGTGGCTACTTGACAGCTTACCTTCCTATCTTTACTGGTAAGATTTAGATGTCAAGGCCTACAAATACAATAATACTGTCTTGTAGCATTTGCTTCTAAAATACATAAAGTGCATAGTAGAGCAACCATACACCACATAAATCCTTATAGAAACACGTTAAGCCAAATTATATAATTGTAACTTTATTTTCATGACTTGAGTGGAAAACTAGAAGTCCGAGAATGCAAAATAAAAGGAGTCTAAAACTGTAATGTTTAACAGCACTTTAAGATACAGACTAGAAGTGTGCAGTGAAGTCACTTGGGTATAGAGATTCTTTGTCACAAATTTCCTGCTCATCACTATGCATAATTTTAAAAACATTTAACTAGAGTAATAAAAGCAACATTTTCTTTGTATGTCAAGCTAGCAATCATCAGGGATATAAACGAAGTTAGCCAATGAGGAGTTCCGTAACAATATTTGCTTCAATCAGCTACTTTGTAAGGAGCAAGTGCCTGGCTTCCCATTTCCCAGCCGTGCAGTGATTTGATATGGGGCTATTTTGGCCTATTTCGCACATGACGGAGCTGTTTCAGGGATACTTTCAATAGCAGATCTGTTTTTTAGTCCTCCTGAGCTGCCTCTCTATTCCAACACACCCCAAACCCACTCACTCCACCCCCACCCCCACTCTCTCTACCCCCACTCCACCCCCACTTTCCCATTACATGTGCTGGTTGGGTTTTGTTCGGGCTATTTTGGAATATTTTCGACAAGTCCTCCCTGCTTTGTTCCTAATGTTTTCTTTCCCTAACCAACTATCACTAACCACCTACCCCACCACCACTCCCTCTACCCCCACTACCTCTACCATACCGCTCCACGCTCTTTACCCCCACTCTCTCTATGCATGCCCACCCACATTAACCCCACTTTTTCTACCCCCACACTCTACTCGCACCGACCCCACTCTCTCTACATACCCATATTCTCTCTACCCCCAGCCACCCACCAAACCCACACTCACTACCCTGCCCACACCCTAAACCCCCACTCTCTCTAGAGCTGCCCGCCCGACCGCCTCTCACTCTACCCCACCCTACCACCAGTCTCTCTAACCCCCATCCACCCTACCCAACCTCTCTGTATCCCACACATCCTACTCCAACTGTCTCTACCCCCACCCACCCACACCCACACCCACTCTATCTACCCCCACCCAAACTACCCCCCTCTCTACTCCATCCGCCTGCCCTACCCCCTCAAGCTCTCTACCCCATCCACCCACTCTCTTTACCCACCTACACCCTACCCCCACCCACCGTACTCCTCTCGCTCTACTCAACCCCAACTCCTCTCTCTTTACCCCCACCCATTCACCTGAGTCTCCTCTAACTAGCCCCACCCACCCTATTCCCTCTATTCTAAACACCACCCTACCCACTCTTATCCTCCCTTTCACACTCACACTTTCTTTCTTACCCTCTCACTTTAGCACTTTGGTGTGCATAGTTCCTCTTGCCCATCATTAATGACACTCTCTAGCAATGACTTCCACCCTTGCTTTGTTTCCCTTTTTGTGCTCTTGCACACCTGCAACCTTTATCACATCCTCCTTTGAAGCTTTGCACTCTCCTTTTTGCACCCTGGTGCCTATAAATGCAAAATGCAAAGAACAGTAATAAACGCCAGCACTATTGGCTGTACCAATGCTTGTTGTGGACTGTGATCTACCTGCGATTCTAACTCTTCCTTCCCCATAAACATAACTGACTAGAGTGCACCACGCTAGAATGCTTGTGTCATGCTCCCAATTTCTTTGTCCTCCTCCATCGTGGTGCTCCGTTCTATTTGGAGCACCACGATGTGACATATTGGGTGCCATCCGAATTAATTAATACAAATAAACACGGCCACACATTCACCCACAGCCAACAAACATGCAGGCACCCTAACTGACACCATAACACAAACACACATCCATGCACAGATACACGTGTGCACATACACACGGCAAAGCAAGCCATTAAGAAGCTCTGAGCTGCATCCAACTGAGGGAGAATAGAGAGTGCAGAATCAGTCACGTGGCTGGCTGAAGCAATGAGGGCAGATCGAGAGAGTGGCAGCAAGGGGACAATTGAGTCAAGGGGCATGAAGAAAGGTATTACCCAAATTGTTTGTTTACAATTGTTCGAATGAACAATTGACTGAATTTAAAGGGTCACAATGAACCTTTTCACAATTGACCGGAGAGAGAGAGAGAGAGAGAGAGAGAGAGAGAGAGAGAGAGAGAGACAATTGTCATTTGAACAGTTGTAAAACAAACAATTCGTATACAACCTGAAGAAACACTTGGGGGCATGAGGCTACAGCGGTTTGGACGGATAAAAGAGGAGGAAACAGTGTTTCGAGGAAAGAATAGGAGGCCAGAGCAGCTTTGACGAAGGGTGAGCTAGGAGGATATAAGGACTTGATTGGTCTTTGCTTACCTTCCAAACAATGCCTGCTGCCGGTGAGTTTGCTTATGCTACAACAGGACATAACAGGCAGGTGACCACCAAAACATTCCTGCTCTGTGAAGGCTGGGTACCTATAACATCAGATGCCTATCAGTTGAAACCCGAGTGCTTAAATCGAGGATGACGATAGATGACAGATTTCAAGCAACCATTGAATTCAATTGATTTCAGTGCAATTATCTCCCGTTTGTTTATACGATCTCAATTTGTCATAATCTGTATGAGTTTTCTGCACACAGGATTTGTGTGTCATTGACAGAAAATAAAAGTGTTGCATTGAAACTTATTTCAATTGTTGTCTTATCGTCATGGGATGTATCCGTCTGTTTGTGTGACAGTGTAGTATATTTAAGATGTGTTGCTGGTGACTTTATAATTCTAAATGTTTCCTCCAATTAAATATGTATTGTTTTACAATGCATCACCGGTCATATGTGATGTGTTAACAAGAGTTTGCTTGCACTTTCTTTAACTACTCGCAGTCCCTCTTGAAGTGCTAATTTTAAGAGTAGGTCTTCTTTTGACGCATTATTACAAGACAGACAGTCTTGTATGCATACCCATATTGTAATCTTAGTAATAGCCATATTGGAAGGGGACAAATAGCACCAGTGTGGATTCCAACCTTCTCTGAAAAAAGGGCATTTTGGGAATAGATATTTAGATTTAACCAATGTGTCTGTGATAAAAGGGATACATGCAATAGGCACAAAGGGCTTGGTGGCCTTTCAATGTTCACCACATTCACTCTAACATTCAAATGTTTGTACCATATAAGCTTACATACTGATTCAGAGAACGGCAGGATTTGGATGGGAGGATGAAATGGTTCAACATCAATCACTCCACTGGGTTGTTTGGCTGGAACTGTCTAAGGATAAGGATGGTTGCGTGCATTTTTCTATTTACCATACACACCATATACAGTGACTGGTATGGCTGTTTGTGACAAGTATGCCTCGTAGCACTTAGGGGCATTTTGATTATGTGTGCATTTAAAATACTGTTCAAACATGCATAGCAGGTGCACATAATAACACACAGAGGCGGAGTAATTTTACAGCTTCCCGAGTTAAAAAACGAAATTAAGCAAAATAAAAGAGAAAATACTGATTTGCAAAAAGCATTACAGAAGCTATAGAAGCAGTCTGTAGGCCTTTGTAAAATATTGCCATTATAGCCCCAAGAACTAACTTTTTTTGCCAATACTTGAGAGTTACAGGAAGTAATTATAGTTTGAAGAACCAGAAACTTGAATTATAATCCCAGTTCACTGACAATGTATGCGATTCTGAACAAATCAATGGTTCCCTCTTTTGTAAATTTGCTTAGTGTCAAACTTGTTAGTGCCAGTGTTCTGAACTATATGAATACTGAACACTGCGTAAGATTGTAATCAGGCAGGCATGTAGGGGTCAAAGACTTTTAAGATTTGTATTAATAAAAAAATCATGTGGGTCATTCTAGATCATTAAAGGTGGTCTGCTTACCAGACGCCCTTTTCCTCTCCATGCCAAAAGCATTGTGTACACTTGTGCCCTGATGCATCAATAGCCTGACACGCAGCGTCTACTTTCCAGTGACACATAGCAGGTACATGTGCCAACAGGAACCCCTTGTGCGCCTTTTGACATTCTCTCGAGTTTGAACTGCTGCTGCACCTTCGAACAAGTTTTCCACACTATCGCACAAGGTAGACCACGTCACCTGTTAGGCTCAAGGAACCAGCTCAGTTTTGCGGATAACGTCAGAATGCTTCCACTCGAATATCTCATCAGGCAATCAGGATCACAGCTTTGAAACTCGGACCTCAACTCGAACCGCTGGAGCATCACATCACATGTCGACCCAAACTGGCAGCTACCAATGTTTCAAACTCTCTCAACCTTCATATCAATCCTGGTGAGCCATCCAAAATGTATCGCTCAACAACCGCCTTCGCACTGCACAGAGCACCCGCTTCGAACAGACTCTAAGCCAACTCGCTACTTGTACCTATATGAATCACCGCAAGCGAACCAGGTTTAAATTGCATCACCTCAAAGCCTGACTCGACAAAGTCAAACACCTAAAACTTGGAATCAGGTACTTTCCGGTGCCTCTGCCCCCCAGTCCACCTTCTGTGTCCCAAGAGTCTGGTTAGGCGCCTTTTGTACCTCTGTCCTACAAGATATATCCTTATTTTATTTCATTTAACTTTATTTTAACATAGTGCAGATTACATTACTTAGAGTCTTGTTACATTTTGTGTAGTCACACATTGATCTGGTAGGTACATTGTCATGCATATTACGATTAACATAAACCTTCACGTTTGCATTTCACATTTTCAGCATTGATCCATTCTTTGTTCTCGCAAATATTCGCGGAAAGGCTCCCAAATGTCCTTGGATCTACAGCATGAGGGAACCAGCGAAATATAGGCCTCCTCGCGTTCGTTGACATATGTCATTTCCCTGACCCACATAGTAATATCTGGAGCGCAATTCGCCTTCCATCTGAGCAATATACATTTTTTGGCCACGAGGCAGCCCAAGTTGAACAGGCGTCTCAGTTTAATTGCAATTTTACCAATGTCTCCCGCCAGAATAGGGCAACACGGGGGCAGTCCCAGAACATGTGATGTGTGTCAGCAATTGCCGATTTGCATTTGACACAGCTGTAGTCCGCAGTTGGGGCGAACTTGGTGATTTTAGCAGGTGTATAATGCAATCTATTAAGTATTTTAAACTGGATGAGCCTGTGTCGGGCATTAAGGGACACGTCTTTAGTCAATCTACATCAGCGAGCCCACTGCATGTCATCCAACTGGGTACCTAAGTCTGTTTTCCACCTCCCTCTAGCCCGCTGTGGGTGGGTCATTGTGTCCTGGCATTTCTTATATAACCTAGAAACCAGACCCCTGGGACTACCGCCCATTACCACCACACTGAGCACTTAACACTCCTCAGGTTCATTCAGAAACAGTGGCCAGAGTCTCTTGACCACTGCTCTCATTCTGTAGTATTGTAATGTTTTGATGGAGCTAGAGCCCGGTTTCGCTGTAAAATCAGTGTATGTGACAAAGGAGCCCCCAGGGAATAGGTCATGCAGTGACATAGTGTCATCAGGGTCCCACCCCTTTTGTATAGCTTTATCATAAGTAGGGGAGAGTATTGGGCAGTTCCATAGTGGGATCGCCCCCACGTAAGGCTCAGTGATGTTCAGTCTTCTAAATATTCTGGACCAGGCGTTTACGGTCGTACGGACCGGATCGAAAGTGCAATCATCAGCATGGCGTTTTGCCAGGGCAATTGTGCGAGTACTGGCTGGGGAGGCACTATATTCTTCTAAAGACATGTGTCGCGGGCAATCTTTTGTGGAGTACCAGTGTCCAGCGTACTGTGCCTGAGCAACTTCATAATATAATTCGAAATCCGGGGCCTGCAGATCGCCCTACTCGTACGGTCTGGTCATGGCCTCCCAGCTCATGCGCGGGGCACCAGAAGCCCACGTGAACCGAACTGCCAGTGATCTCAGTTTATCGAAGAATGTGCGTCCCGGTCAAGTGGGTATACTTGAGAAGTAATATAATAGCTTGGGAACCACTACCATTTTTAATAGGGACAGTCTGCCGTATAAAGAAATGGGAAGCCTAGTCCACACGTCCAGTTTGTCATTTTATGTAATCATATATTTTTCATGATTTTCTTGTAGTAGAGAATGGTGTTGACATGTAACAACTATGCCCAAATATTTTATTTTGTCCTGTGCCCAACGAAATCCCACCAGGTCTGGAGGAGGAGAAGTAATCTCATTCAACATAAACAGTTCAGATTTCACTTCGTTGACATGGTATAGCCTGAATAGTGAGCGAATTTGCAGACCTCTTTCAGGATGGGGATCAGGTTCATGGTAGGGTTTCTGATATATATCAGTGAATCATCAGCATACAGCAAAATGATGTGGGTTGGCCCTGTCATATGCAAGCCTCGGGTGTAGATGCCTGAGCCGCATAATGCATGCAAGGGGTTCTATGGTGAGCGCGAACAGCAACAGGGAAAGCGGGCACCCCTGTCTTGTGCCATGACCAAGCAGGAACATCGGGGAGAGTGTGCTCCCAGTACAGACTCTTGCAGCCGGGGAGGCATATAGTAAATGCACACATTGTATGTAAAATTCCCCCAACCACATTCGACGCAGCACGGAGAACAGAAACTGCCAGGACACTGAGTCGAAAGCCTTCTCGGCATCTAATGAGGCGGTCACAGCCTGCGCCTGCGGGTTGAGCTGGTAGGTAATACCGAACAGCTGACGTAAATTAAATGCAGTCGACCGCCCGGGAATAAATCCAGATTGGTCAGGATGTACTAGCTTGGACATGTATGATAAGAGTCTAGTAACTAGGAGTTTAGCAAATATCTTTGTGTCCAAATTTATTAGGGACAGTGGTCTATATGAGCCCATCTCGGCAGCTGGTCTGTTGGGTTTCAGCAAAACTGTAATCACTGCCTCCAAGAGAGACGGGGGAAGCCTGCCAGTTTGTAGCGATTCTTCCCATATGTGCAGTAAGTTGGGGGCTAGAGTGGGACCTAGTTCTTTGTACAGCTCTGCCCGAGGCCGTCAGGTCTCAGGGCCTTCCCAGAGGGGAGTGACTTTATGGCTTTGAGTATCTCGTCAGCGGTCAGTGACTGGTTAATGGCCAGCTGGGCCTCCACTTGGAGTTTGGAGAGTGGTATCTCATTTAGGTATGACTCGAGTTCATTAGGCGTGCATTCCTCAGAGTTGAAGTACAGAGCTTCATAGAATTTATGGAATTCATTGTTCACTGCCAGAGGGTTGTGTTGAGCGTAGCTCCAGAAGGGCTAAGGATACTAGAAATGTGTTGTCCCCTCCTTTCGCCCTGATCGCATTTGCCAAATGACGCCCTGGTCTATCTGCCTCGCCATATTTCCTTGCTCGTATGGGATAGTAAAGCATCTGAACCTCTTTGTCGGCCAGTTCCCTGAACCTCAGCAAATTACCCTTAATACAGCCCAGGAGGGCACGATTCTGCCTGATGCCGTATTCTACTTCTAGCTGTCTGAGGTCGGTTTCCACTCTGGTTAGTTCGCATCTGGTTTCCCTCAATATCCCGGCTGTCATGGAGAGGACCTCTCCCCTTACCCAAGCCTTTAAGGCCTCCCAGACTGTTTTGTGTTGTTGCGTTGCACTGTCCCCACATTCCTATGAAAAAACTCCTCAGTCCCCTTGTGCAGCACCTCAAGGAAGGCCGGGTTGGCCAAGCAAGTGGGGAGCATACGCCAAAGTGGGTGTGAAGCAGCATGTTTTGCCCCAGTTCAGTGTGAGAGTAATGGAGGAGTAATCGGAGATCGTGCGGGGAACTATTCTGCACTCTTCCACTCGTAACATGTAGGTCTCGGGTACTAACCAGTAGTCTATTCTACAGTGTGCATCATGAACCGTAGAGTAGTAAGTGTACTCGCGAGAAGTGGGGTTGCGAGCGCCAAGCGTCTACCAAGCCCAGGTGACTGACAACACTAAGCAGCATACGACCTGCACCACTCAAGTCTCGCTGTGTGGTTCTGGATCTATCCATAGTGCAATCAAGTATTAAGTTGAAGTCTCCGCCCCATATAACATGCGAATCGGGGTTCCCAAGTACGATATCTAAGATTAGACCGTAAAACTGAGGATCATCAACATTAGGGCAGTAGGTATTTACCAGTGTCACACTAGCCCCAGCCAATTCCCCCCATAAGATAACACGTCTGCCCTGTTGGTCGATACAACGCTTGGTCTCTTGAAACAATATGGAATGGAATATTAACGTCATAACCCCTCGTGCTTGTGATGAGTATGTGGTGTAACCCCACTGTGGGCCCCTCGATTTGGCGAATGAATCGTTTATGCATCCCATGGTGTGTGTCTCTTGTAGAATCACCACCTTGGTAGCCTATCTGTTCAAGTACGCAACTACTTTGCGCACTTCAATTGGATGATTAAGGCCCCGAATATTCCATGACATAAATGAAATATCTTTACCAATCATGTTTGAAACACAAACAATGTTGTCTCAGTCCAGTCCCGGTCGGGGAGAACCGGTAGACTACTGTATTATAGGCTCCAGGAGCAATCTGCACCGTTTCTCAAACTTTAACAAACTAACTTTGAACTGGGACCCTCCCTTGTCCAGACATATGTGGTTATTATAATCCCTCCCACCCACCTCCCACATCACCTTCCCCAACTTGACAATGAACCCCGAATTACATTGTAACATTGAACTCTTTTGGGGTGTACTGTGTGTAGCCTGTGGTATTTCAAACTGTGGGCCTAAGTAGGCCGGAGATCTCAATCGTTGTCCATGATGTTTGGGTTGTTGCTGTCTGTGGGGGAACTTCCCCCGCTTTCACGGTCTCTTCTTGGTAGTGGAATAGGGATCTTAGCTTCAATGTAGGCAAGTGCTTCATCAGGATCCTCGAAGAAGTGGGCCCGTCCTCTGTGCTGTATACGCAGCTTTGCCGGGTAAATTAGAGCATATTGGACTTGCCGGATCCACAGTAGCTACTTGGCTGGGTCGAATGATTTGTGTTTGGACAGTACATTTGCAGCAAAATCGGGATATATGTGTATGTCAGCCGATTTGTTTCAGAGTGTCCCCTTTTCTCCTGCCATCCGGAGAAGCAGGTCGCGGTACCGGCAGTTTAGAAGTTTGGTGCGGATGGTCTGAGGACAGGGGCTAGGACCCGGTGCGCTCTTTCAACTAAAAAGAGTTGTGATAATCTAGTCAAATAGGGTTTTCAGCAGGTTCTCGACGAACTGCTCCATCGAGCCCTTACAGGCCGCTTCCGGAAATACCAACTATATAGATGTTGTTCCGACGGGAGCGAGAATCCAGGTCGTCACATTTATTCCAAACTTTGCTGAACTCTTGTTGAAGGTGTGCAATGTCACAATTGTGCTTTGTGATTTTGTCATCAGATACACTCACTCTTGTCTCAACTTCTGTTATTTGCTCCCCTTCTTTTTCAAGTTTAGACTTCATTGAAGTAATAGTGGAGACAATGTCATTGAGGTTCACATTTACGGCTAGGAAGCCATTATGCACTCTGGTGAGCAAGCGGTTGTCTCTAGTGATGTCGGAGGCAGTTGGTTGGTCCACCGCAGGAGGGGCCACAGCAGGGTCGGGCATCTCGATGGCGTACTTGTAAAAGTATCCATGGGGCCTTTTTTTTTGGATCCGGATCCCTTCGTCATGCTGATTTTTTGGAGACCACCGATCCACTGTCAGTGGAGAGGGGACTGGTGGGCACCCCACGTATGCAACCACGAGTGTATCCTAAGACAATGAGGTTATTGACCAGAAGTTTTACGGCTCAGCGCCAGTGACACAGCTATCTGTGTGCAGCCGGGGGACCAGGCCAAGCCACACAGCGGCCTGAGGGCTTGGATTGTTCTGTTAGTACAATCGGGGCATGCTGTTTGTGAAGTTGTAGATGATCTGTTGGTAGTTCTGGAGTAATACAGAGCAGCCTCAGTGAACCAGCAGTCCTTTTTGCAATGTTCTGACGCGAGGGCCCAGGCCAGTTGATGCCAGTGAGAGCCCCAGGTCTGTCAGGAGCATGCGGCGTGTGGGAGTGACAATCAGCAATACTTTGTTAAATGGCAGGCTGTGTGCATCACTCGTTTCGATTTTATGCCCCCACAGGCGTGCATCGTCTCACAGGTGGCTATTGGAGTGACCCGTGCTGCGTGGGTCGGATGCGAGTCAATATGTTTGTGGTCCGAGTTAACCCTGGTGATCCCCAGGCGCGGCCTTGGCGTGTATTACAGCAACATTTGTACATTTTCCTGCTCACAGTGCAGTTGTTACACAGCACAGGGTGATTCTTGCGCAGTCGGAGCGCACCACAGGACAAATCTATCCATTCCCATGTTGTTGAGTGTCTCTGTTTAGGCTATGCAGTTTGGATTGTTCCCCGCTCTGTATTTGCAGTCAAACGTTTCAGAGTGCCAGTACAGCACCGGCTCATGCTCTCTGTATGCTGGGCGGGTGGTCAATTGGTCCAGCAATGGGTCAATACTATGTGAGAGCAAGCTGTGTCTGGTATCTCAGCATGCCGTGGCTTGGTAGTCCCACAGACCAGCCCCGGTGTGGCGTATTGTGGGGAGCAGCCCCAGCATCACGAGTCACGGGGTATATGCAGCGCCAAGTGAGAAAGAAAAAAGACCAAAAAAAACCAGAAGAGTCTTCACCGTCTAGCCCACTCGATGTCAAAAGCCGGGGCGGTCCCCGCTCAGCAGAGACCGCAAGGGGTCGGGGAAAACTCCTCCAAATGTTGTGGCACTGCAGACACGTGGCCCGGATCCCAGAATGGTGCGCTATCAGAGGGGGGCCCTCAAGTTCTTAGATAGCTGCGTGGCAACCGCACTGCAGACCTCAGGGTATGGGCAGCCCCCCGTGTCCCCAGCAGAAGTTCCTGCAGGAGACCCCACCAGCCAATACACTCAATGAGGCACCCGCTCAGGAGAGACCGCAACACATCGGGATCTTACTTGCTCATGGCCAAGGCGATTCTCTTTTCTCTTTGCTAACAACTTCTATCCTTGATACCTTTCATCCTTCTTCCTCTTTCTTTCCTTCACGCAAGCCATCTTAACCTTGGCTTAATCCAGCTCTTCGTTCCTTGAATCATTCTTTGCGTCGCACTAAACACCAATGGAGGAAATCTCTATCTCCTTAAGACCTTAATCTTTCCTCTTTCCATTCTGACTACGACTCTGCTCTTCTTGCCAAACAACATCCTTCTCGACTCTCTCCCCTATATCCATCATTTATTCAAGATCCTTAATCATACTCTTTCTCCTTCAATCCCTGATCCTTCCCTTTCCCCTTCCCTCTATGCCTCCGACTGTGCCTATTACTTTTCTTCTAAAGTCACCCTTCCTCGTTCATCAATTTTCTCATCTTCTTCCCATCCCTCCCTCACTCCAAACTCTCCCTCTCCTATTTTCCTTTTACCCCCTTTCTGCTGCTGACATCTCTTGCTTTCTTGGCAAGGCTCACCCTACAGCCTCTCCCTCTGATCCGCTTCTTTCCTATTTTATTCCTAGTCTATTTCTGCCTTTCTTCATATCTGACCCTACTTTTTAATCTTTCCCTTCTGTCTTCTAACTTTCATTCTTCATTCAAACATGCCTCTATTCTTCCTATTCTTAAAAAAACGTTGTTGGACCCTTCTCTCCCTTCTAACTACCAGGCCCTTTTGCTCCTACCATTTCCCTCCAAACTTCTTGAGTGAATCGTCTATTCTCAAGTTTCACTTATGTTAACATTGCTTCCCTCCTTCCTATCCATCAATCCAGTGTTTACCCTCTACACTCCACCGAAACTGCTGTTCTGTTTGTGATGCACTTCTTTCTGCTCGCCAATCCAAGCAATCATCTCTTCTGGTTCTACTTGATCTGTCAATCGCTTTTGACACCCTTGATCACTCCCTGCTTCTTCAATCCCTTTCCACTATTGTTCTCTGTAGATGTGTTTTAAATTGGTTTCACTTGTATCTCTCTAATCGCACTCACTTGGTATCCTAGGTTGACTTTAACTCTCCTACCCTTCCTCTTCAGTATGGTGTGCCCCAGGGCTCGGTCCTGGGTTGCCTGCGTTTCTCTCTTGATACCATTCATCTCCGCTCTCTCATATCCTTCTTCAGCCTTTCCCATTATTTTTACACTGACAATAACCAATTATTTGTTCTTTTTCTTCATTTTCTCTTTCCATTCTACTCTCACCTCTTGCCTTCTTACTATTCAGTCTTGGATGTCGGCCTTCTTCCACCATCTAAATTCTTGAAAGACTGAAGTTATCTTCTTCCCTGCCATCACCATGCCCCCCGTCCTCCCTCTCCCCATTTCATCTCTTTTCCCCCTACCTCTCTCCCTTTTTCTCTGCCTGACTGGAATCTTGGTGTTGTTCTTGACTCTTCCCTTTCTTTCACCTGTCATATTTTTACTCTTTCCCGCTCCCATCAGTTTCAGCTTTTTAATATCTGAAAAGCTAAACATTTTATTTCTTTTTTGCCACCAACATTCTTGTCTTCTCTGTTATTTTCTCCCATCTCTTCTATTGTTCCTCTCTTCTCCTTGGCCTCCCTGCTACTAATTTCTCTCTCCACTATCTATAACTCAGCTATACGTCTCATTTTTTGTCTATTCCTCTCGCAACTCTTTTGCCCATGCTCTTGCCTCACTTCACTGGCTCCGGTTTGAGTCACGTTTCTGCTTTAACTTTCTTTGTCTGGTCTTTAAATGTCTTCATAATCTTGCCCCTCCCTATCTTTCCTCTGTTATTTCCTTCTATGGCCCTCCTCCAACTTAACTCCCACGCTGAACTTGTTGACGCTCTTCAAGACCATCAGTCTGGATTCCGAGCATCCAGAGGCATGGAAACTGCTCTCCTGAACACCCATGATGAACTGGTCACATCCTTTGACTTCAACTCCCTTGCTGTCCTCATCCTCCTTGATCTCCCTTCTGCATTTGACACAGTGAACCACTCCATCCTCATAAAAAGGCTCCATGACACCCTTGGTATCTCGGAGCGGGCACTGGACTGGCTTACCCACTTCCTAACCGATCGCTCTTCCAAAGTCATACAGGGTTCCTTCTCTCCTACTTCATCCTCCACCTGTGACGTCCCCAGGGCTCCATTCTTTCACCTTGGCTCTTGAACATCTACCTTACTCTGCTGGCACGTCTCATTTCCTCCTTCTCCCCCAACTTCCAGTTCTATGCGCATGACACACAACTCTTCTTCAAACTTCCTACAGACGCCCTTGCACCCTCCTTCATCCCCGACTGCCTCACTGCCATCCAGGCCTGGTGCACTTCTAATGATCTCTGCCTCAATGCTAGCAAAACTGAGATCCTCCCTATTGGGAACCCTGCACCCTACCTGTTCCCTTCTCTCTGGCCTTCCTCCATGAGTCCTCCCCCTGCTCCCTCCTCGGAAGCCAGGAATCTTGGAGTAATCCTCAACTCCTCTCTCTCCTTCCTCCCTCATACTCAGGACATTGTTAAGAAGTCCCACTTTCAGCTCTTCGTTCTGAAAGGAATTCTACCTTTCCTCACCTTCCCCCAGAGACTCAATGTTACCTGGGCTCTGGTTCTCTCCAAGCTTCACTATTGCAACGCCTCCTCCTTAATCTACCTTTGTCTACTCTGCAACCCCACCAGCTAATCCAGAATAGGACAGCAAGACTTATCCTTGGCCGCAAGCCCAGGGAGCGCATCTCTCCTGCCCTACAATGTCTCCACTGGCTCCCGATTGCAGCGCTGATTCAAGTCAAATCCCTCTGCATCATCCACAAGGCTGTCTGGGGCAAGGGACCACTCTACCTGCAACTCTTTTTGACCAAATACTCCCCCTGTAGACACCTGCGTTCCTCTGGTACCAACTCCTTGCCTGTGAAGCGGTTGCTAAACAGAGAGCAAGTGGTTGTTCGCTTTCTTCAGCGGGCTCTCTTCTTTGGAATAGCCTCCCCTCCCTCTTCGCCTTGAACAGGACCTCGTTAAGTTTCGAAAAAGCCTCAAGACCTTTCTCTTCTCCTCCTTCTTCACAACGTCTCTGCCCTGCTAATTGCACAGTTGCTAGACTGAAGTGCAGGGCCTTTATGCATCCTCCCACTTCTTATCATCCTCAGCTGCTGTCCATCCTCTGCAATTGCTTCGACTCACCCTCCCCTAAGAGGTTGCACTTCCCCTTTCTTCATAGCACTTCACCTGCCGGTCACCATGAGCACCACAGCACCTATGACATGCCACTCTCCCCTCTGCGCTTGCATGTTCTGAACACTCACAAGGCATAGTAGGTTTGTCTTCCCCTCCCCTCTATCTTCTTTGGTTTATTTAATTAACTTAATTATTTATTATTGTTGTAATTACATTTTCTTTCATCCCTGTCCCATCCCTGTTGGCGCTTTGAAACAGTATGTGCTTCCTGTATAAGGCCTAACAAGTGAACAATAAATAAATAAATCCTGTGCTCTCCACTATGAATCCCTTTCATCTTACTGTTCCTCGTCCCCCTTGCGCTAACTCCCGCTTCTGTTCTTTCTCTCTCTCTTGGCCCCCAAACACTGGAATGAACTCTCTCTCCCTCTTCGACCACTCTTCTTTACCTGCTTTCCGACCACATCTTAAAACGCACTTGCTTGCCTGTTAATTGGGGTTTCTCATTTTGTTTTTCATGAATTGTACAGTTTATTTTATTTCTGTATAGCGCTATATAAATACAAAAATATAAAACATCTGAAAGGCAGTGGTCGAAGTGAGCGGGAACGGTCGGGAGCGGAGTTCCACAACGTTTATTTTTTACTGTTAACAGTTCCACTACTTTTTGCAACCATTTTCACCATTCTGGAACCTTTCTTTGTGAAGGTAAAGCACATTGCTCAACTTTACCACCCAAAAGCAGTTACAGCTAAACTGAAATCTGTTTCAACTCAATTGGCTGTCAAACAGTGTGGCTGCAACTCCTTTTTTTTGGTACGCTCCTACCACTGCTGAAAGGATCGGACGGACAATATGATAATTAGGTTCTTTATTAAGAGCTTGACATACACATTTGGTTCACATCTATGCTTCACCAACTCCCCAACGGCTGTCATGCACCCACATTCTCACTCACACTCGTTCCCCTCACACACTGCTTTTTTCACTCAGGCTGCGCCGGCTCCATTCACACACCACATTCATTTCAATCGCCAAATTATTCTAGAGTACAATAATCAAGAGTGCCCAATGGGATAACCTTCTTGCAGTATGGATCTTCTTCTTGGACACCCTGTGCATCATTCCATAGCGAGGCTTTTCAAGGGTAGAAAGAATAGCCACTTACAATCTACTCCACCTTTCTCGTTAGTACGCTCTATTATCCAGTGACCGGACCCTGCCCATTATAGGGAAACCTCCTCCCCCTTTCTTCCTTCCTGTCTGTAAACAGGGACAATGGAGTTTACAAGACACAGGGAGGGAGTGCTTTGAAGAACGCTCCTTTCTTATTTCCAAGACAAGCCTGTTTTCAGTGAGGTTGGTGGGGGTAATCAGAGCCATCAGAGATTGGAATGGGGTCCTTTGTGGTGCTGCTTCCTCGTCAGCCAGTGATAACTGGTCTAGGGGGCTGGAAGCAGCAGAAATGTCTTTGGGCCTTGCTGCGCTACAGTGATTGCTACAGTGGGACCATTGCTGACTGGCCTGAGCAGGGAGTTCTGCTGCCAAACAGGGCTGATGCTATCGCTAGGCAAGGTTAGGCGCTTTCCTATGTGTTAGATGTACAAAATGTTAGAGTGGCAAAATGCTGCTTTAACTCGCACTACGTTTGGGCTGCCTTGCCTGTGATAGCACCGGCCCTGTGCCCTGTCTGCAGGCTGGCGCTGGCGGCAGCAGCAGAGTCAGAGACCAGGTGGCGCCGTGAAGGTTTGGGTTGGGTCAGGCCTGGGTCACGAGTGGCATCATGGGTGTGGCAGCGCTGGCTGGCACCTGGCATTACGAACGGTGCAACCCACGTGCCCCTCTATACTGTCTGTCTTCTGTACATCGTTAGAAGTAAGTACCAGGCATCCCACGATATTCAAAGGGATGTCGTGGAGAAAGCAGTGTAGGCAGCTGCTGAACAAGAAGAGTTTCTTGCTAGTGGCTTGACAGAAAGAGCAGATCAATCAGTTGAGAAACCCAGCCCTTTCCCACCAGCTCTGGGTCATACCCTTGCCCCTGTTGCTGTTGATACCCCTCTCTATGGTGCCTCCGCAGTTTCTGTGCTTACCTGTTACTTGTAATAATGGCTCTATCCGACCATCAAAAGGAATCTCCCCGTCCCCATCAGCCCCTCCCATCAGTGTGTATATGCTTGCCCCCCTCTGGATAGTGCCCCAGTCCCCGCGTGATGGTTGACTTCACCTCTGGACTTGGGCTGGCTCCTCTGATATGATTGCATTTTAGGTCTTTTGTGTTCAGTGGACCAGCGCCCCATGGAGTGCGGGACCAATGGACTCAAAGTGCCTTAAAACTGTGTTAACAAACACCAGCGCTGATCCTTAACCAGATAAATTCCAAATCCTTGGCAGCGCAGGGATCACAGTCCATCATAACTGTGACCATAGGCGAAGCACCAAGGGTAGCATTGCTAGTCCGGCCTTCAAACATCACACATTTTACATACATGAGAAGGTAAGAGTCTGGCTGAGAATGCAGATCGGAATTGCTTTTTGACTTTGAAGCATATATGCCTACTCACAAGGTTTGTTGGTGGACTGTTCAGGGATGCGTGTCTGCGGGCTATTAAGAAGTACCCGTCTTGCATTGCTCACAGCAAGTAAGTATACACAGAACATAGGAACTAGCAAGACCACCAGCAAGTGAAGCAATCACTGCAAGTCTGGCTAAAGTCATACAGCTCACACCTTTCCACTCCCCTCATTCTGTATTAGTGAACATCGTTAGAAGTAAGTACCAGGCATCCCACAATATTCAAAGGGATGTCGTGGCCAGCAGCACCTCCAAGGGCTGCCATTTGAAATTGTTTGCATTTATGGCATTGAAGTGGTGTGTATTTGCCTATGGAGCATCACAAATGAAAATAAACTTAAAAAGACAAATAACTTCCAGGAGCCTTCCATAAACACAGCGTCAGGAACTGCAATGCTCACTGATTTGGTGGTGATTTACAGAGTGGGCAGTGATCACAAGTCCTCGATCACCTGGTGATTTCTTTGGTACCAATTTCTAAATAAGTTTGTGAGTAGTGCATTTGCTAAATGGAAAGTGTCTACTTTTCCAAAAAAGCCACAACAACCGCTGAACAAGCATTGGCAATGCCAAATGTTTTGACTTTTGTGTAGGATAGGGATAGGTATTTACCAGGTACTGCTCTCATGGGACTAACTGGCAATTATTGGCAGCTGCTGTAAAATTATGTGAGTACCTGGGCATATAACAGTAGTGCCTGGCAAATGATTATTTAATATCTATAAGCAGGCCAAGCCTGTTGGCTTTGCCAAGGCTTGCTTTTAACAGAATGTCAGGGAAGGACACGCACACTGCATATAAATCAAGTGGCTGAAAGAACACTTGGTAAAGACATTTTTATTACACCAGTAGTGCATGTAAAGATCCATTAAAGCCATTCATTGGCAGAAGACTCAATTGAAATCACTCCAACAGGCATTTCACCCAAAGGTTAATGCTACTTCTTGATAAAGCTAGCACAATAAGATCCCAAGAGAATGTGCTTATTGCGGGTAGAGGCAGAAAGTGGGTGGAATGGCATGGGGATTAGCATGACAATGGGCAGTTAATGGGTGGACAAATAACCACACAACACCTACAGGTTTTGTATCCCTCAGCACATCCCATCACCCTCCTAGCTGTACTCCAATACAATAGTACAATAGTTTACAAATGCTTAAGATCACCTACTAGCAAAAACTAGAAATGCCAATGCATTCTCTATTGGCACACCAATAAGCAAACCCTGTGACCTGAATAAGCTCAATTTAAACTAATTCATCAGTGTTTGCACTCTGGTGCATCAGTGCAGAGGGTCTTCTAGGGAGAATGTCACTCCATCTTCCCGTCCTCTCGATGTGCCACTGCTTGCAAGCACAAGATACAGAACCACCGTCCACATCCATCCATGCCTAGACTTGAAATGTGTGCTACTCAATTACAGTATTCACTGTGGTGTTTTATCAGCTGTTTCCATCAACTACATTATAAATGAAATCCTGATTTTTCCACTGTCAGTTTCCCAGTGTAATGGCAGGAGCAGGTATGACTCTTGATCACACATACTTTTAATATATTTATGCTGCCGCTATGCAGAATATGGTGGCCCCTCACAGTCCAGCAGGCTGGTGCCTCAGAGTGGGCGCACCACACCTCGGAAAAGACTGGCCAAGGGTGGTTCGCTCCATAATCAATGTGGTGCCACCTCCCACTCTGCCACTGTTGTGATAAGGTGCTGGTTGCTAGAGTGTTTACGTGTGTTATATTTTGATCTTTCATGTATCTTTTATTAAATATTGTTCCCCCTTGTGTCTGTCACTTATCTTCCCCGATGTGTGCGAGGGATGCAATAGAGGGTTTTGGCCCTTACATGTGATGTGAAGAGTGGTAATATGGTATGAGAAAGACCCCAGCCCTCACTTGTCTCTCTGGAGGGTCTTGATTTGTTGGTCTGGTTTTGGCCCCCATTGCATTACCTGTTTACCAGGCCACTATGGACTCATTGGCTGTCCCATTGCCAGACGCGAGACTCTGGACCTCACCGTAGTGCTTGGGAATCAGGGGTATTATGACAGGGCTATTCAGCGTGGTCATGCCTCTCATGTAGGAATATTTCCCACATAATTGCCATGGGTGATTTTGGCTTGTGGGTGGCTGACCCCTCAGATGCTGTGGCAACAGTTGTAATTCACAGTGTGGGTATTATTCCAGTCTGTTGATAGTTCTGACTTATACCAGAGGCACTGCATGCTATGCAAATGAGGTGGTGGGTCTCAAGTTCACTGTATCTGACATGACAGAGTTATGGAGATGACTTTGTTCTACTGAGCACAGACATCGACATATTATTCCTCCCTTACTTTGGAGGAGAGACTCCATGATAACAGAGCAATGTGTGATCTTGTGCTTCGTACTGACGTCACCTTTACAGGCAACCTCTGGAAACTTTGCCTGTAAACGATTCTGACAGTTCCCTGGTATTCCAGTTTCCTGAAAATGTCAAGACATTAATTCTGACAGAAGAATCCTTGAAGCTGTTAGGACACAGAATGAGAGTGACACGATATTTAGAAAAGGTGTCATAAATGCACAGATTCCAGTGTGAGGGAACAGTAGGTCAACCTGAGGACATCCTTCACAATGAAGGCTTGAGGATGGTGGGTCTCCAGGTTCATCGTGGTTGGGCCTCCAGGTTCATTGTGGTTAGTCCTCCACCATCTCATCATTAGTTTTGGCTATTAGGTGGAACTGAAAGTGCCACCTATAAGCTGAAACTATTGTCATTGGGAGGGGAGATACAGGAGATGGGATCTGGGGAGGAAGATATTTTGGGACTTGCAATCTGTGAAGGTACACACAATAAAAAGGTCTTTATGAATATAATGACATGTTCTTAACATTAACATATGCAACAAAAGTGCATAACAAGGAGCTGGAAGTTTATGACACAATTTCCATACTTAACTTAGTTTATTACACAACTTCTTTCAGTGTGTGTCTGAAAGTGGAGAAAGTACCTTGGTGTTAAAAGTAATTGTTTCAGGCTTGTATTATTTTTAATTCTGGGAATATATATGAACCTTCAAATTGAACACCTGAAATATTTGCACCAAATAAATCTTTGTAGGCGTGCGGCCAAGTGCTTCAAAAGCAGAGTGGGTTAAAATCACTGATTCACTATTTACCTAAAGTGTGTGATCCTGGACAACAAATGTAGGGCCTGATTCATGGAACATTTTCCTATGGGATTGCGCCATTATAAAATGCTTCCATGAATCAGGCCCGTGATCGCCCTGTGGCATAACTGTGCACAGGTGTCTAGTATGTATTACCTAAAACGTTTTCCTACTGCCTCTATTGCCTATATATAATTTATAGAAAGGATTAGATCCACATGCTGAGCATTACATTTGTTGTTGCTATAGTATCATTGACTTGTTTGATCAACCTGTATTTATGAAACACACAGGCTTTAATTTGACTTCTGAAACCTAACACTCTGAGTAGATGTGAGGGTAAGGAAAGTGCAATGGGATCCATCCACAGAAGAAGATGTGAGCCATGTGTTAGGTGAAGGTAAGGGGTTTGCGGCAATCAATAACAAAATGAGGACGGTTGGTTGAGACAGTTAGGATCTGGAGTGGGGGGGGGGTGCCAATCTAACAGTTTGCCTAGGATGGCAAAATTCCTCGCACTGGCCCTGCTGCCAAAGGTGAAGGGGAATGAGAGCCATACTGGTCGCATACAGGTGCTGCACCAGCCAGCCATTTCAGGGAAACTTGCAGCAGCTACCAAGTGAGCAGCCTGTTCGGCACAGCAACCCGGCTAGAGTGATACGTGTTGCGATGGTTGCAAAGAAGCTCGTTTATTGGGCAGGAACCCACCCCCAAACCATGAGATCAGAAGTGGAGCTGCATACCTGGTGCCCAAGCTGAAAATCGAAAAGAGGGCCAGTCAATGCTCTGACATTTGAGCTTTATCACAGGTTAGGGTTACGCTTGCATTTTATACAACTGATTATACAACTGATGGCTTAACAATAGGAGAAAACAAATACTAAAAAAGCCACGTGTCAATACTGGTCTCTCATGGGGGGGTCATGCAAAAGATACATTATATTGTATTTTGCTGTACCCGCCTTGTTTACAGTAAGCTGACAATATGGAGTAAGGCACAATGAACAGAGGTAAAATAATTCAGTACTAGAAGCTGTTAAAGTTGTCTGTTGTACTGAGATTTAGTGTTCGCTTATATACTTACCCTACAGTTTACTTATATGCTTTCCCAAACATGCGGTTCCCCATTTGCTTCATATTCATTATTAAAGAATCTTATGTATATAAGCAAACACTAAATCCCAACAGTTCGGGCACGTTGGATTGTGCAGGTTCAAGCAGGAAGTGGGCATCGAGTAGAGGCGAAGGCAGATGCTTTGTGCGGCAGAAGTGCAGCTCTTCTCAGATGAAGCTCGGGCTGGTCCCAGGAATGCTTTGCAGTTGGCCAGGCCAAGCTGTGCTTTAGCCGCCGGGAGGGGTCGATGAGTGACTCTCCAGCGGTTTGAGTTGGTGGGCAACCTTCATCGAAGTGGTGATCATGGGTGAGTTGAGGTGCGATCAATGAGGCAGCAGTTCAAGAGCTAACTGGGTTGAGACGTGGTTGTAACCCCCGGGTAGAGTCAGCGTGCGACTCTCCAGTGATTCGGTTCAGGTCCTGTTGTTGAGCAGTTGCTTCAGGCCTAGCAGGTGATAAGTTTTGGCTAGGACATGATGCAGTGTCGAGCTGCTTGAAAGTGAAAGCAATGTTTGATGTGGTGGAGGAGCACGGCAGCCAGAATCAGCGACTTCCCTCTTGTTCCAGGTGCTGTAAACACAGAGCGACCGGTCTGCTGCTGTAGAACTGGGAGCTTAGGCTGGTCTGGTCCTCCAGTTGCTGTGAGGCCCACTCAGGGGGACTCGAGGATAGGATGATTTGGTTCAGAGTCTGCTCTCCCAGCAGAGAAGAATCCGGTGCAGAGTGGTAGGTCCTGATCTACAGCAGAGGTTACTCCTGATGTGCCCTGGGAACAGTAGGGGACAGATCTTTCTTCTGTCTTGGATTATTCCTTCTTAAACTCAGGCTTAGGGCTTTGGAGGCTTTGGAAAGTGCAACTTTCCCCAAGAAAGTCCAGTGAGAACTTCAGAGCTAATCTATGGCCTTAAAGAATCCGAGAGGAACTCAGCGAATCTGCTGAAGGGGTTGGAGCCCCCTTCTTTTAAAGGCAAAAGTCCTCTGATGATTGGACTAAAGCTGGGCCTCTTTAATGGTCCAATCCTGGTACTTGGATGGAGTGGACTTTGCCCCCACACACAAAATGCTTTGCCCCAGTGGAAGTGGAGGGGACAAGATAGAGAGACAGTCAGAGTCAAGATAGTGGAAGTATAGAGCCCTCATGCCTATCATAGTCCCGCCCCCTTCTCATCTCAGTGAGAACAAAGATCTTTGGAGATGCAGCTCCCTAGTGTGAGGCTACTCCTTTTGAATGGGTGTGCTCCTTTGATGCCCGGGCACAGGACAGCTGTCTGCTGGGTTGCTGTCTCAGACAGAGGGTGTTACCTGACCTCACAAAAAGATCAAAGAGGAGGCCCGACCCTCCAGGTTCCTCTCCTGCCATTTGGCAGACTACACCCGGCTGACCAGAATACACATCACCTTCCATAGCAGAGCTGACTCACAGGAGCTGACACAATTCTAATATCAATTGCAATGTGATGGCCGTGATCATAAGTAGTACCATGCACTATGCCTATACCAAGCTTTATTTGAGAGATTATCCTGCCACCAGAATGGGCTACTTATGGTCGTCACTGTTTGGGTGCAGGGGTGCATATCTAAAATATCACCCCTGTGGAGCGGAGACTTGTCGGTCACTGTCACATGGGCATCTGTGACCTCTGGACTGGTTTGGTGCAAAAGGTAGAGCAGGCAGTGCGACCCAGGATACTGCTGCAGCTGACCACAGATACATAGTATGCTTTTGGCATGGGGTCAGTAAAAGGGTAATTTGCTAATCAGATGGAACTACCCACCAAATTGTATTATTAAATACAAATCAAAAAAGCTAGGGCTATGCACACTTGCCAGATGCCAGTTCCTCATGCTTACAATAAAGCGTCTTACCCTCATGCTTACAATAAAGCTCCTTACTTATCTCTTAAATGTCCTGGTGGGGTCACTTCATTGGTGAAGAATGTGACTCACATGCATCCCGCACCCCAGAGAATCTACTTGGCTGGTCCATAGCAGCTGTGAGCCCAGACACCACCCAATGCCTGTCTCAATAATATGCAGGGAAGCAGTCCACTGCTTCAGCTTGAGGAGGGGAAAGTCACCTCAGTTTCCCTCATTGTGGACCAGAGACAGAAGTAGGAGTCAATCCCCTTCCCTTGCTTAAGCCTCCCAGTCGCACTGCGCAACTTTGGGCACCAGTGCTGCTGAGAATACACTGGTGAACGAAAAGTCTGCCATCTGTGGACTTCCCATCTTCGCTAAACCTAGGACAGATCTGGCTCCAATGGCATGTACATCACAATGATGGGATTTGAGCGGGCCATCATCATTTGCTAAGTCTCCCCTGTCGGTCTAATCAAGGCCGGCCCCAGTACCTGCATGCTGCTACTCAGCGCATTGTTCTCTGTGCACATACACCTAATACCCTTCCTGGTGTTGTGTTGCAGGTTGCGTCATGCCCTGCCATTATTATCTTTTTGGGAGCCTGTGGTGCATCCCGGCTGCTTATAGTGGTACCCTCCAGTTGTAATGAGAAGGGCTCCTTAATTGCACCATGGATTGTGTACCTTCTTCCTCTACTGTTACTGACGTGTGCATATTCTCATGGCGACAGTGCTCCATTTAAGCAGTCTGCAATTATAGTCTCTAATAATTTGTCAAGTATTATAAAAAATGTTTTTAAGAAACTTGCATCAGTGACAGTTTCTGGAACCATGTAGGCCAGGAATTTAAACCCACCACCTTCCTTCCTGGCTACCCCTGGAGAGACCCCCAGTGCCATGGGATTTGTACATAGGTGCATATCAGGAAAGGTGATCCTCCCACATAGGTTTCTCACATAGCCTTACCCTATAGGCCTGGACGAGAACAGGGACGAGAGATGTCCAGGAACTCTTGCATATTCCACTGATTGGTTTTGATCAGTGTAGGTAGAGGTGGAGTGGTTTACCGGTCTCTCTACAATAACCTACGAATTGGGTTTCAAGGGCTGTTTTCGGTTTCACTGGCTCAGATTTTTCACAGTCCCATATTGGACTAACGAGAGCTGCTTGTCTAGGTCATTTGTTGCAACTTAATTGGCCCGTATAGCTGTGTGCTTACTACCTGATTCGATGAAGGCCCTTACTTGCCTCCCATTCACTCAAGCCTTTTCAGATGTGAACCCAGTGATAGTTTGACACAAACAGATGCCAAATGTCTGTAGCTCTTCCTCGGGTTCTTCCCACTCTTCGCCCTTCAAGCAGCCTATTTCCATAGGTACGTCTTTTATATTATTTGGACATTATCTAGCTAGATGTCCTGTTTCTCTACAGGAAAAACAGACCGGAGGAGGTGGTCTGCTTCCTTTTAATTCCTCCCTTCTGCTTTCATCATTAGCCTTCGGATCAGTTTTCTTGATTTCTTCTCTCACTCGTGGCATCCCTTCCTTGATCCTATGTGACCCCGCTTTTTTATCTATTCCCTGAAGTGGAGGTCGATGGACGGGCTTATGATACTTCCGTTTCTCCCATCGATGGGCCAAGTGGAAGTGCTTGGCTGCATCCATGTGGTTTTGTGCAGTCTCAATGGCCATGGCTAGGGTAGGTTGATTCAACTGAAGAACAGATTTCTGCAAAAAAGGGGGTAAGGAATTAGTAAATTGTTCTAGGGTAATCATCTCTGTCAGTTCTTCTAAGTATTTGGTATTAGTCGATTGGGCCATGTTATTGAAATGTTCAACCAGTTCTAAAGGAGTTTCTCCCAGGTTTAACCTAATGGCTCATAATTTCTGCCGATAAAAATTGCAGGTCTGCCCCACTCTTTTTGACAACCTTCCTTGGTGGATAGAAAGGTGGGCTCCCTGTGCAAGGTTAAGTAGTTGATAGGAAGTTTGGAGTTCGCCTTTCAACAAAGGACCCAAATGGCATCTTTTTAGGTTCTCTTCCCATCACAGTTGTTCGGCCAGGCGTTCAAAGTTTAGAAAAATAAATCCTAAATCTTTGCCTTCCAGATATGGTTCACCTACACCATGTGGTAGTAAAGGTCTTGCTTGCAATTCAATTAATCTAGTTGAATTTTCTTGGAGTCTATTTTTGGCCTGTATCTAGTGGGCCGCCAATTGGGTGATGAAATGTCTAGGTCGGCCATTTCTTTCGGGGGTGTAAGGGTTCCTTCTGTGGTGTCTGAATCAGAAAAGAAACAGCTCTCAATTCCCTTGGATAAGGTTTCAAAATCCTTGGAGTCTTCTGATTCCGAGTCTGTCGAATGAGTGGACTGGGGTGAATTAATCTTGAACACTAATGGTCCCGTGACAGGTGAGGGCTGGGTACCATGGGGGAAAAAGGCTTGAAGGGAGGGGGATAAAATAAAATAAAAGAAAAGATAAAAGAAAAGACTGGACGAATGTTTAGGATTATTCGGTCCCACGGTTGTATGTTGTAATGGGAGAGAGGAAGGGTATCTAGCAACACTTGAGTTTTAAAGAACAGATCCGGTTGACCACATGGGACAAGTAGTTGAGAGGACAGCACCTCTTTCAGTGTGGATACTCGGTCAGAGTCTAGGAGATCAACTATTTTATTTTCCCCTTCGGGTGGTACCACGATTATTTGCATGGGTTTCCATTTTCCATTTTTATCAGTTGTATCTCATCCTATAATGGATGAGAAAAACACCTATTCTAAACCTAAATCTAAGATGTGAACAAGCTACGACCATCAAATAATAATAAGGCAGTTCTAGTGGTCTTGTCAAATAAAAAGGGTGTATGTCAAAAAAAATATTGCCAATCCTTAAAACTAAGTGACAAAATAATGTGGGATAATGTTCTCAAGAAAAGAAAGAAGTGTTCACCAAATGATAATCAGGATGGTATGGCTGCGGGCTTCCTTCCCTGCATTTTTAGCACGGGACAAGGCGGGACTCTTGAGCACAGCACACTCCTGGGCCTCGCCAGCACGAGGTTATAGTTCCTTGCAACAATACCAGGATCTTCTGAGGCCAAGTCTCTTTTCACGCAAAAGTCTCTTGCTTTAGAAGGACTGGCGTACGTACCATAAACAACAAACAAAAAGTATCTTCAATAAATCTTCACGTTGGGCCATTTCTCTTCACCCTTGGATCCCCCTCAACCGGGCTCTGATCCTTCTTGCAAAGTGGGCGTCCCTCGGTCGGGTTCACTATGGCTAACGAATCACTGTGGACATCCCTTGGTCGGGTTCATATTTTTTATCACAATACAGTTCACTTGGATTTTATCACAAGGTGGGGTTCAATTCCCTTAGCCTTCCTTCTCAGCAACCCTCAGTCGGGTTTTGATCCTTGTTCTCTCAGTGTTAGCCTCCCTCAGTCGGGTTAACTACGGCCTTTTACTCAGAATATTCCACTTGTTGTTTTCATGGGTCCCAATCTCCTTTTAAACAATATTTCACTGTGGACATCCCTCAGCCGGGTCCACTGTTGTCAATACAATGTTCACTGGGTTATCGTACTTCACCCCGTTTTGCAGGCATCCCTCAGCTGGGTTCACACTTGCCAGCTACACAGTTCACTTTGCTTTACACAATTCAGGATTTACTTCCCTTTGCTTCCCTCTTGGTTACGGGTCAAAGACATTCGATTGTACAAGGGGTTTTACTCAACCTTTGTATTGCCACTTTGACCTCTTGCTTCGGCTCTCAAAGGGCCTACTGGGATTTGTAGTTTTAACCAGCGGGAACTGGTCAGAATCTTTCTAATGGACGCCTACTTGGGGCCGGACCACTATGCAGTTGGTTTGTCCCTGGATTGTTACAACAGTTCAGTAAAACACAAAGTCTTTGTTCTTGATTCACATTATGTTGCCATTTGAAACCTTCATTCAATACACTTCTGTTTCCTATCTGTTCTCCCTCCAGCTCATCGGCTGTGACAAACCACTTGGTATTTCTTGTCTCGGGAGTCAAGGGCGGTACCACAGTAGCAGGCCTCTCTCCCTGACTTGGTTATCAGCGTCGGAGGGCTCTGTGCACCGCTGGCATCTATTACACCACACACTAGCTGTTGTTCCCAGCCTTATAATTACTTTCACAGAGGCTTACGGGTCTGGTTCTAAAAGGGTAAAGGCACCTCTTTGTCGTCCTTTTGGTTATCGCCGCCTTTCTCCTACTCTCGAACTGCCATCCTGGAATAGCTGTCTCGTTGTGCGGTCTGCTTTGCTCAAAGTGTGCTTTCGTGCTCTGCCTTTTATCCCTGTGGGGAAGGGAAAGGGCTGTCAGGTGTGCGTAGTTATTGTCAAGGGCCTGACTCTGCTTGACCCTTGTGTTGGGACAAGTCAGTTAAACGGCTCTGGTGTTAGTCCATTGTCTGTCACAGTGGAGGAATGTGTTTGTGTTGGAAAAGGGTGGGGTAGAACTTCTGAATATCCTATGGAGTAGGATGGATAAAGGATGGTGGTATAGAGAAGGGGGTACCGCATCTCACCCGTCCGTGTCCCACTTCCACTCCCGGGGGACCCCTCATCTTGGTGATCCTCTCGCACTGGTCCACCCCCAGGAACTGGATCCAACAGCGATGGCCATGTCCCGGCAACCTGGAGGAAAGATCCCCAGGGAACTAGCGGGTGAGAAACCTCCAGGTTTCTCACGCCCCCCTAAATGATGCAGCAAGAGTTTCCTGTGGTTCCCAACCGTGCCATGATCTTGTGTAGCATTCCCAAAGAAGCAGCACATTTCACGGTGGTGGACCACAAAAATGCATTTTTCTCGATACCATTACACCCAAACTCACAGTATCTCACTGCTTTTACACCTGGGGAGGTGGATTGTAACACACAAGATTGTTTGTTTGTTTGTTTGTTTGTTTGTTTTATTTCTAATGCGCTCCAGACCCATAGGTAGAAGGGCACAGCAGGTAGGATAATGCGAAGCTTACATCGTTACAGATTATACAGGATACAGTGAAAGTTATACATATTATACAAGTTACAGTAATGGATAATATAGATATTATGCAAGTTATACAAATTATACAGGATACAGTAATAGTATACAAATATACAGGACCATCGTCGTGCAGGTCGATGAGTTCCATAGAGGATGGTATGCATAATGTCGTAAGACAGAGGAGAGGTCGACATGTCGTAAGGCATGTCTTAAGTCGGAGGAGAGGGACCAGTGTCAGGTCTGAGAATACTATAAACCTGTGTCTAGTGGTCGTTGGAGATAAGATATTGGATGGCATTCCGCCTGAATAGTGGGTACGGCTGATCTGCTCTTAGATTGTTAGGTAATAGATTCCAGGTTTTGGCCGCCTTCACAGGGAAACTATTCCCACCGACCGTGGTTTGTTTAAATCTAGGTACTACCAGACAGTTAGTGTTAGTAGCTCTCATTGCTCTGATGGAGGTTTTTTTTGTATTTTGTTCGTGAGGTAGCTTGGGGCAGCGTTGTTAAGAGCTTTGTGTGTCAAGGAGATCATTTTTAATTGAATTTTATGGTTAGTAGTTAGCCATTTGTGTTGACGTCTGATGGTGGAAATGTGTGCCCTTTTATTTATGCCCAGTGCGGCTCACAAAGCATTGTTTTGGAGTGTTTGTAGTTTCTGGATGGTTGATTTGTTGGCACCACTGTAAAGGGCATTACAGTAGTCGATCCTGGAGAGGATAAGTGCTCTAGCCAAGATCATGCAGCTGTTGTTAGAGAGGAAAGGCTTGCCTGCTCTTATTAGTTTGCAGGTGTAGGCAGTGGTGGAAGCCAAGGATTTAAGTTGTTTATCGAATGATAGTGTAGAATCCAAGTAGAAACCGAGGGTTTTTACTTCCTTGGAGACCCTAATAAGGTTTCCATCAATATTGAAGGAAGAGAATTCCTGAGTTAATTTTTTGGTGTTCTTCTGTGTTCCGAGGATTATCAACTCGGTCTTGTCGTCGTTCAAGCACAGGCCATGTGTGGCCATCCATGCTTGAACAATGAGATATACCCTGTTCACCAATTCCGAGTCCTTCCTATGATCCCCAGAAAGCGGGAGGAGAATCTGTGTATCATCTGCATAGTTAGTGTAGGTGATACCCAGAAGGTCCAGATCGTCGAACAAGGGTTTGGTGAAGATATTGTATAGGGTAGGCGAGACACAGGAACCCTGGGGAACGCCACATGATATCGGGGTAGGGTCAGCTGCGGCCGAAGGGGAAAATACTCTCATAGTTCTTTCGCTTAGGAAAGATTCTAGCCACTTGATGGCCTCAGGAGAGAAGTGGGCAGCAGAATCCAGGTGTTTACAGAGTACCTTGTGATTGACCAAGTCGAATGCTGCTGAGAGATCAAGTAGGAGCAGGAGTGCTGTTCCTCCTCCATCTCTCAGCTCGTCGACCTGAGTCTTTAAATCAATCAAAGCGGTTTCCATTCCATGAAGTGGACGGAAACCAGATTGTCTTGCTCCTAGAAGCTTATACAAGTCAAGGTGTTTTTGTATCTGAATATAGGCGGCTTTGTCCAGTATTTTGAGGAGGAATGGCACAGTGGTAATAGGGCGATAGTTGGTAGGAATAAGTGGGTCTAAGGTCTGTTTTTTGAGAAGTGGGAGCACCCAGGAATGGTTTAGGTTGGCTGGGATAATGCCTGTTGTGAAGGAGGCATTGATTAATTTAGAAATAAATGGTGAGAGGTCTCTAGCAGCGTCTTTTATTAACTGTGCTGGGCAGGTATCGCCCTTGCAGTTAGATGGTTTGAGAGAAAGAATGATTTTTTCTACTTCTAGTGGGGAAGTTTTTGAAAAGTGAAATGTGTTGTTTGCCTCTGGTGAGATGCTATGTGTAGAGGTGTTAGGGGGGTGCTGAAGATTGAGCATATCTTTTTTTTGTTGTATTTTGGTTTGAAGTGTATTGATTTTATTTGCTAGCACATTTTGAATGTTTGTGCACCAGGTCTTATCCTTGGTGACCAAGTCTGGTGTGACTATTGGTGACTCTAGTTCTTTCAGTATGGCGAAGAGTTCTCTCATACTAGAATTAGAGTTAGTGATACGTTCATCATAGGAGTTCTTCTTGGCAAGGTTCACTTCTTTTTTAAAGTGAGAGGAGATAGAGGATAGTTTTGCTTTATTTTCTATAGAGGGACATAATCTCCAGGAATTTTCACTTTTTCTTTTTAGGAGTCGTAAATCTCTTAGTTGAGGCGTGAAGCATTTGTTAAGGTGTGCTTTAGGTTTGCTTTTTCTAAGTTTGAGCGGGGCGATTTTGTCCAATGTTCTGAGCATAATCTTGTTATATTCTTCAACTAGAGTACTGGGGTCTAGATTGTCAGATAGAGCGTTTAGCGTGGGTAGGATGGCGGGGATGACTTTTTCCGCTATAATGCTTTTTTTGTTTCTGGTTAGACAAGGAGGTGCTAGCAATGGGACCGGCGGAGAGGGTCTGGCTGTAGATAGGTTAAAGATGATGAGAGAGTGATCTGTCCATGCTTGAGGAGAGATGGAGGTGATGGAGGCTGTGCAGTTGTAATCTGCTTTCCAGTCTAGTGTTCTCCCTTTGGAGTGAGTGGGTCTGTTAACTTTCTGAGACAGGCCTGAAGCATTGATGGTGTTGGCTATGTCTAAGGCTTGTTTGTCCATAGGGTCATTAAAGCCAAGGTTAAAATCTCCTAATAATAGAAGCTGGGAGGTGGGTTTAAGGTTGTAGGTAATTAGGCTTGCAAATCCTCGTCAAAGGTGCCGAGAGGGCCTGGGGGTCTATAAATTAATTGGATGGTGAGGGTTTGTGTATTATTTATCTGGAATTTAACCAAGATATTTTCACAAGATTGTAAGATTTGAGGAGGGGATGTTCTGAGAGAGAGGCTCAATTTGGAGATGATGGCAATTCCACCACCTCGTGTGCCATCCCTATCTTGTCTTGTTATGGTGTAGCCTTCTGGGATGGCTAGCATTAACGAAGGTCCGGCTGCGTTATGTAGCCAGGTCTCGGTTACTGCCATGAAGTCCAGGTTGTATTCTGTAATGAGGTCAGCTATGTCAAGGGCATGGGCGACAAGGGATCTCACGTTAAGGAGTGCTCCTTTGAGTACTAGCGTCTCTTTAGGCATGTTTGTTGGCTAGGGGTAGTTAGGTTGGTGTCTGAGGTCTTGAACTTTTGTTTTTTGATTGTAGTGGCATTTGTTGTTACCGTCTGGTGTGGTTTTTGTAGGTAATTTGTTTTTGGGTTGGTTGGTGGTAAGGTTCTTCTAGGTGGTTCATAAAATTGTGTGAGTCTTGCGCGAAGTGTAAGATTTCTGTCTGGTAAGGTGCATGGGAGGGAGGTGAAGGTTTCACCTCTGGCACTAATATTATTTGGTGGAGAGTTGGTGGGGATATTCGTCACTATGTTGGGCAGCATACGTGGGATCAGGTCTGGTACCGAGGCAGGAGATGTCGTGAGGATTTGGGTCATGGTGATAAAACTTAGACTAACAGCTATAATGCTATAGTGCAATAATGGATACAGCATTTTTCGATGAGTTCAGATATGTGCGCGTGGGTGCTTACGACTATAGGCGGGATAGGGCGTTCACTATCGAGGCACAAATGGTCATTCAGTGTCAAGGAGCATGTGGGCATTCAGTAGCGAGGCACATAAAGGCTAGGTAGGGCATTCACTAACAAGGCACAAATGGGCAATTCAGTAGCAAGGCACATCTAGGCTAGGTGAAGTATTCGCTAACAAGGCACAAATGGGAAATTCAGTAGCAAGGCACATATAGGCTAGGTGAGGCATTCACTAACAAGGCACAAATGGGCAATTCAGTAGCAAGGCACATCTAGGCTAGGTGAGGCATTCACTAACAAGGCACAAATGGGCAATTCAGTAGCAAGGCACATCTAGGCTAGGTGAAGCATTCGCTAACAAGGCACAAATGGGCAGAGAGATTACCTCAGGGGTACTGTGACAGCCCCACCAATTTCAACAGAATACTCCATGCAGACTTAGGCAACATCCAAGAGTCTAGCATGATCATCCAGTATGTGGACAACCTACTGGTGTGCAGCAACACTGCAGACAAGACTCAATTACACTTTTACAGCTCCTGGATCACAAGGGGTACAGGGTAGAAAAGGCAAAACTACAATACTGAATCAAACAAAAACCATACGTTGCAGTGCAGTGACCCCCATAAGCACTCCTAAGGGCTCAAACAAACCCAAATCAGGTAAGGTGGTCTATCAACAAGTGCCCAGTAGGATATACTGAATCCTTGGGATGGACTCCAACATATATTCAATATACAACTCTCATAAGTGAATCGTTTAAGTGTGGACCATATTCATATGTAAAATCATAACATGAACTTCTCAGGTCAAAAATCAAAATGTTATAAAAATTTTATCAGCATCATAATTCATAATTCAATCATAGGTAAATACAATAATGTGCAAACAATGATAGTCAAAACAGCAAGTAGATGTGACTCAAATTCACTTTTATAACACAACTGAATCTCAACGGAGTACAAATTATCCCAACGTTCAGTATCTACAGAATTTGCAAGAACTCCCAATTAGTTTGTGGTACCGTCTAAAGGATACACACCCGATGGTATTTCACAATAGTCCAAAATAGCTCCTTTGAAGTTAGCACATGGCCAACGCGTTTCGGTTTATAGAAAATCCATCCTCAGGGCAGGGAAAGCTATCTGTTCAGTTTGGCACATCAACATGTGCGCATACCTAAAAAATTATAAATAGGTGTGTATCAGTAAAAACGTTTTTCAATCTAAAGGTGACTGTAATGTAACTCAAAAATAAAGAAGCACCAACCTTCAAGCTTCATGCATAATGTTCAATTGAGGGTGAGACCGTGTTTATGTAAGAAAAAACTAATCACTAAAGGCTTAGACTCACATAAAGAGCTCAAAGAATACAGGAGATACATTACAAGTGAGGTCCTTTCCATACAACGAAATAGAAACTCCTATTGAATATAGCTAATCATGGTAAACTTAGGCAGACAATTCACCAAAAAATGCAGAAAATGCATAATGTTCGGCATGCGTACTCACCCAGTATGGGAGGTAAACCCCCACCAATGTTGGGAATGAGGAAGAGTCGGGCAGTTGTCAATGGCTAGAAGAGAACAGAGAAAGGGCGAGAATCTGGATGTAAATCCTTTCATAATGCTATTCAACACCATAACAAATGTAAATCCCACGGCAAAAGGCGATGGGTAACTGCTAAGCATGGGAACCGCCGAGAACAGCCTGTCCCCACGAGTGCTATAACACAACTCCATAAGAATGGTTACTAACTGACCAACAGAACCACAAAAATGGTCCAGATCTCAACATAAACCCTACATTTCACACCCCGATAGGGATTAACAGATCGATAAATTACTCGGTATAACCACCCTCTGTCACTCAGGTGGGCGCCAAAATCAGCACATACATAATGGGACGCCTGTGTATGTCATCCAGAATGTATTCTGCCCTACTAGGGGTCACTCTACTGCCTCAAAGACTCAAGTGCAGCCCATCTCGTGGTGTATTATAATAATATTAGCGTGCCAGAAGTCTAAAACGTCTCAAATCCTACTGCAAATTCATCAGCGTCAGTGTGAAAGACTCGGCAATCTAAGATGTGGTAACCCACGTTGGTGAAGTAAACTACTTACCCAACTAGGGGAGAGAAGAACCGCAAGGGACCCAACCGGCCGGCTCGTAAACGCACAGCCGGTCATCTGACAACTAATTGGGTTGTCATAGCAACTTTGCGCACACGCACCAAAACAGATACCTGCATGAGCGCCATCTTGGTGTGGGCATAAAATGCCATCAGCGCCAGACCCCTCGAGTACAGAAGTACCGTGAGGGCGAGCGCTGAAACCATAATAAAATAAAAATGCAAATCCCGCAGGGGCATGTGGAACAGAGCAAAGAGGCTAGATATGGGGAAGTGCAGAACGGATTCTGCTCTAGCCCCCATATCGGCCCCATCACTACCGCGCGGAATTGCCGGCGGGGTGCCAGATGCAGCGCGCCCTAGCGTTGCCAGTGTAATGGATATATCTCATAGGTCATGCAAAATCAAGCGTAAAGGCAGGCAGGGGGGGAAGTGCAGAATGAATTCTGCTCTAGCCCCCCGGCCAGAGGGTATAGAAGAGATGTAGCATGCCAGGGGATGCAAAATGAGCGTGATTTCAGAATCAGAAATAACAGCAAAGCTTCCAATGCAAAATCCAGTTCAACACAAAAGTGCCCTCGCTCCTCTATCCTCTTGAGTCCAGCCTTAATCCCATGTGAACCCAGACTCTGACTAGTCGTAAACACACCTAATAATGCTCAGAATGTCAATGGTGAAGCCAAATTCCACAGTCACGTAAAAGACCATCCT
Organism: Ambystoma mexicanum; assembly: GCF_040938575.1. Lineage (NCBI taxonomy): Eukaryota > Metazoa > Chordata > Amphibia > Caudata > Ambystomatidae > Ambystoma > Ambystoma mexicanum. The sequence goes on from NC_090928.1 coordinate 312,291,582, forward strand.
CTCGCAGGAGAATCCTGCTCACAATCTGGGTGGTTAGCCATAGTTCAATGACAGCAGTATCTGCAAGGTTCACAGTGAATCCCATCATTTCCCACAGTGTCACAATAATAAATGAAAATGAAAATAAAAATAAATCTCATCAGAACCACAAATATGAAAATAAATCTCATCAGAAGCATAACAGCCATCATATATCCCACTGTACAAACATAGACAAAGGTTCTAGATTCAGTAAGCTAACCTGGGTAAATGCAACTGGTATTTGTAAAGACCGAAGGGGGGTCTGCACTTCCGCTCTCTATATGGTAGAGGGGAGGCACAGAGACCCCTGCCAAGATTGTCTATTATGGTAACGTAGTCGAGCAATCAAGGCCTAGCTTCTCGGGAGGTGATGTGAGTTGGTTCTTAAGTACAGTGTAGTGCCCAAGCACCCACGAAGGAATGTCCACACACTGTATCGGTTAAAACACAGTCTTTATATAATTAATATTCAAGGTCATATACACGATCACGTAAATATGTACAATTCTAAAGTGGTACCACTAATGTTGTTAGATCTTATTCAAGTGCATATGGTCAGAATGACACACAGATCAAAATAAAGAGGAAACCAGCAGTAGAGAGAGGAAGGAAAGCAGGATGGTTGAGCAATAGGCAGAATACTGGTAACTACCTTTAAACACAGCTCTGTGTGGAGATCCCCCCACCTGGGCAACCTGTAGAAGAAAGATACAAGCCCAGTCCATATATTGTTCACCCTTAGACTTCCCAATAGTTCTGCAACCCCAAAGTACCTTGGTGTTGTAGCGTTCCGCGTCAGGGAAATCGACCACCCTTCTTGAGTGTCCTCCCTTTCAGGCAGGAGTCATGGGTTGTCGAACGTCCGACGGAGAACAGGTCGAGCTACGACGGTGAAGTGGCCGCATCGTTCCTAGTGGTGCTCGTTGACCGGGAAGTGTAAACGTCCTGCAAGGAAGAGGCGTGTGGGGCACCTCAGTGTCGATAGTTCTGGACCACAAAGAGTTGAATAACTGTGGCCCAGTAAGGGCGTCGAGTCGTCGGCGTATCTGTGGTCTTTTGGTGGCGGGAAACCCACCGGTGGATGCTCCTCGGTGCGTCGATGGTCAGGCCTTCTCCGGTAGGATACAGCAGCGACGATGCAGACGAGAGCGTCCTTGGATCAATTCAGTTCTTAGGCAATGGTAGCACGGCGGCTCCAGTCGGCGACGGCGGTCGGCGACAGTGGTGGACAATAGTCCGGGCGCTTCTCCTTGGAGTTCCGCAGCAATCTCTGTATCGGGTCGGCAGCCTGTCGAAGGTCTGTCTACCAGGGAGCGTAGGCAAAGATCAGCTGTGCACGATGGTCCCTTGTAGCTCGGGAAGAGGGCGCCTTACCAGGTCCTCTCTGGGTCAGTTCTTGAGGCACAAGAGCTTTCAGATTGCGAAGGAGAGCAACATCAATTCTTCTCGTCCAGCAGGGCTCAAGGTTAAGCTTCCGTTACTCCAGTTACTCGTCGTAGTGGACTTCAACTTCCCAACACGATTGCAAGCAGTGAGAGGTCCCCAGATATACTGTTGATCTCCCATTCATTCCGCTGGGTCATACTCAAGCGTCCAATCATGACTACGGGCATTCATGCAGACAGGCAGCTAATCAGGCACACAAGGTATTCAGGCCATTCACTTCTCTCCAGACACTCACAACAAGTTTTGTGTATTGGGACAAGTACCGAGCCGTTCAACACTCCATGCTGCATTCATACCGGTTTCAGGCAGGGCTGTCTCAACCATTGTGTCAAACACCAGATACTAGACAGTCACAACATAGAATGTATATTCGTCACACCCTCCATTCACCCAGGTCCCACCCACAGGCGCACCCACAACATACGGTCGTTGAGAAGGCTCCAGCCAGTCTGGTCGGCACTTCCCCACACTACCATATACGGAACTTCCACCAAACAGCCAGTCAGGGGGAAGGGACAGAGGCAGGGCTTCCTGGGACTTCGGGAAGATCAAGGTAACAGGTGATGGAAGGCAAGAGGCCATGGGGGCCATTTTGTCTCCATCTGGAATCTACCGATTCCCAATGACTGGGCCTGGGCATCCCAAAATGGAGGACGCTCAGGGCACCAGTCATTTCAGCACGGAGCTGCCACCAGCCCGTACCCTGCACTGTGGGTCACACACAGGTGCCCAAAAACACACACTAGGGGCACAGGGTTGCACCCCTACCCATGGGTGCCATAAGGGTATCCCATGGGTCTGTTCACCAAACCAAAAGAGAGAGAGCTGCACCGCCAGGAGTCCCACATGAACTCCTGCACGGAAAACACGACAGAACACATGCTAGAAAGCAGTAAAGGACAAGGATACGGAGGCCCTGTCCCTCCGATGCATTTCCAGCACCACAGTCGCCCCCCCAGACTGAGGTGGAGGGTGCCCAATATCCCACGGGATAGACACCCATATCCAGACGGTCAACATACCTTCTGGAAAGGCCATCTGCATTATTGTGACTCTTCCCTGGTCTGTGCTCAATGGTAAAGTCTAGTCCTTGCAGACTAATGGACCACATGAGCAGTTTCGGGTTTTCACCCTTCAACTGCATAAGCCACTTCAGGGGCTTATGATCAGTTTGGACATTGAAGGCAGACCCGGTAAGGTAGGGTCTAAAACGCCTAAGGCTCCAAACAATACTAAAACATTCCTTTTCAACAGTAGCCCACCTAAGTTCCCTACCCTTAAGTTGTCTACTGATGAATATGATTGGATGTTCTCTTCCTTTGTCATCTAACTGGGACAAGACAGCTCCAATTCCGGTGTTGCAGGCGTCAGTTTGAACGATAAAGGGCTTGCTGTAATCAGGCGCACACAGCACGGGTGCCCGACACAGACTTCCTTTCAAGCCATCAAAGGCCCTCCGACAGTCTTCAATCCAATTAACCATCCTAGGTTTGGGCGAAGTCAACGCTGTCAGGAGTGCAGCTATGGTTCCATAGTCTGCCATGAAATTGCGATAATACCCAGTGAGGCCTAGAAAGGCTCTCACCTGGGTTTGAGTAGTGGGAGTCTCCCAGTCATGTACATCCTGTACTTTACTGGGGAGAGGTTGGATTTGACCCCCTCCTACCTCATGACCAAGATAGGTGACTTTCCCCTGAGCTATCTGGCACTTGGTGGCCTTGATAGTGAGGTTAGCCCTTTTTAACGCCTGCAACACTTTATCCAGATGAGTCAAATGCTCTTCCCAGGTGGAACTGTAGACGGCAATGTCGTCTAAGAAAGCCACACAAAAGGCTTCCAGCCCACTGAGCGCATGGTTGACAAATCTCTGGAAAGTGGAAGGGGCGTTATTCAGCCCGAAAGGCATGACTCTAAACTGGTAGAGTCCCTCTGGTGTTGAGAACGCCGTCTTTTCCTTGGCATGGTCCATCAGAGCTATTTGCCAATAGCCTGAGGTAAGGTCGAAGGTGCTCACAAATTTGGCAGCACCTATGGTGTCCACAAGCTCATCAGCCCGGGGCAAAGGGTGTGCGTCAGTTTTGGGGACGGCATTGATTCCTTGGTAGTCCACACAGAACCTCCAATCCTTGGTACCTGCCTGGGAACTTGCCTTGGGGACAAGGACCACGGGACTGGACCAGAGACTGATTGAGGGTTCAATAACACCCAGATCCAACATCTTGGCGACCTGAGCCTGGATGAGGTTCTTGACGGTATCTGACATATGGTAGCACCTGCTTTTGACAGGCACACTGTCACCAGTGTCAATCTCGTGCCTACACCATGCTGTTGTACGCTCACCTGGCTCCCACAGGGGCGTCGATCGGAACTGGACAGCTGCGGTTTCCACCAATGTGACGCGTAGTGCAGAGATGACAGAGTGGACTGGCCCACCAAATCTCGTCTGCTTGACCCGAAGAAGTATTCTCCTGAAAGTGGAGAAAGGGAATAAGCCACCCGTGGATTTGAGTGATAAACCTCCCCCACTGTTCTCCCCTCTAATCACCTCCGATGTCTCTTTTTATATTCTCATTTTAGATTTTTAAAGGATGAGCTCTCCATCCTGCGTAGAGTGCTGGGGCGCGTGGATAACCAGTTACTTCACTGGTCCGAAGCAATTGGAGAGTTCCAGAACAATATTGACTCTGAGGTTCCAGGCGAGGAGCCATAAGTATATAGTTCGTAAGAGTTCAAAATGTCTGACTTTCCCTCTTGTCCGATTCCTTGCAGCTTGTAGCTTGACCCTAGAGAGGATTGCCTTGTGCGGCTGGTAAAGTTCAGGTAAGAGTCTGTATTATCCAACACTGTCCGGTAAATGACACCTGTATGTAATCTGCTGCTTTCTCCCTTATTACAGGTGCAGAGTGAGAAATTATGGCGTTTTGAGGAATAATACCTCCGGTGGTAAAATCAGGTAAGTCTATTATGGTGAAAGAGATTCCCTTGGTTTGTTCTTTCGGCTCACCTGGCTGTCCTTTTGTTCCCCTTATATGCTGGAGTTCGGCGAAGATGAATGGAGGCTGCGCCGGCCATGGAGATGAAGAATGCCTCCAGCGGTAAAATCAGGTAAGTCTATTGTGGTAACTAATATTGCCTTATTATTCTCTCGGCTCACCTTGCTGTTCTTTATTCCTCTTAGGTGCCGAAGTTTGGCGAAGAAATGATGAAGACAGAGGTGGATCGTGGAGGTGCTGCAAAGGCTGGTGAGTATAGCGCGGCGCTGCAGCAGACGATGCGACGCGCATCAAATAATGTCTTTCTTCTTATTCGAAGGCGTGATGGATCCAGAATCAGGTGAGGACATAAGTATTGTTCTTGTTCTAACCTTTTTCCTTCTTTCTCCCTTTTTTTCTAGGAGCTCCAGATTCGAGGCGGGCATGGCAGAAGACTGGATGCTGGCTTGCAGGCACGGTGAGCATTACGCTGCAGGATGCAGAATAACGCGAAGCGTGAGCTGCTCTTCGGGTGTGGTTTAAATAGCCTTCAAAGTAGTCCCAGGTAAGAAGTTCCCAAGACCACACCCGAGTAAGAAAATAGTCCCTGAAATAAAGTAGTCCCCCTTCATACCTCACATTGGCTTGAATGCTGAGCAGCATGGTCTGCATGAGGTAAGTGAAAGCAAATGAGCCTGGTGCCTATGGCGCCAGGACTGACCCCTTCTATGAGCCTGGCGCCTACGGTGCCAGGACTTTTCCCAGATAGCCCCTAGCCGGGGCTGCTGGGTTTTTCCCAAGTATCTGGATGCCTGCTCCCGGGACAGATGGACCTGGTCCGGATGCCCGGGGGTAGGAATCATGACAGGTGTAAGGCCTGGTGTCAGTGAGAACAGAGAGGCGTACTGCCGGAGCAAAGTCCTTCAGGGCTTCTGCTGCTCTGTCGTCAGATCGGGAGAGAGATGTACTCCCTCCACTGAGCCATCCTGAGGGTTGCTATGCAGCAAATCAGGAAGGGGCTAACTCTCATCCTCTTCTTGCCCTGAAGATAGCAAGAGACATGAGACTTCGGCCCGCCTGTGGAAAGGCTTGAGCCTGTTAACATGGAATATCTGAGGGGCTACCCCAGAGGCTCCCATGTCAACCAGATAATTGACCTCGCCCATCTTGGAGATTATCCTGAAGGGTCCAGTCCACTTATCTGCCAAAGCCCGAGGCTTGGTAGGCTCCATCACAAGGACCTCCTGTCCCACAGTCCAATCCACTTGCGATGCTTTAAGGTCATGCCAGTACTTATTCAATTCCTGGCTGGCCTTCAGAGTCGCTGTTGCTTGACCCATCATCTGTGTCATCCTCCGTCTGAGGCCTAACACATAGTCCCCCACTTGCTTGGCGGGACCTGGAGAGGTGGCCTCCCAACCTTCTCGGATCAAGGCGAGGGGCCCCCTCACGGGGTGCCCAAAGTGTAACTCAAAGGGGCTGAAACCAACAACCTCTTGAGGTCTTTCTCTGTAAGCAAACAGCAGGCATGGCAGGAGAAGATCCCACTTCTTCCTGAGGGGCTCTTCCAAAGCGCCTAACATGCCCTTGAGAGTTTTGTTAAATCTCTCAACCAAACCGTTGGTCTGGGTGGTAAGAAGTGGAGAATTTGTTACTCCGCATTCTTTCCACATGGTGTTCATGTAACTCGACATGAAGTTGGATCCTCTATCAGAGACAACCTCCTTAGGGAATCCAACATGGGTGAAAATGCCCAGGAGAGCCCTGGCAACCACCTTGGCCGTAACCGTCCGAAGGGGTATAGCCTCGGGGTACCAGGTGACATGATCTACCAAGACTAGGATGAACCGATGTCCACACGACGTGGGAGGGTCAAGGGTACCAACTATGTCGATGCCCACCCTCTCAAACAGTGTGCCAACCACTGGCAACGGTTGCAGTGGGGCGATGACTCTGCCTTCAGTCTTGCCAGACAACTGACAAGCTGGGCAGGTCATGCAGTGGGACTCCACTACTACTCCCATCTGTGGCCAGTAGATATGGACAGAGAGCCTCTGCTTAGTCTTCTTGGTACCAGGATGACCAGCTAAGGGCCCCTCATGCGCCAACTGCAGCAGGAAGGGCCTGTAAACCTGGGGTACCACCAACCTCTTGAGGGCAACAGGTTCAGGCTTAGTGGGCTCACTAACAAGGAGCTCACCCTCCCAATAAATCCCAAATGTCCTAGGCACTTCTCCTTGTGCCTGGGACAGGGCCTGTGTCCTCAGACCCTGGAGAGAGTGGCACTCTCTCTGTCCCTTACAGAAGTCCGCCCGGGATGGTCCCCCTTAAGCCAACAAGCATTGAAGGTCGGGATGATCCTCCGGGTTAACAGCCTCTCCCACAGGAAAGTCTTCTGGCTCGTCTCCCACAGGAGTTGAGACAGGATTTACCACTGGACCCAGCCCGTCCGGAGCATGGATCCCAATGGGTGCTGTCGGAACAGCGGGAGGAGTAGGGGCTCCCTCCACAGAGGCGGCCTTCTTACTCCTCCGTTTCTTTTGTGCCTTGGGTTTCCCTGTCGGCAAGGGTACCGGTCTCGCAGCCGGACCCTGTGTGACCTGCGATCGGGTGACTGCCACAGCAGCCATGGGTAGACCATCCATGATCATCCCCAATTCGACCAAATCGTTTCCCAACAAAATGTTCGCAGGCACGTTGTCCTCAACCAAAGCTGGAAGCTTTGCTATCTTGTCTCGAATCGTAATGTTAACTAAGGCTACAGGCGATAATTTGGGAGGCCAGGTGGTTCTCAGAGAAGCACCAACATAGTCCTCTGGCTTGAGCAAGGTCCTGTCCACCACTGTCTTGCTTGCCCCAGTGTCTCTCATACCAGTAGAAGGCTGGCCATTGAAGAGGACACTTCTCAAAAACCTACAAGTGTTTTGTGGGATAGTCGCCAGTACTTCTGCGTACTGGTCCCAGGCCCCAAGGGACACTAAGGAAATCTCTACGGGAGAACCAAAGGTGATCCCAATAGAGGATGGGAGGACGGTGGCCTCTACCTCACGGAACGGAGTAGGGATAGGTCAGGCTGACAGCCTGGACTCCAAGTGCCTCACCCTTACACTTGGGGTAACCCCTTCTGTGATCCAGATCCCCACAATCCCAGCATGTGCCGTGCATGCGGGGTATGGTACTGGAACCACTGGGACCCTGCTTTGCAGCAGGCGGACCACTTCTCTTACTCCCACCCACAACAGACTTATCTCCACTAGGTTTTTGGGTCTTCAGAGAGGAAGGTTTTGGTTTACCCGACTGTGATTGCTTTTGGGACTCCTCAGCTTTCTGAGAGGCCCCCTTTTCTTTGTCCTTGTCCTTCCCACTGGAGTCCTTAGGGGACACCTGGTGGGAGACCCACTTGTCAGCCAACCTAGCCAGCTTAAAGGGGTCCAAAATGTTCTGGTCAGCAACATACTGACGCAGCTCTGGTGAACAGGCTTCCGAAAAATGCTCAAAAAACAAGAGGTGAGACAATTCAACAAACGTTTTTACTTTGTAACCATCAATCCACCCCATCATGTTCATGTGGGCAGCACTCACCCAGTCAACCCAAGACACATTCTCTCGTTTCTTAAAATCCCTGAACCGTTTAAGATATTGGGTAGGCGTTTTGCCAAACCTGGCGATTAAGGCAGACTTCATGCACTTATACTGACCCCTTTCTTCCAGACTCAGCTTCAGAATACAGTCATATCCAGTTTGAGGCACTCTGCTTAACAAACACTTAGCCCAATTTCTCTTATCGACATCGTGAATTGCACAAGTCATTTCAAATGCTTCAATCCATTGGAGGATTTCCGAACACCCCACATACACTCCAACCAAATCTTTCATAAACTTGGTTGCTGGGGACCTGACACTCTCAACTGGTTTTGCTGAAGTCTCCACTCGAACTTTCTCTAGCTGGATTCGCTGACATTCAGTGTCCCGGTTCTTGAGTTCAAGGTCCCTATCTTTTAGCTTAAGATCCTGGTTCTTGAGCTCCACTTGCTTTGCCAACTCCTCTTTCTTAAGCTCAGCATCGAGTTCCAACTTGCGATATTCAAAGGCTAACTTCATCCTTAATAACTCAAGCTCTAAAGAACTGCTGGGGTTTGGAACAGAGGCAGCAGGAAGGGTGGCATTCCCAGAATCGGATTCAGCGACAACCCCCGTGGTAGAGTCCTCATTGGTTGCATCCCTCCCTTCAAGAGTTTCACAATCGATGTGGTAGTCCACCAGGGCAGCTATCAGCTCGGCCCTAGACTTATCCACAAAGTCTAATTCCCTGGCTTCAGAAGCACTCTGGAGAGCCTCTAGGCTCATCCGAGTCAATTTACCATTTGCAATAGAGTCCATTGCTTGTAATGCAGTTATCTTGTACACGACTGAACCTTAATTTAACAAAGTGCAGATATCCTTCGTAAGTGGCACGGTTATACATTGAGTCTTAAAACCATAAGCATCCCACCGCTGCCACCAGCTGTAAAGACCGGAGGGGGGGTCTGCACTTCCTCTCTCTATATGGTAGAGGGGAGGCACAGAGGCCCCTGCCAAGATTCTCTATTATGGTAACATAGTCGAGCAATCAAGGCCTAGCTTCTTGGGAGGTGATGCAAGCTGGTTCTTAAGTACAGTGTAGTCCCCAAGCACCCACGAAGGAATGTCCACAAACTGTATCGGTTAAAACACAGTCTTTATATAATTAATATTCAAGGTCATATACACGATCATGATAACTCACTTTGTACTCCGAAAATCAACAATGGTACATATGTACAATTATACAGTGGTACCACTAATGTTATTAGATCTTATTCAAGTGCATACGGTCAGAATGACACACAGATCAAAATAAAGAGGATACCAGCAGTAGAGAGAGGAAGGAAAGCAGGATGGTTGAGCAATAGGCAGAATACTGGTAACTACCTTTAAACACAGCTCTGTGTGGAGATCCCCCCACCTGGGCAACCTGTAGAAGAAAGATACAAGCCCAGTCCACATATTGTTCACCCTTAGACTTCCCAATAGTTCTGCAACCCCAAAGTACCTTGGTGTTGTAGCGTTCCGCGTCAGGGAAATCGACAACCCTTCTTGAATGTCCTCCCTTTCAGGCAGGAGTCACGGGTCGAACGTCCAACGGAGAACAGGTCGAGCTACAACGGTGAAGTGGCCATGTCGTTCCTAGCGGTGCTCGTTGACAGGGAAGCGTAAACGTCCTGCAAAGAAGAGGCGTGCGGGGCACCTCGGTGTTGATAGCTCTGGACCACAAAGAGTTGAAGAACTGTGGCCCAGCAAGGGCGTTGAGTCGTCAGCGTCTCTGTGGTCTTTAGGTGGTGGGAAACCAACCGGTGGATGCTCCTCGGCGCGTCGACGGTCAGGCCTTCTCCGGCAGGATATAGCGGCGACGATGTGGACGAGAGCGTCCTTGGATCAATGAAGTTCTTTGGCAACGGGAGCCCGGCGGCTCCAGTTGGCGATGGCGGTCGGCGACAGTGGTGGACAACAGTCCGGGCACTTCTCCTTGGAGTTCTGCAGCAACCCCCGTATCGGGTCGGCAGCCTGTAGAAGGTCTGTCCACCAGGGAGCGTAGGCAAAGATCAGCTGTGCACGATGGTCCCTCGTAGCTCTGGAAGAGGGCGCCTTACCAGGTCCTCTCTGGTTCAGTTCTTGAGGCACAATAGCTTTCAGATTGCGAAGGAGAGCAACAGAAATTCTTCTCGTCCAGCAGGGCTCAAGGTTAAGCTTCCGTTACTCCAGTTACTCGTTGTAGTGGACTTCAGCTTCCGAACACGATTCCTAGCAGTGAGAGGTCCCCAGATAGACTGTTGATGTCCCATTCATTCCGCTGGGTCATACTCAAGCATCCAATCACGACTACGGGCATTCATGCAGGCAGGCAGCCAATCAGGCACACGAGGTATTCAGGCCATTCACTTCTCTCCAGACACTCACAACAAGTTATGTGTGTTGGGACAAGTACCGAGCCATTCAACACTCCAAGCTGCATTCATACCGGTTTCGGGCAGGGCTGTCTCAACCATTGTGTCAAACACCAGATACTAGACAGTCACAACATAGAATGTATATTCATCACACCCTCCATTCACCCAGGTCCCACCCACAGGCGTGCCCACAACATATGGTCGTTGAGAAGGCTCCAGCCAGTCTGGTCGGCACTTCCCCACGCTACCATATACGGAACTTCCACCCAACAGCCAGTCAGGGGGAAGGGACAGAGGCAGGGCTTCCCGGGACTTCGGGAAGATCAAGGTAACAGGTTATGGAAGGCAAGAGACCATGGGGGCCATTTTGTCTCCATCCAGAATCTACCGATTCCCAATGACAGGGCCTGGGCATCCCAAAATGGAGGACGCTCAGGGCACCCGTCATTTCAGCATGGAGCTGCCACCAGCCCGTACCCGGCTCTGTGGGTCACACACAGGTGCCCAAAAACACACACTAGGGGCACAGGGTTGCATCCCTACCCATGGGTGCCATAAGGGTATCCCATGAGTCTGTTCACCAAACCAAAAGAGAGAGAGCTGCACCGCCAGGAGTCCCACGTGAACTCCTGCGCGGAAAACACGACAGAACACACGATAAAAAGCAGTAAAGGACAAGGATACGGAGGCCCTGTCCCTCCGATGCATTTCTAGCATCACAGCATTCCACATTATTAAGTGAACCTAATCTCTCGTTAAGAACCCACTCACAATCTAATGGCCATACCTGGCACAGTGTACAGTGAATTGGCTAAAACGTTGGATAGCCAAAACGTTGGATAGCCGTAGGGTTACCAGCTCAAGTGACCAAAGGAGAACCAGATTGTACAGTTCCCTAAGGGGCGCTGCCCCTGAGGATCACCCTCAGGAGGGAACTACCTGATATTTAAATAAAACACATCAAGTTGAAATCAACATTCATACCCCTTGGGCTAAGCGAGTCCAACAGATCAATCCACAATATTTCTCTTTGGAGAAGCTTCCTATGTAGGTCCCCCCCATGGGAACCTAGTCTAATTTGCTCGAGTATGACACACTTAAGCTGGGCCACGGTGTGTCTTGCCTGGTGGAAATGGATAGCAACTGGAGATTTTTGGTTGTTGGTGCGGATGTTGGACCTGGTTGTCATCCCTACATAATAGATTCCGCAAGGGCACTTCAAGCCATAGGTGACATTCGTGGCATCACAAGTACAAGAGTGTTTCAACCAGATAGGTTTCCCGGAGTGTGGGTGCGTGACGCTGCTCCCTCTGATAATATTAGCACAGTGTGGGCAATTCTGACAGGGTATAGTACCCTTGAATTTGTTCTTAGTCATCAGTGTCTGTATCTCTGCTTTCAGCAGTCTCAACCGAAGCGCTCTATTGTTCCTATAGGCAAATCTCGGTACCTGAGGAAACAGTTGTTGCAGATGGGGGTCCATTTGTAGCATCCGCCAATTTTTCTGAATTATTCTCCTGATTCTGCCACTCTGGGTAGAGTGCATGGTCACATGGACCAAGGAACTTCCTTCCTTGGGAGGCTTAGGGTTAAGAAGTGTCTCTCTCGCTATAGTGCTTGCTTTATCTGCAATTCCCTCAATCGATGTTGCGTCGTACCCCCTGGCTTTGAACTTAGCCTCGAGGATCGATGTCTGCTGCATGTACTCAGATGGTTCAGATATGTTTCTTTTATACCTCAAGAATTGACTCATCAGTACCCTGTCGATAGTTCTCCGAGGGTGGAAACTAGTAGCTAAAAGAAGGCTGTTCCTATCTGTGGTTTAAGTGAACGCTTGCGTTTGAACAGTCCTTGTTCCTTGGTATAGACTTCGATGTCAAGAAAGTGAATGACAGTTTGGTCATCAACGGTAAAACGGATCCTAGCGTGCATATGGTTCATCATGTCAAAAAATGCCTGCAATTTCTCGGCCGGTCCAGTCCAGATCCCGAATATATCATCGATATATCTTATGTGCAGAGCCAGATGTTGCCACCTCGGAGATGATAGCACGTGTTTGTGCTCAAGGAAGTACATAAAGATGTTAGCGTAGCATGGGGCCATAGCTGCACCCATGCTCGTTCCAGAAATCTGAAGGAAGAGTCTGTCACCAAATTTGAAGAAATTGTTGTTCAAGACAAGTTTGAGCAAAGTAAGTACCAAAAGCCGGTCGCCCAGACAACTCCTAGACCTTAAAAGGAGCCATTTGACTGCTTCTAGGCCTGCTTCTACTGTCTACAAGAGGTTTTATATCTAGGACCGTTAATATCAGCAAATGGTAAAGAAAAAAACCAGACCGTGCTGCCTCTGTGCATGCCACCTCACAGCCCACAACAGGAAAGGAAATGCAGAAGTTCTTTGGGTTGTGCAATTATTGCAGAGCATGGATCGTTGATTACACAGCATATACAAGTCTGCTCTTACAGGGCCTCAAATAAGCACAAAAGACTGACAATAAAATAGTATGAATTGAAGAAATGTTATAGAATTTCAATGAACTCAAAAAAGTTATTTCAGCTGCCCGTGTGTTAGCAAACCCATATTATACACAGGAATTCTACTTATTCTCACACTCTAAAGGCCAGCTCATGACTGCCGTATTGACACAGAAAAGCGCAATGGTTCTCAAGCCATTGGCCTATTAAAGTGGCACGCTGGACTCAGTGATCCAAGGGCAGTTCACCTACGAACAGGCACTTGTGGAAGCAGCGTTTGCAATGGAGAAAAGTTCCACCATTGTAATGGGGTGCTCTGTCACACTTTACGTGGAACATGTTTTTTTTTGTTGCCATTTTGGAAAGATCAAGATTTACTCTAACTACCCAAAAAGCATCTGCACATGGGATCATTCTCTCCAGCACAAATATCCATATTGTATGATGTAAAATAGTGAATCCTGCAAAGGTCATAACAGAAATGTGCACTAATGAGGATTTGGCCAGACAGAAACGACTGTGTAACATATGCAGGGGAGGAGGATGACATTCCCAAGGCAAAGGACAGGCCACTCGGGGGGTCTGGGGGGGGTGGAGAGGTCATCTTTGTTGATGGGTCAGCGCAACAATTGACCAGGACACAGGCCTCTGACATACAGGCGCAGCAGTGGTGCACCTTGTGGATGGCAAATATCAGACATTAATTCTAAAAATACTACCAATGGATTATTTTGCATGGCAGTGGAACTCATTGCACTTATCGAAGCGATGCAATCATCACAGGGGTACGACATGACCATTTATTCTGATTTGGCAAACGTCACTACTAGAGTGCACGCTGGTCTTTCACGATGGAAAAGGTGGGGCTTTAGGAGGGCGGATGGGTCCCCAGTACAGCATGCTGCTTTACTAGAAAAGCTCATTTTCGCACTCTCACAGCCTTCTGTAGTGGTGGTCGCCAAATGGGCCCCCCACACTAACAACACTGTCGAGGTGTCACTCAAAAACGCTGCCGCAGACACAGCGGCCAAAATCGCAGCATATCTCCCAATACCAACTGCAGCTGTATATGTTGTCACAACACCTGCCACTGACGGACACCTGTCTCATACAATGCCATGCCCATTGTATGAGATCCTCATGGAGGGGCTATTGTTAGCTAGCAACACTGCACTCAGCCCTGCTTGTAATCCCAGAAGTACATGTAAAACAGTGACATTTGCCCCAACCACCTTTCCAATTTCTGAAGCACAAACAAGAAACCTGTTGCCAGCATGAGAGGTCCACACTCTCTCTGGACACACTCTCCCTGGAAAAGAGAAAAGTGAAACCTTACGGAGGAAGAAAAGAGATGGTTTCAGTCCAAAGACTCATTAAACCTGCTCAATGAAATACAGAACAAATACACACTTTTCAGCAAAGCAGAGACTTTCTTCGCTTGAATGTTACTGCCCGGCGTGCAAGCTGCGGCCTATGTTAAATGGCAGCATATTGTCTGCTGGGAATTGGTACAGAAGGCTAACAATACGGAGCAAGGGTTCAATGTCATGAAAGTGGAACTCTGCACCTTGAGGCAGAGGATGATGCAGAATATCTACCTCCCGGACATGCTCACTGCGATGCAAGGAAGGTGTGCAAAAAAATCAGGGATTCCTGTTGCACATTTGTGCCTCCCAACGATGCTGAGAACGGCTCTCTCTTACACATAATTGAAGCTGTACACAACTTGGGAGTGCGCATGAAGAAGGCCGCTGGAAGACAGAGTGAAGATTGGTTCGATCAGACCTTCTTTTGGGCTCCATCCTGGCTGGGGGCGATTGTGAAAATGCTGGTGGCCGTCATCGTCTTCATATTGGTAATCTTGTGCACGTGCCAAATGAGACTCCGATGTTGTGCAAAAGCAGTGCCCAATAGTGAAATGAAGATTGTCTGAATTGGGGTAACATCCAAAGTACCTTGTCAGTGGTACCGAGACAGGCGACCCAAACAAGCCCTGTATGATTAGAGATTCATCACCTCTACACCCCCTTGGCACAATTATCACACGCCCACTACACCCAGAGAATTATACAGAGCACTGGGTTGATTTAGCTGGGGATGTGTCACCTTCCATGCCCCTGACCCTCTCAGGTATAACAGCCCCCTGGCAGCAGTGGGGCTAAAGTCCTTCACACTGGCCCCAAGGGCCTTAAAACTCCATCAGAAACATACATGGAGTCAGTTCTGGTGCCTTTGGCTCCAGGCTCATTATCGGAATAAAGAAATACCAGTTTTGGACCTTAATCCACCATGGAGGCCTATTACACAGCTCAGTTCTTTAGAACCAAGCCATGCAGTCTAGTGTTTTGGGTGTGGCTGGGCCTGGAACTACTTGGCCTGGAACTACTTTACCTGGGCTATTTAAACCACACCCAAACAGCAGGCGGCCCGATCCTGAAGCCCTAGATCTAGATTCCATTAATAACCTGGAAGAACAAGAACAGCATTAGCGAGCAAGAACACTTACCTGTGACGTAACCGGTCTTGAATCCATCCTGCGCTTCGCTTACCTCGCCCATCTCTGGAGTTCGCCGCAACCTGCAAAGGTAAAGAAACAAGGACAGCATTAATAACAATTCTTACCTGGGCAAGCAGCGAGTCCTGGCAGCACCCTGTGCTTTTTTTTACCTCGCCCATCTCCGGGTTTCACCGCAACCTGCAAGGGAGAAGGAACAAGGTCAGCATTAACAAAGCACTTACCTGGGTAAGCAGCGCTTCGATCGCTCATCACTCCAGAACATCACAACAACCTGTACAAAGAGAAGAGAGCACAAGTTAGCAATTAACACTGATAAACAGTGCAGTGCTCAGCGCATCAATACCTCACTGTGGTCTTCGCCATCGGCGCAGCAATTCCGAGATCGCAACCATCCCTGTGAAAACAAAAAGAGACATAGGGCCTCATCACGAGTTCGGTGGTAATACGACGGTTTTCCCATCTGACGTAAATAGCGCTAACGCCAAGGCCCCCGGGGGATAATCCGCCAAATCACGAGTTATCGTACACCCCACCGGGCCAGGGCGTTAGCGCAAATAGCGCGAAACGGGTCGAACCCTTAAATCCGGCACACCGTGCGCTACCATGGGCGCGCTCTATTAGCGCGCGGGAAACGCGTCTCCGCCGGAACGGGAAACAAAGCAGCGGCCGTCTTGGAAATCACAATCCATCGGATATCACAGCCCCTGGAAGCCATCCACGCCATCTAACACTAAAACATGTCACAGGAGCGCACTAGGGGCAAGACTGCCCAGGACAGGGTGAGTAAGCCCAAATTCAGCGACCAGGAACTGGCTGTACTGGTGGAGGAGGCCGAGACACATCATGAGGAGCTGCAGCAACGCAAAACCAGTGGCCAGCTCAGAGCACAGATTTGGCGCAACATCAGCCAAAGGGTCACTGCTGTGGGGCACGTGCCCCGGGATGGGGAGGATTGCCACAAGCACCTCAACGACCTGCGTGTGCGAGTCTGCGGCATCCTCTCACAGCACAGGAGTGCAAGCAAGGGCACTGGAGGAGGGCCACCACCACCCCCACCCGAACTCACACCTTGGGAGGAGAAGATGAGTGCCCTGATTGATATTGGCACCATCGAGGGAATTGGTGGAGCGGAGGCAGGCACTGGCATCGATCCAACTGCAGGTGAGTCCCACCCCGAATGCATGCAACTGAAAGTACCACACATGCAGACCCTGAATGAATGAATGTGAGGAAATGTGTGTGAGGAACTGCAGACACCCATAAGTGAGCCCTACATGCATTGAACCATAGTGCTGCCTAGACGACCCTGCACGTGCAGTGCATCAATGTCAGGGGCAGGGAATAGACATCCATAGCCATGGGAAAGCTACGTAGAGTTTGAGTGTGCATGAATACACCCCCAAATCCCTGAGCTCAGTGCACCCCAACCAACCATGCAATCTTGTCACTCAAACATTTCCATGCAGTGTACCTCCATACTCACTCACACCAAGCACCACATGGTGACTGAAGAAAATGCAAGTTGAATGCGTGATTGATACTGTCTTCAATCCCACTTGTTAGCATGAACTGCACTACACAAATGTAGGTAGCATTGAACTCATACCACACCCTATGTACCCCACAAGCACACGTCAAACCCAACGGGACAAAGATTATGGGGAGGAGGCCACACCATCACGGCGCCCACGGCAGCGAGCCTCTACCAGCACCACCACCCCACAAAGAGGCCGCACGGAAGGGAGACGACCCAGGCCACCCCCCACTTCACCACAACGCAGCCCTACCAGACCACAGCAGCACCCACATGCCCACAGGGAAGCCACCGCCAGCTCGCCCCAAGCCAACAGACACAGTCCCGATGCAGAGGGACTGACCTGTGGATCGGAGCCCGACGTGGGAGTGACACCTCCACGTGCACATCATGCAGGAGGACAGCATTCACCCGGAAGCAGTGATGCAGAAGGGATGGTCACACCACAGGGAACCCCAAGGCCAGGCACACAGCAAGCACAAAGCCCACATGTGTATGTGCGTCGTGTCCGCACACCACAGCTGTACGAGGACACGCCATCATATGGCAGACCTCAAGACCGGCCCTCAGAGCCTGGCAGCCCAATCCAAGCCGGCGCCATGTCCCCATGCAGCCCCCCCCCCGACAGCGCACAAGTGCAGGCTGGCACATGCCACACCAGGGGTGCCCTTCATCACAGGGGCAGCAGTGATGGGCCAACTCGACGTGATAGAAGCCAAACAGGCCAAGGTAGAATCAATGGCCAAGGTGAACAGCCGGCACATCAAGGCTAGCAGTGCATCCATATGCCATGGATGCAAATACATAGCACGTGACAATGCGCGCACACATAGAGTTGTAGAGCAATGTACCACTGCCCTGACAGGGTTTCGACAAAGAGTGAGGGAGTTGTGCGAGGCAGTGTCAGCACTTGCTGAGCAAACAAGGGAGGGAAACAACCTCATCCGACAGCACATGCAGGCAACCGGGTCAGTCCCTTCAACCTCAACCACACCCACAGAGGGTTCCCTTGAGCCATCTCCTAGGTGCCGGTCTATGCGCCACCCGAGGTCACACACACCAGAGGGGCCCGGACAAGGAAAGCGCCCACGACCATCCTAGTCGTACATGGCATCGTTGTTGGTGCCCTGATAAGACACATGCATCTATCTGCACAGTTGTGGGTAGTTTACTGGGGGGGAAAGGGGGATTGTGTGCTGGGGGTTCACTGGGGGGAGGAGGGATTGTGTGCTGGGTGTTCACTGGGGGAGGGGGGATTGTGTGCTGGGTGTTCACTGGGGAGGGGGATTTTGTGCTGGGTGTTCACTGGAGGGAAGGGGGTTTGTTGCACTGAGAATAAATCACGTATCAAAAATCACAAAGCATGGACAGTAGTGATTGTGCAACACCTTCAGGCACGTCATCACCCTGACTCTCATCCTCAGGTGGCTGCACATGAGCATCAGGGGGCAGTGGCACATTTCTGCAACAGCAGATGTGCAGCATGGCACATGTCAGTACAATTTTGCCAACTTTTTCTGGTGCATACATCAATGCCCCTCCCGTGCGGTCGAGGCACCGGAAGCGTGCCTTCAGCAGTCCAAATGCCCTCTCCACGCAGATCCGTGTACGAGCATGGGCAAGGTTGTATGCCCGCTCCGCTGCGGTGTGTGGATGAAGCACAGGCGTCATGAGCCACGTGTACTGGGGATATCCAGAATCACCTGCAGGGGAGAGAAAGCCGGTATGGGGACAAGGTAAGTCCAGTGGGTGTACAGAGCTCAGTCATCAGTGTCATTTTGCCATACTTGTCATTAGGTCAACAACATTGTGGAGTGTTCTGTTCTACGAGCAGAATTGAATCAATGAGGTACTCTCAACTTGGTACGCCTCTGTTTCAGGATGTAACTGTACTCATTCACTTGTCACTGGGTAGGGGGGCCCTTCCATCTACTTCTGCATGAGAGAAATGGCTGCCTCATGTGTCATTGCCATTCCATTTGGCTGCAGTTGCATTTGCTGGTTGTCACTATTCTGTACTCTTCTCAATGCATTTCCTTGGCCATTCTGGGGACAGTGTTTGTGGGATGTACATTGCCATTACTCAGTCTGCTCATGTGTGGTGCATTTGTGGATGTGGCAACGTATGGGTTACATTTGCATTACTGTCGGGTGGGCAGGGTGGGATGTCTGTACTTTGTCAGTGTTGGGAGCCATAGTGCTACTCACACAGGAGGCTTTATGCTGGTGGGCCTTCCATATGTCACTGTGCTGCCACATGTCTTTTACATCCTGAATGGGTGTGTTCTGTTGTGTTGGACATGTCCAAGGTTTGTCGTGCAAACTGCTTGAATGGGAATGCTGCAGTAATGGTGCTGCCTATTGGGATTCATGGATTTCATTGTGTGTGACCAGCCCCATCAGTTGTGGATTGACATGCATTATGGTATACATTTCTACTCACCCAGCAGCCATGTGTTTTGCCCTCGGTGCCTTTCCATGTACGCTGGCAGGGTACTGTTGCGGAGGACCATGGAGTCGTGGGTGGATCCTGGGTAGCGGGCACAGCAGTGGCTGAAGGTGAGGTCAGGACCACATGTCATCTGCACATTAAGGGAATGGTACTGTTTTTCCGGTTTCTGTAGGCTGCCTCATGTGCCTGGGGTGGTACGAGTGCTACATGTGTGCAGTCCAGGGCGGATAGTACATTCGGGACTTGGGCAATGGCATAGAATTGACCCTTCAGCTGCATCACCTGTGCCTGTGTGGCTGGCAATGCGATGTGCTCATTCACATGATTCAACAGTGCATCCAGCACCTGTCTCAGCATGGCACTGAATGTGGACTGGGCCATTCTATGCATCATGGCAACAGTATGTTGGTACCTGCCAGTCCCAAGGAATTGAAGCACAGACACGAGCTTCACTAGCGGAGGTACTGCTGTGCTGATGGCCATGCGGCTGCCGATGTCGGCCTGGATTGTGTCCAGCAACTGGGTGATGGGTGCCCTGTCCAGCCGATATTCCGTCACCAACTGGCCATGAGTCAGGGCCCAGGGTGTTGGCCTTACCCTGGGGATGGCTGGCCGCCCTGCTGGTGCTGCTCTCCTCCTCCTTCTCCTCATCCCCACCACCCCCTGCGCTCCCAGGGCCCTGGCCTGGTTGGCTGGCCTCTGTAGCTCCAGGCGCAGCAGGTAGAACTCCACATCAAGGCTGCCGGCTCCAAATGGCAGCATTGTGTTGGCGAGGGTGTGTTGTGCATGGGTGGGTCCTTTGTAGGCCTCTGAATTGCAGTGGTTTCACCTGGGCCCTTATTGCTGTCTCCTCCCTGCTCCTACTGCTGTAATGGTGTTGGGGAGGATGTGTTGTGCATGGGTGGGCCCTTTGGAGGCTTCTGAATTGCATTGGATTCACCTGAGCCCTTATTGCTGTGGCCTGTGTTCTTTTACCTCCAGCTTTTTGCTGGGGGTATTTTCGGTGGATTATCCGCCGCTATTCTGGCGCTAACTGCGCCTACGCCGGACTCGTGATTACTAATGTTTTAGCGCAAATTGTTACTGGTACTTTTACAGCCAACGCTTGTACAGCCGGCTGTACTTGCGCCGGCTGTAATGGCGCTGGCGGTATTTGGACTCGTGATCCGACAGACCCTTAAAATCGGCGCTGATTGCATTACCGCCGATTGTAAGGGTTACCGCCGAACTCATGATGAGGCCAATAGTTAGGGAACAGCGTAGTGGAGCAAGACGCCGAGAAGACAGAGAAAACGGAGGGAAAGAAAGAGACAGAATAAAGATACATTATAACTCACCTGGAAGACAGCAAGCAGAGTCGGAGTCACAGCCGGGATAGTGCTTAGACCTCCATCCAGTATCGTGTGGCACCTCCGTGGATACCAGGTGAGCGTAACAGAATGCAAAGCCTCAATTAAAACATCCACTTGGGCTTCATGGAAACATCAGAGACTGACCAACTAGCCCAGTTACTGGGAGAATTACGGGCCGAGGTGCACTCCGCCCGGCAAGAAACCAACGCCCTTAGGAGGGAGTTGATTGTCACCAAGGACCGCACCGATGAATTAGCCAGACAATTGCTCCAAACACAGGCTGGGCAGGCTCCGTTGCCAGGAAGTATTCCCCGGTTGCAGCCACATCCGTCAATCCAATGCAGGTGGTTTTACAGGGGACTCAAGAAAATATGCAGTATTCATGAACCAGTGCCGCCATTTTCTTTGTAGACCCGGAGCCTTTCCTTCCGATCAGTCGTGGGTTGCCTTCATTCTGTCATATCTGAGTGGCAGTGCTGCGGATTGGTCCATACCGTTAGTAAGCCAGGATGACCCACTCCTGCGGCATTTCAGGGGTTTCAACAGCAGATGGAGAAGCTGTTCGCCCGACATACCAGGACCAGAAGCTATTTCCGTGCCATCGACAGTGGTAACCTTCTCAGATTGTTTTTTGACAGAGGGGAAGCCCCATCCTTGTTTCCAGGCCTTGGTCTATGTAGTTACCAACGGCTCCGCTGTCTATGTATGCCTCCACATCATGCATCCGAGACGGTTGTTGGTGACTGATCAAAATAACAGGCAAGCTCTGGATAATGAACTTCTGTCCCTCCGCCAAGGCAGCCAAGATTTGTTAACATATATCGCCACTTTTAACAGACTTGTTGTTGAAACTGGGTGACCTGAGGAGAAAAGAACAACGTCATTCCATCGAGGATTACGGGGGGAATTGAAAGACGTCCTAGCTCAGGTGTTAAACCCGCCAAAAGACTGTGCAGAGTTCATCAACCTACTGGTGCAGCTAGACCACAGGCTGCAAGATCGAAGGACAGATCGAGCCAGAACGGAGAATCGGACTGTGTATGTACGCTCAAAGGAGAACAGTCCACATTCATCAGAAAACACTTCGGAACCCATACAAATTGGGAGGGTACCGAGCCCATTAACGAAGGCCGAAAGAGACAAGAGGAGACAACAGCAATTATGCCTGTACTGCGGGAAATCAGATCACTTCCTCAGAGAATGTCCCGTAAAACCCCCCAAGAGAACAGTTGGAGCTACAGAGAAAGAAGGAGGAGAACAAGAGTCGGAAAACTTCCAGGCCCAGCAAGCGTAGAGGTCCGTTTGTTGAGCGAAGGAAAAGAGCCACAGACCTCACACCTTGCCCTGCCTGTGATTTTGATCAGTCACCAGCAACCATCTCGGATGCATGATGTGGAGGCATACATAGACAGCGGAGCCGTTGGTAACTACATAGACCAAGGCCTGGAAACAAGGATGGCGCTTCCCCTCTGTCAAAAAACAATCTGAGAAGGTTACCACTGTCAATGGCACGGAAATAGCTTCTGGTCCTGTAACTCAACGCACAACAGAATTGACCCTTCTGTGCCAAGCCAGACATCGGGAAGCCATTGCCTTCGACCTTATCAAGGACCCTCTGTTCCGGGTGATTCTAGGGATGCCGTGGTTAGTGGCTCACAATCCTAACATCGACTGGCGAGCCAAGAAATGTGCCTTCTCCAATGAGTGTGCTCATGCGTGCTACCAAGTGAAAATGCCATTGTCTGACCAAGAGACACCTGTTCAAGATAAAGAGGCGTTGGTACTAAGTGTAACAAGTACACTACCAAGCGAATACCACAATTTCCAAGATGTTTTCCAAAAAGAACAGGCTAATACCTTACCCCCTCACAAACCATATGACTGTCAAATCGGCCTCGTACCTGGTGCACAAATTCCATGTAGTCGAATTTATGCACTCACCGAATCTGAAAATCTCCACTTGTAATCATATCTGGACCAATACCTGGCAAACGGTTTTATCCGCCCGTCCAAATCCCCGGCAGCCTCGCCCCTATTCTTCGCACCCAAGAAGGAGGGGGACTTCAGAACGTACATCGACTACCGCGCACTAAACCAGGTAACAGTTAACCGTTATCCTCTACCCCTTATCCCAGAACTGCTGGACCAAGTCAAGGAAGCCCAAATTTACACCAAATTGGACCTCTGGGGGGCATACCACCTCGTGCGTGCAAAGAAAGGAGACGAATGGAAGGCCGCCTTTCGTACTAAGTATGGGCTGTACGAATATCAGGTGATGCCCTTTGGGCTTTGCAACGCTCACACCGTGTTCCAGTACTTCATGAACAATGTACTACGGGAATTGATCGACGTATGTGCCCTAGTTTATATCGACGACATCTTGGTGTACTCCTCTTCTAAACAGAACCATGCCAGGCACGTTTGTGACGTCCTTGCAAAACTCCAACAGCACCAGCAATACGCCAACTTGAAAAATGCTCCTTCCATGTCAGCGAAGTCGAGTTCCTTGGTTTTGTCCTCACTCCCAGAGGCGTCCGATGTATATGCATAAAGTAGACACCATCCTTAGCTGGCCATCACCGTCTTCAGTCAAAGGTGTCCAAAGTATGCTCGGCTTTGCAAACTTTTATCGCAGATTCATGCCGGGTTTCTCCCAGATTGTGCACCCGTTCACTTCTTTATTACGAAAAAACAACAAACTGTTCCAATGGACAGAAGAGGCGGAGAAGGCCTTCCAGGAACTCAAGAATAGATTTACCTCAGCCCCGGTGCTACGACACCTCCGCCCAGATCTCCCCTATGTAGTAGAAACAGATGCCTCCAGCATGGAAATGGGGGCTGATCTTTCCCAAAGGGATCCCGAAATAGGCCAGTTACATCCTGTGGCCTTTTGGTTGCGAAAATTGACTACACCTGAACTTAACTATGCAATAACAGACAAGGAACTCCTAGCAATCAAGGCAGCCTTTAAGACTTGGCAGCATTACCTCCTAGGCGCCAGACATACCATCACAGTAATCACTGACCATCGCAACTTACAATACCTCAGGACGGCAAAAGCTCAATCATCCCGTCAACTCTGATGGGCTTTATTCTTCACAGAATATGATTACATAATCACGTACCGACCTGGAGACCAGAACGGAAAAGCCAACGCCCTATCCCGCAAGGGTATTGATGAGAACGCATATTCAACCCCAGGCCCGGTGGCCATTATTCCAGTTGACAAACTACTAGGACTTACAACAACGTTATCTCTGGACGAACTCCAAAAGGAAATTCGGCTCCTAATGAACACGGAGGCTCTACAAGACTGGACCACTCAAGGTGAACATTACACAACAAAGAACCAACTCCCGTATTTCAGAGGGCGTTTATATCTACCGAATAAGGCACTACAAGAACAAGTCATTTCTGGTTATCAAGACCCCCTGATAGAAGGACATCCAGGAATTGCCAAGACCCTAGCCAAGGTGAAAAGAAATTATTGGTGGCCGACTTGGCGAAAGGACATTATGCAGTTTATTCTGTCATGTGGCATTTGTGCACAGAATAAATCCCAGAAACAAAGACCTGCGGGCCTTCTTCAACCCCTGGAAATTCCACCTGCACCATCGCACACTCTCTCCCTCGATTTCATCACAGATATGCCTCCCGGTCAAGGGTTTAACACTAT
This sequence comes from Ambystoma mexicanum, assembly GCF_040938575.1. Taxonomy (NCBI): domain Eukaryota; kingdom Metazoa; phylum Chordata; class Amphibia; order Caudata; family Ambystomatidae; genus Ambystoma; species Ambystoma mexicanum. Next base: position 312,315,993 of record NC_090928.1, read on the forward strand.
ACTAGTGGTTGTTGACCTATTCTCTAAAATGGCCCATTTCATTCTTCTTAAGGGTCTACCAAACGCATCCAGTCTGACAAAGGTGTTTTTAGAGCAAATCATACGATTACATGGTTTCCCCTCCGTCCTGATTTCTGACCAAGGGAGTCAGTTTGTGTCTAACTTCTGGAGGAAGAGTTGTGCAATTGCCCAAATCGATATTAGTTTGCCAACTAGTCACCATCCGCAAACTGATGGCCAAACAGAGCGGACAAATCAGACACTAGAGCAATACCTAGAGTGCATGTTACATCAAGTGGAAGAAAGCTGGAAGGATGTGCTGTGGATAGCCGAATATGCCTACAACAACTCGCTTCACACCAGTACCGTACAGAGTCCATTCTATATCATATATGGAAGGCACCCATGTACTTCCGAATTAGATACCCCCATGGCCTTGGAAATGCCCACGGTGAAGACTTTACATACGACCATCACTCAAGCCTTCAAAAAGGCAGCAGAACATTTGATCCAAGCCAAAGAAAGACATAAAAGATTCTCTGATCAACACTGAAGAAAAGCCCCCAATTACCAAGTCGGAGATGAAGTCTGGTTGGCGTCTCGGCACGTGCCCATAAGAGGAACGCAAACATTTCGTACCAGATATCTAAGGCCCTATACCATCAAGGCTATTATAAATCCTGTGGCAGTAAAACTAGCTTTACCACCAAATATGCAGATCCATCCCGTATTCCATGTGTCACTCTTAAAACCTGTTCAGCCTGGAACTCGGGTCAAAACACCACCAAATCCGGTACTAGTTAACAGAGAACCCGAATTTGAAGTCAAGGACATCCTAGATTCTAAACTCACCAGGTCCAAGTTATATTACTTAGTGGACTGGAAGGGATACGGCCCTCAGGACAGGATATGGGAGCCTAGCGAGCACGTCCATGCGCCATGCCTGGTAGACAATTTCATCAGAACCATCCGACCAAGCCAGGGCCGGACGGAGGAAATACCTTGAGAGGGGCCTTAGGGGGGAGTGCTGTCACGATCCATGCCCCTGACCCCCTCAGGTATAACAGCCCCCTGGCAGCAGTGGGGCTAAGGCCCTTCACACTGGCCCCAAGGGCCTTAAAACTCCATCAGAAACATACATGGAGTCAGTCCTGGCTTTGGCGCCAGGCTCATTATCAGGAATAAAGCAGTGCCAGTTTTGGACCTTGATCCAACATGGAGGCCTATTACACAGCTCAGTTCTTTAGAACCAAGCCATGAGGTCTAGTGTTTTGGGTGTGGCTGGGCCTGGAACTACTTTACCTGGGCTATTCAAACCACACCCAAACAGCACTCCTGCAGCGTAACGCTCACCGTGTACAGCTCCTGCTCATCTGCTTCTCTGGTGGCCCGATCCTGAAGCCCTAGATCCGGATTCCATGAATAACCTGGAAGAACAAGAACAGCATTAGCGAGCAAAAACACTTACCTGTGAAGTAATCGTCTTGAATCCATCCTGCGGTTCACTTACCTCGCCCATCTCCGGAGTTCCCCGCAACCTGCAAAGGTAAAGAAACAAGGACAGCATTAATAATAATTCTTACCTGGGCAAGCAGTGAGTCCTGGCAGCACCCTGCGTTTCTCTTACCTCGCCCATCTCCGGGTTTCACCGCAACCTAAAAGGGAGAAGGTCAGCATTAACAAAGCACTTACCTGGGCAAGCAGCGCTTCGATCGCTCATCACTCCGTAACATCACTGCAACCTGTACAAAGAGAGGCGAACACAGGTTAGCAATTAACACCAATAAACAGCGCAGCGCTCTGCGCATCAATAACTCACTGTGGTCTTCGGCATCGGCGCGGCAACTCCGAGATCGCAACCATCCCTGTGAAAACAAAAAGAGACATTGTTAGGGAACAGCGTAGTGGAGCAAGACGCCGAGAAGACAGAGAAAATGGAGGGAAAGAAAGAGACAGAATAAAGGCGGAAAAGAAATTATAACTCACCTGGAAGACAGCAAGCAGAGTCGAAGTCACAGCCGGTCTGGACCCGACATAAGGGCACACGGACTAGTGAAGCAACTAGGTCCACGGAACGCCCGCACCAACCACGCGCCCCTGCACAGAGACGCAGGACGGAGAGTTCAACGCATAAAAACCTAAGGTGAGAAATAACCCCAAGGGAGGGGATTTGGACCAGAGGGAAGTGGGAGTCCATCCATCACAGAACCAATATCTTAACCCTCCATTCTCTTGTTATAGGTGCTACCCAACGTATGGCACATAACCAAGCAGAGAGGGGTCCGGAATAGCGCTGAGACCTCCATCCAGTATTGTGTGGTGCCCCATGGATACCAGGTGAGCGTAACAGGATGGAGGTTGTATTTACATGACATGTACCCCAGAGGAATATGCCCAGTCTGGAGCAAGTTTACGAGATGTTTGCAGAGAATGGGTTCCAAAGGACAGGCCACCACCATACCTGGAAGCTGAAAGGATGGAAAGGGTTCAGAGGAGGGAGGAAAATCTATATTGGAACTTAGTTGCCAATGATACTGCGGGGGAGTTAATTCATTTGGGATTAACAATATGGGGGAATATTGGGAAGGAGAGCGGCTCTTCTCACCCCCCCCAGGCGATACCAAATGATAAATAAACAGTAAGAGAGCACATCCAGGGGCAGCAAATAGATGAGGGTGCGCAATCAGCTTAGAGCATGCATTATAAGCTATATGGTCGATGCAGGTGTGAACAACATCTTGACCAATAGCAGCCATCTTAGAATTTAGGCCCAGGCGCTTAGAACAGCATTATGTGTGTTAGTATTAGATCCCTTGCATGAGCGCAGACACCACCCCCACCCTGTCCAGGTTTCAGAGATCCATGAAATACTCTATTGTCTAAGAAGTTACAGGCCCTTGCGCCATGGGAATGAATGCGCCCTGCAAGGTCATGACATGGGAGCAGAACTACTCTTGGCAGTACCATCCCACAGAATAGATAGCAAGGCCCTCCTGCCCTCAAAAATTCAAAAATGAGAAATAAAGCTTTGTAGTGCTTTCATCCCAAGACCCCTAAATGCCTCAGCACCATCGAAACCCAGACCACAAAACTTTTTACACCACTCGATTGATCACTAAGATCAGAATGCAAGGCTTTCGCGCCTTCTGAAATGGGCCACATGATTGATTTGTGACCAGCCCAGTAACGCTCAAGTGGACGAAGATGGACAGAAGACGACGGACCAATGGCCTGGCATCCCATATGGAGCAGGCTCTACATGTATAGGACTCCTCCAATCCGTATTGTAGAATTATACTAGATGCAATTACGTCATCAGTGACTTTGTGCTTATAACGTGCTGCACATGCCTACGTAGGGCAGAACGTTCGGTGGCAGCAGAGTTCTTTGCTGATGCACTTGTAAAAATAAATACTAGTTATCCTTTACAGCGGCGCCTTGGGCATTTTTCCCCAGCAGGTTGTATTTTTTCTGGTGTGTGCATGCAGGGGCATGCCTTCACCAGTATATGTCATAATATTGTAAGAGACAGCATACTTTATTGTTATTTGATGTTAATGGCCCACCAGCAGCAGCCTTTCTTTCGCTCAGGATTGCAAAGGATCAGGGACATTACAGCAAAGACCATCAGCCAAACAGGTATTTAACACGATTAGCTCTGCAGGCCATGATCCGGAGTGCTAATAGAGCATTTTTTTTAAATCAGGTTTGCTGTAATGTTAAGTATTTCAATCAGGTAATACACTCTGCTGCCGGCCTAGTGTACAGCGCAATGGAAAAACATATTTAAGATATAGATTCAATTATTTGAAAGATGTACCAGTCGTATCACACCCCTTATTGAAGAATACCCCGGGTCACGCTGGACCAGAAATCAGGCTGGTTTGTAAAAGGTATTATTTATTTACTTAGGTAAGATCAAAACACAATATATATATAGATATTAATAGATAAACAACAATCACCAATGGGGTGACAGAAGACAGAATGATGTCTTTAATACACTGGGACTAAGTTATGAGCAAGCAAATGCAGCACATAAAATAATACTTTTGTGTAGGTTCAGATCAGATAGCGCTGAGGTTAACAGTTCCCCCTGCAACACTTCTCAACCCCCCCCCGCCCAATAGCCAATGTAAAGAGATAGGAGGAGAGAGCAGGTATTCAGGAATGTACAGATCAAACAATGTCTCACTTCCGCCTTCCCCCTTTACACAGAAAGAGAAAAACGAAGTGGGCTTTTCAACTGTCAGTATGACTTTTAATTGCATAAAAGAATGTGTCAATGGCAGGAAACATGGTGGCTCAGGGAAACGGTGCAGGGGGCAATAATGGAGGGCAGACTTATACATGTATAATAATCCTGCGTTCCCAGCTTCCCGATTGGCTGGCACCACTCCCCACTGTGCTAACAGGGGAGTTGTGACTAACATTATTGAAGTATGGGTGGTGGTGGGCAGGCGCAAAATGGCCGAGATAGCAGCAGGCCTATGGCCAAACCAAAAATGCTGGTATGTGGAGCTATTTTTTGTGTCAAAATGGGTAACTTTTTTGGCCTCTATGTGCCAGTTTGATGAGTTATTTCACTATGCGGATGATGTGGACCGGAGTAAATATTCTTATGTACAATTTGCATTTCAATTTTGACCAGTGTTGCGGAGTAAATAGTCCTAAAAATGTAAAATGTGCAATTCAATTTATATTTTAAAAAAATCCCCCCTTGGGTGTCACAAAAGGAATGAAAAGCCATGTGCAACTGTGGGACACTTTTTCATTGGTGGCCGAAACAATTTTGTCCCAGTGCGACCTTGGTGGTGGGGCAAAAAGCTCAAATTAATGTGGACTAAAGCTGGCCAGTATCATAAAAGGACTGATAAATCTCAGGATCCAAAAGTCTCCAGGCATGCAAAGCCGACACATACTTGCCAACCCTACCGATTTAGGCGGTAGGATACCGCTTTTTAAGCAGTCCTACCGCCTACCGATTTTTTTTGTAAAAAAAAAAAAAACTTTTTTTTTACATTTTTTTTTTGCCCACGCCAGCTCGGGTGAGTCTTTCAAGGGCTCCCCCGAGCTGGCGTACCAGGAGAATGCGAGGCATGCAGGCTTTTAATGTCAAAGGCACCCACAGCGGTGGGCTAAAGCGCCCCTCCACCACGGGTGCCTTTGGCAAAAGGGGCCATTATCCCCCCACCACGCCAGCTCGGGGGAGTCTTTCAAGGACTTCCCCGAGCTGGCGTAGCGGGAGAAGGCATGGCATGCAGGCTGTTAATGTCAAAGGCACCCACGGCGGTGGGCTAAAATCGCCCCTCCGCCACGGGTGCCATTGGCAAAAGGCGCCATTAGCCCCCCACCACGCCAACTCGGGGGGAGTCTTTCAAGGACTTCCCCGAGCTGGCGTAGCGGGAGAAGGCGTGGCATGCAGGCTGTTAATGTCAAAGGCACCCACGGCGGTGGGCTAAAAGCGCCCCTCCACTGCGGGTGCCTTTGGTAAAAGGCGCCATTAGTCCCGCACCACGCCAACTCGGGGGAGTCTTTCAAGGACTTCCCAGAGCTGACGTAGCGGGAGAAGGCACGGCATGCAGGCTGTTAATGTCAAAGGCACCCACAGCGGTGGGCTAAAAGCGCCCCTCCGCCGCGGGTGCCTTTGGAAAAAGGCGCCATTAGCCCCCCACCACGCCAACTCAGGGGAGTCTTTCAAGGACTTCCCCGAGCTGGCGTAGCGGGAGAAGGCGCAGCATGCAGGCCTTTGATGTAAAAGGCACCCACGGCGGTGGGCTAAGGGCGCCCCTCCGCCGCGAGTGCCTTTCATAAAAGGCGCTATTAGCCCCCCACCATGTCAACTCCGGCGAGTCTTTCAAGGGCTCCCCCGAGCTGACGTGATGGCAGAAGGCGTGGCAGACGGGCTCATTCAATGACAATGGGCTGCTGACACGCCCTATTCCTATCATTACCTCCTCGCCTGACTATTTTTGAAACTAAGATTCCTACAGATTTTTGGTCACAGAATGTTGGCATGTATATGCGACAGTTCATGTCAGGTGAAGCACACCTGGTTCCATGTTTGTTTCCATTGAGACTTGTGAGGCTGTCTTAGCAATGTAAAAAACAAACAACTCGAATGCACTGAATAAAACCATGAAGGCCTTAGTTACGCATGTGTACTACCAAAAACATGCAATTGGTTGAGAGCAGTACATAAAGTGGGATAAGAAAAAGGGTGGAAACAGTCACAAAGCAATAAATGGGGGCGGGACTAAGAAGGTTTGGGTGAGCAAAGAATCCAAATAGCTAAATAATAGTTAACGCGCATAGTTCTCAACCTTCAGTGTCGTCAGTGCGGGTGAGAGTCCATTGAAATGTGTAGGGGCGTGGAGAGTAATTAACGGGCGAGTCAGCTGATTACTCGGGGGCGACACCCGCCAAACGCGTCAGTTGAGCGCTATGCGTGACGTCTCGCGTATGTAAACTGAGGGTACAGACGCAGGCCGAATTTTCTAAACGGTTCGAAATTACTTTAACAAGGGTGTTTTAAATATAATTAATCACCGGTAAAAGATGTAATATAAAAAATGATAAACTACGCCTAAGATGCCTATGGGTTATGAGGGCTGTACAAATGTATAAATTAATAAATACGCACGACAAAGTTTATCAAATGCAGGCTCCAATTCCTGGGTGTTAAAGGACACGCTTTAAAGATATGTTCTCAAACCGGGTCCTGATGTTTACTTCAAAGTTCCTGGGTCAGTGCTCCTCCGCAGCGCTATGCCGTCCCCGATTCCCTTGGCACGCTTCCTTCCGTCTGTGGAGATTCGGTCCTACAACAGCAGCCCGCTGGTGCTGTCCTGCAAGCGTGGCCCGTTCGCCTCGTCTCCGCCTGTCCGGGAGCGCGTCCTGCCGCCGCGACTCGCATGGTGCTCCATCGACTGGGGGGAAGTGCAGATCCTGGAGCCCCTCGGCTCCGGCGGCTTCGGTCACGTCTACAGGGCCACTTACCGCGGCGAGACGGTAGCAGTGAAGAAAGTGAACCGCTGCGTCAAGAACCGGCTAGCCTCCCGCCAGAGTTTCTGGTCTGAGCTGAACGCCGTGCAGCTACCACGCCACCCCAACCTCGTGAAGGTGCTGGCTGCCGGTCCCTGCGGCCCGGGGGACGCCGAGGGCCTGGAGGCGGTCATTATGGAATACGCAGGCAGCAGCACCCTTCACCACGCCATCTACAACTGCCCCGGCAGCGACCTGGGCTTTGCCCGCTGCCTGACCTACTCCCGCGACTTGACCCGCGGCCTTGCTTTTCTGCACGCGCACAACATCGTGCACCTGGACCTCAAACCTGCCAACGTGCTGCTTGCCCGGCGCGGCCCCCACACCTGCTGCAAGATTGGAGACTTCGGCTGCTCGCTGCGACTCCATCTTCTGGATCCCGGGGCCGCCACCGGCCTCACTGGCGGCACCTACACCCACCGTGCCCCCGAGCTCCTGCGCGGCCTGCCAGCTACCCGCAAGGCCGACATCTTCTCCTTTGCAATAACATTGTGGCAGATGGTGAGTCGTAGGGTACCGTACGAGGGCGTCGAACGGCAGTGCGTGATATACGCTGTGGTGGCCTACCAGCTACGGCCAACCTTAAGTGACCCCATCTTTAGCGCCCCCAATTCCCTGGGCGCCTGCTTCAGGGGCACTATTGAGCGTTGTTGGGCAGCACAGCCTGAAGAAAGACCCGGAGCCAAGTGCCTTTTGGAAGAGCTGGACAACATCCAGGACTCTGAGAACCAAGCGCAGGAGCGTTGCAGCACCCCGGATCTGCCCGTTTACTGAAATGACACCTCACTGGAGGTTTGCAAGATCTGCCTGTATCCGAGGCTTTGCCCTGCAGCCTCTGTTAACTTGCCTGGGTCATTCAGAGCTAATGGCTGCACCCATGAATAACTTATTTTATTTATTTTAGTAGCTGTTACTGACACATTTTGGGAACGGGGGTGTTTTTTGTCTGCATTGTTCTGTGTGCTCTATAAGTGTAGAAAAAAAGGATTTGTGTGTTAATAATAAAGAAGACGACAAAACTCTGGTGTTGGTTCCCACATTCAGTTAAGTATTTTTACATTATTTATTCATATTTGTAGAGCCCGCAACAGCCCGGGGGCATCGAGGCGCTTGTTACAGTGAATGATCAGAGCTTAGTTACATATAAAAAACAGATAGGCTTACTTATTGTACATTGTCTGTTTTGCCAACCAAAATACTGCTTTCTATGCACCTAACTACTTTGAACGTTGTTTCAAACTATACCATTGTTTACTTTTTTTCTGCTTTTGCCCCTGTTGTCAGTTAAGTCTTACCCAGCACTTAAGTGGTCCAGCGCAGCACCGTGGCAGTCTACAAAACTGCTCCCGATCCGGGCAACCCTCTGTGGCCCACTAATCAGCAGCACATAGAATTTCTCCTGATGGTGATTGATAATTGCAGGGAAGGGATCGATGTCATGGCAGCTGTGGCAGGAATGCATTCAAGGAAAATAGACAATCGATAAATGTTTATTCGGATACCAGGTCCATAAAGCCTACTCTTTCTTCCTGACTTTTCTGAATATGTCACTTCCGATGTTTCCTCTTTCTCCTACGCTGATCGTTCTACCGACTCCACCCTGCCCCCTTCACTCCCGTCTGTGTCCCCACTCATTGCTTCTGATGCTACCATCCTCTTGACTCGAGCACGCACCACTGCTTCCCCTCTCGACCCCCTCGCATATTATTCCTTTAGTTTATCCCCATTGTGTCCCCTATATTGCCTGTCTTCTCAATATTTAATTCTCTCATGTTTCCTATGCTTTTAATCACAATGTGGTAATTCCTTTGACACCATTGACCCTGGAAACGTTTGCCCCATTTCTCTTCTTCCCTTTCTAAGTAACTTGAGAGTGTGGTCTACCACCAGGTTTCTTCTTATTTGAATGTATATTCCCCCCCCTCTTCAGTCTGGATTTTGACTTTCTTATTCAACTGAGATTGCTCTACCCATGTCTCCAATGCTCTTGTTTCAGCTCGCCATTCTAAAAAACCTTTTATCCTTCTTCTCCTCGTCCTATCTGTGACTTTGTACATTGTGGATCATTCTGTTCTCCCTTCTCCTGGACTCACTGGATCAGTTCTTAATATCATATCTCTCCCTCACACCCCCTTCTCTATGGTTTCCCCCAAGGCTCTGTACCGCTATTACTTTCCTACTAAGCCATTCCTCTTTGTGTTACAATTACTTATTATAATTATGCCAGTTATACCCACATTTTCTTTTCTTTCACTGATCTGTGCTCTATTGTCTCTCTGCCATCCAACTCTGGATATCTACCCATTTTCTTCACCTCAATCCTTCTAAAACCGAAATCCTCTTTCCCAGCTACTGCTCTACCAAACCCCCTTTGTTCCCCCTGCTCTTTCTTTCTTTTCCCTCCCTCGTAACTCCATTTCTCCTCTTTAGCTAGAAATCTTGGGGTTATCTTTGACCCGTCACTATCATTTTAGCTACATATTTCCCACAGTCATTTCTTTCTGTTCTTGCTGTGACTGACTGTTCTCATTGTAGGCCACCGAATTACTTTATATCTTTAATTTTCTCTTATATTGATTGCTCTTATGCTCTTTTTTTTATAGGACTCCCTGCAACCTATCTCACTTCTCTCCATTCCGTCCACAATTATAGTATTCATCTACTGTTCTCACTCTCTCCACACACTTCTATTACCTCTTCTCTGTTGTCAATTTCCCTCTTACCTTTTCCCGTATTCTATTTCATTTTCTCTCTATTTTTTTAGTGTGGATTTAAATTTTAGACTTCTCGGTGGTCTAGCCCACTCTCATCTTTCTATTCTCCTTCACGCACCATACGTTCCTAATTTGCTGTTCCCATACCCTCTTCCCGCACCTCGTCCCTTTCCCCTTTTTAATTTTTAGCTCCTAAATGTTCGAATTCTCACCTTGTGTATTCTGTGCTCACCTTCTCTCTGCTCTCACTAATAATTCATGTCTTATCCTAGCCATTATCACATTATTTATTTGTCACCTTTAGCTGAATTTGTGTATTAGCATTTTACCTAGTTTTTCAGCGTTTGCCAAAGTGCTCTATAAATACAGTTGCACAGAAACAATTAAAAAAGTTTAATCACTTAATGGCATTTTAACTTTAATATCAGTAATGCAATTAACTAGTTATGTTCCTTTAAAAATCAAATTGAGCAGTAGTTAATATTTATAATTTCCTGAAATCTACTGAACCCCAACATTAGAGCGGGGTGATATGTATGAATTCTTATTGTCTACTTGAAAAGGGAATTCAGCAAATGGCGTCAATTCTGTCGTCTGATGTTGATGAAATCCCTATTTGTAACAGTTGTTTTCCTTTTGTTGAATTCCCTTCTTTAAAAGGTGTTCAATAATGCGTTAAAATGTTATCCTCCATTAGTAACTTATGCACAAACGCAGGCCTAAAATCGAGGAATGTTCTTACTTTCAGGACCAGGATTGTCAGCCTGCGTGTTTTATTATGAGAAAAAGAATAGAAAAATTAGTAATTTCTATTTCATTTTGGCAAAATAGGCAATTGTCAGCCACATCACTACTTCAGCATTTGGCAGTTATTTAATTACATTTTAACCTTTTACATCTTAATCTAGTTTAAAAGTAGCTGACCATAGCTGATATCCACACGTAATGTAGGGGATGGCCCATTTATTGGACGGGTTCTCATGCATGCTATGTAGTTATTTAGACCCTCCAGGGATATTGTGGCATGAAATCAAATATTTTGCGGCATAATAAAGCACATTTTGTGGCAAATTTAAAAAAAAATGTTTTATTGACTGTAGGGTGTAAGATTGACAGGTTGCAAGAAAGAGGCAGTGTGCGAGGTTACAAGAGAACCAGGTTGTCATTATTTTCACCTTTTTGTATCAATGTAATAGCGTCCCAGATGTCCTTGGATTGATAGAACAGTGTTCGTTTTGCTCTACTTTTTTTGGGTTGAATGTGCATACACGTGTTATTATTTACATTATTAATAATTATCGGTTGTAATGGTGAACTATTCTCCCTCTATGTTCTACAATATGGCAAGTGCCCACACATCCCACTCACCAACTTCCCTCATACTCATCAATTCTCCATTAGAACTCACTCCCCAAACCTCTCACTCTGCCAGTCATGTGCATACTCCTGTAATCTTTCACACGGCCAAGCCACAACTCCCAGTCCCAGTCATACTCCCAACCATGTGCCTCTCACCTTGCTCTCCCCAGTTCCTCCTGGAGTCTTTGCTCCTTCTCACTCCTGCTGCATTTTGCGCCTTTGTCCCGTTCTATAGCTCTTTCCCCCATACTTGCACCCAATCTGCAGCTTGCAGCCTCTTTCCGGACACCCACTACCTCTGCTTTCTCGCCCACCAATCTCCCTCTAGCCTGCCATTCCCTCTGTTTTCTTTCCCACTGCCCCAACTCTGGCCTACCACCAGTGCTCAAGTCCTGAACTAAAGTGGGGGGGACTCGGACATAAACCACATGCAAGAGACGTCACAGAGTGAAATATTGAAATTTTATTCGATGCGTCTTTCCCAATGGAAGAAAGTGTACTTTGACAAATGCTTATTTGTCAGATATTGTCTAATGGGATTTTCTGGCTAAGTATAAACGGTATGCACCGTTTATATTTAAATAGATGTAACAAAAAATGTTTTTCTAAAGATTTTGTATTAGTTGAATTTCACTTGTGAAAGTGTTCCTAATATCACTGTGCTAAAGCTGAATCTAGAAAATGTGCCTAATAGCGTCACTATGCCAAGGTTTGACCTTACAAGGGGTGCCTAATAGCGTCACTGTGGTATAGTTGAACTTAGAAAGGGTGACTGATATCATCACTGCTAAAGTGTATCCTAGAAAGTGTGCCTAATTAGTGTCGCTGTGCTAAAGTTGAATCTAGAAAGTGCCTAATAGCGTCTCCGTGGTATAGTTACATTTAGAAAGTGTGCCTAATGGTGTCACTGTGCCAAAGTTTAAACTTAGAAAGTGTGCCCAATAGCGTCACTGTGCTAGGCTGGAATCTAGAAAGTGCACCTAATAGCGTCACTGTGCCAAAGTTTAAACTTAGTGTGCCCAATAGGATAAATGTGGTATAGTTGAATCTAGAAAGTGTGCCTAATAGCGTCACTGTGCCAAAAGTTTGAACTTAGAAAGTGTGCCCAATAGCGTAACTGTGGTATAATTGAATTTAGAGAATTTGCCTGATTAGCGTCACTGTGCTAGGATTGAATCTAGAAAGTGTGCCTAATAACATCACTGTGCTAAAGTTTAGTGGATGGAGTGGATATATCTCTGTATATGCTATGTACCTGTATCCCCATGTTATCTGCATCTCATGTTCACCCTATCCATCCTGTCGCTTTATATAGGTATGCCACTATGTACGCACCCTGACCTGCTCTTGTGCTTGGTCGGAGGTGCTTTACTGATAACCACCATATTGCACTACTACGCTTACTCTCTGCTATAACCCATCATTCAACTCGAACACAGCTATGCTATGACTCATTCGGCCTAGCTGTTCTCATACTAACATGACCCTACGAACACCTCATCATCCTAATAAAACACTGCTAGCTGAGCACATACCGGCTAGTTTAAGCGTCTCCACAGACCTAACGCAGCCAAAACTCAGTCTGAGTGTCCACCCTCCCGACTGAACACATCCAACTGACTTCCTCAGCACCACACCTACTGCTAAGAAGCGGCTACCATGCAACAACCACACCAGCTGCACACATATGTGATGCGCCCACGCACCATACTACACTCTCTCTACTGACTTGTACTGCAGTTCCCGAGGGCGTTCAACCTACCAGTGCTTTGAGGTCATACTAATGATGCATAAGGCGCTATATAAATGCCAAGTAACATGACCTGACTGTGGCTCTGGATGGCACTCTCAGAGGGCGAACACTTTAAAGTAATGGTATGTGATACGCCTTGTCAGTCCCTTTCTGGTAGCTTTCAGCCTGCCAGTCAGTTCAACAATAAAAAGCGCTTTCTATTATTTAGGGCTTGCCTAAGATAGAACAATAAGGCCCAGCCCACCACTGAGATTCAGCTGTTAAAATGTAACACAGTGCAGTTATAGCACCGTGCAGGGTGGCATTGATACCAACCAGCATTGCGCAAAATCGGAAGCAACGTTCTCGCTCTTACTCGTGAATAAGCAGGGCAGAAGAATATAAAGTGCATTAAATCCTCGCAGATATTTCCACAACATAGGCAATTTTGTTCCTTGGGGACACCTTTCAATTTTGCAGTAATTGTGTTCAGTGGAATGCCATTAAATCTTGTCCTAGTAATTTGTGTTCTGTCAAATGCTTGATCACTCCAGATTAGATAATCCTGTTGAGATGAGAGCACCAGATGTGTACAGTTGGACTGTTTCATGATCGCAATGCTTTCTCTTCACATGTTCAAGCACAAGTGCTCTCTAAGACAAAGTGCCACAGTGCAGTCTAAAATGTAAGGCTGGTTAAACTGACTTTGTGCATTAAAAGATCTTAACATTTGCCTAATGTATTTGAACCAAGGGATCATATATCCTCTTTCCTTGTTTAACATACTGGTAATTTGGGTGAGGTTGGTTTTTGGATTAGACCAGATACGTAGCCAGTAATGCCCTCTTTCGAGTGCCAACTCCTACTCCAGAAAACCTAATCCTCGCTCTATATGAGCGGCATAGATTGAGGCTGATCTGGGTGAACCTAAACTCTCTTGATGCAATCATGCTAAATGGTTTGTAGGGAAGCCATGTTTGCAAAACCCCAGAGCGCAGTACCATACTTTTCTATTCAATGCAGGACTTCTTTGACAATCAGATTTGGATTTGTTATTCCAAGATGGTTTCAGCTTAGTTGCTAGTGCTCACTTAATTTAGTTTACTTGTTTATTAAATTGTACGTTTCACACAAAGAAAATCCCAGAAACACTTGATTTTTCGTGACTTTTATTTAGTGAAAATAACTTGGTATCATTGGTTATTGCTTAGCGATTTAAAAGGATTCCTTCCAATTACATCGAATTCTACTTGGTGAATCTAATTTCCTTTTGTTTGTCATACAGTATTTTTGTTCAGTGTCCAAATAAAGATGGTTTTTTAATCCTATCGATGGTCCTTAATCGTGTTCGTACAGTTTGATGTCCATTACAGTTCTTTTTGTTTAATTATCTTGCTTAACTGTGATGGCTTGACACATTCCACTCCTATGACCGTGTACACAATGTGTATGGCACCTGTAGCATCCCTTTCATATGCATGGCTGTGCATAATCTTCATGGTATGATGGCAGACATGCTTCATGCTTTGCCACTTCGTCAAGGCGTGTTTTTTTTATTTTTTTTTAAATGAAGATTTTTTCGTAAGAACTAATAGTACAAAATGAAAGAAGTCAAATAGGTGACATCCCCGCTTTTTGTTATTTATTTTATACAGGGCAAGACAAAAAATGTAAAGAGCGGGATATTAGAAAAACCAATAGAAAAGAGCCAATCGGAATTTTCAACAGATTATGGCCCCCAAAGAAAAAGGTGATTCGCTCATGTGTCTTTAATGGGTAATATAAATCCCAGTGCAGATTTTCAATGCGGCTTTTAGAGAATTGTTCTAAAATCAAATTGAATAAGTGTCACTTATTCAAAAAGCCTAGAAAGTGTCCAAGCCTAGAATAGATTAAAGTGTAAAGTGACTCGAGAGGGAGAGAAATGGGGTTATGTGGATTGATAAATAAGCTGTTCTTTAAAGAGTAGTGCCTTCAGGGCTTTCCTAAAGTGTAGGATGGAAGGGGCCAATCTCATCTTTGTTAACTTATTGTTGCATAGACAAGGTGCAGAACAGAAACGTGTTTTTCCTCGGGTTTTGCCTCTTGCACTTCTTTTAATGTGCTTACCTCTGAAGGTGGTGACTTTTTCGGCCAAATTGAGTGGTGTTTTGTTTGCGACTGCTCTGTAGGTGTTACAGCAGTCTTGAACATGAGGTGCGCTGGAAGGGGTGGCTCGTGCAGCTCCTTGAGGATGGAGGAGATTTTGTATTTTCTTAGTCCTGCAATGAGGGGTGCTGTAGCATGCTAGACTACGTTCGGAGGTGCCAAGGTTGCATCTGCCAGTAGGGTGTTGCCAACGACCTGATGGGAGATGACTAGGGCTTGGTCAACTGTTCTGAAACTCGACATAGGGACAAAAGGCTTGATTGTAAGGAGATGTGCAAGTTCGCTAGTCGTCTTGGCGATGTAGGTTTTGAAAATCCTACCTGTAACTTATCTACTTGGTCAAAGGTATTCCTTCTGACTGATGATCCTCTTGTCCGAGGGAATGTGAATGTTTCCACTCTGATGTTTATCTAATAAAAGCATTGCACAGTTTTAAACCATCACGTGCATGCTATTTGGTCAGGTGCCTATTGTCTTGAGACTGTAACGGAGGTGCTTCAAGTGCAAAAGTGTTTTTCCATTGGGCAGTTCAAATATTCCATATTTGATTGCACATTGTTGATCAAGACCCTTTGAGTGCATGGAGCTGCATTTAAATGGAAAACCGATTGATGTGTCCCAGACTAGGGCCCGAAAATGAAATGGAATATTGATTGATCTCTGTTCAGTAGAGCAGTTTGCCTTATTTGGGATTGATCTGTTGTTTGACCGGTGACTACTGACATTCGAGTATGTGGTTTTGTGACTAGTGAAGAATGTCATTGAGTATTTCTAATGAGAGCAGACAGGAGAGTAGAGCATGTCCCTGAATGTGCCGACCAAATTAAAAGGTCTGTACGTTATGCCTATGGGAAATGTTGAATTTTTTCTTTACACTTAAAAAAAATAAAAGTGAAAGGAATTCTGTTCTCAGGGCTTTAGGACTTCATAATTGCAGTGTATAAAACAAACAACTTGCATTCAGACTGGGGATACATAACACTCAGTTATCTTGTGGTAGATCAGAAACCGGAGACGTACAAGATAGCATTACGGTTGAAGATCTGCCACACCCAGGTCTAGGATTCTTGGCCCTACTCTATGAAAAAAATGTTTAAACGGGTGCTTGTCAGGATGTCCTTTACAAAACAAAGTGCTCAGTCCAGAATCTTAAACTTACCTGAATTGCGACCCTACCACTATAAAAGAAACGGACAACAATGGTGCACTTGGGCCTTGGGGCCTTGGCCCAAGAAAACTAATGGCAGTTGGCTACTTAACCCACGTGAAATGTTTGTCCTGGGTCCCCCCCTCTCCAACTGTTTTCCTTGTAATCTTTCCTAAGAAAGTTCCTGGTGTTCTCACCTGCTAGGCCGTTCTTGGTCTTTTACCCCCCCCCCTACCCCGCCCACCTTGGGTTTCAGTTCCTTTCACCACACTGTGCAGTCTGGTTTTGGTTGCTTCGCCTTGGTGTCTGATGTCTCGCCCCACTTCGCCCCACCTTGGGCTTTGGTTTCTCTTGCCCCGCCTTGGGGGTCTCTGCTCACTCGACACGTATTGGGGTTTGGTTTCTTTCAACCTGTCTTGGGGTCTCTGGTCTCTCACCCTGCATTAGTGTTTGTTTTTTCTCACCCTGCCTTGGGGTTTGGTTTCTCTCACCCAACGTCAGGGTCTCTTGTCTCTCACCCCAGTTCCTTTTCCCACACCTTGGGGTCTGGTTTTGGTTGTGCTGCCTTGGTGTTTCAGGTCTCTCTGCCCCTCCTCCCCCTTGGGCTTTGGTTTCTCTCACTCCATTTTAGGGGTTCTCTGGTGACTCGCCCCACCTTGGGGCTTGGTTTCTCTCACCCGACTTGGTCTCTAAACCCTGGGGCTTGGTTTCTCTCACCCCCACCCTGGGGTCTTTGGCCTCTCACCCTGGCTTGAGTTTTGGTTTCTGTTGCCCAGGCTTGGTGCCCCGTGTTGCTCCTCTGGGCTGAGCGTTTCTGGCTCCTGCTCTGGCAGGGCTGTGAGCATTCTGTAGGCTCGTCTGCAGTCCCATTCGCCATGCCTGGCATATGCTCTTCCTGCCACACCTCCCAGGAGAAAACCCTGCATTTCTCAAGCTTCTCTTCTCCCCATTTCCAATGCTGATTGGTTCTTTATCTCTCCCTCTGTAAGGGGGTGGGCTGTTCCAGCGAGCCCCCCCCCCATTCCAGGCGAATGCTATGCAAACAGTGGGTGGGAAACCAAACCAGCCGTTCTTACAGTGTTTTAAGTCTTCCCACAGTTTAAGTCTCATAGACCCAACAAAGACATTGGAGTCGTTAGAATAAGGGGGATTACTGATGTCCCTTTCGGGGCCTCTCCTGCCCTCAAAGGGAGTTTTGGGGGGAGGGGGGAGTCACCCTCAGTGGGATCCTGCTTTTACTGCCCATAGGGGGTGTTAAGCTTAGCAGACTCACCTCCCAAGTCCCAAAGTGGTGGATCCCCCTGGGGAGAGGGTACACATTCCCTGGATTCATGACACTCTTCAGAGTTAAAGAAAGACGGCTGCTGGGAAGGGAGCAACCCTGTTCCCCCCCCTCCCCAAGGTGCTTTAGATTAAGGCAAGCAGCATTTGAAACGCTATGATTGGGCAGGGGGCAGTGGTATGATCCCACCCCAGTATAATCAACCCACATAGTATAGCCCAAGGTGCGAGCAAGACTGCCATTTTGTGTAGATATTAGTCAATTCTGTGTAAGATGTTAGTAACCATAGTTTGTAGACAAGACCTGTGCTGTGAATGCGGCATTTCATGCACTAGGCCCTCGTTGTGAGACGAGGAAAATCTCCTGTCATGCCCGAGCTCCCGTGAGGCCAACCCACACCCCCAACCACCATTAAGTTAATTTGTTGTTCTAACAGTGTTGCAAAGATGTTTTTTATCCACAAGGAATGTGCCCTACAAGGCCGTGATCATAGACCGGCGCCTAGTGTGCATGTTATCTCACACTGGCCAAAGCATGTCCCGGCCCATCCCAAGATGACCACGAGTTAGAGCCCATATAACTGACCAAACCGCAAGATCCCTGAATTCCGTGGCCCCAGGTGCCCTTTGACCACCAACCCCAAAGTAACACGTCCTGAAATGTTCAAAGAGGACAGACGGCGCATGTCTTTCAGTGACAATCGTATGATTTGTATTGCGAGGTGCTGTGAGGGATAGATTATTATATTTCAAAATGAGGGTGGAGACTGAAGGGAGTGAATGAAATGTTTGTGTGAAGGTTAGAGTGCCCCGGTACCTCCTTTGTGTCAGTCTTCAGGCCTGCCAGGTTCACAGTATAAATGATAAAGTAGGATTGTGTTAGGAGTGTAGTTCATTTGTCTGACCTTCGTTGGTGAGAAGATGGTCTCCACAGCGCCCACTTTATGAAGATGGATGGATGGACTCGGCTGAAACCAATGACCTGGCATCCCTTATGGGGCAGGCGGATGTTGTATAGGTGCACAACAACCAGCCGTGCAGGTTTTAACTGTATATATTTCATCACTATGACGATGTTGCTTTTTAAGCCTTTGCTTGTACCTTCGTTTGGCAGAATGTTCTTAGCAGCTGTTGCTTTATATGCGTGTGAGAGTAACACTGGTTATCCTTACAAAATCGACTTGGGCCTTTCTTCCATAGTGGTTTGTATTCTCTCTGGTGTGGGCGTTCGGAGACTTGGCTTCCCGGCTTCCCTTGGTTTGTATGGAATACTATTTCTGCTGCTTGAAAAGCAAATATTCATTTGGCTTCCTTCTTTTTAAGTGTCAATTCTCAATCTCCTCTTTTGTGGCCTTCTGTATCTTCATGTCTCAAGGTACATTTGAAAGAGCTATAAAATTATGTTTATGAAAATAAATGTGAAACAAACTATATTGCACTAAATAATTGTGCAAAGAGATAAATGGCAAACCAATGAAATCAAAATTGGTCACTAGCAGAGAGTCTTGAAAATTGTTTTGGCACTTAGTGCAGTAAAAATTAAGAGAAATTGTGATTTGAAGTTGAATTTCGGGTACAATTGTGTGTGTTTTGATTTACCCTACAGTACGAGGTTCCCTTCTTCATTGTTGTTATGCAATAAGCAAGTCAATTACCCAAATAAAGTGGCGTACAATCAAATATATGAAACCACACATTTCAAATTATGTATGATGCTCCACACTGTAAAAATATAGAGGTGAAACCTTTAGATCCATATTCAGTTTGTTGTATCACCCTCTACCTTCTGACACACCACACATGGAGACTTAATTCTCTCCTTCACAAAGGCTTGTATGAAAATGCTTTAGTGTTCTGGTACTGCAATATTGGCTGGGAGGGCTGTTTGTAATATCGCCCCCAACTGCATTTGATGAATAATCGCCATGATCACAGATAGTAGGTGTCTCTATTCTCATATACGGTCTCATGATAATCCCCACGTCTCAGCATCCAGGGTGTCTATAGTGCCGTTTCTGAGGACATGGACCAAAATAATCAAGCAAAACAAAGGGTGCTTGACAAACCCTACCATACCCAGAAAGCCATGTAATCCAATGTAAAAAGGCCGCTATCCTAGAAACTAAATGAAAAGCCCCACTCATCAGCAGAATTCTGCCAATGGTCTGTCATCTTCAGTTGAGATTTACTAAGTTCCCATTACTCCTGCAGTCTTTCCCCTTAGCAGGGCTGCCATGCCCAAATTACTCATCCTGCAAGCTGAGCAGAAGGAAATGATTAATGATAAATATTTGTATCACAAGCATGGTGTTACGCTCACCTGGCTCCCACAGAGGCGTCGGTCTGAACTGGACAGCTGCGGTCTCCACCAATGTGACGCGTAGGGCCGAGATGACGGACTGGACTGGCCCACCTAGCTTTGTTTGCTTGGCCCTTAGGAATATTCTTCTGTAAATGGAAAAAGGGAATTAACCACCCGTGGGGTTGAGCATAAATCCCTCACACCCCGCTGTTCTTCCCACAGATCACCTTTGATGTCCCCTCTTATAGTCTCACCTGATGGTTTGAAAAGATGAGCTCTCCATCCTGCATTGAGCGCAGGGGCGCGTTGAGAACCAGTTGCTTCACTGGCTCGAAGGAATTGGTGAGTTCCAGAACAATATTTACTCCGAAAAGTATGTAGTTCGTAGGAGTTCACAAGTCTGACTTTCACTCTTGTCCGATTCCTTACAGTTTGCAGCTTGACCCCAGCAAAGAGTTCCTCGTGGTAGCTGACGAAGTTCAGATAAGGAGTTGGCTTATCCTACAAAGTTCAATAAAATAAGGCCAGAATGTAACCTGTGGCTTGCTCCCTTATTCAGGTGTGGAGAGAAAATATGTAGTTCGGGGAATAATGCCTCCAGCGGTAAAATTAGGTAATTCTATTGTGGTGAGAAGAGTTCCTCTTGTTTGTCCCTTCATCTCACCTTGTTGTCCTTTTGTTCCCCTTAGGGGCCGGGGTACGGCGAGGATGCAATGGATACTGCGCCGATCCGTGAAGAGGAATAGTACCCCCGGCGGTAATCAGGTAAGTCTATGGGAGTAGTTACTATTGCCTCTGTTTATTCCCTTGGCTCACCTTTGCTGTTCTTGTGTTCCCCTTAGGTGCCAGAGTGCAGCAGGAACGTGCAGAAGGATGCAGTGGATCGTGAGGATGCTGCGAAGGCCGGTGAGTTCAGTGCAGCGCTGCAGCAGGCGAGGTGGCACGCGTAAAATGCTTCTTTCTTCCAGCTCGAAGGCGCGGTGGATCTGGAATTCAGGTAAGGATCGAAGGTTTTGCTCTTATTCTAACCTCTTCTCCTTCTGTTCCTCCCTTTTTCTAGGAGCTGCAGACTCGAGGCGGGCGTGCCAGAAGACTGGATGCAGGCTTGCAGACACGGTGAGCGTTACGCTGCTGGATGCAGAATAATGCGAAGCGTTGTGCTGCTCTTCGGGCGTGGTTTAAATAGCCTGCAAAGTAGTCCCATGTAAGTATTCCTCCCCAGCCCCAACCGAGTAAAAAAATAGTCCCTAGGTAAAATAATTTGGCTTGGAGCTCTGCAGCATGGTCTGCATCAGGTAAGCTTGCAGCATGGTCTGCAACAGGTAAGTTCTACTCTATGAGCCTGGCGCCTATGGCTGACTCTCCATATGAGCCTGGCGCCATAGGCGCCAGGACCGCATCCAAACAGCCCCTAGCAGGGGTTTTTGGGCTTGCTCAAAATAACTTGATGCCTGCTTCCAGGGTTGCTGGACCTGATCTGGTTCCCTGGGGGTAGGCATCATGACAGCACTCCCCCCCCCCCCCCCCCCCCCAGGCCCCTCCTAAAGTCGTTCTTACCAGTGGTTTTGGTTTGTCTGGGAAATTTCGGTGGAATCTTTTCACCAATCGAGATACATGCACGTGGTCACTAGGTTCCCAAGACCTTTCCTGTGGTCCGTAACCCTTCCAGTAGATTAAATAAAAAAGTATTGACTTCACCATCTTGGAGTCCAGGATGTTCTTAACTTCAAATTCGGGTTCCCCGTCTAAAAGGATGGGGTCTGGTGGCTTGGTGCCCATATAGGGTATAAAGGGGGCTTTGTCCAGTTCCAGAATGTACTGAATTATTGTATGCATATTCAGTGATCCAAAGAATGTCCTTCCAATTACTCTGTCTGATGTAACATAGAACGCAGGTATTGTTCAAGAGTCTGGTTGGTCCTCTCTGTTTGACCATCGGTCTGGGGGTGGTGACTGGTTGATAATCTCACGTCGATTTGTGCCAATTGACAACATTTCTTCCAGAAATATGAAATGAATTGACTGCCCCGGTCAGAGACCAACATGGACGGAAATCCATGTATGCAAACAATGTTTTCGAGGAATTCTTTGGCCAGGATTGAGGCTGAAGGTAGTCCTTTTAAAGGGATAAAGTGGGCCATCTTGGAAAAAAGATCCACAATAACTAGAATGGTGTTAAACCCATTACAAGGAGGTAGATCGGTAATAAAGTCTAACGATAAGGTGTGCCATGGTGTAGGCGGAATGTCTAAAGGTTGTAAGAGTCCAGCTGTTTTTTTTCTTTTGACTTTTGTTTTGGGCGCAAATGCTACAAGACATCACAAAAGATTTAATATCCTTTCGCCAGGTGGGCCACCAGAATTGTCTTTTCATTTTAGCTTCAGTTTTTGCAATACCTGGGTGCCCCCTCCATTAGGGTATCATGATAACGGGAAATGACTAGCTCTTGTAGTTCCTTGTGTGGCAGAAATAGCCACCCTTGGTAATAAGGCAGATCATTGGTGACAGAGTAGTCCAGGCCTTTCTTTACCCAGTCCTGCAGGGCTGTAGGATCAAAGAGTTGCTGGATCTTTACCTGAATGTCCTCTAGTGTCTGTAGAGTAGTCATGCCAAGAATCCTTTGTTCGGAAATTATAGGTACTGGTCCTGGGTTCACTTCTGTCTTTCCCATCTCTGTTCGGGATAAGGCGTCTGCTTTACCATTCTTACAACCTGGTCGATAGGTTATCACGAAATTGAACTCGGCAAAGAACAATGCCCATCGGAGTTGACGTGACGATTTTGCCTGGGCTGTTTTTAAATACTGTAAGTTCCGGTGATCACAGTAATGGTATGCCTGGCACTGAGAAGATAGTGCCGCCAAGCCTTGAAGGCGGATTTAATGGCTAATAACTCCTTGTCGGTAACTGCATAGTTTAACTCGGGTGCCGAAAACTTTCTGGACCAAAATGCTACTGGGTGAAGCTGGCCAGTTTCAGGGTCCTTTTGAGACAGGACAGCTCCCATGGCTAGACTGGATGCATCAGTTTCCACTTTGTATGGAAGTTCAGGGCGCGGGTGCTTTAACACAGGTGCAGACGTGAATTTCGCTTTCAGTTCTTGGAAGGCATTTTCAGCTTCTTGAGTCCACATAAAGCGTTTATTTTTTCGCAAGAGTGCTGTGATGGGATGTACGACATGTGAAAAATCTGGGATGAATCTGCGGTAGAAATTGGCAAAGCCGAGCATGCTTTGTACTCCTTTAAATGAACTTGGTGATGGCCACTTAAGGATTGCGTCCACCTTTCGTGAGTCCATTCAGACTCCCTTTGGGGTCAGGATAAACCCAAGGAATTCAACTTCTGTGGCATGAAAAACACATTTTTCTAGTTTTGCATATAGTTTGTGCTGGCACAATTTCTCAAGGACTGCTCGGATGTGCTTCACGTGGTCAGATTCTGAAGAGGAGTATACTAGAATATCATCGATATACACGACAACACAAACGTCAATGAGTTCACGAAGGACATCGTTCATGAAGTATTGGAAGGCTGCTGGTGCATTGCACAACCCGAAAGACATCACCTGGTATTCGAATAACCCATACTTAGTGTGGAAAGCAGTCTTCCATTTGTCACCCTCTTTTACACGTACCAGATGATATGCCCCCCGGAGATCTAATTTAGTGTATATACAAGCGTCCTTCACTTGGTCTAGTAGTTCAGGGATCAGAGGCAACGGGTATCGGTTCTTAACAGTTATCTGGTTCAATGCGTGGTAGTCTATGCACGTTCTGAGGTCACCTTCCTTTTTGGGTA
The DNA here is from genome assembly GCF_040938575.1 of Ambystoma mexicanum. Lineage (NCBI taxonomy): Eukaryota > Metazoa > Chordata > Amphibia > Caudata > Ambystomatidae > Ambystoma > Ambystoma mexicanum. Next base: position 312,339,517 of record NC_090928.1, read on the forward strand.
CGAAGAACAAAGCTGAAGATGCAGGGGACTTGGATGGGCGAATAAAGCCATTGGCAAGGTACTGGTCTAAGTATTGTTGGAGGTGAAGGTTCTCCGGTTCCGTAAGGGCATAGATCCTGCTACAAGGGGGTTGTGCACCGGGTATGAGATCGATTTGACAATCGTACGATCTGTGAGGAGGTAAGGTGTTTGCCTGTTCCTTTTGGAAGACATCCTGGAATTCTTGGTATTCTGGAGGTAGTTGCATGACTGCTGTGGTTACTGTGGCCAGGCCTGCGTTCTGATTTTTCTTTGGGTAACAGGTTTGTGCACAATCCGGGAAGGTTATTCTCTTCTCTCGCCAATCAATACAAGGATTATGTGTTTCCAACCAAGGTATCCCCAGTATTATTTGGAACTGTGGGGCTTTGATTAGATCACACAATAGTCTCTCGATGCCCATCCTGACCCAATAGTGTCATCTCTGCGGTGGAATGAGTTACAGGCCCAGAGGCAATTTCAGTTCCATCGACTGTGGTGATGACATCTGAGGTGTTTTTTTGGCAGAGAGGTAGATTCATCCTGGAAGCCAATTCATAGTCCACATAGCTTCCTATGGCCCCGCTATCAATGTATGCCCTTACTGCGTGCATACGCGATGGCTGCCCTGGATCTACAAGGACCATTGGTATGATGAAATGCGCGGTCTGAGTATCCTTCTTCAAGCTCGGCAAGCGGACCTCTACGCTTGTCGGGCGTGGTCGTTTCCCTAGTCTGACTCCATATGGCTTTTATCAGCAGCTCCTGCCACCTTCTTGGGTGGTTTTACAGGTCAATCCCGTAGAAAATGTCCAGAAGTTCCACAATATAGACACAATTGCATTTGCCGTCTCCTTTCTCTTTCCTTCTGGGTTAAGGGCCCTTTAACTCCTCTGATTTGCATGGGTTCTGAAGCATCTGCTCCTTTGGGGTTAGCGTGGGTTTTGACCAACACCCGATTCTCAAACTTGGCTCGATCAGCCTTTCTGTTCTGAAGTCTGTGATCTAACTGGACCACTAAGTCTATATATTCAGCGCAGTCTTGAGGTGGGTTTACGACTTGAGCCAAGACATCCTTGAGTTCTCCTCAAAGCCCTCGATGAAATAACGTGATTCGTTTTACCTCAGGCCATCCAGTTTCCACTATTAACCTATCAAAGGTCGCGATGTACGATAGAAGGTCCTGGTTACCCTGTCGTAGGGACAAAAGTTTGTTTTCCAGGGCCTGTCCTTGGGAGTGCCGGGCAAATAGTCTTTCCATGCTAGATTGAAAGCCCTGAAAACCCCGAAGAATTGGGTCATCCTGAGTAACTAGTGGAATTGACCAATCCGCTGCACTGCCGCTGAGATATGACAATACAAAGGCTACCTTGGCTTGATCGTTTGGTAAGGCTCCAGGTCTGCATAAAAAGTGCAAGCGGCATTGGTTCATAAACATGGCGAACCTTTTGGGATCTCCGGCAAAGCGTTCGGGTGGGGCTAATGGAATATTTCCTGGTAGGTTTATTTGCACAGGGTTACTCGAAAACACAGGAGCTGGATTTCCCCCGGAACCATGTAGGGGTGCTTGTCCAGCCTGGCTTTACAATAGTTGCCTAGCAAGGTCATCAGTTCGCTCCTTTGACAAAATCTGTTCTCTCCCAAGAGCATTGGTTTCTTGACGGGAGGAATGCACTTCAGCCCTCAGTTCCCCTAGTAATAGGGCTAATTGGTCAGTCTCTGAGGTATCCATAAGGCCCGGGTGGGAATTTGTGGGTAGGCTTCACATTCTGTTACGCTCTCCTGGCTCACACAGAGGTGTCGGTCTGAACTGGACAGCTGCGGTCTCCACCAATGTGACGCATAGGGCCGAGATGACGGACTGGACTGGCCCACGTAGCTTTGTTTGCTTGGCCTGTAGGAATATTCTTCAGTTAATGGAGAAAGGGAATTAACCACCCGTGGGGTTGAGCGTAAATCCCCCACCCCCGCTGTTCTTCACACAGATCACCTTTGATGTCCCCTCCTATAGTCTCACCTGATGGTTTGAAAAGATGAGCTCTCCATCCTGCATTGAGCGCAGGGGCACGTTGATAATCAGTTGCTTCACTGGCTCGCAACACTTGAGTCTGATGGGACTCTTTTTTTGACAACACGACAACAGAGTCGCGTTTGTACTCTGATGATAGTATATCAAACAATCTTTAATGCCCAGATTTGAAAAAGGCACATTTAGGGTGCCGAAACACGTGTCATCTATATGGGCTACCAATAAATATATGATGAACTAAGAACAATTGGTTTTGTTTTGATACTTGAACTCCACTGTGGCGCAGTAATAGATGGGTGCAGAAATCTTTTTCCACTTTGCACGCACCATTGCAACACTGTAATACTGTTATGTTGCATCAAGTCGCGGAGGTCCAAGAGTGACTGTACAAAAGGTTCCCAGAGCTTGATTAATTCTTATCTAAGACGGGCCATGGGCAGGCTTTGGGGAAGGATTAGGATATTTTTCCATAATTTACCGTCTGTTCTAGTCCAATTGAATTCTCTATTTTTTGGACTAGAATCTTGATCATAAATTAAGGAAGGGATAACTTTGCCAATGTATAATTCGATTAGAGGTACCAGAGAGAACTCTTAATAATCATGCTTCAATTTCTTCATTTGGCAATTTAATTGGAGTAATTTGGCTTCAATGGTTGTCTTTGTGTGTGTATCTTGGATGGAAAAGATCTCAGCCTAAACCCCAAATATGTGACTTTGCTGGCTACTGTTATTGTGTTGCCAGAGAGTCTCTAATAAAATGGGTGGAGGGGTCTTTTTTTAATGGTTGTTTAAAGACCAGGATTTTTGACTTGGAGGGGTTTATATTTAGGTCATTGGTGCTTGCATACTCCTCCAAGTCAACCAGCTGGTGCTGGAGGCGTACAGGGATCTAGTCAAGCAACACAATGTTGTCTGCATAGGCCAACCAGTTTATCCACTCTGAACCGATCTGGGGGCTTGTCAGTCTGCACGTGTGCAGGCAGCAAGCCAGGTCTGCCAAATAGAGATTGAAGAGGTAAGTATGCAACTCTGCCTCACACCTCGCTCAGTGGCAATTTGAGCAGACAGATTCCCATGTACATCTAATCTTACCTGCAAGTGAGATAGTTCATGGAGCACCACCACAACAGGTAAGAGGGATGGTGGTATGCCCCACTGTTTAGTTTTAAACCTAGTTGTGCTCTATTCACTTTATCGGAAACCTGTTCTACCAAACCCTGAACAAAGAGGAACCTCCCTTCCTCATTGATGGGTTAGAGACAATACTCCTGATCAGACCATTTAGTGAATTTGATGGTCCACTGCAAAAGACTATTTGGTGTTTTGATGGTATTCTTTCTTTCTTTATTTTTTGGCCCATTGTTCTAGTTTTTTTAAGACTATGCCTGCAAAAATATTGCTAACTGCATCAAGGAGGGAGATCTGACGATAGTTCATCGGATCGGCCCAATATTCTTTATTGTATATCGGAATTATTATGGCCCCATTCCATGACTCTGGTATGGCCTTTGTTGAATAAGTGGAACAGTGTGTAAGACCATAATGAAGTGTTTGACTTCAATATTTAGTTGGAGAGCCCATTGGGACCTGCTGCTCTAGAGCTGGATTTTTTATTTTTTTGTATTAGTTCTGTTATGTCTTGTGAGATGGTTAACTCCCATTTTACTGTGTCTATGAACATGACCTTTTGAGGGAAATGTACAGATTTAGCCGCCTGAGGTGCCAGTCCAATTGACCAGAACTCCCCAGCTGATCCAATTCCGCCAGAAGTGCCCTGCTGCCTGTAGAGCCGATCTGTGATGACCAGAACCTGATGGTCCAATCTTAATTTACAGTAGACTGTATGTATAAACAGGAAACATACTAACCCATAGTATATTTGCATTGTCCTATCCCTATCTCTCAACCTATCCCATCTTTAACTTAAGGACCTCTAATATTGTCAGAACCATTCTTGCAACCCTGTTTGTAATCCTTAGTGTTAGCGCTGATTTCTTACATTTGTTTTACTAGACCATAAGCCATTAGTGATTTGGGTTAAATAAAGTAATTCCAATAAAAGAAAAACGGAGTATCCGCCACGTGAAGGGTTACAATCGGCCGTGCGTAACTGTGGAGATTCCCGGTTGGCATTCTCCTATTTCTTAGCATTAATATAGTTTCAATAAAACCAATCTGTCATATTTAAAACCGATTTTCTGTTTTTCTCTGTTCATTTTTCTCAAAAATGCCTCTCGTTCAAACTTGCGTAACTTCTTCATTTTATAGCTAGACTTAATTTCAACTCTGAGTTAAACCTAAGACTCTTAGCTACATCCACAACCTGCATCCCTAAACAGTGTCTTTGACCCGTTTTAATTAAAAATTTCATAGTGAAATATAGGCGCGAAATTCACATTTTTGCAAAAGTTTTACACGTGTGTTTTCCCATTCAAAGTATTCCCAACCCCCCATTCTGATCTAAAGTGTGTTCTGTTGCTCATATTGTAGCTTGTTTGTTAGGACCTGTTCAGTGTTGCTCTCATAGGAATGTATATCAATATTAAGGATTTTTGCACACTTCTCATTGTTTCACACAGCCTTTTTCAACTGTCATTTTAAAAGTGTAAAAGTTCCAAAAACGCTTTTCTCTCTTGTTTGGGGAGGGAAGATTGTGTTCAAACCCTATACATTGTTCTTCTATTCCTGAATACCTCCTGCCTACTTACACCTTTGTAGAAGGGGAGGGGTGGGGGGGCTTACGATTTTGAGAAGGTTGTGATATGAGTGGTATATCACTCAGAATATTGAGCCTATAGACAAAATAAATATTTCATTTGCGCACTACATGCGAGGCTGAGACCAGGTTGTATTGCCTGATTGAAATCCTTAACAGTGTTCTCCAGTAAACCGGTTCATGGAATGCCAACATTCAGGTAAGCTGTATTTCAGGGGGCCCTCAGGGTGTAGGATGCCAAGCGTTCAAAAGCGTACTGTTTTGTGTCTCTTTTCAGTTGTGGAGTCCCGCAACACGAGTGCGGCAAGACTGGAGAGTCCCTGGGAGAACTGCGATTGAAACAAGGTGATCCGTGTGAGTATGGGAGCCGGCGGAACTCAAGAGAAGCTGACGGGATGCTGAAGATCCGGAATCAGGTGCGTAACAGCAGTGGCAAGAATCAAAATCTTAAGAATCCTCTTGCATGTGGAATTGGATACACAGCAAGCGTTACATCACTTGCGTTCAGAAGGGAAAAAATGCTAAGCACTGGGTGTGGACCAGGGTGGGGTTTTTATAGCCCTGGGCTGCACCCTTCCACTAGACCATCAACGATTCTGGAAGTATGAGCTACTTGGGGGCCATCTTGGTTCCTGTATTGAGTCCCGACTTAGCGGCCATCTTGGCGGGGGCTCTGACCATGTGCAAAGAGCTGCCATCTCCAGCCAGCAACCCTAATTGTCCATTGCTTACCAGAATCACTACAGCTACCACTGCAGTTGCGTGAGTGCGTGCTAGGGATCATGACACTTCGGTGTGATTCAACATCTCAGGAAAAGGACCCAGTGAGCATATCATGATCACTGACGCCTTTCACTTTTGCTTGGAATTTAGTACATTCAAACATGTCTTTTGACAAAAATAGTCAATCAATGAACCCTATGAACCTTGAGTCAAGTTGGTGTAGGGGGGGACATCGCCCTCAGTGTTTCCATTAGCCAAGTATACATTCCAGTCAGGAAAGATAGCCAATGCTTTCCATTGGGTGTGGGTTTCGTGATCGTATTATATTTTACAGTTGAATGGATGCATTGGGAGTTCAGGTCGCCTATCAAGATAATGCTCGCTGCGAGTGAGTTAATCTCCCAATGATATTAGGATGTCCATGAGGGAGGAGTTAGAGGGGTACCAGTAAGTGTCCATTACCACTAAAATGCCTGCGTCATTGACACTCTTCAATTGAGTTTTTGCGACCATTATACCAGAGACATCACTGCAAATTAATTCAATTGAAGACATGATGGAGTTCCGCAGTGCAATTAAAAGGCAACCATCAGGTCTTCCCTTGTTTTGATACTGTGCAGGCTGATTCATAATTGTGAATCCATCGCCATTTAAACCACAGACTAACCATGTATCTTGGATGGCTATTATGTCATAGGTGTTAAGTCTAATTTCTGATATCTTTGTTCTTGAAAGAACTGGAGCCCCTCATATTTCACTCAATCAATTTAATTTCCTGTGTGACTAGAGAGATTCCTCAGACAACCAAATTTTCTGAAAAACGTGCAAGATTATTTCTGGCACAAGTGATCAGACATTTGGTTTTTGATCTGTACAGTTTGCTCGTGTGGTGACTCTTTTCTCTGGGTTCGGGTTGTGGGGATCAATAGAACTTGATGATCGTCTAGGCTTGTTGGTGGTTGAGTAAAGTTACTGTATGTGCTTTTTATATTGTCATTTAGAGGCTCAGCTGATACCTCCATCTTTTTTCTGGCAGACCTTGGCTGATAGAATGGCATTGGCTCCTAGTCTTGCCTTCAATCCCATTTCCACGATGTGTCTATTGGGCTAATTGGGAAAGAAAACATATTCGATGTCAGTGGAACCAAAAAGGAATAGATCATTCACTTCATGCAAAGGTTTCGTTTTTTTCGTCCCATTTATATCTCCCATCCATAGTTTAGGGATTTCAAAAGGGTGAGATGGCTGAGCGGAGTGTTCCATACTGAATTCAGGCACTTCTTAACACGCTCTCAAAGAAAAAGCTGAGTTTTCAATTGACAGCACAGACCCTTGACTGCAAGTTTCTGTGTGGGATGGGGTTCCTCTGCCAACTGTTTGTGTGCAGGTTACCTTTCGCTGACTTAATAGTACATCCACTGCTTGCGTCATGCTGTTTCTGGAGTGAGAGATTTCATCGGAGTTTGCCTGTGGCGCACCTGAAGGGAGTTTTGTTTTGCACAGCTCCCCAATGAAATATTGGAGCCAATTTTAATGCTGCTTAGGGTCTGTCTGTTTCAATACCCACACTTCTTTTTGAGAGAGGTTGAGTTCTTGCAGCTAGTTGTAATTCTTGGGTGAGCAATTTCACTCTGTGATTTACAGATTCTGCAGACCTTTGAGAGACTATCCATTGGCTCCGTAAATCAGCCAGTGCTTGTGTTTGTTGATTAATTACTATTTTAGTTCAACTAAATTGTTGCTGAGAAGGCCATTAACTGTGGTATTTAGAACGACCAAGGAACTTTCACTTTTGCATACTTTTTGTCAGTTACATTAATAGGCCTGTATGTGTCTGCACCTCGCAGCTTAGTAATTAGAATACATTTACTAAAGAGTTTAGGACAACATTTAAAGCTGTTAGAGCTGCTTCACTCTCTTGACTGTGAATCGGCCGGGGGCCTTTGTTCGTGCCTAATAACTCGTGACTTGAAATGTCTGCGACTACTTGGGCATCCATTTAAGGCTGGTAGCTGAGCCAATATTGAGGATAGAGCAGTCGTTCGTGAGGCCTGAAGAACAATGGAATCATTTGATTCTTCTGTGTTCGTTGGAAAAGATGGCGTTGGATTGACTCCACTTAAGAAGCTGTGATATGCAACAGTTATCGGATTTACCAATTACGAGTCCATATGGTCCAGGCTACTACATCTTCTTGGTAAGAAGTCTGTGATGTTTTTTTTTTCCATTGTGGTGGCGATTAATGTGTATTCTAGGCCCCTGACTTGAGCCATCCTTGAGCACAGGATGTTGAGAGATGAACCACGTGCCCCCTCCAGATTAGTATGCTCACTGATGTTAAGGATGTTGGGTTGTTGGAAGACACTAGTGGACTGTACTGAACAACCTACCCTTTGTGGACTGACAATGGGTTTAAGGTGACTTTTTATGAGTCTGTCACTAGGGGTTGGATCATCTGGTTCAGGTGCCCTTAGATCGTCATCCAGCAGTGCATTATGCAGATAGTAGCTGCATGACATAGTGAGAGAGCTTGTGGTGAGTTGTAAAAAGCACATTCTTTTATGGTGAAACATTTTGTATTGTGCAGCAAGCAAGTCAGGCCACCCAAACGCTGAAGGTGGATTGCACGTGCAGTTGAGACTGGCTCAAAGCACTGGCAGCCCTCAGTCCCAAAAATGAAAGAAGTGGTTGGCTCAAAGGTTTAAGAGCCCACAGTTACCGGCCAGCAAGAGAGAGAGCAAGACTTGGGCCTCATTACATGAATTGTGGTAAAAAGTAATCACTGGCATGGTTGTACTAACGCATCCGAGTTGCCTCGACGCCGCAAATGGCAGACAACGACGAGAGCGCGTGCACGCGCATATCTCCATGCCGGTAATGGCTGCACCGCCAGGCCATTAAAAACCCCCAAACCCCTGATAGCGGCATCACGAAACCCGCTGATACTGCCTCCGCCCAGGAGCACCCCCTAAATAACGGACCTGGTAATACCATTGCGCCGGAACGGGAAATGCGCCGGCGGCCATCATTAAAAACACAATCCATCGCAATCCTCCAAACAAAGTACTTGTACCGCCTAGAGAACACCCTGAGTCTGTCACTAGGGGTTGGATCACCTCAGAATGGCAAAAGCTACCAGGAAAGGCGCCCCCCAGCTGCGCAAGAAGAGATTTTCCTATGACGAGCTGAACATGTTGGCCAACGCATTAGTTGGGCACGCTGACAAAGTGTTTGCTGCAGACTTAAGGCGTCCAGCCCAACTCCGCAAGAAAGACATTTGGGAGGAAGTGGCCAGGAAGGTCACTGCGGTCAGCACCACCACCCGCACTGTCAAAGAAGCGGTGGAACGATCTACATCTCTGCGTCAGAAATATTACGTCAGCCAACCGCAGGCAGGGTCTGGCAACAGGCGGCGGGGACCACTCTCCCACAAAACTCACAAGGTGGGAGGAAACCTGCAGCACCACCATAAGCATGGAGGGAATTGAGGGATTCGGAGATGTGGAGTTGGGAGTACCGTCACCGGCAGATGGAGGTGAGTGTCCCCACAAACCACAGATAACCGAAGTCTAACTAATGTGATAGTGAAGTTAAGGCAATGCATGCCCCATCATACACTCATTTACATATCCACGTCCAGATGGCGGGCCAAACACTGTCACATTGATGTGCATGCTGCATGCCAATTCCATAACCAATAGACACCCAACACACACAAAACGGCATGTATCAAACATCACGCAAACTGCAATACAACGGTAGGCCCCACAGCAGACATCAGCGCTATAATGCGAGTACCCGACGTATGCCAATATGGCCCCACCCCTGTCCGCCACAACTACAAGAATGCAATGCATCAAATGTGAACAACTGCACTAACACCAATGTATGAATCATGCAGGTACCACCATCACTGATGCCCTGCCTCTCTTGGTCCTGCACAGTCATGGATGCTGACGGTGACGGACAGGTTGCTGCCGCACAGGCCAGGACACACGTCAAGGAATCCAGCCCCAGGGATGATGGCACCAGGGCATCAACCTCTAGGGCAATATCGATGCCCAAACTGCCCCACACAGCAGCACCACCAACACAGGGCTGGCCACAGGACAGCCAAACACCAGCCAAGTCACCAGCTGATGAAACTGCTACACAGGACTTTTCCACTGTGGTGGAAGCAGAGGTGGACGGACACAGTCTGCTGCCTCCAGCTCCATTGGGGAGGCAGCTGCCTGAGCCCCGCATAGCAGTACTGACGGAGTGTGCCAAGGGGATGACTACTCAGACAGGGATGCCAATCTCTATGGGGATGGCGCACATATGCCAAGCCCCCAGCGCACCCCTCAGCACCAGTCCGGAGGACAGGGAAGTCCAGATCTTTAGTCCCCATCAGAGGACATCCCTGCATTTGGCGTCCTTGCAAGTGCCCCGTCCACCTCCACAGCCATCTGTGACATGGACGGCCGCATGACGAGAATGGAGGGCCGCCAGGAGCAGATGACCGAGCTGGTCAAGCAGTACGTCGCAGAGGCAGAATTGACCCGCCACGAACTCTGTGAAAGCAATGCTGCACTCATTGTGGCCATGAACAACAACACTAGAACAACAATAGATGATGGTTTAGCAGCAGTAACTCAGGTCCTGGGCAGGATTGCAGATCTCTTACAGCAGCAGTGTCCTGCACCAACAGACGCACAAGCAGGCATGTTGACATCATCCGGCACACCTGCCAGCTCGACACAAACCAGTCCTGTGAGGTTGACCAGGCGCAGCACACGGCTCTCTGATATGCAGCCCCTGGAACCTAAGCGAGGCCGCCACTAGCAGGGCCACCCTGCATGTGCTGACTGCAGTTTAATGCCAAAACATTTATTGCACATTATGTGTGGGATGTTTTTTTGGGAGGGGTTATGGGGTACGGGGTGTTGGAGGTAGGGGGAGGGTGTGTGTGTGAGGTGGAGGGTTCATTCACAATGAAGTAGACTGTTCAATACACCAGGGTGTGCAAAATAATATCGTGATTGGATATTGTTTATTTGGCGTGTGTTTATTCAATTCATGACAGTGCCCAACTCACCACACACCCTGTGTCCAAATGCACACAATACCAGTGCCCAGTGTACAACTAACACAGAACCCTCAGCATCCCAGTGTCTCAGAAGAAATCGCCAATCACTGATTGGCGCACAGCACGTGCATCTTGTGCATCACGACCTGGCAGAGGTGCTACTTCTCCTCCCTCATCATCCTCACCCAGTGCATGCTGGTCAATGTCAGGTGGCAGTGGTACGTTTCTCCGGATGCACATGTTGTGCAGCATGGCACAGACCATGGTGATCTTTCCCACCTTCTCAGGCCCGTAAAGGAGTGCGCCACCAGACCTGCTGAGGCAGTGGAACCGTGCCTTCAAAGGGCCAAAGGTCTGCTCGATCACAACACTGGTACCGGTATGAGCCCGATTGCAGTCTTCTTCGTGCCTGTTCTGCGGGTTCCGAACAGGGGTGAGGAGCCACGGATTCAAGGGATAGCCAGCATCACCTGCATGGGACCACAATGAAGTATGTGGGAGTCAATTCCTACCATATCACCTGTACTTATCACTCTCATGCCTGCAGCTATTTGGTGTTGACATGCACGTGTCCCTGGATGTCTGAACACATGTTTATTTGCCACAATGTGTACTGTTCTATGGTCTGCAGGTGTGGGTTGTGTTATCCAGATGATGCAGGGTGTCCACTTGCATGATGGTACACATGTACTGTGGATGCCTACCACTGTGTTTGCACTCATATAGGTGATGTTCAGTACTTCATATGTATTTTTACTAGCAGCATTGGCAGAAGTTTTATCATGATTTGTCATTCATGGGTTATTTTTCTGATGGTGACATGCAGCGCTACTGTGGTGGAGGGCTAGTGACAATCAGTGTATTCTGTTGGGATTTATTTGTGAGCACTCATGGATGCATGTCCTGTGTTGTGCTTTGCTGCAGTCATGTACATTACGCATACTCACTGCATGTTGCTGAATTGTGATGCAGAGGGTACGGTCTGATATGGATGCATGTCCTGTGTTGTGCTTTGCTGCGGTCATGTACATTACGCATACTCACTGCATGTTGTTGAATTTTGTTGCAGAGGGTACGGTCTGATGGCATTGGTGTGCAGCATTGATTATTTGTATGACATTTAGTCATGTTCAGGTTGGGATGTTTTGGGCCACAGTGTTTTGCTGTATGGGCATTGTCCAGTCACCACCCCAACGTGCCCAGGTGGAGTATGCATCTCCCCCCCACCAATCTCACCCAGGTGGAATATGCATCCCCCCCCCCCAATCTCACCCAGGTGGAATATGCATCTCCCCCCCCCAATCTCACCCAGGTGGAGTATGCATCCCCCCCCAATCTCACCCCTGTGGAGTATACATCCCCCCCCCCCATTACACTGCCATGGGCCTGTCCGGCGACTTACCGAGCAGCCAGGCACATCGTCCAGCATGTCGCTCCATGTAGCGGGGAGTTCCACAGCACCATTGCATCATGAGTTGATCTGGGAAATCGGGCACAACAATGTGTGATCATCTTGCTGGAGTCACACACACCATCTGCACATTGATAGAGGGGTATAGCTTACGACTGCGGTACACCACCTCCATGGCATAAGGGACCACCAATTCCACATGGGTGCAGTTGAGCGCACCATACAATTGGGCATGCCTGCCAGTGCATGGAAGCCAACTTTAGTGTCAGAAAGCTCCTGGGCAGTCTGTGATAGGGATATGTAGTCGCTTGCGTGCTTCAGGAGGGCATCCAGCACTTGGTTCAGCATGCGTGAATAGAAAGGTTGTGATATGCCATGCTGCTGCCCCCTGTGTGCTGGTAGGTGCCTGTGGCCAGGAAGTGGAGCACAGACACTACCTTCAGTAGGGGGTGGGGGGTGGCGGTGCAGATTTATATCAGGCTGACAATGTCGTTGTGTATCATGTCCACAATGGCGGTGATGGTGTCCCGGTACAGGCGGTACAGGGTGTGGATCTGCACAGGTGTTAGGTTGAAAGGACTGGCTCTGGTGCGAGGGATTGGTGGCTGCCTACGTGGTACCACTGGCTGCACTGGTGGGACTTGCTGGGCCTGTCTCACCCTCCTTCTCCCTGCATCTCCTCTGTAGTGCCTGTTGTTGTTGCTCATGGAGTAGTAATGCAGGCATGTCCTCCAGCTTCAAAATCGCAACAGCAAGTGGGATCATTTTGGTGTGGGAAGGGGTGTGGTGTGTGGGTGTGCTCCTTTTGTGCTGGGCCAATCTCCATTGCCTCCACCTGTGCTTATTGTGTGCACCTGTGGCTGTTGGGAACACAGCAGATTGCTATTTACAGGTGATCTGCAATGCCTTAATACCGGCATCGTGGTGACCCTATTTTTACCGCCTTCAAGATGCCGGTAGGTGCATGCCTGCGTAACTTGTGATGTTTTCCTGTTAGCGGCATCCCGGTTTTGCCACCAAGGCGCGTGTACGCGCGCATGCCGGTACGGAGGGGGCACAGGCCAAGCGGTGGTGGTAATGCCGAGATGTTGACTCGTATTCATCCGGACCGGTAGACGATGCCGGTATTACCATTCCGGCATCATTTTTGACTTACCACGATTCTCGTCCCAATGGTGTGAGATTACACGCAATGTTAGTGCAGCACTTGCACTGTGCAACAGTGTTTGACATGTGTCTCTCAACTTTCAAGATTTACTCCATGCTTCCGAACTTCCCTTCCGAACAGGCAGGTGTGAGCTCCTTGGTGGCGAGACGATTTTGTAATTCACAGCAAATGAGTCGGTGAACCCTAATGCTGGAACTGATTTATGCGTGCAGTCAAGACCGGCTCAAAGGCACTGACGGCCCACAGTCACCGGTCATAATGATGAAATGAGTGGTCCGCTCAAACCAATAGAAGGGAGCAGAAGAGTATTTCACTGGTGTGAGATTATACACAATGATTATGCAGCAAGGGCACAGCGTCGCAATGTTCAGAAATATGTCTCTGACCTTTCGAGATTTGCTTCCTTCTTGCAAGCTTTCCTTTCCAAACAAACAGAGCCTCGTTAGCGTTCGCAGAGGAGCAGCTGGCAGCTGGTCCACTTGGACTGGTCAGACTGCCTCTCGTGGTAGATGTGGGCTTTTGTGTGTTTAATGCCTCCTTTAGCAATCAGGATAGAAGACAGACCAGGAAACATGAGGACTCCACCTCAGACTGCCTCTCGTCGCCTCTCCGCAAAGTTTAATAATCTGAAAATTAATGGATATAAATTCAAGAGTATTATTTTTCACAAAGAAATGTGTTACCTAAATCTGCCATTGGTCTTTGGGTGATACCAGGTTGGACAGAGTGGATATTTTGACTTATCTAGGTTTTACAATCCCGAGCGGCCTTAGTGGCACTTTGCTAGAAGGGTGATGAAGAGAAAAGATGAAACCCCTTCAGGCCCACTTTAAACGCATTTGTTGGCATCTATGTAAGTTCTCACTCCCATTGTTAAAATTCTATTCTGGAAAACTAGTCCCGGCCTTGATTAATGGCCTTGATAATCACACTACCGGATTTGGGTGGGCTTCTCAATACTCTGGAAGGGTCCTTGTGAAATAAAATACTAGTTATTGCACTATGTGTTCCAAATTGCTTACTGAGGCATGAATTGGGTTTGGTATCTTTAAAAAAACTTAATGTTATGGAAAAAAACTCTCCCTATATGCAAAGTATATTTGCCCTCTGAAAAATTCCTTTTGTTGATCTTGGGACAGTTTTACAGGGAAAAGACTTTTACTCTAGTGTGGCATTTGCTCGATCTCAGGAATTTTTATTAAGGGACATTGTCTCTGAATGGGGGAATTAACACCCAATCCCACCCGAGTAAAGAAAAAGCTCTATCTGTGGGATTGGAGGTTAACAATTGACCAAATGCAAAACTAACCTTTATACTCTGAACATGCTGTTTTAACACAAGCGCAAAGCCACCCTGAAGTACCTGATGCTCTTTCTTTGTAAAGATTTACGAATCCTCTACATGAGATTCAAACTAAATCAAATTCTCACATTGGAATTTATCCGACCAAGGAAGGGTCTGGCGTTTAACAAAAGAACTTGTAGTTTGTGTAGGATTGTCAATGTAACTGAAATCTTGAAACATCTGGTTCTGTAAGGGTGCATAAGTAAAACTCTGACGCAGAGTGGTCATTGCGGTTGGCATAAAGTGTTATTCCAATGATAAAATGAAAAATAAAATCATCTTGCCCTAACTCTAAAAGGGGCTTCTCTGCCTCAACCAAAAATACAATTTTTTTAATTTTTATTTAATTGTCAAAACACAACTTTTACAAAATTCCAAAATCCCTAAAAAGAAAGTCACTATATTCCAAGTTCATCTCATCACTTCACCTAGATTGGTGTTTCCTGTGATTTCGTATCTATCGGGCCAATCTGTCTGAAGAAGCCAACAACTGCTATCACCCATTTCATTTTTTCTCCTCCAATAAGACAGGCCCACCATTCTTCTTCGTCGTGTAAGCGTCTTCCATAAGGTGCCTCAGCCAAGAATATCTTTCTCTCTTCAGTCCCGGGTACAGAAACAAGAGGTGCTTGATGGTTTCCACCTGATTGGGCATCTCACAAAAGCGACAGGAATTAGACTTCGCAAGGCCTCTTATAGCTTGGATTTCATTGGTGTTTATTAAATTCAATCGAATCCTTAAAAAACTTTGCCGGAGTTGTTGGTTAGGAAATTTCAATAAGTAGGATGGGATTTCATTACGTTTTATGTCTAGGTGATCTTGTATCCTGCTGCCTCCTCCAAGGTTTCAATCCAATCCAGTTTGAGTAGCTTTTTGTTCACCTTACCTGGGTTCTGGATTAGTTCTTCATCTGTGCTGTCAATATGCTCTAGGATGGTCCTGTTTTTTTGTCTCCATCCAATGAGCATTATATTGTTTTTGTCCTCCGTTTCAGTTTTAATGAGATTGAAGAGAAATTTACAGGGCACTTCTATGATTTTCCTGTATAACATCAGGCCATTCATTTCGACAATTGCTTTGACGGAAGTTGTACCCAATTCTTTATGAATTAACGCCATTGGTGTTGATTGAGGCAGGGTCAGAACACTCCTCCAGAACTGTCCTTCCAATGTCTTCCAAATTGTATTGGGAAGATACTAATGTCACAGTCAGGATGTCAAAATCAAGATGTCACAGTCCAATGTCAGAATCCTAGCTCCGTCCCTCATGCTGTATGTTAAACTAAATGAAAAAGAGCAAGTCTTCCTAGTGCGTAGGAATGTCTCCCTTCCACTGGACAGAAAAAGGCAGTTTCTTGTTTTAGGAAATTGTTAAAGTTCAAACTCAAATATTGGGGTAATCTCTCCCTTCCCCAGCCTTCCAGAGGCTTCTGGTACAGTTTGTCAACTGCTGGCGCGACCGCCTGCCTTCCCATCCTTCCTTAGGCTTGTAACACAGTTCAACAGTTGGTGGAGAAAATTCTCCTTTTCCCCAAAAGCCCTTTCTCGGGCTTTCTCAAACAGTGATGAGTCCCTGACCCTGGTTGGCAGACCTGGTTCCCTTCTACCAAGCACTGCGATGAAGAAGGAGTCTGGATGCTTCTCCAGACTTGGGTGGGTCCTTGATGATGGTTGGAAGAAAGAAGAAGAAGGAAGAAGAAGGAAGAAGAAGGAAGAAAGAAGGAAGAAGGAGGAAGAAGGAAGAAGAAGAAGATTATTATTTCCCCTGGTCTTCTCTTAAACGTATGATGGAACTGGATTTTAGGGTTTCATAACCTTTGAAGTAGGCGTTATGATCATGAAATAGAAATGTGCCTTCTTTTAATTATGTAAGATTGTACAAAAGAGAGATAATATATATTTGTACAATATATATTTGTGTGGTATGTCTTCTTGTGTACGGTTTGACTAAAAAAAACAGTCCCAAAATAAATAATCCCATCGGGGGTCACAGCTTCGAATTGACAGACCTCCACTTGGACCGCTGAAGTATCGTGCCACTCGCCGACTCAAACCAGAGGTTACCAACATCTCAACCTGACTCCACCTTCAAACAGATGCAGGTGAGCCATCTGAACTGCATTGCTCAACCACATTTGAAATGCACTGAGCACCCACTATCAACTGACTTGACACCAGCTTGCTTGTTGGACCAATACGACTTGTCACACCCAAACCTGGTTTGACCCACATCTGCAGCACTATGAAGCCTGCTTCGACATTGTTGAACCACTTAACACTGGAATCGGGTACCCTTATGTGGCCCTGTCCCCCCCTAATCTAGCTTCTAGGATCCTAAATGTGGTCAAGTCCATTTTGCAGATTTTTTCTCACAAGACCAATCCTTCATGAGCACCATGTTGCATTTGTTGAATTTCTTTCCCTGTTCCTCCCTGGTATCCAGAGTACCTTTGTTACATTGTGCATTTCTGTCTTTTCTTAAAGGGGTTGGCTTCTGATAGTGTTTTTGATAGTTACGTGCAAAGTTGATTTGTCTAGCTAAAGTATATACTTCTATAGTATGTGAGGGGTTAGAAATGTGAGGTGGACACAAAAGTACAGTTTTCTCAGATATTGCCATTTTATTAAACAATGAAGGGTGAGATAAACTCATTTCCTTCCCTTTCCTAAAGAGAATGTCCCTACCTGGCAAAACTAAACTAAAGAAAGATGACCTATTGTCCAAAATTCTCTGACCCTCACACTAATAAAATCAACAAAAGAACATAAGGAATATTTGGCAATTTTCAATTCAACACCCCACTGCAAAAGTCCTAACATATACTTTTCACAGACTACTCCTTGTGAACAGGGATGTGTTCCCTTCCCCTGGCTCCATGCAGGAACACTCGTACGACAGTTCTGATTTAACAAAGTTCCTCTTAGTCCAACACAGAAGTTTGTTTTGTCCCAATTCGACCTTCCCTTGGATAAAGTAAATGTCTCTTCATAAACACTTGTTTCCAAAAACAAAACGCTTTTTATTCTTCATCATTTCCTTCTTGATAAGGTAAATGTCTTTCCCATAACACTCTTGTTCCACTTTAAATCAATTATTATCTTTCATGATATCCTTCTTGTGAAGACCAATGCCTTTCTCACCAAACAACAATTTATGAATTAAGGAAAGTGTTCTCTTCAAAATATACAACAATTATCATATCACACTTCTACTTTTGTCAGGATAGCAAACAACTTCTTCTTTTGTTTCTGCCACACCTTTTTGCCGCATAGTGTTTCAAATAATCTTCTTCTTTCCTGGTCCACTCGCCTGCCAAGACTAACTACTATTGTTCCCTTTCCTGGTTTACTTGCCTGCCAGGATCAAAACTCCTAAAACTACAATTGTTCACAGTGGCAATACTTGTTCCCCAGACTCACCACACCAACATCCCATGAGGGATGAGCTGAGCAAAGGTTGCCTCTTTTATAGTCTTTTGGCTCTTGGCAATGTAGGATATAAACTTCCGCCTATTGGTATCCCACTAAAGAGGAACTGCACCCATGTTGCTTCTTTGCTGCTTCTGTACAGACTCTTGTCTGTGGGTCATGTGGGTTATAGGTTTTTGTAATATAATGGTAAATGGTTTATCACAAAAGAGGAATTCATCCCTTGTTTCCTATGTGCTACTTCGGTAAAGCCTCTTGGCTGTGGGTAATGCAGGTTGTGTTCCCGCTGAATTGCGCCCTTGTTTCTTATATACTGATTCTATACAACCTGTTGGCAATGTGAGTTTTAGGTTTCTTCTAGCTGGTATCCCATACAAGAGGAATTATGCCTAGTTCGCCATTGATAGTCAAAATTAGCTGTTAGTATTTTTGGAGCTCCCCGGAGTCACCTCTTGGTTTAGGCCAACTCACTGGATTGACTTGTCTTCTCTACTTTTTGATTGTTGGAGGTGGCAGACTTCCTGTGGTCTTCCCGCTCTCCTGACAGCGTCCTCTCAGTTTCAGTGGATCGCTCCTCTGAGGTGGTAGACTTCCCGTGGTCTGCCCGCTCTCCTGAAAGTGTCCTCTCAGTTTCAGTGGACCACTCCTCTGAGGCGTCCTCTCAATTTCAGTGGACCGCTCCTCTGAGGTGGGAGGACTGCTCTTCCCACTCAACTCTGGGGACTGCTAGCTCTGGTGCTTCATTGCTTCACTCCGCAGCAGTGCCCGCCTAGAAAGGAGCATGTCTCCCGTTCAGCTGGCCTCCCTCTTCTCATGCTGCTTCCCGCTGTGAACACACTGCACGGCTCTCCGGCTGCCCATTTCGCATCCGCATAAGCTGGGCTTCCCACTGCTCTCACGGTGACCTCACCAATCGGGTCCTCTTCAGCTTTGCCATTTCCACCTTTTGCGCAGCTGACTTCTCCATTTAAATGTTCACTCAGGTGTATGGCTTTGCAGCAACTAGGCCACACATTTAGTTGAGTTGCTCTTTGGATCCTTACTAACTCTGAGTTCCTCTTCCTTGTCCCAGTGCTATGGGCATTCTGGACCTTGAAGTCTTTAGTGATGTTGACTCTTTGGTACTTATTTAATTCAGATGGTTTTGAAAACTGAGATTGGTCTGAGTTAGGACATTGAAAAAAGGTTTGTGTTATATTATTAGGATCACGACCTCTATCTGAGAAAGTATCATGATAATGAGAAGGTGTTGTGGTTAAGTCCTAAACTCCCAAGGACGACATGTAAGTCTGATTATTTGACTTGTCACAACATTTTCTCTGGGTAGTTTCATGGGAGGGGATTTAACAATGATAACATCCCATTATTTATCTGGGAATGATAAGATCCTCAGTGAAGGATGAATACTGCGTCCCTCCTAAAGGAGTCACCACTTCCCCCTGACAGCCATCTCCTCCCATGTGATCCTCCCTCCTGATACCATCACCAGGGTTAGGATCAGGTAGCGGCTATCTTCCCCTGGCCACATGGGAGGAGATCCTAGGCTGGGGGCCAGTTATAACTACACAGGATTAATTACAATAACCTTGAGTCGACATTACTTTGTGCACTTTAGTACTACTGCTTTTTGGGTTGCTACTGGCTCACAATCACAACCCTTCTGAGAGTATAGCCATCCCTCAGCCCACGTTACCATAAAAGGTGTAGGAGCTAAATCCCTTGGCTGTGCCTGTTTTACCTTCATGATTAGGATCACTGTTGGTTTATAGACTTGTGGGGGCTGAGTAGGTGATTTTAACCACTACTCACCCTTGTTCACCTTCAGAGCTAAAGTAATTTCATCACACTCGCCTGCATTAAATCTTAACTTTTCAATCCTGGGAATCATGTAGATCTTCATACCTTCATTTCTACATGAAGATAGTCATGTGTGTCAGTGTATGTATAGAAATATTTACATTCAGTGCAACCTTGCACGTGCACCACCCCGCCTGTAACAGTAATACTGCTGTATCAGTAAGACTAGAAAGAAAGAAAGAGACTAGATTGCTAGTAACACCACCATAGAAGCAGCGATATCACAGATACCAGCGCCATATCAGTTGGTGGTGCAGTTACCGGAATTGTAAATAATGCTGCCGCCGCAATGGGAAGTGCTACGCCGACCATCTTTAAAAAGACAATCAATTCCAAACCCACCATATCCAGTTGCTATCCACCCGAAACTTGTGGCAGCAGCATGGCACAACAAAAGAAGGTACGCCTCTCAGAACTGCAGCAGTGTAAGCCAAAGTTCACTGAGGCAGAGCTCACAGCACTCGCTGTCGTGGAGCATTCCGAAAATCTATTTGGGTGCAGACAGTGTAAGTCCTGTGCACAGTGGAAGACTGCCATATGGGGTGATATTGTGGCAAGGGTGCAAGCAGTGGGCACTATGCGGGTCAGAAATGAGAAGCAGACGCAAAGATGTAATTTTCTAATTTTCTCATTACATCTTTATTAAGCAGAAATGGGTTGGAGAAACGCCTCTCTATTCCTATCCTGAGGGGTTTCCCTACATAGTAAACTAAAGATCAGTCTGTATCAAGTTATTCAACTTCTAAAACGTCCTTGTGTCCAAAACATTGTAATCTGGCCCTCACACTAGAAATGAACAAATAAGGGTGCAAGGAAATGTCTCTGATTTAGTTGGCAAAAAGTGTTCATAATCAAAGTAAATAGATACATCCAACAGAAAAGTATTTTCCAAAGGGAAATCCTTGGATCTAGTGGGGGATTCCCTTCCCCTGGATAGTTGGGTAGAATGGCAAAACGTGTCTCTTGCAAACAATAGTTGCTTTAGATCTTAGTTGTAGAAAGATCTTATGCAGAAAATACATTCCATATCATTCAGCTCTTCCTTGGTTTCTTTGTACTGAATTTGCAAAAGTTCTTATTGAAATGAAAAATTCCACACAAGGTTTTCTCTACTCCTGTACATTTTGCTGATTATCTGATGTGTTTCTTTATCTGGAATACTCTTGTGAGCTCTTCAGATTTCCTGGTGTACCCCCCTGCCAGGTAGCTTGTCACAATATCAATTATTTGGTCAACTTCACAATGACAAATGCCTAGTTCATCTACACACCAAGTCCTCCTCCATGTGTTTCCCAGTGTCCCTTGTATGCTTCTCTGCCAGGTGTTTTGCAACATGGGTACATTTCCTTCTATAACTTTAGTGGACCTCCTGGTATACTCCCCTGCCATTAATGTTTTGATGGGTTCTTCTGATACCCTGGTGTACTCTCCCGTCAGGTATCTTCCAACAATTCTAAAGTTTTTGTATTCAATTTCTAAGTGCCTGGTCTATTTGACTGCAAGGACTTCCTCTTCGGGCTTCCAAGATCCCCAGGCATACTCCCCTGCCAGGTATCTACTCCCCTGCCAGGTATCTTGCCACAATGTCTTAAAACCTTTGGCTTTTGGTGGATTTCCTGGTATACTGCCCTGCCAGCAACACGTCTTTGGGGTCCTACAGATTCCCTTGTGTACCTCTCTGACAGGTATCCCCTCCTATGTCAACTGCCTCTTCTATTCCTTTTACTAGGATTTTTTTTTAATCAATTTCACTGTCCTTTAATTTGCCACTTTTGTATCACTTTGCTGTAGTTTGTTTGCTTGCTTATGGTAATACTTGTTCCAACTTTCCCCAATTTGACATCTCATGCATAGGGAGTTGTTCAAGTTTTGTCGTTGCATTTTATCTTGTCGGTATTCAAATATTCTTAATTCATATACTTGTTTATATGCCTGTCTGTACGCCCGGGGTCTCCAGTGACCCTGGACAAACTCACTGATGATTTGCAGCGTCCCCGACCTGTGGTCTGTCCCCGCGATACGGCTCCCTCTCCTGGACAGCCTCCGTTGCACTGCAGATCTTCCTGCAGTGTTTCTTTCGGCTCTGTGCTCGCCCGTCGGCTTCTCTTTCTGGCCTGGACTGGAGAATGATATGATATGGCATTTGTAACGCGCCTATACACAAGTGTTTCCAGCACAACCGTATCTCTGGGTGCCCTGCTGCTGTTCCCGGTGCTGACAGTCCTCCAAGGGTGCCTACAGCATCTCTCCTTTGTTTGCGCCAAGCCGGTATGTGACTCTCACATTTGTAAGCTGCAGCATGGATGTGTCTGTACTCTCAACTTCTTCCGGCATTCTGCCTGTATTTTGAGTGCAGACGCCATTTTTAAATGCCCTGCACACTCGGGATTCAACCAAACAATTAAAGTAAGCATATTCAGTTTTTGGTTTCTTTCAATCCACATCATCTTCCTTGTCTCAGAACTTGAGGCTTTATGGGAGATGAAGTCCATAGAGATCATGGGATTTTTAAATTGATGTTTAGAAGTCTTATTTAGAAAAACATCAGAAACAGGAAATGTTGGCGTGTTATGTATGTTTGAGATATCAATGGAACTCTTTCTAGAGTGACTTAAAGGAAGGGGTTCCAGGGTTCTACAATAAGGAGGATTTGTGGGGTGACAACAAACCATCAAGAACTTGGGTATTCTAAGACCTTCAGTGGGAGGTGGATAATACAGAGTCATCTGACCACCTTCATCTGATAGCTATCCCCCCATGTGATCCTCCCTCATATTACCACCCCCAGGTGCAGTTCATTGCTGGGGAATCAGTGATGACTCCACCGGATTCCTCGCAGCACCATACACGCACTGCCAGGGACTGCCACAAGCGGTGGTACGACTTAAATGTGACGGTGCGCAGCCTTGTAGCCAGACATAGGAGGGTGTCATGATGCCTACCCCCAGGCATCCGGACCAAGCCCATCAGCCCCGGGAGCAGGCATCTAGACATTTAATAAAACCTCAGCAGCCCCGGATAGGGGCTATCTGGGTTCAGTCCTGGCGTCTTAGGTGCCAGGCTCATAGTAGGAATCAGTCCTGGCGCCTAAGGCGCCAGGCTCATACTCATTACTTACCTCAGGCAGACCATGCTGCAAATGACTCCAATCCAACGTGAAGCCTGAAAGGGACTATTTTTCTACAGGGACTATTTTTTACTCTGGTGTGGTTCTGGGGAACTTCTTTCCTGGGACTACTTTGCAGGCTATTTAAACCACGCCCGAACAGCAGCTCATGCTTCGTGTTATTCTGCATCCAGCAGCGTAACACTCACCGTGCCTGCAGCCTGCATCCAGTCTTCTGCCACGCCCGCCTCGAATCCAGAGCTCCTAAAACAAAGAGGAAAGAAAGGGACAAGGTTAGAAAACGAACTTATTTCTATTCCACACCAGATTCTGGATCCATTTTGCCTCTGGACCTGTAAAGAACATCATTTCTGCACGCGCCGCACCTCCAGCTGCAGCGCCGCGCCATACTCACCAGTCTTCACACCATCCTTCGGGTCGGCGCTGCCTCCATCATTTCTTCGCCGAACTTCGGCACCTAGGAGACAAAAGAAAACCACAAGGTGAGCCGAGGGAACCAACAAATATAATTCTTACCACCACAGACTTACCTGATTTACCACCGGAGGCATCCTTTTGTGACTCTCCATATTTTCATGTGCCGCATCTGTAAAGAGAGACAAAACAACACGTTTTTCTCGTGCAACATTTACCGGACAGCGCCGGGTAATACAGACTCTTACCTGAGCGCCACCAGCTGCCACAAGAGCATCTTTTCACGAGCCAGCTGCAAGACAAGAAAGGAAGGGGGGAACAAGAGTGAACATCGGACATATTGAACTCTATGAACTTAATACTTACTGGTCCTCACCAGGAACCTCCAGAGTCAATACTCTCCGGAGCTCTCCCGAGCCTTCAAACCAGTGAAGTAACTGGAATCGACGCGCCCCTGCAAATCCACACAGGATGGAGAGCTCATCTTTCAAGAATATAAGGTGAGATTGCTCTGAGGGCATTTCAGAGGTGATTAGGTGGGGAGGACTGTGGGGGTGCCATCACTTGAATCCACAAGTGGCTAAATCCATCTCTCCACTTGCAGGAGAATACTTCTATGGGTTAAGCAGACAAGATTAGGAGGGCAGATCCAGTCAGTCATCGCTGCACTACGCATCACGTGGGTGGAGACCGCAGCTGTCTGGGTCCGACCGACACCCCTGTGGGAGCCAGGTGAGCGTAACAGAGGGGGAGTGCTGCAACACATGGTGGAACCCCTCAAACTAATCCCATGAGAGGAAACGGCCATCTCCATCCTCCTCATGGAGGGCATTGAGGGGATATGCAGCACAAAGCTGTAGCTGGATCTCACAGTGATGCAGGTGAGTCCATCTGACGCTATGTACATGTGACTACTATCAGCAAGCATCCCCCAGCAGAGACCTACACCATGGGCAAATGTGTCACCACATGGCCATCACAGCAAATCTACAGTGAGGACACACATATGACAGGGTATGCAGGGAAATGTAGCCATGTACATGCATCATAGGTGACGTGTATACCGATTCAGGGGCACATGAGAATCACCCATGCATGCTGTGTATGTCCATGTCACCAAGTGATGTCCCATCACACACACGAAAACATGCCACCTTGGCAGCCCAACAGATAGTGAGCACATGCATGCATTGTGTACATCCTCAGCAGGCACTACCATCATGTGGAAGTGGAAGCACCCATTGCACCAATAACTCCCATGCCAATCATGAAAAGGGGGCGTCCCTGGAACACACACACAAATATTGTATGAGTGTCCTGCAAGCTTGCAAACAAGTCTGCAAGATTTCCGACAGGTACACAGACCAAGGACATTGATGATGCATGACCCTCCACTGCAGGCAAATCTGCTACCACCACACCTACACAGGCCAGAACCCTTGCTAGTGATAGCAGGTCTACAAGGCAACCACCATCAATACCTCCTCCACCACCACCTGAGACCAAAGTGGAAACACCATCTACCATTGAGGAAGGCACCATCCCTACGGTAATGCACAGTGGCGCCTCCACCAGCCAGGCAGGTGACAGCTGTCACCAAGCCACCACTGCCATGCAACAACCATCACCTGTTGTGGCACACACCGAAGCCATTCTAGCAGTGATGCACAGTCATCGGGGTTCGAGAACACCCTCATCGCCATCTCATGCATCACAACTACTGGTGAAGGGCAGGGCCAATTTGCTTACCACTGATGAGGGGGAGGAAGAGGAGCACGATATGGCTGATATGTCTCCATGCTTTACCCCAAAACCATCACAAAACCCACGCTCCCACCACCTCTACCTGTGACCAACATGGCAGCAGTATGTGCAAGGCTGGAGGCCATTGAGCAAACCCAGGCATCCATTGAGGCACTTAATGGCCAGCTGCTGCATGAAATGCAGGCCATGCAGGAGTGCCTGCAAGGTGTACCCGCCGGAGAGCCAGGTTACTTGGGGATGCCACCGCTGCCATGATCTCACTGGGATAGAGAGTGCGGAAGCATACTGAGTGCTGCTCTGCCGAGTCAGTCAACCAGTCCGTCCAGCGGACACTACATTTCATCCGGCCCAGGGTTCAGATCCTTCCATCTCTGTAAACCCCTCAGAGGGCTCCCTACCTAGCACACAGAGGCACCCCTCACAGCGCCACCCCATTGCCAAACTGCAGGAGAAGGCCCCCATGCAGAAGAGGGGCAGGAAATTACTGTTGAACACTGCAAGGTTGTATTGAGGGTGTACCTGGTGAGGGGTGTTGGGGTGGGTCGATGCTGTCTTGGGGAAGGTCAATTCATTTAAACACATAAAAATGTGTTCAACTTGAATCCATGCTAGAACATTCCTTTGCAAGTGTATAATACAAAGGTTCAAGTGAAATCCTGTGAGATGGTGCTCAGAAGAAATGTTCAATCGTTTCCTGGCGAACCAGGCACCCTGCCCTGCCACTGACCCGCTCAGTGTGTGCCCCCAAAGCATCCGTAGGCACGGAGTTGTCCTCTGGGGGTGGCATGTCCTCATCCGTGGCAGAGGAATTTTGCACTGTATACAGATATTATGCAACATAGCACATGCGAGTACCATCTGTACCACCTTTTCCAGCTTGTACATAAGCGCACCTCTGGGAAGGTGCAGACAGCGGAAGCGAGACTTCAAGAGGCCAAGGGTGCACTTAACGCACACCCTGGCGTGTACATGTGCCCGGTTGTACACGACATCCTGTGGGGTTTGAGGATTTCTGAGTGGAGTCCTCAACCATAGGAGTTGGGAGTATCCAGAGTCACATGCAAGGGCAAAGGACATTGGTGTCAACCACAGTGGTCTGTTGATGTGTTGCCTCTAACAGCAGCATGTTGATAGACAGTTTCTACATGCATTTCATATATCTCTTCACTCAACATGAACTCACATTCCAGTCCTTGCATGTTTAGTGAACCACTTGTGGTGTGTTATGCCTGATAATGGTACAGCTTGCTCACAGCGCACAGCCAACACTTGTGTCTTTCAGGGTCTGTGCTTGACAGAGCAACAACTTATGCTGGATGGTTTGGGCCTGTGCATTGCTCCCATGCATGTTCCCTGCTGGGTGCCTGTACTGTTTCTGGGTGTTATGTGCTGATCGTATGTGTATAGTCCATGATGGGTCGATGCGCATGTACATTAACATGCTGTACCCCCCTGGAGCTCAATTGGTGTCTGTAGGACCCCCACGTAGTGGTTCACTGCCCAAAAGATGTCTAGGGAGGTGTTGGGGGTTCACGCTTTTCAGAGAAGCGGTGAGTGGTTGGTACATCTCCTTTCCATGTGTATCATTATACTGTTGTTTTCCGTTGAATGGACCGTCCTCTTGGTAATTTGTAATATTTCTGTATTCTGGTTACTCTTTTGCTGACTCGGGAGGCAGGGCTGGCTATGCTTATGCACCCCTAGGTGGATCAGCCACCCAGTTTGGTGCCCATGTATGTTACCGGATATGTGATGTTGCATTGTGGTACCTGTAGTCCTGTGTGTGTGGCTGGATTGATGCGGATGTGTCTTGGCCATTTTCTGCAACATCATGCGTTATGTCATAATCCTGTGGGTTGCAGTCTCTCATGAGCGGACTATGTGGGCTGATCTTGCAGGTAGAGGGCCTTCACATGTCATGTAATGTCCTTGTGTGCTCCCCCCACCAGATCATGCCAATTGTACAGCAAGACTGGTGTTATGAAACTTGTACTCACCCAACATTCAGGTCTGTTGGACTCTGTGCCTCTCTATGAACCCTGGCAGCATGTTGTTGTGCAGGAGCATGGTGTCATGGTTAGACCAGGGAAACGGGCACAGCAATGCGTAATGGTGGGGTCACAGGTGACCTGGATATTGAGTGAGTGGTACTGTTTGCATCTGTGGTATGCCTCCTCGGATGCCTGAGTGCCGCCAACTCCACATGGATGCAATCCAGGGCGGCCAGTACATTGGGCTGTATGCCGTTGTGTAGAATCTAGCCTTTGTGGCATTCTCCTTTGGCGGGGTGGCGGGGAGTGTGATGAATTGTCCCACGTGGCACAGGAGTGCTTCTAGCACCTTGGAAAAGGCTAGCTCTGAGATGCTATGCAGCATGCCCACAGTATGCTGGAATGTTCCCATCGCCAGGAAGTGCAGGATTGACACCAGCTTTGCTAGCGGTGCAATGACTGTACTGATGTTGATACTGCTTCCAATGTCCCCCTGGATCATGGTCAGCAGATCAGCAATAGTCTCCCTGTTGAGACGATACAGGGTGAATATCTGGCCATCTGTCAGGGACCAGTGAAGACACAGACCTCTGAACGCGTATTCCAATAATAATACATCCTGTTAGGGAATAAGACCAAGAGAAAGTTTTGCTAGGATAACAAAGTTTATATAATATAAATGCCCGAGAGCGCTCTGCCAAAAATGACATGGGCAGCACACTAAAAAGGCCAAACGCATCATCATTGACGATATTACATACAGCAAAATTTCAGACAACTGATTGGTGAGGATCGTATAGTGAGGCCTGCTCCACAGAGGATGCCTGACGCTAATTGGCTGCTCCTTCCCAGTCGATCTTGGTGCATTTGTGTCAGCTGGGCTCATCCTCGCAGTGAAGGTTAGGGCAACTGTTGGCAACATTCTATCTAATCTAAGCTAAACAACAGGAACCAGTTATTCATTACGCATGGCGGGCACCTGAGCCTCATATGAAAAAGGTGTCAAGGAAAGAACTAACTAAAATATGATTGTGTTGACCTCTACATTTTATGGCTTCATCAATACTGCAGTTCCCGCACCCGTCTCCACCGAGGGATTTATCTCTGAGTTATCCTTCCTGATACCTCACGTTACAAGCAACGTGTGTTGTTGTTGGGACGTTATCCAGCCATGTAAACTCTTTGATCTGTGGTGGGGTCCTTGGAGAATTTAGGGTCTGGTGGTCGGGGTGAAGGGGATTGGCTACCCTCCACCTGGCTGGGTGGGGATTGGAGGCTCGGTGGGAGTTTAGTAGAGATGTATGGGTGCATTGCAGGGCCTGATACTGTCTCGCCCTTTGTGCCCGATATGAGTTTATATGTGTAGGTGTGCAAGAGTTTTACATTTCGTACATGTACGCAGTTTACTTGTCCTACATGTCTCATATACATATATAAACTCACATCAAAGTCACTATTGACTTTGATGTGAGTTTTAATTAGGATATTAATGTAAATGTACAAAACGTACATCTTCTACACGTATGTGTACAGTTTTTGAATAAGATGCACATTAATTCTGTGCATGCATGATATATAGAAACATATTAAAACTGTTGGCCACCTTGATTTTCTGTTTTTCAGTGGACCAAATCCTGATAACGATGTAGGTGCAGGCTTAGAATTTCAAAAACTGAAGTGGCCCATTTTTTAAGACATTTGCGCAGAACATGTTTTCCAATTCCTAGGAAGCCGTTCAAAATGTAATGAATCGATATCTTTTGAAAATATGAAGCGGTCCATGAAAAATTCTTACATTTTCCATGTTGGGGCCAGTGCTTCCGAAATATACTCTTTGGCTTTTTCAGAATGTTCTCCTAGAAGGGTTCAAAGGTTACTCTACATATGTCCAAATCAAGTGTTAATTGCCAGGAGCCCTTTCCCCAGGGAAAAAGGTAGTACAACAGTCCAACGGATGGTCCGGTCGCCGCCACATAGCACACTCGCATCAAGTCACGCCTTCTGACTGTGCGGTAGGCCGGAGTTGAGAATCTCATGGCAAAGTTTGTTTAACTACTTTGTCATGCCAACCGGCTTCTACTACAGCCCTTGATTTTTAATATCCATCAGATACACCCTGGGGAACCAAAGGTACCAGGCGGCTGGACAGTGATTGCTATGAATATGGCATGATGACGCAGTTTTCGTGTCTTTGTCGGTAGTCCCCCATCTTCAAAGCACCTGCAGCTGGATCGCTGAAAAAATCGAGGCGCACAAATGCATGTCTGCTCAGGCAAAAAAATGCCTTTAGTGCATTTTCGTTAGTGCTCGTGGAAACGTGCACTAATGCAAACATGCATAAGCAGCCACCTTTTGTGCAGGTGCAAAAATGCATTTGCACCACTGCATTTATTTTTGGTTATCACGCCCCTAGTGGACATTGTCTCATACAGTTGTAGCATTTTTTGATGGATGATAACAAAACAGAGCAACTTTCACACCAGGATGTGGATTATATCAATTTTTTTTTCTATTTATATTTTCTATTTATCAGAATGTAGAGAGCGTGATTTGGTCTGCTTTCCGCACCTTGACACTAAATGTAAGTGAATACTGTAGGTCTGAAGATAGAGAGCCTCATTCCAGGGCCGGTCTGGTAGAAATGTGCCGGCATTGATGTATACCGGCACTTTACAGAACTGGCCGACTACAGGTTTGCCGGTGAGGGCACCTGGGATACCTCCAGCTTTTAGCTGGAAGTAAGGCATGCGCCCCCCGGCAACTGGCATCGGTGTTGCTGGTGCATGTAAGGATGGCAGATCCCATCATGGAGTCCTATGGGACTCCATAAACTGTGATTACCACCATCACTCCTGCACATGGAATCCAGCGTTAGTGCTGCTGGCCGGGTTTACTGCCAGGATACCGGCAAGGTTAGAATGAGGACCAGTAATCCTAACTGATAAAATAGCTTTGTCTCTACTGATTTTCAAAATATAAGTTAGTAATTTATGTGATCTCTTGGGGCAAAATGTTTCGCAGATTGGCAGCCTGATGAGAGAAAGCACAGCCCCTAATTTAGTGGTACATCCTTGAAAACTAGAAATACTTAGCAAATTGTTCATGGCTTCTATTGTAACAAAATCCTCATTGTTAAATCCTTTGGGGACTGTGACAAAGCCCTGTGTTGGAGGCTGGGTGATGTGAGTGGGTGATCTTGGGGCGCGGTGCCACCACCCACTCTGATGCAGGACCTGGAGAGAGTGCACTGCGGTGACTTGGCTCTCCTGTCAATCATCAACCTCCGATTCGCATCCAGTGACGGCACCCCGACTCTGAAATACAAGGGAGACCTCAAGCTTTCCAGGACCCCAAGTGTGTATTTAATATCCAGGGGGCAAAATCACCAAGCACCTGGCAGGGAACTGGAACACACAGACAGGCGAGGGGAAACACATAAAAGGACATATGGGAGGGATTTCCGAAGCTTTGGTAGACCATTGATTGTAGGGTAGATGGCTTCCCGCTCATGCAGGGACTGCCCCCTCAACAAAATGAAACTGTCAGTTTGACAAAGTAATATGATCGATTTTGCAGGTCATCAGCCTCCATCAAAGTGCCTGCTGAAGGAATCTATAATCTTCAAAACACCTATATGTAACCCTTGAAACTGAGAATGGAAAACATTTTCCAGAAAATGTGAACCTTTGGGAGTGAGGTAGGCTGTTGTGAATTTCACCAATGAGTCGCTGGATTGGAAGTGTAATTCACCAGGCCCTGCTAGCACTGGCACCCCAAGGCAAAGATGCTGGAGTTCGCAGGCACCAGCGCAGAATGGACAGGCTGAAACATGCTCCTTGCTTGAAGTGACTTTTTGCCCGCCAGCTGCCAGTGCCAAAGAGAGGGGGGAAGATTGACGGCTACGGACCTCTGGAAAGTTCAAATTGTTAATCACCCTGTCCCCTACCCCCGTTATTTTCATTTCCAACTATTTGTGTTGCATAATAATGTTTTTATTTGATTTAATTGAATTTACAATTTTTACAAAATTATTCCTGATTTAAATTCCATTTTCATCCAACAATCCTTAGAAGTTTGTTTACTAATGGGATGGGATTCTTCGTTTCTTTAATAGTCCATTTATTTCATGATTAATTTACCACGTTGGGATACTGATTACATAGTGGCGAATTTTCAGTTGCTTATCTTCTTTTTACGACAGTCACTCCACATCAAAGTTTTCCAGGGATTCCGGAGTTGATTAGGGTGGATCATAGACTGCTCCTAGCATCATTCCAAATTATCAGGCTGGTTCCCGGGTCCTGTCCAGGCCCAATGATTGAAAGAAATGGACACTTGCCAACACCCATCTGACCTTCTCTCCACTCATAAGCCTGGCCCACCATTCTTCTCTGTCAAAGTAATGTAGGTCTCGGAACAAGGGGCCCAGGTGCATAACACGGGCCGGACTAGTGCCCAGGCAATCCAGAAGCAGATGTTTAATATTCTCCACAACATCCTTGTTTTTGCAAAATCTACAGTGTTTAGTCGTCGATTGACCTCTTGCTGATAAGATTTCGTTAGTGAGCAATAGGTTCAGTCGAATTCTCAAAAAACTCGGATTTTGCAATCAGGGAACTTTGCCAAGTAACTCCTAACTTTGTTTACCTTGATCGGATTATAAGGCAAAAATGATGACCGTTTTAACGTTGTTGTTTCGTCCAAAGTTTGGATCCAGTCAAGCTGGAGTAGGCGCTTACCTTAGTAGGATTGTTGATCAGTTCCTCCTCCGAGCTTTCAATTGACTCCAGGAGGGACCTATTTTTTGCCCCCCAAATTGACATGGTGTAGCTAGCATGAGCCTTTTTTGAGTTTGTGCCATAGTTCCTTTAGGATCTTTGGAGGGCTGGGGAGTACGATCTTTCTATGCAACATGAGCCTGTTCTCGAGCCACTATTACTAAGTGACGTGAGGCCCAGCTCTTTACGAATCGCTGCCATTGGGGTTGAATTTGACAAATGCAAAACTCCACGCCAAAAAAAGCCCTTCCAGTTTGGGCCAAAGAATTTCCAGCAACATTGGCATCGCTTCCTCCCCGTAACTCAAATTTGGGACAACCTTTGCTTTATAGAAGTTGAGGATGGGCATTAGGGTGAAACAACCATGTTTCTTGAGAATTTTTGCTTGGGCTGCCAGGGTTTTAGTTTTCCCAAAGAGATGATCCTGCATTGGGGTTTCTGTTGCGATATTGCTTATAATTACTCCCAAGTAGCGAAAATGGTCCACCTTTTCTAACGGGTTCTCATCCAGCCTTTTTTTTCGTTTTGTCCTTCTTTTTGCATCATAATAACCTTTGAACCTTGTTCCTGGGCTCTGAGATGTCTGTTGATCTTCTGTCTAGGAGATGACCAATCGGAGTTTACAGGACGAGGTCTAACTTTGCAAATGAGATTTTAAATGTAATTTTATCCTGTAAAATGGTTATTATAAACATTGTGCCCAATTCAAAATGACATCCATTTGCGGCTGCAAGCATGAACAAATTGCACAGTCTGTTTCACAAAATATCCCCTATGTGCATGAGCAATTTGCCACTGGTTCACTTTGCACATGACCTGCAAAATGGGTGGCGCTAAAGGTGCACACTTTCTCGCTCATTAAATGGCAGGTACAGTTTTTTGCATTGCGACTAGTCGGATATCCAGTGCAATTCTTGAACCGGGCTACTGTTTTCTATACAAACCAGGGTTGTGAGTTTAAGTTTTGCTAACAATCCGACAACAAAGTGACTTCTAGCCAGTCAAGTTCAAAAGCACCGCCCCTGCAGGTGTTTGCGCTTTCTTGCTTTTCTGCCATTAGCATCAGTGGTTTCTGTCACTTTTGACCACAGCTCAACTGCAGCAAATGACCCAGAAACGGTCATTTTTCAAGGAGACTGATTTGGACGCCGGTCTCATTCTCCCATTGTTTCCCGGCCACAGGTGAATGCCTCTTTCATCCCGTGCGCTGAGGCCTTACGCCGTGAAAGCCTTGTTCTTGATTCCAGCACGCCATACCTTTCCACCCTTTTGTAAACGATTCGTGGTAGAATTGCAGTGCGTTATTTGTACGCAGACACACTTTGTAGTGCATTCCAATTTTATGTCGGTTCCCACTTCCCTTGATGTATTTCTCACATTTGGCCTTAAAATTGATATTCTCTTCAACTGGTATTTGAGGATAGCAACTAACCATCATGTTGTCCCTTTATGGTATTTTAGCGTTCCTACTTGTTGTGGCCCACTCCCGGGTCACCGGAGCGGGCCTTGCCGATGTCGGAATCACCCGACGGGGACACCAGGGCCGCATTCACGCGGTCAGCAGGAGACGGGGATCACCCTACCTGCTCCGGATCACCGGAGCTCCACACGGAAGCTGGGGGCACCCAGCTAGCACCCGCCTCGGCACTGGGGTCACCCAGGCAGAGGATGGTGCACAGGCCATGTTCACATGGCGGCCACAAGCACCCAGAGGATGGTGTTGCCCAGCGGGGGCACCGTCATAATGCCGGACCGTGTTGCTAGGCCCATGGCACGCTGTGCAGCACCACCATGGTGCACCCAAAGAGACGCAAGAGTCAGAGTAGGATCGACTGATGAGCCGGAAATGGCTTGTTCTTTTTATTGACTTGGTCACATGGTTGCCTCCATGTGACCACACACAGATTCTTGGGAGGTACCATGTTTCCCAGGAGGGGTGACATGCAACACTACTGCTGTTTTGCACCTCACTCTGCACTCACTAGTTTGTTGCACCTCAGTCTGCACTCACTGGCTTGTTGTACATTTTCCTGAATTCTCTTCCTCGTTGTACCACCACTGTCTTTATTCACCCTGTATTATAACTCCTTGTGCACTCACTGCCTTATTGTATAGCTCCGGCTGCCTTGATGTACATCTACTTACACTCACTGCCTTAGTATATACCCCAGTTTAAACTCACTTTATTATTGTGTCTGTCTGCCCGAATCAACACTCACTGCTGTATCGCACCTCAATCTGCCGTAATGACTTGCAGCTGTCAACGTGAATAGATGGTTGATTGGTGGAAGCTGCACTTTATACTTTCCTATATAAGTCACACTCATTTAATGTGTATGCCGCTGTTTTGAGCACATGGACAAGGCCTAGGAGAACTTTCGAGAGCTGGATACAAGGATTTCAAATAATTTAGTTGAACTCTGCATCGCACCCGTGGGACATAGAAGCCTGGAGAAAATCTCTAACACCTGTGACAGGGTGTCATGCGACGCCTCGGATACTGGCGTCTATGGCCCCGTTGGATTCACTACCGCACTTCCTGATTTCCATCACGCCTTAAACTACGTGCATGCAGCGGTCTAGTTCTTTTTCATTGCATGCACGTAGACCTATTTAGGCATGCCTCTTTCTGACATCTGCACGTTGCAACCTTTTGGTCAGCTGTGTTTTCTTTCGCTGCCGTTGTTGCGCCACGCAGTGTTGTCCTGGACTCTTCCGGTCTCTTTTTCTTGTTTACTTTTCACTCTGGTCCTCCTCCCTGCTCTCCCTCCTCAGTTCGTGCTGCCTTCCCGTGCGCGGCTCGTGTACAGGTCCACTTTCCAAGCGGTCTCTCAGCCTCCTCCTTTTCTTGCAGTCAGTTTTCTCTCTTCCTCTTTACTGCTGCCTAACGCTTTGGGCTTTTCAGTGGATGTTCCATCCGCACTCTACTCCATAGTTCTTGGTGATACCAGTTGGGATCTGACCTGTTGGGTTCCATTGCTGGACGGTTACATTCTGCCACTCGTGTCCTGTACCTTCAAGGAGTCCTGCTGCCCACAAATTCAGAGGGTTTTCTTTTGCCACGTTTGGCTTTTTTCCCCTTATTTGTCCCTCCCGGGAAGGGGGTCCCCATGGAAGTGCTCCCTAGTAGCCTTCACTGTGGCTTCCTCTCGTGCGAGACCCAAACTACAAAACAAAAAAGAAAAGGACTACAGATCCCACCGACCCTTGAGCCCAGTGGAAGAGGACACGGATTACTCAGGTGAGGAGGTGGAGGAGGGAAACTGGGACACTCCACTCCAACAAGAAAAGGAAGTTGACATAGGGTTTTTGGACGTGTCTAAGTGCTGATGAGTATCAGGGTCTGGGTGTGGTACAGTCTCATGGGGAGCCACAGTTAAGGCATCATCGGGGGACGGTCCTAGAATTTACGGGGCCCTGGGAGGCAAGAGATGTACGGACCCCCCTTATTGGCATACGTCGTCACATCAGCGACATCAAGGAACATGACGTCGCAGAACGAGACTTTTTTTTTTTTTTTAAATATATTTTTATTTTATATATAAACCACACGACATTACAACTTGAACATAAATAAACACATTTGATAACAAACAGCACTGCAATCCCCATCCCTCCCCCCTATGAGCCTGTATGGTGTTCGCCATTGGTATCCGCTGTGAACGGGGGGGCGTCATCGCTCTCAGATTCAATTGGAGCCGACCCCGTTCCAAACAGTTCAGCTATCAACAATTTCCATGCCGCGAGGGAGCACATTTCCTCCTCCTCCCCTGCAATACTGGTATCCCGCCACACAGCCGTCTCGGCCTCCGCCCATTTTTGGAGATCCCTCCACCAGACCTCCGTTCGTGGCTTATGACACTCCTTCCATCCCATGGCAATCCTACGTTTAGCAAGCACATAAGCCAAATCTTTCAATTTCTCGACATGTCTAAGTTTACGCGCTCTGGGATATCCCCCCAGTAAGCAGGCCCAGGCTGAATCCACTTTGAGCGTGACACCCTTTCCTGCCAGCTTCTGCGCCACTTCACCCCAATAGCCTGCAATTACTGGGCACGCCCAGAACATGTGTATCATGTCTGCATTCTCCTCGTCACACTTGGGGCACGCCTGGCGTCCAACATCCCGAAATTTGGATATTCTCAAGGGGGTCATGTATGCCCTGTGCGTTATATAAAGCTGTATTTGCTTAAACCTGGCGTTTCTCGAGACTTTTTTATGATACCCCAGGGCTCGCTCCCACAACCCATCTGCCATCGGGGCCCCCCATCTCCGTTTCCCATTCCAGTCTCAAGTGAACTAAGTCGCTCCCAACCTTCGTCATCAACATCTCGTACAACCTAGAGACCTCATGTCCGCCCCACCGTGGCGTCCGGTTCATCGGCCAGGGTAGTTTCGGGCCACCTATTCCGGATCTCCTGCACTATCCTGTGATATGTCATATATTGACCCCTGTGCAATCCCGACCCTGCCTCTAATTCTTCGAACTCCAAGATGGTCCCATCCTGCCAAATATCTCCCATGGTGGCCAACCCCACTGACTCCCAGTATATCCGAATGGTTGCTCTGAGCTGCCCATCTCCCTTCGCCAGTGCGACCAATGGGAACTGCAACACACACGGCAAAGGGTTACCCATCATCCGGCAGGCCCGTTTCCACATGTTCCGTCCCAAAGCTAGCATTCTAGGCCGCTTCCTCATGCATGCATTAGCCACCCAGATCACCTCTCGCAGATAAAAAGGGGAGCAATCCCTCCCAAACAGCCTGTGTTCAGGGGTCTCGTCATCAGAGAGCCACCTGGACACATATTGTAGCTGCGCTGCCACATAATATGCCTCAAAGTTCGGCAGTTTGACTCCGCCCTTCTCATAGAAGTTCTGCAGCTTCCACAGTGCGACTCTGTTGCGCGTGCCGTGCCACAGGAATTCTCTGCAAATACTATGTAGCCTCACGAAAAACTTCTTAGGAATCATGTAGGGGATGTTGTTAAAATAATGCAGAAGCCTGGGCAGTACCACCATTTTAAGCATAGCTCCCCGGCCCATCATCGCTAGTGGCAATCTTTCCCAGAACCTCATGCATTTCTCAATCTTCCCCACAGCAAGTTCAGTGTTATGCTTGTGCTCTTCCACAGTCGTGTGATACACGTCAATTCCCAAGTATCTAAAGGATCTCGTCGCCCACGGGATCTGCAACACTGGCAACCTCTCTACCGGAGTCCCCACATAGCCCCCTAGCGGAAATAGAGTGGATTTCTGGGGGTTTACCGCTATACCGGACAACCAGGCATACCTCCCCATCACCTCTAAGACATACTGCAAATTTTCTTCTGGGTATCTTAGGTATAGCAGCATATCATCTGCATACAGGGATATAAGGTGACACTCTCCTCTCACATCGATGCCGACCGGGTCATATTGCTGCCGGAGGTAAATCGCTAAGGGTTCTAGGGCCAGGATGTACAACATTGGGGACCAGGGACACCCCTGCCTAGTGCCTCTGCCCAACTGCCATCTCTCTGACACCACTGCACCCGTGCGGACCCTGGCTAGTGGTGCACTGTATAACATCTCGGCCCACCTAACATAACCTGGTCCCATCCCGTACCATCTCAGAGCCGCCAGCAGCCAAGGCCACCGAACAGAGTCGAACGCTTTAACCGCGTCCAATGCCACTATCGCCATTTCGCCGTCATCACTACAACCCCACTCGACCACCCTGTGGAGGCGCCTGTGGTTGTGAGTAATGTTCCTATTAGGGACATAGCCCGTCTGGTCAGGGTGGATCAACTTGCCGATCACTCTACGCATTCTAGTAGCCAGGACAGCTGTCAGGATCTTGCTATCTTGGTTCAGCATCGACAGGGGCCTGTAGGAGCCACAATCGTGTCCCGGTTTATTTGGCTTGGGGAGCGGAATTATAATCGCCTCCCTAAGTGACTCCGGCAACCGTCCCATCTCGTACGCTTCGTTGAGCATTTCCAGCATGGGCGGGAGCACTTCCTCCGCATAAACTTTATAAAATTCACTGGGGAACCCATCTGCCCCTGGGGCCTTGCTAGTGGGCAACTGTCTCACAATCTCCTTTAGCTCTTCCAGGGTGATCGGAGCATCCAGCTCCTCTCGCTCCTCATCGCTGACCTTGGGCAAGCCTACATCTTCCAGCACTTCGTCTATCTCCTCCTGGCTGCCCCCCTCGCGATCTTCGTATAAGACCTTATAGTATTCCACGAATGCCCTGTTCACGCCTTCTTGGGTGTCTACCTCCTCCCCCTTCTCATTGGTTACCAATCTGATCGGGGATCGTGGGGTCTCACTCTTGTACAGCCAAGCTAAGAGTCGGCCCGTTTTATCTCCCCCCGCATGCAGTCTCTCAATATACTTTCTATAGTTCAAATTACAGAGCCTGTCCCAATGTTCCGCACACTCCTGTTGCAATTTGGAGACCGCCTCCACATCTGTCCCACCACCTTCCAACTCCTCCTCCAGCTCAGTCTCTGCTCTATGCAAATCCGCCAGGACTCCCCCCATCAATCCCTTAGACTTCGCAATGGCGATCCCCCGCATTACGACCTTAAAGGCCTCCCATAAGGTGCCAGCCGACTTAACGCTCCCTTTATTCACCTCAAAATAAGCAGTTATCTCTTCCCTAATATCCTCTCTGAAGGCAGGGTCTTTGAGCGCCTCCGCCCTAAGGCGCCATGTTGGTATACGCGCTCGTGGGGAATACAGTTGCCATCGCATGACCAGGGGCGAGTGGTCAGAGAGGACTCTCGCTCTGTAGTCTATATGGTCGCACTCCGCGACTATGTCTGGCGTAGCGAAAAAGTAATCAAGTCTCGTGTGCAGTAGATGCGGAGCCGAATAGTGCGAGTATTGCCTCACGCCCGGGTGTTTCGCTCTCCACACATCTACTAGGCCAAAATCCGCCAGCAGCGTCTGCAATACCTTAGCCGCCGGACTGGGCTTAGCCATCTTGTCATCCGACCTATCCTCTCTGGGATTCAACACGCAATTAAAGTCGCCACCCCATATCACCGTTCCCCCCATCCCAACACTGAGCCTGGTGCACAGCGTCCTAAAATATGTCGCCGTTTCCTGGTTAGGCGCGTATGTGTTTACAATGCACACTACTTTGTTCTCTACCAGCCCCCTCACCATAACCAACCTCCCATCCTCCTCCACAACCTCCTCGATTAGCTTGAACGGGACGTGTGGCGCCACCCACACCAGCACTCCTCTGGCATAGGCGGAGTACGTTGATCCTACCACTGTTCCCTTCCACTTCCTCCCTACCAGCTCCAGTTTCTCTCGCTTTAGATGTGTCTCCTGTAGCAGAGCTACGTCTATCTTCTGCCTCTTAAGATACAACATGACTTTATTTCACTTAAGATAACTGTTAAGCCCCCTAACGTTCCACGTTAATATCCTGAGGTCTCCCATGGCCTATCAGTAGTTTCCTCCCCCCATCCGAGGCAATCCCTCCCCACTTTGCGAACACCCGCTCCCGGTTTCACCCCCAGGCTCATACAAAAACTAAAACTCCCCCCCCAAACCCCTACCCCCAACAACTGCCCAGCTCCATCCCTGGATCTCAGGCATCCCTGTGTTCGGTCCTCCTTGGAAAACCCAAATAGAGAACCCGACAGGGTGTCACCCCACTAACAGTGACTAAACTAAACACAAAAAGGGGTGTAAAGGGCGGCTTCTGGCGGCTCCTCTACTTCGCAACCATGTCCGTGCACGGACCACGTTTCATAACCCCTGACGCGCGCATGTTCTCAAGCGAGTTCAATGACTATATTCTAGTCCCAATGTTCATAACCCGACCGGGCCTACAGCGTTACTTATCTCGCTCTTTATTTTCCACCGGCCGTCTGAACGTCTGACTCCTGAGGGCAGTTTTGTACATCCAACCACTCCATAGCGTCCTCCGGGGTGACAAAGAACAGCAGCTTGCCCTGAAAGAAAACCTTCAGTTTGGCCGGATAGAGCAACATGTATTTAAGCCCCGCTTCCCGCAATCTCCCCTTCACCGATCCGAAGTTCATACGACTGCGCTGTACCTGCAGGGTGTAATCGGGATAGGCCGTTATATTCGCCGCTCCTCGTTGTATTGTGCCTCCCTTGCGGAAGTGTTCAAGGATCCTTTCTCGGTCCCGGTAATTAAGGATCTTGGCTATCAATGGCCTGGGCGGGTTTCCCGGTGGTGGCTTCCTGGTTAAGGCCCTGTGCGCTCTCTCAACCGCAAAACCCTGCGACAGGGTGCCTCCCGTGATCTCCTGCAGTAGCATGTTTTCGATAAATTCCGTTGGATTGTGGCCCTCGGTTCCCTCCGGCAGGCCCACGATACGGATGTTGTTCCTCCGGGCGCGTCCTTCTGCCTCCTCCGCCCTACTCTCCAAATTGCCCACACGTTGCACCAGGGCATGGAGTTCACGCTTATGCACAGCGCAGTCCGCCGCGGTAGGGCCCAATTCTTTCTCCAAAGTCTCCGTGCGCTCTGCCAGAGTACGCACGTCCTGCCTTAGGAGGTTCACGTCCTCCTGCACTGCCCCAACCTGGAGTTCCATTGCGGTCTTCAGTTCAGCCACAGCGAGCTGGAGCTTGGTCTCCCAGGTCGCTTTCAGGTCTGCGATCGCAGCGAGGACCTCGTGGTTCGCACCCCCGGCGGCCATTTCCTTGGCTTGCGTTTTGTCTTTGCTTTTGGCTCTGTCTGGGCCGGGAGGCGTTTTAGCGTATTCGTCGAGCGTGTGCTGTTTGGTCTTCGCTCTCAGGGGCTTGTTAGACATGTCTCCCGTCCTTCTATCCCCGCTCGGATCTAGGGCAGGGTGTCACAGTGCGCTCTTCGGGTGCCCCATCGTTATCGCCACATCTCTGACACAAAGTTCCTTTATCCTCCGGCTCCCCCGGCCATCTTGTCGATTACCCAGCTAAGCCAGGTCGCGTCTCACCCTTTGAGGCGCACTTTAGGCCATAAAGGGCCCGGGGCACAGTTCCCGGTCACACCGCACGCTCCGGTTACAAAGTATCTTCGGCCAGGCCCTGCACCCTTCCCAGGTCCACGCCGTCGGCCTCGCAGGACTAGGTGTCCTTAATGACCTTGATGCCCCCGCGTCATGCACCTACACCACCACCACGCTCCAGTGTGACCGTCAGGCGCCCAGATCAAGCACCCATTTGTTCCTTCGTTAGGCGGTGGCGGCCATTTTCTCGTTCATCGCGCTCTCGCCTCCAGGTCTTCTTTTAGCTTCTTATTGCTCTCTCACGGTGCAGGCTCGTATCGAAACGTGTCCACACGTTCACCTGAGATTCCTGTACGCAGTCATATCAGTCTCAGCCAAATTACATCGGTCCTTGCACGGTTTTTAGTCGGATAATGTACGGATCTTCGGGAGCCCCCGTACAGACACGTCCTTTCACATGGCTTCCTAGCCACGCCCCCCCAGAACGAGACTTTAATACTCAAGGTGATCATGCGAAGTTATGTCAAAAGACGTCGCCAGAAGTAAAGCTGCAGACCAATACAATACACTTTGTGATGTCCAGTATATGATTGGCCGATGATGTTAATAAATATGTGGCAATATCATGAGCAAGGTGTCTTTGGAGTACTGAAAAGTGTGAGCAGAATCAGTTCTACGGACTTCCAATTTTGGCAGATAAGGTCTAGGGGCTGATATACAAAAGTGTTTTTAAATGGCACAATCCCATTGGAAAATGCTTTGTGGACTGGCCTATAGGCAACTCAGGAGATTTTCTGGTAGGTCTCTGCATTTGCGCCTAGAAACACTTGTTTGGAGGTGCATTATAAATGACATGACATATGTCATATCACCCTTTACCTCTTTCCAAATGTTCCCGTAGGAAAATGGTTGGGCTTGCTGAAAGTGGTTAATAAGGGGTCAATTAGAAAAGTATTTCCAAGTAATTGGTATATTAAGAGCCATAAAATCAAGGTAGTAGATAAATATGAATACCTAGGGATCATTATTGATAATCGACTCAAATGGAAAGATCACTGGTATGCTACTAAAGGAAAATGTATGATTGCTCTGCAAGCATTAAGTTGTTTTATTGGTCAACATGGGAATTTGTCCATAAGTTCTGTTACAATGCTAAAATAGTCTCATACCTGTTATATGGTGCTGAGATTTGGGGGATTCATTTGTCTAAAGAATTGGAGAGATTTGAGGCAAAAATGTTGAAGAAGCTGTTTTGGATGCCTAAAAGTTTGCCATGTGAAAATATATTGAATGCATGTAAGATTAGTAGTGTGAATAGTAAAATTCAATATATGATAGCGATTGTATATGCAAAATTGCAATGGTTAAATAACGGCACATTTGTGGTTGAATTAATATTGGAATATGCCAACATGGAAAAGAAACCAGTCATGACTTTGTGGTATAACTGGGAAAAATCTTTACCAAATGGTCATATGATTTTAGTGACAGCTGTTTATTATAATCTATGTATAAGATTAAATCGCTAATGAAAAAAGGAATATATAACTTGGATCATGAACAAAATATAGTCAATCTATCCATGAAAGCTAACAGTGGATTGTATTTAGAATTCTACTCTAATACATTAGTTGTACCAGCTTATCAGACGGCATATCCCAATAGTCGAATCATGCAGCGATATATTTTGTTTAAATTTAATCAGTGTGATGTTTTAGAGGTATTGGGATCAAAAGTTGGAATACCAGCAACAGAGGGATTCTGTAGACTATGTGGGGTTAATGTAATAGAGTCAGCCAAACACCTTCTTTATGATTGTGATTCTCTACTATCTCTTAGACTTAAATATCTACATGCATATGACAACACAATGAATATAGAAAGTATAAGTGTAATTTGGAAAAATGTATTGGTGGGAAGTAATGAGAATGTGATTTATCATATGATGCGATTTTAAGAGGTAATTTTAGGAGTTTTAGAACATTTGGCGTATGGAATCCTGGTTTTTAAATAAGAAATGTTAGTACTGATAGTGTTTTAAACTAACGTATTACATGTTGGAAGATGAATTTTGAATGTTTATGTATTATATGTAAAGCCTTCGTGGCTAATGCATTTATATAAATAAATAAAAAAGAAAATTATTTCCAGGGCCTCTTTTGGTTCCCAGTCCAGCTTTGCTCTGGATAAAAACTGTATGTTTTATATATTGTGTTTCTTGCAATGCGTCTTAAGGTTCTGAGTTTCTGATTAGTTGTAGTAATGTGCGAACGTATCCAGTGCTGGAAATGGAAGCAATTTATTGCGGGATCTGTCCTCTTTGAAGGGTTGGGGCTATGGGAAGGAGGGGTGGGGCCAAGGGGCGTGGCCCTCTATAAGGTTGCACAACACAGTGGGCCTCATTGAAAGTGTGCAGGTCCGGTAACAATGGTGCCGGCACTATTGTTACCGGACCGGCACACTCCGAGTCTGCCTGCCAGAGTTGCTGTGCCTGGCAGGTCTGACCCTGCTGGGCAGAGCGGCCATGGTAGTCAGACTTTCACAGAAGTACCGGCACCGTTCTTAACAGTGCCGGTGCTTCCTTGTTCCCCACTCCCATAGAATCCTATTGGACTCTATGGTAATGGGGAACAACATTTTACCGGCGCCCGACTTCCCGGACCAGTGGGGTTGTAATGCTCTGGTGTTTTATCAGCACGGTTACCACCGGACTTGTAATGAGGCCCAGTATCTTTCATAGAACCCAATACTAGCGATTTGTATAAAAGCAAAGAGCTTCATGGGAACATCATAATGTCCACACTTTTAAATGCTAAACATGTCTTATAGTGATTCAGTAAGAAATCCTTTTAAGTGAATAATGGACTCTTCTGTTTTGATTGGTCACACAAGTCACCCTAATGAAGAGATGTCTGTAAATTGTAGGACATATATACAAGTTTGCACAGCTGCAACACTGTATGTGAGGCTTTGTCAGATTCTGCCTGCAGTGCTTTAGTCTTCTGAAAGCATTCTGCTCTTGAGGTGCAGTACTTGGGAGGACCCATGTGCTGCCCCCTGGGTGAGTCATGCGCTGGCCCCTGGGTCCGGGGTGACTGGTGCTCCTGGAAGATGTTTTTTGCTGGAGCGCCGCCTCTCTTGTTCCGGCCTCCATTCCTTGCACTGAATACATTGGTTACTAGCATTATGCCACTGTAGCAGGACGATGGTTCTACTCGTGCTTGGTGGAGGACCATGACGGGTACAGTAAAACCGTTTTCCGTCTCCTTAATACTAAATGAACTTTTCTTACCTGTTTCTGGTGTCCCCACGTACCTGAGTTCCCGGAGTCACCCCGGGTTGCTGCAGTGGGATAAGGACGGGGTCAGGAAAGGCAATAGATGTATGTATGAAGTGTATGGCCCAAAATTATAGAACAGCTTACCTTAGGAGATTATGGCCCTCGAATCACTATATCAGTTCCACAGGGGGGGGCTTTGAAAACCCACCTATTGAAGTAATAGATCTAAGTTTTTAGCTTGGTCTAGTTTTGGGTAGCCCGTCATGCAACTGTGGCTTGATCTTTAGCTTAACCTGCGCCTAGATACGATTCAGTTAGTCAAGTGCGTGATATAAATATTTAAAAATCAAATGTAGGCATACCCCCAAAACCCTATATAGAAACACTAGGTTAGGTTAAATGTACCATAGCACAGAGACATGACGCAAAAGAAAATGCTGGTGTACGGCCTTTCAGTGATCAGATGTTATATACGTATGGTTTAAATCAGTCCCAGTACACCAGCAGTTTTTATATTTTATAGAAAAAGGGTAAACAGACAACAAGCCTTGACAAAGCCAATAGTTAGGTTGTTTACTGCTCTTCTTTGCATTTCACATTTATATGCACCGGGGTGCAAGAAGGAGAGTGCACATTTTCAAAGGAGGATGCGATAAGGGGTCCAGGTGTGCAAGAGAATGATAAGGAAGAAGAATAGAGCA
Source organism: Ambystoma mexicanum (assembly GCF_040938575.1). Lineage (NCBI taxonomy): Eukaryota > Metazoa > Chordata > Amphibia > Caudata > Ambystomatidae > Ambystoma > Ambystoma mexicanum. The sequence goes on from NC_090928.1 coordinate 312,384,303, forward strand.
AGGTAGGAAATTATTGAGGGAGGGTGCCATTGATGACAAGCAAGAAGATATATGAAAGAGAAGGAGTGCAAGGGTAAAACATAAAGCGTGATTTTGAGAGGAAGCATGAGATGGGGTAGAGAGTGGCGTGGGATGGGTGGTTTGTAGAGAGAATTGGGTGGATGGGGTAGCGAGAGTGGAGGTAGGATGGGTTGTTGGGGTCAAGAGAGGTGGGTGGGAATAGAGAGAGTAGAGATAGGGTGGGTGAGGGAGAGAGAGTGGAGGTATGGTGGGTGGATCGGGTAGAGAGAGGGTAGGGTAGGTGGGGGCAGGTTGAGTGGGGGTACAGTGTTTGGAATAGAGAGCATTGGTATAGGGTGGGTGATTGGACAAAGAGGGAGTGGAGGTAGAGTGGGTGGGTGTTTGGGGGTTCGGTGGGTGGGGATAGAGTTGAGGTAGGGTGGATAGCTCTGAGTAGAGAGAGTGGAGGGTGGTGGCAGTAGTGTGGTGACAAGGAATTAAGATACTGACCATGCGGTACCATAATAGTTGCTATAGACTTCTTTTAAATGAAAAACCAAACCTATCTATCCGTAATGCTAAGGGGATTTTAAACTAAAGAAACTTGGATGCTCATCATGAAGTCTGTGAGAGTCAAAACAAAAAGGCACAATCCCAGTCGCAAAATGCGCCTACTTTATCCCTGTCACTACAACAAAACACCATAAAGTCCAGTAGTTTGTAATCCAGGAGAATGTATCTGTTTTCCTGGATGCCGTCATGACCACTGTCAGGGGCCACAAGCAAGTCCCCACATCTGCTCCGAGGGCATCTAGCACCAGGCTTGTGTACTGTAAGGAGATACTTACCAGGCTTACTTTCAATTGACTACATGGGTCTTTAAATCCAACATGGAAGCAACCACACAGCCTAGTTCTCAAGAACCAAGCCATGCAGTCTAGTGTTCTGGGTGTGGCAGGTCTGGAACTACTTTCCCTGGTATTACTCCCTGACTGCAGAACACGCTTCACGTTATTCTGCAACTAGCAGCGTGATGCTCACTGTGTCCAGCTCCTGGTCTTCAGCATCTGCCTGTAGTCCTGCAAGAACAAGAACAAGATTATTCTGTTTTACCTGAGAATACACCATCCAGCACTCATCATCTCATCCGGGTTGCAATCTGTCAAACCGAGATAAGAAGAAACATCACTCACCTGTGAGTACTAGCTTAAAGACTTCCGGCGAACCGCTACCACAGCTGTTGCTCGAACATTGCGACCTGCAATTACGAGAAAAGGAAAAGACAATATTAGAGCGCGTGCGCTTCCAAAACATTGAATTCCATCAGTCTCACCTGAATTCCATCGTGCTACGCCGCGCTTCCATCCAGAGCACCACAGCTGCATCCTACAAAGGAAAAGGAGACATATCCAGGTTTGCTTTCAATATACAACAACCGCACAGCACTTTACTTACCTTAACGGATTCCGGGGGCCAGTTTTTCATCACGCTCTCATCCACTTGCAGCACCACAGGAGCCTGTAGGGAGAAGAAGAAGAAAACACAGGTTAGCTATAAAAGACAATAAAGGTGCCACGCTATACGCTTTCTCTTACCTAAAAACGTGCCTTTCCATCCGGCACGCCAGCAGCAAAACCTTCACACCTGAAAAGAAGGTGATAAAGACATTAACGGAATCCCACCACAAACAGAACAAAGACTTACAATTAACAAATCTACCTGCCGATCAGCAGATTCAGGGTCACAGCAGGCCTGGGCCCAAGGAAGGCGCACTGCACCAGTGAAGCAACTTGGACAGCTCGCCAACAAACGCCAAGCGCCCCTGCACAAGAAACGCAGGATGGATAGCTCACCCTACAAATAACTAAGGTGAGAAAGAACCAGTGGGAAGGGGACCGGTCAGAGTGAGGTGGGAGATTCACCCATTAGAGACAGTTATCACAAATCATCCCTTCTGTAATTGCAGATTCATTATTCAGCACTGGGAACTACGCATCCAGAGTTCCAGATCTCAGAGCCTTCCAGATGCATCCGGGGATATCAGGTGAGCGTAATAGATGCAAGGTGTCAAAACGGCTCTCTAGATGTTCAAAGCAAATGTTCCATAAAAGGTCTGGTTTTCCGTAACCCAACAGAAAATCTAATAGTTACAAAAAGTCCTTCTGAGGCTAAGAGAATGACTCCCTTCTAGCTGGTTCCTCAATGTCTTTCACAGTTCTTAACAAGGTTTGGAGTTCTCTTATGGTGGTTTTCAGAATATCTGGGTTTTGCACCTCTCTTGCTCTACCTCCACTGGGACAATGACCCTGTTCCTGGAGTCCCTCTTGACTTTCCAGTATCACTCTTTTGTGGAATTGACATTGGAACTGTATCACAAAATGGTTTATGGTTTTCTCTATTTCTTTATGGTTTACAGACTCGTAACGGCCTGCCTCCCTCCCAGACTTGGACGTATTCCCATTTCTTTCTCTCAGGGAACTCTTCTCTGATTTTAGCAGGGATCATAGGTTTGCTCTTCCTACTTCAACTTCTTCCTTTAGTAGTCCTCTGTCTTACCTCTCTCCACCTTCAGTTGTTTTGAACTGCCTCTGCGTAGCTGTTGGACCCATTGGTCCCATTGTGACAAGTTACGCCTCCTCTACGGTCTCTCCTCTTCTCCTGATAATCACCTATGTGGTTCTGCCGTTGGCTACGATACGTGAACTCGGAACTGTTGGCGGACCACCGGTCCACCCATTAAAGGTTGTGCAAGCACCTCTCCGGCTGTGCAGGTTTATCATGCCAGTTCCCAACCGACTCGCAAGACACTTATCCGGCGTCCCGCTATTATTCTTCTCAGCCTTGGAGACGAGCCTTGTTGTAGTTTCTCGAGTAAGGGTTAGGTGGGTGGGGATAGAATGAGTGGAAGTAGGGTGAGTGGTTTGGGTGTAGGGAGAGTGGAGATTGGGTTGGTGTGGGTAGGGAGAGTGGAGATTGGGTGGTGTGAGAAACCTGTCGTTCTCTCCCTGTCTAGTCCCCAGGATCTGTCCCCCATCCTACCACATAGGATACTCCAAAACACTGCCCTCCCCTTTTCCCCGATGAACACTTTTGCATAACATGAAAGACAATGGACTAAAATCAGAGCCTTTTACCTGACATGTCCCAATACAAGGTAAGGCAAAGTCAGGTAATTGACCAGAATCATACACACCTGACAGCCCTTTCCCTTCCCCACAGGGATAAAAGGTGGAGCACACGAGAACAAGACGAGCAAGGCAGACCCCACGACGTGAGAGCTAACTCACCATGGCAGTTCAAGAGGAGGAGAAAGACAGTGCAGAGCAAGATGGTGGTGACAAAGAGAGAGACAACCTTTCCCTTTCCGACCAAGGCCCGTGAAGCCTCACAGAAGGAAGCATAAGTCTGCGAACAATAGCCAGCATGTATTGCAACAGATGTCAACGGTACATGAGACCCTCCTCTGCGGATTACCAAACCGGAGAGAGACGCTTGTCTTAGTGGTACCAACCTTAACTCCAAGGAGAAAGAAAGCAAAGCGGTTCATCACAGCCGGTGAGTCGAGGGGAGTATCAATAAAAAACTGAACGGTGTGAAAGAAAAGTAGCCAACAGCTAATTTGAACTTTGAGAGGTATTAAAGGAACTATTGATGAAAGCGGGGTGGAAACCAGGAACAGAGAAGTACGGCACCACGTGGTTGTTCACGCAGCAAACTCTGGGCGATTGCTCGATGGTATAAAACTAGAAGAGCCGGGGGCGTGGCTTGGCGCCATGGTGAACGGTCGGGTCCGGTGAGAGCTCCCGGCCGCGACCGAGTATTACCTAAAATGCCCCAGTAAACAGCAAGACTAGGCGAAGGAAAGTGTTACCCTGCAAAGCCCGGAGGCTCGGGCTGCTCATGCTTTAATTTCAGCAGTTCGAAGTGGGGATTGTGTCGGGCCCGTCTTCTCCCAGTAGGAGACTCCGAGGTGCGCGGCGAGCCAAGATGGCGGACAGTGGCCCGACATAACGAATGCACCTCCGATGTACGAGCGGATTTGGAACTAAGGGAGCCTCCCCCTCCGAAGCACACAACCGTGGACCCTCCCGGAAGAGCCTGACTGGTAGCACTGCCTGCACCACCTGATAGCGGAGACGTGAGCCGAGCCCGGCCCGAGGATCATCGGCGCGGGATCTCCCCTCCGCCGGAGTTCCCGAGAGCCGGGGTACAAGTCCTGCTGAGCCCCGCGACACCCACAGCCACCCACCCCTCGGGGGGCTGCCGGGAGGAGTGGCGACAAGCGAGGGGCCCGCACGATACTCCGCCGAACACGGAAACAAGCTGAAGTCTCCCCCCCCCCCGCGGCGGACCCGAATCTCCCGCCACCCCTGCATAGTTGGGCCCGCGCCCGCCCCCCTATAGCTGTTGGCCGTCGTCGGGAGCCCCGGAGGAGCAGCGGGCAACCGGAGGGCCGATTAAACCCTACAACTTCCCCGGACGAACTCTGTGACGCGGGTCCCGGCTTTCCTCCGGCCTCCCTCCGGCCTTCCTCCGGGGACTTGCCGACACTCCTTCCGCCCCAGACCTGCACGGAGCAGCTCAGCAGGCGGAGAGCCCAGCCGGCCCCATCAAACGCAGGGGAAAAGAAGGTGGCCCCCCCCCATCCGACGGCCTGGTGGGTTCGAGGCGGGAAGACCCTCGCAGCCCTGAACTGTGGAAAAGAGACTGAAAGGCTCAGCCTGCCGACCTCCCGGGGGCGTGGAGCCCGAAGAACGCTCCTGGAGGAAGGTAAGGCGGCACCTGCCGCAACTGCAGGGCTTTCCCTGCCCCTCCGGCCTATCCTAGCACCCCAGGGATGACCAAACCAGCCACCTAGACGCAGTCCTTCCGAGGATCGGCTCCGAAACTTGAACTGGCTGGCCTGTAGAGGCGGCGCAAGGGGGGCCCGGAGAGAGGCCCAGGTGCTCTATAACAGACACTCTACCCCCGAGTGGGTCGGGCCCCGGAGTATTCCACAAGAAACAATGTCCAGAAATCCGAAAGGGTCCAAACAAACAGACATCGCGACACTGCTGTCCACTAACACGGGTGAAAAGAACAAGAAAGGAGACCGCAGTGACATGGGGGGAACCGTTCAAGAACCCAACGGGGGGTCCACAGCCCAAGCGGTGACTAAAGCCGACCTACAGGAGCTCCTCTCCGCCATAACCAAGGAATACCAGAAAGGGACGGAGGAACTGAAAGACAGAATTGCGTCCCTGGATGGAAGAGTGGGCGAGATCGAAACCAGAACAACAGAAATAGAAACCACCCTGTGCGAACAGAACTTTGAGATCGGGGAGGGGGCCGATAGACTCTCCGCTCTCGAGGCCAGATGTGAGTCCCTCGAGAACAAACAAGAAGAGGCTGAAAATAGGTCTCGACGTAACAATATCCGCCTGAGGGGAATCCCGAGTTCGGTCTCCGACGAGGAGCTCAATTCCTATGTCAACGACTTATTTCGCTTCATTATAACGCTTCCAGACGGAGCCCCTCTGGAACTGGATAGGGTCCACAGAGTCAGAGCTAGACAAAACGCAAATTTGGCGCCTGATGTCTTAGCAAGAATCCACTTCTATAGAGTAAAGGAAGAAATTATGCGAGAAGCCAGAAGTTCCGCCCGAATTCTCTTCCGGGACGCCGAAATATCCCTATACCAGGACCTAGCGGCGACCACCCTCACGAAAAGGAAGGCTCTTAAGCCACTAACCGAGTGGCTGCGCGAACGAAAAACAACATACCGTTGGGGCTTTCCCACCTCTTTACTCTTCACCTGGGAGGGTAGATCTTGGTCTATCCCTTCCCCCAAAGAGGCCGAGAGGTTCATGAATCCGGAAAGCGAAGAGGGGCCTCCCCCTAACGCTGCCGAGGTCCCCGGAGGTACCCGCGGGGAATCCACCAGAGCCTGGACCAAGGTACCTAGCCGCCGTAGACCCCGTGGTCCCGTGGGCAAATTCAAAAGGGACAACAACCGCTAAAGGGGCAGCCTAGAATACGGAAAACACAAGCTCCCCCCTGACCGAGCTCTCTGCCCCTCTGACGGGGGAGCCGAGCCTCCTCGAGATGCCTACAGTGCTCAAATCAGTTAAACTTATCCTGAACATTTACTGGCCAAAGGAAGAGGCAAAGTTTGCCTCCATGCCGAATTCACATACCGGTCCGGCCGTATGCCCCGTTGGTTGAAGGCTGGCCCGGAAACCTTGTTATGGTTTGATGGGTGGGGGGTGGGGGCTTGGGGGGGGACGAGGGGCGGAGGACAGCATTGTAAAGAGGAAAGAACGGAGAATTTGGCCACGCAGGAACAAGGAACAAGAGAGCTTCAAGGAACAATCTGAACCGACTTACACGAAATCCAAAAGATGGGCTCGCTAGACAAAACCCTAACCATCACAACCTGGAACGTGCAGGGGCTTGATGCACCCAGAAAGCGAAAAGCAGTGGAACACAAACTAGACCAACTAGCAGCTGATATTGTCTGCATTCAGGAAACCCATCTCATTGCGGACGACCAAAGCCGACTAAGATTTTGGCACTATCCAAAACGTTATTTCGCCTCAGCCACACAGAAAAAGAGAGGCGTAGCTATCCTACTAAAAAGAGATCTCCCACTAACACAGATCACCATCAAAAGAGACCCCGAGGGCAGATTCCTACTCCTGAAAGGTCTCCTAGTGGAGCTACCGATCACCCTGGTGGCCGCTTATGCACCAAACAAAGAACAAGACCAATTCCTCCTTAGCCTCCTTCCAATCATCACATCCTTCGCAGAAGGCTGCCTAATAATCGGAGGGGACCTCAACCTCCCCCCGGATCCGACAATGGATAAGACGCTTCCAGCCTCAAGGGAGGACTTCTGCAAATCCCTCGCCCTGGCGAAATTCTTGCGGGAAACCGAAACAATAGACATATGGAGATTCCACAACCAAGGGGATAGGGACTACACCTTCTTTTCGCACGTGCACAAAGGCTATTCACGCATCGACCTCTTGCTCGCCACGAATAACCTGGCCCCCTGCGTGGAGAGGATTCAAATCGGACCGATCGCAATATCGGACCATGCTCCAGTCACGATGGTGGTGTCTATCCACGGGGCCCCGGAACCTGCCCAGAGGCAATGGAAACTGCAAGATTATATCCTGACAGATAGATCGGCTAGCTCGGACCTCGCCGAGGCAATTCGGAATTACTTCTCTGAGAACACAACCCCAAACTCCTCAACAGCCATGGTGTGGGATGCCATGAAACCGGTGATTCGAGGGGTCGCCATGGACCTAACAGCCAGACTCAAGCGCCAAAACCTACTCAAGCAACAAAAGCTCGAGCAAAAACTCACAGCCCTGGAAGACAAACTCAAGGCCTGTTACAAGAAAACAACGCACCAAGAACTTAAAAAAACGAAAAGAGAGCTCGAGATCCACCTGGCGGACCGAGCCGCCAAAGCATTAACTTATACCAAACAATACTATTACCTGAACAGTAACAAAGCGAACAGACTCTTAGCATACAAACTGAAAAAGCTTCAGACCAGGAACCATATCCAATCTCTGCAAGACAGGAACGGCACCTTACTCCACCGGGACCCCGAAAAACTCGGGTTAATGGTGCAACACCACGAGGAAATCATGGCAGGGCCCCCGACAGCCACCACAGCCATCACCCAATTCTTGACCCCAGTACCAAAGAAACAGCCACCTCCATCCCTAGTGAACTTAGAGGGCCCTATCTCAGAGGAGGAAGTTAGCGAGACGATCCGCCACCTGAAGAACACAACACCTGGCCCGGATGGGTTTTCAGCAAAATTCTACAAAAAATTCGCTCACCTGCTAGTCCCACAGCTGGCAAACCTATTCAACTCATTCCTGTCCACCGGCCTCACGTCCCCCTCCATGAACGAGTCAATAACAGTGCTGATCCCTAAACCAGGAAAGGACCAAACACAATGTTCATCGTACAGGCCCATTTCGCTCCTAAACAACGACGCGAAAATATTTGCAAAAATCTTAGCAAATAGGCTATCCCCTTTCCTCCCGGAGCTCATTCACCCGGACCAGACCGGATTCATCCTGGGCCGAGGTACCCAAGACAACATTCGCAGAACCATCAACATCATCGAATCGGCGAACAGACTGGGCACAAAACTGGCAGTCCTCTCCTTAGATGCGCATAAAGCTTTCGACATGCTCGACTGGGGCTATATTAGGAACATACTAGAGCACTTCGGCTTTGGCCCGAACTTCGCAAAATGGGTTCTGGCCATCTACCAAAAACCCTCTACAAACCTTCGCCTCAACGGGACTAAATCCAGCAGAATAAACATAACTAGAGGCACGAGACAGGGATGTCCTCTTTCCCCACTTATATTTGCCCTATCTATGGAACCATTCGCTGAAACGGTCCGCCGAAACGCATCAATATCAGGCCTAACGCACAAGAAAGAATCCTACAAAATTGCGCTTTACGCGGACGATGTGCTCCTCACACTCACCAGCCCGGAAGAGTCAATAAGAGCCCTATGGCAAACGCTCGAAGAATTCCGAGCAGCATCGGGATTCACAATAAACATTTCCAAATCCACCGCACTGGGCATAAACATCCCAAGAAAGACCAAGGCTTATCTCGAAGAGGGGTTCCAAATTCCTTGGGCCGGAAGCAGAATCAACTACCTGGGGGTGCAGATACCCAATAAAACTGAGAAGCTGTACAAGTCCAACTTCCCGACACTCTTCAGAGACCTGAGAAAGGACATCGACCGCTGGAAAAAACAGGAAATCTCCTGGTTTGGCCGAACGACTGCGATAAAAATGAATCTCACGCCACGGCTGCTATATCACGCCCAAGCCCTGCCGGTGTCGATCCGGGAAAAGGCCCTGCAGAAACTGCAAAGAGAGGCGCTGAATCTAGTCTGGGAAGGAAAGAAATCCCGCATCCCAAAGCGCATAATGCTCCGAAGCACCGCCCTGGGCGGCCTAGGGGTCCCAGACGTGTCAAGGTACTGCCTTGCAGCCCAACTAGCCCCGGCCTTTGCCTGGAAGCTTCCAACCAACCGATCCCGGTGGTTAACTCTGGAGGAGGATTGGTGTCAGACCCCACTGGAATCCTTGCCCCACTCCAGGGAGCCCAAGGGGGCCAGGGACCTGGGCCCCCTATCAGCAACAAGAAACACAGTCGCCAGCTGGAGGGCGGCTGCACGCCGGTGGAAATGCAGGAGCACAATGGGTCCACTTACGCCAATTTGGAACAACCCCGACTTCTCCCCCGGAATCACACCAAACCAGTTCACGGAGTGGCGAGCCGGCGGCTTAGAAACTATCTCTGATTTCTTCGAAAACGGCCTCCCCCTGAACTTCGAAGAGTGTAAAGCAAAGTTCAAGATCCAGGAAACAGAAAGGTTCCGCTACTCCCAGCTGAGGCACTGGCTGTCGCATCCTCAGGTTAGGAAACTAGGCAGCAGGGAGCTAACAGCATTGGAACACTCCCTCTTGACAACCCCCCCTAAGGGGAAAATATCAGCCCTGTACAAAATTCTAGACAGAACAGATCCCGAAAAAAAAGAACCATACATGGTGAAATGGGAAGAGGACATAGGGAGACCAATTGAGCTGGAGGAATGGCAGCACATCTGGTCCCGTGCTCTGAAAAGCTCGAAATGTGTGACGAACAAAGAAAGTGCGTTTAAAGTTTGCTACTGATGGTACAGAACCCCGTCATTCCTCAACAAATGCAACCCGGCTATCCCAGCGCAATGCTGGAGGGGGTGCCCGGACCGCGGAACTCTATTTCACCTCTTGTGGTCATGCCCCAAAGCCACCCTATTTTGGGAAAACATCCTGGAACAAATCAAGACAATCACCGGACTCAACATCCCCTGGGACCCAGGGATTGTGCTACTGGGGTCGACAGGAGATGGCCAATTCCCTCTAACCGGCAACCTGGCGGACCTATGTTCCCATCTCCTAACAGCCGCCAAGATCTCTATCGCCAGACTCTGGAAAAACCCGGAGGGTCCATCCACACAGATGTGGTGGTCTAAGTGCTGGGAAATCGCCGCAGCGGAGAAAGTCACAGCCATCAGGTCAGGCAATAAACCCAAATTCGAACGCACATGGGCGCCCTTTCTGGACTATGGGCGGCAATTCCCTGGGGTGGCAAGGCAGCCACCTAACATACGCTGGATGGAAACCCAAGACTGAAAAAGAAAGCACAGCTCCAAGCCAGACAGGCAACTGAGCTCCTCCAGTTCTCCGAAGTGCCACGAACGACCAATCGAGTTCCCCTGACTTGGAAGACCCGACACTAAAGCACCCTGGCGTAATCTAGCGAAGCCCCACCTCGAACCCTTGAAATAGTCTCCTTGGCGAAATAGACAGTAACCTGTTCTTGTTTGAAAACAGCTCCCTGCGAAAATTGCTCCTTGTCTCTTGCCCCCCCTTTCTTCCCCCCATCCTGTTGTAGTTGCTACTGTTATTATTTCTTTTGTCCTTATTATTGAAGAGAACGCAAGACTAGCTAAGACTAAAGCATGCAAAGTAATGTTCTCCTAGCTATATGTTCTAACAAGTTGACATACATGCAATGATCTTAACCTCTACATGACTTGTTATGTTGAAAACAATAAAAATAATTTTGGAAAAAAAAAAAAACTAGAAGAGCCAGAAGGCCTTGGAAGAAGGCGAAAAAGGGGTTCAAAGTGGTCATAAAGGGGTCTTGCAAAATCCTGTGTACCGTCGAAAGTCTTTGACCAACAGATGATTGAGAATCTAAGGGAAATTAATCCCGCTCGGTGACGTGAGCGCATGAACAGTATGTTTTAAAGATTGGCAAGAGTGAAACCGGCAGAGGGGTGCGGACGAGAAGGGGTGAAACCTGAAGTCTCATGAGCAGTGTGTTGACAGGAGTAAACCCGATCAAGGGGTGTCTACAGTGTACTGTCTGTAAAAGTTGGCAGGATTGAACCCGGAAGAGGAATGCTGACAAAAACGAGTGAAAGCGGAAGAGCTGTTTAAAAAGACATTAATGATTTGTAAAACAAGAAGTAGTAAAAGACCAGGGGAAGTGACGTGCCCCTTGTCAATTGGGATCCAAGCCCGGCCGTGGGAGTCTTGGGGGTGAAAAGTTATCACCCAAAGTTAATTGGAAAAGTTACAGTTTCATTGTTTTGTTGAAAGAGACTTGTGAGGGGTCTGCGCCCGGAAGAGGGGGACCAAGGGGTGAAGTCATCACCCACAGTATTTGTGAAATAGAACTTTTGTGCTCGTTTGTTGAAAGCATCAGGCCCTCGAAGACCAGAGACTTTTGTTAAAAGAGACTTGACCATCGAAGAACCTGATAGCTGCTGCTGAACTGTCAGCTCGTGCTGGGAAAGGTTGAGCTTGTGCTTTGCTCGGGAAATCCGCCTTGTCCTGTGCTCAAAACACGGGGAAGGGAGAATCCTGGCAATCACATCCTGACTTATTATTTGTGAACACTTCTTTCTTTACTAAAACCCTAATACACACTATTTTTGTAATTAGCTGTAAGGAATTGGAAATTGTTATTTTTTTTTTTTTTAGTTTAGGCCTTTTACTTTGACAAGGACTGCGTTATTTTTCATTTGATGGTTGAGGCTTGCTCCCATCTTAGATTTAAGTTTAGCTTAGGCGTTTTTCCACCCTGAGTGTAAGGCATGGTTGTAGGGTCAGTGGGGTAGACAGTATGGATGTAGCATGGGTAGGCAGGGTTGGGCAGGGTTGAGAGAGTGGGGCCTGGGTGGGTGATGGTAGAGAGGGTTGGGATTGGGTGGTGTGATGAATTCTGTGGAGTCATCGCTGATCCCCAGCCAGAGATCTCCTCCTATGTGGCCAGGGGACAGCAGCCACCACCTGATCCTGACCCTGGCGGTTGTATTATGAGGGAGGATCACATGGGAGGAGATGGCTGTCTGAGAATGGTGGTGACCCCATCAGGAGGGACGCATAATTCTTCCCATCCCAATGAAGAAGGCTGCAAAATTCCTAAATCCTTGATGGCCTGTTGCCATTATATAAATCCGCCCTTTTTTAACACCCCAAACTCCCTTCCTGCAAAACATTCCAGGCAGAATACCATTCACACCTCATTTATACATAACATGCACATAGCATCTCATATCTCTGAGGTTTTTGTGCTAACCAAGAATCCTAAACAAAATCACCTTAGAAGTCCTATAGATCCTATGGACTCAACTCCCATAAAGCCTCAAGTACTTAGACAAGGAAGAGGAAGGAGAAGTTAATATAGATCAAAGGAAACATGCTGGCTAATTGTTGTAGTGAGGCTCAAGTGTACGGGACATTTAAAAATGGTGTCCGCATTGGAGGAGAGGAGAGCAGTAGAACAGAAGAAGAAAGAAGCAGAACCAAGTGAGAAGGCAGCACCTGGGAACAGACCATGCTGGAGAAGGCAGGCACTTTCACATCGTCCCTCACAATCAGTACCGAAGGTGCAAGGCCACAGGAGACACCACAGGCACCGTGGGAGAACCACTGGCGAGCTGGCAGCAACAGCAAAGCTATCGGGAGCTCAGTCATGTCCAGAAGCAGCAGGCTTACCTCTGAGTGAATGTGTATCTAGCAGTGGAGCTGGGAGAAGTTCTGCAGAGTGAAAGCTTCACTGCAGCCATGTGCCACAGGTCTGGAACGCTACCAGACCCTAGTGAGGCTGTCCAGAGATGTTGGGGACCCAGGGGCATACCGACAGGCATGTGAGCAACTAAGAACCTATTTTGAATACCGGCCAAGTAGAATACAAAGACAGAATTTACCCAAACCCTCATGTATGCGATGTCAATATGGGGAAGGTTGGAACAAGTATTTGCCACAAGCCAATGACTACTAGTGAATGGTTAAAAGACAGAATTGAACCATATATGAGATATCAATATGGGGAAAGTTGGAGCAAGTGTTACCAAAAGCAGAATAATACTACTGAAGAAATTAAAATACCGAACTTGAACAAGTCTACATATTTGAGATATCAATGTGGGGAAAGTTGGAATAAGTAGTACCTCAAGCCAAGGAAGTATAGACAGTGAAGGAATTCAACTGTGCTATACTGAAAGACAGCGAGAACATTAAAACATGCCCTGGTGAAAGAAGCGTATCAGACAGTGAGCATTTGGAGAGAATGGGATTCCTGGCAGGGGAGTACATCAGGCAATCCATTTCAAATACACAGAGCAATACAACATTGTGGGCAGAAATCTGGCAGGGGAGTATAGCAGGTGATCTGTAAGAACCAGATGAAAAGAAGTCCTGGCAGGCCTAACACCAGGTAAGTTGAAGTTTAAAAAGCATGTTGACATTGTGGGGAAAATACCTGGCAGGAGAGTCTACCAGGGGACATAATAAACCTAGTAAAGTATTCCTGGCAGGGGAGCATACCAGGAAGTCCACTGAAGTCATAAGAAGAAATGCACTTACTTTTGCAGAACACATGGCAAAACAAGTGAACCAGATACTCTAAGAAAACAGTCAAGTGGAAGCTGTGAAATTGAACAAACACCCTTTTTCCTGTTACAATCAAAATACCTGGCAGAAGACTATAAACAGATACCGAAAGAGCTCACAGGAGGATTTCTGGTGTATAAATACATCTGACGGTCTGCTAAAATATTAAAGAGACTTATAAGAGAATCCTAGATGGAACATCTCATTGTGAATAAGATCTCTTTGGTTTGTGAATTCAGTGCCAGGAAACCCAGAAAATGGCTGAATGGTGTGGGGCATATTGTTTGTACAGAAACTTCCTGAATCAGGAAAATGACCAAAGAAGTGGTTGCTTGAAAGAGACACGTTTGCCATCCTACCTGAGACATCCAGGGGAAGGGAACCACCTTCTGGATCCAATAATTTTTGTTGGATTCATCTACTGGTTTTGAACACTTTTTACCAAACCTACATCAGAGAGACTTTCCTTACATCCTTAGTTGTTCTTTTCTAGTATGAGGGACAGGTTAGCATGTTTTGGACACATAGACAGAGTATATAATTTTGACCAGGCACAGACTGATATTTAGTTTTAGTTTCCTACGTAGGGAAAATCTTTAGGATAGGGACAGCAAAGCCTTTATCCAACCCTTTTATTTGAATCAAGATGCCTGATGTTGAAAAAACTACACTTAGTGTCCACCTCTCATTTCTGACCCCTCACAGTGAGTGGGAGTAGAGAGTGTGGAGGTATGTGTGGTGGGGTAAAGATAGTGGGGTTGGGTGGATGGGTGGTGTATAGAACGTGGGGATTGGGTAGGGTAGAGAGTCTGGGGGTAGGGTGGGTGAGGATAAAGAGTGGGGGTAGGGTGGGTGAGGGTAGAGTAGGATTGGAGAGAGTGGGGATTGTGTGGGTGAGCATAGAGAGGGTGGGTGGGGATGGAGAGGGAGGGGGTAGGAGGAGAACGTGAGGGTAGGATTGGTAGGGGTGGGTGAGTCGGTGGGTTTAGATAGAGTGGGGGTGGGGTGGGTGAGTGATGGTAGGTGGTTGGGGGCAAAAACATGAGGAACAAAGCAGCCTTGCGAGGAATTGTCAAAAATGGCCAAAATGGCACAAACAAAACCCAACCAGCACATCCTATTGGTAGGGGCGGCTGGCTAGGGGTAGAGTGAGAGGGAGTTTGGTAGGTGGAGGTAGAAAGAGTGGGGGTAATGAGAGTGGGCGTGGGGTGGGTGGATGTAGAAAGGCAGCATCTAAAGTATCCCAAAATTAGTTCACTAGAAAGCACTGTGCAGCTGGGAAATGGAAATATTGGCTGGGAAGTTCTCTTTGGGTAGTACGGTAGAGGAGTTTGGAAAAAGAGATTTGAGTAATTTCGCAGTTTCATGGCATTGCCTGTTGCTATGCCAACCAGCTATTCTCAGTTCAGCCCCCATTCCCTCTCTCTTCTGGAACAATGGTTTTGGCAATGTTGTGGCGCAAGCGCCACAAACATTCGCCAAGACCTATAAAACAGGTCCTATGCCTAAGCAGCTTTAAAAAAACAGTCTTTCAAAATACATATAGGTCTTATAAAGTGCACTTTATAAAATAAAAAATATTTACAAAGAGTTCTTAATTGGAAGACATCCTGGCAAAGTCTGCCTTGAGTTCTGCTTTGCTGTAGTTGAAGCTTAAAGTGCTCCTGTGCTGGTAGGTGGATTTTTCTGGGCAACAGCAGCATGGCGTGGGGGTCGGAAATCCTTCCTAACCGGCCTGTCTATGCCAGAGGTGGCCTGGCAAATTCAGCAGCAGTGTGAGGGGACCCTGAGGGGAGTCCTTGCTGGGCCGCATATGCAAGCAGCAGCTTGGCTAATTGCAGTAAGGAGGTGGGCACCAGGCAAGCCTATTTTCCCTGGCAGTGTATGTCTAGGAGGCAGGGGATTTAGAAAAGGCCCGTATGTGATGGAGGCGGACCCAGCAGCAGTCGCATGCCATGTCCTGCCACTGGGAGCGCTTCATAGTTGTAGGTGGCGGTGGCGAGGCTCCCATTTCACATTGGGAGTAAAGAGCAGTGAAACTGAGTCTCGGAAGTGATCTGTAGTGCAGCGCCCCTCCTGGCAACAGGGCACAGCTTACTGAGATCCCAAGCCGCGGGGGTGAACAAAGCTGCAGCACCCCTCCTTGTAATGGGGTGCAGTGTGCAGTCAGGTGGGCTGTTGCAGTGAGGTGCAATGCACGGTGCCCCTCCTGGACACAGGGTACCACATATTCATGGCAGGGACAATCAGGTAATTAGACTATAGATTGCTGAGGGGGGGGGCAAGCTCGAATCCAGAGTGAGATAATGGCGCTCCGCTCATGCCTTGCAGCACACCAACATTGTTTTCATTGGAAGAGTCCCCTTTGCAGTACACACGCAGGAGGACCCTTCTACTCCTAAGGGGAGCTGGATTGTAACAAAAAACACATGCCTTATGTGCCCCTACAGGAGGTGGGTGTTTACAGCCCCCCAACGCCTTTGAACTATCCACAGCCCAGGGGCTAGCCATGGCCAGATCTATAAATTGATCCAACCATGATTTTGATTTACAGGCCATCGTCTGCGACCCACTACCCTGAATCTCAGGCGCTTCCCACATTAACCCTGAACTTCATGGAACCTGCTGTAATGAAGGAGGAATGGAAAACTGCCGGGAACAGGCAATGGGAACCTCAGCCTGGACCCCTTATGTATCATGCCTATGTTTTATAACAGGGATGCTCTCCCTGGTGGAACAATGGAAAGTAGCTGGCGACTCATCCAAGGTTTACCCCAGACCTGGATTTCATTGGGACCATTGGGACAGGTGCATTACCCCATTGCTAACCGGGGAAGCACAAGAAGCTTTTCAAGCCCTCAACCCTGAACGACAACCTCCCTATGAAGATCAAAAGAGAGGTCTACTGGACTGGGTCATGAATGAGAAAATTATTGGTTCAGACTTCGGCACCTTTGTCTACAACAAGGAGAAACACCCTAACAGCTAACCCATAGATCCTATAGAAGGATCTCCTCAATTAATGGTTATCTGACAAAACCTATGAAGAGGCGAGGGACATGCTGGTCCTAGACAAATTCTCAGATTATTTACCACTTTACCTTGACAGTGTAGTCTGGCAACTACACAAGCTGACGCTGGAAAACACTATACAAATTGCTGATGCCCATCAAAGGGCCATGTATGCCAGAGTTATCAGCGGGTGACTGAAGAAGACAAATAAACCTTTGGGTCGAGCAAAAGAAGAGAGCCCAACTATATAATTATCTGAGGTCTACATCGCTTATCCTGTTGAGAGTAAACCCGTGACATCAACTCTACCAGAGTTCAGGAAACTAGGACTCTTGCCACGTCCTGAGATCGCAAGATAGTATGCATGTTGGAAAAAAGGATACAGCGAGATTCTGTACAGAGAAGCCTAAGGAAGAACCAATGGTGATCAGGCTTCTCCTTATGGAATCCGGATCCTATTTGGAAGCCGGGGGACAAGTCCGGTGGAACAAGGAAGACCCAGAGCCTGAATACTTGGCAGATCTGTTTCATGAAGAGGAGAGGGGTGCTGAATCGGTACCCTGGGCAGTATGCACAGCGTGAGAAACAGACCAGAAATTCCACCTCTCCATGCTGGTCCTAGGCCTTCCTGCCACACCTCTCCTCAACTCACTCTGGCAGTAAGAAAACAGCAATCAGAGATGACTACAGAGGAACTTCAGCCTAACTGTCTGATACCTATAATATGTGTTCACTTAGATGTTGACTTGTACCCTAAAGCAAGCATTTTTATAAACATCATGGGGCTACAACTAACCTTGGCCATGATTGTCATGCCAGACCTCCCACGAAGAGGTGCTTATTGAGACACGCTTCCTTTTGTTTGACTTCTCCCTCTAGAGAGTAAAAGGGTCACAAACATTCTTCCCCTGTGTAGGAGGATAAGTTAGCCAGCAGACAGGGTGAAAAGGAGAACTTTGGAGAAAGGGTGGAAGTGTTTGACAAGGCTAGTAACCAGGAGGTTGGGGAACCCTTCTCTCCCAGGGGACTGTCGGGCAAGCAGGAATACAGGGCCAGCCCTAACCCTGAGGGTGGGATCAGTTGAGAAGGCCTCAATTCTTACCCGTCTTGTGCTTGTTTTTTTGCGGTCCACAACTAACATAAACCATGTCTCCAGTACAAGATGCATGCCAGTCTTTCTCTCTTTCTTCTAGCAAACAACCATCTAAATCAGCAACTAAGCAGGGACCTCATCAAGGGAATCCTGAGCCTGCGCCCCATACTGTGAAAGGTCAACCATCACCAAACGGCATCAGCAGCCCTATGGAACCAGAGAACCAAGCCAAGGACAGAGAGGAAGCTGCATCGCCGAGGCACACTAGCTCTGCCGGGCCCTGATAGCAGCAGAGAGAGAGAGAGAGAGAGACACACACAGCGAAGGGACACTGTCCTTGACGCACACGCAGAGACTGTCCGTTCCACATGACTTCCAGCGAACGATGTGAGGACATCACCCTCACTCCCCCATCCACTTTACCTAGATAACCGTCCCTGGGAGCATGAACTAGTCTATTCCGTGGCAAAGCCACACGGAAGAAGCTGGTGGGGCTTAACCCCTTTTTGTAATGTTTTCCATGTTCACATCATTGCAGACGGAGAAAATGGAGCTTGATAGGCTGTTGAAAGCGAGCCAATCCACAGACGGGGTGGGCTATTAAGTGGGACCGCAGGAGGAGTTGGTTATTCGGGTGAGGTCAGAGGAGGTGAATGTGGCAGACCTGCAGACCAGCATATGGTGGAAGGAGGGGCAGAGTGTGGAGGGGTCTTTTCGAAAAGGTGAGGTATTAATTATTGAGTGGAAGTGGTACTGCTGTGTGAATGGAAGTGTCTGTGTGGCAGTTGTGTGTAGAATAGGTAGTGTAAGGAGTGAGTGTGAACTATATAGTAGGGAGTTAAAGAAGGGTGCTTCAGTAGTAGTGGGGAGGAGGGGTCAGTGGTAGTGTGATGGAGGGAGTAATAGCGTGGAGAAAGGAGTACTATTAGTGTAGAGGACAGAGTAGTAGTGAACGGGAGGAAGCAGTCATAGAGTGTAGGAGGGAGTAGTAATGTGGCGTAGTAGTAGTGTGAAGGAGGGAATAGTAGTTGTGTGCAGTGGGTAGTAGTGCAGACTACAGCGAGGAATAGCATCTAAGGGCAAAGGTAAGGTCTATAAAGAATGAGTGACACCACAGGGATAGAATAGAAAAGGTGTGAGAAAAATGACGTGTGGAGATTGAGCAATGTAGCTCGAAGACAGTTAAGAAAAATGTGTCTGCAAAGCACATCACCTATCCCCGTAGAACACTGCAAATTGGATACAGTGCGTGCAGTAAGGAAGTCCCTGAGGGAGCCTAGAGAGATGACTTTTAGGACACCATTCTGAGTAAAAGGCAGCTTTAAGACAGTGGGGGGAGGGGAGGGTCAACATTCTGTAGCCACTAACCTGGGATTTAAGGACACCTGGGTTAGGGAGGAGGTTAGCAACAAGAAGAGAAAGAGAGGGACAGCCCAAGGGACCATTACAGAACCCTTGACGTTCCTCAGAGAGTTGGAGTGATTCTTGTGCCTTCGACACCGGGTGGGCCCAAAGAAAACCCAAGTTGTAGATAGACAGTGACTGTTCTCTGGACTAAGGATAGAAAATAATTAGGGCAGAATGCAGCTGCCAATAGTAAGTTGAAAGAAGTGTGTGTGGACTATTACAAAACATGTGTAATCCTTTGTAATGTTGGGAGTCCAAGGATGAAGTGTTGCGGGGCCTGCTCAAGGCCCACCAGGTCAAGGTGTTGTCCAGCAAGGGCTATTCTCAAACTTCATTAACAAGTGGGGTAGCTAGAGTGAGGGTAGAATAGAGGGTCGGGGATCCGTGTATAGGAAAGGATACTTGGCCTGTGTTTTTAGGGGTTAAGCCCTCCCCATCTGTGTGCTATGCCTTATTTTCAGCAGGGAACTCAGGTTTGTGTCCCACCTCTTGTGGACCTTAACAACTTATTTGTCCCCACAGTTTGTTTATTACCCTTCAAGCCGGTCTGGTAGGAGGTGGTTACAGGAGTGGTCCCTCTCTGCCCTGGGGGCATGTGTGTGGAAGAGTGCTGGGGCAGGATAAAAAATACCAGGGCTTAAACGTAGGTCATACATTCTCTTTCACAGTGTCTTTTGGGCACTTTGAAAATGTGACTACTCTCTTTCTCTCGCAATGTCCCTTGGATGCTTTGATACTTATATACTACATTTTACAATAATTCAGCACCAGGCCTCTCTTTCTCTCACTGTTTCTTTTAGACGCTTTGGGGATTTTACAGAATTTCCCAAAATTCAACTTAAAGGTCTCTTATTTACATGCCTTTTAGTAGCCCAGGTACTTTTACTACATTCCCAGAATGTAGCTGACGCGACTTGGAAGCTGGACCTAAGTAGGTTATGAAAATAAATACCCCCTCACCCCCTCCAATTCTGTAGCCCTCCCCCCCGTAGAATGAACTGGGAGGACACATAATTGGATGAAAGATCAGGTGGAGAACTGGGTGGCTCACCACAGGCTGCAAGGAAGAAAGAGGAATGTATGTTAGCACACTAGGAGATGCTTAAGAACAATATACCCTCTTCCACTATATAGAACAACCCTGTAACAATACCTGATGCGGAAAAGGAGGTGATCCAGAGTTGAAAAATGTGAGGAAGCGAATATTTGGAATCTTACCAGCCATGGAGTGGGTATGATCAGGGAGCTAGGACAGTCCAATGAAATCCCGCAGGTAATCCACCAGGAAGATCGAGGGCAGTTCAAAATGTGTCAAATCAATCCAGAGGGCGAAGCACTTCTATGTATTCTGTTGTTTTAATTTAAAGCGCTTTGGTTGAAAGCGCTATATAAACAAATACATACAAATATAAATACAAACAATAAAGCCAATGTCCAAAGCTGGAGTTCGTACACAGCAGCATCTAAGTGCCAAAACAGTTGGGAAATCCCAAAAGAGTCCATGTTGAAACATGGCTCAGGGTCAGAATCCAGAATCATGTAACACGAAACTCACCAAGAAGCTTCACGCAACTGCTGCAGCTCATTGAGAAGCACCTCTTCTCCGGTTCGGTTTCCTTTTACTTCTTGGAAACGCATGGCCAGCGTGTCACCCCCCCCCCCACCATACTGCACGTTGTGCATGTTGAAGCCTTCTACACAGAACGCTGGGAAGTGTGGCCCACAGAACCTGATGCTCCCTGACCTGCCACGGTAACTTCCAGCGCAGTTTCCTTGAGGGGCGAAGATCCAGATTCTGGTGTCTCATGATGGTTGCATCAAGCCTTTCTCTCTCCCAATATATTTCAGATGTTGTTCTACCTTTACTGCATTACCCAGAATCAGGCCTCTTTTTCTCTCACCATGGACCTCATTATAAATTTGCCGGTATTCTGGCGGTAAATCTGCCGGAATACCGACAAACAGGATTGCTGTTATCCGCACTTAGTCTGCCAGAATTACTGGCAGATTACAAGTGCCGCTAAGGGTGGTAAATCCCCACTCCATGGAATCCCATAGAACTCCTGGGCGGAATCTGCCGCAGTTACCTGCCTTGGCGGTAATACAGGCAGTTTTTTGCCATTAGGGGGCAGATTTAGCTCCAGACCTTAGCTGGAGGTAAATACTTAACCCCCTATCGGCAATGTTGTATTTGTCTGATAAAAGTTCCAGTAAACATTATTGCCAGCACTTTTACCATGTAGCGGCCAAATCGGAATTAGGCCCAATGTCTTTTAGATGGTTTGGCACTTTTACTTCACTCACACAATGCGGAGATCGGCCTCCCTTTCTATCATAATATATCTTACAATCCTTTGATGCATTTGCAGTATTAAGCAGAATGCGGCATCAAGCCTCTCCATTGGAGTGTCTTTTAGATGCTTTTGCATTTTTACTACATTTCCAGAATGCATCATCAACCTTCCCTTTCTTTTGCATTATCTTTCTGATGCATTGGCACTTTTACTACATTTCCCAGAATGCATCTTTAAGTCACACTGTCTCTCACAATAACCTTTAGACAGTTTGAACTTTTACTACAGTCCCAGAATACAGCATGAAGACTTTCATTTGTTCACAATGTTTTTTTTGATAATTTTACTACATTTCTTTGAATATAGTGGCAAGCCTTTCTATCATATTTGGCCTCATTGAAAGGTTGACATGACCATACAATTTGGAGTAAATTCCATTGCCACCACTTTTTTTTGGAGGTATGTGAGGAATTGAGGGAGACCTAACTTCTTTCCCCCACATATCCTTCTATTAGCTGGCCAGAGAAAGGCAGAGGCCGTTGATTCCTGACCTTGGGGGTGGCTACATGAGGGAGGACTACTAGGGGCAAGCAACTTATTGGGAAGAGTCAGGTGTCCAAGGATGGGACATGGTATCCCCCCTTTTCTAATAAGAACCAACCTTACCCTCCTTTATGGGCTATTATGAGTCATCTCCCCTAATTTTTCCACACTCATACCACCGGGGACGAGGAAGAGGCGACTGAGAGTAGTGAACACTAATAGCTCACTTCACCACTCTGCTACTGAGGAAGAGGCCAGATAAGTATTGTGAGGGTCAGGCATGTCCCAATGATTGTGATCAGGTAAGTGAGACAGAGGGCCTCATTCCAAGTTTGGAGGTAATCATGGCGCTATTAGCGCCATTACTACCTCCAATACCGGTACCAAGTCCGCCCTCGTTATTAGCTCTAAAGTCCCTTAACGGGCCCCGTCCTTAACGCCTGGTAAAACCAGGCGTTAAGGAAGGGACCCGCTAAGGGAACTCGGAATAGGGCACAAAGGGATTACCAGCACCGGTGTCCTTACCGGTGTCCGGTATACCTTTGCGCCGAACTCGGAATGAGGCCCTGAGTGTTCACACCTGCAACCTGTTAATTGGTTGTATGCGTATAAAGGGAGGAAGAAACAGCAGAGACAGACAGCAGCTGGGCTGGAGAGCACGGCCATCCAAGGTGGAGCAGACAACATATGTGCGGGTGAAAAGGGCGCTGAGAGAAGATAAGCCAGGAAGATGTCGAAGCCACTGTGGGCTGCGAGACAGTCCGAAGCTGGACTTGGCCAATTGCCGTTTGTTGCCCATTGGGAGTGGGTAACACTGAGAAGCCGCCAACTGCTGCAGGAAAGACCAGAGCGAGCGCTGCTCGCCGGAGACCCTCAGGAGAGAAAGGGGAGCAAAGGAGACCTCGCGAAGGAGACCAGTGAATCCGGGGGAGCAGCCACACACTAGTGAGTGAAGGGGAAGGTTCACTCAGGCCGGGGTGCTGTAAGGGCATGGTGTTGGCGACGGCGGAGGCCAAACAAACTGGAATGCAAGATAAATGGGTCTGGAGACTGGAAAAGTAAACTATTGAATAGCAAACAATTTGCCAAGCATGAGATACGTTTTTTTCAATAATTATGAAAGGGTCAAAAGACCAAAGATGGATTATTGAATACCGAAAAAGGTGCCAAGCATGAATAAGTTTGAATGCTGAAAAGATATGAGAATATTGGATGAATGAAACGAAACATGAAAAGCATTTGTGAACGAGACAAGGTTAAAGAAACAGCATTTGCAAACCAAGTGGAAAAGCGCAGAAAGCAAGACACTATTGGATAGTGTGGAAGCAAGGTGGTAACAAGAAGAAATACCATGAAGGAAAGTGTGTGAAAGTCACATGTTAATAAAGGCAAAAGGCCATTAAAGCTCATCAAAAGAATATGTGGACCTATAACACAGATGCACAAAGGAAGTGTTTGTCAAGGAAGTTCTATGAGAAAGTATGAACTGTTGTAAAGTGCCCAGGGTTATCGGTTGCGTGACCTGTGGTGGGTGGACTATCTGGTCCGACAACTGCGCCTAGACCGAGGAACCCTTTCTTGGAGTTAACTGAAAGGAGACAAGACGCTGAGGCTGGTCGGCCTAAACGTTGTGCAAGTTACAGAAAGAAAAGGCAAGCCAAACCAGTGGATTTAACTGTGAATTTGAAGCCTTTGGAGAACTGTGTTGAACTTGGGGAGGGGAACACCAAGACCATTTTGTGGAACTGTGTTGAGCTTGTGGAAGGGAACCCTGAGACCATTTGGTGGAGCTGTGTTGAACTTGGGGAAGGGATACCCAATGTCATTCGGTTGCAACTGTTTGCACTTGGGGAAGAGAGCTAAGAAAGCCTGGTGCTGGAGGTAGCTCAGAGTTTTAGTTTAACACTGTTATGTTGGTTGCTGACATCCCTACACATTGTTTAGCTTTAGTTGTGAGGGCAAGCATAGGTTTTGGACACAGAAAGACTTTTAAGTTGAACTTACTGACTCAGACTATCCTTAGTTTATTTAGGTATGGAAATCCCACTTTAGTATAATGCAAGTTAGGCCTTACACCATCCTGACATTTAAGTTAATAAAGAACCATTCTGACATTTAAGTTAATAAAGAGTTTTTGTTTGAACTTTGAATCTGTTGTGTGTGTGTGTGTCTTGATTGTGATGCCTTCACAGGTAACAAAATTAGGTTGTTTTTGCTGCACCACCAAATCCAGAGTTTGATTTTGAAGTGGAGGTAGATTCTCCACTTTAATGCCAAAAATCGTCAGAATTACACTGCAGAATTACCACTCGTGATAATTTCATCAAAGCCGTCATGAAGTCCGATGGACTCCAACAATGGAGATCAATGCTCCCCCGCCCCACCCTTTCCACCATTTATACTCCTATGATAACTCCACAGGACCAAGCAGACGTGACAGTAAACAAATTGATTTACCTCCGAATTACCAGCAAACGTGTCTGAGGCATATTGTCTTTTGGACACTTGTACTTTTACTATTTTTTAGAAAGCAACATCATGCCACATTCGTTACAGGGTTGTGAAGGACTCATGGTCCACCTCACACTCAACCCTCACACTCAACCACCAAATCAACCTCTCCTTCCTACTAATTTTCAGACCAGGCAGCCTAACCTTTTCAGAAAACTTTGCAGACCTGATTGCTAACCTAGTAGTACAACACAAACATCTAATGGTCCTCTGAGACTTCAATATGCGGTTCAAGGAGCAAACAGAGTCAGCACCCAAAAGCTTGGAGCTCCTAAATGGCCAGCTTTCATCTCAAACAAATGGACAAAGGAGCGACACACACTGTAGACCACACCCTCAACGATATAGTTTCGGAAGAAGGCCTAATAACAATACACCACCTCCCATTCAGGTACTTTTACTATCAACACACCAATGCATCAACTCCCGTCTCACAAACAACCACCACCAGGACAAGCTCAAAATCTCTAAACCTGGAGAAACCCGGAAATCTTATGGAAGTGACAAATACCAACTCCAATTAACCAGAACTCCTAATACTGGAAATAATTCTAACAATAGAAAAACGGGATACAAAAGAACTGAACACACTAACCCCAATAACGTGCATCACAATGACAGAAAAAAAGACTTCAGCAAGGTGGTTCACACTTCATCTATGAACACTGAAAAAAAGAAATCGAATACTTGGAAAATATGGTGGAAACACTACAAATCATAATGTAAAGAAGAAGTTGTGATGCCTCATGGAACGTAGAACTTGATTAAATCACTTCATTTTGCGAGGGCTCCAGGCAAAGTGAAAAAGGACAAAGAGTCAGTGCAAGTGAATTTGATCATAGTGAAATAACACTACAAACCACAAGACGAGGTCACTTACCAAAGACAGATTCACCACTACAAAGCAGAAATCCTTAAAGCAATGAAACTACTACTCTGAAAGAATCGAAAATAATATACCTCATACAGAGAAAGAACTTCATCAAATCATTAATGAGACGAGAAACCCTGCTTTCTACAGCAAAGTACTTTCACCTACCTAAAAAACTATGTGATGAAATCACAAACAATTTCAGAAGTAAAGTACTAGACACATAACAAGCTATCAACGCTGCAATAAGGAAAAGAATTGGAAGCAACGTTCAAATCCTGATCATTGACTTTCAGCCTACAACCCATTGATGGACAGATTGAAACCCTGTCCAAACCATATTTTAAATAATTGGTGAAATTTAGCAACAAATCCAGCTCTCCAACTGACCCCTGCCCTTCGAACGTTTACAAAGAGATCCTTAACGATGAAATACCAGCTTTCTACTTTCGCAAGTTAAGAAACCGGTTTCTCGAAACAGGAATTGTACTGTTAACACTGATGGCTTCTAAGGGAGGGGGAATCTGGTTTGTACTGTAAAAGGTTGCCATAAAGGCTATTGATTTGCTATGAGTATAATGGGTAAATAAACCATGATATGGGAGAAGTCCAGGTCCAGTATTCTATACCTACAGTGTTATAATTATACATGTGCCTGAGAGTTTCCTTTTCTTTTTAGAAACAGACATTGGATAGGGAGATCCCCTGCCTATTGGCTGTTGGTAATACTTGCACCCAAGAGCGTCTACTGAAACGGGCATGCGGTAATGGACTGCTGAGAGAATGCTTTTGGAAGCTCTCGGGTGGATTCGGTGAAGGCCACCTGTACCTCCTTCTTGGATTGTACTGGCCTAAACCTGCTTGGACAATGGGGTTGTATTCTCGACCGAATGTGTGTCATGGAGCGTTGGCCACACGACCCTCTCCTGAGGACGAGGACACTGGATATCGTCAGATCAGATTGACTGAACTGGAAGTGAAGAACCACGCAGCCCCAGCAGGATAGATGGGAACTGAAGAAAGACTATGATTGTTTACAATGCATTCTATTGTTATAATAGGAGGGTGAGGATATCAAAACGATGTACAACCAATGTAAGGAAACAAGACAATCAGGGGACTTAAGGGAAGGTGAGCAAGAGGTGGTTGGGTTATTAGCTTGAGCGGTGTGGTGAAAGGATGCTATTGGGTTATAATGGTTGCAACCAAATAATTAACATAGGTTTGCTTTGTCAATTTCCGATACGACTCTTGAGTCCTTTTGTCTGATTTTTCTGTTCATAGATGGTGCTGTGACTTGGACCTATCACGCAACTCTGTAAACCACTGGATCCCAAGGGCCTCCATCTGGATACCCCCACGAGCATCCAAAATGAAAAAATAGGATGCCTACTTGAAAATCTCCATAGGAGCTTCCGGAGGAGGAGATCAGGACTGGTGGAAGTGCATGCGTAGCTGCATAGGGAAACGAGGGTGCCGCTCGGGACCAGGGAATGGAAAACGCGGGATGTGATGTATTTTGGGGATATGCTGAAATGGGTGGAGATTCCAGGTGGGGTTTGGAGCATTGTTAGTAGTGTTTGCATGTATTACAACTGTGATAAATTCGGTGTGATCTATTTGTTACCCAGAGATGAACATCAATATCAAGGTTAGGAACGAAGCCCGGCACAATGCACAGGTATTGATTAAAAGTAACGGGTCAGGGGAAAGGGCAAAGCCCATTAGTAAATATGGACAGGTGGACAAGTGCATGCTGAGAGCCCTTATCCCTATCAGGGCCACTGCACAGTGTCTTTGGTTATTGATCTGTTTCCCCTCTCTGAACCGCAAAGGAGTGGAATCAAAGAATGAGTGGAGCACGGGGGCCTGGGTAACGGCGCAAATGAGGAGTGAAAGCAGGCTTAAATAGGGACAGTAAAATGGGCAAACAACAGTCAAAATAGGTGGAGGAACCCGCCAAAGTGGTCGCCCGCCCATCATATGTTTATACAGTTTAACAGTTCGTCTTGTGATTTCTTTGGACTCATGGCATTATTTGACATGACGAAACAGACAGACTCAATTCCTGATTGAGGGAACGTTTAACTTGGATAAACTAGGAGTCCTAAGCCGACATTGGAAAAGGAAGGTGTGAAAATATCAGCAGTACAATGTGAAGCATTCGCCACGTGGTTGTAAGAGGCCACAACTCTAAGAGATGAAGGAAGAGTCAAGGGATTAAGAGAGATTAATGACCAATTGAGAAGTCAAATACAATTGTGTAGGAGTATGAGAGCACTTGAGGGGGGCTGAATGTGCCCACAGATATTAGAAAAGGAGGGATTGATAGATGCAGGAAAGGCAGAGGATCCGGATAGTGTGACACCAGAGGACATACTTGATTTTTCTGCCAACCTGGACAGATGACAACTAGCGGAAGGGGCAATCGTAGAGGAAAATACCCAGATAGTGCCCACAGCACTAGAAATCCCAGGCCGAGTGGAGGGGACCACGTGGAACACCACTGCTCATGGCACCTCCACCAGCGTACAATCCCTCAGTAACAAGAAGAGGGATGATATAGAGAAGGGATTCACATACATTTAAAGCTCCACTTAGACAAGAACCGGCTGCACAGGGAGATGGGAAAATCCACAGGCATTAATGATAGTCCATGTACCATGGACACTGAGAGATCTTAGTGCATTAGCTAATGAATTCCCTAATACAAGGGAAGAACCGCAACAATTTGTGGAGGAATTGCAGATAATAATGCATTTTTGCAATCCATCGTGGGCAGATATGAATTAATTTATGAGACAGCTTAGGCCACCGGAAGTAAAATAACGATTACTGGAATGGTTGGGTTGGCCAGCCACTGATCCTGGCACAGGGGATGCCCTGATGCAGGCGAAGGATAGGATAGTGACGACAGTTGCAGAGGTATGCCCTAGAAAAACTGATTGGGCAAAATTATTGAATTGTAAACAAAAAAAGAGCGAATCACCTGCCAACTATTTCGATAGACTGAAGGTATTGTGCACTCAGTTGTTACAAAACCGGGACATACAGTGCAGGAAGCTATAGCCAACTCTTCTGTTGCAGGATTGCTCCTGAAAGTATAAATGCAGCTTAAGAATGTGTGCATAGGATGGCAGACTAAACCATTAGTGGAGTTAGAGATGGTGGCAAATCATTGCATTTCTTGCCAATATAAGGAGACATTTGATAATAAACTTAAGACATTACAGATGCAAAGTCTTCAGGGACAAATGCAGGGGCAGCAGCAGGGAATAGGAAACTTTCAGGGGGACCAAGGCCAAAGAGGGGGCCGACCTTTAGGCAGAGGGGCGGTCGAAAGGCCCTGCAGACATATCAGAACCAGCAGGCAGAATACAGGGGCAGCCGATGCAACTGAGACAATGGGGATAGTTTTACCAACAACAGGCGTAGGGAGGACAGGGTTACCAGGTGCAGGAGAATTGGAATAACCAGCAGGCTCCTAGATCAATGGTACCAAACCCATTGATCTGTAATTATTATAAGCAGGAGGGCCATCAGTAAAATGAATGTCCATTCAGACCGCAAGTAAAACCACAGATGCCCGGGGAAACTGGCCCAAGTAACACACAAATGCAACCACAGGATGGACAATTCTAGGGACTGACTGTGCCCATGGGCCAGACGTCCCCATTCCCAAACCCAAACTCCAGTCCTTTTATCCTGGAGATATCACAAGGGAAAGGGGTGCCTCTAATTGGGTACTGACAATCTGAAGGAGACTTTGGAAGCACTGATGATATAGATTAACCAGGAGGGTCCTTATGTACAGTGCCAGGATCGGGGAATACGAGTACCATGTCTGGTAGATACGGGTGAAAACCGATCTGCTTTACGAATGAATAACTTTTCACATGTCCCCACATCTGGGGAAACAGTAAGAACAGTAGGAACATTGAATACCACGGTAAAACCCCAGGTAAAATAACCACTATCCGTCACATTCGGCCCCATTACTGATCAACATGCATTGAATTCAAGTACCACTTCTCCCGGGAATCTGCTAGTAAGAGGTTTTCTGTTGAAGATGAGATGCACTATATAATGCACTTTGGACAGGGTTTTTCTAGGTGTGCCCGCGTGTTTTCCTGGGAGGATAGCTCAGCGGCAACGTGTTCACCTTGGAAGCAAGACAAAGCGAAGTAACACAGGTTCGATCCCCGGGTCCGCGCTTAGAACCTTCTGGGCATTTAAGCGTGTTATAAATACCCAACTAAGACAAAAAAACAATTACGCAAAGAAACTATTCCTGTAACAGCGCCTCGATGTCCACGGTTTTTGTGAGCACTTTAAAAATGCAAAAATAAATAAATAATGCAGTGACAATAATGGCTTCTCTAAGGGTAGATACAGAAGGAGGAGGGTAACAGAGATAGAGGAGCAGTGGTTGGAGGACATACAGGAATTAATTGTTTCGGCCACCCATGACAATGAAGTAGTATATATACACACAGCTGAACCAGTAAGGAGTAAAGTAGATCCTTTCAAATGGTTGCCCCATACACCCCAGTATCCCTTGAAAATTGAGGCTGAGGAAGGAATTACCCCAGTGATCGAATAATTTTTGAGTCAGGGAATAATCATTCAGGCCAGCAGTATTTGTAATACTTCTATTTTTCCTGCAAAGAAACCCGAAAAAAGTTTTATATCGTTTTGTTCAGAACCTACGTGCTATTAATGCCGTGGTGATACCTTCCTTTCGCATGGTGCCAAACCCAGCAACTATATTGTCATGTATTCCACCAGAAGCCACACATTTTCTGTTGGTTAATTTATGCTCGGCTTTCTTTTCAATTCCCATACATAAGGCCAGCCAGTATTTGTTTGCGATTTTGCATTGGGAGGTCCAGTATAAGTGGGCCCGTTTGCCCCAGTGGTATACAGAGCCATCAACCCTCTTCTCACAACGGTTAAAGAAAGATTTAGATATCATAAAATGACAAGGAAAGTCTGTATTCATACAGTACGTCAATGATTTGTTAATTGCCTCTCTCATACGAGGCTTGCAAAGAAGAAACTAAGTTCCTGCTAACAGCATTGGCAGAGAAAGGGCCTTAGGTGTCGACAAAGAAGTTACAGTTATGCATCCTTGGGGTGCACTTTTTGGGATATGTCACGGTCACGCTCACCTGGTCTCCACGGGGGCGTGCTTGTGTGCGTAGGGTGTTGTCTGTCCTGATGCTGCTCTGCTTGGCTGGTGATGCTAGCTTGCGTCTCCCCTTAGACCTTGCTCAGGAGATGTTAGCCTCTGTTTTTTAATGGGCAAGCTCTCCGCCCTGCACACTCTGGCAGGGGGATGGTTCACAGTCTTTCCTGGATTGAGTTACGTCACTGATCCGAAGGAAGTTGCTGAAGTGGAAGGCCCGGGAGTAAGCAGGTAAGTCTCTATTCCAATAACTGCTTGGAATGACTGCCTTTAAGTCTTTCTATTCAAGATAACTAATGTCCGTTATTGTCTTACAGGTGCAGCGTTAAGCGATCTTCGGATGATGGATGACCCTCCTGACAGTGATGCTCAGGATTCTTGCCGGTAAGTATAGCGCTGTGCTGGGTGCGCGAATGTTTGCCTCTGTAGCTTTCCTTTGCTACGTGCGACTAATCTGTTTGTCCTTTTCTGTTCAGCAGGTACGGCGCAAGTCCAGGAAGAAGAATAGAAGATCCATGTGACGGTTTCGAGTTGCAGCGCGCTGCTGAATGAAGAACTGTCCGATGAAGTTTCTGGAGCGGGCCGATAGGGTGAGTAGCTACCCGAGAGGGTGCTTTTCGTTCTGTTCTGCAGATGCGGCGGTCCCTGGGAAAGCAGGAGATGAGATCTGGATGTACTGCAGGTAAGGCCTTCGATGCTTAAATAACTCCTGTTATTCTCTGTTCGCAGGTGCCGATGGATGGAAGACTCTGGACGGGCGTGGCAGAAGGAAGCAAGAACTGATCTGACACGGTGAGCGTTACGCTGCAGGAGTGCAGAATAACACGAAGCGTGTTCAGATTGTTGGGTGCGTTTTAAATAGCCTTGCAAGTAGTTTCAAGAAAATAGTCTTCTTCTCCGTATCCCTTCTCTCAGGTAAAGTAGTTCCAGGCCACACCCTGAACTGAATGGCTCAGCCTCTCAGAGCCAAGTTAATGGACCATGTAACTAACACCTCCATGAGCCTGGCGCCAGTGGTGCCAGGACTGAGTCCAGGTGATCCTGGCTGGGGCCTGATAAACCCCCAAGGGGGCCAAAGTCCGGGATGGCCCCACCAGTTTCAGGGTTTTGGGTGCCTGCACCATGACAGCACTCCACCCCAAGGCCCCCCTAATGGCTGAACCACTCATTGGTCCTGGTTTGTTTGGGTGATTACGGTGGAACCTTTTCAATAACCGTGGAGCATGTACATTCTCGCTAGGTCCCCATGATCTTTCATGCGGTCCGTACCCTTTCCAATCTATCAAGTAAAAGAGTTTTGATTTGGTGATTTTTGAGTCCAGAATCTCTTTAACCTCGAACTCGGGTTCTCCGTTCACTGTGAAAGGTTTCGGTGGTTTCACAACTCGTGTTCCAGGTTGCACCGGTGTCAAAAGTGAGACGTGGAACACTGGATGAATTTTCATGTGCGCGGATAAATCCAATTTCATAGCCACTGGATTGATTATGGCCTTGATGGTATACGGACCCAAATATCTGGGATTGAAGGTACGAGGCCCTTTAATGGGTATGTGCTTTGACGCCAACCAGACTTCATCCCCAACCTGATAACTTGGAGCTTCACTTCTATGTGCGTCGGCTGATTTCTTGTACCTTTCCTTAGCCTGCCTTAGATGACTTGTTGCTTGTTTGAAGGCTTGGGAGATGGTAGAGTGCAAACTTTTCACAGCTGGCATTTCCAGAAGTTGTGGCGTGTCAAGGTTGGAAGTTCGTGGGTGTAACCCATAGATTGTATAGAAGGGACTTTGACCTGTGCTGGAATGGAGTGAGTTGTTATAGACATACTCGGTGATCCATAAAACATCCTTCCAGCTGCCTTCAGTTTGATGTAACATGCACCTGATATATTGCTCCAAGGTCTGGTTTGTTCTCTCTGTTTGACCATCGGTTTGGTGATGGTGACTGGTGGAAAGTCTTACGTCGATTTGAGCTAACTCGCAACACTTCTTCCAGAAGCGTGAGATAAACTGGCTGCCACGGTCTGAGATCAGAATGGAAGGGAATCCATGAATTCGGACAATCTGTTCCAGAAATTCTTTAGCCAGAATTGAAGCTGAGGGTAGTCTTTTTAACGGGATGAAGTGGGCCATTTTTTAAAACAAATCCACCACTACTAAAATTGTGTTGAATCCGTTACTCGGAGGAAGGTCTGTTATAAAATCAAGAGATAGTGAATGCCAAGGCGTTGGTGGAATGTCTAATTGCTGAAGCAGACCTGGTGATTTTTTCTTTTGGGCCTTGTTTTGAGTGCAAACTCCACAGGATAGCACAAACTGCTTGATGTCCTTACGCCATGTTGGCCACCAAAATTGTCGTTTGACCTTGGCCTCAGTTTTTGTAATTCCAGGATGACCTTCTACTAATGAGTCATGGTAATGTGAGATTACTTTTTCCTGAAGTTCTCTGCTGGGTAGATAGAGACGTCCTCGAAAATAGGGTAGTTGGTTAGTGACCGAATGGTGAGGACTTTTGGTCGGCCAATCCTTTAGGGTGTTGGAGTCCATGAGATGAGAGATACTCTCTTGAACGTCTTCTAATGTTAGAGACATAGTAATCCCTAGACTCTTCTCACCAGGAATGATAGGCACTGGGTCGGGATTAGCGTTTTCCTCGTCTACTCCTATACGGGACAGTGCGTCTGCCTTGCCATTTCGACAGCCAGGTCGGTAGGTAATTACAAAGTCAAACTCCGCAAAAAATAATGCCCGTCGGAGTTGACGAGATGATTGGGCTTTTGCCACCTTCAAGTACTGTATATTGCGATGATCGGTAATTACTGTGATGGTGTGTCTAGCTTCGAGGAGGTAATCTCACCAGGCTTTGAAGGCCGCCTTGATGGCTAACAGTTCCTTGTACGTAATCGCATAGTTCAGCTTGGTAGCCATACATTTCCATGACCAAAAGGCTACCGGGTGCACTTGACCCGTTTCGGGATCCCTTTGTGAAAGGACTGCGCCCATTGCCAAACTGGAAGCATCCGTTTCGACCACGTACGGTAGATCTGGACGAGGGAGTTTCAAGATCAGGGCTGAGATGAATCTTTGTTTTAGTTCCTGGAAGGCTTTCTCAGCTTCTTCGGACCATTGAAAACGCTTGTTTTTGTGAAACAGAGTGGTGATGGGGTGCACTAGTTGCGAGAATCCTGGAATGAAGCGTTGATAGAAGTTTGCAAATCCGAGCATACTCTGAACTCCTTTAATTGAGGTTGGCGACGGCCAGTTGAGAATGGCATCCACCTTTCGTGAATCCATGCACACACCATGAGGGGTTAGAACAAATCCGAGGAACTCAACCTCAGTGACATGGAAAAAACATTTCTCCAACTTTGCATATAGCGCGTATTGTCGAAGTTTGTCCAAAACTGCTCGGACATGTTTCACATGTTCTTGCTCTGAACGGGAGTATACCAGAATGTCGTCGATGTATACTACGACATACACATCAATCATTTCTCGCAAAACATCGTTCATGAAATATTGGAACGCCGCTGGGGCGTTGCAAAGGAGAAAAGGCATCACCTGGTATTCAAATAGCCTGTATTTAGTGTGGAAAGCGGTCTTCCATTCGTCCCCTTTCCTGATCCGCACCAGGTGGTAAGCTCCGCGGGGGTCTAACTTGGTGTAAATCCAGGCATCTTTAACTTGATCCAATAAGTCAGGAATCAGATGCAACAGGTAATGGTTTTTAACAGTGACCTGATTCAATGCGCGGTAGTCGATGCAAGTCCTAAGGTCACCTTCCTTTTTAGGCACGAAGAATAACGGTGAGGCCGCCGGGGACTTGGATGGGCGGATGAAACCATTAGCCAGATACTGGTCTAAATGTTTTCTCAAATGCAGGTTCTCGGGTTCTGTGAGAGCATAGATTCGACTGCACGGAATCGGTGCTCCTCGTACTAGGTCGATCTGGCAGTCATACGACCTGTGAGGGGGCAGTATGTTGGCTTGATCCTTTTGGAATACATCCTGATAGTCTTGATATACCAGAGGTAGCGAGTTGGTTGGTTTCATGATCGTTGTCGCTCCAGTGACCAA
The DNA here is from genome assembly GCF_040938575.1 of Ambystoma mexicanum. Taxonomy (NCBI): domain Eukaryota; kingdom Metazoa; phylum Chordata; class Amphibia; order Caudata; family Ambystomatidae; genus Ambystoma; species Ambystoma mexicanum. The sequence continues at coordinate 312,418,779 of NC_090928.1, forward strand.
AGGTCCTTTAGTTGGATAACAAGTCTGAACACAGTCGACTGAGAAGGTCAGCCTCTTGGCACACCAGTCTATGCAAGGATTGTGTGATTTCAACCATGGCATACCCAGAATTATCTGAAATTGTGGGGCCTTGATTATATCAAACACTATGGTTTCCCGATGACCATCTTGGCACAAAAGAGTCATCTCAGCCGTAGAGTGTGTTACCGGTCCCGAAGCTATTTCAGTTCCATAGACTGTGGTGACTAAGTCTGTTGTTGCCTTTTTGCAAAGGGAAAGGTTCATCCTTGAAGCCAATTCTTTATCCATATAATTTCCAATGGTTCCACTGTTGATGTATGCTCTGACTGGTGGTTTATAAGGACCATAGGCAAAACTAGGTGCGAGGACTGGGAGTCCTTCTTTTCGCTCGGCAAGCGGACCTCTACGCCTGCCGAGGGAGAAGTTTTTCAGCTCAGACTCTGTTTCAACCTTACCAGCGACTCCTACTGCCTTTTTGAGTGGCTTCACTGGGCATTCTCTGAGATTTGGCTGGCTGAACCACAATATAAACACAACTGTTGTTGTCTTCTCCTATCCCTTTTGGCCTTGGTTAACGGCCCCCGTACTTCCCCGATTTGCATGGGTTCTGACACATCGGTGGACCTGGAGGCATTTTCCTTGGGGTGCACGAATACTCTAGAATCAATTCTAGCACGATCTGCCTTATGGTTCTGCAGTCTGTGATCTAGCTGGACTACCAACTCTATGTACTCAGCACAGTCCCTGTGCGGGTTCACTACTTGAGCTAAAACGTCCTTTAACTCCCCTCTCAGACCACGTTAAAAAAGCATTGTTCTCTTGTCGTCCGGTCAATCAGTTTCCACAACCACTCTGTTGAAAGTTGCGATGTATGTTAACAAATCCTGATTGCCCTGACGCAAAGACAAGAGCTCATTATCTAATGCCTGACCTTGACAACGCCGGGCAAACAGCTTCTCCATATCCAATTGTAATCTTTGGAAGTCTCGCAAAATGGGATCATCCCGACTGACCACCGGTACAGACCAGTCAGCAGCACTGCCGCTAAGATATGAAAATACAAAAGCCACTTTGGACTGGTTGTTTGGAAAGGCTCCTGGCCTGCAAAGAAAATGTAGATGGCACTGGTTCATAAACACTGCATACCTTTTCGGATCCCCAGCGAATCGTTCTGGGGGTGCCAAGGGTACAGCTCCTGGGAGGACCACCTGAACTGGATTGCTTGATGCGGGGGGTACCGCTGACCCCACCCTGGGTAGCGGTGTCTGCCCCGCCTGTGACTGGAGCAGCTGTCTGGCGAGATCGTCAGTGCGCTCCTTGGCTACAATCAGTTCTCTTCGTAAGGCATTGGTTTCCTGTCTAGCCGAATGGACCGTGGCCCTGAGTTCCTCCAAAAGCTGAGCTAGCTGATCAGTTTCCGAGGTTTCCATGACACCCAGGTAGAGAATTTTGTCTATGCTTTGCGTTCTGTCACGCTCACCTGGTCTCCACAGGGGCATGCTCGTTCGCGTAGGGTGTTGTCTGTCCTGATGCTGCTCTGCTTGGCTGGTGATGCTAGCTTGCGTCTCCCCTTAGTCCTTGCCTCAGGAGATGTTAGCCTCTGTTTTTTAATGGGCGAGCTCCTGCGAAACCCAGCAACTATATTGTCATGTATTCCACCAGAAGCCACACATTTTATGTTGGTCAACTTATGCTCGGCTTTCTTTTCAATTCCCATACATAAGGCCAGCCAGTATTTGTTTGCGATTTTGCATTGGGAGGTCCAGTATAAGTGGGCCCATTTGCCCAGCGGTATACAGAGTCATCAACCCTCTTCTCACAACGGTCAAAGAAAGATGATTTAGATGTCATAAAATAACCAGGAAAGTCTGTATTCATACAGTACGTCAATGATTTGTTAATTGCCTCTCTAATACAAGGCTTGCAAAGAAGATACTAAGTTCCTGCTAACAGCATTGGCAGAGAAAGGGCCTGAGGTGTTGACAAAGAAGTTACAGTTATGCATCCTTGGGGTGCACTTTTTGGGATATGTCACGCTCACCTGGTCTCCACGGGGGCGTGCTCGTGTGCGTAGGGTGTTGTCTGTCCTGATGCTGCTCTGCTTGGCTGGTGATGCTAGCTTGCGTCTCCCCTTAGTCCTTGCTTCAGGAGATGTTAGCCACTGTTTTTTAATGGGCGAGCTCTCCGTCCTGCACACTCTGGCAGGGGCGCGGCTCACAGTCTTTCCTGGATCGAGTTACGTCACTGATCCGAAGGAAGTTGCTGAAGTGGAAGGCCCGGGAGTAAGCAGGTAAGTCTCTATTCCAATAACTGCTTGGAATGACTGCCTTTAAGTCTTTCTGTTCAAGATAACTAATGTCCGTTATTGTCTTACAGGTGCGGCGTTAAGCGACCTTCGGATGATGGATGACCGTCCTGACAATGATGCTCAGGTTTCTAACCGGTAAGTATAGCGCTGTGCTGGGCGCGCAAATGTTCGCCTCTGTAGCTTTCCTTTGCTACATGCGACTAACCTGTTTGTCCTTTTCTGTTCAGCAGGTACGGCGCGAGTCCAGGTAGAAGAATAGAAGATCTGTGTGGCGGTGTCGAGCTGCGGGGCGCTGCTGAGTGAAGAATTGTCCGATGAAGTTCCTGGAGCGGGCCGATAGGGTGAGTAGCTACCCGAGAGGGTGCTTTTCGTTCTGTTCTGCAGATGCGGCGGTCCGTGGGAAATTCTCTGTTCGCAGGTGCCGATGGATGGAAGACTCTGGATGGGCGTGGCAGAAGGAAGCAAGAACTGATCTGACACGGTAAGCGTTACGCTGCAGGAGTGCAGAATAACGCAAAGCGTGTTCAGATTTTTGGGTGCGGTTTAAATAGCCTTGCAAGTAGTTCCAAGAAAATAGTCCTCTTCTCCGTATCCCTTCTCTCAGGTAAAGTAGTTCCAGGCCACACCCTGAACTGAATGGCTCATCCTCTCAGAGCCAAGTTAATGGACTATGTAACTAACACCTCCATGAGCCTGGCGCCAGCGGCGCCAGGACTGAGTCCAGGTGTGCCTGGCTGGGGCCTGATAAGCCCCCAAGTGGGCCAAAGTCTGAGATGGCCCCACCAGTTTCAGGGTTTTGGGTGCCTGCACCATGACAGGATATGACATTATGAAGGGATATCGAATGATATCGGCTTCCCAGAAAGAGACAGTTTACAACATACCAAAGCCACAGAGCATAATGCAAATGAGTGCTTTTATTGGGGCCGAGGGTTACAGCCAGCAGTGGATATCGGGATTCCCTGAGATAGCTAAGCCACTACAAGATTACTCCCAATTAAATACTGTTGAACCATTACAATGGACACCAGAGGTTGAAGAGGCTTTCACAAGAATAAAATAGTTATTAGCTGAAGCCCCTGCATTAGGTCTACCGGATTACAAACATCTAACAGATTACAAAAAGGGATTTACCTTGTATTGCCATGAACGGAAAGGATTTGCTTTAGCAGTCCTTACCCAGAAAAACAGGATTCATCACGGACCTGTAGCATACTCTAGTATAGAATTTGATCCTGTTGCGGCAGGAATGAAGCCGTATCTCTGATCAGTAGCTGCAGCAGCTCTGGAAGTGGAACAAAGTAAACATTTTGCTTTAGCATCACTGTTAGAGGTGGCGGTCCCAGGTGCAGTAGTATCAATATTATTGAAAACTAGAACACGGCACATGTCAGTTTCAAGGGCCAGCAAATATGAAATGCTATTGTTAAATTCTTCATATATTCCTTTGAATCGCTGTTTGATCTTAAACCTAGTGTCATTGTTACCAACTCATTACAAGGGGAGCCACACGATTCCACTCCACATTGTGTGTCAATTACGGACTATCTGTTAATGCCTCGGGTAGACCTCTCTGATGTACTGCTCCTAGACCCAGATCACAAGTATTTCTTTGATGGGCGTGTTTCAGAAATCACAATGGCCAAGTGGTTTCGGATTACTCAGTATGTGCACAAGGAGAATTAGTGGAGAGCGGTACATTAACATCAGCGCAAGTGGCCGAATTGGTGGCCATTATGAAAGCCTGTCGAGCAGTGGCTAAGCAATCTGTTATATTTATACCAATTTGAGATACGTCTTTGGCATAGCCCATGACTTTGGTCAGCTCTGGAAACACGGAGGATTCATGACTTCAACTGGTACACCCACTAAAATAGTCATTATGTGCTAGCATTGTTGGATGCCATAATGTTGCCCAAGCGGTTTGTTATCATCAAATGTGCTGCTCACCAGGCACTGGATGATCCTATCAGTTGCAGAAATGATTTTTATGATCAAAGTGCCAAATTGGCTGTCACTTTAGAGGTCAATGTTGTGTACATCTTGCCGGTGCAAGCTATACGTGAGGGGACACTATATAAAACGTTAGATGACATTGCGCAAATGCAAGAGAGTGTGCTGTGATGAATCTAATGACGTCATCACTGCCTCTCCAGGGAATATATCCACATATGGTCCTGACTCTGTGGGTGGCTGTCTGAGGGAGGACCATATGGGGAGGGAGGTGGACCAGCTAGCTGAAACATGGTATCCCCCTTTCCACTCAGGGTATGGCACCAACCCCTTAATTTCCCAATCCTGTATGGCATACTGTAATATAAAATGAGAACATCCAGTCCGTACTGACAACATGGCTCTTTCATAACCTTGTAGTAGAATGACTGAGACAAATAAGAGCACTAGACCAATGCAGAGCGCTGAAGCCGGGAAGCCAGAGACGCGCTCGAGTTTTTGGAAGGAAACCCGATAGATGTCAGGATGTTTAAAAACATCAATCGTCAAGAAATGGAGAGAACCACTACCCCTGACGCAGGCGTGGGGAAACCGAGAAGAAGCAAGTTGCAGCGGGGAACAAAGAAGCTCCTGGAGGTGCCATCATGAGGGGCTCGGAAGCCAGAGGTTCGCCGCGCAGAGGCCAAAAGCAGTGAAAGCTGTGGAACAAAGGCCGAGGCATTGAGGGTACTGGAGAGCCGACAAGAAGCTTGTAAGAGCAGGAATCAAGCCGCTTGGAGATTTGCAGATCGCAGAAAATGCAGAAGCAGCCAGGAGAAACCGGTGGGCCGAGAAAGGGGAGTTGAGACATCACGGCAGTTCATGGCGTACAAGGCACACCATTGAAGGAAAATTACATCAACTAGGTGAACCCGAGCAGAGGAACTGGAACGTCCAGTCAATTGTTGAAAGAACCAAGTGAAAGTGAGTCGCGGACCCAATGGTTGAGCGAAGAAAATATAAAATCATGGAACGGTTACACAGTAAGAAAGTCCTGGAAGGAGAGTAGACCAGGCAAACTGCGAGTCTGGGACCTGCACCAAATTGTGTTAAGACAAGTTTTTGGAAGGGAAGGAGGAGAGCATACCAGACTAAGAGAGGAGGGTCTGGGACTCACTCTCATAAGTATGAGAGTGAGTCCCAGACCTGGCAAGTCCAAGAAGCTGCATATAAACTGAGCAGATGAAGAAGAGGGAGTAATCCTATGAGTGTATGAAATCTAGGGGAAAGGAGCCATTCTCCCTGGAGTTGGAACTTGAACATTGTGACTAGGTGAAGGGAGTTATTCGCTCTGGCGTTGTTCAAAAACTCTGGGGAGCCAAGAGAAGTGAAATAACTTCTTGTCATTGTGAATTGTGACAGTGTGAATGAGATCAAGGGAAGAACTATACCCTATCCTCTCCAAACCCAGAACCAACTGTCCAAGAGGTGGAGTAGCTCTGATCTTCCCGGAGTAAATCTCTGCTTCTGTCATTCCCACATAGGCCTACTCCTCCTTTGAATGCCTGTTCTGCAGGCTCTCTATCTCTCCTGGCCACTCTCTTACTGTAGCCACAATTTACAGTAACCCTAAAAGGTTGTTCCCATCAAATCCTATTATATATAATGACTCAAGAAAAGTTGTGCATGTAACATGCAAATGGCAAATAATCCAATTATTTAAATATTCAGGGACTTGGCAAAATGCAGAAAATGTGCACAATGACCAACATTGAATGTCTGTGATAAACACAAAATATGTATGGGTAAGCTTGTGTAAATATATTTGTTAATATACACAGTCAAAGTTAATGAACCAAAACATGGATAATTCAGTCCAAAGCTTGAACTAATAATTTAGGCATGAATACTGCTTATTAAATGCATATTAATTACTGATGCACTTGCAGAACATAGATGTGCGTTTAAAGACAATGATATAATGCATAAAACAGATATGAATTGTATTCATAATTGTCATGGGTCAACGTCAGGAAAACCAAATCATAGAGGCATTTCGGCAGTGTAAAGAAATGATGCCCGCCTTCCACAGGCCCAATGACAGGCTGCCCTCTTCCTTTCTGAGTGGGCCGGCCTCTCCTCTTATCTCCTTGCCTCTACCTCCCACCTTCTCCTCTGTGGGGGCCACTACATCCATCTGGATGCTTCTAACCCCTCCTCGGGGCTCTTTTGCAATCTCTGCAACTCTCTCTCTCTTTCTATTCTACCCTCTGGTCCGACACACTCTGCCAGGCACACCCTGGATGTTCTCATCTCCTCTAACACCCCCCTCTCAAACCCTCTCACCACTCCTCTCTTTTGGACCGACCACTTTCTTCTCTCTTCCCACCTGATGCTCTCTGTCACCCAGGTGAAGACAACCCCAGCACTGCCACCCACCTTCCCGGCCATCCGGCCCCTGAAGCATGTGTCAGGGGAGGCTTTCGGTGCTACTTTCTTGCCCCCTCCTACGCCTGCGACTGACTCACACTCTGGGGCAGACATCTCTAACCTGCATCTCTCTGTCGCTAGCACGCTTGATGTCCTTGCCCATGTCATGAGGATCCATCTGAAGCCCACCGCCAAGGGCAACTTTTGGTATCATTCCAAACTCGCCACCCTTAAACGCAAGTGCAGGGTGGCCGAGAGGAAGTGGAGGTCTTCAGGCGTATTCTCTGACAAACTGGCCCGTTGCCTGCTCCAAAGGCAATACAGGGTCTCCGTCCTTTCCAAGAAGAGAGCCTACATCCCATCCTGCATCTCTGTGGCCTCTAACGACATGGCCAAACTCTTCAAAATCTGCAAGGAGCTGGCCAATCCTGCTGCATTCTCCACCTCTCCTGTTCCCTCCAAGGCCCTCTCCACGGCACTGGCTTCTCACTTCATCACTAAAACTCAGGACAACCTGTCCTCTCTCTCTTCCGGCCACCTCTCCCTCTCCCCTTCTGTTCTCCTTTTCCCCTGTGTTCACTCCAGGCAATGTTTCTAAACAAGTCCGACCTATGAAAGTATCGTCCAAGCAGGTGCTCCCCTACTCCTCCAGAACCATCAAGGACCACATTGACACCCTCGCTCCAGCCTTGGCCAATTTCTCCGATCACTATTTTGCCACTGGAACCTTTCCCTCCCCGTAAAGCACTCCCTTGTGCACCCCCTCCTGAAGAAGCCTTCTGACTATCCTTCCTCTCTGGCAAAATACCACCCGATCCCTATCCCTCCTTTCTTGGGCAAACTCTGGGAAAAGCTGACCATCTCCCAGCTTATTCTCTATACTGAATCTGTTGGTTGTTTCCATGACCATCAATCTGGCTTTAGAGCAGCCATAAGCATGGAAACTGCTCTCCTGAAGACCTGTTCTTGAATCTCGACTCTAGCCTTCCTTCTGACCTCATCCTCCTTGATCTTTCCGCTGCTTTTGACACGGTCAACCACACCATCCTGATCAATTGTCTCAGTGAAAACCTGGGAATCACAAATCAGGCTCTAGCCTGGTTGACCTCTTTCCTCTCCGATCGTCCCTCCCAGGTTCAACTGGGGTCCTTTCTCTCCACCTCTATCTCCACATGTGGTGTTCCCCAGGGCTCTAACCTCTCACTGAGGCTCTTCAACTTTAACTTGGCACGTCTGGCCAATCTCCTCTCTACCTTCTCTCCTAACTTTCAGTGTTATGCGGAAGACACTCAGCTCTCCTTCAGGCTCCCCTCACCATCATTTCTCGCTCATTCCTGATGGCCTTTCTACGATTCAGAAATGGTGTGCCTCTAACGATGTTTGCCTGAATGCCAGTAAGACTGAGATCCTCTACTTTGGCGCCTCTGCTCTCGCTTTCCCTCTTTCACTCTGGCAGCCCTCCTTGGGCCCTCTACCTGCACCTTAATGCGAGGCAAAAAACCTTTAGTGTCATCTTCTACTCTACTCCACCCTCTCCGTCTCTCCTCACATCACATACATCTCTAAGAAGTCCCACTACCAGCTGCACCACCTCAGAGATATTCTTCCTTTTCTCACTTCCCCCAGAAGCTCACTGTCTCCAGAGCCTAGTTCTCTCCATGCTCGACTACTGCAACAGCCTCTTTCTAAATCTGCCTGCCTCTGCTCTTCACCCTCTACAACTAATCCAGAACAGGACTGCAAGACTTGTCCTTGGCCTCAAGCCCAGGGATTGCATCTCTCCAGCCCTGAAATCTCTCCACTGGCTCGGGGTGGCTGCACGGATCAAGTTCAAGACCCTCTGCATTGTCCACAAGGCTTTCTTGAGCCATGGACCACACTACATCCAACTCTCTCTTCCTAAACACTTTCCTTCTCGAGCCCTCCGCTCATCCACCTCCAACTCTCTGAGGGTTCAACGCTTCTCCAGGCTGAGAGTGGAGGGTGGATCTCTCTCCCTGGCTATTGCCTCCCTCTGGAAGAGGCTCCGTGCCTCTCTCAAACTTGAGCAGGACCACCTCAGGTTACTGAAGCAACTCAAGACCTTCCTTTTCGCTTCTTCTTTCGCTCGCTCCCTCCCCTGCTGATCTTGTCTGCTGCATTAACTGGTTACCTGGCCTCCCTCTGAACCTTATCGGCACCATGCTCCTTTCATGACCAGTAGCCCCTGGCACTACCTCTGGGCCTAGCGCACACTAGTGACTGTATCTGCAACCCTACAGTCCCTTTCCTCCTAGCCATTACTTAGAACTGGCCACCCGGGTGGCACTTACTTGAGCCTTGCTTATTGCACTCTCCCTTGCCCTGGCACTTCCCCTCTCCCTTTCCCCTGCACTTGCACGATCTGAATGATACAAGGCTTAGTAAGATCATTGTTTTGTTCCCCTTGTCTTCCCCTTCCTTGTCTTGTCGCGCATAGAAACACTTGTCTACAGGTGCGTTAGAGATGACTTTTATCATATCATATCATACCCACTTTGAAACTGTGAACTGTAACAACGCAGAGAAACTCAGGGGAACGGAATCATTTCCCAATGCTTGCAGACTTTGGTTGTTTATTTCTTTTTGCCCATTTTTGAACTTTATGTTGGAACTTTGGAAAAGAGCTGCAGACAACTAGTTGACAGGCTCTTTCCCTTTTCACTTTATCTTGATTTTTGCGTGTATGGGTCAGGTTAGGATTTGAATACAGGATGTAGAACTTTACTGTGGACATTCTGACATTGACATCCTTTAGTTTTGTTGAGTCAAGGAGACCCCTCTCGGAGTTAGGGCGAGATAGAATTTTCTCCAACCCTCTTTTTACTTTAATAAAAGTCTTTGGCAACCACCAAAATGCCCTTGTGTTTGAGTCTTACTCCTGGTTCCTTACAGTGCCTACAAATGAAAAAAGTCAAATGGATAACAAAGAGGTGCCAGTTGCAGGAGAACCCTCTGTGGTGAGATGAATAATGTTGGTTAGTAGGTTTAAAAATATTATTGTTGCATCTAATAAGGATGTATTATGGGCAGGCACACGTTGGTAGAAATGGAATGACAATGCTAGTGGGATAATCCTGGTTTGCACCAGTGCTTACAACTATGGCTCAAAAATACTTTCAAAAATGTGTAATATGTTTCCAAAATAAGGTGAGGATGAGTGTGCTGATTACAGCTGGGGCACACCCTTCAATGTATGGCCCGTTTGTGGGGCTACAAATGGACTTTCTCCAACTGCCAAAATGTAATCTGTGGCAATACCTGCTAATGAAAATGCAATCAGTGGCAATACCTGCTAATGAAAAAGGACGTTTATTCAGGAAAGGTGAAGGCACATCCTTGTAGAAAGGCAGATGCAGAGACTGTCGTGAACATTTTCTATTCAGGAATTTTTGCCTAGATTTGGGATAGCGGGATGTAGTAACAGTGATCAGGGGACTCATTTTATTAATAATATTATCAAAAAAACATGTTAAAGGTCCAGCATAATTTGCATTGGCCTCACCATCCTTAATCAGCCGGGGCAATTGAGATACAAAATGGAGTGTCAAAAATTAAATTGCCCAAACTATGCCAAGAAACTGGGTTCAAACTACCTGAAGCCCTTGCACTAGTTCTGTTTAGCATGAGAGGCACACCCTCTAGGAAAACTCGGTTTAATCTGTATGACATCCTCTATGCAAGTCCTATGAGATTACCTGTATCACGACCTGTGAAAGGTGTACCAGATAATTTGCAATTATCATATAACCAATTGTTGGAATATGTTAAGTCACTAATGTCCTCTGTCAGTCTCATTGACAATTGGGTTCAAGCTGTTCCGAGAAGAGAATCAGATTCTCCAGGAAGTTTCTAACAACCCAGCGACAGTGTCCTGATAACTGCTTTGACCCCAAGGCGGAAGGGGTCGTACCTGATTCTACTGACTTCTAACTCTGCTGTGAAGGTTTAGGGACACCCAACATGGATGCATGTAAGCCACTGCAAACGGGTGGTATGCCTGCAGTGTAGCTGCTATTTTCTGGCTGATTATTTTTTGTATTGTCTTATGTTAACAAAGTTTTAGGCAAACCTGATTCTATTGTACAAACCGACTAACAATGAAAAAACTTGACCAATGGTGTGACATCTGCAGATGTCAAGGCTTGGCCGTGGTATATAAAAGGATGGATAGTGCAGTGGCGAGGAGGAACCTGCTATGTAAATGGATTATGGGAATGGAGAGTAGATCTTTGGTTTGGATTTACACCATGGCCAGCCGAGTGTACTGTAGGTGTAGTACCATTTCCTTGTGAGGCTCTGCCTAATTGGATGAGTGATGAAGACTATTTGGAAGTTTCAAACTCACCAATATAAGAACCTACAAGGAAACCCCAACCTAACGTTAGAGACAGAGATATGAGTACTGTTACTAATATATTTACTACAGTAACTGAAAAGTAACGATATTTTACCCTGAACCGTCACACGTTTCTGATTTGATACATTATTGTAACTCTGTTCTTTTTATTTAGGAGGAAAAATGAAATGATTTCAAAGACCATATATTGGTATAAACAATGGACTAGGACAATAGTACTGACAACATGGAGAGCACTTGGTGGTAATACAAGCATAGTTCCACATGTGGTAAACTTGTCCATGGCAATGCACCAGGTGTTGGTGCCAGGATATTGTGAGATGGAAAATTTCACTGTTATAATAGGCAGAGAGAAGGGATGGCAAGTACAGTTGGAGTGTTATTTATTGACCATAGTGGATGGGTGTAGCAGTACCAGGTCAGTGAAGGTGTGTTCGAATTATACAGAAGCTCATTGCTATTTTTCAAATAGTTTTAGAGAACCACACGTGCACTATGATTCAGCATGTACAATCACTGGAAGTAGGAATAGAAGATTTTATAAAATGTACTCAAGTATGTAATCAAAGTTTATGGTACAATGCAGTATCAAACCCAGAATGAACGGGTTATAGATACATGGGCCTCATTACAAGTATGGTGGAGCGGGAAAGAATTGGCGGTAACAGAATTACTGCCAATGTTCCCGCTCTGCCATACTACGAGTATAGCCCTGGACTGGAGGATGTACCTCCAGCATTGTGCTGAAGGTGAATCCTCCAATTCTCTGCTGAAAAATTGGCGGAATTACCGGCATGGTAATTGCACCAAAAAAGCCCCATAGTGTCCTATGGACTCATAAAAAAATGGGGATTTACACCGCCAGTGGCATTTGTAATCTGGCGGTGATTACACCAGACCAAGTGGCAGTAACACTAATTCAGTTGAGTGGTATTACGGTGGATTTACCGCCAGAATACCGCCCAACTCGTAATGAGGCCCATGGTATTAAATGCAACTGTAGCAACGGTTTTGTTTACTGTTCCTTTGTCTGCCTTTCAGGTGACCACCCATTATCAGAATTGTACTTGGGGTGCCATTATCCAATTAGCGCAGCAACAAGAGGAGATGTTAAAAGGATGGCAGAAAAGGGAAGTGTTGGAAAAAATTTGGAGTGGGACTAATACTGTACTTGCAGAGTGGAGGATGTATGACGGGTTCAAATTTAGAGGTTCAATTAGATGAACTAGATAAGGCCACCAGGCTCTTATCTGATGCAGAGTTTACAGGAAGACAGGTACAAATTGATGAGCTCCATGTCATAGGGACCTTGTGCTAGCTTACTCAGGGGCCCCTCCCAAAATTGATGGATGGCGTGCTAGAAGCTGGACAGAATCTGCATGGGACAAAGCATGTAAAGAGGTGCAAACATTTTTGAACGTCCAATGAATATCTATTCATGAAAATGTGCGACATAACAGTTGGCCAAGGCTGTTGAAGAATGATTTTGGCATACCAGAGCGCTTGTGGCAGTGGAGGAATACAGCAGCTGGTATTGCGAGGACAAAGAATGCTCATTTGCGATGCATGGGCCAATACAGAGACTATGGACACTGGCCAGCAGCATCATACTGGGACCTTGGGCAGGGTGCACTTGGCAATGGGTGATACACCACGAAATATGGGGACTAAAGCTACCCAACAATGCCTCTCAATATTTTATCACTGTCCCAATATTGACTCTGGATCTGTGGTTTAGCATTGGGTCTAATTGGGAGTTAAAGCCTCTACAGCCCCCACTGTTGCAATACTTACGTACATGAACTGAAGGACAGATAGTGTTGGTTGGGGACATGGGTTGTTGAGAAGATGAAGGCGTTTGGTATAGTTTAGTAGGAAGAAGATTGTTTCGGGGAAAGGATCGATGTGACACCGCCGGAGTTTGATTTGCATTTCACCATGCATACTAGGACTAAGCAACTTACTGGTTTTTGGCCGGCTACAGAAAGAAGGAAGGTAAAGGTATATGTTGAATTTCTCAAGGAGTGTCCAAAGTTAGTACTGCAAAGGTTTAAGGATCTGGAAGGAGTAGAAGCATTACGACATGTTACAAATATGAAAAAGAGTTTGCAGGTGTTGGAGACAGTGCATAGAAAGAAAAGGAAGGTATTTGAAGTGGCTCATTGCACAGCCACAATTTGTATGGGGGTAGATATCTTGTGCACAGCAAACAAGGAAGTATTTAAGCTACCTTTCTTTACCATAGTATGTCTCACAGCGTTTTTTCTTCTACTGGCAAAGGTCATTTGGTGCTGTATGCAGTGTTGTCGCCAGTTAGGAGCAGTGGTTATACAAAACCAACCTTCCAGCTCACATTCTCTACAGTCTGTCCCCAATTCCAACCCTCCTTTGTTCTGATCGAAATAAGGCAAGACAATATGATGCTGCAGCAAGAGCTGGGAAAACTGTTACAAAAACATGATCTTGACAGTATGTATTGTAGAGCTAGTGTGGCAAAAGTAGATGATTCACCTGCACAAACGAAAAACAGGAATGGGCCACACTAATGCTAGGTTTTAATAGATTCCCCAGTGCAAACGGAAAATGGGTGAATTGAGGATATCATATTGGTGTTAGATCAGCTAGGATAGTTGTGCAGTAAGCCTAAAAGGGGGTCTGACCTAAAATTAACGCTGATGGCCCGTGAGGAAAGGGGAATCTGATTTGTACTATAAAATGTTGCTCTAAAGGCTATTGGATGACAATGCTCATAGTGGGTCAATAAACCACGATACGGGAGAAGTCTGGAAACAGTATTCCATACCTATAGTTTTGTTTTTCTTTTCCAAACTCTGTTTATTCAATTTTTCGGTACATATTAAGCGGGACATCTCTGATGAGCATCAGTATCAATCAAAACAAACCAACAATACAAAACAAAACATTCCCCCTTGTTCTATGTCCTGGACCAACGTGTGAGGCAGGGCCCCCCGGTCTTCGTGCCGGCGGCGGTCTAATCAGTTCTCAAAAAGAGAGAAAGAAAGAATTTCATGGGCAGGCCTTGGGTGCCTTGGCTGCCCCACCCCCTCCCCCCAGGCAATCCCACCCATAACCCCAGAGAAGTTTCATTCCTTCCAAATACGCTCGTATAGTCCTCATAGTAAGGTTGGCCCTTCTCTCCTTCGCTCCCGGACCCTCCTGGCTCTCCTTCCTCAGGGGTCGAATGTCCGGTGAGCTCACCGATATGCCCAGATCTGCCATCCAGGCTGCTGCCAGGGCGTTTAGCCTATGGAGGTTGTTGGGGATGGCCATCGAATATAAGGTGCAAATGTGTGGGAAGGCAACGATGGTGTGGTCCATTTCTTTCTCCCACGGCATGAGGGGTTGGGATCTTGATTTGCATGTAGTATGCTAGAGTATTGTTGTTTGGATGGAACGATAGAGTAGCCAGTCCCCGGTCCCAACCCCAGCTTCTGACAGGCTTCCGAGAATCCCACAGGCGTTCCATCCTCCAGGATGTCCTTCATTCGTACATTGGCCCAGGTATCTGTCTGTCGGTGTTGAAATATTTGCGGCGCTCCCCAGGACAAAATCGACCTTATACTGGCCCACGTCGGTGGAAGTTTGGTCAGCGCACCCTGTCTTTCTGAGCCTGTGCCATTGCTGAAGGGTTGGCCTAATTATGGGATGTATTTTGACATTGTTCGGGAGCCTATGCAGTGGTGTTGCCATGATTTCAATAGGGCGTAGTGGGGCCATAATGGATGTCTCCATTTTGTGCCAGCTGGTATTTTCGTTTGTGTTGAGCCACCGTTTTGTCCATACTAATAGAGCTGCTTGGCAGTAGGCTTTGAGGGATGGGACCGCCAGGCCCCCAGAGGATTTGTGCGCCTGTAGGACTGCGAGCCGGACTCTGACTTTCTTGCCCCTCCAAATTACCTTGCTGACTGCTTTATTTAATTCACTGAACATGCGCGTTGCCGGTGCGATTGGGACCATCGTTGCAATATATATGAGCTTGGGGAAAGAGTTCATTTTTATGGCATTTATTCTTCCTGACGGTGCAAGCGTTAGCGTATCCCACCTCTCGAGGTCTTTAAGGATGTTGTCAAGCACCCGAGGGTAGTTCAGGTCTCTGAGGTCAGTTATGTTAGCGCTTATTTGGATCCCAGGTATTTCAAGGAGTGAGACTGGAGCGTGAAGGGTGCGATGCCTCCGGGGTCCCAGGGTATGTCACGGCAGAGGGGCATAAATTCGGTCTTGCTCCAATTCACTCAGCCCATAATTGGGCCTATTTCTTGCAGAAAGGCTCGGACATAGGGGAGTGTCTCAGGGCAGTCGCTGACATAGAGCAGGACGTCATCCGCGTATAGCGAGACTTTGTGCTCTTCTGGTCGTCCCTGGCGAATTCCTGCCCATGCCAGATCTGTGCACATCTTTACTGCCATAGGTTCAATGGACAGGGCATACAGGAGCGGCGATAGCGGGCAGCTTTGGCGCATGCCCGATTGTAAAGTAAATTCTTCTGAAGCCACGCCATTTGTGATCACTGTTGCAGTAGGCTCAGTGTAGAGGAGTTTGATTAGTTGGATTAGTCTGGAGGAAAGGCCATATTTTTGGAGTGCTTTGAACATGAACCTCCATTGCACTTTATCAAATGCTTTCTTTCTCAGCATCCACCGCAATTATAGCGTCGTAGGGTTTTCGCTTGCCAGCAATTATATGTAGCAGTCTGCGGATGTTATCTCCGGAATGTCGCCTCTTGATGAATCCTGTCTGGTCTTTGTGGACAAGCAGTGGCATGAGGTTCTCTAGTCTTTGGGCCAGGCATTTTTCCAGAATTTTAGCATCAGCTTTTATTAATGAAATTGGTCGGTAGGACCCACATAGTTCCGGAACTTTTCATTTTTGTGGAATACTATGATATTAGCACCCAGCATGGACCTGGGTAGGCGTTTGCGTGTTACGGCTTCCTCAAATACCTCGGCCAGGTGTGGGGTGATTTCATCTGTTAGATATTTGTAAAGGTCAATCGGGATGCCATCTTGGCCCGATGCCTTCCCCCAGACAAGGATCGGATAGCTCGAGTGATCTCTTCGGGAGTAATGGGTGCATCCAGGGCTGCTGTTTGGTCCACTGTGATACAGGGTAGGGATACAAACTCTAGGAACACGTCGATTTGCTGAGGGGTACATGTATCTTTGTCGATGTAAAGCTCACGATAACACTTAGCGAACCTAGCGTTTATTCGATCATCTCCTTCTATCAGCGTACTGACGTCATCCCTGATTGGTGTGATTAGTTGGGCGGCTTGACATTGTTTGAGGGCCAGCGCCATTGTTCATAGAGGTCTGTCCCCTTCTAGGTAATATCTTTGAATTCAGCTAGTATATGCCTTCTGTGCCTTGTCAGTGGTGATTTGCTTGATCTCGCTCCTAGCCCTCGCGATCTGGGGGCGGAGTGATGCATCCCATGTTGCCTTATGTCTGCTCTCTAGTGTCTTAAGCTCTCTCGTCAGGGTGACCTCCCTTTCGCCCACTCCTTGATTTTGTGGGCCCAGCGTGAGATGCACTGCCCCCCGATGAACAATTTGATGCATCTATAGGGTGCGAACTCTGGGGTTAAGTTGTCTGCCCAGAAGTTATCGGTGTCCTCCGACAATTTTCCCACTAATTCAAGGTATTGGAGCAACCTGAGATTTAAGTGCCAAATAGGGTGTTTACGGGGTGCTTCCAAGAGCGTATAACGGAGCAGGATCGGGGCGTGGTCTGAGAGGGTGGTCGGTTGGACTTCACAGCCTACAACCATATGGGTGGTGTTGGCGGGTATTAGCCAGTAGTCCAGCCGGGAATAGCAGTCGTGGCGGTGAGAGTAGTAGGTGAAGTCTTGATCGTCGGGATGGGTGTGTCTGTGATCCATATGTTGAAGTGCTTCAAAGATGGGATTAAAGCTCTTCCTCTGTCAGGAGACCTCGATAGAGTAATCGTTAAATATCTTAATGTCTCAGCCATTTTTACACAGAGGGGGTGCCGATATGTAGGCCTCTAGGATGAGGACTTTGTGCTGAAAGTTCAAGAGTCTCATCTTGATGACTCGGGGGCGTTCGTTAGGTGCGGGCCTTGGTATCGGCGCCCGATGAATCAGTTCGATGGTGAGATCTCTGGCATTGGGGATGTGGAGATTGTTTAGCAAGAGATCGTAAATGTAGCCTTCCAAGTGCCTTCAGCGTTTTCTGGGAGCCCGACCACCCTCAGGTTGTTTCTGCAGGAGTGATTTTCCTGGTCTTCCAATTTTTCCCCCAGTCGCTGTACCTCTCGTCGAGGTCGGTTTGCATTGTAGTTTGGTTATCTTCCAGCGCGCTTATGAGCTGTGCATTATCAGTGGTTCTTTCGGCTTGTGTGGCTAGCTGATTTTGTACGTCTTGGAGGTCCTTTTTGATCTCTTGGACCATTCAGTTAGTTTCTTGGGTCCTTTGGCCAATTAATTTAATTTCGGCTAGAATCGCCTGCAGCTGCACCTGGACTTTCATGTCTGTTTTGTTGCATGTCGAGCGTCTTGGGAGGTTACCTGATTTATCTTGGTTGGCGTATTCCTTCTACTCTGCGATATGTGCTGCCTGTTGCATGCCCTTCTGCGCCTTTTCCCCACAGTGGCCAGTTCATGGGAGGTGGTCTTGGCTACACCTTCGGGTGTTTGAGGTGCTGGTTGTACCCGCTTGATTTTGGGAGATTCCCAGAGGGCCTCCCCTGGTGGGTTGGTCCTTTGCCTCGTGTGTCTTCCTTGATCTTTCGTCTGCCTTTGAGTTCATACCCCTTCGGATGTGTCGTGCTTATGGGCGATATTGCTCGCCTGATCCTTGTGAGTGGTGCAAGCTCACTTTTCCAAAGGTGGTCTGCAAATTGGTCAGGTGAGGGCCGTATAGTCTTTATCTGGTTCTGCCCGTGGGTTGTGACGGGTAGTTAGCCCCTCGGTGTCCTCCGTAGGGTATGAGGGCAAGTGAGGATAACACTTCAGATGGCGGTAGGGGTCGCAGCTCTGAGTCCCGTAGGGAATGGCCCGTCTTTGTTTGGGTCTGGAGGTGGCGGCACGGTCCTCGCTGTCACCCGTGTGTCTGCTTGACTGCCCCCAGCCAGGTGCCTGCAGCAGCTGGCAGAGTGGGGTGCAAGTTGTGAATCCCCCCAGTGTCACAGCCGTTGCTCCTTACCTGTTTGCCCTGTCTGTGGTCCGGGTGAGGGGTCGAGGCTTGGCCGGTACTTGATCGGGTTTGGTGGCAGGGCTGTGTTCTCCAGCGGTTGGCCGCTGGCGCCAGGTGTTGAGTCCTCCTGGCTTTCTCCTCCTGGGGGCTGCAGGCCGGTGGGGCGTATCCCCACTGGTGGCGTGTAAATTCTTTATATGCAGGGCGGGTTGCAGGGTGTGAGTCCTTCAGGTATCGCAGCCGCTGCTTCCCGCCTGTATGCCCTGTCTGTGGTCTAGGTGGGGGGCCGAGTCTTGGCCAGTCCTTGATCGGGGTTGGTGGAGGAGCTGTGTTCCCTGGCGGTTGGCCGCTGGCACAAGGTGTCGGGGGTCAGAACTTCCTTGCACTCCGGTTCTGGGGCGGGTCACCACTGATGGCGTCTAATTGCTTTATGTGCAAGAGGGATTGCAAGTTGTGATTCTCCTCCGTGTTGTAGCCGCTGCTTCATGTCTGCTTGCCCAGTCCATGGAGAGGGGGCTGTGTTTTCCTGGTGGTAGGCCGCTGGTGCCAGGTGTTAGAGGTCGGGTCCTCCACGCTTTCTCCTCCTGGGGGGTGCAAGCGGGTGGGGCAAGTCCTCAGTGGCGGTGTGTACCTATTTTGAATGCAGCGGGGTTCTACTGGTGCTGGGTGCAGGCTTTGGGGGCGGGCGTGTGAGGACAACTGGTAGGAAAGGGGGCCGCCGCTCAATGCACTTCTGATAGTGAGTCCATGGATGTCAGCGGGGCGCGGGCCATGTTATTGGTTCCCCGCCCCCGCCACGCTGCAGACTTACTTCAAGATGGGCTCCGGAGGCATGCTCAGGGTGCTGGGTGGGCATTGCAGCCTTGGTTCCAAGAGGAGCGTGGAGCGCCGGATCAGCCATTGTAGTGCAATCCTTTTCTGTGGCACAGGCGGGATCGCTGACTGCTGGCGGGAAGCCTCTTATGTCCTCTCTCCGCTCCGGGGACAGTTGCAGCTGCCTGTTGCTTGGGCGCTCCGATCTGGGGCAGAGGCGCATCTGGCTTGGTGTAGCGAGCCGTGCCGCTTCTAATGCAGGAGTTTCCAATCGTCTGGTGGAAGGGCAGCTGCCCTTCAGATCTTGGCTCTCGGACTGCAGTGTTCGCGCCTTTTTTCACCGAGGCCGGACCGAGTGTCGTAACGGTCTGCAGATCAGCAGCTCATTTCTCCGTCACCGTTTCACTGATCAGCTCAGGATTGTCTTTGCTTGCGGTCATGCAGTTCTGCAAGCCATTCCCCTCTCTTAAACGCGGTTATGTGCGATTTAATGGGGCAGAGAGCCGCAGCGTTTGTCTCCACCTGCGGTAGCTTTCTGAAGTTGCTGCCATCTTGTTCGGGCTCTCTAGCGCCCCCGCATACCTTCAGTATTCTATCAAAGAATTATATCACAGAACCATAACGTGGTGCCTTGTGTTGGCCCTGAGTGTAGCACATTCAGTCTCAGGACCTTTTGTGAAGTGGCTCCTATGTCTGCTGCAAACTGTTCGGGCACAGTGCAGTGTGAAAATCCTGAAGGTGTTTCACGACTCAGTTCCCGGGGATCCCTTATTCAGGTGGCCAGGGAAGGGCCATCGGAATTGGAACCCAACCCTGGGTGTGGACAAGCCAGGGAGGATTGCCTGGGTAAGGGGTCCTGGGGAAGTGGGGAGAAGACACCGGAAGGTGAGACACGGTACCCCCCATTTCCTGACAGTTATTTACCCCATATTCCTTCTACCTTTATGGGACACTACAATTCCCATTACTCCTCTTCTTTCCTTATCAGCCCAACTACTGAGATGAGGAGGAGGAAGACTGAGACTAGGAAGATTACCGCTAGTAACATGCACTGGCCTTGTCCTACTAATAAGGCCAGGCAAGGTCAGGCACTCAGTCACAATCACACACACCTGAAACTCATGGATGTTTTCATAAAAGGTGGAGCACAGAAAGACACACAGAGCGATGCAGGGGCCAAGAAGGAAGGCAAGCTGGATGGTGAGACATATGAGCAGCTGAGAGAGAGCTGCTGAGAACCAGGACAGGGAGAATGGGACACTGAGACGCTGACAGGCTGCAAGTTGAGGCAGGAGAAAGCGAGCCGAGGGAGCTGTGTCTCCAAGAAATCGGGGGAGTTCAGAGAAGGGAGCAGAGGGGCCGGCTAATCCCTTTCCTCCATGCACCAGCAAACTGCCCGTTTCCTCCCTGCGGCTGCCCTGGAGTGTCTGAGGGGCAGATGGACAAGACCTTGTCCTCGACGAGCTAAAAACAGGACACGTAAAAGTAAACATAGCAGGGGAGTTTAAAGAAAGGGGGAGCCTGGTTTGTGATATGAGCAATTGTGGAAAGCTACAGTGTTACATGCAAGGCTACGCGTTGAAGGATAAAGACATTGAACAGAAAGCTTTAATGTATTTAGCCGGCAAGGGAGCCGATGTGAAACAAAGTAATGGAGCGGCGACGTGTGTGAAGGCACATTGTTAAACGCTTCTTGAAAGATAACGGAACAGTGAATAATGAAAGCGAAATGAAAGAGAAATGAGTTGAAAGACATTGACGGAAAGGGAACGAGGAAACGAGAGCATGCCGAGATCCCAAAAGGCTAATATGAAAGTAAACTGATATTTTGTGAAACGAGGAACAGAGTGGCCGTGCTCCCATCCTATTGAACTAATGCTTTTGTGAAATAAGGAACAGAGTGGCCGAGGGCTCATTCTGCGAAACCATGTGCAAGACACACGGACATTGAGAAGTCAACCCTATTGTCAGAGTCTTCACGCATAAGGGTGAGAATACTGTGCGGTTGTGAAGTCTCCGGCAAGGCGATAATGATAAGGACCATGCTGTCGGGGTGGTTACGCATGGGGGTGATAATACTATGCGTCTGTGAAGGTCTCTGACAGGTGAACATTTGTGAAAGAACATTGTGAAAGTGAAGTACAAGGGTTGGGGAAGGGAGTTCTCCCCGAGCTCTGTGAAGCAGAACTGTTTCGTTGGAAAGTGTTTCAGCCATGTTTAAGTGTTTGAAGACAGGGAAAGGCAGCCCGTGACAGTAACTAAGAAGAAACTTTGCGAATATCTGTTTGTTTGTGAAGCCGGGTGAGGGAAGCCCAAACAAATCCATTGAAGAAAACTGTGATGCATATTGAACTGACATTAAAAAATAGGTGAGGGAAGCCTAACCAATTTATGGGAAATCTTTGAACTGTGCATACTATCCACCTTGAAGGAACTTTGTGAGAACCTCAGTGAACTGAACTTGGGGAAGGGAGTGATGAGCCACGTTCATTGCCATTCTGACATTCTTTTGACAAACTCTTTATTTTCATCCATTTTCCCACACTTAGTTATTGTGAAGCGTGAGGGCAAGTATAGGTTTCTGACACAGACTTTTCCTTAGTTTGGCTGACTGACCTGGACCATTCATTTCACTTTAATTGTCGAGATTACTCCCATTATAGAATTAGGGGCAGTTAGGAAATCTCCAACCCCCATTTAAACTTAATAAAGGTGTTGAAACGTGGACCTTTTGTGTCTGTGTCCTTACTTGTGATACCATGCCTGCCTCACAGCAGCGAATGACGAATGAGAACAAGCTCCCGAGCGGGGAGCTTAGATGGATTCACGATATGAGTCCCATGATACTGGGGCTGTGCTATGACTAATTGAATCGGAATAGTGCTCAGGGACTGTTGTTGGCTAAGCAGGGGAGATTGTGGCTCGAAGGTACTTACAGATTGTAGGGCCTATATACCTTTTCTTGCTGCATGTGAAAGTACAGCGGTGTGCTGGCCGTGGAACTCAGGACTGTAATTTTCTGCTATTTAATCCTTTGTAGAAGCCAGCCCTGTGGAACTAGCAGATTAGGTATCCAACACCCGAAAGGGTCAGTCCTACACTTGGGTGTCACATACTCCTCGCCTGGGCCCCACATTACCCTACTTGCACCCGCTTACACTCATCAATGAACTAGGGGCTCTTTGGGCCCTTACTTCCCTCTTTCCCGCACCCGTTGGTGCTGTGATGGCGGCAGCATCTGTATATCCTCAATGTAGAGGTGTCTAATCTTTGGCCTCCCGCCTGAGGAGATTCACTTGGCCTCCCTCTGGGCCTCATCTCGTTCTTACCACCACCCGTGTTTTCTTCTTCTCTGGCTGATTCAATTAGCCTGTTCCTCTATGTTATGGCGGCACCATACCTTTTACAGCAACAATTGGTGGATTCACTTTGGCTTCCCCTGTGCCTTACTTCACAGTTACCTACACCAGAATGTGCTCTATATCTCCTTTCTGCTGATTCACCCAACCCGTGCTGCAACGCTATGGCTGCATTTTCACCTTTGCTCTCCAAGTTCTGAGTATGCCTTTTATATACTGTCTGTTGTTGGGCATCAACAACTAAGAAATGTCTCCTCCGTAAGGCCCTTCACCTTTGAGGAATGTTCACATCCTGAAGGTAAAAAAATCTTTTGTCCCTCACATTCCACATCTTCCTTGCATTTGTCCCACTTGAAGGAGGGCCTTACTTGGCCAGCTGGACCTGAAGAGTCTGGATAGGACACCATCTTCTGTATATTTTGGCATTCCGTGGCTGCTAGGCCGCCTGGTGAGTTTCCGTGTGCATTGTGCAGTTTCCTCTGTTTGTTTTCTCTCCCTTTATAACCATGGTGCTCTCCATCTCCCTATCTACTCTTAACTGTTATTGAATTACCTACCCTACCTCTCTCTCAAAGCCTGGAAGAAAAAAGTTTTAGGAGGCTCTCCTGGCTTCTAATCTAGGCCTGCCCATTGCTGACAACTACGTCAATGCTTCCATCAGGCAGACTATCACTGACATCCTTTTCGCTTCCGCCTCTCCAGATCTTTGGACTCCCCATATGATTTCTATCCTCTTCCCCTTTCTCTTCTTCTCCCATTAATGGTGGAGCCAGATGGAAGTACTGTGGGCATACTTCCCATCCTCTAGGTATATCATTAATATCTATCACAATGGCACTGTCATGGCCCAGGGTTCTTAACCCAACCTCCTTCTTTTTGATCAGTGTCTTCTGTCTCTCATTAACTGTCTCCTGTCTCCTGCTACTCCTCATGCTGCCTTCACCTTGTCCGCTTCGCCACCTCCTAAAGGCATAGCACACCTTTGTAACCCTCCTTGGAAAACTTTCAAAGGTGGCAACCAGCTTTACTTAGATACCTTGAATGCCTGGCCTGCTGTTAAACACTCCTCTGATATCAGTCTCCTTCTTGAAGGCTTAGACCTTGACGTCCTTGCCCTTATCGAGTTGTGGATCTGCTACTAATATGAGAAGCCAAAGGGTGTCTCACCCACTAGTCCTCTGAGACTTGTCATCCAGGTAGCCAGGACACGGCCATCACTTTTGGATCCAGCTCCTGGGGGTCGACCAGTGCGGGAGGATCACCTGGGTGACGGGTCTTCGGGGAGTGGCAGTGAGATAGCCGGTGGTGAGATGTGGTATTCCCCCTCTTTTGTTATCTACCTCACCCTTTTTTCGGACTTGCCAAAGTCCCAACTACCCCCCCCCCCGCCGCCCTCTTTTTACACAAACACTTGACCGAGGAAGAGCGTGACTAAGAGTAACCACACTAATTCTCTCACATCGTGCTGGACATGGCCCGTTAATCAGGTGAGGAAAAGTCAAGCACTGTACCCTAAGTGCGTACACCTGATACCAGTTAGCTCTCCTTACACGAATAAAAGGCAACACATAAAGGCACACTCTGAGCAGGGCAGAACATGAGAACGAGTATAACGTCTGGGACGAAGGCCTACCTACTGGAGCAGAGCAACAGACCAATGGACGAGAGCAGCAGGCCGAAAACCCGAAGGCTTTCCTACTGGAGGTTTTTGCCTGAAAGACGCGTTGAGAAGGCCATATCCCACAAGTGAAGATTGCATTTTGTTTCAAGGACACCAGCGACCCTCTCAGGTGAACGACAGAGTTGGGGAGGCGAGGTCAAGCCTGTGGTACTAACCTTGACTCAAAAATCAGATACTACGTAACAAGAAAGAAGCACACACAGCCGGCGAGTTGGCAAGCGACCTGAGAGACTGGTGTGTGTTAAAGTGGATGCAAGTAGCAACATCATATCACCAGTCAAGGCTGCACAGGTGTGAACTGATACGCAAAGATAGTCAGACATGTGAATGAACTTTAAAGTGAAATGCTGCTGCGAGATCAGCAATACTAAGAAACGGAGTGGTCCGGTGAAAGGAAGTAGCCCATTCGGAAGTCTCTGCGAAAGGTACATTGTTTAAAGCTAAAAGCAAGAGTGAAAGTAAAATAGTGAACATTGAGTTGAAGTGGTCCTGCAGTGGTCTGTAAGAAACCATGCACATTTGAAAGACTTCGACATCTGAAAGGGGTCCGAGCCCGATTGAGTGAGACCCGGAGTATATTAAGCTTGGGGAATGGAGTCCCCTTGAAACTTTGTGTTGAACTTTCTCGTGAGAAGTATGAGCCCTTCAGAGGGGGACCTATGAGAACTGTGCAGTGAAAGGTCTGAATGGGCGAATATCACCTACTCTCTCCTGACTTCTACCACCAAGCTTCTCCTTCTTGGAGACTTTAACATCCACCTTGACTCCCCTGAAGCGGCCACTGTACACTTCCGCAACCTCTGTGATTCCCTCTCACCATTCTTCTCTCCCGTCTGACAAACTCAGCTGGACACTCCTTGGATGCGCTCATATCAGCAGACCTCCCTGTCTCTAATCCTCTCACTTCTCCACCTATCGTGGTCTGACCCTTCTCTCCTCTCTTTCCACCTTGAGATCCTGGGCTCTCCGGCTGAGCTTCTGCCCACACTGCCAGTCTACTTCGCTGTCATTCGACCAATGAAGCGAGTGCCAGTAGCTGCTTTTACCGCCACCTTCATCCCCCCTCCTACTCCTGATATCAACTCTCCCATTGACAAACCCCTTGCTAACCTTCACCTCTCCATCTCTAACACCCCTGACACCCTTGCCCCAGTCATGAGGATCCTCCTGAAGCCTGCCACCAAGCGCAGCAGCCATCATGATTCTGAACCAGCCTCATTGAACATGAAGTGCAGAGCTGCTGAACGGAAGTAGCATACTTCGGAACACCCACTGACAAACCGGCTTGTTGCCTGCTCCAAAGGCAATACCGTTTCTCCATCCCCTCCAAGAAGAGGACCCATATCCAAGCCTGCATATCTGGAGTCACCAACAACACAGCAGAATTGTTCAAAATCTGCAAGAACCTCGCCAATCCTTTTGCAGTCTCCACCTCCCTTCTTCCTTCCCAGGCCCTCTGTACTTCACTGGCCTCCCATTTCACAAATAAAACACAGGACATCCTGTCCTCACTCTCCTCTATTCCCCTCCCCACTCCCTCGTCTGCCCTCATGCCTTCCCTAGCCCCATCTAACCATTCCATACTCTCCTCCTTCCTGCCCAATGCATCTGCCGAGGTCTCCACCTCACTATATACCTGCGCATCCCTCAGGGTTCTATACTATCACGGAGGCTCTTCAAAATATATCTTGCCTCTCTTGCCCTCTTGATCTCCTCATTTCCAGTGTTATGCTGATGACACAAAGCTCTCCATCAAGCTTCCCACCACTACCTCTGCTTCTCCCTCCCTCATTCCCGACTGCCTAACTGCTATTCATGGTGCACCGGTAATGATGCCCGAAATCCTTCTCAGTGGGACCCATGCTCCCTGCTTCCCCCATACTCTATGGCCGCCCTCCTTGGGTCCACTCCCCTCACCTTCCTATGAGGCCAAAAACCTTGGTGTCATCTTCAACTACCCTCTCTACTTCTCCCTCACATCATGAACCTTGTCAAGAAGGCCCACTTTCAGCGTCACCTCTTTAAAGGCATTCTCACCTTCCCCCAGAAACTCAACATCTCTGGAGCTCTGTTCGTCTCTAGGCTGGACTACTGCAACAGCCTCTACCTCAACCTTCCTCTTTCCTCCCTCTCCCCCTCCAACTAATCCAGAATAGGACTACAAGGCTTATCCTTGGCCTCAAGCCCAGGAACCGCTTCTCTCCAGCCCTAACATCTCTCCACTGGCTCCCGGTTGCTGCAAGGATCAAATTCAAGACCCTCTGCATCATCCAGAAGGCTTTTTGGGGCCAGAGACCATGCTATATCCAACTCTCTCTTCCTAAATACCTCCCTGCTAGAGCCCTTCGGTCCTGTATCTCCAACTCACTGCTGGTCAGATGTTTTGCCAAGCAGAGAGTGGGGCGTTAGATCTCTCTCTTCAGCACGTGCCTCCCTCTGGAATAGCCTCCCAGCCCCTTTCAGACTTGAACCGGACATCCATAGGTTCCAAAACCTCTCAAGATCCTGCTTTTCTCTACCTCTTTCCCTCTCTCCCTCCTTTGCTGTCCCCACTTCTGCCGGCAGCCTGGTACCTTATGAGTCTTACAGGCCACCAGGCCCCCCTATCCAGTCTATACCAGCACTCCCCCTTCAGCACTGCCCTCCTGAGCCCCTCCTAGGCCAGCATCCCTGATGCCTGGGGGCTGTGGCGCAGTAGAAATAAATAAATAAAAATAAATGATTCTGGCCCACCCCACTTAGTCGGTGATTCCCACCTCTGGCACCCCCTGGCACTTACCCCTCTGGGATCCCCCTGCACTTGCCTAGCCCTTGGGACAACCCTACCCCTCTCTGCACAGTATGCAGTTCCACCTCTCCTCAACCCTCCTTTTTTGTATTTCTTGTGACTGCACTTGGATAATCCAAATGTCATAAGGCCTAGTAGGACCGTTATTGTTGTTGACGTAAAACCGAAGAAGGACTATGATTGTTTACAATGCTTTCTAGGTACCCAGTCTATATATCTATAACATTACAGAGTGGTACATTTCAGATGCAGATTTTAATCAAACATCAATAATTGACACAACACAAATAGTTTGGCAAAGAGTTTGTCTGTTTTAGTGTAAGTAAGTAAAACAGGGAGTACAACGAACATCAGCAATCGCTCGATACTCAACTCTCAACTCATTTAAGAAAAAACATATTTTTTATAGACCAAATGTGTCACTACTGATGTGTAGACCTGCGTCATTACCAACGTCATCCTACGTGGCAAACTTCTAAAACCTATCTGCAAGCAGGATTGGCTCTAAGTGATTACTAAATATAGGTGTAATATCTGTATAGAGTAACAGAGAGAAATAATTGGATAGTCAACAACAGGTGGGACAACTAAGCCCTCCCTTCAAAATGGCCACTATGAACGTCACTAAATGTACGATGTCCCATTGGTTACACAACTATAGGAACCCCAACTACGTAGTCCTCCAAATTTGGCTGGCTACTAACCTCTGTCAATAACTTTCCACCTACGTGAGCAGCATGCAGACTGAACAACCAGGTGCGGGTGAGCTTGGCTCGATATCAGCTTCTCGCCAATTAAAAGGACACTCCATCATCACCTTAACGTTTCAGTGTCAATTAGTGTCTGAATTTGGCCTTGAGTTTGTACTCTTCTCTGGGATTTTTTAAGGCGTATGGGCACTGTCTGGCTTCCATGCGCAGGTGCGATCTCCTCATGTGTCCAACTTTCTTCCATCACATGAATGAACACCATGAATTGAGCCTTCTTTGTGTATTTAACTGTATTTTCCAATAGTCCTCTGACGTCTTTGTTTATACTTGACCTTCTTAAACAGGAGCTTCTGTTGTTTCACGTTAATTATATCTAATGTCAGCCAATTTGAGATCTGATAAGACCATGGCTCTTTGGCTCATCCAACTCCTTAGCTGAAATGGATTCTCTTTAATTCAATTGCTTTTGTAACTGCAACACTGAATTTGAGGCCTTCCTCATTGTTCAAGACTGCTATATACATAGTGGAAACTTCATTCATATTCAATCCATATGTATTTTGAGGTATATATGTATATGTTGGCGCTTGCCGCAATCTATTTACTATAATCATTTGGCTAGCTTCATGATTGCTTTTCTGCTTGCGTTACATTGCATATGTACACGTTTAAACTAACTAAATATCTTCATCACGTTTGTGGCATAAGTTTCTTCATCTTGATCCAAAATGTCACTTATCCTTAGTACTTCTTAATTCTTCATAAATCGTCTACCTCCCAGGTCTGATTATCTTCTATCTATGGAATCGATTCAGTTTCGTATCACATCACCATTCATCCTGGTCATTCAGTTTCTTTGTTTCATCAGGAATCACATTCAAAGTACCATTATATTGTCTTGGGTGTAGGTATGGTTTCCTTAGTGGATACTTCATTTCCCATATTCTCTTAAGCATAGGCATTCTTATGGGTACTGCACAGAGTCGTTGCTCTTCTTCTTGCCTTCTGATTGGTGTAGTATATGTCACATACTTTGGTTCATACTTCTCAGGTAATGTAGGCGGGGTAGGTGGCGTAGGGTATACTTGGTTCCTCCTCTACACTCCCCCTATGGGTGATTTATCGACCACTCTCAAATCTTCTCCCATATCCAGACATCCTAGTCTGAAAAAGTGCCTCTTGGGGACCCATATTTTTTATAACTCCCTTCAGGCATCCAGCTGACGTCACATGCTCATCTTTGTTCCATGTCATGAGTGTGCACTGTCCGCTTGTACTGCAGTAGATCCATCTTCCCATGTATTTCCCGTGGTCCTTTGGATACAGGAACTTCGTTCCCTCTGGTGCATGGATGCTCGACTTCATAAAGTATCTGATCTCTTCATCAGTCAAGTCTTTAGGATTCCATCCTGGTTCATTATCGATCATGATCTTCATGCCTATGGCTTCCTTTGCTGTTTTCTTACACTACGAGATTATTATCTTGATCACACAGAATCCAAGCATCACTAACAATAGCAACACTCCAAGGAATTTGAACATATCTGCCATCCATTGTGGATTTCCAAACCAGCTGTCATCAGCAATGTCTTCTACCTCTTCTATCATTTGACCATGGATTTTCGTCAACATGTCTATGGCCTCTGTTAAAGTTCCATTTTTGTCATGGTGAGAAGATATAAATGTGCAACATGATTCTCCAATTTTAGCACAAACACCTCCATCCATGGCTGTAATCATGTCCAGAACATATCTGTTCTGGAAAGCCATTAGTCTTATAGCTCTCAGTTCCTCTCTGATCACATTTAATCCTTTTATAGTTGTGTTAATTGTCTGCAGCAATTCCCATCTGGTAATTTGTAACCACTTAGTATTTGCTCCGACCTGGATTTTTGGCATAAAGATCATTGTGAACACTGATGAGGTCTGGCTGAATAGCCTGTGTTCATATGGGATGGCATCAAAAGGCTTCTATTGATTCAGCAGAGAAATAACTCTCTCTCTTTTTGTTCGATTTATAATCTCCACAAAGCTCCTCCACTTAGATGAGCATCTGCTTTTGGAAAACGGTCAATGTTCAGTTCACCTTTAGGAATCACCAATGCAGGAACATGGACATTCACTATTGTGCAAATTCCTCCTCAGTCTTTAGGCAGTCTGATGTAAGATTTTGATCCACAAGCCCAATAATGATCCATTATTACTGCAGTTTAATGCATCATTCCTGGTGCATCGAATATACGTCCACAGTTCTGCTTTTCCTCCATTTTTCTTGTACCATTGTTCCTGAAGCAAAACTTAGAACTTTCTAATGGTACTATCAGCAATGGCCCTCCCCTGTCTTCGACCCATGTCAGTATTTTAGCAAATCTTGGCAATAATGGCTTGCATAACATTTGTGCATTCTCAATTGTTTTTTATAGTATCCAATGACCATCCATGCTTGCAGATCAGCACTCCTTTTTCCCATCCGTCTGGTGATAATACTGTTCCCCAAATTTGCATTTGTCCTCTGTTCTTCCATCTGCAAGCTTTTTCTGCAGTTGTTCCTTTGACATCAAGTTTTTTGTTCATTTCTTTCCTGATTTCTACTCCTTTTACTCCAGGTTTCTCATATCTGATCACGTGATTTCTCATCTTTGCATTGTTTCTTGTCTTTATATCTTGTATGTAGTCATCTTCATCTGGATTTGTCTTTTCAGTTGCCCATTTAAGAGAAGCATCGCTTCCCATAAATTGACCTCTTGTCTTACAAAGTGCTATGTGCGATAGACAATGTGCTGTCTGGACATCAATTTCAATAACTATGAATATTTTTGACTTCCCCATGCTGTATGGAAGGAGCGCACATATGAAGCAGTCTTCTTCTGACGTCCTTCTTCCAACTTCTTTCATATGTTTTTAACATATGTTGTTTCCCAAGTGTGCTGTGCTGTCCAGATAATCATTCAGTTCATAATTGTCTTCTTGGGTTCTTCTCTTTTAATTATCAAAGTCTTTTTGTAGTTTTCTATGACCACATCTCTGAACACATCGGTGTATCTTCTTCTGGCTGGTTGATTTGTAGGAACATCCACCCGGGTTCCTTGAGTAGAAGAAAGTTCAGTAAGTCTTTCTTTATCCCTCTGCCTCTTTCTGGCCCTGTTTATAAATGGCCATAATTATTCTGCTATCACCTCTGCACGTGATTGTCTTGTGGGACTTGTACTTGGGCTTTTTGTCACTGGATCAGGTGTGTCTGCATGCATTATCTTTGTGGGCCCAACCTTTGTCATTCCCTTATTTTGCTCATATTGCTGACCCTGTCTCCGGCGTTCAAAAGTATCGTTTGAAGCAAGTATTATGTGTGATGTATTGCGAATAACATCAATTTCAATCTCAGGTATCTGTCCATTTCTTCTAGAGACGGGAATGACTACAAATGGCCTGGGTTGTTTTGTAGTTGCCACGTTTACTCTTTCTTTCTTCTCAGACATGTATATAGGAATGTTTGCATCATTTGCTCCTATATAGAAAGCAGTTCTAATTGTCAGTGAAAGCAGTATTAGTATGAATACAATACATGTGTAAATGATACAATGGTAGGTTAGCCGGCAGCACCTGCTTCTAGGGCAGTATGACCATCGGTCCTCTTGTGGCAGCACAAAATTGCTGCTCTGATTCCCCATCTCGATCATTTGATGCTGAGGAAGGAAACATATTTTTATTGGCAATGCATTTTTAGATTTGTTTCTGGAACCTTGTCTTCTACAGCATTCATCCTCGATCAGCTTAGATGCTTATCTGGAACCAATTCCTCTTCCAATCGTGGTGCAAATGTTCTTTTATTGTGAGAAAATATGCTTTCTGTGAGCTGCAATGAAGTCTGCTTCATTAACTAGTTCCCAATCTACACCTCGAGTTTTCTTCAGACCAGATGACATAGTAGCTTCCCTGTCAGCATGAACAAAGTTTATATTTTTTTGCCAAATGTTATTGTAGCTTCCATGTCAGCATGAACAAAGTTTTAAGTTTTATCACTTCCTCAATCTGTCCCTCGGAGAAAAAGTTTCTACACAGCTCTGTGGTTTCTTTCAGAATAGATCGCCACCTGAATTATTATGCCCTCCAGGATCACGTTCAAACTCGTAGTATTTCCTGGGGCCCTTAGAAATGACACCACATCTGTGTGCCTTCCAACAAGATGCGGGTAGTCTTCAATTAGATGCAAAAACACCACACTGACCAGTCTATGTGCTGCGTTGGGTGATAGGGGCATTTCTGTTTTCTTCACTGAACTCAGGCAATTTCAAAGATTCCTTGGTGATGATTATAAGCAGTTGTCTAACAATTTTTTTGTTGTCAGTATTGCCAAGGAAATCTGGTATGCGACTAGTTACCCCCACCAGTCGCGGATATGTGCGCAATACCAACTCAAAGTAAGCATGTGCCTAGAAAGGTCCTCACTGGGTAACAACATGAGTAACTCAGAACAAGAGCACTGTTTGGAATTAACTTGGATACTCTATTTTCTTTTCCAATTGCTGTGTCCACGATCAAAGTTTGGCATATCCTTACTTTTATCAAGGCTTAAGTGTGCTTCAGTCCAAAGTTAATAACCTACTGTGGCTCTCAATAATGTATATCTTCTTTTAACCCTGCAATTAAGATGCACAGAGTGTTCAAGAGTGTTTTATTTGTAGCTACAAAGAGAGTGTCCAAATTAAGCCACAGTCCAACTAAAAGTTCTTCTTTCTTTCCACTTGACAGGTAATGCGTCCTTCTTCCTCGTCATGGATCTCGTCTGCACATGCTGCGGTTCTTCCCTGATGATTGTAGCTTCTTCGGAGTGGGGTGTAAGCATAGGTGTCTCTCCGGCGTAGATCTTGGTATCGCCCAGGAAGAGCGCAGCTCGCCTACCCGGCACTTTGACAGCAGATGGCGTGACGTCCTCGACAATGAAAGGACTGTGAAAGCGGGGCTCGTCCCACTTTTTCCTTGTGTGGTTGCGGATCAGGATCTTATCCTCTGGGTAAATTCTTGGGCGTATAAATTTGGGAGTTTGGATTGTTGAAGCATCTCCTTCTGTGTTCTGTACTGCTGTACACCCTCGTCTCTGCAACTGTCCTGAAATTACAGAAAAACTAGATGTTAAACAGTTCAAGTAGTTTTGCAATTCAAGTCCTAACACTTCTGATGTTGGCTGAGCATCACTTCTAACTCGGGATGGAGGCATCAAAGGAGTCCTCATTCTCCTGCCAGTCACAATCTCGTTCGGTGTAAGATGGTGGTCAGAACCTGGTTGGTTCCTTAATGCATACAATGCCAGTGGTAGGCAGTGCAACCACCCTTTTTTCAAAGTAAGCTTCAATTTAGCTATTCTTTCCTTTAACAGGCCATTGAGCTTTTCACAGATACCATTTCCCACGGATTATAAGCTGAAGAAAACATGTTTTATTCCGAGCAGCGAAGTAATCTGCTCGAAAACTACATTAACAAAATGTGGTCCATTATCCGATCTCATTACTTCACACCTCCCCCGCCCATCTGGGAAACACTTCCTGCACCAAGAACTTGGCTGCACAGGTAGAGTCTGGGTGCGTACATGGACCTGCCTCTATCCATCTGGAAAAAGGACATACTACAACTAAAAGGTATCTGTATCCATTACAAACTTGTATCATGTCAACATAGTCAATATGAAAGTGCTAAAAAGGGCCATTGGGTCTTGGGATGCCCCCCTCACTATGCGTAGTGTATGCCCAGCCATGAACTGCTGGCAAATAATACAGTTTACCATAAAAATGCAACATGTTCCATTAGGTTTGGTACAAACCAATCCTCAGCAATGGTTACAGCAAGATTCTCCCTCGTATGTGCTGGATAGTGTAATTGTTCTAGCGCTATCTTTAATAAGGCCAAAGGCATTACTGATTTACCAGTGCTGTCTTGTCGCCATAATGCTTCAGAGGGGTTTAAAGAACACCCTCTTTGCTTCCATAAATTCTTTTCTTCTTGCGGTGCCTCCCCTTGGAGTTATACTATCTGTGTTTTAGGCATATGATTATATCCCTCGTCCACATTTAATATTACAGTCATTCTTTCATTTACATTAATGGTTTCAATATTCATCATTCCTTTATCTGTATTTGCTATGCGCTTGGCTTCAGCGTCTGCTGCTTGATTTCCACGTGAGATAAAATCTGTCCCTTTCGTGTGAGCTGCTCATTTAATGACTGCTATGCTCCCTGGGAGTTGTAGTGCCTTAATAAGCCTGTCCAATAAGGCTTTGTGCTGCACTGGCGTGCCATCCGCTCGGAGGTAGCCCCTCCTTTTCCAGCCCACTAATCCTGCATGTAGCGTCGACGTCACATAGGCGGAGTCACTGTACACTGTCACTTCCTGGTCTGCGTGATACTCGACTGCAAGTATTAATGCCAATAATTCTGCAGCCTGCGCTGAATAACGCGATGGTCATCGAGTACTCACGAGCACTCAAAATTCTCCATTTGCCAGATGTTTCACTACCACGGCACCTGTATATCTTTGCCTGTCATTTTGATCGATTCTGGAAGAACTGTCAATGAAGCCAATCTCTCCTCCTGCGAGTGCATTCTCCTTTACTCTAGGGAGCTCATCACAGAACTCTTCATAGATTGCACAATTGTGTATAGGTTCTCCTTCTGTGATTAGCTTAGCTATAAACATAGCTGGATTCACTATTTTACATCTGACTATTTTAATCTATGGAGTCGATACGATTACCTCATAGGCAGAAGCCCTTTGAGTAGTCAACGTACCTTTTGGTTTTTCTAAAATGGCGAATAATGCATGTTCAACAAATAATGTCATAGAACATCACATCACTATGTTTGTTGCTTTCTCTACAGCGAACGTGGCAGCTGCTAAACTTTTTTCACATGGAAAGTGACCTCTCATTACTGGGTCAAAAAATTCCACTGTAATATGCTAGGGGGTTGTACCACAATGTAGTTCTCTGTGTAAGTACTGCTGTCATAAAAGTACCATCCGTGTGTGAAAATAAAAATAATTCCTCTGCATAATTGGGGATCCCTAAAACTGGAGCTGTGCAAATTGCTTTTTTCAGTTCGTCAAACCCTTCTTCCATTTCCTCAGTCCACACGATTTTTTCTTTTGTAGCCTCTACTTTCTTTAATGCTGGCAACAGCGGCCTGGTGTATGAGCTATAGTCAAAGACCCATGCTTGAACATAATAGCATAATCCTAAAAAACTCTTCATTTGTTTTACCGTGTGTGGCTTGGCTGTTTTTAAAATAGCCTCAGCTCTTTCAGGAGTAACCTTCTTTCCCTCATGTGAAATCAATTGGCCTATGTACAACACTTTTTGCTGACAATATTGTAACTTTTCCTTGTCAACCTTATATCCTTTGTCAGCAAGTATAATCATCAGCTGAGCAGAATCGTGCCTGCACTCTTCCTCTGTGGTGCTGCAGACTAAAATGTCATCTACGTATTGCAGCACAACGCTTTCTAAAGCAATATTGCTCAAGTCCATCTGGAGAACTCTGTTAAAAATTGATGGGTACTCAAAGTACCCCTGGGGCAGCCTAGTGCTATTTAATCGTACTTGTCTAAACGTAAATGATGTCAGTTAGAGGTGGGATTGGCACTTTCGCCATATCGTCACCAAAATATTCAGGACGCTTCTTTACTAGCATCATTCTCTGCGGGACCTCTCTCTTAATTGCTTTGACCCAATAAGTAATGCACATTTCAAATATCACGAAATCGTCAGAATTGTCATCTTCAAACAAATCTTCATCAGTGACGTCAGTCACTCTGCGGCCTTCCTCGATGGCAATTACTGTGCACCATTGTCTACCTTTGTCATCAGTTGCATCAAGTAAAGCCATATTACCTCAGACTATAGCTGCTTCTAAGGCTATGGGGAAAATGTTCCCTTCTTCTTCATCCATGGGTATCTGTGGTCTAAATAGAAACTCATCTGGTATTATCATGCTTTTGCCTACAAGACCTGGCAGCCATGTTAACAGAATGTGTACCCCATAATGGAACACTTTGGGTTCCAATAGTATTGCTGAAGACGCTATTTGTCCTGCATATGCCCTAATCATTTCGCACACGTTTAAATAATGCATTCCTGGTGTTGAGCATACCATTATTAATTCAGAAGGAATCCCGGTAGTTAATGGTCCACTTCAAGCGTGGAACCCAAAAAACTACTCTGTCTATACCCGGGAAGGGAAAACGTGAATAAATAAGGACACAGAGCTCAAGGACAGGTTGTACACCACAATCAGAAGGCTAAAAAAACATATAAATCTTTAATTTAGTACACATAAAAGGGTTCTAAATCACTCAACTAATAACAACAAACATAAATTCCTACATATAATATCTGTTAAGAACGACAACTAAAAAGCAAGGATTTTGTCAATTCCCATCAAGTGGTATGGTGACACTTAAATATACAGTGCATTCAACAAACAAATGACAATGTACTTCGGTTTCTGGTTATTATTTGATAACATAGGTTATTCTAATCCTGTACATATCCAGGACGTTGACGGAATTTATGTTTGTTGTTATTAGTTGAGTGGTTTAGAATCATTTTATGTGTACTAAATTAAAGATTTATAAGTTTTTTTAGCCTTCTGATTGTGGTGTACAACCTGTCCTTGAGCTCTGTCTCCTTATTTATTCACGTTGAGCATACCATGCCATCATCCATAAATGAAATGGTCATATTCATTTTTGTCATTAAATCTCGTCCTAATATGTTGACAGGCGTTTGCCTTGAATAAAGCAGTGGCACATTCATATTACACTCTCCTATAGAGACTGGTAATTCTTCTTTGAAAGGAACACAACTTGTTGCTCCTGTAAATCCTGAGTATTCATCACATTGGCAGATTTTAAAAATATGTCCTCACGTATACACTAGCGTGTTGCACCCGTGTCCACTAGGAAGGAATAAGCTTTGCTGCCCATAATTACATCTATCCTCGGCTCCTCACGAGGATTCGGTGTAATAGATAGGACTGAACACATCAGGTCCCCCAGTGAGCTGTCCTATTGTGGTTACAGCCTCACTCCATGACTCGTGAATGGATTTCCTCCATCAACAGTGACACCTCCTATTCTACGCATCATAGGCTGCTCTGTGTTTGTGTTTTGCTGAAGTTGCATAGGAGATTGCTGGGATTGTCCTTGCGGTTGATTACCTATTACTTACTGTGGTTGCAAGCCTTGCTGCACTCTTGGCGTTTGCTGCTGCAACTCCATTTCTGCTCTGTTGCAAATATGCAGGTGGTTTTGGCATTCCCTGTCTTATAAAATGAGCATTCAGTACTACCCCTTGGCTCCTGCACATACGAGCTATGTGCCCTGTCATTCCACACGTCCAACACACAAGTGGTTGTCTACCATCTGGCCATTTTGAATGTTTTGATTACCATTTTGAAAACTCTGAAACCCTTGTTGGTTGTTCTGAAAACTTCCTCGATTATTCTGCCAATATCCTTGATTACCTTGGCACCCTCTACCTTGATATCCCCTTCCTCTTGGAGCATATCCATTATTTGTCTGATCAAACTGTCGTTGATTATTTATTTGCAACATAGGTACTGCTGGCAGTGGGTTTGATCCGCCCACATTAGTTAACATTGCCCCTTCAATAGCATATTTGGATAACTTTTTCTGCAGTAACTTCACCTTTGCATGCATCGTCTTTTTTGCGATTCTTATCCTGTAGGAGTCTGCAATAATGTGCGATAGTCAACTGAATTTCCGGCCATGGCTTTTCTTCTATCTCCACTAATTTCTTGAGCTGTTTTTGCACTTGCTCTGGCATAATATATGGTAAAATACAGGTATAGACTTTCCCCAAGCCTCCCGTGTTTCAAGCACCCATGCATCTTGAAAACTTTGAATATAAAGCAACGGATCCTCTCCTTCTTTCATCTTTCTTGTCATTATAGCTCCCATATCCGACGTGCCCAGATATAGCACTCAAAGGGCTTTCCAAATCGCTGCTCTACAGCTATTAAATGGTGCTCCATCATGCGCGGTGCTGACTGTAGTCACACCAGGGTAACCTGCTCCCGTCCATATGTCATGAGCTCTTACACCAAGTATGGCGATTAGAAGACCTTGAATATCTCCTATAGCTACTGTATTCCCTCCCATCATTTTTTCAAACTCATGTATCCATTTACCAGCACCGGAAGCTAAATTTGGGATTTTACATTTTAAGTTTTCCCTGTCCATTTGGGGCCATGGTATATACTATGGTCTGGCTCCTCCTTTTTCTAACAACAGGAACTGTGATGCTCCAAACTCATTCTCATCTCTCATCATTTGTCTATCCACTGCTGGAGTAAGATTCCCACATCGCCGCCTACCTGGCAATGACCTTAGCTTGCTTACATAGGTGGGGGACTCCCCCCTCTGACCATGGGGTTGCCCCTTATGTCGGTCCAACTGTGTCAGTGGCTCTGATGCCTTGGACATAGGAGGTATTTTTAAATCCGCCCATCTTACTTCTTTATCCAAAGGGAGATGTTCTTCTAGCTCACTTATAAAACTCCTAACTTCCCTCGAGTAGGTTTCCCTTTCTTCGTCTGATACTTCTTTTGCCCAACTTGTGCAACTTCTCTCATCCTCATCTCTATTTATTGTTAATCTGTCTAAAGACAGCTCCTTTTGTCTCGTACTACAGGAGGCTTCCTCCGTGTCATACAACTGCATACTCTCAAGACGCTCATTTTTTCCCTTTCTTTGTGTTTTTTTCTGTGCTTGCTTTTCGTGATACACTTTATCGATTGTTCCCCAATGCTTTGCAAATCAAATTCGTCTTCCAGATTTACTCCAGAAGTGCCTGGAAATAGTTCAGACTCAGGAAAGAATTCTTCTGTGTCTTCCCAGCTTATCCATAGATTGGGATCCCTTGCTTCCCTTTCCAAATACTCAAGATTGCGTGCTCTCTGTCTCCTTTTGCGTTCCATGTGATTATCAACTTCTCTGCGCTTTCTCGCCTCTTCTCTTATTTTATCTTCCTCTTTCCTCTTCATATCCCTTTGTTCATTTGCCCTTCGCCTTCCCTCATCCCTTCGCCTTTGTATTCTTTTCCCTCTTATCCTTTACTGTTCATCAGCTTCTATTCTTTTCTCCTTTAGTCTTTCTTTTTCCTCAGCTGTTCTTCTTTTATGATCACACTTTGTTTGTTCTTCTGCTCTCTCTTATTTTTTAGATTGCTCATCTTGTTATAACTGCTGTTGTCTTTGTCTATCTTTTCTTCTCGCTCCTTCGTCTCTTAATCGCTCCTCCCTGTCTTTGTCTCTCCTGTCTTGTTCATCTTGATCTCCCCTTTGTCTAACATCTTTGATGCCTTTAACATAGAGTTTAAGTAAAATCTGAGCTCCCAACCATTCGTTCTGTACAAGCGCTATCTCATCAGTTTGATCCTTATCTTCCTTCCATCTCTTTGTTTCTCTCCTTTTGTCTAGAGATGTACTTGTTTGATCACTTCTTTCCTTATCGCATCTCTCCTTGTCCCTCAGGACGACTTTGGAGGTTATATCTGTCTCTGTGTCTTTCTCTGGGCACTCGTCACTACTTTGCATAGGTGACTCTTATGACGGATTGCTATATCCTGTCACTGCTTTAAGTTCTTGGAATGGGTTTAACCCTTCATCTTTCTTAGTCTTGTTTTTCATTTCAGACGGGGCGGGCGGAGCAGAAAGCTCTTCACCCCCCTCTTGGCATATGTTGAGTATCCAATCTAATGGAGGCTCCTCCTCCTTCTCGTGTTCATACATCTTCCAAAGCTCTAGATTCGCTAGGTGCTTCTCTAACTTTTTTCCAGTGTATGCAGCATGCAAATATGTCGTCATATGCTGTAGAACTGTTCTCGATAATGACCCACCTTGGGGCCACGGCATAAACATTTTATCTGCGGTCCCTTTAACCCATTCTGCACTGTACTTTTTAAGTTTGAGCATGTGCTTTGGTAGCTGTTTGCAAAGATGCACTAATGGCGTAACTTGTTCCATTTCTAACTTGTATTTCTCTTTTTATTACCACTTTGCTTATTCTTTAGTTACAGTTCTCAATTTTATTTTTCAATCAACATACACTTATGAGTGAGCACCAATCGTCGCAGCTCCAATCCCGTTATGATGCAATTTTTTACTTTAATCTTGCTAAAAAACAACCATCAAAGTTTAATCTTAAAATAATCACTGTTCGCGTCTTACTTCCACGTTTCTTTATCACTTAAAAAAAATTTTTCTCAACAGTGACATCACCACACTTTCCAACTACATAAAACAAAACAGACGGACTTGACCAGTCACATGTACGTGCACCTTACAATCCTTTCCTTAAGACTCGTCTTACCTTCTATAATTCTTGTTCCAACTGGAATTTAAGCCAATTCTCTTAAGAAAGTCTTTAAACTTATCTCGTCTTCTATATGTCCCTCACAAAAGTGGGCACTGAATTAAGACTTCTGCTACCATTCCTTAAACTCTAAGAACAGAGCGTATCCTTATAGCATGGCTACACCTCACGACT
Organism: Ambystoma mexicanum; assembly: GCF_040938575.1. Taxonomy (NCBI): domain Eukaryota; kingdom Metazoa; phylum Chordata; class Amphibia; order Caudata; family Ambystomatidae; genus Ambystoma; species Ambystoma mexicanum. Next base: position 312,458,931 of record NC_090928.1, read on the forward strand.
ATTTTCCTCATATATTACTTGGCAACACTCAAGTCAATATCTTTCCCCAAATACATATATTTTATGCTCTTCCTCTTGCATTATATTTTATCCCGCCTCCCTCTGTTACTCTCCGTTATTTACTACGCATGCATCCCTTTTTGCCACTCTCTTTTGTCTTATTCACTCACCATGTTTTTGTCTTTGGACCCTCGGAATCACCGCCTTCGTTACTGCGTCTTCGTGCTGCTCTTTGATCCGCTTCTTGTAGATGTGAGAGAGGGTCCTATTCAAACTAGGGGTCCCGTCACACCCAACTTGCAAGTTTTCTTGGGTCCCATTTGTAACCACGATCTACGGGGAGCTTAACGTCCTGTCAACTGAATGGCAAAGGTTGTGCGATATTGCCAAGACCCTAAAGTTACTTATGTCGAAGGCTGATGGTATCTTATCTAACATCTATCTATCTCTGCTACCAAGTGAACTGGAGACTTCCAGCCCTTTACGATGAGTAGCAATACCCTTGAGATGGATGGGGATGCAGATATTTATTAAACATCAATAATTCAGACGATACAAATAGTTTGGCAAAAAGTTTGTCTGTTTTAGTGTAAGTAAGTAAAACAGGGAGTACAACTAACATCAGCAATTGCTCGATACTCAACTCTCAACTCATTTAAGAAAAAACATATTTTTTATCGACCAAATGTGTCACTACTGACATCATCCTACGTGGCAAACTTCTGGAATCTGGAAGTGGGATTGGCTCTAAGTGATTAGAATATAGGTGTAATATCTGTAAAGAGTAACAGAGAGAAATAATTGGATGGTCAACAACAGGTGGGACAACTAAGCCCTCCCTTCAAAATGGCCACTATGAACGTCACTAAATGTACGTTGTCCCATTGGTTATATTACTATAGGACCCCCAACTACGTGGTCCTCTACAATTGGCTGGCTACTAACCTCCGTCAATACCTTTCCACCTACATGAGCAGCATGCAGACTGAACAACCAGGTGCGGGTGAGCTTGTCTCGAGATCAGTTTCTCGCCAATTAAAAGGAAACTCCATCATCACCTCAACATTTCAGTGTCAATTAGTATCTGAAGTTGGCCTTGGGTTTGTACTCTTCTCTGGGATTTTTTAAGGAGTATGGGCACTGTCTGGCTTCCATGCATATGTGTGATCTCCTCATGCATTCGACTTTCTTCCATCACATGACTGGACACCATGAATTGAGCCTTCTTTGTGTATTTAACTGTATTTTCCAATAGTCCTGTGACGTCTTTGTTTATACTTGACCTCCTTGAACAGGAGCTTCTGTTCTTTCACGTTAATTGTATCTAATGTCAGCCAATTTTAGTTCTGATAAGACCTTGGCTCTTTGGCTCATCCAACTCCTTAGCTGAAATGGATTATGTTTAATTCAATTGCTTTTGTAACTGCAACACTGAATTTGAGGCCTTCCTCATTGTTCAAGACTGCTGGATACCTAGTGGAAACTTCATTCTTATTCAATCCATATGTATTTATGATCTATATATGTATATGTTGGCGCGTGCTGCTATCTATTTACTATAAGCATTTGGCTAGCTTGTGTTACATTGCATATGTACACGTTTAAACTAACTAAATATCTTTATCACGTTTGTGGCATAAATTTCTTCATCTTGATCCCAAAATGTCACTTATCCTTCTTCATAAATCGTCTGCCTCTCAGGTCTGAATATCTTCTATCTCTGGAATCGATTCAGTTTCGTATGAAATCACCATTCATCCTGGTCATTCAGTTTCTTTGTTTCATCAAGAATCGTATTCAAATGACCATCATATTGTCTTGGATGTAGTTATGGTTTCCTTAGTGGATACTTCATTCCACATGTTCTCTTAGGCATAGGCATTCTTATGGGTACTGCACAGAGTCGTTGCTCTTCTTCTTGCCTTCTGATTGGTGTAGTATATGTCACATACTTTGGTTCATACTTCTCAGGTAATGTAGGCAGGGTAGGTGGATTAGGGGTACTTGGCTCCTCCTCTACAAGGGTAGTCGGATAAAGGGGTTAAAATGTGTCGGGATGGGGTTGGGGTGGCATTATGGGGCTAAAACAATGGGGGGGTGGTGGTTTGGGGGCAGACCCCCCAAATAAAAAATAAAAAAGAATTCAGTGTTTTTCGGTATTTTGTCTGCAATAAAACTTACCACTCTGTAATTGTGGTTGGTAAAATCACATATAACCTGCGTTCTATTGTTATAAAAGAGCGGCAAGGATACTGAAAGGGAGGCAAGGTATCGCAAGTATGGCACTGACACAAAAGGTACAATTTGTAAAACCTTTATTGAAGTTTTAATGGGGTTGGAGAAACTCCTGCTTTGCCCTATAGCTAAGATGGGAGTAGACTCGACCATCAAATAATAACAAAAAACAGTCCTAGTTGAGTCTGTCAAATCAAAATGGCCTCTACTAACAAACATCTAATGCCAGCCCTACCTCTTGTACAAAAAGTGTGAAAAATATGTATGCAAAGGAAAGTCAGTGTTCAAAAGAATAAATGTGGCTGAGTCAGCTCTTCTCCCCACGTTGGACAGCACTGAGTTAGGCGGTCCCTGTAGGCAAGATGACGAACTCTTTTTATTTTAATTGAAGTACTGCATGGGTGATATGGGTCTTCTATGGGAGAGATACAAATGTGGATGTATGAATGGGCTATATTCTTTATGGTGGCTTGGTATTTACACTTTTCTTTCATTAGCAAGTGTTTTGAATTTGATCTAAATCTCTCCCTAAGTTTTGGTGTGGACCAAAAATATGTTTTAGTATTACAGTTTATAAATCAGTTTTCTTTATCACAATATTTAATTAAATTGTGTATTGTTTGATTTTCTACACAGCCTTACTTTGTATTCCTTTTCCATATGTATTGAACTGTGGTGTGTGTAAAGTTGTTTTATGAGCCCCATTATACTGAAGTGATTAATGCTGAATGGTTCCTCTTATGTTTCATGCATAATGGAATTACCACCAAACATTTACTACACTGTGGAACTTGTAAGTTGGCCCAAAATCAGGTCAGTTTTGTATACTTTATTGAAAGCTTTTGAATGAAAGGGAAGCACGTTTCACTCTGGTCACTGTGATGAATCCTCAGTCGTCGTCACTTCTCCCCCAAGGGGAGCCCCTACCCATGTGGCCAGGGAGGTGAGGTTGCTATCTGATCGTCCCCCTGAGGGTAGTACTCAGTGAGTGGATCCCATGGGGAGGAAAGCCCTATATGGGATTAGTGACGACATGGGGAGTACACTAACACACCTTCCTACCCCCCCCCACCAACACTTTCCCTAGTGTTCCTATATGTTTCTGCCATACCAGATATAGGCGGTACTGGGACAAGGAAGAGTGTAAACTCCTCAAGGTACGTGTATCCCTTAAATACTGAGAAAAGGGAGAGAGCAACTGGCTCCCTGGAAGACCTCAAGATCAGTTTTCGGAGGAAGAAGAAGTGTGGAAGCATAGAGAGCACTTACGAGAACGTGAATGATCACTCTAGTTTCTCTCAAAACCTGATTGGGCAGAGCCCATTCAAAACTAAAGCGGGAACCTAGGAAGAAGAGAGAAGCCCTCGCTGGAGAAACCACAAAACAGGAAGCAGACTGGAGCAGAGAACAGGAGAAGTTGTTGCTGGGGACTGTTGCCTTGCAGGCGGAGCTGTCTCTATCTGGTTCACCATGGAGAGACCGACCAGAGCTGTGGAGAAGTAGGTCTCCAGAAGAAAGGAGCAGCTGGAATGCACGGTCGACAGGAAACACGCAGTCCATGAGGAGCCATATGCTGCAGAGCAGCCACAGCACACCAGAAAGCAGCGGGCCGTGAGAGGCATGAAAGGACACAGAGGAGAGTCCATGACCAACTGCAGAACACTGACAAGCCTCTTTCAGGTACCTGGGCTGCCGGAAAGGTTGATGGGCCTCCAGAAGGGTTGGCAAGCATTCAAACATGGTAGGGACCTGCACCCTTTTATGAAGAGTAACCTAAATCACCTTCATAGTCACAGTACCTGGCAGGATAGTGAACCAGATCTACAACACCAGAAGGGGAGAATCCCACAGGTCTGGGACCCACACCCTTTTATGACTATCAACTCAAGACATTTTCATAGTCACAGTACCTGGCAGGATTACTTTATGAAGACAGGAGGAATACACGGGTATGGGAGCTCCACCCATAAGGCTGGGAGCTCATGTAAAGTATGGACTTTTGAAGTGCAAAGCAAGCCATGGGAAGGGAGGCATTTTGCCTGGTAATATTGAACTGTGAATTGTGAAAACCAAAGGGGGAAGAGAAGCCAGGGGAAGGAAGGCATTCCCACTGGCAGCATGAACTTATTTATTTATTTTTCATTTGTATGAGTGCACAAAGCCTGGGGGCATCTAGGCGCTGGTTACAGACATATTAGGTACATTTTCATTAGATTAATTGAAGAGATGGGTCTTTAGGCGTTTCCGGAATGTGAGATAGGATGGCTCAGAGCATATATATAGGGGTAAATTGTTCCAGAGGTTGGCTGCCATGGTGGGGAAACTGGAGCCATGAATCTTGGTTTGACCAGACCATGGCTCTGGGTCGATCTTAGAGGTCTGGATGATGTATGAGGAGTCATTCCCAGGGTTATGTAAGATGAGGCTGTGTTGGATACACATGTATGCGTGGTTCAGAGGATTTTGAATATAATCCTTTCTCTGACAGTGATCCAGTGTACAGATCTCCGAGCTTCAGAGATGTGGTCAAATTTGCTTAGGTCTAGTGCTGCCCGGAGGGCGTTGTTTTGTATGACCTGGAGCTTTTTATGTATTTGTCAGATGACCCGCAAAGCATTACAATAGTCCAACTTTGAACCTACAAGGGTTTGTGCGATGGTGAGGTGGTTACCAGATGATAGGAATGGTTTGCTTGTTCGTATCAATTTGGTAGCGGAAGCTGCAGAAGAGGTGATGTGGCTGATTTGGCGTGACATGCTTAGTGAGGCATCAAGGTAGACCCCCAGGGTCTTTACAGATGGTGGTGAGGCTGGAATGTTATGACCATCAGTCGTGAAAAACATGAATGGTAAGTCGAGGCATGCCAAGGTGGGTGGACCATCCAATGTTTAATTATTTTGTAGATTTTGTTTACGCTCTCAAAGTCCAGGTTATAATTACCCAAAATGGGATGAGGATCTGGGTTTCTTCAGCATAGTTAGTGAAGGTGATACCCAGAGCGTCAAGATGGTCAAATAATGGTTTGGTGTAAATGTTATACAAAAGTGGGTGAGACACATGAACCTTGGGGCACACCGCAGGATATAGGAGTGGGTATGGCTGACTCTTTGTCGGAGAAGACTTTGGAGGATCTGTAGGCCAGCAAGGAAGCAACCCATTTGGCTGCTTCGGAGGAGAAGCCCACAACCTTAGTGAGGTGGCTACAGAGGGTTTGGTGGTTGGCTAAGTCGAAGGCCGCTGATAGGTCCAGGAGAAGGAGAGAAAGATTTCCTGCATCGTTGGCCTTGTCAAGCTGATTCTTCAAATCAAGGATCACTGTTTCAGTCCCATGACGGGGCGGAAGCCGGACTGGTGAGGGCTGAGGATATGGTAGATTTCCAAGAAGGCTTGGATTTGGGTATACGCTACTTTATCAATGATTTTCAAAAGGAAAGGGACTGTGGTGATGGGTCTATAATTGGTGTGGATAGTGGGGTCCGAGGAGGGTTTCTTGAGGAGGGGGTGATACATGACTCTTTAAGGCAGGTCGGGATGGTGCAGGAATTCAATGAAGAGTTTACAATGGCGGTGATAAGGGGGATCAGAGGGTCTGCGCATTCCTTTACCAAAGTTACAGGGCACATGTCACCCATGCAGCGGGATGGCTTTAGTGTAACACAAAGAGGAAGGGGGACTGTTACATGGAAAGGTAGGTCACTAGATTAGTTCCTTCAAATCAAATGTCCTAGTGCCACCCAATTAAATTGAATTTAAATCTTCTCATATGAAGAACCACACAGTGTCAACCAAAGAATTTTTTTTGTCATATCTTATATTCAACACAATACAATACAACAAAAACATATAGCGTGTAAAAGCATCTAAGTATACAAATACAAATATATGTGTGGAACAAAACAAAAGAAGTCAAGAAAAAATGTTTATAGACAAAATTATTCGTGAGCGAGAAAAGAGAAAACAAACATAATTTGACATTTTGCTTGACACAAATGTATGAACATCATCGGCTATAATTGGCCGTTATTAGTACAAGAAATTATAAATTTGCACATAGCATAAAGCTCATGTCTACAGGAACTATTCCTTTGCTCCTTAAGCAAGAAGTTTCTTGAACCCAAGTATTGTTGTACACTCAAGTGAAAAAACATGGGGTTAAAGATAAAGAGAAAAAGATAAATCAATCCTCTTCAGTTTTCCAGAGCCAAGAAGAACTGGAAACCAGTCTGCCTACTTAAGCAGAAAGTTTTCTGAACCCAAGCACTGTTATACATTCAAATGAAAAAACATGGGGTTAAAGATAAGGAGAAAAATATAAATCAGTCCTCTTTAGTTTTCCAGAGCCAAGAAAAACTGGAAACGGGTCTGCCAACGTGAGAGGGGGGCAAGAAAAGGAAAAAACCCTTCAAATGTTCATAACCGTTATTGCTGGTGGCCCAAACAAGTGTTCAAATCTAGTACAAGGAACTTCAGTCCCCTCTCATAACCATACATTTCGGCGGTATGAACATATACATTCCAATCCTTGATCAGGAAGATCTGCCTTCATCAGGGCAGTGGTAAACAGGACCCTGTAGGGAAAGGAAGGTGGGGAGAAAAAACTTATGAGAAAATGTGAAAAGCGGACACAAATCACTGCTTGCCTAGGGGTGAGTTGACCTATGTGGAAAAAGTGGAAATGTACAAATATAAATATATATCTAAAATATATCTTTAATGGTATTTTATGATTAGGGACCACTCAAAGGCTATATGTTCGTTTCCCTGAAGGGTGGTGTCCTAACAGCATAAAATGAACACCATCAATCGGAAAAACAATTCCTAGCTATAGGAACCCTTTTCAAGTACAGCCACAAAGATTCCAGACTGAGTCCTTTAAACAATTATGATTGCCGCCTAGAATATTAAAACAGTACTGGCTGTGAGATTAAAAAGAAGAGAGAAAATGTCTCACCTTATAAACTATCCAAGTACCCGGCATGTGATGCACAAGGAAAAGTGCACATTGCAATGCGAGTCTGCTGACGCAGGGAGATCGAGTCGTCATGCATGGCCAGTTATTATAAACAGTCTGAGGTACCTGGAGTGAAGGAGTATCAGTGCCAGTGGCCTACAGAGTTGAGGGAACCCAAATTCTATAGATATAAAAGGCCGTTGTACCTTGATAACAGGTGAAATGATGTTGTTCAATGATCACCTGCTTTGATTCACGCCGCGTCTCAAGTGGACCCAGAGATGTAAGCGGGCACGGGCTGCTCTCACTGTAAAGCACCTGTGAGACATGAAAAAAATGCCAAAAAATCAGATGAAAATTGAAGGCATGAGAAGTACTCCTTACAGCGACAAGTAAATAAATGCATGACTGCTGTGCGGTCTCATGCATACGGTCATATCTGGAGGTTAATGCGAGGGGGCAACACATGATCTCCGAGACGGATCGGGAGACCGAGTGTCGGAAAAAGATGGTGGTCAAGTCCTGTGCTGATGAGTGGCTGTTTGCGAGACATAAAAAAATGCCTGCACGGGTAAAAACGCCATGTAGAGAGGTCATACCTTCCATGCTCCAAGGCGATTTCTGCCCGGAGGAGAGTGAAGCCGCGGGGATACGGCATCTAATGGAGTGCGGAAGTAAATAAGAGTGGTTTCCCCGGTGACAAGGTCACGTGTGCATGACGCTGTGTCCTGTGATTGGTGGACATATGCAAAGCTGCAGGTTGAGCAGGGAAAGACCCGGTAAACACAGAACGCAGTGGATCGCAAATGTAAGGCAGTGGAACGGGCAGAGAGTTACTAATCCTACTGCATGCGGAAGTAAAGCAGAATAATGCCGGCATGGGCCGCTACAGATCAGACCGGCAGAGCGGGATGGCTTTAGGCCTGTGATTATGATAGCTAAATCTGAAATCAGTTTGAATTTGAACGGTTGGGCGATAGGGGTCGGATTGTTCTGGGGAGGGTCTGCCCCATTTGTGGAGTAGTTGCCGAGTTTGGCTTTAATTTTAATCTGAAGTTGCGTAACTTTATTAGTTAGCGTTTCTTGAATTTTGTTGCACCAAGTAGTGTCTTTAGTGACGTTAGAGAGAGGAGTCATGGAGGATTCTAATGCTCTTAGGATGGAGAACAATTCTTGGGTGTTTGAAGCGGCTTCAGTAATTCGTGTGTTGTAGGTAATTGCTTTAGATTTGTAGATTTTTTTTGTAAACTTCTGCTGCCTCTGTGAATCGTGCTTTGTTTTGGCTCGTGGGGAGTTTCTGCTAGGCGGCTTCCGCTGTCCTTTTTTTGCTCATATAGATTCTAGTGCGGCTGTGAACCAGGAGTTCCTATCCTTAGGGTTCCTGGATTTCCGTGGCTTGAGTGGGCCGAGGGTCTCGACTGCTCTGGTCAGCATAATGTTGTAGAGAGCAAGAGGCGCCTTTCTGGGCGGCTGGGGGGATAGGGATAGAGAAGCTAATGCCATGGTTGTCAGTCAAGGGGCAAGGTGTGTTAGAGAGGATGGAGATGTTACAATTATGGACAAGAATCCAATCAAGTGTTCGGACATGTATGTGGGAAGGGTCTTGGACAAGTTGGGTGCATCCAAAGGCAGTCATGGTTTTGGTAAGGGATGCCGCTTCTGAGTCTGTGGGGTCATTGTAACCTAGATTGAGATCACCTAGGATGGTCAGCTGGGTGGAAGGTTTTCCTCAATGAGGCTAGAGAACGTGGTTCCTGGTAGACAGACTAGTTTGGCTGAGATGATTTTGCAGTGTGGTATAGAAAGGGGGGGGTTATCGGTTGCAGGGACAGGTCGGTTTTGTGTATGAAGGCGACTCCTCCTCGTTTGCCTGTGAGTCTATCTTCTCGAATAAAAGTATATCCGGATGGTACTGCGATGGATAGGGCTGGGCCAGATGTAGGAGTGAGCCAGGTTTCAGTGATGGTGATGTTGTCAGTGTTGTTAGATGTGATGAGGTCCTAGATGTCCACAGCGTGGGCGACAATGGACCTAGTGTTGATCAGGCAATAGAGTGTCAAGGAAGATGGATAAGAGGTGGATGTATTGAGGTCGGTGGCATTTTGCATGATATGTGATGCTATGATATCGGGAAGGTGGCATTGAGTTGTGGTGCGATAACGGAGAAAGGAGTTGCAGGTCTGAGGGTCCCATGGGTGGGCTAGGTGAGTGGTGACAGGGGATAAGTCTGACTTAAGAGATGAGCAAGTCGGTTTTTTCCTGTGCGTGACGTGGTGAATGCGGGTGTCTGTGTTGTATTGAGGCATGTGTTGATAGTGAGATCAGTGGTAGGTTCTCTCAGCAAAGGCATGGGAGCTTTGGAATTCATTCCCTGATGCACAGGTGAGCAGTTCACTGGGGCGAGGGAGTAAGTGGTTGCAATGGCTGGTTTGTCACCCAGTAGTGCTTGCGCAGGAGTATGGTGGTTAGGTAGTGTGTCATGGGGATGAGTGTCAGTCTTTCTAGGGCCCAACCATCTGGGGCCACAAGGAAGGAAATGCATGGGGCGGAGTACAAGGGCAAGTGGAGCACTTGTGTGGTGAAGAGTGTGGCTCGGGGAGACAGGGAGGACATCCAGGGGTACACTGTTAGGTGTCATATGAGCAATGATCCCTAATGGTTGAAGTGAGGGTTGCCAATGAGCAGTGATTTTGTTATCAGGTAAGGCCATATTGAGGCTCTGTGAGGCGGTGCTCGGGGCTGGGGCTGCGGAAGCAAGTGCAGGAGGAAGGGTGTTGGCTATACCTCCAATAGATAGGTGCTGGCTGTCGTGGAATATTGTTGCAGGGCATCCAGAGCACGCATTTTCGGGCACTGTGAGGTGCTCAGGGGAGTTTGAGGCTGCAGATGAAGGTGCGAAGGAAGGGTGTTGGGCGTACCTCTGCAAAGTAGGTGCTGGCTGTGGGAGGATGATGTTACAGGGTATTCTGAGTGGGTGTTTTCAGGCACAGTATTTATTTATTTATTTATTTATTCACATTTGTTGAGCGCACAGCAGACTGAAGGCATCGTGGCGCTGGTTACAGTGTTTCTTAAGCTTAGTTACATACAGTTGGTGCCCGTGGTTACATTGGGCAGTGATAATGCTTTAAAGACATGTACATAATGAGCACAAGAGTGGTCAGGTGTGCAAGTTAGTTGAAGAGGGCAGTTTTGAGTTGTTTACGGAAAGAGAGGAGGGATGTTTCTGCTCTGAGGTTGGTGGGCAGTGCGTTCCAAAGTTTTGGTGCCAGGTAGGGGAAGCCTATACCTCCAGCCTTGGATCTATTGATGCGTGGTATGGTGAGACGGTTGGTGTATGTAGATCTGATTGGCAGTGAGGCAGTGCTCAGGAGAGTTTGGGACTGCAGAAGCAGGTGTGGGAGGAACTGTGTAGGTTGTACCTCCGATAGGTAGGGTCTGACTTTGGGATGTTGCAAAACAGTATTGAGCATGACGGTCAGGCTGCCTTGTAGTGCCGATGGCACACTTGCATAAGAGTATCCTCCGACTTCGATCTGGCGGTTCCCAGGGGGATCGAGGCATCCAGAGCAGGCGTTTTCAGGCACTGTGAGCTGCTCAGGGGAGTTTGGGCCAGCAGATGAAAGGGGTGGGAGGAAGGGTGTTGGGCGTACATCTGCATGCTGCATGCTAAAGTCTAAGAAGAACCTGGGGGAAGGGAGTCATTCCACCCAGCTCTTGTGAACTGTAAAGCCAAGAAACCTCAGAAGTAGGAAGCAAGACCTCCTGGTGGTTTTCCGGAAGATTGTGCATCGTGAGGCCAATCAGAAGGAAGGCCCGGGGAAGCGAGTAATTCCCCCGGCACTGTGGAGACATTTTGAATCAAATACCCGCAGAAGGGAGGCATTCTCCAGGAACCCAATAGTGAGACAAAGCTATGGTCAATAAGGAATGATGTTTCAGTTGGAACTTTTGCTTTTGGATTGGAACTTAAAGCTTACAGAAGCACAAGCTGGAACTCTGTATGTTTTCCTCAGAAAGGAACTGAGACCTGGAGCGGGGAGCCATTCCCACAGGTGAAATTTCCCAACGATTGGAACTGTGGCTTATTGTCCAGAAGAAGGGAGGCATCCTTCTGTACCAAGAAGATCCACTACCCTTTCCTTATTAGTTACAAATGTAAAGGATCGAAGAAGGCATTTTGACACAATTGTGGACTCTTTTTATTTACTTGGACATTCTGACCGATTCCTTAGTTCCTTAGTAAAGGCAAGGAACCCCCTCTTAGAGTTAGGGAGAGATAGGTTTCCACTTTATTTTTGCCTGAATACAAGTCTTTGCCAATCACCATGCCACCACTGCATCAGACTCGTACCCTTACACCATCCAAATGACTTATTTACTCATCTATTTATTTTCTTACTTGTCATATCCCGATCACATATTCTTGCAGACGTATCTCAGCACCATTCAAATCAATGGTTTTGTTAACCACACAGACGAGCGTGTGTTGTCTGTATTCATGCTTTCGTTATTATTTTTTTATTTTTATTCTTTACATTTATATAGCGCACAGACTGCCCAGGGGCATTGTGGCACTGTTACTTGCAGTAGACTTAGTTACAATATGCATACGTTAGTGCATTGGAAAGCAGAGATGTAATACATGTTATGCATAAAAACGTACACAGTTCATAGTATTCAGGGTAGGGTATGGACGTCGTGTCAGGGGGTAAGGTTATCAGGCGAATAGGGTGGTTTTCATGGTCTTACGAAAGGCGGTGAGTGATGGTTCAGCTCGCAGGGAAGTGGGGAGTGCATTTCATTGCAGGGCGGCTAAGTAGGGGAAGCTGGCGCCACCTGCTCTTGCTCTTTTTACCATGGGTACGGTAAGCAGGTTAGCATAGGGGGTCCTGGTTGGTCTTGAGGAAGAGGCAGGGTGGATTCTTTGCGATAGGTATGCTGGTGCGGCGAGGTGAATGTATTTGTGGGTGAGGGTCAGGGCTTTGAAGATGATCCTCTCCTTTATGTGGAGCCAGTGGCAGGCTCTTCTGGCAGCAGAGATGCGCTCTCTTATTTTTGTTATATCAGGTTTATATTAACATAATTTCTTTTTCCTGGAAGACAGTCTTCAGCAGCACCGTTTTCATAATTTAATGTTGTATTCAGTTCTGTAACCAACAATGTGGTAAGAATAGAAAAGGTTTCAAGAACTCAAAGGTTGTATTAGTCATCAGCAATGCAGAACATAATCTCGGGCAGGATGGCCATCTCGCTGCTGTGGTTTGGCTTTGCTTATTGTATTGTGGAAGTATTAAGAAAGGCTCAGTACTGCACTTAAGTTCTAAATTCCTCTGAGTGGCATCACTCTGCTCTTCCCAAATGCTCCTTCCATTGCTTCTTTTTTTAAACTGTCCATTGTTCCAATTAGCAAATTAGGCTTTCTTTGAAGGGACCATTTTCTACTGAAAGACCTAATTGGAATGTGTATTGTCAACTCGTTGCACGTGTGAAACATAAGTGTGGTTATAATGCCATCTGAATTTCATTGCTTCTGGCATATGGTGTACCCAGTATTGAAATAACTCAGCTGTTCCTGGACAAGGCATCCACAATTAGAAGCCTCCGGACCCAGAAGCTGCTTCAACAAGGACATTAATATCACTGCTATTGAGCTTTCATCACATCTGCAGGTATTCCAGCACTACCACTGCTGTTGGCCATCCACCGCCACCCCTACTGCTGGCCTCCTGCGACCACCACTCCTGTGAAACCTCCACCACCATCTCTGCTGCTACCCCACCGCTACCACCACTGCAAATCTGCATTACCACTGCATCCGCTTCTTTATACCTATCCACCACCACTACTGCTTCTGGCATTCATCGCCCTCACTCCTGCTGTTTGCCCATTACCATAGCATATCATCTTTCTCCACTGCAACATATTCTGGCCATCCACCACCACCACTGCTTCTGGCATTCATCGCCCTCACTCCTGCTGTTTGCCCATTACCATAGCATATCATCTTTCTCCACTGCAACATATTCTGACCATCCACCACCACCACTGCTTCTGCCGTTTGCAGCCGCTACTCCTTGTGTTGCTCCATTATCACTGCTCATGTATTTCCACCACCAACACGGTTTATGGATCTCACATGCCCATTGTTACTGGTCCTCCACCAAAGCAAGTGCTTCCGGAGCTGCACCACTGAAAGTGCTTTTGGCCTCCCTGTCCTCTAGTTCGGTGTCAGTCATGTTAGAATATACGCTATACTGTTTATTGGTTACAGCCATGCTTCCATGATTGTACAGAGATAATTTAGCATAGGTTGTGATACCACATTGGTCATAATTACCACCTTCCTTCTCCACTAACTATGGCAAGTATGGAATTAAACAATGCACAAACTTCCACCCGTTGGAGCAAAAAATGTGTCCCGATAACCCTTCAGAAACGTGTGGTGTTATTTGCCCGAAAATGATGAATGGTAACCACATTCGGGGTTCAACTCACTGTCAAACCTTCCAAGACTTCAAAACTGTGACGAGGGGCATATCAAAATAAAGAAACTAGTCAAGCCTTGACTTTCAAATAAAATGTCTTTGGTTCAAAAAACACTTTTTAGTCAAATGTAAGATTGGGGAAAGGACTTATCTTTCTCTTTATCAGGCTTCGGTTACAATCCTCAATACAAAGCAACCACTCTACCAGGCATAACAACCAAGTGCAATCAAGCTCTTCTCCAACAAACTCACCTCATTGATACATATGCCATAGAATGTAAATGGAATGTGTAGATGCATTATGCCACTCTCCAGCAAAAAAACAAAGATAGTATAATGATTATAACTGCTTGCAGTGCTGATATCTCACTCAAAAAACTGCTGCTCTGAAAGTGAATGTAGGTACGTGTGCACACTTCATTTCACTAAATCCTAATCTCACTCAATCCAAATGACCAACATCTCTAACGCTACCAGAGATTCACCTACATTCTGGGCAGACTTTGAAATGTTCCTGTTGTCTTAACCTTCTTCATCAATTGCTCTTGGTGGCAACTTTAATCAAGGGATAGCTGCTCTTGCCGACTGTCACTGTACACCGTGACCTAAACCATTCAAGTCTTATAAATATACATATAAAATAATTAAACACATCTATTTGGTTCACCCATGAAGAATTAACATCCCTGCAGGCAGAGATTTTATTTTTACTCCCCCGCGTTTGGCCCCTGTGACGGATTGCGGGATTCTGTCACTTCTTCCCAAGGGGGGGCCTTTTTATATGAGGTTAGGGAGTTGAGCCCGTTAGGCAATACCCTCCCATGGGGTAGAGGCAAGCGGGACCTCACCGGGAGAGACTCCCCGCTTGGGGACAATGACTCCCGTTCTGGGGGAGAACTCCCTACGCCACATCCCACTAAACCTCCTTACAGAATTTTTTGAGAAGAAGGGGAAGAAGAAACACTCAGAATTAGTTATTGTCCTCCAAACAATATAATGGTACCTGTAAAGGAAAACTTCAGCCATACTGAGATGAAGAAAACCAATAGAAGAATAATGATCAGGAGTCAAAAACAAACAAAGGACTTCCACACTATGCTGGGGAAGTCCCGAACTAGCATAATAAAAAGAGGATGCAGAGACCTATAGACAGAGATCTCCCACGATTTTTAAATGGGCTGACAATGATATACGTAAGGAAGAGATACCCTGCAGCATCCTATGCAGATGGAAACCCAGGTACAGTTGTGGAAGGCTGGCGCCTTAGAGGAGAAGAGAATCGAAGCACTGAGAGGGATATCAGGCATCCCTACTTTGAACACGGACCAAGTGGTAACATGACACGAAGAAGCCGTGGTTGACTAGTTGGTCCATTAACTACGCCGATACCACTTTCAACGAGAAGGGGCGAAACAAAGAGAAGGAAGTGATGAAGCGAGCCCGTACGCTGAGTTTTTGGGAAACCAATGAGCCAATCTGACCACTGACCACAAGGGTCCTGCATGGTTGTTCCCCCATTAACATTATGCTTGAAGAAAATAGGTAACAGGAAAAGCAGGGGTCCTAGGAGGGCAACCAGAAATAACGATTGGAGCCTTCATGCTCATCCCAGCCTAGATAAGATATAGGTAGTGTGTGGAAAGAAAGAGAATCATTAAAGGGATGTACATGATCTTTCCAGTCAAGATATAATAGCAAGAGTGTGTGAAGCAAATAAGCAGCATTACTGGAATGCTCATACTACTCTCAGTCAAGATAAAGTGTCACAAGTATTGTAAAAGAGTGAGAATCATTATTTGAATCCTCATACTCGCACCAGTTACGAATGAGTATCAAGAATAAAAAGAGACTGAGTATCATTTCTGCAATGGTCACATTCAACTAAGTCAAGGAAAAGACAGGACATTGAATGAGATTAACTCTTTGAGCCTGAATGAAGGGAAAGGAATAAAAGACCAAAGAATAAGCCAAGGGAAACGTGTAAAGAAGCAGTAGCAATAGAGAAAGGCTATGTGAACTTTGTAAAGAACAAGTGTTGGAACTGTGGGTCTTGATAAAAATAGTTACCAAGAACTTCTTAAAGATCCAATACTGAACTTTACGTGGTGAAGACTCAGCTCACAGGAGAAGAGTGTCATTCTCCTGTGCTTTCTGTTGTTCCAATAGTGGTAAAGTGTCATGGTCATGAATTCAGGGGCACAGGCATGCAGGGGTCGCATGCACAGGAGACCTGGGTGGACACTGTCCTGGTGCCATTGGCGCCAGGCTCATGAACAAAAGTAAACAAGAACATCAATTTAACACCAAAAAGCTTTTATTATGGACATAGCACTTCAGATGCATTAACCTTGAACATTCCATCCATTAACCAGGATGCAATAACCTTGAACATTGCATCCATTAAGCAGCCCCAAGAGTATTCTTGGGTGTGGCTGCTAATGGATTGCCTTTGCACGTGCTCACTCTCTAGGAGTGGCAGGGTGTTGCTCATAAACCGGCCCTAATGGGTGTGCCCACGATCTCAGCTATATAAACTGCCCCAATCCTCAAGACAGGCGCTTTGCATTATTCTGCACTTGCAAGCAGCGTAACGCTCACCGTCGCCCGTCGTCAGAATAAGGTCACCTGAGGTCAGACTTACCTTTGAAGATCCTGCTTCCTGGACATCCTGCTTCCTGCCAGCATAATTACCAACTGGGGGAAGCTGTTCTTACCTGTACATCTCTTCAGCGAACCAAGTATTCATCTTTACACTTTCCGAAAAGCCGAAATCTTCATCTTGCCACCGCAGCACGACACACTCCATCATCGACAGCAGCACCTGCAAGGAAAAACAGAAGACAAGGTTAGACATCGAAAAAAAACAGTCAGTTTAAGGTTGCGCTTCGCCATACTTCGCGCTTTTCCTTAAACCATCACTTACCTGCTGTCAAACATTGCGGTAACATCCATCTTCCATCCAGCCGCGTCTCACAGCTGCATTGAGGCCGCATTTGCATTAAGGGAAGAAAACAGAAGAGAGACATTATTGCAGGGATAAATAGGAGCAACATATAAAGACATTAAACAGAATGAACAGCATCACAAGAGCCCAAGAAAGACTTACCAATCATAAGGAGAAGCATAGTCGCAGCTGGACTGGACTAATCCTTATCACGGATCAGCGAAGGAACTTGATCCCATTCGACGCACCCCTGCCAGGAGTAGCAGGACGGACAGCTTATCTTCCATAATTCACAGGTGAGCTTTATGGGCCGGCGTATGCTCACAGAAACCGTACTTTGGGGGTGAAGGGTTCGAGAAGTACAACAATCACAGATTGGGGCACTCACACACTCTTATCTCCACGCAGGAGCAGTATCACCACATACCACCGCTCACAGCTTTTCTACTGAGGGAGAGGCCTGAAGGGGGTGATTCAAGTTCAAGGTGGGCTGCAACTGTGCCCCAACGCCTCCGCAGAAACCAGGTGAGCGTAACATAGGGTCAGAGTAAGGTAGATTGTGGCCAGTGGACTGACATTGATTCTGGACTAACACCGACAACTGACTGCCACCCTAGTTAGTTTTGGTTAAGTAGGGAACATCCTTAGTAGAGGGGACGTTTTTTATCTTAAAATGGCAGACCAGAGTCTCTGTGCATCTTCTGACCCACCACACCCCTTAAGCAGGATTGACACGTTTTCAACCTCACATTCCCTTCTTCCCAAAATGACAGACACATCCATCAAACCAATCCTAATTTCAGACCATGCTACAATTCTCTTGTCTTTGGACACCGTACCTTCACCAAATACTCACAAGAGCTGTTGCCTCAATTACATTTTATACATAACGATTCCCTTTAGAATTACTTAGCTAAAGATATTGTCAACTTTTCCATAGATAGTTCTCTTTCTTTTCATGATCCAACAATTCTCTTACATTCCTTAAACGTTTTTACAAGAGAAATATATGTAACCTATGTGCGAAGAAAAGTAAAGAATTGAGAGGAACTACAATTCTTTGAAGAAGAAATCAAAAGACTTGCATGGCTCATACAAGCCAATATTTCTTAGGGAGACAAAGAAACTGCAAATCACCTAAAGTCACCTTCTCTCTGTAAAGTATTCTCTCCATATAAAGCCACGGTTTCCTTCAGCGCCAACAAAGCTGGTGCATCACTAGCTAACTTTATAAAAAATTAAATTAAGCAACATTCGAATTTTCAGCATTCAGGGACATTGACTTTGTTACCGCAATCAACCTAATTAATATTACAAACTCCTTGAACAAATTCTACAGCAATCTCTATAAAGAAAAAAACAAAAACAAAGAGACTTCTAAACACAAAATCAAAAATGTCCTGAATAGCCTTATTGGAAATTTGAAGAAAAGTTCAGAGTTGATCTTGATTGTCCCTTAAATTAATTAGAAATTGTGAAGGCCATACAACCACTGAAACTTGCTAAAGCTCTGTGTGCTGACGGCCTTAATGCATTATTCTTTAAATGTATTCATAATTAATTAATCTCATATCTATTAGATATATATTTAACATTTTCATGCAGCCTGGTACAGCTGCTGGCGCTGCCTCAGAAAACATGACTACTGTGATTCTGAAGCCCAAAAAGGCTTGGCCACAACCAGCAACCTGTTTCTTTAATTAATGTTAACAATACAATCTATGCTCCAATTATAGCCAAACGACTAGAACTATCAATCAAACATTTGCTCCACCCCATCAGGTAGGTTTCCTGAAAGGTTGTCTCACCCACCACAATGCAATACAATGTTTTTTTTTGCCAGCCAAACTGTTGCAGTGGACCCGGATAGTGAAACGTCCTTTGATCAGGACTCTTGGACCTTTCTAGAAGAGTTGCTTCATTGGTATGGTCTTCATATGAACTTCATCAATATGATTATGACTGTACCAAACCGTATACTGTGGTTTTAATGAAGTAAATTACTCTGAGATAATTTTCTTTGTCAGAATTACTTTGTGGAGAAGTAAATGTTTATATTTTTTTAAGGGTTAGGGATAAAGAGGGGGTTGAGGTGGTGGGTGTAGGGTTAGTAGTGATGGGGTATTGAGGTAGATAATGGCGAACCACATTACATTTTATTTTAAAAAATCGAAGTAATTCTGACAAAGTAAATTCCCACAGAGTGATTTACTTAATTAAAATCACATAGAAACCTACCAAACACCAATGGCTTGCATTTTCAATAATTCTATAGCAATCGATTTCTTTAACTAAAACAGGGTACTAGACAAATGTGCCCCGCTCTCTTATTAATAACGTTAGAGCCACTACTACTCTCAAATCATTCATCACAGAATCTAACAGTATTATCTTGGGTAAAATTCAAAACAAATGAGCTTGTTATGGTGATGATATCATCTTATTACTAGTAGATTTACACAAATGGATTAATAATCTACTAGATGTCATTTTCTGCTACTCCACTGTCACAGGTTAAAATATATAAAATATAAGTACAAATAAGACTAAGGTCATTCCCCAGAGTAAGTTCAGGAGTGGTGTTCCAGGGGGTGGGCAAGTGCTGATGGGAACCACAAGGGCCAGTGCTGGGTGAGAAGGAGGGGAGGGAGGATTAGTGCAGTGGAATGGGGTGGACCAGATAAGTCTGTGAAGGGTGCCTGAGAGCAAGTGCTGGTAGGGATGCTGGAGCAGACTGGCCAGGGATGTCCAGGCCCCTGAAAGAAAGTCATAAGGGACCAGGCACCAGTCACAGCAGCAGAGGGCGAATAGCACGGGCAAGTGCTGTTTAGGAATGCTAGGGGAGGCTGGTTAAAGGGAGGCCTGGCCCCTGTAAGAGTCATAAAGGACCAGGCACCAGTCGCAGCAGCAGAAGGACACGCGAGGGGGAGAGGGAAGGAGGAGGAGAAAATGAAAGTCTTGAGAAGTTTCCGGAACTCAAGGAGATCTGGTTCAAGTTTAGGGGGGCAGGGAAGCCATTCCAGAGGGCGGCTCCTGCTGAGGAAAGGGATCTACCACCCACTCTCTGCTTGGCGAAATGCCTGACCTGCAGAGAGTTGGAGCTAAAGGACCAAAGAACTGCAGCAGGGAGGTATTTAGGGAGAGAACGCTGGATGTAGAGAGGTCCCAGGCCCCCAACAGCCTTGTGGATGATGCAGAGGATCTTCAATTTGATCCTTGAAGTCACTGGGAGCCAGTGAAGAGATTTTAGGACTGAAGTGATGCGGTCCATGGGCTTAAAGCCAAGGATAAGTCTTGCAGCCCTATTCTGGATTAGTTGAAGAGGGCGAAGGGAAGAAAGAGGCAGATTGAGGAAGAGGCTGTTGCAGTAGTCCAGCCTAGAGAGAACCAGAGCTCTAGAGACATTGAGCTTCTGAGGAAAGGTGAGGAAAGGGAAAATGCCTCTGAGGTGGTGAAGCTGAAAGTTGGACTTCTTGGCAAGGTCCATGATATGAGTGGAGAGTGAGGAGTAAAAGATTACCCCAAGGTTTTTAGCCCCACAAGAGGGTGAGGAGAGGGGACCCAAGGAGGGAGGCCAGAGAGTGGGGGGAAAGTGGGAAGCAGGCATCCCAATGAGAAGGATCTCTGTCTTACTGAAAGTGAGGCAGAGATTGCTAGCAGAGCACCATGCCTGGATAGCAGTCAGGCAGTCAGGTATGAGAGAGGAAGGAGAGGTAGCAGAGGATGGGAGCGTAAAGGAGAGCTGAGTGTCACCAGCGTAGCACTGGATGTGAGGAGAGAAAGGGATAGGATAGATCCCTAAGAGACGCCATAGGCGGAGTGTGAGGTGGAGGAGAGGAAAGGGCCCAATTGTACTTGGGAGGGTTGGTTTGAAAGGAAGGAGGTGCCCTATCAGTGATGCCTAGGGTATCACAGAGACAATTTATGAGGATGGCATGATTGACCGTGTCAAAGGCAGAAGAAAGATCGAGAAGTATCAGAACGGAGGGAGAGTTAGAGTCAAGGTTTGAGAGTAGGTCTTCACGGGTGTTCAGGGGAGCAGTTTCCATGCCTCTGGATGCTCTGAAGCCAGACTGGTGGTTGTGGAGGCAGGCAGCTGATTCGGTGTGAGGGTGGGGGAATGACCAACTTCTCCATGAGTTTGTCCAAGAAAGGAGTGAAAGAGATAGGGCGATAGTTGGCCCGGCATGAAGGGTCTGCAGATTCTTTTTCAGAAGAGGGTGCACAAGAGCGTGCTTGAGGGGTTGTGGGAAGGAGCCAGTGGGAAAGGAGTGTTTGCAGAGGTCTGCCAGGGAAGGGTCAAGAGAGGAGATGTTGTCCTTGATAGTTCTGGATGAGCACAGGAGCACCTCCATGGAGGAGAATTTCATACAGTAGACTACTCTAGAGACCCCGTCCGGTGCAATGGGGGAGAAGAAGGAGGGATGAGGGGGGCCAGGGAGGCAAGAGAGGCGGGGGTGGGGAGGGGAGTGGATCACAGTGAGGATAGGATGTTCTGAGATTTGGTGGAGAAGTGGGTGGCAAGTGCAGTGCAGAGGGCCTGGGAGGGCAGCAGAGAAGAGGCGACTACAGTAGGATTGGCAAGTTCCTTGCAGATTTTGAAAAGTTCTGCTGTGTTATTTGTTGCCTCAGAGATACAGGCTTGGACATGAGCCCTTTTTTTGGACCGGATGGCGAGACAATATTACCTTTGGAGCAGGCGACAGGCCAGTTTGTCAGAGGATGTACTTAAGTCCTGCCATTTCTGCTCGGCAGCTTTACACTTGCGCTTCAAGGCTGCCAAGTTGGAGTCCTAGAAAGAGTTGCATTTGGAGGCAGGCTTCATGCGGATCCTTATGACAGAGGCAAGGATTTCCAAGGTATTAAAGATGGAGCGATGGAGATTAGCAAGTACAGAGTCGGTAGGAGAGTCAGACATAGGGGAGGGAGGAGGGATAAGGTGGAGGCAAACGCAGCGACTGACATATCTGCATTGATTATCAGAGGTATTCGGGTCTCGCTTCAACATCAATATTTCCTTTGTCTTATTTAGGTTGAAGTGCAATCTCATAAACCGGTCGCAATGGTAACAGGATGGAAATTTGGATAGGTACTTGGGAGTTAACATCAAGTTCGTACAGGGCTGTTCCGAAATCCAGGGTTGATACTAGTTTTTTACGCTTATCATTATTTAAAATCCAGTTCGAAAGGCAATTTGATGCATTTTTAGAACTAACTCATCGGTTAATCCTGCCTCGCGCATTATGCTTTGAAGTTTTGTTTCCCATTTGCTTTTTTAGATTGGCTGATGAATAGTTGGATCTTTTATTTAGGATTTCATAAGGGCCTGCGCCTGGCACCAATCGCATTTTTCGCCAGGCAGAATTCGACTTCCACAGAACTGTACCGTAGAGTGAATCTATACCTAATTCATAGCGAATGACTGCTATTCTAAGTGTTCTGTGGGAGTCTGAGCACCTTATGCCGAAACTTCCCTTCAAGTTTGCACCAGGTTTCAGCCGCGATGTTCAATCGGTTTCGCTGCCGAACGATATTACAGGCACTACTTTTTGTAGATAGAATAATAGAACTGGTTTTAGTATGAATTTGCCACATGCGGCGTGTAGTTTTGATCCCTGTAAGGCAAACATCTGCATTCTGCGCAATTAAGTCCTGTGTCCACTCCCATTCGCGTAATGAGGTATTGAATAACACTCCCAACTAACGTATACAGCTGGTTGGATCTATTGTTTCCCTTTTTATGCTCCAAGTGAAATTTCTATCACACCATTTGTTTACTGTTCCAAAGGACAGTCTTTGATTTCTTTGTATTGATTATTAAATCGTTTTTGTCACAATATCCTTGTAGGGCAGAGAGTAGTCTTAGTAGTCCAATTTGTGTGGTATCTAGCAGAACAACGTCATCAGCATGAATAACCCAGCTAAGATGCTGTCCGTTTATCTTTGGAGGAAATGTCCTCGGACGGTTTAAGGCGATTGGGAGATCAGATATGAATATTTTGAACGATAGTGTTGCAAGGGGACAGCCTCTTAGTCTGGATTTCATCGGATAGGTCGCCATGTGCGTTCAGCCACACAAAGATTGAGGTATTTGAATATAGTGCGATTATGGATTGTAACAGCTCCAATGGGCAGGCCCACGAGTGTAACTTTGTTCACAATTGCTGTCGATTTATACTGTCAAAGGCCTGTTTTAGGTCTATAAAAGCGAGGAGTATTTTTTTATCGCTCTTCAAGGTTTCAGTTTCATTGAGTTGAGGAGGATCAAATTCAATTCAACTCCTACGGTAAAGCCAGTTTGACGAATATCGATCACTGCTGCTTGTTCCACCCAATCTGCGAGTTTCCTTTGGAGGAATGAGGCAAACACCTTTTCTATAGTGTTGAGATGGGCGGTGGGGCGATAGTTTGTAGGGTCATCACGGTCGCCCTTCTTGAACACAGGTACTACAATTGCTCTTCTCCAGGATTCAGGCAGGATCTTACTCGCTGCAATCTTTTCAAATAGGGCAACGATGAAACTTGCCCATAGTGGACTGTTTGCTTTAAGCATCACATTGGAAATACCATCGGGGCCGGCCGCTCTAGAGTTATTTAGATTTTGAAATGCCAGTTCTGTATCTTCATGGGATTCGACAACATTCCTGTTTGAATTTAATGAAATTTCTGCCATTTCACTACAGCCACTCGAGATGTCAAATACAGCTGTAAAATGCTTGACCCACCTTGCACCATTTACTCCATTTGCCATTTCGTAGGCCGATTTGACTGTAACTGTGTTGATAATTTCCCATAGGAGTCTGCTGTCTTACGCATAATGAGCTGCAACATCGTCTCCGCTTGCTCCTGGTCTCGAATGATGTTAAATGATTTCAGCCAATTGCCGTAGCGGAGACGCCGTTTTTTCAATAGGACAGCGCAATTTTCAACACGACTTCTTTTTAAATGTCTCAGATCGCTATGAAGTGACTTCTTGGCTTCACTTGCCACTGCACAGAAAGAATGTTTGTTGGTAAAGCTCCCACTCTTGTGAGTCATTTTTTCAACTTTAAACTGCATCAGCAGTGAGGGATAATTAATAGTTGCCACCAAACAATTTGCTGAAGGATATTTTGCTGTTAACGTGCCTAATTGGTTTGGATTTATTCTTATCCTTGTGGCAGAGGTGTTAGTTGTTATGTTTCCACTATATCTTTTTGAGGCGCTGTTCGATGTCCACTGCCAAGTCAGCAGCAGTGCATCATGATCACTTTTTGTCGTCTTCATTATTGCCAGATTTTAAATTTTACTTTTTAGGTTTCTTGAGACCCAAATATAATCTAGAGTCTTATTGCTGGGACCACGATGCCATGTATATGAGGCAGGGATGTCTCCTCTGTTGCATCCATTTAACATTGAACTCCTTCATCCATCGTTCCCCTCTATCAGATGAATGTGTTGGTCCATTTGAGCTATTGAATTTACGTAACTCTTTTTGATCATTGAACCAAGAATAATTCAAATCACTACACACTATGATAGTCGGATCATCAAACGATAATAAGCAGTCGTGAATCAACGCCGTTACTGTCGAAATGAATTTTGTTTGCGAGATCATTACTGGATTCCAGTAGGTGTTGATTATCAGTAACTGATGCTTTAAGGGGGCGTTGGTGGTTGAAGATTGTAAGGTGGTTGCTTGAATAAACATATTGGGGTTTTCAAATTTTAACACACTCCAATTCAAGTTGTTTTTGAACATTAACACAAGAATAGGAAGTTCCCCACACATTGGCTGTAATCTCACCAAGGATTTGCCCTGCACATTCTGAGCCCCGATCCTCTCCATATGTACCGAGCAACCGTGAACATTACCTACTCCGTGGCTGTACTTCAAAGGGCTCTTTCAGATGCCTTATTCCTGGTTTCTTTAACAGGGCTTTCAACCATTCAGTCCTAAGAAAGGAGCAGATTAAACTCAGGAATAAAAATTGAGCAGTTGTTTTTACTGGTGAGCCGCAAACACAAGGACATTTCCGCAGAGCCAGTTCCTTACACTTCCATAAAACAACACCAACTGGGAGGTTACCTATGCAAAACATGATGTAAAGAGATCACTTTTCAGGATTGTATTTATTTATTTATTTATTGATTTATTTGTTGTTGATTTCTAAAGCACCAACTGCAGTACAAAATTACTTTGCAAGGGGATACGGGGGAGAAACAAGACAATTAAATACAAAATAAACTATCTATTGCAGGTCATGATACTTTCAGCTCAGTCTAATTGGCAGACAAGGGAAGGGGCTAGGGAGTAAGTGCAAAAAACGTCCATAGGAGGAAGTCAAGTGACCGTTCACAAATTGACGGGTGTGAGATGTTCATCAGGAAAGAGGATTATTTGGGTGGGCAATATTGTTTAAAAAGAAGTGTTTGTCTTGTGGGTCAGGAGGATCCACAAGCAGGCACTGATAGTATTGACTGTGACCTTTTTCTTGAAGATCAAATGAAGATGTTTATTTGCAGTCAAGGACCTTGGAATTCTTGGAGGGTGGTATCTTTTGTGAAGTATCCTAGCAGGAGGTAAGCAAGTGAGGCAGCTCACCGACCAGAGACTCCATCATAGCAAACCCATCACTCCATCCTTCTCTTGTATCTCACCAATTGGCACTCTTGGATCACTCTTACCCACACAACTGACATCACGAATAGCAACATACCACATTCACTCTGCAGGCAGCCGAATCTTCTGTTAATAATGAGTAAAGGAAGTGTAGGGTCTCGCACACAAACAGGCAGCAAACACATTTCCAATCGTCTACACCACATGCAAACATCTCACAGATCTCCAACTCTATGGCAACTCTCGCACATGATCCAATACTCAGATAAGGTCAGGCAAACAAACAGGACTCTAACAACAGCACACAAACATACATTTTTAATCAGTCACGCACATCCATCAATCAGAAACAACTATCAGATCAGTCATGTCAATCACAGCAATATCACAGAATTCCAAACTCCTGCACCACATGTAAACATGTCACACGCCACTAACCCCAGAGAAACACACATATACAGGGATCAGCCTTCATTTGCACCAAACAAGCAAACAGGATTGTCACAACAACAGGCAAACATACAATCTTATCTGTCACACACATTCATCAAATGGCAACAAGCAATCACCTCAGTCCCGCAAATTACAGAAATAAAATCCCCTATCAAATAGAAACATTTGAAAGAAGGAAATTACAGGGAAGTGACATATACAACAGAAGATCACATTCAAGATAAATGTGCACTGCAAGGGAGCAGTGACATTGAGATATGTGGACATGTGTGATTACATCCATGACAACATGATGTGATGAGCCCAAGGTAGGACTCTGACAACTGGATATGGTTAACAGAAGTTTTATTAGGAAAAACAAAGAAAATTCCTCAACTAGCCCAATGGCTACGATGGGGTTCCCTATATAGGAAACAAAATAACAAATGTCCACGTCAGGAAGTCTTACATAGCATAATATTGTACCCTGTCCAAACCAAACTACATAACAGGCCCTACCACTATAAACAGAAAAAACCAAAGTAATACAGATTAATACCCTGACTTTGTTGGTTGTTGGGTGGTGCTTGGCCTCCCTCTCCCTGAATGTATTTTGTAATGTCCTTATCCATTTCCTAGGTGAAATTATTGCTCTTGTTGTGTTCCTAGTTACAGTCTTTATGATCTACAGAAAAGACATTGGAAATGTTCCTCTTAGAGGTATGATATTTCTCAATATGTTTTGGCATATTCTTGGGCCCTTCCATGGCTCTTGATATGTTTTATAAGGGTACTTTCCCTTGTTTTATTATCTTTTGTAGCGGGTAATCTTGGAAGCCTCTTTCTCCGTAGGATCACTTCACCTTTACGTTTGGGGTTCATTTTTCAGGATCTTTTGTTTATTAAGGGACCCTCCTTCTCAGCGTTAATTGAAGTTATTTAGATTTTCTATATAAGTTTTACTATTTGGGTGACTCAGACCTCTGTGTCTCATCCATGTAGCATTTTTGGACCAACTTGCCTCTTCAGCTATATCCTTCTTGGCTCTCCTCTTCTTTTCTATTTGTCTAATAGCCAGTTGTTGGATATTGTCTTCTGGCTTCCTCCCCTTTTGGGGTTGTTCTCCTATGCTTTGTATTCTCGGGGTTCCATTTATCCTGATGAATATTGGTTCCCCTTCTTGGGATGTCAGGCATGCGTCTTCACTAGGGTGAATTTCTGGCTCTTCCATCCCCTCTGGACAAGCTTTATAGGTGTACTTCCCTTTTGCTTTGTTAGGTTTGATAGCATGAAAGGACTTCACATTAACCTCTTTGGTTCTCCCCAATTCAGCTTCTTGTTTGGGGTAATTTATGGTGGTCTCCCACGGACTTTGGGACTCTTCTTCCTGGCGTGGATTAAAGTTATTCAGCTTTTCTATTTAGGGTTGATTATGTCGTCGACTCAGTCCTCTACGTCTCAACTTTGTACTGCTTGCAGGTGAGCTAGTACGTTTGCCTGTGCTGTTTCTTATGGGTCCCTTTTGTAATAAGGGATGTGGCTTCCGCTTCCTTGGGTCTCAAGGGCGCGTCTTCGGTGGGCCCATTGGCCCTCTGAGTTACGGGGTTCTGAACTTCCCACGACTCGCTGTGGAGTACAAACGCCCTCCCCCCTCGTTGGTTCACACACCTCATACCTGCTGTTCTGGGGTGTTCTCGAGGGAGGGGCGGTCACTCCATCTGCCGCAGTCTGCGCCTCAGGATGCTGATTCCGGGCCTCCTGGGCTTGGCAGCACCGCAGGCGCTCTCTGCTCACCACGTACAGATATCATTCGTCCAACTGACTAGATTTGTCTCAGCTCTTCTCTCCATGCAAGTCAAGGGGATTATTCTTTCTGTATGATGTATTTTAGGTGAGAGACATAGTTCCATTGGTCCTCGAATTTCAATTCAAAGAAGGGGTCAGCATCCACAACAACCATGTGTAAAGGCCCCATTACATCAGTATTTCTCTCTATTCCCATATGCTGAACACTGATTTTTTTTTGTCCATGATTCATAAAAGAACCTTTACAAAATCTTCAAAACTTAACACATTCATAAAAAGTATTATATACACATTATAAAACAGTCATTGTTATCCTCATACACATAAAACAATTGACATAATAGAATAAAAGCAAGAAACACCTAGCAAAACACACAATTGATAATAACAATGTGTAATTGGGCAATTCATTTTCTATGTGCTTCAACAACCAAACTAGGGCAAAAATCAAAGGCTGGTAGTTTCCATTCATCATTCTGGCCCACAGGGCTTCTAAAAAATTCTCAAAGTCAATGTTAACAAATTTCATTAACAAATTGGTTCTATTAGTTTTAAAATAAGGACAGAATAACACTAAGGGCCTCATTACACGGATGCCGGTAAGGATTTACCGGAACTGGTAAAATACCGGCACCGGTAAATTCTTACCGCCTTACTACGAAGTCCCTTTGCGGGTTGGGGGATTTAACGCCTGCTTTTTGCAGGCGTTAAAAACCAACACGCAAAGGGACCCAGGGAGCTAATTACAGTACCGCAATTTGCGGTACCGTAATTAGCGCCTTCCCCATTCCCATTGAGCCCTATGGGGCAAAAATGGGAATGGGGAAGGGGAAATGGTGGAAGGGGGAATTACCGCCCCGCCAACCTTGGAATGGGGCGGTAATTCCCCTTTCCGCCAAGGCGGTGCCAGTATTTTACCGGCATGAACCATGGCACTAATAGCGCCATGGTTCTCCGCCATCCGTGTAATGAGGCCCTAAGTGTTTCAATGTTTCCACCGGTTCTTCACAATATAGGAAGTGACACCTCAGGATAGTCTCCTCATCTTTAGCCTTATTCCAATAACCAGTGCTTTCCCTTGTGTGATATTGGTTGAATTTAAACCTCATGTAGGAGTTTCTGGTATGATTACACGGAAATGAGTCAAGATACTTATGTCGAGGAGTTCGTTTTTTAATGAATCGGGCATATTCAGTGTTTGTTTGTTTTGTTTGTTTATTTATTTGTATGGCGCACCTTACCCAGGGGCAACAGGGCGCAGGCAAAAGATAATTCGAAGCTTACAATGTTGCAGAAATATACACTTCGAAGTAGTAATAAAAATAATCAGAATTACAGGAATAAGAAATATACAAATCTTCATACATACAAAGTCAATATCTATGCAGGGGTAAATATACAGATATGTACAGGGCTGTTAGAGGCGGGTAATCCTGAAAAAAATTCAGGATTACATGAATAAGAGGTATACAAATCTTCAAACATAAAAAGTCAATATCTATACAGGAGGTAAGTGTACAGATGTGTGCAGGGCTGTTAGAGGCGAGGGCAGAATCACGAACAAAGTATCACTATCTATACATAGGTGTAGAAAGTGCAGCTAAATACAAGGGTTATTGGAGTTAAGGTGACTGATGAGGTGTCTTCTAAAGTGCAAGTATGGTTGGTCAGCTCTTAGGTTGTGTGGCAGAGAGTTCCAGAGCGTGGCAGCTTTCACCGGGTAACTGTTCCCACCAATGGTGTAGAGTTTGAATCTGGGAATTATCAGACGGTTGGAATTGATAGTTCTTGTTTGTCGGATGGAGGACTTTCTCTTTACCCTGTCCATCAGATAACTGGGGGCGGCATTGTTGAGGGCTTTATGGGTTAGGGAGGCCAACTTTAGTTTGATTTTGTTGTCTGTAGAGAGCCATTTCTGTTGGCGACTAGTGGTTGAGATATGATCTCTCTTATTAATGCCGAGGGCAGCTCTCAAGGCATTGTTTTGTAAGATTTGGAGCCTATGGATAATGGCTTTGTTAGCACCGCTATAGAGGGCATTACAATATTCAAGCCTAGATAGTATGAGTGCTCTTGCCAGGATCAGGCAGCTGTCATTGGATAGGAATGGTCTGCCTGCCCTTATTAATTTGCAAGTGTACGCAGTGGTAGATGCTAGTGAATTGACCTGTTTAGTGAATGACATAGTGGCATCCAGATAAAAGCCAAGGGTTTTTACTTCCCTGGATACTCTGATGAGATTGCCATCCATGTTGAATTCGGCATATTCAAGGCCTAGTTTGTTGATATTAGCAGGGGTACCTAAGATGATGAGCTCTGTCTTGTCATCATTCAGGCATAGACCATGAGATGCCATCCATGCCTGAATGATGAGATATACCCTATTCACCAACTCTCTGTCCTTACTGTGATCCCCTGAAAGTGGGAGGAAAATCTGAGTGTCATCAGCATAGTTAGTGTAGGTGACACCCAGATGGTCCAGATCGTCGAACAGGGGTTTGGTGAAGATGTTATATAGTGTGGGGGAGACGCATGAGCCCTGCGGGACTCCGCAAGTGATAGGAGAGGGGTCTGCTGCTGCTGAAGGGGAGAAGACTCTCATAGTTCTCTCACTCAGAAAGGATTCAATCCATTTGATAGCTTCTGGGGAGAAATGAGCAGCTGAGTCAAGGTGTCTGCAGAGGACCTTGTGGTCGACGAGGTCGAAAGCCGCGGAGAGTTCGAGTAAGAGGAGGAGTGCTGTCTTGCCCTTGTCCCTCAGATCATCAATTTGGGGTTTCAGATCGATGAGGGCTGTTTCCGTGCCGTGTAATGGGCGGAAACCTGATTGTCTGGCGCCTAGTAGCTTGTGTAGTTCTAGGTATTTTTGAATCTGGACATAGGCAACTTTGTCCAAGATTTTCAGTAGGAAGGGTACCATTGTGATGGGTCGGTAGTTGGTGGGGATGAGGGGATCAAGCGTCTGTTTTTTGAGGAGGGGGAGCACCCAAGATTGTTTTAAGTTGGAAGGGATACTGCCTGAGGAGAAAGAGGCGTTTATAAGTTTAGAGATAAAGGGCGACAGGTCTCTGGCTGCATCCTTTATTATGTGTGCAGGGCAGATATCGCCTTTACAGTTTGATGGTTTAAGAGAGAGGATGATTTTCTCAACCTCAAGGGTGGTGGTTTTAGAGAAGGTGAATGAGTTAGTGTGTGTACTTGGTGATGCTTTGGGCAGAGATGTGGGAGGGTTAGTGAGGTTTAGGGAGTCTTTTTTTAGTTGAATTTTGTTTTGTAGGGTGTTTGTTTTATTTGCTAGTGCTTGTTGGATGTCTGTGCACCAGGTCTGGTTCTTAGTGCAGGTGTCGGGTGTGGCAATGGGTGACTCAAGTTCCTTCAGTATGGAGAAGAGCTCCTTCATACTTGAGTTGGAGTTGGCAATGCGGATGTTATAGGAATTCCGTTTAGCTAAGCAGATTTCAGCTTTGTAATGACGAGAAATTGTGTCCAGGATGGCTTTATTTTCACTGGAGGGGCATAAATTCCAATCAGCTTCACATTTTCGCTTTTTTAGGCGGAGGGCTTTGAGTTCGGGTGTGTACCATTTGTTTAAATGGGTTTTAGGCTTGCTGGTGCGAAGTTTGAGTGGGGCAATTTTGTCCATGGTAGTTAACATGATTTTATTATATTCGTGAACTAGTGTGTTGGGATCTAGATTGTCTGGCAATGCGTTTAGGGTTCGAAGGATAGCTGGGATGATTTTTTCTATTGAGATATTTTTCTTGTTTCTTGTGAGGCAGGGTTGTGCCAGTGACACGGTTGTGGTAGGTGATCTAGAGGTCAGTAGGTTAAATGAGACCAGCGAATGGTCGGTCCAAGGTAGTGGTGTGGTGGCGGAGATGACCGCTGAGCAATTAGCATCAGCAACCCAGTCTAGGGTTCTACCCTTCAGGTGGGTGGGTAGGTTGACTTTTTGTGAGAGTCCGAGTGATGAGATCGTATTGGCCATGGTAGAGGCATGTATGTCTGCTGGGTCGTTGAACCCTAAATTAAGGTCCCCTAGTAGCAGTAGTTGTGAAGTGGTTTTCGCATTGTTAGAAATTAGGTTGTGTAGATCTTCCTCGAAGGTTCCGAGTGGACCTGGTGGTCTGTAGATCAGGTGGATAGTGAGGGATTGGGTATTATTTATGGGGAGTTTGGCGGTGAGGGATTCACACGATTGCAGAGTTTGGGTCGGGGCTAGTCTGAGAGCTAGGCTTACTTTAGATATGATGGCGATGCCACCGCCCCGGTTACCTACCCGGTCCTGCCTAGATATAGTGTAGCCGTCTGGGGTGGCCAGCATTAGAGATGGGCCTGCTGCATTGTGGAGCCACGTTTCAGTTAGAGCAATAAAGTCTAATTTATCTTTGATAATTAGGTCTGCTATATCAAGGGCATGTGCGACCAATGATCTGGTATTGAGGAGAGCTCCTTTGTAGGAGTGTACATCCGTTTTTACCGAGATGTTTGTATGAATGATAGGTTTGGACTTGGTTGTGGGGATAGTGGTGCCTTTTGTAGAACTTTTGGCTTCGCATTTGGAATCAGACAGGAATCTTCGGGGCGGCTCATAAAGTTTAGAGAGTCTAGCGCGAAGTTTGTTGTTTCTTTCGGTGGTAGTGCAGGGGTGGGAGGCAAAAGTTATAGGTCCTGACTTGCAATGATATCTTGGGTAGGAAGGGTCAGGATAGTACCTAGTTGTGTAGGAGTCGTTGGTGAGACTAGTGCCTGGCTGGGGAGGGGGGGCTCCTGAGTCAGTATCCTGGATGGGAATGTCTGGGGATGCGGGCGTGGCCATTGCACAGAAGATGAGTAATATAGTTAGCATTTTCTGCAGTACTGCGCTGGCGTTGTGTGAGCAGAGTGGGAGTAGCAATGTAGGTGTTATCTGAGAGATGGGGTAGGCAGGGCGAGAAGCAATACAAACACGTACAGTTCAATTCGGGCAGGGCAGTAAAAGTGCAGTATGCAGATAGGGCAGTGACATCTAGATTCAGTTTGTGATCAGGGGTGAACTTTGGATTGCGGTAAGAGCTCTGTGGGCTCTGGGAGGACAAAGGTGGCTTTGTAAACAGAATATGCGCAGGAATAGTGGTAGGCAGCAAATATGCGGTGGGGTAGCACCTAGATTCAAAATAGCACAATTAGGCAAAAGTGCAGTGGGGTAACACCTAACTTCAAATAGCACAATTTGGCAAAAATGCAGTGGGGTAACACCTAACTTCAAATAGCACAATTTGGCAAAAATGCAATGGGGTAACACCTAGATTCCAAATAGCACAATTTGGCAAAAAAGCAATGGGGTAACATCTAGATTCCAAATAGCACAATTAGGCAAAAATGCAGTGGGGTAACACCTAGCTTCAAATAGCACAATTTGGCAAAAATGCAGTGGGGTGACGCCTAGATTCAAAGAGCACAATTTGGCAAAAATGCAGTGGGGTAACAGCTAACAGTCCTGTGGTGCACACGGGTTATGCACTTTGGTTACTATTTCCTGGGGTGTCACAGACACACATAGTGCTGGAGACAATGGGTAGCTGGGAGTAGTGCAGTAGTGTTGGCCAAAAGTTACCTGGAATAAGATGGGCATAGGGTATGGCAGACGGCAGAATCAGGCATAAACAGGCACAGAAACAGGTGGCAGGTGGCAGCGTTGGCTTACCTGGAGCGGTAAGGGCAGAGTTCCTGGCCCCTGGCTCCTATGGCTCCAAACAGGCGCTCAACAGGCCTTTGTATGGCCTTCGTATGAGCCGCCGGCACATCCGCCTGCCGGCGGATGTAAGGAGCTGGATATGCGAGGCTTAGCCTCGTTGTGGCGCCACGATGCGCCCGGCATGCAGGGGACAGGCAGGAAGTAGGACAAGGCCAGGCAGGCCTTCGTTGCAGCTTACCAGCTGTTTCAGGGTTCCAGCGATGGGGAAGGACTCCTGCCCTCTTCCCTTGGATGGGACGACGAAGTGGGGACCAGACAGGGGCTCAACAGGCCTTTGTATGGCCTTCGTAGGAGCCGCTGGCACATCCGCCTGCCGGCGGATGTAAGGAGCTGGATATGCGAGGCTTAGCCTCGTTGTGGCGCCGCGATGCGCCCGGCATGCGGGGGACAGGCAGGAAGTAGGACAAGGCCAGGCAGGCCTTCGTTGCAGCTTACCAGCTGTTTCAGGGTTCCAGCGATGGGGAAGGGCTCCTGCCCTCTTCCCTTGGATGGGACGACGAAGTGGGGGCCAGACAGGTGCTCAACAGGCCTTTGTATGGCCTTCGTAAGAGCCGCCGGCACATCCGCCTGCCGGCGGATGTAAGGAGCTGGATATGCGAGGCTTAGCCTCGTTGTGGCGCCGCGATGCGCCCAGCATGCGGGGGACAGGCAGGAAGTAGGACAAGGCCAGGCAGGCCTTCGTTGCAGCTTACCAGCTGTTTCAGGGTTCCAGCGATGGGGAAGGGCTCCTGCCCTCTTCCCTTGGATGGAACGACGATGTGGGGGCCAGACAGGCGCTCAACAGGCCTTTGTATGTGTATGTTTTATATCTTTTTATTTCCTCAAGAGTGTTGCACCAGTAATATTCAAATACTTTCTTCTTTGCATATCCTGGTCTTAAACACAAATCATCAAGTGTTATATTCACATCAGATAGAATTGCTTGCATTTCTCGTTGACATAAAGTGAGGGAGAGGACGTAATTCAGAGATAGATTAGTGTTCAGATCCTGATATAGGGAATTATTAGTAGGGCGGCTCATTTTGGCATAGTTCGACAGTTGTCTCCATTGCCTTCTTGCGGAGAGTGAAATCAAACCATGTTCGTGTCTAATTATGCTATTAGCAATGCCGATGGAAAATGCATTACAGATTTCAACAGCCGTCCTTGCAGTGAGTCTAAGAATGTATTCATATTCAATAAACAGATGTCCAAAGAGTAGAGTAGGAGACTTTCAACCTTTAAGTTAAAGAAATCGATCCAGGGGACCAAAGAATATTTGCAATATTTTGCAAAGATTATTTTTAGCTGCGAAAGAAGCGGTCTAGCCTTTAGGTTTAGTTGTTCAAACTTAGTCTAATTCTTCTCTGAGATATGATATCCTAGGTAAATGGTGTCAGTAATCACTGGAATAGATGTGTTTAGTATTTGTCAATGATATTGTTTAGACTTATTTTTTAAACCAAATCTCATAATAGCCGTCTTTGTCGGGTTTCGACTGAAGTTATGGGCTCTAGCAAATTCCTCAAATAAGTTCAGTTTAGTTTGTAGCCCAGCTGTAGGGTCAAAAATAACAATATCATCAGCAAATGCCAACCATTGGAGACGTAATACACCAAATTTAATTGAAAAAAGGTTTTTCTCACTCACTTACAACCCTGCTTCAATCCAAGAAAAGTTTTTATTGGGTCAGTGGTCCCACCTTCACCTGTGATCCTTATTATGTAGGATGTACCAGTATGGAGTTGTACAAGCCAATATATTAATTGGGGTGGAATTCCCAGCTTCGCAAACTTGGACCATAAAATATTTCGGACAACAGAATCAAAAGCGGCGGACATTTCAATCAATGCTATATATACTGGGCATGCATTCTTACGATTCGCTCCAGATAATATGTGTGACATGATGGTGGCATTTAGAGTGGTACTCGTAGAATTTCTAAAGCCAGTTTAAAATCTTGAGTATAGACCATGTTGTTCAATATGCTCTTCAAGTTCATATAGTAGCAAAATGGCAAAGATTTTAGCTTCTGTATCTATTAGCGAAATAGGTCGATAATTCTCAGGTAAGGATGGATCTCCTTTTTTGTATATAGGAATGATATTAGAAGTTACCCAGGACTGTGGGATATTCCCAGTCGAGATAATCAAATCGAACTTTGATTTCAGGATACTCGCCCATAGGTTGGGATCTGTCTTAAAGACACAAGGCGGTAGCCAATCGGGCCCTGCGGACTTAGAGAATGACAGTTTACCAATTTCACATTTTATGTCATCAAGAGACCATTGAAAACGTCCCACCTCCCCATAGAACACAGGCTGGTATGTTAAAGATTTAAATTTATCTTGGAGTTCAAATTTTGCTGAGATATATTTACACCAGATCGTTGCTTGGATTAGTTTGGGCGATGGGGCAAAGTTTGTGTAATTTGAACTTTTAATAGTTTGACAAATAACCCTTGTGTCATATTTGCATACAGCTTTTTTTATTTAAACTATTTCTTAATACACACAAGATGAACCCCACGTGGCGAAAGTTGTTGAACCTAGGTTTACTGTTAGCAAAAAGGGCTATACTTCTGAAGTGCAAAAGCAAGGATCCACCCAACAAAACAGACTGGGATAAAGATATGCTATGGGCAAATGATAATGAGGAAATGTATATCGAACTAATTCAAACAGCCACACGGCCCAGGTACATTTGGGGCAGATACAGACAATAGTTGGCAGACAGAGCTGGTGAAGAAGATGACGCAATACTGGAATGACAATGCATAACTGATGTTTGCATACAGCTTTAATCAATGCACAATTTACATTGTTATAGCTCAGTATGGGCACATGTCTCATCTTGTTTTTGAATTTCAACAGTATCCGTTTGCGCAATGTGTGATACTTAGAGATGTAAAGTTCATTATATTTCAAATTCCTCAGTTCCTTATTCTTTTCTCTTTTTAGTATCTTGCATGTTAGATCAAAGTGATGTAGATGCTTTGAGGCATTTGCAACACATTTGGCACGGAAGTATGGTAATACCTAATTGATTGCTTTTGTACAAGTAGCTTCCTTTTGATGGATCGACATATGCTGATTTATGTATTTGTTTGTAATCTTAGCAGATACATATTGGGCAAATTGTTTGCATAGTCTGGGGTTCCATCGTAAGGATATGGTATCACGATGTACCTCAGAGAGAGTTAATGAATAGTCAACGTCCAACGTTGAATGGTCCATTAGGAGACGCATTGATAAAGGGGCATTGTCACCATGTAATATGGGGTGAATTGTCAGAGAACTCGCTAAAGTAAGAATGTTATGCGATAGGCATATATAGTCTATCATATAAGTATGTATACCCCGATTCCAGGTGTGCTGTGGTCCATTAGCATCACATTCAACAATATCGATGTCCCAATCGTACGAGTATGACTTCCAGCTCCTCCCTCTCGTCTTAACAGAACTCAAAACGCTACTTGCCTGGGAATCTGTGATTATCTGATTACAAACAGAGTTAAAATCCCCCCCAATTATAATTTCGCAAGCACCGTTTTGGAAGAAAAGGGTTTATAGACAGTTATCCATTTCATTAAGCATCGATTCAATTGGAGTAGCCACAGGATTCCAATATAGGTTTATTAGCAGAAGAGGTTTAAAAATGTTATTCTGCAAATTCAACAATACACCCAAGAGATTACTTGATTCCCAGACAAGTTGCGATTGACATATAATGTTATTGCTCATAGCAATCGCAAGTCCACCAGAGGGGCGGCCACCATTAAGCCTAGTCACAAGTGAGCAATATGTTATGTATCCTGTAAGCATCAATAAAACCATTTTCATTGTTTCTTGCAAGAGCATAATGCAAGGGTAGTGACCCGTAGTTAGTGTGCCATACCAATACTGGAAGTTGTGGAATCCACAGAAATTCCATGAAATTATATTTAACTCCCTTCCTACGGGTGGCTATGGTGCGGACACTTCAGTTTTGGAATTCAAAACCAATCTTAGCATTGGTTGCAGCCATATCATATCTTTGTTCTTCCCAGCCAATTTCAACAGTTGCGCAAGTGAGTGATTTGAATCATTAAGATTAGATTTAGCTTCGGACAAATCATCCATATTGGCAACTTCGGCTGGTCTTAGATACGATATAAATTCCTGTGCACTGCTTTCATTCCCAAAAATTGAACAAGAGACCTTGTACTTTAATCTCAGCTGTACAAGACCAGATACATTTCAGAAATGATTCAGAGGGAAGATAGCATATCATTCTATGATTGTTAAATCATGCCATTGATATCCTTATGAGGTCTGCGCTAGTGAGGTTCCTCAATTGTGGAATACGGAATATTAGATCAAGAAAAAATGAACGATTAATGCGAGCCTTCCCAAGAAACTCAGCAGTGCCTTTGAGACCGATGAAATGAACTTTTTCCAAAGTTGGTTGAGGATTTGTTATAGTGGATTAAAAAATTACGGCTCCTGGTTGGGAGCCTATTCTACCCAGGAGGGTTAGTAGGGAACAATAATTAAAATTGAATAGGTTCAAGAAAAATAGGTGCTCTCAGAATACTCCTGTTTTTTTGTCACCCTCTGGAAAAAGAAAGAATACATTTGTTCAAGCTCTGTTGTAGAATCAATCTTCTTCTTTATCTAAAGTTATACAGTTCAATATAAAATGGACGCTCCAGAGTTAACATCAAAAAAAGGGGGAGGTCATTGACCGGAAGTACAGAAAATATTTACAACACACGGAGCCGAAAGTTTCTCGGTAAAACAACCACTTTGTGTGTGCAAGACAAAATCAAATTCAAGTATCATTTGTCATGAAGTTCACATGAGAATAGCAAACATATAAACATTTTGACATTTATAACATCACATAAACATTTCAAGAAAAACACATAATTTTCTCTGTGTAAAGCAGCATAATACTGCAGTTGGGGATAGTGCGTCTACACCACAGTGTTTCAGCCGTTTCTAGGTGGGCTTAGTATGCCACATCTGGTATACGGCCTTCATCAGGACGGGGGTCTGTACTGTATGATGTCTGCGCTATGGGTGTATTAATTCCACAGGATCTGTTATTTAGAAGATGTGTAAGCCACAAGGGCTAATATCTGTCAGATCCTCTCAGCTGGAGGTGAAATTTCACTTTTAAATGAGCCTAGTTTCTTTTTTTCTTTCAAGTAGCCCCGTGGGCAAAAACCTGTCAGGGTGCAGGACCTGCTCGCAGTCTGCCGCTGTAGCGTTCAAACCGCTGTGTCATTCTACGATTCACAGAGACCTGGCTGAATGCCTCAGCAAGCCTTTGGGCACTATACTAATAGGAGTGGTAAGCGGCACATGTGCATGGGCTTTAGGGGCAAGAGACATTTTTTGTTAGAGAGCACTGTGATGATGGGAGGTCCATTTCCGGTAATAGTGCCACAGCTTGATTCATAACTGCTGGCTGTAATACTGCTTGGCTCTCACTTGATAGCTGGGACGCATCTATAGGGTCTTCGTCGATAGTTCCATTTGATTTGTCCATATTAGACTCTTTAGAATGTTTAGGGTTAACAACCAAGACCCTATTAGCATAATTTTGTTTCTTATTGGACCCGAGCGGTGCCTCTCTTTGTCTTTTAGCCGTACGTTTAATAGCCCGTAAATGATTTTTTTTATGCAACGTGACTTAAAGCCAACACTCTCCTGAGTGTCAGCACATGAGCTCTGATAGTCCATCTGCTCCATTATATTTAGGAGCGCAGATGCACTATCAGGATGATCTAGTTGTTGAGAGGAGGAGGTATTTGCTTTATTATTAACCAGTGGAATGTTATTTTTTAATTCATCAATAGTAGCCCTCAAGGCCCTTAGCTCCTCATTAACACAGCATGAGCAATTTTCAGCCTCTTCGGCATTATATTCAGAATCGGAAGTGGGCGTAGATGTTCCAGTGAAGGGTACATGAACCTCAGGCGTGAACTGCGTACTTTTCTCAGCAGTACCTGACATAGACGGGGAGATAGGTAGCTTAGAGCGCCCATGCTTGGGGATCATAAATGACTCCTATGCTAATGTAAATCCTTCAATTCGGTCGATTTTTGAAGAGATTTGCCTCATAGAACCCTTAATTTCTCTTAGTTCCAGATGTGACTAATCATGTCTCTTATCTAATAGATCCAGAATCCTAATTATCACTGGAAAAGTATGAGGACCATTCCCTTCAGGATTATCGCTGGAGTGCGCCCTTGAAGGGGATTCCTGTAGTTGATATGAGGTTGGCTTAATTCAGGTGAGTAGAGAAATTGCTCAGGTACACTTTCCATGTTTATGTCAGCATTATTGGGACAATTATTGTAATTATCTTGAGGTCGAAATTGCCAGTGATTTACAGAGGGATCAACATCAGGGGGCACGGTTAAATGTGGCTCCTTCTCAAGGGCCCTAGTGACTAAAGGAGTTAGGATTTGTATGGAACGGCAAACATGCCTATCCAGATCCCCCATAGTTTCCAGCCCTGATTTAAATGACCCATTCAAATTCGAAATTACAGGTAGTGATTTTGAGCATGATTTTTTATTTTCATAATGTTTCCATCTCTCCGTATGCAAATCATCTTCCTGCCGCGTGGAACCAGGCTCGGGTGTCATATTAGGATTGAGCTCAGCATGGTCCGTGCACGTGGGAAGGTGCACCTACGCAATATGCACAGCGGGTACCAAAAGTGGATATTTTATTTCATTAGGCATAGAAGCCTCCAATAATAAGGGATCCACAAAAGAAGTGTTCCCTGAGCAAACCATTGAATCAATGGTAATGCTTGTTAAACCAAGCGGGCTGCATCAATGCAGCGACCGCTCCGTAGTCCACTAGCCATACAGTAGAATAGTATCAAAACAGTAAAGTAATTTTATTAAAGTTGGGATAGTGGTAATAAAGGTACTGGAAGAACGTGCACTTTATACCCCTCAGAAAAAGCTTAATACTGAATCAAGAATTCATCAGCTCAAGCAACTGTAAATGACTTTCACGTAACAGGTATATAAATGTGGCA
Source organism: Ambystoma mexicanum (assembly GCF_040938575.1). NCBI lineage: Eukaryota > Metazoa > Chordata > Amphibia > Caudata > Ambystomatidae > Ambystoma > Ambystoma mexicanum. Next base: position 312,499,149 of record NC_090928.1, read on the forward strand.
CACGCTGCTCGCGCCGCAGCAAAGCAGCCTACCTCTAGACTTATTCATGACTTAACGAAGGCCCGCGTGCAATGCACATGTTCGTGTTAGTTATAGGAAGAGCAGGAGGCAGGCAGTGTGGCAATGGGAGGCAACTTCTGATGGCAAAATAGGGGCAATCTGCTTTGAAAACGGTATTACCCAAATTCTTTGTTTACAATTGTTTGAATGAACAATTGACCGAATTTAAAGGGTCACAATTGACCTTTTCACAATTGACCGAATATATATATACGAGTGGTGAAAAGGGCGAGCTGTTGTCTGCTGTTTGCGGCTAAAAGGCCAGGTAAGACACTGATTACATACATCATATTTCCTTCCAGGGAGGAGCGACCAAAACCCCTGCACCTACGCGAAGCGGCACGCGGCGTTGGCTCGCCAGAATTGCGAGCAGTCTACGGCAGCCCGCGGCCGTCTCGGCCGATATGGCCTCTTCAGCCAACTCGAACTTACTCAATTCATCAACAACACCGATAACACTGCTAGGTCGTGTCCTACGCAGCCAATACACACGCCTGTAACGAATTGACCGACGCAATACAAAAGACAGAGGAAACCTACGATCCCGTTCAAACGTAAGGAAGGCAAAGGGGGAGGCTAAATCCATCTCATCCTCCTCCTCCTCCTCCTCCTCTCCATCGTCTAGGCCAAGCTCGCTAGACAGCCTGTCGCTGCGTGAAGCAAGCTCCCGGGCCGACAAAGAGGAAGAAACTGCCGTGCAAACTGAGTTACACCTATTGAGGGACGAAGTCTTCCATCAGCTCCCCGCCGTTACCGGACCCCCTTTGCAGTCAAACCCCATTGTGATCTCGCTAGGAGGCTCCATAGACAAGTGCGAAACGACGACGACAAATCCGTCTGACTACACACCGTCTCTGACACCGCGTAATCAGCTTTCAGTCTCAGGAGACCGGCCTGCCTCCGCTGCGGCGAGTGGGACCAGACCTGACAACGCCAAAGGGTGCAGTCGATTTGACCCCAGCGGCATGGTCTTACTGAGCCGACAAAAATCCCCGGACCTTTCAGCCTCTGCTACGACGAGTGGGATCGCACCGGTTGTCGCCGGAGGGTGGTGTCGATCTGACCCTTGCGCTTCGGTCCAAGACGAAGCACAGAGTTCTGAACCTCCAACCGACTCAACCTTGCAACAAATTTACGAAAAGCGCAACACCCATACGCACGCTCTACAAGCTAGAAATCTGGAAGACAACGTGGTGTCATGTGCCGATTTTTGAAGTACCATTCAAGTTGAATGGCATGCAAATTCTGGCTATACGACAACATTCGATGAAGGAGATGATACCGAAACGCCTCCCACTTTACCATCACACCCACTGTTAACTCCACCGACAACAGAGAGGTCTGTAGGTCCCTCGACTCTCCCTTTAACGGTGGCTTCTTCCCCTTTACCTGTGGTAGCGGACCCAAACTCAACCACGGGGAACGAACCGGCCACAGAGCATTACGCTTCACAAAGACAAACTGCTATAGCTTTACTAAAACGAAAAGCACTCCACCAGAAAAAAACCTACGAATCTGGGACTTCACAAAGTTCCAATTACTACCAAAGGAAGCAGCGCCCAACAGCAAAGAAAATCGAGATTGGGAAAACGCTACTTGCCAAACCCTTAACATGTCACGCATTAAAAGACTTCTTCGCCAGACAGACAAAGAGAAAACTGGTGAGGGAAGTCGAGCTTTCAGACGCAGAACTACTGGACGCAATCGCCGAAATTCCCCCGGCTCCGAAACAAAAGAAAACGGGGGAGGTCGATTCACAGAACTCACCGTTAATTGACTTATGCCTCTCTCCAGTAAGAGCTTCAGCCTTGACACATAACTCGGACCACTTACAGCTAAGTCCACCTACTGGACCCACACAACCAGCTCTCAACTTGCTCATTGAGTCAACCGAAGACCAAGTGCTAGGACCTTGTGTCCTGGTTCCAGATAAACATAACCTACCAGCAAAAGCCAAAAACGACGCCCTGCCTCAAAAAACTATTGCAAACCAATTCTCTCCATGTACACGCCCTTTAGACCATCAGAGAAACTCCTCCACTCCGGGAAAAGACAAATCCAGTGAGTCTTCGCCATCAAAATTGAACCACGAGTCAAAAAATCAGTCTCCAGATATGTTCGCTGTGATGTCAGCCATCACGGTGGCCTTGTCCCCGTTTGGAAAACTGTATGAATCGCTCAACGAATCAATGAAAGATCTGGTGACAATAGTAACCTCTACAAACTCAAAAATGATCTTCTTGGAAGGCTTCATCACGGCCCTAAACCAAAAAAACACGGAGCTAGAACTTCAGTGGGAGCAAAGAATGTCACTCCTAGAAACCCAATTAAGATTAAGATCCCCACACATACTCCGTGCATCAACAAATATAGACAGATATACAACCATTCAGGAAAAACCGAACGAAGCAAACAAGGGTCAACCAATTAGTGAAACCCAAACCACTCTTGAAACTGAAATACCCAAAGAAGGCTGTCACCAAATAACCAAAGATTTGAAAAGAGGTGTGGAGGAATATAGCAGAAAAACGACACCGCTCATCGTTAAAGCAAAAAACCAGCTCTAAGAAATTGGAACCCAAACCCGCACAAAGCCTTAGTTGGAGTAAACAACGAGAGGAGCTACACCCCAAAAGAACGTTACTTCAAACCATGGTACAGAATTCATCAAAAGAAGCAGCACCTCTGGAATTTCAACAGATAACCGAGGTGGACGATTTACATTCATCAATCCCAGATTCCTCCTTGATGAACCTCACACAACACTTAGAACCGGAAGATACATCAAATCCACATATCATTGTGCGAAAGCCTTCATCAACAGATTCAACAAACGCTTCTACCGATCTATCTACACCGGGCTTCACAAAAGCGTCCTTGACTTCATCGAACTCAGCTGTTTCGTTCGCATTCAAAGCGGCAAAAGAACTACCGTCTGAGGCACGGTCAGCAAATACACACCCCATAGCGTTCGTCAAAATGACACCGCCGGAGAATAACCCACAGGACAACAATAAAGAGTGCATTAATACACCAGTCCAGTCAAGGTCGGAATTAACCAAAACAAAAAAAGACCCCCCAACACACATCCAAACCAAGAGCCAAACCCGACTCTTTAAAATGGAACAACTAATGCCAGGAAAGAATTTTCTTGTTCTGAACAGAAAAACAGTTCTCACAATCGTGGCCAAAGTGCCTAGTTTGACCCATTTTTCTTCTACGAACTTCATTTTAATTGAACCATACCATAGGCAGAAAAAGGCCAAAGCATATCTAGATGTAAAAACCATCCCTCAACATGAGCCAACTAAAGATACGCTTGACGTGCTGATTCAACTAGGCTTCGGCCTGTCAGAAATACAACTACCTCAACCGGCATGCCAAGTAGGATCAACACATTACAAGACCAATTCTCAAACCACAAATCACAAAAAAAGTGCGCAAGTAAAACAGAATACGACTATCGAAGTCACTACGCAGAAACACGAGAACACCAACGTGATAGACCTAAATATACGCCACTGACCTGGACAAGCAGAGCTCACCACCTCAGACAGGAAGGGGGTCAAAATTGGAAAAAACTCGTCTCAGGTCAGACAGATCCCCTGTGAAAGATTTCCCCTCGGACCACAAAGAACCATTGAACCAATCGCAATCACGGACTCCATCGGGTCCCTGGTCTTGGTTGAGAAAAGTGCTAAAACCAAATTCCCAAAACTAGCAATTACCTTGTACAGAACTGCAAACCTCGGATAAATTTCTGAATCAAATCATCGAAGACTTTCCCCTGACCATCTCCATATGCTCCTGGAACACGAGAGGTCATGACCATCTGCTAAACCCAGAAACACAAGACCTAGCAAAATTTGACATAATCTGCCTCCAAGAGACTTGGCTGAGGGAAAAACCAATTCTAGATGGATATGACACCGAAATATCACCGGCAACAAAAGGCATTTTTGGACGACCATCATCTGGCCTTCTGACTTCAATCAAAATCGGATCCGGAATTGACATCAAGGCAAAGATAGCAGAAACTTACAGAATCCTTGCTCTTCAGACAGAATGGTGCCATCCGAATATAAACGTAAAGGGAAACCAGAAATCAAAGCTGGCTATCATTAACACTTACTGGAATCCGCAAAGATCTACAAACAAGGAATTTTGTGACGAAATGACCACCCTGCTAGACAAGATCACCGCTGAACTTTGCATCGACTTCATCATAATTTGCAGTGACCTGAACACAAAGTGTGATCATTTTAGGCATGCAGCATTACCGACAACAGCAAAAGTAAGAGGAGACCTGTGGTTAGATCTGATGGACGCCAGAAACCTCCATAACATGGCAATGGTAAGGGGCCAACTTCCTGCATTTCCAACATGGGATCGTGATTCGTCAACAGCTACACTTGACTATATCTTTACTTCACTCGCTTTACTACCCTACGCGTCCACCTTCGAGATTTACAAAACGAAAGAAAGCGATCACAACCTCTTAACCATGACGCTGGAATCTATAATCCCGGTGAGACCGTCCTACACATCAAAACTGCAATTAGCAGCGAACCAAAAGCGGCTTCAGCTGACATCATCAAACATCAAAAAAATACCGAAAAATTACAACGAAACTCCACAAAACGCCACGGGTGCTCCGACAAGGCCAAATTACCTGCCCTTTCTTATACCCCATATGCAAAAGCAAAAAACCGGCAAAGCCGCATTAACAACTGGTCATCATGAATATGACAAAGTTCTAGTGCAAAAACGAAGAAAACTGAGAAAACTACAACACAACTTCAAAAGAAATCCCAATGAAAAGGATGAACAATCACTGGCTGCGGCGACCAGATCTTACAGATCATGGGTAAGACACCGGAGAGCGGAACTTTATCAGAAGGACGCAGAACAGATGTTAAAAACATTAGCGTTGAAAAGTGTTGGAGATTTCTGGGCTCTAATAAAGAACAATGGCATCCGAACCGATGACAAACTCTTCAATTTGATACCGGAATCATCGTGGACAGCTTTCTATTCTGCCCAATTCGCCCCTACCTCCATATCTGACACGGAGGTGGGAAACCAAAAGGAAGCAACATGGATAAATCTAGCAGTCCAAGACGAAATAAAGTCAGTAATCTCAAAACTGAAAGCGTCTAGAGCACCCGGGCCAGATGGATTGACCAATATAGATCTAAAGAAAAACCAAACGGAATGGTCCCTTTTGATTACAAAAATTTTCGATCACTGCAGAATATCCAGACAAGTCCCGAAAACATGGACAGAGACAGTTATTGTACCCATTTTTAAAAAAGGAAGCAGAGACAACCCGGCGAACTATCGACCCATAGCCCTATTGGACATCATGGGCAAAATATTTGCGACTCTACTCCTATCAAAATTTCAAAACTGGGCAAGAACCTCTCCTTCAATCGATCATTTCCAAACGGGATTTCTCAAGACGGCCTCCACAAGCATAAACATCTTGATCTTGAACATCATCAAAGACAACGTAAAAAACGGAGCTCCGAAAGTTTTCCTCGCATTTATCGACTTATCTAAAGCATTTGATAAAGTAAGCCGTCAAAGACTATGGTCGAAATTGTCCAACTGGAAGTGTCCAGAGGAAATATTGGAACCAATAATCGCATTACACACAGAGACAACTATGCGAGTCCGACTAAACCGACAAGGCTTGCTATCGGAAGCAGTAAAGGTCTAAAGAGGGGTCAAACAGGGGTGTCCTTTAGCCCCTGCTTTATTCATTGCATTTTTGGGTGACTTTCAATATACGCAAACTTCATTGAGAGTATTTCCTCCAAAAGTTGGAAACAGCGCAGTGTCCAGGTTGCTCTACGCCGACGACTTGATTCTGATGGACCAAACTCAAGTTGGTCTTCAGTGCCAGTTGACAAACCTGGCCAGATTCATTATCAAAAACAACTTAGAAATAAATATAGAGAAATCAAAAATCTTGATCTTGGGGAACAAGCGCTCAAAATCTAAACCAGGTGGCACCTGGTTCTTAGACAATGTAAAGATCGAGATAGTCACAAACATCAGATACTTGGGTGCCATGATTGATGAATCAAGAACTGAGAACTCAACCATCCTGGCTTTGTGGGTGAAAGTCAAAACACTTACCACTCAAATAAGACTGATCGACAACAAATACGGTAAATTTTCCCTAATACCAGCAATCCAGTTTTACAGACAAAAGGTGGTACCAGCTTTAATCTACGGAATGGACGTAGCGCTCAACATGCATGACTCCATCTGGCCAAAACTAGAGGGATACCTCTGGAAAGCAGTTTTGGGATTGCCAAAATCGGCATCTATCGCAGCCATACGACGAGAACTTGGCTTATTATCTTTGTTAGCATCCTTAGAACAAAGCCAAATGAGAGCATTGAGGAAAATCATTGACCCGGACTCGCTGCCAATATACAAAACGATTCGAGAAGAACTTAAGATGGGGCGCTGCAAAGCATTGACCCTTTGGGAAAAGAAACTAACTTTAAAACTAAAAGACCTTGCCTGCACCCGCGAGGACTTACTCCAAAACCCGGAAAAAATTAAAAGCAAAGTAGCACATGAGGACTGGATCACCACATGTAATCTGACAACGGCAAACAAACTGCTTTACCACCTTCCACCTACCACCAATAAACTAAACCTTCCGCTGAACTATTGCATCAAATTTCCAAACAAAAATCTCCGAAAAACGTTCATGCGAACAAGACTAAACCTGATACAAATGCAAGAAATCCGGGCTATCCGTACTCAATCAACAAATAAAACCTGCAGACTGTGTCTAAACCCAGACATCACAGAAACATCAAGACATTTGATCTTAAATTGTCCTAAAACCGCCCACCTCCGAACGGCATTCTTGCTACCGCTGCTTCAGGACTCTACTCTTAGAGAAGAACAGATTTGGTGGTGTAGATTGATCGCCGGGGAAAAAACAAAATGGGTTATGATGGCAGTCAAGATTCTCGAAGCTGCCTTAAAACAAGCTACAGAACTCTGATCCAAACAACGAACTTAGCCAAGATTAAAACCGGCGAAACTGCATCAACAGATCCCAGAATAAATGCTGATCTCTTTTTTTATACCTTGTAAAAATCAATTATTTTTGGTTAAAACCAAGTAAAAAAAAATATATATATATATATATATTTATGGGTGTTGGGGGGTTTGGCGTTGGGTGGGGGTTGTGGGGGGTTTCCCCCCACATATATGGTACAATTGACCTTCACAATTCAGTCAATTGTGAAAAGGTCAATTGTCATTCGAACAGCTGTAAAACGAACAATTCGTATACAACCTTGAAAACAGCACTGGAGCGTGGTGAAAACAACGTGGTCAATCCACTTTAGAAAGAGCGCTAGAGCACGATAGTAGTTCCTGTCAAATTAGCAATGAGCAGTAGTTCAGAATGTAGTGCCGTCTCCAGACTTCCTCACGGCTTCACGAATGTGCGAACACTGAGTTTAAGGGAGATATTACAAGCTTATTGGGAGTCCTTGTCCCCTAAGGTGGAGTCACTCAGAGTGAGATCCCGCTTGCCCAATGCCCTATGAAGGGTTTTGCATAGCGGGCTCACCTTCCTGGTCTCAGAGCGGTCGGCTCCCCCTTTGAGAAGGAACAAATTCCCTGGATTTGTTACAATAGGGAGACTTGAAAATAATTAAATGTATGCAAGAAAAATGTAGTCAAAGAAACTCCAAGGAGGTAGTAGGAACATCATGCATGTAATAACAGACTGGTATGAACTCTGAGCAAGAGTACAAGGTAAAAGACTATACACACAAAGGTGAAATACAGGCAAGAATAGTCTCCATCCCCTCTGGAGAAGCTTTATAGGTGTACTTCCCCTTTGCTTTGTTAGGTTTGATAGCATGGAAAGACTTCTCGTTAACCCCTTTGGTTCTCCCCTTCTGACCAATTCAGCTTCTTGTTTGGCGTCCTTTCTGGTGTCTGGAGAATAGACTCACGATAGTCCAACCAGTGGCACAAATGTGCAAAAACAAACATGGGTTTCTAGCCCATTTGCAACCATGCAAACACCTGTTGAAACTACCAACAAAACATGGGATTTGCGCCCCTTCACTTAAAGAACACCTGAACGTGGGATTCTGGACCGATCACAACCATGCCAACTCCTTCTGGCACACATGGTGAAGCAACCAATGAAACATGGGACACATCCACTCGCTCAAAGAATACCTGATCATGGGATTTGCACGTATTTTCTCAAATGGTGCCTGTTCTCAACCATGCAAACTGCAACCAGCGCACATGGTGAGAAAAACCAAATAAATATGCATTAGCGTCCATTCACTCAAAATTCAAAACTCAACTGACATATTAACATGGGATTTACACCCATTCATAACCATATAATACTACCCCAGCACACATGGTAGGATAACAATTAGAGTAAGGATGCGCGTTATAAAGCTCATTATGTAAACATGATACATTGTGACCAAATATACAAAACCTACTAATTGGAATACATTATTCATTGTAAAAAACGAAAATGGCATAGGAAGTCGAACACATTCATGAAGGAAAATAGCCCTAAAACACATAAACTGGATATCAATCATATAATTGTTGTAGTCCAAATGCAGAACCTTTGCATGGCACTGAAACAGTAATAACAAGCTTCCTGATTTGGCATGCAATAGAATCGCAAAAACAAAAATGAAACGTACATGAGCATGCACCTTACTAAAAAAGCTCATAATATGGAAGGCAGAAATATTCAGTTCCCATTAACTGCTAAGAACTTTAAGAGATGGGATGAATAATTGCAAAGGTAACCAACTTTCTACAGGCGAACACCACGGAATGTGATGAGAGTAAACGCTATGTCATCAACCTACCCATAGGCTCCCATTTTTATTTTTTATTTTTTTTATTGGTATTTATAATGTACATTAAACAGTTCGCTGTTCAGTTTTCAATCACTGTTGCATAGGTACTTAAAACAGCTTAACATTAACAAGTAACTTTGTAATAACAACAGTCTTCACTTCCCAGTTTGCTCATGTGAGCCCCCGTCATTGTTCATTAAAATGTTCTAGCGCTTAGGCTGTCACGGGGGACTTGGGGCCTTAGTGCGGCAGTTCAGGCCACCTAATTTTAAAGGCACAACTGATAACAAGTTCTAAGCATCTCAGGAGTAAGCTCCGTTCGTTCACGGGGGTTTATCATCCGATGGGTGAAACATGTCCCAGATGAGAGCTTTGGAGGCCTCATAAGCAGGGCTTGCATCTGCTCCATCTTTAGATACGCCATCGCCTCACACCTTAGTTTCTGCCCCTGTCCAGTGTTTCAGGTCACTGTGCCATCTGGCATATTGTGGGCCCCCAGACGATTTCCCACGCCATTGCAATGGGCCTTTTGGCCAGCACACATACCATATCCATGCATTTAATTACATGTCTGACTTTACTTATTCTTGGGTAGGGCCGCAGGAGACATTCTTTTGGTTTCCTTTCATACCACAGCAACCCCGCCTTTCTGCAAGCTTGTTCTATCCTGGCCCAGAAGTGCTGTATCTTCGGACACCCCCAGAACATGTGCATCATACCGGCTCCCTCCGACCCACACCAGGGACATAATGGATTTGTGTTACTGCTGAATTTGGCTATTCTGCTGGCTGTCATATAGGTCCTATAGAGGACATTCAGTTGGATCAACCGGAATCTGGCATTCCTTGACACTTCCCTGGGATATGCCATTCCTTCTCTGTTATGCTGATTCCCAAGTCTGTCTCCCACCACTGCTTCAGCATGTTGCTTTAGGGTTGGCTCTATCTGCGAGTTGATTATAGAGTCTAGACGTGGGTTTCCATCCGTCTCCCAGGTTGTGAAGTAATGTCAATATTGGTTCCACCTCAGGTTCCTCTGACCACCCCTTCCACTTCCCTTTAGCCACCTTCCTAATCTTCCGGTACCATAAAAATTGGCAATTGGGCAGCCCCTCTTTCTCCACCATGGTTTCAAATTCCCTGAAGACACCTTCCTCATATGCATCCCCGCCCTGTTTCAAAATCTCCTACCCAGCTGTACAATCATTTGGGCCTCCCCCCGGGACCTTAGCGGTGCCCACAGTGCTTCCTTCACGCACACTGGTGCTGTAAGTTTTTTTAACAACCTAGTTTCTGAGGTGGACTCGTCCGCGAGCCACTTGGCCACCAAACTGAATTGTGCTTCTAGGAAGTACTTCTCAAGATCTGGCAATCGAACTCTGCCCACTCTATATGGAAGCACAAGTGTATTGAGAGATAATCTATGTCTTGCCGGGCCCCACAGCAGCTCCTGCAGTAGTTTTTCCAGTAATCGGAAAAAGGAGGCTGGTATATAGTGGTGAACATTGTTGAAAAAGTATAGGAACCTCGGCAGGACTATCATTTTAATGATGGCAACCCTACCCATCATTGATAACGGCAGTTTGGACCAAAACTTCATGGACTTCCTGAGCCCCTGCACCGCTAATAGAATGTTGCCCCCTTGCATCTGTTGGGGTATGTAACAGATATTCATCCCTAGGTATCTGAACGAGTGTATCTTCCCCTGGAGCCCACCCTTCGGGAGATCCTTTTCCCTCTTCCTTGCCAACCCCGCTAGTGGGAATATGCACAGTTTCTCCCTGCTGAAGGAGATCCCTGACACTCAAGCAACATGCTCCAGCACCTCTAGGATTACTGGTACATTGATATGTGGGTCCTGTAAGTACAGCAGAACATTGTCTGCATATAAGGAGACAACATGGTATACTCCCCCCACCCTGATGGGACGAAAAATTGTTTCCTGATGTATATGGCTATCTGCTCCAACCCCAGTACCTAAAGCAGTGGCGACAGCGGGCAACCTTGTCTGGTGCCCCTTTGTATGTCCCACAGTGTTGACACCATTCTACCAGTCTTTACCCTGACAACCGGTGCCTCATAGAGAATTCTAATCCACCTAATGAAGTAATCAAACAGTCCGAATTGTCTCAGAACAGCAACTAGCCATTCCCAATATATAGGGCCTCATTACATGGTAGGCGGTGGACCAAGGTGCTAACAGCACCTTGGCCCATGCTGGTAAAATACCGGCACCGCCTTGGTGGAAAGGGGAATTACCGCCCTATTCCAAGGTGGCGGGGCGGTAATTCCCCCTTCCACCATTGCCCTTCCCCATTCCCATTTTTGCCCCATAGGGCATAATGGGAATGGGGAAGGTGCTAATTACGGTACCGCAAATTTGCGGTGCCGTAAATAGCACCAAGGTCCCTTAGCGGGTTGGTTTTTAACACCTGCTAAAAGCAGATGTTAAAGTACCAACCCGCTAAGGGACCTCGTAGTAAGGCGGTAAGGGTTAACGGTCACCAGTACCATTACCGGTGACCGTTAACCCTTATCGCCTTCCGTGTAATGAGGCCCATAGAATCAAATGCTTTTATGGCGTCCAGGGATATCACCGCGTATGACTCCTGCAAGCCTGTTGTTTGCGCGATAATGTGTTGCAGCCTGCGCAGGTTTGCTGCCGTGTTTCGGCTTGGTATGAACCCATTCTGTTCCCCATGTACTATGGCCCCTATGACCTTTGACAATCGCTTGGCCAATATAGTCATCAAGATCTTGATGTCATAGTTTAACATTGCTGATGGCCTGTATGAACCACACTCGCTTACAGGCTTCCCGGTTTGGTTATCCCGACCACTAGCGTCTCCCTCATGCTCTTCGGCAATACTCCTGTTTCATATGACTTCTTGAATACTTCATGGAGGGTCAGGGCGTATTCCGTATTGTACGCCTTATAGAACTCAGGGGGCAACCCATTGCTCCCAGTGGTCTTGCTTGTAGCTAATGATTTGATCGCGACACTTATGTCCTCAACCGTTAACTCCCCAGCTAATATATCCCGTTGAGTATTGTCTAGTAAAGGGAGTCCTATCTCTTCTAATGTATCCAATATGTCACCCTGGGGGTATCAATGTTTGTTTCGTGGAGGTATAATTGGGAATAAAAGTTTTTAAATGCATCATTGTTCACTGTTTGCGATGTGCGCACCAAACCTGCTTCATCTTTGATTTCTGTGATCAGGTGCTTTGTGTTTTCCCTCTTGCACAGCCACGATAACAGTCTACTTGGTTTATCGCCCTCCGAGTGTGCACTAGTGGACTTTGCGATATAATCAAATTTAGCTAGCCTAGCCCAAGTACTTTAGCAATCATCTCTGACTGCTGATAATTCCATTTCCACCTCCCTGGTTTTCTGGGCGCAGGCCTCCATCTGCCTGATCCTTCCTTCGCCTACCTCTATGTCATTTTTCAGTGACTTTCTGTTGCCCCCAGCGCTGGCAATGACTTCCCCCTAACCACTACTTTCAGTGCCTCCCAGATTGTGTCCCAGCCTTTTACACTCCCCACATTATTATCCATGTACTCCTTTATTCTTCTCGAGAGTCCCTCCCTGAAGTCTCAGTCTGTCAAGGCATCCATTGGCACGCACCACAGTGGTATGGGTGGCCTGGGTACCTTTATCTTCCATTCCATAAGCAATGGTGAGTGGTCTGATATTTTTCTGCCCAGATACAATGCCAATACTCCTTGGGGCAAGTGCATCCTATCTATTAGTAGATAATCTATTCTGGTATAGAGTTAATGGGGGGACGGGAAGTAAGAGAATTCCTTGCTTTCTGGATGTAACTCCCTCCACGCCTCCTCCGGGCCCAGGTTCCCTATCACTTAGTTCAGTGATGAGTAAATTGGCTTCGCCCTTTGCATCGGCGGGTTAGACCGATTGAGGTCTTGGTCGCAAACACAATTAAACCCCCCCCCCATATAAAAAAGCAGTCTCTACAGGGAGTTAATTTAGTGCCCAACTTGGTCAGGCACGCTGATGTCCCTCAGTTAGGGAGGTAGGAGTTGACAATGCAGATTTCTAGTTGCTCAATGCTTCCCCTACGTATCAGGTATCTCCCCTCTGCATCCACTGCTTTTGTTAGTCTGAAAGTCACAGTATTGTCTATTCACGTGTATACCCCACGTGCATACTTAAAGTATGTTGCTCCAAAGCCTTGCCCTCCCCAGTGTTCCTCCACTTTGCTATTGCCTTCAGCAGTGAGGTGGGTTTCTTGTAGCAATGCGATGGACACTTTCTCCTCAGAAAGAATTTAATCCTGTTCCTATGCATATAGGTGCCCATCTCTCTGACATTCCATGTCAGCACCTTTATATCAGCCGCCATCGCTAACCAGTGGAACCCAGCTCTCCCTGTCAAGCGCCCATTGTCTCATTACCTCTATTGCTGTGAAGACTTTAAAACAATTTCAACAACAACAAATTACACTTAACCAACTGCACACAGCAGTTACGCTGATCAGGTAACACTCAGGTGCCCCCGCTCTGTCTTGGCCTTTCCGGGACATCTTGCGCGCGTAGCAGTGTGTCGGCAACAGGCCGGCACCAGTCTTTTCACAGGGAGAGTACCTTTGTCTCAGGTCGGACGGCTCAGCAGTTCCCCCGTCCTTCGTGTGAACTTTGGCTTGGTTGTCATGAGTGTGCATATCCTTCCATACTCATCAGAGTGCCACCCTCTTTGTCTCAGTGGTTTGGGAAATGTTGCGGCAACCTCACCCTCCGCCATGTTGTTATGTTTCAGCCACATGTTGGCCGCCGCTGGTGTCTCTAGGAAAACTGCTCTCCCCTTGTATAACACTTTTAGCCTAGATGGGTACATCAGCATGTACTTGAGATTTAGCTGCCGCAGTCTGGCTTTGATCGGGACAAAGCAGTTTCTTGCTCTCTGTACTACTGGGGTGTAATCTGGATATATTGCAATTTTGGCATTGTCCCTTCTTATTTCGCCCCCGTCTCGTGAATAGCGCAATATGATTTCCCTGTCTTGGAAGTTTAGGATCCTTGCTATTATCGGGCGTGGATGTGATCCTGTTGGCGGTTTCTTTTGTTAGGTCCTGTGGGCCCTTTCCACCGCGAAGCCTGTGAGAGGCAGCCAGCGCCTATTTGCTGTTGTAGCAGGGTTTCCACAAAATTCGTGGGGTTGGGACCCTCCATCCGTTCAGGAATTCCCAGTAGGCGCACATTATTGCATCTGGACCGTCCTTCAGCGTTTTTCGCTCTTTCCTCCAGGACTTTGTTTCTTCTCTCCAGTTCCTGCACTCTGTTCTGTATGTCTTTCAATGTTTCTGTTGTTTCTCTTTGCCCAGACTCCGTAAGGGTTATGCGCTCCGTGATATTGTGCATGTCTTGGCTCATCAATTGCATGTCTGTTTTTACCTCCTCTATTTTGGTGTCAATGAAAGAGCGCAGCCCAGCAATGGCATCTAGCACCTGCCTGTCTTTGTCATTTATATCTGGTGTCCATTAGTCTGAGCAGGCCTCAGTGGCGTCTTGCCTTTGTTCCCATGGTTTAGCTGCAGCAAAAGACTCCATGATGGTGGTCTTGTTCTTCCCTTTGGGCGGGGACATAGCCACCAATAAAGGTCCGGGGCAATATTGGACTGCAAGCAGTTGCTGCGTCCTGTGTGGCTTGGAACTTTGTTTCGTCTCTTTGCATGCACCAACCCTTCTTCTCTAGCTCCCAGCTACCAGGTTTGCGTTATTTACCGCATTCAAACGTATATTGGGTGCTATCCACAGAGGTTCTTCACTGCAAATGTGGCATATCTGTGACGGTCGTGCCACCTATGCGCTCTGCACGCTTGGTTCTTTTGGTTTGTGTGGGCGGTAGAGACACGCCACTGTCCCGAAGCGATTTCGGTGTGCAAACTGGTACAGTTAGTGGCTTTTTCTTGCACTTGAGGCGTTTGCTGCCACTGATTTGTCGAACTCCTTCTCCCCGTCCAGATCGGAGGTTCCGTCCAGTTAAGGTGGGTGTGCCGCACTGGCTCGTGTGTTTGTTCCCTTACTGCATATCTGTTATTACTGGCTAGCACCCAGCTTCCCACTTGGTTAGGGGGCTTAGTGTTGTAGTCAGACTCAGCCTTCCCAAGCAGCCCGACCACTTGCCACAACTGGCTCTCCCTCCCTTCATTTATGTGTTCACAGCACACTGCCCCTGGTGACTGGAGTTGTTGCGTATGTCTTCCCAAGATTAGTTCCCTTATTCCTGGGCCAGCATTTTTTGTTAGGTTCGTTTGTGTGCAATGGTATTGTAGGGAGTGGCATGGGTGTCGCTACGCAGTCAGCCGACTATGTTATCTAAAGTTTATTATCGGCTTCCTTTATTCACCCAGACTTTGTTTAGCTTCCCTCTCAGAGTGCCAATGTCATTTGTAGTGTTTGGTGTGTCCCCCAACAGTGAGTTCTCTGGGTGTCCTTTGCGCTGTGCCAGGGACTGCAGTGTTTATACCCTAGTGCTGCTGCTTACCTTGTATGCAACAGTGTTTTAGTGGGTGGTGTATGTGTCGCTCCGCCGGTCAGGCGGCCTTACTAGTAAGTACTTAGTGTCTGCTCCTATTGATCCCCCCAGCCTTTGTTTAGTTCGCCCCTGAGGGTCTTATTGTTATTCATAGTACTTGATAGGTCCCCAAACAATGCATGCTCGGAGCGCCCTTTGCTCTGTGCTAGGGGCTGCTGTGTATGTCCCTTAGTGCAGCTGCAGTGTAGGTATCCGCTTCGCTGGGTCCCACTGCTCGTTGCTTCGTCCGGCCCCTTGTGTGCTTTGCTGTCGAATCTCTCTCCATGGACCTGCGTTCTGTTTCTTCCGGGAGCCCCTCAGTACTGCAAGTTCTTCGGTGTCTCTCGCGCAGTAGCCCGCAGGGCCATCCACTCGGCCCTCAGAGCTCTACTAAGTGTTTCTGTGAGAGCTTCTCGAGTGTCTGCGCTTGCCTTGCGGTCTCGCGCACCTCCTCAGCAGCGCTGGCGGTCCTTTCCCACAGGTCTGCTGCTTACTGCTGCTGTCCGAGCATGCCGGCTTTGCTGTCCTCCATCCCCAATGAACCTTCAAGTTTGCCGGGATCTTGTGCCCTCTGCCAGCCTGGGCATGGTGGCAAGCTCCGGGTTGTGACCCGCTGGGCTCGCCTGGCCGACCCGCTTTCCTCCCGTTTCCAGCAGCTTCTCCTCTCGCAGTGCGGCCTGAGCTGGAGACAGCACCTGCCTTCTCGTCCACGCTCAGTGCAGGATGTGGTGTTGCAGAGCCTGGCCCCTCCTTTCTCACGTACTAAGGCTGCAGTGCCGCCTACCACCTTCCCTGCCCTGGGCCGCAAGTTTAGGAGCTTCGTTCGTTGGGTTTCAATCTCCGATTTTTGTCTGTACTTCTTCGGTTAGGTGCAGGAGTGGGTGCCGACACTCTCTTTCATGCACTTTATGTAACCGTTGCCATTTGTTCAGAGGATCTATTACAGGATCTGGACGGGAGCTCTGTCCCAGGACGTCCTTACTCCATAAGCTCAGGCCACGCCCCACTTACACATAGGCTCCCATACATAGGAAAAGAAAATCCAAAACCAAATGTTGCCTCCTGACCTGACATAGCATCCAAGCAATAGAATTTGCTGAAAGTGTGCAAAGAGGACCAACTTGCCACACTACAAATGTCTTGTACGGGCACCCCTCTCTCAATAGCCAATGAAATAGCCACTACCTTGGTGCAATGTGCTGTTAGACCATCGGGAGGATCTTTGCCAGTCATAATATAGCATTCAAAATATGCACACAATTATCCAGTGAGAGATGTATTTTTTGGTGATGGCTTGTCCCAATTTGTGACCAGACTAGCCGACGAAGAGCTGGTCGTCTTGCCTGATTCAGGTATCATAATCGTTTGAGCCAAATGGAACACTGACACTATCTTTGGCAAGAAAGAAGGACGCACCCTCAGAACCACTTTATCCCTAAAAAATATAGGCACGGGTGGTTTACAAGAAAGAGCCCGAAGCTCACTGATTCTATGGGCTGATGTAATCGCCATTAGAAAAACATACTTATGGGTTAACATACTGAGTGGTCAAGAATATAAGGGTTCAAAAGATGCTCCCATTAAAAATCTTTACGCCAAATTCAAATCTCACACCGGTACAATAAATGGGACCGTGGGAAAGATGTTTGTCAGTCCTTTCAATAACTGAATCACTATAGGGATTTTTAAATAGGACCCTGATCCGGCAAATACTTAAAAATAGAAAGTGCCGCCAAATAACCCTTTACTGTGGAATTCTGAAGCCTCTGATGGGCCAGATGAAAAAGAATGACAATACAGAAGAGGTTTTGCATGTAAAAGGGTCAATACTCTTATCCCTGCACCAGCTGCAAAATGTGTTCCAGCGGCTGCGGTACAGAGATTTTGTTGCTAGTCTTCTGGCTGACAGCCACATCATCATTACATCTTCTGGAAGGTTCCAATCTTTGTATCTAACTCTTTCAGAAACCAGGCATGAATGTTCAGAGTCCTGATATCTGGGTGAAGAATTCAACCTCCCTCATGCAAAAGCAGATCCTCTCTTAGGGGAATACGAATTGGAGAGCAGATGGCCATCTCTAGAAGGTCTGGGTACCATGTTCTCCTGGCCCAATCTGGAGCAATTAGGATCATGGATTTCTTTAATGTCCTCAACCTCCTGTTGTGTCACGACCCACATCCAGAAACCCCCCTGGCAAGCCCATGGTCCAGGAGGGGTCTAGGCTCGGGTCTCCAACAAACTTAGGCATCCTTTGCCTAGGCCCTCTTGGGGCCAGTCCTGGCGCCTTTGTCGCCAGACTAATACTTAATAAAGACTTGTGTTTAGGGAACTACTTTATTTCAAGTGCCAGCCAACATGGAGGCATCCACATAGCTTGGCTCCTTGGAACCAAGCTATGCGGTATGGTGTTTATGGTGTGGTAGCCTAGGAACTACTTTACCTGGACTACTTTCTTGAAGCTATTTAAACCACACCCGACTTGGATAACACGCTTTGCGTTACTTTGCAATCCTGCAATGTGACGCTCATCGTGTTCAGCTGTACCCGCGAACCTCGGAAGAACAGCATCTGTAAAGAGACAAAAGGACATTGTTAACAGCAGCAGCTTACCTGTAATTTCATTGTTAGCTGCCCACAGCTCCTGCAAACAGCATCCTCCTGGACCGGCGGATCTGCAAAAAAGGAAAAAGCAAGACATTAGACACTTTTACAACATAACGAATTGTGCCGAAAAGCTTACCTCGTAAGTCGCCCCTCGAGCAGCCTCGACTCGGGATTTCATACACCGGGTGAGCACCGCGATCTATGGGAAAGAAAAGACAACAGTTTAGCAAGGCATCATAGCGCTGCGCATAGCGCCTACTTACCGCATCAAGGCGCTCTTAATACGCCATCATTTACCGGCAAGACCCAATTCAGCCAATGCATCACATTGGACTTCCACGCAAAAATACATTATTTAAACCAAGAAAGGCATGCAAGAATAACAACAATATACAACAGCAATAAGACCTACCTAAAAGACTCAAAACGGGCCGGCATCAGTGAAGTAACTAGATCGCATTTGCCCACAAAGGACAATGCGCCCCTGCCAAGAAGGCAGAATGGAGAGCACACCTGAATTATCAACAAGGTGAGGAGAGGTCCAGAGGGGCTGAGGGCATACAGGGTGGTGGGGGGTTGCTTACCCCAGTTGCCCAGTCTCGAACATTGCCCTCCTGTATTCCAGGTAGAACTTCCCCGCTGGTCACACCTGGAAACTACAGAGAAGGATACCAGAGTCCCTACGGCTGGGTGACGTCCCCCTGGATACCAGGTGGATACCAGGTGAGCGTAACATGTTGACATGAGGAATGGCGAGAATGCGTGCAGTAGTGAAAATTCCAAGTCCACTATGAACATGTCCCCTAGAGCTCCTCCCTGAGGAAACTCCCTGGAACAGAATAGGTTGTTCTTCCTGTTGCCAACGAAAATAAAATCCACTTGAGGAGTTCTCCAAAGGGCAAAGATCTCTAGAAGGAGTTTCTGAGCCAACTCCCACTTGTGGGAGACAGTGCTCTGCCTGCTCACAGTGTCCGCCGCTATGTTTTCTTCTACGGCTTGCTTGGTGAACTGCCAGCATAGAGGTTTGTGTGCCCAGAACCAGAGCTGCATTGCCTTTCTGTAAAGTGGTAGTGACCCTACACCTCCTCTCTGGTTGAGGTAATAGATGGCCAGTGTGTTGGCCGTCATTATCAGGACAGTCTTCCCCCATACAGAAGTCAGAAAAGTCACCACTGCTAGTATGATTGCTCTCAGCTCTAAAAGGTTTATGTGAAGTTTGGACTTTGACTGAGACCAACGACCGCTGACTGAAAGGTCGTTCATGTGGGCTCTCCATCCTGTGAGGGAGGCATCTGTCACTATTGTCATCTCAGGTCATGGTTGCCAAACAGGTTCTCCTTTCATCACGCTCTCCCCGGAAGGCCCACCACCGGAGATCCTATGCAACCTTGTTTGAGACCTGAAGAAGGTCTGTCATTCTGCCGGAGAACTGTGACCACTTGGATCCGAGGTCCCATTGAAGGGACCTCATTCTCAAACAGGCTTCTGGCACCAGGAAAATGCAGGATGCCATGAGGCTGAGCAATCTCAGTAAATCGAAGGCCCGAAGATATTGGGCACTTTGAAACATTTGGGCCATCTGTATAAGATGGTGAGCCCTTAACTCGGGCGGTGAGGCTTTCCCCGAGGACGAATCCCGGACTGCTCCAATAAACTGAAGCTTCTGAGAAGGTGTCAAGTGGGACTTCTTGAAATTCAGGGAGAAGCCCGGCCTGTGGAGGAAGTGGCAAGTCTGACTGAGATGTTCCTGAGCCTGTTCAGGAGAACAAGCTCTGATCAGCCAATCGTCCTGGTAGGGGTATATGTGAATCCCCTGACTCCTTAGATTTTCTCCCACCACCACCATGAGCTTGGTGAAAACCCTTGGGCCGCGGTGAGCCTGAATGGCAGAACCCAAAAACTGATAGTGACCCCTGCCAATGGTGAACCCCAGGTACTTTCTGTGCTTTGGATGAATTGGCACATGAAAGTGAGCATCCTGAAGGTCCAACGGCACCAACTAATCCTGGAGTCCAAGGGCCTGAAGAATCTGTGAAAGAGTGGCCATCTTGAATTTACCCTTTCTCAGGAACTTGTTCACGTATCGTAATTCCAAGATCGGTTGCAGTCCTCCGTCCTTCTTGGGGATTAGAAAATAAGGAGAGTACCAACCTTGATTCCTCTCTGCTACATTTGCTGACTCTATTGCACCTTCCTCCAACAGGGTGAAGATCTCCTGTAGGAGGAGCGGATCCGGATCTTTCAAGGTTTGGCCTCTTGGAAGACAATCTGGGAGTCTTCTTAATAAAGGGAGGCAGTAGCCATGAGCCACTGTTTGCAGTACCCAAGCATCAGAGATTTTGCCCCGCCAACTCTCCAAATGCTTAGTCAGCCTGCCCCACCACATTCCTGTGAACTAAGGTCTCAAAGGGGTTTTGAGGTTGTTGTTGCAGAGGGCAAAGAAGCAACGGCTGAGGGAGGAGCTTTTCCTTGTTGCCCTTGTGAAGATTAGAAACAACAAAGCGAACCTCTCCAACTGTGGGAAGAAATTTCTGTCTGTTGAGGCTGAGGTATCGCTGCCACCAGCGATTTAGCAGCCACTTTGGATGCATGTACTTTCTCTAGTCTCTCATCGGCCTTCAAGCCAAAAAGTTGGGTGCTGTCAAAAGGCATGTCCAAGAGCCTTGCTTGAAAAGCAGGTGCAAACCCCGACTTTCTCAGCCAAGCAAATCTCCTGGCAACAGTACTTGCCACCATCACACTGCTTACAGAGTCTGCAGAGTCCAGACCAGACGGCAGAGGCTAGCACATGGCATCTTTGCCATCCTGTTTTGGGTTTAGAAACCCATCTCTCTCCTCCCCCTCAGGGATGTATTCCACAACCAATGCTATTACGTCCCACAAGGTGTGTGTATATTTGGGTAGGGAACAAGTCGCATGTCTTTTAGAGCCATGCTGCCTGCGGAAAACGCCCTCTTTCCTAATGCATCAAACCTTTTATCGTCCCTATATGGGGGCATAGTCGGGTAGGCTACAGCCTTAGAAGTGGAAGTTGCTGCCTGAACCACTAAGCTTTCAGGAGTAGGGTGTTTTGATAGAAAGCTTGGCTCTGTTGAGAAAGGCCTGTATTTTTTGTAAGATCCCTTTTGACTGCTTGAGTTGTATCTGGTTTTAACCAGTTCTCCGGTGTCCGGTTAAAGGTTCGAATCCAAACGGATCGAATGCCATAGGGTCGAGTCAATTTGGCCTAAAACAAAAGGGTCGAATTTTTTTTTTTTTTATATATTTTTTTTTTGGGGTTTCCGTTTTGAAAAAAAAGTGTTTTTTTACCACAAAAAAATGAGGTTTGGGGGGAACCCGCCCCCCCCAAAAAAATTCGACCCTTTGGTTTTCAGTCCTTTTGATTCGACCCTTTGGTAATTCGATCCTTTGCATTCAAAACTTTGACCTAGAACCCAGTTCTCCAATACCCTGCTTGACAGAGCTGTATGACAGGGCAACACAGGATCTCCTGCGGGTCCTCGGTCCAAAATGTCAGTAAGATCATCTTTCTCTAGAATAGCCATATGTTTCCTCCAACATATGTACTCTGTGACCTTGCCCATCACAAACCTATATGAAGCATCTGCATGACAGGCAGAGCCTGGAGTGGCTAAATCAGTCTCTGGGGAGGTGTCCAGGCCACTAGCATCCCTCAGAGTGTCCCCAAGATTCTGCATCCTAGACTCCTCTGAGATAAGCTCATCAGGCACATTAGGAGTACCAAACTCCAAACCAAAAGGCACATCTCTGTCCTCCTCCCCCTCCTCGAAAATCTACCCCGTGGCTCTAAAAAAGTTCCCTTAGATAAGGGCTTAAAAGTCTTCTAAGAATCAACCGAAGGGTTCAAGAGCTTCAGGGGTGTCAAGGGCATTGATGGCTTTGATGGCACAGAGGGTGTCAAGGGTGATGAAAGCTTCAATGGCTTTGATGACAACACTGGCTTCAATGGTCCAGGTGTCTGTTCCTTAACATGAGTTGAGGAGGAAGATTTTGGCTTCAACTTGTGCAGAGACAAAGAAGGCTTTGACGAACATCGGGGAGACTTACAAACCGGGCTCTCACGGCACGCGAAAAGTGGTCTCAGAAGACACCCTGCCAGTCTTAGCAGACAAAGTGGGGTCTAAACCCTTCCTGGGCTCTTTGGATGGGGTGACTGTAGCCACCTTCTGAAATACATCCAGCATTTGGAGACAACATTTCTCCCAGACAGCTGCAGACTCCGACTTGCTGGGAAAGTTAACTCGCTTGTCCATTGAGGATCCTGATGAAGACGACCGCAACCAATGGTGCCACTCCTTTGACTTTTTGTGTGACGAGGATGAGGACGAATGGCAAGACCTGGCTCTCGAGCGCTTCAAGTGCTTCGAGCGCTTTGAGTGCTTTGAGCGCTTCTTAACAGGGGAAACTGCCCTTGATTCATCCAACAACCTCCTCCTGGAAGGGGTTGTTGAAGAGAATTTAGAAAGGGGCCTACGTGCAACAGGCTTTCCCTCAAGGCCTTCACCGATAACATCATCGACTGACAGGAACCACAGTCGTCGACTTCATGGCCCACACCCGAGCACTAAGCACAGATCCGATGTGGGGCCGTAATGGACATTTCAGCACTGCAATCGGAGCAGTGTTTGAAACCGATCGTCGGTGTAGACATGATTAAAAAAGCTTTGAAGCACAATCCTTAATTAGAAAATCACTGAGGCAATGAACCGTCTAAAGCGTGCTGAGCATGGGGAAAAACATACTGATGCAACGGTCGCCGTGCGAGCTACTTATCCAGTGCCGGCATCACGTGCGAGGACAGGACGGATGCACGGCGCCCGGTACTATGAACAATTTTTCCAAAGCTGGAAGCAGACTTATGAATATATATCAAATATGAGGAATATGTGGGAGAACACAATCCATTTGAAAAGTACGAGATAGCAAACCCACCAGATCATCCTTCGCTCTCATCTCGCCAACTGACACTGTCACGCACTCAGGCAGCATCACACTCACACCAACATACCATATTCACTCTGCAGACAGAAAACAACTAGAATACTACATTTGGAATCGGGCAGCGAAGTACTTTAGTGTCTTGTGAAAATAGCACAGTTAATTGAAGATACTTCTTTTTTCAAATAGAAGCCAATGCAAGGACTCCAGGGATTGTTTGATGTGATTGTGTGCTTTAAGTTTAAGACTGAGCCTAGCCAGTTTGTTCTGAATGACCAGGGGATGTGGATAAGCTGTTTTGGGAGGATGTTGAAGTAATCAAGTCTGCCTATGACCATCCTCCTGGTGACAGGGCAGGATCTGTTTGAGGATGTGTAGGTGGAAATGGAACGATTTAGAGTATTGTAGGATTTGCCTGATGAAGGCGAGTTTGCAATCAAAGAAGATGTCAAGTTGTATATCTTCAGCTACATCAGAGAGAAAAGAGCCCACGGGGAGTGGCCGAGAATGAGGGGAGAGGGCTGAGAATGCTCATGCCAGAGAAGTTAATCTCTGCTTTTGCAGCATGTAAGCAGAAGTGGATATCAATTATCCAGCCGTCGAAGGCGATCTGGCACTTTGTGATGCCCCCTATAGACTTGGTTAGGTTTTGCAGCTGGAAGGCAATCAGAGTGTTATCAGCTTACAACTGGAACTGACAATGGAAGGTGTCAAGGAAGTCAGCAAGATAATTCATGTAGCAGTTGGAAAGGAGTGAGGTTGTGCTGAGCCTTGTGGAACACCAAGGTATGACATGAAGATTTTTAGTAGGTGTCAATCTTATCTTGTGAGGCCCTGTCTTGCAGGTAGGAGGACATCTGTTGTAATCCCAACCAGTGGATGCCCAGTAAGTACAGTAGTCTATGCAATGATTCTAAGTGAACCGACCGCGGCTGATTTTTCCGCGGCTGGAATGTTTGCATGAGAAAGGTACGAACTACCAAAAGTCTGCACCTTTCTCATGCAAACACACATACTACGGGGGCTGTGGGGGTGTCCCCCGCAACCCCCGAGCGAGGTGTTGCGGGGGACACCTCTGCAGCCCCCATAGTATGTAAGTAATACTTTTACGCCTTCATTTTATGCTGCACACATTTTCCTGCTGTCAACAAGGCGAAGGAGGGGCACGGGGCGTTGATAACATTTCCACTGTGTTTTTCTCCCCCGTCTTGTGTGGGCACTTTGTTTTACAATTGCATGTTATTTTCATGCCGGCGTAAAAGGAATATATTCCTATTAAATCCACCTCACATTAGCACCTGTTAATGACCAGGTAAATTCCATCTGAATCCATTAGTAAACGCTGCATGCAAAGAGTAATTTGCATGTGGCGTTTACCACTCTGAAAAGTGAAGTGAAAAAGTAAAGCGTAAAGGCAATTTTGCCTTGTTTTAATGTTTTCTTGTGCACTCCCTCTTGCAAATGTTTAAAATGTCATGCAGGTGACCCCACAGCATGTAAATGCAAACGTTGGTTGTCCCCTACAGGCAATTTGCCTTTTTTCAAAATGGCCAACAAAGAGATGTTCTTTTTGCCAAAGTCTATCAGCTGTTTAGTGGTCATTAGGAAGGGGCACTTCTCCGAGAATGAAGGAGCTAATGTGGAGTGTGGTTTTGGCAGGAGCCAAGGTATTTATTTTCTTTTTGATTGAGATACCTGCAAGGATTTAGCTCTGCAGGGAGGAGGCCTTCGGTTTGGACACAGCTTTGATCAATTTTTCAAGAGTGATTGGT
The DNA here is from genome assembly GCF_040938575.1 of Ambystoma mexicanum. Taxonomy (NCBI): domain Eukaryota; kingdom Metazoa; phylum Chordata; class Amphibia; order Caudata; family Ambystomatidae; genus Ambystoma; species Ambystoma mexicanum. The sequence continues at coordinate 312,523,972 of NC_090928.1, forward strand.
TGGAGTGAAGAGAAGGAGATAATAAAAGAGTCTGGTAGTGGAGGCAGTAATTTAGATATATTTAGTGGGTACTGCGGTTAGGGGAGATTTAATAAACGCAGTACTGAAAGAATGTAGGTAGCTTGCTGGCTTTTTTTTGCGCGGGGACAGCAGTTCTACTACATTCATAGGGGTTGCACATTTAAAAGGCCTCTTCTAATTTTAATATAATATAATTTAAGCGTTTGTGGAGAAACCCCGTTTTTCCCTAATTAATGTACAATGATAGCTTCTTTAGTGTCTAATACAGATGTTGTGGACAACGCTATCTGTGGATTTCTGCCATTTGGGTCTTTCAGTAGTGCCACTTTTCCATCTGACCACCTGTTTTTAACTTGTGATTGAAATTATTTGTGCCAAGAAGGGTCTAGTAAGTCTAAGGTTCTGGTGATGTCTTCCACAATAAACTTGAGCTCAAGGTAAGAGATGTTGGAGGTGTGTAGGTAGGAGGCAGTGAAAGCTTGAGAGACCTTTTCAATGGTGATCCTCTTCATTTGGCAGATAGAGTTGAAATTGACAGGAAAAGATGAAGGTAGTAGAGGTTTGTATGCATTCCAATGGAGGCTCGTCAGTAGAAGGTAATGGTCTACCCATTACCACCTAATATGGGGAGAGCCCAGTCCTAGTCTGTGGGGTGGTGCGCATCGAGAGTAACACTATCGGTAAGGCGTCCAGCCATTTCAATTTGGTGCCGGCACACGTTTTAGCGAGCTTGTTCTTCAAGATTCCATTGTGTCTCTCTACCAATCCAGCACTCTGAGCATGTCTGGCCGAATGGAACCGTTTATCAATCTGTAATCCCGCGCATATTTGTAGAATTACAGCAGCGATAAAATGTGGACCATTGTCGGACCAGATGACCCTTGGCAAACCAAACCTAGGAAAATATTCCTTAAGCATGGTTTTCGCCGTTGTCATTGCTGTGGCATCTTTTACAGGAAATGCTTCAACCCATTTACTAAAAGCACAAATAACAACCAAAACGTATTTCAGATTATTACAACGCTCCATTTCAACAAAGTCAAAATTAATCACTTCAAAAGGGACAGAAGGTGGACCAAAACTACCCCTTGGTGTTGATGTACCCTTCCCTATATTGTGCTGTAGACAGACCATGCAACTCTGGACAAAATGCTCAGCAGTTTTCGGGATGTTAACATTTACCCAGACAGTTTCTAACATTTTGCAAATTTTCCTAGCGCAGATGTGAGTGGGACCATGAGCCATTGAAACCATCATAGTAATGTACGCATCTGGCAGTATCCATTTTCCCTCTAGGTTATCCACCCAACACCCATCATCATCCAACCTCGCCAAGCCCTCAGCCCATTGCTTAGTTTCTTCTAGAGTGGCATAGGCTTGGATATTCTTTATAGACTCAATTCCTTCATTAATGGTACAGACATTTGTGGCTTCCCTTGTAGTGTACATATCTGAATAAAGATCAGTAGCAGTCTGTTTGGCTATCTGGTCAGCAAAAGTGTTCTCTTTTCCTATATCATTTGTGATTTTCTGATGTGCCGCGCACTTCATAATTGCTAACTGAGTGGGAAGTGCAAGTGCTGAGAGTAGCTGAACTATCAAGGTGCCATATTGGATCTTTGTTCCATGTGAGGTCAAGAAACCTTGTTCTGCCCAAAGTCTGTGAACTACCCCAAAAGCATACTGACTATCAGTATACATGTTTACTCTAAGCCCTTCGGAAAGTTCACAAACTCGAGTCAATGCAATAATCTCTGCGGCCTGCGCAGAGTTATGCGAAATTCTTTTGGTCTCCACAATCGTTCTTAGTGTAGTGATGACATAAGCAGCAGTGGATGTACCATCCGGAAGTTTGAAGCAGCAGCCATTGCAAAATAGCTCCCCTTGTGGATCGTTCAAAGGTGTATCTTTCAGATCAATCCTGCCTTTAGTTTCTTGTTCTGTGGTACAAAGGCAGTCATGTGACATTTCGTCACTGCAAGCAATATCCTGCGGAAGGGGTAATAATTCAGCCACATTCAATACACAACACCTCTAAATTTTAATATGCGGTGCAAACAAGATCAATTCATATCTCGTTAATCGTGCGGAGGTGAGATGTGTTTGCGTTCTATTAAATAGAACATCTACAGAGTGAGGTACCAACAAGGTAAAAGCATGGCCTAGGACCATACACTCGCTCTGTTTTACAGACGCAGCAGCAGCAGCAACAGCTCTCAGACATCTCGGCAAAGCGCATGCTACAGGATCAAGGGTGGAGGAAAAGTAACTGCATGGCCTATTTCTCCCCCCATGTTCCTGCGTTAACACAGCCAAAGCACACCCATCACGTTCATGCACATACAACTCGAAGGCCTTTTCATAATTTGGTGTGCCCAAAACTGGTGCTGAACACAGTACAGTCTTGAGCAAATCAAAAGCTTTCTGGTGTTCCAAGTTCCATGGCAATGGCAAAGAAATGCCCTTCTTTGTCAAAGCCAACATTGGTTTGATCACTAGTGAGAAGTTCGGGATCCACTGTCTACAGTAAGAAGCCATTCCTATCAAGGCTCTGTCTTCCTTCTGTGTATTTGGGACAGACATGCTAGAAATGATTTTAATCCGTTCAGGCATCAATCTTCTTCCCTCCTTTGACAGGAGCTAGCCTAAATAGGTGACCTCCTGTTGACAATTTTGAAACTTTTTCAGTGAAGCTTTAGGTCCATGCTTTGCTAGGTGAATAAGCAACAACACAGTGCCCTCCTTACAGGCACTTTCTGAATCTGCCGCTAAAAGAAGGTCGTCGACATACTGAAGCAATGTACAGGTAGCAGGCAACTCAAGTGTATCAAGCTGCTCTTTCAAAGCCCTACTGTAAATGCTCAGACTTTCCGTGTACCCTTGTGGCGCACGAGTGAATGTAAACGAGCGTCGCCCTAGGGTGAACGCGAACAGGTATCTGCTATCCTTGTTTATAGGAATGCTAAAAAAGGCATTCTTAAGATCTACAACACTAAATGAGTAGCAGAAGCTGGAATCATTGTTAAAATCGTTGTCACATCAGGCACAATAGGAAATTGTGGAGCAACAATCTTGTTAATAGTGCGTAAATCAATAATAAAACGAAAAGGAATTGCATTATCACCTTTCCTATACACCGGTAAAATCAGACTATTGCACAAACTACCTGCAATTTCTTCATTTACCCCACGGTGCACAAAATCAGAAACTATACACTTCAAAGCTTGCTCACCATCAGCCAAAATCTTAAACTGTGGAATACGTGGCAACTTTACTCTTGGTTTCAAAATGATTTTAACAGGTTCAATCTGTAAAACACCGACATCATTATCATCAATCGTCCATAAACATTCCGGAACGTCACTAAATTCCGGTGGCAAGGGTCTAGTCAGAAACTTTGAGTCAGAAAATTGCTGTGGTGAAATCGTCAAATGCACTCCATCCGAAGAACAATGAATTACCGCATTTAATTCCTTCAACAGATTCAACCCCAGCAAATTCTCACCACAGTTTGATGTCAAAAGAAATGGACAGTGATCTGTGAATGGACCCAGTGAAATCGGTACCGGCAGAGAAACCGGACTAACCACTGGCGTACCAGAAAAACCTACAGAAACATTAGTTTGCCCTGACAGTGGAATGTTTGGAACCCGTGAATGGTCAATGGAACACTTCTGTGCTCCTGTATCCATCAAAAATAGATGTTTCCTATTTCCCACTATCATTTCAACGTAGGGACCTTTCTGATTAACGGGAATAGGCATCGGTTCCACACCCTGCTTCGGGCAATCCTAGCGAAACAATATATCGTCAAAGGGAAGGTCTTCAGAGAGATAAGCAGTGGAAGGATGATCAAAAATATTTCTATTATCCATACTCGGTGGCTGATTGTCTTGCGAAAAAGACTGAGGATTCTGAGAAAACTGGCTTCTACCAAGACCCCCTGCCCCAGGGCGGCCTCTGGATCGTCTACCCATGATACCATATGTGTTATTCGACCTCTGCTGGAGGATCAGGCATTGTGCTCGCCAATGACCCTCTTGTCTGCAATAAGCACATTGGTTCGCGTGTACAGGACCCAACGGAATATTACCTTGTGGAACATTCTGACCCCTAAACTGTGTACTACCCCATCTAGGACCTTTAACAATCTGTTGCAACAGCACCTTAGTTTTCAAGTCTCCCTTTTGCTTTTCAATCCTTTCCTTCTCATTATTGACTCGGTTTTCATAATACTGAGCCATATGCAATATTTCAGACTGAGACTTAGCTTGCCAAGCGCTCTCAGAAGTCATAATTTGTGACTGGATGTCAGGTAACAATCCATGCACAAATTTGTCCACAAATAATCGTTTTCCAGACTCTGTGCTTAAATCTTGTCCACTAAAATCTGAAAATACTTGTTCAAACTGATTAAAGAATTCGGTAGCACCCTCAAATTTTCCTTGGACACAAGCAGTAAGTTTGTCCCAAACAATCCTTCTCTCAGGAATTAAGGCTTTCAGTTTTGTCACTATTATATCGGGCAAAGTCAGTATTACCTGCGGTGGTCCCTCACCAGCTGGTCTATCTCTATCTTGGCTAGCCAAATTATCCCATGTGTCCCCTAACCCTGGTACATTGTCTACTGTTCTAATCTGTTTCCACAAATCGGTAAGTAGGAGCACAGGAAATAACAAATCTATATCACCCAGAGTAAATACTGACGACTGCAAGACAGATTCTATCTCTTTATAAAACCCTGTTGGATTCTTCCTAATATCTGGGATAGATTGTCTAATAGTATTCACCTCCTGTCTTGGGAACGGGACGTGAACAAACTGTGATACATAATGTGCATCAATGTCACAGGCGGCTACACCCGTTGCGGCGTTAGCCGGGACCTCAACTTTAGGGACAAATGTCTGAGGAACCTCTATCATAGGCAACTAAGAAGTAGGCAACTCCGAATGCTTACTGAGCAACAGAGTTAAATCGAGCGCTAAAGCAGCTGAAGGAGTGTCAGACGAAAAAGCTCTATTATAGATATTCAATAATGCTGCGGGACAACAAATCTTTCTTTTTATACATTCATCCTGTAGGTATTCTACCATTACCTGTATCACTTTCCTCTGCATTTCTGACGTATACTGACTATACGTGTCATGTACTTCTACGGGAGATATCGACATGTCTGAAATCCATCTAAGGGCATCTCTTGTGCAAATTCAGGTTTCTTCACTCATCGATTTACAAAGAGGAAGGAACCGTTTCTGTACAAACATAGCGCCCAAACTATCACCATCTATTTCATCATTCCATAACCTTTCTAACTCCCTTCTATACTCAAAAACCCTCTCGACGTGCTCATATACTTTCTCTGCAGTATCTCTTGAATATGCTAAAGCATTCAGATCCCTCAACCCTTGGAGGAGATCTACATCATTCAGTCTGTTCCACATTACGATAAATGAATTCCCAACCCTTCAATAAAGACATTTTTCTCAGGAAAACCTTCTAGATTAGAGAGTGTAGCAAAAACATCAGATTGTTCACCCTTCTCCATGCACTGTCTATCCCATGCATTCAGATATCACTTTCTTTCCTTAAACACTTTATTACGAGTTACAATTTTCGATTCCGCTCCCTTATCAACTACAAGCAGAACAGAACCACTTGGAAGAGAAAGAGTAGACAAATCTTGTACACTAGGTAACAAAGGTGCTATCACTGGTGGAAAAGATGAATCTACCAAACCCATTGCAGCAGGCAAAGGTGGAGGTACAGGTGGAGGAGCAACAATAAGAGGAGGAGCAATAATGGAGGAAGAGGCGCAATAGGAGGAACGATAGGATGAGCAGAAATTGCTACGGGAGGAGGAACAACAGCAGGAAGAGGTAAAACAACAGGAATAGGTACATAAGGAGGTGGCCCAGTGGCACCAGGCCTCTGTTCATTTAAAAGCTTGTCAATTGATTCATCTGACGCATGGAAATCATTAGATGGGTATATTTTCTGAATGCCAAGTTGGAAAGCCCTATCCATATTTCTAACTGACTCTGACTGTTTTGTTGATCATACAATAACGCTTTCTCGGCGTTCAACATATGTCGGCGCGCATGTTTCTCTCTACTTTTAAGCTGCTGCATAGCTTCTTTTTTCCAATTTTGTAATACATCAAATGCTGCAGGTCTAGCTTTTTTCTTTAACAATATAGATTCTAAATATTCTATGCAAGAAATCTCAAAGATACCATTGATTGGCCACTGAAGTTCGGAAGCATGTCTACTTTGTCTGTGCCAAATATCATTAAACACTATACTACCAATGCCATGCTTACAGTACATAGTACATGCCGGTGACCCCACCTGTGGTGCCGGACGGCCAAATTCCAAAGATTGTCTGTGTCTGCGGAATAATGCCCTGACACAGGCAGACAATTTCTCAGGCATATCAGATTACTGGTGTTGCCTGGTCAATAATTGTACTCGCGAAGACAATGCGCCAAATCAAATATCAGGATACTTAGGAATCGGGCCACGACTCACCTGATTCAAAGGACAAAAGGAGGTCCGATCGGATTACAAAGGATCAACGTGGCTAGTGATTCCGTCAAAAATACCCGACTCGATATGGGGACCCTCGTCAAGATGTCTTGGACCGCAATCTCACCGTCCAGGGATAGGGCTGTGCAGTACTGTTGAGGTGTTGCGTCTCATCCACTGTGAGGGGAGTGAGTCCTGGTCATCACAACACATGCAGTATTTATACACAGTCCTGGTCATAGCTCAGCCCATCTCCAAACTAATAGGTTACAAATTTGGTTTCGTGCCCAGTTCACATGGCAAATACAACAATATTGTCTTTACATACTTCAAGTGTTTTCCAGTCTTCAAAATACAATGGTTACAACTTTGTTCTGTCTGGTCATGTTGGTTATCCAGCTTAGGTTGATCCTAGTTTCAAGAAAAAAATTCAATAGCTTATTGTTAAGGTACACAGTTCTAGTTTGTCTACCATTCAGTTCTTATGTTTGAATATGGCTGAGGCTATTGATACAGAAAACACTTTAAATTGGAGTTCACTTTAGCTCCAAGGTTCCTTAAACATACTGACAAACTTTGTTGTCGTCAGCTGTGTGGATCTTTAGCTTTCTAAAGTAAATTCTATTTCCAGAAATATACACAGGATTCCTTCAAAAACATGCATCATTAGTTTACATTCATTGTATAACACTGTTTGTGGGAGGATGAGTTTTTTTTTAGACATAGATAACACTTTGAATGAGAGTTTGTTCTGACTACAAGGTCTTGTTTGCACAGGACAAATAGTTTGCTCTGCCAGCCCTAGTGTTGATATAGGCTCAAAGGTCGATTCTGCTCTGGCAGCTGAAAACATAGCTAATCATTACTAAAGAGTGAGCAGAAGTTAGAACCAAGATGGAGGACTTTTTCCAAGATGGCACTTGAAGTCAATTCTAATTCAGAACATTGCAACGCGGTTTTCCCCATGGAGCAACTAGGCTTAGGCCAATATAAATCAAAAGGAGACATAATATGATTTCCGTTTAACAATCTCAATAAGATAGCAATAAGACAACCACTAAACTAGTTGCGGGCTGCGCTCTGTAGGTCTACTCTCACCGAAACATTCCCTATAACCTTTGCCCTTAGGTCTGCTTCAAAATCCAATTTTTCCCAACCCGGATTTAGGGAAAAGCTACTTGCGAAATGGTAGCATATGGTCCCTGTGCAGGCAAGTCTCACTGAGAGTCCTTCTTCTGAGAGTGAACCTTTTGATGCCTGATGATAGGCTTGGGGCCATGCTGGCATACATGATGCAAGGAAGTGCATGACTGCATCTGGTTGCTCCAAAGCCTAGTATTCCAGCCTCCCCTTTCCCTCTCCATTGTTTCCTTTCTCTCTGTGTTCTTTCCCTGAAGCCTTACCCACCCAGTACATTCTGTGCTCACAAATCTTTGTCCACACCAAGCTTTTTCCTTAGCATCTGTCCATATGCAGCACAAACTGAAACATAGTGTAACGCTCACCTGATTCCCGTAGAGGCGCCGGTCTTGACTGGGCGTATACCGTATCTTCAAAGGTGACGTGTAACACACGGCTGGCTCTTTGGGCTGGACCTCTGTGCACTGTATGTTTGACTCGAAGGGTAAGATGTCTGCAGATAGAAAATATGGGATTAATGAACTGGGTTATTGAATGTCTCTCTCTTCTTCCCTTTCTCTTCTCCTGTAGAACCCCGAAGGTTAACGCTCTCACCTTAGGTAAGTGAACGCCGTGCTCTCCATCTGCCTCGGGGCAGGGTGCTGTAACCAGTTTCTTCACTGGATAAGGGGAGCAGGCCTCTTGACTTCAGAGGACTGCTGTCCGTCGTTTACTGCACGAACGGTAAGTTTCGAGTAATTCTAATGTCTTTAAAGTCTTTGGTAATGATGTCTCTTGTTTTGCAGGGTTCCGGCGATGGTGGATGACGGGCTGAAGTGAGTTGAAGATGGAGCCCGTGTGATGAATAGAAGCGCCTGGAAGCACGTAAGTAAGCGCTTGTTGCATGCTTCACGATGCGCTCTAACTGTCTTTTTATTTTGCAGGTACAAGTTCGGAGCGGCTGCAGGGTGCCGGAATACCCACTGGGTTAGATGTGGAAAGGAGTAATGGCACGTGAGTATTAAAGTTCTCCAATGTCTTTAAACGCACCTTGTTTTGTCTTTCAGATGCGGGATGCAGCGCCGAAGGCCTCCGGAGCGTGCGAAGAGTTGGTAAGCGTTTGTCTTTCAGATGCCGGAATGCAGTGTGAAGACCTCCGGAGCGCACGAAGAGTAGGTAAGCCTTTGTCTTTCAGAATGCAGCGCGAGGCGTTGGTGACAGCCGATGGCCCAGGTAAGTGAAGAGCTGTCACTGAAGACCGTAATGCTAACCTGTTCTTTCTTGTCTTTATAGGTGTTGCTGAAGACTGGATTCAGGGTGGTAAGCCTTTTTCCTTAGGCCCAGGATCAGATGCAGAAGACACGATGAGCGTTCTGCTGCAGAGGATGCAGAATAACGCAAAGCAAGATTCATCCATCGGGTGTGGTTTAAATAGCCTCCTGTAGTGCTTAGGTGTCTCCTTCCACAGCCACGCCTAGGTAAGAAAAGAGTTCCTGCTTTCCAGAAGAGTTCCAGTGTTCTGAACCTAGGGAGTGGCTCCTGCCCCACCCAACAGGAAAAGTAGTTCCAAACAGAAGAGGATCAGAGGCTCAACTGGCAGGCAAGTAAGCAGCATGGTCTGCTGCAGGTAAGTCCACCCAAGCATTATGAGCCCGGCGCTTCCAGCGCTGGGACTGGGCATATTTATGAGCCTGGTGCCACTGGCGCCAGGACTGGGTCCAAAAGGTCCCAATTGGGACTGGTTGGCACTCGGAACCTGGGTTATGAATCTGCTTCCAAGGGAGTTGGGAAAACCCTGACCTTTTGGAAGCAGAGATCATGACACGTAGGTTGAGGAACTGGACGTATGATGTTAATACCTGATATGTCACACAAGCAAATTGGCACTTGCTAGTGTCCCTTGGACATTTGCCGAGATAACCTGCATATTATAGGAATACCTAGCCTATAGTAGTAGTAGTTGGTATACAATGGTGCTAACAGGTGCACCAAATGACGATTCGTCACATGTTGAGGTCATACATGGCCATTTAATGGCAGTACTTGTTGATTTGTTGGCAATGCCTGACCTACAGCGGTTTGTGAGCACATTATGGAACTGCATAGTCCACTGGATGGATAATTGTATGTATAATGTCAATACGAGGCATGTTGTAGGAACACCTGGACATTGCCCTACAGGATCCCTTCACCCCCTAGGTCTGCCTAAATTTTTGATTCATGACATTTGCGCTGTGTTGTTTTTCCTAGGTGGGTGTCCACTGTAATATTTGCTCCCCGTCATTCACACTGTGATATTTGCTCCTTGGTAAAGTGCACCGGCATGATTGATCACTGCTACCCGCATGGCACTGTGTTATCCTTTCAGTCTCCCACCATAACTGACATACAATATCATCACACCTATTAAATAAAAGGGCAAATCTGACATGCAGGAACAGCTGAGGGTCACCACAGAAAACCATGCTTGATGCAAAGCCACTAATCAACAGTTCACCCCAGACAACCATACAATCAAACATACAATAAAAAACATCAATGTGTATTCACCTCCGGGTACACCCAGGCCACATCCCAAAGGACTTAGACACCAAAAATCCCTAGAAGGTTACCTCGCACAAGGAGTTTGTTTCCTTCAGATGTGCAAATATCAGCACAACAGAAAGGCACCCCTGCACCATGAAAAAGCAAACAATGAGCTATGTAACCCCATATTGATTGTCCATGGTGGAGGTACAAGGGCATTTGACGACACACCTAGCACAGAGGCCTGCAGCTAGTTTTATGATGGCAGCTCATGGCCATGTGAGGCAGCACCTAACCATTTGAATCTGCTCTGCACCTCTGTACTTTTTCCTCTCTAGTTTTGTGTGTGTTCCACTTCCCCCCAGCTGCAGTCCTGCTTCTTCTCAGTGAATCTCTAACACTGTTCCCCTAACACAGAGAATATTGGCACAGCACATCAGGCAACAGTATTGTCTTTGTGAATGCTTGTTTCTCAGTTGTAAACTTTCCTTAAAAAGCAGTACTGCAAGCACAGTTTGTTTATGCTGTACTCAGACTGGTGTATGCAGTCTCTTACCTACCTTTAAGCACAACTCAGATTGAGATGAACATGTTGCACTTGTCTTTTGCTGTATTCAGAAAGGATTCTAGCATTCTGGCTTAGGCAGGGTCCTCATTTCATGCTGTCACAAGTTCCTCTCCCTGTGTAGCATTCAATTACGGTGGATTTGCTGACATCCAGCTTTCAAAGTGGATCATTCACTCCACATTATTTTCTGTTGCTCTGTGCTCCCTATTTCTGACCTGTGGGACAGGAATGATGGGGGCCCAGTGCATAATTCACCTTATCACATTTGGCAAGTTGTGAGTTTAGTTCAGAGAAGGAAAAGGGTCCAACAGTAGACACGTATGTGATCAATTTGGATCTCCATGGAATGTTTACAGTGCCTACCACATACAAGTCCACTTCCATGCGCTATGTCCCCTCTGTGAAGTTCTGATCCTTTTTTGTCAGGGTTTGTAAATGTAATAACATTTACGTGGAGCCTTTGGGCACTCTCCTAAAATATCCCAATATAGCCTTCCACCAATATGCGGATAATACTCAGTTGTACATGAGAGTAAATACTGTGCAGGATATCATTCATCTCTGTGATTACCTAGCCATCATACAAAACTGTCTACCTCAAACTAAATTCATTCAAGAATGATTTTGTCCTCATCGATCCACCCACTAAACAACCTCTTGTCCAACAATGGCACAATGATAAGTACCTAGAAGGATGTAACCCACAGCTCTCGGACTCAGCAAAATCCTTAGGCCTCAACATTAGCAGCAGCCTGTCCTTCCAGAAACACATAGTTCTCCTCTTCATTCCTACGGCCAGTCAGGCACCTGTAGTTGGAGCTTTGGTCCTTAGCATCCTGGACTACTGCAACTCATTATACCTGGCCCAACCCAGTTATCTCATCGGGCGCTTGCAGCTACTCCAGAATGCCGCCGCTCGCTCCATTATCCGTCCTCCCTTTGGAGCTCATATGACACCTATACTGAGACAACTTCATTGGCTTCCTGTTGCCCAACGGATCCTGTTCAAGTCTATGTGCATGGTCCACTGAGCCTTTTATGGAAAGGGGGCAGAATATTTGCAAAGCAAATTCATTCCCTATCAACCTACTCGCACCCTCCGATCTCTCACCGCCCGTCGGCTGACCGTTCCTCTGTTCAGGTTAGCCTGTAGGAGTGGCCGTGCCTTCTCTGTTGCCGCTTCTGAAGCATGGAATCGCCTTCCTATCTCCTTGTGAGATATCTCTGATCACCTGGCCTTTCGGCGTAGATTGAAAACTTTGCTTTTTTAGTGGCCCTATAAGATCCTTGCCTCACCTTTTTTCCTCAGCGCCAAGATGCCTTCAGGTGTACGTGCACTTACATAATTGCCTTTATCATAACATAGTCAAGAAGGTCTGAATCTCTGCCCTTCTCAAAAACTTCATCCCGCTGCAGGATTTCTGGACCGTAGTGCATGCACTTATCTCCTACAACGATGGGGAAATACCCTCCTGACGGTCTCCCGGCTGCTCTCTTGGCTCCACTAAAGTAGTCCACCACGCTGCAACATGTCTTATTACGGGTGCATGGAAATTTGACTGGTTCACCCCTATTGTACGCGAACTACATTGGCTTCCTCTCCAGTCCAGGATACTACGCAAGACTGCATGTATCATCTACAAAGCAGTCACAAGTAGTACACCTGTATACCTGGTGGCTAAACTCCACATATCTGGTGGCACACAATTCTCTCGCAGTAAATTGACTAACTGGCTTGAATCACAACTTGTCAGCAAAGAGAAGACACAGAAACAATCCTTCTCTTGTCACGCACTCACCCTCTGGAACTCCATCCTGGTGTTGGCTCGGAATGCCCCCACAATTTTTCAGTTTCGCAAAATCTCTCAAAACATGAATTTTTCAACAACACTTGACCAAGGACAAATTCCAATGGATGCACATACGGTTGCATAGACCTCAACTCAAAGTACTGTGCTACTGTTAAAAGATGCCAGCCTAAAAGCTGGCTACCCACACTCTGTACAGCGCTCTGCTGCTCTCGAGCTAGGTCTGTGCTTTAAACAATAGAATAAAATAATACGTAAATACAGGCAGACCCTAATGTCCTTGTTACATTTAATAACAAAGTGGATCAAAAACACCTCGCGCCACATTTACACGCTTTGCATGCATCATCTACTCCATAGGAATCCGTAGCATGCGCCCCTGCAGCAAAACCAAACACGTGTGGCAAGGCTCTTGCATTTGTGAGGTGGATAGTAAATCTTGACCTATATCCCTGCACTGCTTCAGAAACACATCACAATTGGATGTGGAGCAAAAACGTGTAAAAGGTTCGTACTCTTTTTACTCGAGACTGCACATTCCGAAATGAGCCATGTAACTTTTGGGTTTTTGGCTCCCAGATCGATTTAATAATATGTTTACAATTTATATGTTAAGTCCCTAACATACAATCCGTTTGTTCATTAATTACATTACACGGTCTTAATAATTCATGATGAAACCTATCCCTTGCCAACTCGGCTGCAAAGCTGACAACACCATGACACCACTGCCTAAGCTCCATATTCAGTGATTAATCCTGTTCTTTCTCCACAGACAAAACATGTATCTACGGCAGGCGAACCGAGAGTGATGTGATCTTGCACGGTTGCTGCATTTAATCTAAGTGCATGTTTGAGCAATATTTGGTTTGTCACCAGGGTATTGTTCGTGAGCGCATTACTACAGTGAATTGGGAGGGGCGTGTATACCCTCTTCGCCATAAATTTACAAAGTGCAAGACATCCACACTTTAGTTACTTTGGAAGAATAGTCTGTGTACTATGAGTTCTCTTTACTGTTTGCTCTGTTTTCATTCCCTGTTCTTTTGTTTCCAGAACCGATTTCATTAAAAATTATCTCTGACTTCACCAACAGATGCTGGGGAAGTTCGTCCATAATGGACGACAGGGCGTTTGTCGACCCATTGAGTTTGGACTTTAATCTAATGAATCAGAGCAGAGACCCGCTCATGCTAACTGTGCTGGTGAGCTGGCCTTTGATTTGTGGATGAATCAGAGGCCGCTGATTTGGGGATGCGGAGGGAGCAGGTGCATTTTTAACTGGGCATTCTGTATGCTTTAACTTTGATGCCCGGTAAAAAATGCCATGCCAGAAAACTTAACCAGACTGGCTGCAACAATCCAGTCCAGTCTAGCCACATTACAACACTTATCATGTGTGAATGATAAGTGCTGTTACGTGGCTAGACTGTATGTTATGTTTTGCATGGTATGTTTTACTGGGCCCTTATGATAAAGCAAGCATGAGAAGTGTTATTACGTGGCTAGACTGGTATTTTGGTGCAGCCAATCTAGCCATTTCGTATTGTGGCATGACATTTTTTGATGGGTACGTATGATAAAATAATGATAAAATAAGCATGATAAGTGTTATTATGCGGCTAGACAGGCATTTTGGTGCAGTTAGTCTAGCCTTTTTCTTACTGTGACAAGACATATTTTCTATTTGAATTTAATCTGTGCAGCAACCGGGAGCAGTGAAGAGTTTTTAGGGCAGGAGAGATGCGGTCCCTGGGCTAGAGGCCAAGGATAAGTCTTGCTGCCCTATTCTGGATTAGCCAGAGAGGTCGTAGAGAGGAAGAGGGTAGATTCAAGAGAAGGCTGTTGCAGTAGTCAAGCCTAGAGAGAACCAAGGCTCGAGTAACATTAAGCTTCTGGGGGAAAGTGAGAAAAGAAGATTTCCTTTGAGAAGGATGAGTGAAAAGTGGGACTTCTTGGCAATGTCCTGAATGTGAGGGAGGAAGGAAAGAGAGGAGTCGAAGATGACTCCCAGGTTTCTGGCTTCAGATGAAGGAGAAGGGGGAGAGCCCATAGAGGATGGCCGGAGTGAGGGGAAGAAAGAGGGAGCAGGGGTCCCAATAAGAAGGATCTCAATCTTGCTGGCATTGAGGCAGAGATCGTTGGAGGTGCACCAGGACTGGGTGGCAGATAGGCAGTCCAGGATGATGGAAGAAGTAAGAGGGTCAGCAGGGAGTTTGAAGAAAGGTTATGTGTCATCTGCTTAGCACTGGAAGTTAGGAGAGAAGGTGAAAATGAGGAGTGCCAGTGCGGCAAGGTACGGAGAGAGGTTGGATCCCTGGGGGACACCACAGGTGGAGAAAGAGGTTGGGGAGGACAAAGCACCCAGAATAACCTGGGATGGATGGTCACTTAGGAAGGTCAGCCAGTACAGTGCCCACTCTGAGATGCTCAGGGTATCATGGCGCTCTTTTATGAGGATGGAATGGTTGACTGTGTCAAAGGCAGAGAAGAGATCAAGTAGAATGAGGACAGCTGGAGAGTTAGAGTCCAGAGATGTGAACAGTTCTTCACAGGTGTTCAGAAGAGCAGTTTGGGGGAGAGGGAAGCACGGGTGCTCAGGGTGTCGTGAGTTTTAGTAGTGAAGTGAGTGGTCAATGCATTGCAGAGGGCTTGGGAGCGGAGGGGTAAGGAGGAGACTGCGGATGGGTTGGCTAGTTCACTGCAGATTTTAAAGAGTTCAGCCAAGTTGTTGGATGCACCAGAGACCCGCGCCTGGATGTGGGCCCTTTTCTTGGCACGGATGGAAAGTCTGTATAGCCTTTAGAGCAGGCGACAGGCCAGTTTGTCAGAGGGTGAGCCAGAAGTCTGCCACTTCCGTTCCGCAGCTCTGCACTTGTGTTACAGGGCTGCTAGCTCAGAGTCGTATCTGGTGCTACGCTTAGAGGCAGGTTTCAGGCGGATCCTCATGGGGTTTCTTCGAGAACCCCCGGAACCCTGCTTGGTTGGTTTAGGCTTGGTTACTGTGCTCAGTCGCTCAAGAATATTTGCAGCAAATATTTACAACCGCTCAATTAAAAAACGTACCAGCCGCCACTCTTCACCAGTAGAATTTAAGATTGGAAAGATACAGACTTCCCAATAATAAATCGCTCCTGAACAGCTGTCGATATCATCTACATTTACTATTATTCCAGATCAATATCACAAGCATTGTGTTGAATCATTTAAGTTGAGTTCAACAGAAATGAATGCGGAGAGCACAGGAAGAGAAAGTATAAAGGCATGTTGGCAGAATTCATATTTCTTTTTATAATGCTAAAGCTGCCAAGTACACACATTGGATTCCATGCCAAATTTCCCCATTTTGTTTGACAAACAACCATTATTTTATCAAAACTAACCTGCACCCAAATACTGTGAGTGGAATGCAGCTGCTTGACCTAGTGTGTTCGCTGTGTCCTTTTGCATAGTTACTTTCTTTGACTTTCCCTACATATTTGTCTTCACCATACACATGTTTGTCCTCCTGTTCTATTCTTTCTGAGGCATCTCAGCTGATGGTTGATCTGGAGCTGAGTCTTTCTTCTGGAATCATCCAGGGAAACAGGATGGAAAGGAACAATGCGAGACCCGTTCAGCTCCAGAAGTGCCACTCGTGTTTGGCCAGCACAAGAAAGATGCAGCCATTTGCACGCTTTGTGTACAGCAATTGGCATTTGTTTATGACTTTTATATTTGGGGTTTTATATAATGTGAACCTGGCTAGGAAGCAACAGAGTGTTATATACACACAGCTGGGCAAAAATGCATGCGCAGTAGGATGGCAAAGACAAAAGAAAATGAAAAAAGCCACACCCAGCATGCAGTAGGGCTGCCTAAGAGAACTGTAGGGTCAGAAGAACAACAACATGAAAGAAGTACTGAGAAATCGAAAATATTCCACAATATGCACAAGATGCTGCACCGTCTTGACATTAGCCTATGACTTAAGGAGACTGGGCGGGGTTTCAATATATCCCATGGGATGTTCTGGCAAATGCGCAATATAATTTGCCACGCAATGATCCGTTTTGCCTGACCCATTCAGGAATGAGCACATACTAGTAACTCCTGGTTTCATAAGAATGTATTGCTTTATCACCAATTGAGCCAGGGTCCTGCAAAACATAAACAACCAAACACAAGAGTAAGGCTCCAGATCAAGGTCAAAATGCATGCCAATTTGTGCCTCCAATTTCACTGTCAGTCTCCCTTTACTTTGTAGCGGGCTCTCCGCAGTCCAGCATTGGCAAGCAGCTGTCACTTTGCTCTCAGAACAGCAGAATTAATTTAAACAGAGCACATGGCTATTTTATAGGAATGGGTGGGCGCATGTTCTACTGCTCAATTGGAGATGATGGGAGTCATTCCGAGTTTGGAGGCAGCCATGGTGCTATTAGTACCATGGCTGCCTCCAAACTCGGGTCTGGGTAGTCGGAATGGGGACCCGGTAAGTCCCCATTTTGAAAACCACTCCCCATTCCCATTTGAGCCACCATAGGGCTCAATGGGAATGGGGAAGGAGCTAATAACGGGCCCGCAAATTGCGGGCCTGTTATTAGCTCCATAGTCCCTTAATGGGTCCTGCTAAGGGCGGCTGGTAAAACCAGCCGGCCCTAGTGGGACCCACCAAGGGACCTCGGAATGCGGCGGTAGGGGGTTAACGGCACCGGCATCCTTACCGGTGCCGTTAACCCCCTACCACCATACTTGGAATGACCCCCGATGTGTCATTTCCCCAAATAATTGTAACAAGCACCAGAAAAAGTGAAATATATAACAAATTCAAATGCAAGGCTCTCCTAAACTGCTCCAACAGGTTAAGAAAGCTTCAACTGTGGAACAAAGTCACCAATTTAATAAGGAGGGTGTGGCTACATGGCCGCGTGATAGGACGTGTTCTTGGACGGCTCCCGCAGATCCGACATTGATCCTTGGATATGAACTTGCTTTACCTTTGTCACATGTGCCTGCCGCACACCTATGGATGCATGAACATCAGGTGCACGAATGGAGCACAGAGGGCCCGATCCGCGCCGTGACGGGCGTAGAGCGGATGCTGAAAGATTTGGGGAGCCCGAGCCTCGGGGTCAAACAAAATGGCGGATGGCAAACAAAGGGCCATATAAACTGACTGCTGTGTCGCAGGGAGAGGTGGCAGGCGAGGCGCAGCGGAGACCGAGCCCGTCGTGTCCTGGCGGGACAGGTGGAGCCCGGTGTGTGTGCCAGCAAAGGAGGACCTTTGTGGATGGGATGAGACCCTGCCATGTCGGGATGTTGGCGCCGGGGCCCACGGAGCGTGGCGGTGTGGTGTGAGGTCGCAAGCGACACTGTCAGCAGGACGCTGTGCGAGGCTGGGGAGGATCGCCCCCTGGCCCGTGGCAGCGTCTGAACGTTGGACGACAGAGAGGTCACAGCTCCGTGCCCGGCGCCCGGTCATCGGGCTTTGACATTGCCGGTGGGACAGGAGCCCCCTGGGGACGCCTTGGCCCTGAGGAGTGCGGATACAGCGGGTGGCACCGGCCTTCGGGGAGGCTCTGGCTGGAGCGCTGTGGGTGGCGACAGATGCATTCGAAACAAAGTAAGTTCCGGGGCCAGCTCCGGAGGGGCACACAGCACTTGGCGACATCACTGGGGAAGCCTGCAGATGCCCAGCATGTGGGACCCCATTCAGCAGCTGGGTGCCCGAATTGATAGGTGCCGCGCCTAGTATACGGCGCGCAGCTGGTCTTCCGACAGGCACCCAACAAGCGGGGTAGTACGAGCGCCCGCAGCTGAGAGGTGAACCAGTGAAAACGGGCCTGAAACACTGCCGCACCCGCGGCAAAAGGATGGTATCCAGAGGATTGCACTAGCTGAGGAGAGGACACTTAGAGGCCACGGCCCACTGACATGAACAGGCCACACTGAGGCCAGTAACACTGTGCGCCAGATGCCTAAATGGGGCCACTGGTTTGGCCTCCAGTGGGAGGTGACGTTGAGGCCCATCATACAGTGCTGGGGCCCCCACATATTACACTACAAGAGGGTGGCATGCCAGCAGAGTCGCTGAGATGGGGCTCCAGCTTTGAGCTAACCAAATAGCCCGCATCACCACGTGGAACGACACAGCCACTCCAGGGGCTGGACTGGGGGCTTGTGGGCACTCTCAACACAGTCTGTTCGTGGAGCGTGCCTGGTGGGAAGCTCCACAGATACCACCATTGGGTGAGAAGTGACAGTAACCTGTCGGGGCTTCGGGGTGATGCACGTTGGGCCAGCAAATACGCCCCGGGGGCCCCACAAGCCTGGAGGTACGCCCGAGGACCCGGACCAACTGGGGCCGGAGCTCGGGGTTCGAGAGGTGTGAATAAACTCACATAATTACGTGGGAGGACATAGCCTACTCCAGGAGCAAAACAGGCAGCTTAAGGACACCCCTGACACGGCCCGGCTGGTCCTAACACTAATAGCAGCCTAACTTTACTAAGGCCGGGGGCCACAAGCGGTGGGGCTTGCCCGCACTTCTCTGACACAACACGATGACCAATAAACCTTTAAGAACAAAGGGCAAGCAAACCACGCTGGACGAATACGCCAGAACATCGCCGGGTGCAGAAGGAGCCAGGAGCAAAGGCAAAACCCCCGCTGGGGGCACAGTCACTATGGGCACGAACCAGGAGATCCTTGCTGCGACTGCCGATCTGAAAGTGGCCTGGGAGATCAAACTGGGACTGGCCATGACCGAATTGAAAGCGGCACTAGAGCACAAAGTCAGGGTGGTGCAGGAGGAGGTGAATCTTCTCCAGGAAGATGTCAGGTCACTGGCGGAACGCACGGGGAACCTAGAAAAAGAGGTGGCCCCGAACACAGCGGACTGCGCAACCGATAAATCGGAACTTCACGCCCTAGTACAACGCGTGGGTAACCTGGAAAGTAGGGCAGAAGAGGCGGAAGGACACTTCCGAAGGAATAATATCCGTATCGTTGGATTGCCGGAAGGAGCTGAGAGACCCAACCCCACGGAGTACATTGAATCTATGCTGCTGCAGGAGATAACCGGGGGAGTGTTGACCCAGGGATTTGCTGTGGAAAGGGCGCACAGGGCCCTGATGAGGCGGCCCCCGCGGGGGACTCCCCCTAGGCTGGTGATCGCCAAGATCCTGAACTACCGGAATCGGGAAAAAATTCTTGAACACTTTCGGAAGGGCGGAACAATACAAAGGGGGTCGGCAAACATAACCGCAAACCCGGATTACACCTTGCACGTGCAGCGCAGACGCATTAACTTTAGGACTCTGAAAAGAAGATTGCATGAAGCAGGCCACAAGTATATGCTGATCTACCCGGCAAAACTGAAGGTGTTCCACAAGAACAGAACCTTGTTTTTCAAAACCCCGGAGGACGCTATGGGGTGGCTGGACTCGCAGAGCTGCCCCCAAGAATCAGGTATCCAGACAGGAGAAGGAGAAGATAGGTAACAGGTGTCTGTGGCACCTAGGGTGTCACAGCCTAAGACAATGGGACTTGAATATAGTGTAAGACATAGCCTATGGGCGGGTGTTGCTAGGGCTATACAAGTATCCATGATCCGTTAGCACCAAGAAACCTTGATAATACTCAGTTTACGCAAGGGGAGTTATCATATGGGTGGCACTGCATGTACCATTTCAACTGATTCAGTCTACGGGGGCCCCGGAAGGCAGAATGATAGTAGTGCGGGGGATGCTGGAAAACCGGGAAGTGAGCATTATAAACTTATACGCCCCTAACCAAGATACAGCGGCTTATTTTAGGACTCTATACGGCAAAATTAGCCCCCTACTGGGTGGCACGATCCTATGGGGAGGGGACTTTAACTGTACATTGAATCCTAAAATGGACAGATCAGATGGTAAACTAGACAAACCCACCCCGGCCGCAAAGGCGTTACAGGTCCTGCTGAGAAATTTTGAACTCGAAGACGTCTGGAGGCAGCTGCACCCAGCGGACAGGCAGTACTCACACTACGCGACACCACATGACCTGCACACGAGGCTGGATTATGTGTTTGCTGCTGCTGAGTTAGTAGGAGAAATGATGGGCGCGGAATATAAGGCCAGAGTGCTTTCGGACCACTCCCCCTTGGTCCTGGAGTGGTGACACCAACCCCCTAGAGCGCGAATCCCGACGTGGAAGCTCAGAGCTGAGGCCCTGCAGGACTCAGGATTCCGGGAGGACCTGAGGGAGGCGATCACTGAGTACTTGTGGGAACCGTATGGGAGGCATTCAAAGTTTTAGTGCGGGGCGTAGCCATATCAAAATCCAGAGAGCTCCAGGGGGGAATAGAACGGGAGTTGCAGGAAATGGAGAGGAAGTTGGAAGACATAATGTGTAAGGGGGGCACCTCTCGGGAGGATGGGGTAAGGATGAGACTGCTACAACAAGCCAGCAGTGAGCACTGGGATAGATTATGCAAGTTGAGCTATAAGAAATATGTCGAAAGGCAGCATGCAGGGGGAGACAAGCCGGGCAGATTGCTGGCCTGGTTATATAAAAATGAAACATGACAACCAGTGATCAGGGCGGACGGAGGCCAGATCTGGGATACCCAAGAGGGAGTAAACGAAGAGTTCCTTAGATACTATAAATGTCTTTATGAAGACACAGGGGAAGAAAGGGACCAAGAGATCCAGGAAACACTAGAAGGCATATGCTTGTCCACTTTAGACGATCTGGAACGGGCAGACCTGGATGACCCAAACACCTCAGAAGATCTAGAGACAGTGATCCAGCACCTGCTCCGGGGTCGGACAGGCTCCCCAGCGCATTCTACAAAACATACAAACAAGAGCTTCTCCCCCCGCTGCTGGCCATGCTTAATGAGGCGTTTGAGCGCGGTAGGCTGCCGGAGTCCCTACGGGAGGCGGTGATCATCCCGCTCTTAAAACCAGGTAAGCCAAGCACAGACTGTGGGTCATATAGACCCCTATCGATGCTTAATCAGAACAGCAAAATCCTCACGGCAGTGCTGGCAAACAGGCTTAAGCGAGTCATCGGCAGACTGATACACCCCGACCAAACAGGCTACGTCCCTGGCAGGAACATAACTGACAATCATAGGACACTTCACCACATTATTGACCAAACAGAGAAGGACCCTGGCGAATTGGCAATTATCTCACTGGATGCGGTTAAGGCCTTCGACTCAGTGAGATGGCCCTGCTTGCTAGCGACTCTGAGAGAATATGGAATGGGGCCGGGGTATCTAAGGTGGGTTAAAATGTTATATAGTTCCCCAATTGCAAGGGTCAAAACGGACGCTACTATCTCGGATAAATGGCAACTCAGCAGGGGCACTAGACAGGGCTGCCCTTGGTCGTCTGTGCTATATATCCTAGCGTTGGAGCCATTGGCAGTCTGCCTCAGACAACAATATGGGGAGATAGAGATCCACACTGTGGGAGGTTCGCATCTTATATCATTTTATGCCGATGATATACTTATATATCTGCGCTTCCCAGAGGAGAACCTACAATATGTCCTGGAGGTGATGGAACGATACGCTACCCTCTTGGGCATAGCAGTGAACCCCAAGAAATCCAGCATGTTCCCCCTGGGGAGATATAGACATGTCCTACCAAGGAGCCTACCGGTATTGCCAATACCCTGGCGAACCGAGACGTTCCGATACCTGGGCATTGACATATACCACACGACAGGAGAAGAACACAAACACAATACGGAAAAGGCAGTTGAAGGCATTAAAAACAGCATGGGATTTTGGTCCAGACTACCCCAGGCCATGATGGGGAGAGCGGCTCTGATCAAGATGGTAGTCCTGCCCAGACTGTTATACTTTTTTGTAAACATCCCGTATGTGATCCCTACGCGCTTCTTTGCCAGGCTCCACAGCCTGTGCAGGGGTTTCATATGGCATAACTCCAGGAACAGAGTGGCCCTCTGGAAATTACAAAACTCGTGTGACAGGGGAGGTATAATCCTGCCGAATTTTGAGTTATATTACTTGGCGGGACAGCTGCAATATGTGGCCAGGTGGTTGTCTGAAGAAGTGTCACGATGCCCGCTCCCGGGGAGCCGGCTCAGGCCCTGCGTCCCCGAAAGCGGACATCAAGTCCCCAGGGAAGGTCCCAGCAACCCCTTATAGGGGCCCTTTGGACAGCATCCTGGCGTCTATGGCGCCAGGCTCATAGAAAACGTCAGTCCTGGCGCCATAGGCGCCAGGCTCATTATGAAAGTGTTTGGGTGCACTTACCTGATGCAGACCATGCTGCAGAACCCCGACCTCCTTGAGGCCTGAAAGGAACTACTTTACCTGTGGGACTCATTTACCACCCGGGCGTGGTCGGGGAAGGATACATACCTAATTGGAGGAAGGACACATTCTAGGAACTTCTTCCAAGGCTATTTAAACCACACCCGATCAGCCACACGTGCTTCGCGTTGTTCTGCATCTAGCAGCTGGACGCTCACCGTGTCTGCTCCTGCATCTTGACTTCTGCCACACCTGCCAGCATCCTGAATCACCTGCAAAGGAAGGGAACAAGAGAACAGAAGAGGGAAAAGGCCTCACCTGCTAAATCTGCATCCCAGAGACATTTCGCCGACAATCCTGAAAAGGAAGACATTTATTTTTAAAAGCACATCGCATCGATCGCTGCAGCGCCGCATCCTACTCACCTTTACAGGGCGCCTCCATGTTCAGCAGCGACCATCCGGATTCGCAGTCGCGCCCCCGTGCCTAGGGAGAAAAAGACAAGAACAAAGGTGAGAGAAAGAAGGGAAAAGGGAAGCTAAAACTCCATGTCAAGACTTACCTGTTGGGTCATTCCCTTTTCATTTCGGGTCCGCGCCGCATCCAGGCATTTTCAGACCCCGGCCACTAAGGGGAAAAAGACATCAGCGTTAATGAGTGAATGAAAAGACATTACCAAAACACTCATTAAAGACTCACCTGATTTCCACAAGGATTTCACCGCTCACCTCGGGTCGGTGCCTGTTCCCCGGCATTCCGTACCCCGGCCCCTATGGGGAAAAAGACACTAGCATTAGAACATTAATGCATGGACACAAGGGGAACCACTTATAGAAAAACTTACCTGGAAGCCAAGCAAGTTTGGTTCTCTCCCATCCGAAAATCCAGTGACGTAACTGGATACCAACGCGCCCCTGCATCAGAAGCAGGATGGAGAGCTCGTCCTTCCAGACCCTAAGGTGAGACGCTACGGGGAAGCACAGAAGGGTTTTGAGGAGGGTGAGAGGGGTAAGTGGGAGGCCGATTGCATTACCCCGCAGACAGTTAACCCCCTATTCTCACCTACAGAAGGATACTTCTGCGAGTCAGACAAGCCAGATCTGGGGCCCGGTCCAGTCCGTCTTCCGAACCCTGCGCATCACCTTAGACGAGGTCACAGCAGCGCGAACCAGGCCAGCGCCCCCGTGGGAGTCAGGTGAGCGTTACAAGAAGAAACGGCTGAAGCCAGGCTGTTATGTAAGGATCCTGCTCCCTACTTCCTTAGAGAGACAGTGTGGTTACCTAAAGCAAAGGTACTAGGAATGGCGAGGCTGCTGGTGCTTGGCTGGGAAGTGTGGCATAGAGCATGGCAGACTGTGGGATACACAGCTCCGTTCTCCATGCCGGTGCCGCTAGTGGCGCTATGCGGAGAGGACTCCCAAATGATAAAAGGGGTCCGTAGATACTGGGAACCGATGGGCCTTGCTACCCTTGGAGATATATGGCAGGAGGGGGAGGCATTGGACTTTCAGAGGCTAATAGAGGACACCGGGGTGCATAGGGGCCAACACATTACCTATTGCAGAATCATCAAACGAGTGCGAGAAAGGTGGCTTGCAGTAGTGCTTGCGGAACAACCTGATGCTACCATCGAGACGATGTATGATATCTCAGAGGGTGGGCATGAAATATCCTGCATATATGAGCTACTGGGGACCAGGGTGGGGAAAGAGTTGCTCCAACTGATATATACAATTTCAAAAGCACTATCTTCCATACATGATGGGCAGCCGCAACAATTACCAAAGACTCAGCAGAATATACCGAACCCCAAAATTGGTTCTATAGTAGCCTGTCAGGGTGAGAAAACAATGTATCACAGCCCCTGCTGCCCCTACAATATTGTACCTGTAAAGCAGAACATTCCAGTAAAATATGTCGACTAGATTCAATCCCCTGCACACAAACAACGTCTCGCAATGGCGCTCGATGCCCTGCGAGGGACCTAGATACTCAAAAGTGGGCAAAACACCCAAGCGTAAGTACGAGATGAAGCACCTCAGAGAGAGGGAGCAAGATTTTACCAAATATGTATGATGAGATGTCTGGGCTAAAGCCTTGGGTGGCATACTCTGCGCATCTTTTTTCAAACTTAATTTAGTAATATTCAATGCTCGATCCCAAACCTTAGTTTTGACCTTAAGCGACTGCATAAACAGAAAGGAATTTTCTTCACATGGAATCACCAAGCCAAAATTGTCCAGGTAAGCTCCAGCTCACCGTAAACCTGGTTTTGGCAATTATTTCTAATACCATTGGCTAGTAAACTTAATTAAGTGTTTGTCCCGTTCCGAGCCCAACATAACTTAGCAATACATGTGCAACAATGGATCATCCACTGTGGAGCAAGTGATGTCACTCCAAGCTCACATCTCAATGCTTCAACAGGAACTGCCCAAGGCACACCTAGAATCGATCTTCATAATTTTCCCTCAGTCCGATCTAACCAAGAAATAAAACGGGATGGTAGCAGTTCTAACCCATATAAAATACCTGGGACAACACTAATCTTAGAGATTTCTAGAGGGCTAACAGCATTGTGTCCCCCTTTCCTAAGTATAAAACTCCTGACAAGCGCCCATTTCTTATGAACATTTTGGGAAAGAAAGGTTTCTTAAAATGTTAACGAAGGGCGATATTTGATTGGAATTCCCAAGTATGCATAAGTATTCATCACCTCTAGGGTATCGTTATCCAGCTTCCAATTGAGGCACTTCTGATTCATTAATATGCTTCCCTATAATCATAATCTTGTTCTTCTTAAAATTAATAATACACATGTTGTTCTTGGTGGCATACATGGAAAGAGCCTGTAAAGAATGCTGAAGGCCAATTGGTGTCTGATCTAATAAGATGGTATCATCAGCATATGCCCTCCAAGAAACGTATTCATCTCCAGTACGATGTGGAAAGTTGAAGTAGGATCTTATGGCGATGTCCATATCTGCGTCATAAAGGTTTTACAGCACGAGTACAAGAACGCAACCCTGCTTCAGTCCCCGACTGGTGAAGATGAAATTTGTGCCCCATACCCTGCTCACCTCCTGCTTCCCCACACTTACCTTTCAAAAAAGGCCCAGGAAAGGATCCATCAAAACCTGCCTCGGTCATCCCCCAATTGACTCGTCTAGCCCAAGTCGAGTCGGGTTGGACACTGGTCCAAAGTGTTTGTGAAAGGAGATAAAAAGTTGACCCAAAGCCCACCATATCAGGGATGTGTGAGACTCATATTCCTTAAGGCAGCAGACCACATACAATTTAGGGGCAGAAGGCAAAGAAGGAAATACATTGTGGCCCACACCAGACTTAGGTCTACGTAACACCCTATAGGATATCCTATCATGCGAAAAAGCTCTACCCAAAAGGTTCGAAGCCCTAAAATCACCACTCTTCTGAATGACATCAGTCACATGAGCATGGCAAGCTTAGCTGACAAAGACTGTAGATAAAAGCCACTGTTATCAGGCCAGTCCCTGGAAAGCAACATCATTCCATTCATAGGGTTGACATATTGATTGCTGCGAGGCGTATGTGACTGTCTGTCATTAAAGTAGGCTCATTTGCTTGTGCGCGCATGTGTCCTTGAAAATGAAAGTCGAATCCACAACTTCCCTCCTACAAGACAATTGTGGAATAATTGTTTGCCAATAACGTGTTTCTGCCTGTTTTACACTTGTAAATTCATTGCGTGCATGAAAACTAGATCACGCTATTTGCAAGGTTATACTTGCTTTAAACAGCCCACTTAGATTCGAAATTCAGCTGACTGCTTGTAGTAACAAACTACATTTCCCACCAACCCCAGCTTTGTACTGAAAAGGTGACCAGGCGCACCAAGGTCTTGGCCGGTCCTCGACGGAATACGGGGAACGGGCGTTAGAGGCTTACCATTCTAATAATCAAGTAAGTCCTGGTGATCTTCTTCTGACTCTTCCAATCCCAACCCGGTAGTATACACTCTTAGTATTCCCACCTGAAAGAGTTCTGTTAGCGGAGCTTCACAAAGTTAAACAGGAAGCATTTAACCCTCTGATACTGTTGTCACTCCAAGAGAAGGCCTTAAAACATAATGAGATGCTCGACTGACCTAAACGTATTACTGGCCAGTCAGAGAGCAAACCGCATGGCTATAGTAGTCCAGTATCTCGAGGCAAGACTAGATGGTGGGGTTACTTCACCCACAACACAAGCGAGTTTATGCAACCTTCAGTCGTCAACTCCTAGATTGAACTAATTACGGCTGAGTGTCTTAACGAGGGAACCTCGGATTTTAGACCCATTGAGGCCCCTCCCTCCTGGCAATTAAGCACCCTGCTACTCAAGAGATTTGCGAATATTCGTATTTTTCTCAAGGCCCATAACTTCTGCAACGCATCCCATCCCAAACTCCTATTCCTCATGATATACAACCTAGCAACAATTAAATTAGTAAAAATCTCACTTTGCAACCTTTAACCCCGAACCCCATAAATTTCCCGACAAGGACACATTACGTATTACCCAGACAATAAAAACACTCAAACTAGCCTTACTAAATACTAGCTCCCTCAATAAGCATGCTATTGATATCCATGAAAGGTATGACATTGATATGATATTTCTGACCAAAACTTGAATCACCGAGGCTAGTGGACCCATGATCTCGTTAGCCACTCCTGTGAGATCAGGGCCTCGGAGGGGGCAAGGCAATTATAGCCAGAAACTTCATTAAGCTCCCAAGCCATTGTACTAATTGTGAGATCCTGCATCTAAAGATTACACCTACTCCACATAGATGAGTTAACTTCATCCTGCTATGTCAACCCCCTGTGGAGATGGCAACTTTTAATGAAGAAATTGTAAAGCCTCGCCTTTTCTTGGCGATCTGAATTGATGGCGTGTGAATGCCGCTGATAAAGAAACCATTTCCCTGGAAACAGCCCTCAATATTATTGAGCACCACATAGCCAATAAAGACCCCACAACAGCCAAAGGCATTATTGTAGACTGGATTGTGGCAAGGGACCTTGATGTCCAGGACATTAGTACCTCACCTTGCACATGGCACTTTGATTACAAGATGTCTGGGGGCCCTGGGCGAGCTGACCATTGCCCCTCGCGAGAGCAGGACCTTTCATGTTTTTTATCATTATATAACCTGCCAACATCAAACATCACTGGGGAGAAATCCGTCCATGATCACTGAAGAGAAATGCCTGCAAAGGGTTCAGATGGGTTCCCCTTTCATTATGCTCCTGCCTGTTTCTCAGATGATGAATGGAAGATGTTGAAGGAGTGGCAGAAGGAATTTTACAGCAATGGAAGTTCACCAAGCTCTGATCTCTCTGGATTCCCATATTTTCGCCACTTTCTTTTCATTGAGAACTAAAGAGTAGGAGGACCTGAGCCCCTCCCTGAGAGACAGGAGGCGGAGAGAGTCCAAGGTGCCAGGATCATAGATTAAGAGGAGTTACTGAACCTAGGGAGTCCTCAGAAAAAAGAAGAGAAAGAAATGATTGTCTGAGTGCAGATGAAGACCCAGCTTACATTTTCATTGATGATCTTGGTGAGGAAGCCGGAGAATGGAGGACCCGAGGATGAAGCGTCCGGTTGCAGTGAGGATAGTGATAAGGAGAGACAACAAAGGCCCAGCCAGACCACAGGGTACGCCATTATCACAATGGACACATCGTGCCTTAAAGATGAAACAGACACCAATGTCATGGAGTGCTACGAATTAGATACTGGAGGTATCCCACACAGTCCTGCAGAAGCGCAGGCAATTCCAACCATAATGCCTGCTACCACCACACAGACTAACCAAAAGAGTTGGCCGACGTGAATCTGCCTGACCCGACACTACCAAACAACGAGCACTGCGATTGGCCTCATGGCGCCCTTAAACCATTGGATCATCCAAGCCGGGAGGTGAAGCTGGCCAGTCCCAAAGGCCGTACCATAAGGTTGTCAAGCCTCTCTGCAGCTCCCCGCTGCTCCCCGCAATCCTCGCACTGTCTGATTCCACTCAAGCTTGCACACTGTATAATGTTGTATCCATCAAGCAAAGCGTTCTCCCATCAGCAAAATCACAAACGTACCCGTAAGAGACTCTTCGACACAAGATCCGTAAACACCCTTGGATTGAAATCCAGAGGTCAAAGTGGGCGGGAGCGATCGTGTGCAGTGCTTCTATACTTTTTATTTTTAGGTTTCACTGTTCCTATACTTTTATTTTAAAACTAAACAGTTCTGGAATAGTTTAGTTTTAAAATCAAAATGTAGGAAGAAGTTGAAGCTTGCACTTCAGTGCACTGCACTGAACATTCCCTTAAATAGCAGGTGTGTTTGTTTGTGGGTGTGGATTGTGGGAGGTAGTAATGGAGTTTGTGGAGAGCAGGGCAGGCCAGCAGGGAACATAATTCCACTACTTATTTTCATACACTTCGACCACTGCTGAAATCTCTTACTAATGTTGCCCAGACCCTGCCCACTGTATCAACATCAGTGAGGCTAGCTATATCCCGCTACCAAAGCTGACACGCTTCCTCCCACCTTACCTGCTTCAAAAAAATGTATGAGCACAGCGGCCCATATGAAATACAAGGTCAGATCCTAGCGGCTGCTTTCAGGCGCCCGTTCGCACTGGCACAGCCCGCTCTTAACAAGGGTCTGCCTCCTCTCTGTTTGTCCACTCAGCCCTGACATGCTGCATCAGGCTACGGCTACACATGCCGCATGCACCCCATGAGCATCCTAGCTCCCCCCACGTGCACCCCATCGCTACGCGAGTACAACAACAAGCTATGCCACAGAACACGCAACGTGCAAAGTACTCTCCCACTGCTGCACCTATTGTATAGCGTGGAGTACCTCATCAGCAAAGGCCCATAGACGACCACCTGGAGTCTACCAATATGGGCCAACAACCAACCTCTCCGATCAGCTTTGCTGGCAACAATCTCTATATGCGTGCATCTACCTCTTTTAACAATATTTCGCTGGCGTGCATGGTCTCCACTACCCTACCTGTTCCACTTGGAACTACGTCGACCACTAATGCCACTTCACTCACTAATCCTGGAACTTCTGGACGTTATCCCGCACGCCCAGGATCTATGACCTCTTGTGTCAACAAGGTATCCAATGTTAATCTTCACAATAATGCTTTTCCAAATGTTGCCCACCTTATCAGTCTTGTACCCATTGTCCCCACATGCCTTAGCCCAGCACCTACCATTGCTCCATGTGCTGTACTTGAATATATCTCATGCCTTAGACCAGCACCTACCGTTGCTCCATGTGTTGTACCTGCTGCTATCTCATGCCTTAGCTCAGCACCCACCAAAGCCCATACCAGAGCACCTCCTACTTCTCTTACAACCAACCTTGAGAGCAATAACACCCCTAAAAGTACCCTCAACTGATCAACACGCGCTCACTCCCTGCCCATGCCCTAGATATCCATGACCTTCTAACGGTCAACGACCTAGGTGCATTAGCCATCACAGAAACTTGGCTCCATGCAACCTCGGGCCCCGCACTAGCATTGTTCATTCACCCTGACTACACAATTTTTAGAAGTGACAGACTCTTCGCCAGAGGTGGAGGGACTGCCTTTATGGCTAAAAAACATTTGCACATCAGGCAACTGTACACTTCGCTTAACAAGCCTGCAACATCTTATCACTAAAATTAACAATCACTCCGACCAGCACCCTTGTGATCCACATTATCTATAAACCTCCTGGTGCCACCAACACCATCGAAGAGGACCTACTCCAGACACTAATTCACAACCTTAACCTCTCCTTACAAGTAACACTCCTAGGTGACTTCATCCGTGGACTTAATGACCACACCGACCTACCAGTATCCTCTCTGGCCAATTCACTTCTCGTCCTAGGCTTCTGTCAATGAATCAATAACACCACGCATATCAAAGGATGAATACTTGACTGGCTAGTCGACCTCAACTGTAACATCACCATCCAGAATAACACTCTTATATGGTCTGACCACCATATAATCACCTAAGCCATCTCTGTGGCAAAACCCTCAAAACCCCTCTCCAAGCGATTACTGCCCACCCTGGCACGTAACTCAGAAAACTCACTAGAGAAAACATACTACCTCTCCTGGATCCATTCAAACTGGAACCAACCTGCACCTCAGACCCTCAAGTCCTAGCTCACCTCTACACCAGCACACTAACCGATGCTGTCAACGCCATCGCCCCATTAACCCATAAGAGAGCCAAGCCTTCTTTGCATGTTAACGCATGGTACTCCGAAGAGCTAGCCGACCTTAGGTCTAAGAAAAGAACGGCAGAATCATGCTGGAAACATTCCCCCACTGACACCCTTAAACAGGAATTCACCAGCCTGGCTAAACAGTACAAACAAGCCCTCACCACCGCCAAAGCCTCCACTTATAGCTCAAGAATAACTAATGCTAACTCTAACATGCGTGAGTTATTCACCATCCTCAGAGAACTGGAATCACCCATCCCTCAAGGCTCCTCTGAGAACAAAGAACTTGCATGATGCAAAAGCATACAAAATGCCATGTTGCAAAAAAGTGACATGCTACAAAAAAAAATAGCCGTCAAACAAGCCATTACTAAACCCATGCCTCAAATCACCCCTATCAACCAAAGTATCAATTGCGGTACACCAGACACACCCCAGTTTAAATTTAACAATATAACCACCTCAGACCCATTACATATCTTGAAAAGCCTTAAGCCCTCGAGATGCAAAGGAGACGCCTGTCCAGCCCCACTCATCAAAGACTGCTCTGATGCACTGGCCCCTTTCATCACAGCATTTATCAATGCATCATTAACAACAGGCACAGTCCATCCCTGCTTAAAGAAGCCTGGGTACCGCTACTAAAAAGAAACTCCCTAGATCCAGCCATTCAGAACTACAGACCAATCACCACTGTCCCTTTCCTCCTAAAAATCCTGGACAGTGCTGCCTACATCCAGATTCATCGCCATCTAGAATCAAATTAAATCTTAGGTGTCCGACAATCAGGGTTCTGCCCTGACCATGGTACTGAGTTGGCACTACTTGATCTGAAAAATTAAATGGACGATATTAGAGACAAGGGCAGGCCTGTCTTGCTGCTCCTCCTAGACCTAGTAGATCAAAGTATCCTATGTCACCATCTCACCTCTGCAGCGGCCTTCTCTCACAAAGCAGCAGCTTGGATCACCTGCTTCCTAGAAGGTCAAGTTATGAAGGTATTCTCCGATCAAGCATGCACAGCACCCACTCCCATCAACTGCAGAGTACCCCAAGGTTCCTGTGTCTCTCCCACTTTGTATAATATTTTCACTAAGCCTTTCTTCAACCTCGTAGACGCTCAGGGCATTATTTACACCAACTAAGCGGATGACACACAAATCCTCCCACTATCAGGCAACTACACTCAAGACTCGGCCTTGTTAAACTCTACATATGCCACCATCCAAGCATGAATGGTGACCCATGGCCTTTGCCTCAATGATGAAAAGATGTTACTACTTCTAGTCGGACCCTATTAAATCCTAAATAAACTGGACGCGGATTACACTGCCTTCAACATAGACAGAACAAATATCACAGTATCACCGGCTGCGAAAACCCTTGGGGTTTACTTAGATGCCACCCTCTGTCTCTCCCGTCAAGTAAATGCCTTATCCTGATCTGCAGCATACGCCACCAAGTGGTGGTAGGCGCAAAATTGGATTACTGTAAAATCCTTTTTGCTGGCACATCCTCCCACAACATTCACAAACTCCAAACGATTCAAAATAATGCTTTACGAGCTGCATTAAACATACCCAGACATCACTATATATCTTATGCCAGGAAAGCAGTACATTGGCTTCCCGTACGGCAAAGAATCCTCTTCAAGTCGCTTACCATTACACATGGATGTATATCAAAAGCATACCAAGCCCACAAAATTGCTATCCAACAAACGGGTAGGCCTGCTAGAACCCCCTACACACAAAGACTGGTACAACCAAAATTCAAGCAAACCAGAGCCAGAGGTTCAAGCTTCCCTGTCCTTGCTGCAAAACACTGGAACTCCCTCCCACAGCCGCTAAGAGCAGAAGAATCTTACTGGGCTTTTCGAAAAGCCTTAGAAACCTGGCTATTCGCCTGAATTAGCTGGCTATCGCTCTGCTATCACCGCTCAAGTCACTGGTCTGGGCTGCGAAAATGTTCGGGTCTCTGTAACCTATGAATGAACACTGCAATTATTGTACCTGCATATTTACCTATTCATATGTACCATTGTCTAATCTTGAACTAAGAACTTGTTTAGCCTATGGGCTCCATGTAACTGGATTCAAGCGCCCTGATGCCTGAGGGTTTATGTGCGCTATATAAATACAAAAATAAATAAATATGATCTGAACATTATATGATAGACTTTCTTATTCATTTTAAGGCACCTCTTCCTAAGAAAAACAATCCACCAAAAAATGTTCCTAATCAGAACTTTAGAAATGTACATGCACCTGACCTTCAGAGATGTATCACTAAAATTATAAATAATTTAGCATTTATATAGTGCTACGAACCCTCAGGCATCTGAGCGCTGCTTATTATTACCCACGGTGTGTGGTGCTCATTTATCGACCTTGGAAGGATGAAAGGCTGAGTTTGGCCCCGCCGGGATTCGAACCTGCTTTAGCGGGCTCTGCACGGATTTCAAAGCGAGCACTCCTACTCGCGGTGCTATCTGACCAGCTACCCCCTCTGCATTAGACCCTCTTGAGTTACTTGTTGACCTTTTCAACATGAGTTTGGATGCCTACTGGACAAACTGGCCCCAATTAAAAACCAAACTAGTATGCGACAATTTAGGACACCAAAAATGCTTTGACGAAGAGCTTAGATCCTTGAAATCAGACAAAAGGAAAGCTGAGAGACGATAGCAAAAATGTCCCTCCCCGGAAAATAAAGATGAATGGAAAACACTAGGGGGCTCATATAAAACTGCGATCACCGGAGACAAAGGGAGTTCTTTAAGCGACAAATAGATGAAGCAGACAATTAAGGTAAGAAGTTATTCAACATCTTAAAACATTTGGAGAAACCCAAAGCACAAGCAGTGGCATTTGTACCCTCAAATCTGGACTCTACCAATGCACAGCTGGCTTTCGAGGCCAAAGTTTATAAGGCCAGGGATAAAATAAAAAAAGACCAGGCAACTCAAAGTACAAGCAACCCGATTCTTCAAGCTGCTCCACTGGACTTAGATACCCACACATTTCATTTCCATCCAGTGTCCGTCTATGACACATCGCATATCCTGGGCATCC
Source organism: Ambystoma mexicanum (assembly GCF_040938575.1). Taxonomy (NCBI): domain Eukaryota; kingdom Metazoa; phylum Chordata; class Amphibia; order Caudata; family Ambystomatidae; genus Ambystoma; species Ambystoma mexicanum. The sequence continues at coordinate 312,558,134 of NC_090928.1, forward strand.
GTCGGCCTGTCCGGGAAATACATTTCCACCTAAAATGATACTTGACAATAAAGACATCTTCGCCCCTTTCTTGGACACATTTATTAATGCCTCTTTTCGTATTTGTGTCTTCCCAGAAAATACTAAAAATGTTAACGTGACCCCCCTCTTACAAAAACCTGGGCTAGACCCCAATGATACAAGCAACTTCAGGTCAATGACTAATTGTAATTTCTTGTTGAAAATCTTGGACAAGGAGGCCACATCAAAACTTCAGACACTCATTGAGTCCATTGGCCCCTTACATCCTAGACAGTCAGGTTTCCAATCTCATCATAGCACTGAGACTGCCCTTGTTGATCTGTAAACGCACATGCTGGGAATCATGGACAGAGGAAAGGCCGCCTTCGACCTCTTGGACCATAAGCATCTACTACACACCCTGAGAGATATTGGCCATTGTTCTGACAAGACTTCCAAATGGGTCCACTCTTTTCTGACTGGACTGATGGGGAGATGCTTCTGCAGCCCCTGCCTCTACAATCTGTGGTGTACCTCAGGGGGCTTGTATGTTCCTGGTACTTTTCAACGTATAAGCCAGACCTATCTGTAGCCCCCTACAAGAGTCTGTTTTTTAATAACAACAACGTAGACAATGCCCAGCTGGTCCAGGAGATCTCTGAGATATCACACAGATGGAGTGATCCTAGAACATACATACAATGTGATTGATTCTTAGATGAGGGAAAATTGGATGTGCCACAATGGAGGGAAAACAGAGCTCCCCCTTTTTGGATCATCTCGGGCAAGAGCTACATTAAATTCCTACTACTACTCCATCCCCATCCTCGACTGTAACATCCCTTTACTAGATAAGGTAATAACTCTAGGTATCCATTTTGACGCCTCCCTGAGTGCAGAAACACAGGTTGTAAAAAATGTTACTTGTTACCTAAGACTTCTAAAAAATATTCACCCTTTCCTCGGCGGAGATAATTGTTCCAACATAGCGCGATCTGTTCTATTATCCAGAGTTGACTACTGCAACGCTCTCCTTGTTGGTGCTGACAAACAGAGCATGCAGACAGCAGACTGTTCCCAACAATGCTGTCTGTATTATTAAAAAGGTGCCAAGAAGAAACCACCTCTCACATCACAGACAGGCATTGCACTGGCTTCCTGTAAAGGCCCGAGTACAGTTTAAAGCAGCCATCATTGTGCATAAATGCCTCCATGGGAATACTCCAGCTTACTTGAAATCCCTAGTGACCCACTACGAGCCAACAAGATAAATGCGGTCATCCAACTTGATGCAGGTAACCTGCCCAACCTTCAAAAGGTCTGGGCAAATCCTTTGCTGTATGTTCAGCAACATCCTGAGATGCTCTTCCACCCCCCTATGGCTTGAAACCAACATCAGTGCTTTCAGGATATCTCTTAAGACCCTTCTCTTTGAGTACGACTCCGGCCCTCCCTCTCTTGCTATTTTGCTACTTTGTCCTGTGATTTTGTTGTCTTTCTGTGTTTCATGTGTGCCCAGATGCCTGTGGGCTTCGCCGCGTTATAAGTAAATAAATAGATAAAAAATACAATTGACATCACACAATGTAGAATACATACGTCTAGGTGGTCTCCCAATCCTAATACCCTCAGTACTCTGCACACCAAAGGATCTTTGCCTACTGGAAGACCCACTGTGTGCCTATAGGAAATAGCTGACCCATTGCAAGAAGCAAAATGAGAAGCTATTGAAACCCACCCAGGCATTCTGCTGATTTATGTACCCGGATGGTGCTTGTGGCACAAGAAATTTGAATGAGTTTAGAATATTCTGGCGAAAGCGCTCCAGTAAACCATCTACCCCCAACAATCTCCAGGCCATGAGCTGCTGAGTGCCATCCAGAATCCTAGGATAGGGTTGGGCAAAGAGATGCACTCAGAGTCTCTGAAATGGGAAACAGATATGGCGGCATTGCTATACTCAGTTTCAATGCCAGTGGGTACCAAGTCTAGGCTGGCCAATAAGGCATCGCCAATACCAACGTTGTTCCCTGGAACAAAGCCTGTACTAGTGCACAGGCAATCAAGGAGAAGGGAGGAACGTTTAATGAACCACCATCCTCCATAATTGGAAAAAAGCACCTGTCACTTTGGCAAAAAGATTTGGTTTGCAATTGAAAAATCACAGAACGTTGGTTGTTGAGATGATATGCAAAGAGGTCCCACTGAAAGGGTGCCTGCCAAGATTTCATTTTCAGGAACACTGACCTGTGAAGCTTCCAATTGCTTCAATCGGACCATTGCTGGGAGCATCAGTATGCTACCAGGTGGAAGGTGCCCGGCAGATATATAGCACTTAGATCCTGATGTGATAATGGAGTCAGAACTCTCTGAATTGAAGTGCCAGATCTGATCGTGACCTTGACCAAACCCCCCCCCCCCCTTAGCCTGGTGATGTAACAAACCACTGTTCTATTGTCAATAGGTAATCTGACTATGCAGTGAGGGAAGCTTCCTGTAAAACACCTCATCACAAAAGACCTGTCATTCAATTCTAAAGTGTTGCTATGCCTATGTGACTCCTGAAGAGACCCTGGCCCCAGGGTCGAGATCTGACCACACCTGTTTCCCTATCCTCTTAGGCGTTCATCTTTAGACGTATGCCATATGCCATGCATGGGAGATTGAGGCATTAGCATATCCAAAAAAGCAGAGACCTCATTGTGCTCAACTGCCTGCTTCCTCTGGATCCACTTGCTTTCCCATGGATTTTGCCTCCTCCTCCATATCCAGGATTAAAACTAATGGCCCGGAAATATTGATCATTCTGTCCTGGCATGTGCATATGGTGGTATTGGCGAGGCATGGTATATGCTTCGACAAATACCAGCATGTCTCACCAATACCCTGAGAGAAATAGGGACACTTTGGGGTCAATGCAAGATGTAGAAGCAGATTCACTCATGAGGGATAGTGATTATAAGTCAAAATTCGTACTGAAGAAAGATTTTGCATAGTCCCCCCACCTCACTGGGCGTTGATTTGAGATGTAGTCATGTGCCAGAAAATAGGTTGCCCCACAGAGTCAGAAAAGTTAGAAGGTCACTTTACAGAGTCATGGAATAGCCCCCATCAAGTGGAAAAGCGAGACCCCCCCCCAAGTCATGAATGTCCCCTAGAAAAAGTGGGTCCCTGCATCAGTACCCTCAGGAAATGGTACTAGGGCAACAGAGATCATGGCCTTCTTAACTTGTCTATGTTCCTTCCCAAGCCAGGGGGCATAAAGAGTGTCTGTAGGACAGGGTCAGTGCCATCTCAGCCCGAGGGTTAAAAGACTGTTTTTCCCCGTGTTAGGTATTCCTCCCTCCATCCAGGTGTCCCAAATTTAGGTGCTGCTACTACATCCTGGGCTATTCCGATTTCTGTTACTACATTTACTGTTGTCCCTGTATTTGGCCTTTCTCCCTCTATCCAGGTGCCCCAATCTAGGCGCTGCTATTGTCCCGCTTTGGCCTTTCTCCCTCTAACAAGGTGTCCCACATCCAGGCGCCACTATTACATCTAGGATTACTGCATTTACCGTTGTCCCCTTGTTAAGCCCTTCCACCCTTGATCCAGATGTCCAAATCTAGGCGCTACCATCTCTTCTAGAGTCACTGCACTTACTGCTGTCATCTATTATATCTAGGCCTTCCCCTCTATCCAGTTGTATTAGACTCTAGATCCTGCTCTTGACCTCCCCTCCGGGATGGAGATACCACATCAAAAAAGACCACCTCTCCGACTCATCCTCAATCCTGGCCTTTCTCCACCATTCCCACCCCCCTGTGACTCAATAGCTACCACTCTTCCATCAATTTACCTTCCTTTCCCGTCCCACCCCTAGCTTCAGACCCTCCCCCCCTCCCTCTCCCCACCTCTACCCTTTTTCTCCCGACTTCTCACCCAGTACACCCAAACCCTCAGCCCCGTCCAGACTCGAACCTCAAGCAACTTGCCCAAACCCCCTCAGCACAAGTGCTCCACTCACCACCCTCCCCTGCTGATCCTCCCCACTGCATCTCTCTCATACCCACCACTGCCCGCCTACTCTTCCCACTCCCCATCGACCTAAACCTCTCACCCGACCCTCATAGTGCACATGCATCCATACTCCCCACTACCCCCCCTCAGTCAATCTCAACCACCCAGATTGATCCTACCGCACCCCCCATCTCCCCGTGCAACCATATCCACTGGGCACTCTCATTGATGAGCATCATGAAAACATCCTCCCCTTATGAAGTCACATGCATCCTTTTCAATGCCAGCTCCGTAGCAAGAAACAGGCACAGCATCTGTGAGCTTCTATCCTCTGACAATCCCGACCTCCTTTTTATCACCGAAACCTGGTTCTCAGGCGAGTTTGCACCAATTGCACACAAGGCCTTCCCCATGGCTACTCGCTTATTGCCCACAACAGACCTTCCAGAGGCAGTGGAGTGGCAATCCTCTACAAACCTCGTTTCTCCGTCTTGCTTGTCGAAACCCAGACATGCAACGCTTCCTGTGAATTCCTTCTAGTAAAATTCTCTCTACCATCAACGCTCACCTACAGCTTCCCACTCATCTACAGACCCCCCCGATACGACAGACATTTTGCCCAAAATCTCTGTGACTCAATAGCTACCATTCAGGTAAATCATCCAACTCTTACACTATTGGGAAATTTCAATATATGGTTCGACATGCCCAAGAACTCCATGACCCAACCTCTGGTTGACAGCCTTGATGCACTCAACCTCTCCCGACATACCACTGGCCCAACTCACTCAGGTGGCCACACCCTTGATGCGATCTTCAGCTCCTATGACCCTGTCTCTATACCCAGCCCAAAACCGCTTATCTGGACAGAGCACTCTGCCATGCCTTTCTCTATCCACACACCTGCCCCATCTCCCACAGCTCCCCGTGCCCCCACTTTTGATCACAAATGCTGGAACAAAGTCAAGGTACTCCCTGACCTAGCCAAAGCCCTGCTGCTCCCTTCTTTATCCCTAATCCTTTTTATATCCTTGAAATGAATTGTGCCTGACCAAACGTGCCTTACATCTTTGTACCTGTACACTCATGCTTATGCCAACCTTTACCCACTGGTGCAGGTGCATATGTTACGCCTAATTGAAGGCTTTTTCTAGGCTAATCACTTAGTTCCTATTCTACAATTTCACAACCAGAATAACATTATTCGAGCATTATTGAACAATTCTTAGATCATTCCGAATCCACCTCTTGGTTTCATTTGTGTTGAGTGTTGTTTGAGAGTCAAAGCCAATAATTGTTGTGGACACGCTATGTTAGGCATGTGTCTGAGACTTTTTTCCCAAACCTTCTAGATCGCACTAGTTCTCAAAGGACCACTCTGATTGAAAAAAATGCTGTGTAAGCTTCAATAGCCGTTGATCCTTGCTTCTCGAATGTATCTCAAATCATAATCTCAAGTATTCTATGTAAATGAGTGAGCCTGTGTTTTAAAATGTTATTCATTCATCCTCCGTGATCATGCGGAACGCTGCCATTGTCTGAAAAAGAAAGCTGGTGCAAATGCTAATATTTTACACATTGTTTAGGAATATCACGGAGGATGAATGATTAACATTTTAAAACACAGGCTCATTCATTTACATAGAATACATAAGATTATGATCTGAGATACATTCGAGAAGCAAGGATCAACGGCTATTGAAGCTTACAACGCATTTTTTCAAACAGAGTGGTCCTTCAAGAACTAGTGCGATCTTGAAGGTTCGGGATAAAAGACTCAGACACACGCCTAACATAGATGTCCACAACAATACTTGGCTGTGATTCATAAACAGCACTCAACACAAATGAAACCAAGAGGTGGACTCTGAATGATGCAATAATTTTTCAATAATGCTTGAATAATGTGTTTCTGGTTGTGAAATTGTAGAATAGGAACTAAGTGTTTAGCCTAGAAAAAGCCTTCAATTAGGCGAAACATACGCACGTGCACCAGTGGGTAAAGGTTGGCATAAGCATGAGTGTACAGGTACAAAGATGTAAGGCACGTTTGGTCAGGCACAATTCCTTAAAAGGATGTAAAAAGGATTAGGGTTCAAGAAGGTTTTTTTGGATAAGAAAGCATACTGTGCACACCAAGACCGGGATGTATTCTCTTATTGTAATCACCACAGGTGTCTACCTCCTCTTGGTATTTCCTTTTTGTTGGATTGATTTGTTGGAAGAAACGAACTCCATACTGCATATTTTTGCTCATTCAGATAGGACTGGTTTGTTAAGTAAACTGCGCAAGTCCCATGGAAACATTTGCATTCAAGGAGGTAGAGATTGCTGACGCATTTGCTTCAAAAGCATGATCCACTGTCTGAGATAAAGAGAGATCAATAAAATCTACAAATGCCCAATTCCAGGCTTTTTTGTTATCAGGAATGGGCAGATCCTCACCCTCAAATTCCACAATAAATGCTTACCCATCCTCCCCCTTTGTCCAGTTCCTCCTTGTGGCAAGTAACTCCTCTTAAACTGCCTCAGAGGGCCGTGGAATTAAATAAGTCTGTCATACTCCTGTATGGCATCCAGCACAGTATACAGTGGGTGCTCTTTTCTAATCTCTCCAGTGCATCCATGCCGCGCTGATGCAAAGACACCAAACCAGGAAGTGCAGAGTGCTCCTCCCCCAAATCTTGTTCTATGCTGTCCAGGGGCCCCATTCCTGTACCAAAGGTATTTCCTACCCCCAAAGCATGTAACTAATCGCCCCTAAAGGCATCCCTGTGCTGCCACAGTAACAACATAAATCAGTACGCTAAGCCCTTCTTACCACTAGGTCCCAGCCCCTTAATAAACAGCCAATTGGCCTTTCAATGGGCCTCATTACACGGTAGGCGGTAGGGGATTACCGGCACCGGTAAGGGCATCGGTGCCGGTAATCCCCTACCGCCCTACTACGAGGTCCCTTAGCGGGTCCCTTCTAGGCGTTAAGGATGGGACCCGCTAAGGGATCCCAGAGATAATAACGATACCGCAATTTGCGGTACCGTTATTTGCTCCATCCCCATTCCCATTGAGCCCTATGGGGGCTCAAATGGGAATGGGGAATGGTTCCCGGAATGGGGATTTACCAGTCCTGCAAAGGTCAGAATAGACCGGTAAGTCCCTATTCCGGGAACCCAGACCTTGAAGGCGGTAAGGTGGTAACCATGGCGCTAATAGCGCCATGGCTACCGCCTACCGTGTAATGAGGCCCATTAAGTCTAAGTATACAAAGTAAAAATCATCAAAGAATCCACAAAAAATTTCTGGAGCATCAGAAATATAGAAGGATTTACCAGGAGGGAGAGACTGATATAGGACTTACTCACAGGGGAATGATCACAGGGGTATGGAATGGGAGGGGGTTCTGGGAGTGGCAGTTGATTGGTTCTTGTCAAACCTTTTTCTTAATGCTATTGAAAAATAAAGGAAAAGAGTGATGTGTAATAGGAAACCTCCATGCCATACCAGAGAATTCACTGTGTTGCAATTTGGGAATCACCTGTTCCCTTGGCGACATAAAAACCTTGAGAGTTTTTGTTTTTAAATATTATCCTACTCCCAGCCTCTATTTATCTCTTACCCATACCTCACCCTATTTACTATATTCACTCACGCAAGTTGGCACCAGAAAAACACAAAGAAAAATACAATACAATATATCAGTACTCATTTTGGTTGTGATTGCACGCATACAGTTACTGTGCACTTCATTCACTAATAAGTAACCAGGAGTACCTCTGACTTACACCTGCAGAGGGCTGCTTAATTCTCAAAATAAGTTATTTATTTATGTATCGGTTATTTGTAATGCACACTATACAGGAGGATTGTGTTTCAATGCTCATCAAGACAAAGGGTTGGTGGGGGAAAGGAAGAGGAAGAGGTATAAAACAAAGGAAGAGGAAGAGGCATAAAACAAAGGAAGAGGAAGAGGCATAAAACAAAGGAAGAGGAAGAGGCATAAAACCAAAAACAACAACATTCTCAAAAGGTCTTGAAACATTCCGAACGTGCACGTGGTATAGTTTGAAAATAGGGGAGGGTGGAAGGGTGGGAGGTGGGAAGTGCAGGAAGAGGGTAGAAGGGCAGAAGACAACCAAAAACGTTCCGACTAGGTTGTGAGACGATTGGGAACGTGCAAGTGCTGAACATGATGTGGGTGAGAAGGCCGATGGGAGGGGCGTGCAGGAGGGGAAAGGGGAGAGGTAAATTAAATACAAAAACAAGTTATGAGTGCAGGGACAAATAGGAAAACTGCATGAAGGCAAAAAACAGACATGCAATTATGACAAGCAGGTTAGAATGTCTGCAGACTGGAAAAGCCACACCTTATGGAATGAGGGGCTGCATCAGTAAAACAGGCAGGCAAATAAGATAAAGTGCAGCACTGGGCTGCAGAGTCACCCTAGAGGTACAGTGGTGGGATGAAAAGAACCGTGCTGGGCTGCAGGTGTCCACCCAGCGGACACAGGTAAGTTAGATAAAGTGCAGCACAGGGCAGCAAGTGGCAGTACGGTGGTCGATGGTAAGACAGTCAACTACAGTGCTGGGCTGCAGGAGTTCATCCAGTGGTCGCAGGTAAGTCAGATAAAAAGCAGCACTGGGTTGCAGGAGACAGTATGGTGGTCATAACTGAGACTTGCCCTTGCCTTTCCCCCATGAAGTAACTTTGCAGAAAACGTTGCCAGGGACATGGCATCTAAATGAAAGGGGCCCCGGCCAAATGAGTGGGACAAAGTGGTGTCCCACAAAAGCTGGGGGGGACAAACACCCCTGCACCCCCTACAATGACGCCCATGCTTTCCCCCAATTTACTAGCAGTAAATCCGCTACAGAGCACAATTACGAGGAGTTACATATGGGAGGGAAATAGCCCACTCTGGGTACAAGTCGGACTCCGGTGAAAAGGAACCAGTTCTTTTGTTGACCTATGTTACCCTTTCATGAGGACTACAGACAACTTCACAATTAACATGTGTTTCACTTTTAGCTTCAAAGTGCTAATCCTGGAAGGCAGTCGTGGGTGAAGACCCAGATTTTTGTGAACGCTTGCCTGAAACCCCATACACCTTACCAAGCACCATTGTCATTCAGTAGTTTATTTTGTAATACTTGTTATTTGCGATGGATTTGGCATCGTGTTTATCCATTTGAAACTAATAAAAAATATGAAAAAAGTTTAAATGCGTGGGATATAAAAAGAAAATCACTAGAATGGGACAAGGGATGGACAGTGACCAAAGTGGAACACAACATTAATTTAAGAAATATGGCACAAAATAGATCCATGACAAAAACACAATGCACAGCACATCACATGCATTGGTGTGGGCCACACAGTTGTACTGGGAGTTTCCTCCCATGGTTTATAAAGAGGAACAGCAGTTTCGAAATAAGTGGTGGCTTGGGGCGCGTAGGCCCAGCTAGGTGTACAGTAAAGACTAAGAATGGGAAAGCCTGAGATGTCTTCATATGTGTATGTCAAATGCATATGGCCCATGATTATGGTTCTAGGGTGGGGTGGCGGACATATGAGCCGAGGGATTTTAGGGTACAGATGCTGAGATATGACCCTACACCCTAAACCCATTGTCAAAATAATCACAGGTTGTTTTGCTAAATCCATTACAAAAACAACACTGTAATGTAATTTGGCATTTATATAGCGCCTTTTCCTATTGGCATGGCCTCAAAGCACTGTAGCTGAACGCCCTCATGTGACCTAAGTCTGTGGTATGGGAGATTCGTCAGATAGTTTAGAAAGTCAATATGAAGGTAGGTTTGGGTGGCCAATTCCCTGCTTGCGACCCATGTCGAGCTGGCTTGTGGATGGGTGCTGTGAGGTTGGTGGGAGAGCATGCAAGTGCAGGAGACTGATTAGGTGTCCAGCTAGACCGAATTTTTGTTGCAGAAGTGTTGTGCGATGTGTCTTCAAGTAGCGTATGATTGCAGATGCGTGTGGGTGGGTAGTCATGTATGCGGCTATCTTCCATCGACATGGAGTGTGATACGTAACTGTGTGTCCTGGCTGGTTTCTTGTTTCATTGACGTGGCACGGATACTGCCCTGCGGTCTGCTAGAGTCTATTCTTTGTGTTGCTTAGTACGCTCTTTAAGGGACTCATTGCTGCCTCATCCTGACAGGGGGTTAAAATAACCAATGGGTGGAATGGGTTTGTCAATGAACTGGATAACCCAGCCCTTTAAGATGATTAGCAATTACCGTGGAGATGGATGGGAATGCAGATTTGTATTCATACATCAATAATCAAAACGACTCAGGTAGTTGGCAAAAGGGAGACTGTTTTAATATCAATTATCTAAAACAGGGAGCATGACGAACATCAACGAATTTGTCTCGATCCTCCTACTCAATGCATTTAAGAAAAAACAGAGAATTTATACACAAAACTCGTCATCAATGACGTTGACCTGCGTCAATATCAGCATCATCCTACGTGGCAAACTACAATAACCTATGGGTATGGGTGATTGGCTCTGAGTGAACATCTAAGTATACAATCCATACTAGTCTAAAAAACTGTGAATATGTGATTGGTTACTTAACATCAGGTGGGGCAACTAAGCCCTCCCCTAAAAATGACCACTATGAACATCACTAAATACACAATGTCCCATTGGTTTACACAACTATAGGACCCCTAAATATGCAGTCCTCTACAATTGGTTGGCACTCTAACCTCCATCAGTACTTTTCCATCTACATCTAGCAGCATGCAGGCTGGCCCTCCAGGTGCTAGTGAGCTCGCCTTAACCATTGCTTCCCACCAATTAGCATATCAATCCATCATCACCTCAGTGGTCTACTGTAAATTAGGCTTTGAAGCTCGGAGTTGAGAGTGTTCTTAGCTCTGAGAAATTCAGGGAGTGTAGGCATGCTCTACCCTTGTGCGTAGGTGTGACCATCTCGTTCGTCCAACTTCATGCTTCCATGTGACTAGAGACCATGGAATCGAGCTTCTAGTGCATTTAATACTATTTTTTAATAGACCTCTGACTTCTTCCTTGTTATGTTCATGCCTTCTGAACAGGAGTTCTGTTCTTTCACACAATTTGTATCCAATGTCAGTTTACTCCAGTTTGATAAGACCTTGGCTACTTTGGCTCGTCCAGCCTTGTCTGCTGAGATTCACTTTCTAATTAAATTTGTTTTTTAACTGCGACATACTAGAAATGAGGCCTTCTTGCTACTGTCCAGCACTGCTATAATGCATAGTGAAAACATCCATATTTTACTTGTCCATATGCATATACATATATTCACTAAAAGCTAGCCCCCAGATTACTTTGTCTGCTTGTGTTTCCTTTGCACCTGTACACATGTAACATGACTTAATGTCTTCATCTGTTTCTGTAGCAAAAGCTTCTTCACTTGATCCCAAGATGTCACTTATCCTTGGTACTTTCTTGATGCCTTATAGAATATCTGCATTCTCTAGTCTCTGCATCTCTTCTTGGTACGTCAGCTCAGCTCTGTGTGACGTCACCATTCATCTTGATCCGTAATTTGCTCTGCTTCTTCAGGAACCTCATTCAAACAACCATCATATCTCCTTGTGTGCAGATATGGTTTCCTCAATGGGAATCTTGCCTCTAGGATTCCCTTTGGCCTTTGTCATTTCAACTGCTCCGTGTATGTCACATACTCTGGTTTCCAATATACAGGCAATAGGGGTGGAACAGTTGAGTTTGGAGTACTTGGCTCCTCCTCTACACTCCCCCTCTGGGCGATTCAGCAACCACTCTCTCATCATCCTTTTCACATCCTCTTCTGAAAAAGAGCTTCTTTGGGATCCCTACATTTATGACACCCTTCAGGCATCCTGCTGATTTGTCGTGCTCTTCTTTGTTCCATGTCATGAGACTGCATTGCCACTTGGACTTCAATAGATCCATCTTCCTATATACTTCCTATGATTCTTTGGATACAGGAACCTCGTTCCCTCAGGTGTATGGATACTGGCCTTCACAAAGTCTCTGATCTCTTCATCTGTTAAGTCTCAGGCTTTCCATCCTGATTCAACATCGATCATGATCTTCATCCCTATGGCTTTCTTTGCTGTCTTCTTGCATTATGAGATTATTATCTTGATCACAGAATCCAAGCAACACCAACACGATCAGAGCTGCAAGAAAACATGTCTGCCATCCAATGTGGAATCCAAGAAAAGAGTGATCCAAACCAGCTGTCATCAGCAATGTCTTCTACTTCATCTATCATCTGACCAATGAGCTTTGTCAGCATGTCTATGGCCTCTGTCAAGGTTCCATTCTCGTCATCATGAGAAGGTATAAATGTGCAACATGATTCTCCAATTTTTGCACAAACACCTCCATCCATAGCTGTAATCATGTTTAGGACATATCTGTTCTGAAGAGGCATCAGTCGTATGGCTCTCATCTCTTCTGTAATAGCACTGAACCCCTTTATGATAGTGTTGATCGTCTGTAGCAATTCCCATCTGGTGATCTGCAGCCACTTGGAATTTGCTCAAACCTGGATTCTCGGCATGAAAATGAAGGTGAACACTGATGAGGTCTGGCTGAACAGCCTGTGCTCATATGGAATAGAGTCAAAAGCTTCTATTGACTTAGCTGAAAAATAGTTCTCCCTCTTCATCCTCTTTCTCAGCTCCACAGATCTCTTCTTCCTCAGGTGAGCATCTGCCTTTGGAAAACTGTCAAGATTCAGATCGCTTTTTGGAATCGCTAACGCTGGAACATGGACATTCACTAATGATCATCATCCTACCCAATCCTTGGGTAGCTTCATGTATGCCCTGGATCCACAAGCCCAATAATGATCCATTATTAGTTCTGTGTATCATCCCTGGTACATCAAATATTCAACCACAGTTTTGGTTCTCTCCAACTTTCCTTGTGCCATTATTTCTGAAGCACAGCTTTGAACTTTCCAAAGGCACTATCTGCAAGGGTCCTCCTCTGTCTTCGACCCAAGTCAGTAGTTTAGCAAGTCTTGGCCATAATGGCTTACAGCCATTGTGTACAATGTCAATGGCAGGTTTGTAACAACCAATTACCACCCAGGCTCTGCAGATTACCACTCCTTCTTCCCATCCGTCTGGTGATAACAATGATCCCCAGATCTGCATCTGTCCTCTGTTCTTCCATCTTCGAATGTCTGCTGCAGATTTTCCTGGACTTTCCGGTCTTCGGTTTACTTCCCATCTGATTCAAGCTCCTTTTACACCAGGCTTCTCGTATCTGATCACATGATTCTTCGTATGAGCTCTGTTTCTTGTCTTTGTATCGTGGATATAGTAATCTTCGTCTGGATCTGTCCATTCAGTTGCCCATTTGAGGCAGGCATCTCAGCCCATTAACTCGCCTCTTGTTTTGCAAAGTGCTATGTGTGGAAGACAATGAGGGGGTAATTCATAGAATTCAGCGCACAAGTGGCGCACGCGGCTGGCGCACAGTGTGCGCGTGCGAATCCCTGCGCCAGCCGCGTGCGCTAAAATCCATTTCCGCGCACAGCGTATTCATGGATTCCAGCCACCAAAACCAGCCGTGGCGCACAGTTGCGCAGCGACCCTGCAGCAGCGCCAGTTACGCCTCCAAGAACGCCTCTCGCGCAGGGAAAAGCCATCAAAATCCCCAACCCAGCGCAAAGGGCAGCAGCAAACGCAGAGCTGGGAGCGTGTATTCCAGGGGTGTGCGGGTGTTTCCATACGCGGCTGGGCTGGGTACGTGTATTTCAGGGGTGCGCGAGAAAGTCTACACGCGATTGGCCTGGGTACGTGGATTTCAGGGGTGCGCGAGAAAGTCTACACGCGATTGGCCTGGGTACGTGGATTTCAGGGGTGCGCGAGAAAGTCTACACGCGATTGGCCTGGGTACGTGGATTTCAGGTGTGCGCGAGAAAGACTACACGCGATTGGCCTGGGTACGTGGATTTCAGGGGTGCTCGAGAAAAACTACACGCGATTGGCCTGGGTACGTGGATTTCAGGGGTGCGCGAGAAAGTCTACACACGATTGGCCTGGGTACGTGGATTTCAGGGGTGCGCGAGAAAGACTACACGCGATTGGCCTGGGTACGTGGATTTCAGGGGTGCGCGAGAAAGTCTACACGCGATTGGCCTGGGTACGTGGATTTCAGGGGTGCGCGAGAAAGTCTACAGGCGATTGGCCTGGGTACGTGGATTTCAGGGGTGCGCGAGAAAGTCTACACGCGATTGGCCTGGGTACGTGGATTTCAGGGGTGCGCGAGAAAGTCTACACGCGATTGGCCTGGGTACGTGGATTTCAGGGGTGCGCGAGAAAGACTACACGCGATTGGCCTGGGTACGTGGATTTCAGGGGTGCGCGAGAAAGTCTACACGCGATTGGCCTGGGTACGTGGATTTCAGGGGTGCGCGAGAAAGACTACACGCGATTGGCCTGGGTACGTGGATTTCAGGGGTGCGCGAGAAAGTCTACACGCGATTGGCCTGGGTACGTGGATTTCAGGGGTGCGCGAGAAAGTCTACACGCGATAGGCCTGGGTACGTGGATTTCAGGGGTGCGCGAGAAAAACTACACGCGATTGGCCTGGGTACGTGGATTTCAGGGGTGCGCGAGAAAGTCTACACACGATTGGCCTGGGTACGTGGATTTCAGGGGTGCGCGAGAAAGACTACACGCGATTGGCCTGGGTACGTGGATTTCAGGGGTGCGCGAGAAAGTCTACACGCGATTGACCTGGGTACGTGGATTTCAGGGGTGCGCGAGAAAGTCTACACGCGATTGGCCTGGGTACGTGGATTTCAGGGGTGCGCGAGAAAGTCTACACGCGATTGGCCTGGGTACGTGGATTTCAGGGGTGCGCGGGTGGTGGGTGTGCGGGAAGTTCAAGACGTGAATTGGCAGTGTGGGTCCTCCCAGGTCTCCCCTCTACCCCCTCCACGACCTCTGCAGGCATCCCACACCACAGGGGACTACCCTGCACCCCATGTCATGTCCCACAGGCAGCCCATCCACCATGGCCATGGCCCCCAGCCAAGCCACATGTCCCCTTGCACCCCCACCCCCCAGCACTGTGGGGCACCTGCCAGCAGGCCCCCACCCATGTCTCCCAGCACCCCCACCCCCCAGCCACCAGGGGCACCCTCCACCAGGCCCCCACCCATGTCTCCCAGCACCCCCACCCACCAGGGGCAGCCTCCACCAGGCCCCCACCCATGTCTCCCAGCACCCCCACCCCCCAGCCACCAGGGGCAGCCTCCACCAGGCCCCCACCCATGTCCGACTCATGTCTCCCAGCACCCCCACCCCCCAGCCACCAGGGGCAGCCTCCACCAGGCCCCCACCCATGTCTCCCAGCACCCCCACCCCCCAGCCACCAGGGGCAGCCTCCACCAGGCCCCCACCCATGTCTCCCAGCACCCCCACCCCCCAGCCACCAGGGGCAGCCTCCACCAGGCCCCCACCCATGTCTCCCAGCACCCCCACCCCCCAGCCACCAGGGGCACCCTCCACCAGGCCCCCACCCATGTCTCCCAGCACCCCCACCCCCCAGCCACCAGGGGCACCCTCCACCAGGCCCCCACCCATGTCTCCCAGCACCCCCACCCACCAGCCACCAGGGGCAGCCTCCACCAGGCCCCCACCCATGTCTCCCAGCACCCCCACCCCCCAGCAGTGCAGGGGCAGCCTCCACCAGGCCCCCACCCATGTCTCCCAGCACCCCCACCCCCCAGCCACCAGGGGCAGCCTCCACCAGGCCCCCACCCATGTCTCCCACCACCCCCACCCACCAGCCACCAGGGGCAGCCTCCACCAGGCCCCCACCCATGTCTCCCAGCACCCCCACCCCCCAGCAGTGCAGGGGCAGCCTCCACCAGGCCCCCACCCATGTCTCCCAGCACCCCCACCCCCCAGCCACCAGGGGCAGCCTCCACCAGGCCCCCACCCATGTCTCCCACCACCCCCACCCACCAGCCACCAGGGGCAGCCTCCACCAGGCCCCCACCCATGTCTCCCAGCACCCCCACCCCCCAGCCACCAGGGGCAGCCTCCACCAGGCCCCCACCCATGTCCGACTCATGTCTCCCAGCACCCCCACCCCCCCAGCCACCAGGGGCACCCTCCACCAGGCCCCCACCCATGTCCGACTCATGTCTCCCAGCACCCCCACCCCCCCAGCCACCAGGGGCAGCCTCCACCAGGCCCCCACCCATGTCTCCCAGCACCCCCACCCCCCAGCCACCAGGGGCAGCCTCCACCAGGCCCCCACCCATGTCCGACTCATGTCTCCCAGCACCCCCACCCCCCAGCCACCAGGGGCACCCTCCACCAGGCCCCCACCCATGTCTCCCAGCACCCCCACCCCCCAGCCACCAGGGGCACCCTCCACCAGGCCCCCACCCATGTCTCCCAGCACCCCCACCCCCCAGCCACCAGGGGCACCCTCCACCAGGCCCCCACCCATGTCCGACTCATGTCTCCCAGCACCCCCACCCCCCAGCCACCAGGGGCAGCCTCCACCAGGCCCCCACCCATGTCTCCCAGCACCCCCACCCCCCAGCCACCAGGGGCACCCTCCACCAGGCCCCCACCCATGTCTCCCAGCACCCCCACCCACCAGCCACCAGGGGCAGCCTCCACCAGGCCCCCACCCATGTCTCCCAGCACCCCCACCCCGCAGCCACCAGGGGCAGCCTCCACCAGGCCCCCACCCATGTCCGACTCATGTCTCCCAGCACCCCCACCCCCCAGCCACCAGGGGCACCCTCCACCAGGCCCCCACCCATGTCTCCCAGCACCCCCACCCCCCAGCCACCAGGGGCACCCTCCACCAGGCCCCCACCCATGTCTCCCAGCACCCCCACCCCCCAGCCACCAGGGGCACCCTCCACCAGGCCCCCACCCATGTCCGACTCATGTCTCCCAGCACCCCCACCCCCCAGCCACCAGGGGCAGCCTCCACCAGGCCCCCACCCATGTCTCCCAGCACCCCCACCCCCCAGCCACCAGGGGCACCCTCCACCAGGCCCCCACCCATGTCTCCCAGCACCCCCACCCCCCAGCCACCAGGGGCACCCTCCACCAGGCCCCCACCCATGTCCAGGAACAGAGACTTCCATGCTGTCATGTGTGCAATCTGCACAGGGCTCCCCATGTCACATTCAAACACATGCAACAACCATGCGGTTCACACATTACAGGTCGCACATGCATTACCATGATGTCCCTGCACACATACATGCGTACATGGCCTATGTCACACATGCAGGCAAGTATCAGACAACCAGCACACTGCAACATGCCCTGTCTCACACAGCAATGCTTGGCCACTTACCGCTCAACTCCAGACGGGTCTCCCTCTCAAGGACCTGGCTGTGGAGCGCTGGGTGTGCGCGTTCCAGGACCCTCAACTGGATGGAACTCATGCGGCCCCGGCCCCCCTCCACAAGGCGCCGGGCCTTCATGAGGGTCCTGGACCTCAAGTCCTCCCAGCGCTTCTTGACCTTCTGGATGGTGCGGGTTGCCACCCCCTCCGCGTCCTCTCCCGTCCTTCCCTGTTGGCGCGGGACGATCCGAAGAGGGCATCATACTGCCCCAGGACATGCTCCACCAGGACACCAACTTCGGTGGCAGTGAAGCTGGTGCCCCTCTGCCCCTCTGGCCGGGGGTTGCCACTGGTGTCAGATGTGGATGTGCTCGACATGGCAACCCCAGGGGCAGGAGTGGGTGACCAACTGGGTCCTGGGGCTGGGCTGTGGAGCGATGTCATTTGAGTCGGGACTCTTCTGTACCAGCAGGGGTGGACACAGCAACTGGAGCCCTGCAGATGGCTGATGTGCAGGCACCAAATGGCAGGGCACGGTGGCAGCAGGCAGCCAGGCAGGCAGCAGCAGATGGCATGTGGGAGGCTGCTTGGGGCACTGGGGGCCAGTGAATTGGCCTTCTGGGCAGGAGCGTGGTCTTCCGTGTGTTTTCGCGTGGCCAGCTTCATACGGAGTGAATAGGCACATGAAAAATCTGCACGCTGCGTGTAATGCGCGTAAGCGCGCGTGAAAAACTGCACGTCCGCGTGTAATAGGAGGAAAGGGTCCATGCATAAGCGTGCGCGCGTGAAAAACTGCACGTCCGCGTGTAATGCGCGTAATCAAACGTGAAAAAGTGCACGTCCGCATGTGATGTGACGCGCGCGTGCGTTTCCCTCAGCACGGGTTAAAGGTGAGCGGGCCCAGCTGTTCGCTGTACGTGCCTTTCGTGGAGACCGACGTGTGTTGCTGCTTCCAGTCGTTTCGCGCGCCATCTACTTCACAGCTCTCAAGGACGTATCTCTTCTTTTGGCGGGGGTATTGGCTACGCGTGTTTTTCTGCATCGCGCTAGTCAGACGGTGAGTCGCAAACGCTCCTTTTCCCACTGCGGGTGCCCCTGTGTATCGCACCCATTTTCGATGTCATCGTAGCCTGCGTGTCCCACGCGTACGCGTTATACGTGTTACTGGGTGCCACCGCGTACTGCGGGAGGTTTAATCCACACACGTAGGCTGCAGGGTTGCGTGCACGGTTTTACTGCAGTTTTGGGGTGCCTGAGCGTTGCGTGACCCGTCAACACATCACCGGGGTCACATACAGCCTTGCAGGTGCAGGGGGGCTGTTAACATCTTGCTTCCCACCCCCTTCACCCCAATTGCCCAGGTCAATTGTGCTGTACACCTCCCATTGGCACCACTCCATCTGTGCCAGCACTATTACATCTGTGCCATGGTAGGGAGGCTACCAAAGGTGAGGGGCGCCTCAGCTGGGCGTCCTCCTCGTGGCGGGCGTGGTCGGGGACGTGGCCGTGGTGACCAGGGAGTAGGGGGACTCCAGGGTGTCCAGGGCAGCCACAGAGGGGGAAGAGGCAGGGGTGCGCCACTTGAGCACAATGTTGTGCCATGTGTTGGTGCAGCCATGCCACCACCCCCTGTGGTTCAGGGGGATGCAGCTCCTGCATCTGGCACTGGCACCCGTATGACCCGGCAGTCCGTTTCATCGACTGCCACGGGCCCAAGGGTAGCGGTAGCTGCAGGTGCAGTTGTGGACACCGCCACCCAGGCTCAGGGTCTGCCAGCGCAGGCTGCGTTGGCACTTGAAGAGCCCTTGGTAGATCTCCAACAGGCCAGGGGGGAAACCATTGGGGCAGGCCGGGCTGCTCAGACCAAGACACGTGTCCCTGGGGCAGTCATGTCATCTGCTGCCCCGAACAGCCGGGTGTTGGCAAGTGCAGGGGCAGATGCACCCAACAGCACCCCGGTTGTGAGTCTGCCAACCAGGACCGTTGCGGTCAATGACCCTGCCACAGCTGATGTTGCTGCGCAGGGTCCATTAGTGGGCACCCAGCTGCCACTGACACAAGTCAGGCCTTTGGTCATCCCTCCACCTGCCACTCCCTCGGCTCAATCCACCCAACCCACTGGCCATACTGGTCAGGGCGGCATTAGCCAGCCAGGGTCTGCGCCACAGTCCAAGAGGAGGAAGGTTGCATCTGCAGCACAGGCTGGGACCCCACACACAGCCACGACCTCGTGCACGTCGAGGAAGAAGCCTTTCTGTAAGCAGGAACTGGACTTCCTCGTGGACTACGTGCGGGGACACAGCCATGACATGCTAGTGGGTGCCAATAGTCAGACTACGGCTGCCCAACGTGACACCCACTGGAAGCATGTGGCGGAACATGTCAGTTCATTCGGCCATGAGATGCGCACGGCGCAGGAGTGCAAAAAGCGCTGGAATGACATCAAGCGCAGCACTAAGGCCAAGCGTGCCTCAAATTACAACTTGACTCTGGTGACTGGCGGTGGGCCTGCACCAGAGGAGGAAGAACTCACTCCGCATGAGGCTCTCGCTGCGGAGTTCATACCACCAGAATTGGTCGAAGGTGTGGGAGAGATGCTGGACTTTGATGCCCAGTCCAGTGAGTGTTGATGCGTAGTTGTTGAGGACGTGTGTGTTTCACTTGTGGGATGTGTTGTGCATGATTGCTGCTACATGTGACCTGTACATGGTTCTGATGTGTAAGTAATGCAATGCCACCGTCATGCGTGTCTCCTCTGCCTGCATGCGGGACTCCATGTGGCCATGCTCCCTTGCCCCTCCTCCGCCACTCTGCACCCCAGTTCCACCTTTGCACTGGTCTGCTACATTCTTGCCAATGTGTAGTTTCATGTTCATGTGTCCTGTGTAGATGCTAACATCCAGCTTAGAAACTGCCAGACATATGCCGTGTGGTACAGCCTTAGTACTCGATGCAGGGCATCCCACTTGTACTGTGCATGGGTCAGATGTCCCGCAGGGACATGAGTGCCCCTTCATGCTCCATGTGCATTGCACACATGCCCCTATGTGTCCTTGACTGGATGATCACTGTAATATGAGTCCTTGGTTACATACATTGCCTGCCATATCATCGGCCTCCCCATGTCAACTGTGGCTCAGTCCTGCGTTGCACACATGTTTAGGCTCTGACAATCTGTGTGGCTCACAGGCCTCAGCCTGTTCAATGGCCAATGACTCTGTCCAACTCTTGTCGTGTCTTCTTCACACGTGGCCGGCCTCCGGATCTTCCATCATGTGTCCTGCCCACTGTCCCAGCATCATTTGCAGTGTTGTAATTGAAATCACATTAAGCTGTTGATGCCAGTCAACACTGCTTGTCAATACACAGGTGTATGGTCAGCCTTTTGATACCATGCTAGGCATCCCTGCTTTGGTACTGGGGTGGAGGGGTGCTTGCCTTCTAGACATGGTACACATTGAATACACAATGCACGTGATGTCTGATTTTGACATTGCACTGCCTTCACATTTCCTGGCACACACCATGGAGTGCTTGTACATGTAGGTAGTGAGTGGCGTACACATTTTCTGCACTGCTTAGACCCACTTCCATGCAAACTGCCACCTTTCAACAGGTCTGATCACAGAAGCTATTCTAAGTAGACCCAGCATGCATGCAAGGTCATATGTTGTGTGTCACATGTCTGCCAGATGCCTTTGCTGTCGGTGTGTGTGTGTGTGTTGTGTGCTTCTGACATGTGTACTGACCTTTTCCTCTCTATTTTTCAGGTGATGACGCAATGGATGCAGAGGATGGTGTTGTCATGCCAGACACAGGGTTGGTAAGACCACATCAACCCGGCACTAGTGGGGGTCGTGGGGTGGTAGGCCACGAAAACCCCCAAGTGCTGCAGTCCATCCTGTCTCTGGCTGCCTATGAGTCCAGCCTTGATGACGACTCTGACGTCCATGTTGAGTTGGATGACCATCAAGTCCATGTGTCAGGGGTGAGTGATTCTGATGTGGACACTCCTCTGTCTGCGACCCCTGCACTGAGGGATCAGACAGTCTTGGTTCCTCCGCCCGTGGTGGATCGGGACGCAGGGTCACCCTCCACACCAGTCACTGATGTGCCTGGGACATCACGTAGACGGGGGCATGTAGTCGTGCAGCCGCAGGCGGTGCCAACACAGCGAGGACCCCCGGTCCTTGGGTCCCGCAGGGGTCAAGCCCGGCAACGCGGTCGCCGCGCGCAACCGCTGTATACTGAGTGGGAGCAAGACATGACTGCCAATTCAGAACGGCAGGGGGCAGCAATGGAGAACATCGCTGACAGCATGGAGCGTGTGGCCCGATCTGTGCTCCCCCCTGCTAGGCAGGTGCTTCTCCAGCAGCAGGCGGCACGGTCCACGGCCCGCTCACTCAGGCTGGGCATGGCGGCCTCAGACAGGGCACGCCAGGCTGAAATGTCGTCTCTGCGTCAAGCAATTGCTGCTCACGCAGAGGCGCACATGGATGCCCTGAGGGAGGAGTATGCCTCCCTCAGATCCACTCTGGGTGTCCTTATGATGTCCCAGAGGCAGCAGGCAGAGGAGAGGTTTGCACAGCTTGAGCGCACCATCTCGGCTGAGCTACAGGCTTGCCGGGAGGTGCAGCGGTTGTCCAGCCAGGCCTTGCAGGAGGAACTCAGTGTTACACGTGCTACCTTGCAAGAGGAAGCACGTGTATCACGTGAGGTCCTGCATGCAGACCTATGTAACATCGCCACACAGAACCAGGCTCACCTGTCCGGCAGACTTGCTGCCGACGAGGGGCAAGCTGCGGCTAGGCGTGGCCAGGCTACTGTGCCACGTCCTCCTTATCAGGATGAGCCAGACTCGGACGACCATCTATCTCCCACATAGGTCGTGCTGTGCAGGCGTTGAGCCCATGGAGGTATTTTCTTTTGGCTCAGCATCATCGCATGTGGATGTTGAGCAGCACCCTGTACCTCCCCCCTCCTGGGTGCCTCCCCTCCCCCCCGGGTCGTATGTGGCCATTTTTGATTTTTCTTTTAGTTTAGTTAGTTAAGTTTCTGTTTGATAGTTATTTTAAATAGGTAATGTAGGTTTTCCATAGTTAGTGTAATTAGTTAATAGTTGAGTTAGTTTAAAATTTGTAGTCTATTGTGCTTACATGTGACAGTGCGGTGCCTTGTGGTTTTTGAAGGCATCCACTGTCTGTTCCAGCTGGGCCCTTCATGGTTGTCTTGTGTATGTGTTTGCTGCTTGGGTTCCTTGACTCACATATGCCACTCCTGCCTCCCTTATCCATGGGCTCGCAAGGATGGTTCGGTGTAACAGAATTTTACACAAGGGCTTTGGACTGTCATATCTGTGGCATGTCTGGTGCTTTTTGACTTGTGTTGACACCCCTAGTGGGGATGATTTAGGTGTAATTGTCCACTGTTCAGCTTTTGCTAGATGGGGCGTGTCATGATTAATGTGGACATTGATTGCTATGCATTGTGTATTATGTTTCATATCTTTCCTGTACACGTGCTTGTTGCAAATCATGCTGTAGATAGTGTTCCACATTTTGGAGGTGAAAGACGGACTGATGGTGTGATTTGTGATGTGACTCTCTGACATGGTCAAGTAATGAGATGCATGATGAGACACACACAGATCACTTTGATGCATTAATCATGTGTTTCATGCACTTTCTGCAGGGGGATGAGGCACCAGAGCACCTTTGCCAGCAGACATGGCCCATTGGACAACGTAATTCCTGACCCGTTTGTTGGTGCCCACATGCACATGTGTGCACATGCAGAGCCACAGTGATTGCAGACCCACATCCTAGAACTGCTGACATGTTCCAAGGAACTCCAGGCAAGGTGAGCATCACAGGGGGGCCACTAGACAGCAAAGCTTGCACCAGGCGAGTTGCACGTGCAGGCTTAGTCACAGCACTGAGGGTGAGCTTAGACAAATATTGGTGTTGAAGCACACAATGCAGCTCAGATGTGTTTGTGGACTGATGGCTGTTGATAGTAGGGTTGTCTGGGACACATGCGGGGGCAGTGGCACATACCCTGCGGTACACCAAGGTTCATTGAGGCACTTGTATCAACCATGTAGCCTTCCAAGACATGGAAAGGGGCAGCTCACAGGGACATACAGCAAGGGACATACTCGGGTGCAGTGCATGTCTTTTCCACGTACTTCATGATAAATGCACTGGCAACTTTGTTTTGGTCATGGTGGTACGCAACTTGCTCTGTAGTCATGGCTTGCCATATGGGTCTGTCTGCTTACCCAGGGAACATTGCATGTTGTGTGAATTGTGACACATTGGTGTTCCATTTGCCACGCACCCACCAGCGGCTGACTTACTGCATTAACTGTGAATGACCCATCACAGGGGTGATGTTATATATGGGTACGAAGCATGGAGCACAGATTGTCTGTTTGTAGAGTTGTATGTTGTTATGGGGCATGTTTTGTGTTGTGTTTTTGTGTAATTGGCACGTACAGGTTGCTGACTGTGTCTCTCTTTGCAGCATTGCAGTGCTCCTGTAACCGGACCTGAGAGTGCGCAGGCAGGAGGCCAGCACTCAAAACCAGAGCTAAGTGTCTTGTTGTATTTTCTTACGAACTGCCCTGCATAGGCTTGCTGGGGAGTGTACTGATGCATGGATGTATGTGTGGTCCTATTTGGTATGTTTTTTACCCTAATCACCCGTGATCCTATGCAATTTCGAAACCTGTACCCTCTACCCGGTGTTCCTGCTTCCCATGCCTATCCAAGCAATGTTCCCTGACCCTCTTTCCCCACTGGGGTTGCGGATGCCTGTGTAAGCCCCGAACTTGCAGGCGCCAAAACCCTAGAGGGGGTGGTTGGTTCGTACCACTCCTGAGCCTGGACTACAGAAGGCCATGACAAAGATGTCCAAGTTTGTTTGGATTGTGCATGTGTTCATGCAGGTTGTACATTTTCGTGCATTCCCTGGTTTCATGTGTCATTCCTACTCCCCTCACCTGCCACGCATTCCAGTCATCCAGTGTGTCTACACCTGTCCCGACTGCATATCCCTGAACCTCTTTCCCCACCAGGATCTCAGGGGCCTGTGTGAGTTTGACCTTGCAGGCACCCGGGACATGGTGTGGGTGGTTGTTTCATGAGACTCCAGCGCCTGTACAGGGGATCTGTGACAGTACACATCCATTCATGGTGCATCATCCTATGTCATGTACCACACATGTCTCACATCCTGTCGTGACATTGTTTTGCTGTGCTACCTTGGTTGTTGCATCATTGTGGTAGTACTTGGCCTTTGAGACGTACTGCTATGTCAAGTCATCTACTGGAGGGTGTTTGGGTTCCTTTTCATGCCTTGGATTATGTGATTTTGGAAATGAGTGTGGATTCTGAGGGTTCAGGCATCTCTTTACACACAAGGTGGGAGATGGACACGAAGGGTAAAGGTGATCCTGTGGCCAGGTGGGAATGAGGGTTGGAGGCTCCATGACCCAGGTGCAGTTGTTCAGTGGGTCATGGTCATTTGCGAGGGGGGGGGGTTGTTGTTGATAGTTGCGTTGCCCTGCAGTGTGATGGGAACTCTGACATTGTAATGTTGTTGTCCTATGTACATGTTGTGTTCTGCTGATCAATGCCTGTTCATGTGTTGTGTTTTCCTTTCAGGTGCGAGGGGATAGTAGTGGTTTGACATGCTGGGGTGTACACATGGTGGATGTTCACATGTGATGTGTAGGGAACACTGATGGTCACTTGAGTGCACATGCATATGTGGAGTGCATGTCCTTGCAGAACCACACACTTGCACTCGGATGCACTCCATGTCCTCCCACCCTTGCATATCCACGTGTACACTGTTTGCCTTCTGGTGCCCACTGTGTCCCGCCAGCACATGTTCTGTGACCGATTATGGTTCGAGTACATGCCTAATTTGATTTTTGATGTAGTCTGTCACTTAGATGTGATGCTCAGGGTGTGCATCACACGCAATGGCTGTTCACTGTGCTGTGCGCTGAGCAGTGTGATGCAGGAGTAGGACATTGCACACATGAGCTGCAGTGTTCATTTTGCAATGCATCATGTGCATATAGCCAGGCATTCATTGTGATGTTACGTCTACGACTGTTGTAATGCATTAGGAATCGACTTATTTTTGGTGGGACATTTTGTTGGTCTGTCATTTCATCGGATTCCGGGTCAGGCATCATTGTCCGATGCCACTGTACATTTAGGACATGGAAATGTGTACCTTATCGTTACTGGGTCGGTGTATGGGTATTGCTTGCCATGTCATGTTGATGTTTGGGAGGGTTTGACTGACATGACAGTGATGGCCATGGCCTGTTTTGCAGGTGTGTGTGATGCACACCTTGCATGTCCAGGTCATCCGCTTCTCAGAGCAACTAGCTGGGGGTAGGTTTCTCTCCGCAGCAGGGCCCTCCCCCTCGAACAGACTTCCTGACTTGAACTTGAGGGGAACCATCTCCAGTTCTGGAAGCACCTCAAGACCTTCCTCTTTGCTTCTGCTTACTCTCTGCCTCTCCCTTGCAGAATTATTCACTGGAACTGCACAGGAGCTGCAACTGGGCCACTCTCACCAACCTCGGTCCCTGGCCCAGCCACTGTCCACTTGCACTGCCACCCTGGCAACCCCTGCACTGCAGTACTGTCTCTCTATCCCTACAGCCCTCCCTTCCCAGCACTCGTCTGCACTTACCTTAGCAGTTGCCACCAGGCGACCTATGTATAATTTTTTGGCCTACTTCCCCTGTACTGGACTCCCCCCCACCCTTGCACTTTTCCCTTCCCCCTACCCCTGCACTTGCACAATCACAATGACACCTGGCCTAGTAGTACCGTTCTCTGTGTTCCCTTGTCCCCCCCCCCCCTGCCTCATTGTGCCTTGTAATACTTGTGTATGGCTCATGTCATGTCACATGTCATGTGTGCATTTTGGTTGCACAGGATAGCTTGTGTTTAAGTAGCTAGGGATGCAGACGATGTGGCACTTCCATGACAACTATCTCAGGGTGGTAGGGTTGTGACAGTTGACTGTCACTTTGTCATCATCGATTGTCACCTGGTATGTGCCAGGCCTGTGTGCACTCCGCAGGGGTTGGAGTTTAGGTGAAAAATGTGGCCACAAGCTGGGTCCGGGCTACCTCGCCACGTGCCCTGTCCCCTCCCATGGGCAGCGCCTGTGCCTGTGGTTGGGGATGTGGGGGCACCACCATGTCCACCGGGACGCCCTGCCGTGTTGCAACATTGTGCAGGACACATGCTGCCACAATGATCCTGCACACAACTGCTGGTGCATAGAGTAGTTGCCCACCAGAGCGGTCAAGGGAGCGGAAACGTGACTTGAGCACTCCGAATGTGCGCTCCACTATGCCCCTGGTTGCAATATGGGCAGCGTTGTATCTTACCTGGGGTGGTGTGGTGGGGTTCCGGATTGGCGTCATCATGTGGTTGCTCAGAGGGTAGGCACTGTCCCCTGGGGAGGTGATAATTGTTCAGATTATTAGGGTTGGTATATTTGTCTGTGTGTGACTTGCATGCATGTGCAAGGGCATTTGTACTCACCTAGGAGCCATGTGTCGCCATGCTGCCCAGCTTCCAGGGCCCGGCTCAGGGCGGACATTCTGTATATGAAACTGTCATGGGTGGAGCCAGGGTAGTTTGCATACACAGAGGTGATGATTCCCTTTGCATCGCATACCACCTGTACATTGATGGAATGCCAGTGCTTGCGGTTTCGGTAGATGTGCTCAGTGGCCCTAGGTGGACGTAGGGCCACATGGGTGCAATCTATGGCACCGAGCACTTTGGGGAAGTGTGCCACCCTGAAAAAATCCAGGACAACGGCCTGCCTTTCTGCGGGTGTTCTGGGCATGTATATGTGCCTGCGGACTGAGGGGCGCGCTGTCATGATTGCCAGTACCTGGTGTAGGCAGCGTGACTGCGTGGCCTGTGAGACCCCCCCCACTATGGCAGTGGTCCGCTGAAACGACCCAGTGGCCAAGAAATGCAAGACATTGAGCAGCTTCTCCAAGGGGCTCAATGCTTGGGAGCAAAGGGTGGGGGATGTGAGGTCATCTTCCCACTCCCTGACCAGGTCTAGGATGATATGGGGTGGAAACCTATACCTGCCGTAGACCTGGTCATCAGGCATCCCAAAAAGGCCTGTCCGTGGTGCAAAAATGCGTGCCCTGGCTATTCTCCTCCTCCTGCGGTGTCCCACAATCACTGCAGCAACAAATGGGGCATTCATCGTCGCTGTATATACGCGTTTGTTGTTTGCGCGCACTTTTATGCTGTGCGCGGGCGCGGGACGCCTCCGTGTGGGCGGACTCGTTGGTTTCCCGTATTCGGGTGTCATCGCGTGTGATCGGAGGGGAGCGAGCGTACACGCGATTGGCCTGGGTACGTGTGTTTCGGGGTGCGCGGGTAGTTCCACACGCGATTGGCCTGGGTACGTGTGTTTCGGGGTGCGCGGGTAGTTCCACACGCGATTGGCCGGGGTACGTGTGTTCCGGGGTCCCGTGAACTTTCACACGCGATTGGTTGGGATCCACGTGTGTACTGTCATCACGTGCAATGAGGGATACTCCCTCGCACGTCACGTCACAGACGCGCTCACGCGCTGAGGGCCTTTGGTCCAATGAAAATGCGTATGCGTGCAGACGCGCTTACGCGCTAAGGGCCTTTCCTCGAATTACACGCTGACGTGCAGAATTTTCACGTGCCAAATCACTCCGTATCAAGCTGGCCACGCGTAAGCACACGGAAGACCACGCTCCTGCCCAGAAGGCCGAACTACTGCCCCCCAGAGCCCCGAGCACGCTCCCACCTGCCATCTGCTGCTGCCTGACTGCCTGCTGCCCACGTGCCCTGCCATTTGCTGCCTGCACATCAGCCAGGGGTGCTGTTGGTGTGACCACCCCTGCTGGAACCAAAGACTCCCGACTGGGATTCCATCGCTCCACAGCCCAGCCCCAGGACCCAGTTGCCCACCCACTCCTGCCTCTGGGGTTGTCATGTCGGGGCAAACTCCATCTGTGACCACTGACAACCCCCGGCCAGAGAGGCAGAGGGGCACCAGCTTCAGTGCCACCGAAGTTGGTGTCCTGGTGGAGCAAGTCCTGGGGCAGTATGATGCCCTCTTCGGAAGTTGCCGCGCCGACAAGGAAGGACGGACTCGGATCTGGACTGACATCGTGACTGCCATCAACGCGGAGGGGGTGGCAGTCCGCGACTTCCAACATGTCAAGAAGCGCTGGGAGGACTTCAGGTCCAGGACCCTGACCAAGGCCCGGCGCCTCTTGAAGGCAGCGGATGCCAAGGGGCGCCGGGGCCACTTGTCGGAAGAACAGATGAGGGTCCTGGAACACATATCCCCAGCGCTCCACGTCCAGGTCCTTGAGAGGCAGACCCGTCTGGAGTCGAGCGGTGAGTGTACATGCATCCTGATTGTGAGCAGTGCGTGTGGTGATTGTTCAGTAATGTGCAGGTTGCACATCTGTTTGTATGGGGTCGAGTATGGGTGCGGGTGTACAGGGCCGTGGGGCTGACACATGCGAGGGCTGTAATGTGTGAGACATGGATGGTGCCTGTGTGTGTGGGCTTGCATGCCAAATGCAGTTGTGTGGGCACACAAGTTTGTATGAATGTGTATGTGAGTAGACATGTCCGTGATGTCACGCATGTATGTTGTTTTCAGCTGATTGTATCAGCGCTGTGTACATGTGCATGTGTGTGTATTTGACAAGGGTGCAACAGTGATGCAACATGGATGCATGTGACAGCGGTATGTGGAAGCCTGATTGGCAGATGTGACATGGATGCCCGTCTGATCACTGCGACACTTAGCAGAGGTGTACACATGCATGCAAGTGTGGTGGTTGGCGTGTACATGTGTGGTGCACTTCCTGTGTTGCATGTGATGTCTGGCTCACCTTTGGCTGCTGATGCTGTTGTATGTGTATGGATGGTGTTGGCAGTTGCAACATGGCTGTGGTATGGCTCGTGTGTGCAAGTTGTAATGACATGTGTGTTGGGGATTGTGATGACATGTCTGAGGTTTGCCAATGCCACTCATGTACAACTGTCATGTGTGTATGTGTCCATTGTACAGTGCCCTGATGCCTGTGTTTTTTTTCTCCCTGTCTGCAGCGTCAACTGATGAAGAGGGCGGAGAAGGTGCTGTGGAGCACAGCGGCGGGGATCCCACCGCCAGCCGGAGACGCAAGGCCCGGCTCCCCTCCCAGGTTGTCATCTCGTCGGGGAGTGAGGAGT
Source organism: Ambystoma mexicanum (assembly GCF_040938575.1). Classification (NCBI taxonomy): domain Eukaryota; kingdom Metazoa; phylum Chordata; class Amphibia; order Caudata; family Ambystomatidae; genus Ambystoma; species Ambystoma mexicanum. The sequence goes on from NC_090928.1 coordinate 312,587,781, forward strand.
CCGGTGCCGCGTCCCAGGCCGCAGCTGCCGGGGGGAGGTCCAAGAGGCGGAGGTTGCAGTTGGACTCCTCGGCAGCAGAAGGGGCAGCTGGGACCCCACAGGGCCCAACGGGGGAAGATGGCACAGAGTCATCCAGGTTGGTGGGGGGTTTGGTGGAGGAGGAGGCCGTGCAAGCACCGGAGACGGGGTCTGGGGGTGGGGATCCCACTGGTGCTAGTGGTGCAGTGCAGGACCAGGGACAGGAGGCAGCACAGGCCGCCGCGGAGGTGCCTGTGTGCAATCCTGTCCCTGATCCTGTCCCTGCATCATCTTGCACCAGCAGGGATGCCCATGTCAAGACCAGTTTTCAGGCAGGGGATGAGCTGACGTCAACTGGCCTTCCTCTGCCTGCGGACGTGGCTATCCAGGCCCGGGTTGAGCCTGTCCTGGCTGGAGTGGCGTTGCGTCAACGGGCCATGCGAGGTGACCTGCAGTCTTTTCATGAAGAGACTGCACATCATCTCGAATGGCTCGTTGACCACGTCAGCCTGCTGGGACAGGTCACCCAGGCCGGATTCCTCCGTCTGATGGGGCTTGCCACGACCCCCTCCTCAGCTGGACCCCCTACGCGCCAGTCGTCCTCTGTGCCATCTTCCCACCCATCAGTCACCTGGGTGCCCTGTGGAGCTGCCTCTGACGGTGCGGCCAGGCTGGTGGAGGAGGCATCCCTGCCGCAGTCGGGAGTCGGACGTCCAGCAGGGGTGGCCACGTCAACGACTGCACCCCAGCCGGTGGAGGATGTGCAGGCAGCAGGAGGCAGTGCAGGGGCAGAGGCACAGCAGCAGCAGCACCATGGTGGGAGCCATGAAGGCTCGGGGCCTTCGACATCGGAGGGGCAGGCATCGGCCGGAGGGCAGGAGGACCCAGGACAAAAAGTGTCTTCCGTGTGGCAGCGGTTGGGCCACGCCATAGATGCGGAGCGGCAGCGGGCGGAAGAGGCACAGCTCTCAATGGTCAGGGCGGAGAACTCCATGCAGAGGGCCCTGAGGCGGGTCGAGTGCCTCGAGGCAATCCGCAGGGCTTTGGAGGTGGACACGTCGACGGCCCTGCGGACCCTCGGGGCCATGGAGGAGGACCGCCTCCGGGACATTGAGGAGGAGTTCGATGATGCCCTGGCCCGGCACATCCAGAAGTGAGCCGTGGAACTAGCCCGCTGCCCTTGTACATAGTTATGTAGGTAGTGTTAAGTTTCATTTTTGTTTTTATTTCATTTGGACCTTTTGGACATTGGCCACATTTTTGTATATAGTTTTTTTTATTAGTTAGTGTAGTTAGTTAGGTTTCCTTTATTTTGTTGGGATGATGGACCCTGGCTTCTTGCATTGTACATAGTTGTGGACTTGTACATACTTTCTTTTTTGACATTATCCATGGATCAATGGCTTATAATTTTTTTTTCACATTGGATTTTGTTTGGTGGACATTGACTTTGTACTACATTACTTTGGATTTCTATATTCTTTAATTTTTTTTTTATTTTGGACGGACATGCTTCTTTTCATTTTTTTCCATTCACATTTCTGTTTCTTCATTTTTGTTTCTATTCATCTTTCCTTTAATACATTATTTATTTGTTGCACTTCAATGTGTGGTGTCTCATTGTTTTCATGCATTTCATGTTATGTGTTTAGAGAATCACTGACACCCATTGGGTGTATATGAGGGACATGTGTTTGTTTTGGAACTTGCAATTGGTGTTCTGTGATGTAATTGCAGAATATGAGTGGGTGGATGCAATACTCGGGTGGGTGTTTTGCATTTGGGGGCTGACCATAGAGACCAGGGATCTGGACTGTGATGACATGTTGGGTGGGGAACATGAGTTGGACATGGGTGGGGGCCTGCTGGAGGCTGCCCCTGGTGGCTGGGGGTTGGGGGTGGTGGGAGACATGGGTGGGGGCCTGGTGGAGGGTTCCCCTGGATGCTGGGGGGTGGGGGTGCAGGGGGACATGTGTGGGGGCCTGGTGGAGGGTGCCCCTGCACTGCTGGGGGGTGGGGGTGGTGGGAGACATGTGTGGGGGCCTGGTGGAGGGTGCCCTGCACTGCTGGTGGGTGGGGGTGATGGGTGACATGAGTGGGGGTCTGGTGGAGGGTGCCCCTGGATGCTGGGGGGTGAGGGTGCAGGGGGACATGTGTGGGGGCCTGGTGGAGGGTGCCCCTGCACTGCTGGGGGGTGGGGGTGGTGGGAGACATGTGTGGGGGCCTGGTGGAGGGTGCCCTGCACTGCTGGTGGGTGGGGGTGATGGGTGACATGAGTGGGGGTCTGGTGGAGGGTGCCCCTGGATGCTGGGGGGTGAGGGTGCAGGGGGACATGTGTGGGGGCCTGGTGGAGGGTGCCCCTGCACTGCTGGGGGGTGGGGGTGGTGGGAGACATGTGTGGGTGCCAGGTGGAGGGTGCCCCTGCACTGCTGGGGGGTGGGGGTGGTGGGAGACATGTGTGGGGGCCTGGTGGAGGGTGCCCTGCACTGCTGGTGGGTGGGGGTGATGGGTGACATGAGTGGGGGTCTGGTGGAGGGTGCCCCTGGATGCTGGGGGGTGAGGGTGCAGGGGGACATGTGTGGGGGCCTGGTGGAGGGTGCCCCTGCACTGCTGGGGGGTGGGGGTGGTGGGAGACATGTGTGGGGGCCTGGTGGAGGGTGCCCTGCACTGCTGGTGGGTGGGGGTGATGGGTGACATGAGTGGGGGTCTGGTGGAGGGTGCCCCTGGATGCTGGGGGGTGAGGGTGCAGGGGGACATGTGTGGGGGCCTGGTGGAGGGTGCCCCTGCACTGCTGGGGGGTGGGGGTGGTGGGAGACATGTGTGGGTGCCAGGTGGAGGGTGCCCCTGCACTGCTGGGGGGTGGGGGTGGTGGGAGACATGTGTGGGGGCCTGGTGGAGGGTGCCCTGCACTGCTGGTGGGTGGGGGTGATGGGTGACATGAGTGGGGGTCTGGTGGAGGGTGCCCCTGGATGCTGGGGGGTGAGGGTGCAGGGGGACATGTGTGGGGGCCTGGTGGAGGGTGCCCCTGCACTGCTGGGGGGTGGGGGTGGTGGGAGACATGTGTGGGTGCCAGGTGGAGGGTGCCCCTGGATGCTAGGGGGTGGGGGTGCAGGGGGACATGAGTGGGGGCCTGGTGGAGGGTGCCCCTGGATGCTGGGGGGTGGGGGTGGTGGGAGACATGAGTGGGGGCCAGGTGGAGGGTGCCCCTGGATGCTAGGGGGTGGGGGTGCAGGGGGACATGAGTGGGGGCCTGTTTGAGGCTGCCCCTGCACTGGTGGGGGGTGGGGGTGGGGGGAGACATGGGTGGGGGCCTGCTGGAGGCTGCCCCTGGTGGCTGGGGGTGCAGGGGGACATGCGTTGGTGGGCAGTAGTGCTAGTTGATATGTGGGTTGGCTGGTGGGCATGGCCATGGTGGATGGGGTGCCTGCAGGACATGTGCTGGGTAGGCCCCTGTGGTGTGAGCCACCTGCAGGGGCCGTGGAGGGTGTAGAGGGTACACCTGGGAGGACCCACACGTGCAATTCACGTGTGCTGCTCCCCGCGCACCCCCGGAATACACGTACCCCGCTCAATCGCGTGTGGAACTTCCCGCGCACCCCTGAAATCCACGTACCCGGCCAACTCGCGTGTGGAACTTCCCGCGCACCCCTGAAATCCACGTACCCGGCCAAATCGCGTGTGGAACTTCCCGCGCACCCCTGGAATCCACGTACCCGGCCAAATCGCGTGTGGAACTTCCCGCGCACTCCTGAAATCCACGTACCCGGCCAAATCGCGTGTGGAACTTCCCGCGCACCCCTGGAATCCACGTACCCGGCCAAATCGCGTGTGGAACTTCCCGCGCACTCCTGAAATCCACGTACCCGGCCAAATCGCGTGTGGAACTTCCCGCGCACCCCTGGAATCCACGTACCCGGCCAAATCGCGTGTGTCACTTCCCGCGCACCCCCGAAATACACGTACCCCGCTCAATCGCGTGTGGAACTTCCCGCGCACCCCTGAAATCCACGTACCCGGCCAACTCGCGTGTGGAACTTCCCGCGCACCCCTGAAATCCACGTACCCGGCCAAATCGCGTGTGGAACTTCCCGCGCACCCCTGGAATCCACGTACCCGGCCAAATCGCGTGTGGAACTTCCCGCGCACCCCCGAAATACACGTACCCGGCCAAATCGCGTGTGGAACTTCCCGCGCACCCCTGGAATCCACGTACCCGGCCAAATCGCGTGTGGAACTTCCCGCGCACCCCTGGAATCCACGTACCCGGCCAAATCGCGTGTGGAACTTCCCGCGCACCCCCGAAATACACGTACCCGGCCAAATCGCGTGTGGAACTTCCCGCGCACCCCTGGAATCCACGTACCCGGCCAAATCGCGTGTGGAACTTCCCGCGCACTCCTGAAATCCACGTACCCGGCCAAATCGCGTGTGGAACTTCCCGCGCACCCCTGGAATCCACGAACCCGGCCAAATCGCGTGTGTCACTTCCCGCGCACCCCCGAAATACACGTACCCCGCTCAATCGCGTGTGGAACTTCCCGCGCACCCCTGAAATCCACGTACCCGGCCAACTCGCGTGTGGAACTTCCCACGCACCCCTGAAATCCACGTACCCGGCCAAATCGCGTGTGGAACTTCCCGCGCACCCCTGGAATCCACGTACCCGGCCAAATCGCGTGTGGAACTTCCCGCGCACCCCCGAAATACACGTACCCGGCCAAATCGCGTGTGGAACTTCCCGCGCACCCCTGGAATCCACGTACCCGGCCAAATCGCGTGTGGAACTTCCCGCGCACCCCTGAAATCCACGTACCCGGCCAAATCGCGTGTGGAACTTCCCGCGCACCCCCGAAATACACGTACCCGGCCAAATCGCGTGTGGAACTTCCCGCGCACCCCTGGAATCCACGTACCCGGCCAAATCGCGTGTGGAACTTCCCGCGCACCCCCGAAATACACGTACCTGGCCAAATCGCGTGTGGAACTTCCCGCGCACCCCTGGAATCCACGTACCCGGCCAAATCGCGTGTGGAACTTCCCGCGCACCCCTGGAATCCACGTACCCGGCCAAATCGCGTGTGGAACTTCCCGCGCACCCCTGGAATCCACGTACCCGGCCAAATCACGTGTGGAACTTCCCGCGCACCCCCGAAATACACGTACCCGCCCAAATCGCGTGTGGAACTTCCCGCGCACCCCTGGAATCCACGTACCCGGCCAAATCGCGTGTGGAACTTCCCGCGCACCCCCGTAATACACGTACCCCGCTCATTCGCGTGTGTAACTTCCCGCGCACCCCCGGAATACACGTACCCCGCTCAATCGCGTGTGTCACTTCCCGCACACACCCGGAATACACGTACCCCGCTCAATCGCGTATTTTACTTCCCGCGGCGCCACTTTTTTGATGCGCTGGGACTCTACCGCCTGCCTTCGTGTGGCGGACGTGTTTCAGCTTGTGCGCGGCTTTGGCTGTGCGTGGGTTTGCCCTATTCCATTCCATGAATACGTGTGGTTCGTGTGCGTGTGGGCGTTACCTCTGCTTCCGTGCAGTGCATCCCCAGTTACGCCCTTATTTTCGCGTGTTGTTCCCCATTCCGCGCGTTACGCCCCATGTCCCGCCCACTTTCTGCTGTGTGCGCTGAGGTTGTGCGCTTTCACTGTGCGCGTTGCGCACCGTCGCGCACGCCTTTCGCGATGTTGCAGTGACTTGTGCGCCATGCACGGGTTTGGCGCACATCCCGCGTTGAACACGCGCAGGGACTTCCATGAATCGCACGCGTGCGCGTGCGCCTGTTTTTTTCCGCTTGCGCATGCTTGCGCATGCTTGCGCCTAGATTTTCGGCGCACGTTGGTTCCATGAATCGGCCCCTGAGTTGTCTAGGACATCTATTTCGATAGTTATGAAGATCCTGGATTTTCCCATACTGTAAGGCAGGCGTGCACACACAAAGCATTCCTCCTTCGAAGTTCTTCTTCCCATTTCCTTAATATGTTCGTACCATATGTTGTTTCCCAAGTGAGCTGTACTGTCCAGGTAATCATTTAGTTCAAATTCATCCTCTCTGGTGCTTCTCTTAGACCTCATTCTTTTCATATGACCTTCCATAATCATTTCATGAAGTGTGTTAGCATAACTCCTTCGAACTGGGTTGTTCATAGGTGCACTTGCATGTGTTCCCTGAGTAGGAGAAAGTTCAGAACGTTTTATCCTCTCAACATACCATTTAGGCAAGAAAATACCTCGCAAAATCTCCATGTGTGACTGTCTCTTGGGAATCATCTTTGGGTCATTTAACACAGGACCAGGTGTAATTGCATGCATTGCCTATATAGGCTCACTGTCCACCAACCTCTTTTCCTGCCTGTCTTGCCATACGTGTTTTTTCTGTCCTAAAAGGGTCTCTAAGACACTTCTTGCATGTGAATGATTGTTAGAGACACTTATCTCAGACTCAGATAAATTGTCATTTTTCTTTGGAACGGGATAGGGTCTTGGGTGCCTAGTAGTTGCCACAATTGTACCTTCCCTCTGCTCAGGAAGATTCACAGGAGTCATAGCTTCATGCATATTTATGCAATATGACGTATGTTCTGTGAGAGGGAGCAGTATTATTATGAACAAGATACAAGCATAAATGATGCATAAGTATGACCATTTACAGCAACAACTTCTTTCACATCGTGGACTTCTCCCAGAATCTGGCATAACAATGTTACTACTAACGCTTCCCATCTTTATTGCCTAAGGAAGGAAAAAGTAACTTTAATACATCAGCATTTTATACCGCTTCTTGAAGCTGCTATCTCAACTCAGCAACTTGTCCTTGATCAGCTGTCTGCTTACTGTATAACAAAACAAATTCTTGATGTATCCCTGGAACTAGTCTTTAACCAGACGAAATGTGGATGCCTCTTCAGCATGAAGAAAACTGACTTCAGTAAGTCTAAACAAGTTCAATGACATACACCAGCTCCCAGTCGATTCCTCAAATTGGCCTTAGACCAGATGACATGATGAATTTCTTTCAGTATGACACAAAATTTCTGTCTGACCAGCAACATCTTGATCTGTCCCTCGAAGGAAAGTTTCATTCAGACCTTGAAGTTCTCGTAGAATAAGCATTTACTTGCAGTATGACGCCTCTCAAGATTTCACTTAGTGCTGCATTGTTTCTCGGATCCCTTAGGAATGTGTGCACATCAGTGTATCTTCCAACAAAATGCTGGTATTCTTCAATCAGACGATAGAAAACCACATTGACCAGTCTGTGAGCACCATCAGCGGATAGGGGCATTTGTCCTTTCCCCACTATACTCTGGCAACTGCAAAACTTGCTCGGTGATTGCTGTGAGCAACCTAGTAGTTCTCCCCACGATAGCCGGATACATTTGCAGAATGAAGAGAAAAACTTCAAATATGATCCTTGAAATGTTCTCATTGGGAATCTGTTAGGCGATCCTCTGCACACCAGGCCACGACACATCAGAACACTGCTCACATTCCCCCAACATCTCCTCCCAAGCTTCGAGGCTCAAGTGATTCGGTGAAACCACAGAACCGAAAACTCCGTACCAGTGTACGGGCTCGATTGCAACCCTTTCTGCATTGGCAACTGCCTTGGAGAACGTATAGCAGAAAGGGCGGCCTTACGTCTTCACGCCGGTCACGTGATACACTACGGCGTTCCCCATGTGATCTTGGTGGACGTCACATGATCCAGAGAAGTCACATGACCCAGGGGCGATCAGTATAAAGTTCTGAGAGACAGAACGTTCATTGCTTCTCAGCTGGCTTCGGACACTGTTTGGCGTTACAACTTGCTCCTTGTTACCTTGATCTCGGAACTCTATCTCGGACTCCCTCGGACACCCCTTGGTACTTTTGCTTGGAACTGTTTACCTGTTGCCGGATATTTGGACTGCACCTCGACTTGTCTTTGGATCATCCCTTGGTACCTTGCTGATCTTCTACGCCTTTTCCCTACTGGGGATTCAAGTCAAGCCCTGACTCCCACAGGTGGCTACTCTTCATCCACGCTGAACCTGCGGTTCTACCATTCCAGGGATCGCCGCATCTAATGAGCCTCGAACCTCCCTACTAGGTTACCTGGGTCTCCATTACACCAGATAGGTAAGACACTTTAGTTACTTGTTTACCTCATTGTATTGTGCTTGCCTGGTACTTAACCTCATTCCCTCTTGACAGCAGCATCGGTGTTCCAAGAGGCTCCGTGGATCCGAGAAGACATCTCTCACCCGTGGCCTCAAGGGTCGTACAGCGGGTTTCTATTTAGTTCCCCTGTGCGTCACTTGGGGACGGAGGTCTCATCGGTCTACACGACACTCAAGTCAGAACAGACTGAGAAGCCGTACAGTCGTGTTAGACGATGCAGGGATCCACGGATGAACCCATAGCTGCTTTGGTTCAGGCAATTACAGTATTAAGGGCAGATATGGCTGCTGCAAACACAGTGATCCATCAAAGGTTAGATTCCATACAAAGTGTTCAACATTCCCTTCCTGCAGACCCTGAGTTTGGAGATACCGGCTCCTCCACTGCACCCTCTCCCTTTACTGCTCCTGTAGTCCCAACTCCGATGATACTCCCAACTCCTTCCCCCTTAGCTGCTCCTGAACGCTACCAAGGGGATCCCAAGAAGTTCAGAACCTTTATTAATCAGTGCAAGTTACATTTCCTATGCAGACCTTTGGCTTTTCCCACAACCACTGCTAAAGCTGCCTTCGCCCTTTCCCATTTGGCCGGAACAGCAGCTGCTTGGGCTAATCCCCTGTTAGAGAACAATAGCCCAGTTCTTTATGACTTTGATTTGTTGGTCCTAGAAATGGCCCGAGTATTCGATACCCGACACAAGGTACAGTCTAGGGATTTGGAGTTGTTGGAATTGACTCAGGGTAAAAGGTCTCTGATAGATTACATCACCCGGTTCAATCAGCTAGTTGCGGAAACATCATGGCCAGAAAACAAGAGGGCGGTGGTTTTCTATAGGGGGTTGAGTAACACCATGAAAGATGCATTAGCAGTGATCCCTTCTATGCCTACTCAGTATCAGGAATTGGTTGATCTGGTCTTGCAGGTAGATGCACGACGATCGGAGCGTAGAGCTGAATTGGGGGCCTCTTCCTCTCCCACTCTTGTTGGCACTCCTGCTTCCAGTACTGAAGAACCTATGCAAGTGGGAGGGTTACGTAGTCCTATTACAACATCTGAGAGAGAACGTAGAAGGGTGGATAATGCATGCTTTTATTGTGGTACCACTGGACATTTCGTGAAAGAGTGTCCTCGACGGCCCAGGAAGAGTCAGGTTTTTCGGACGGCTCGACCTTAGAACCGGAGAACAGGTCGAGTGTTCCGTCATCTTCTCCGGGTACCTCCCTTGCCTTTACTCGTGTTCAACCCATTTCTGTAAAGGCTACCCTATGTCCCTCTACAGGCCTTCTTCATGCAGTCAATATCATTATTGATTCAGGTGCCACTGGTAATTACATAGATATTGATTTGGCCCATTCCCTCAACCTACCTTTAGTGGTAAAAACACGACCGGAACATGTCCAAGCCGTAGACGGCTCTGCACTGGTTTCTGGTCCTGTTAGACATCAAACTGCACCCCTCTTGTTAAACATACAAGAAGTACACACCGAAACCCTGAGTTTTGATTTGATCACCACACCCCAATTCGGCATCATACTAGGGATTCCATGGTTACATGAACATAATCCATTGATCAATTGGCAGTCAGGTACTGAAGTCTTTGAGTCTGATATCTGTCAGAATTATTGTCTTCCGGTCCATCAAGCCCCTGACACACCTTCTCGGGCCTTGGGGGCCGTAGCCCAACTCACACTGACCGTCGACGATCCAGAACTTGTGCATACACATACTGTTGGGGGGTTGGTATCTGGGATTCCGCCAGAATACAGAGAATTTGAATCAGTGTTCGACCGGGGCTCGTCTGAGGTACTTCCTCCACACAGACCATATGACTGCCCAATCGAACTGCTTCCCGATTCCAATATTCCTTCGGGCAGGATCTATTCTTTGTCCCCTTCGGAGGAACTGGCGTTGAAAGACTATGTACAGAACGCCCTACGATTAGGACACATCCGCCCCTCCACTTCACCCGCGGCAAGTCCTATCTTCTTTGTACCCAAGAAGGAGGGGGATTTACGCCCTTGTGTAGATTATCGGCGTCTTAACGCTATCACTAAAAAGGATAGGTATCCCATCCCGTTAATCACTCCACTTCTAGACCATTTAACACATGCTTCCATTTTCACTAAGCTTGACCTACGCGGCGCATACAACTTAGTACGCGTCCGCGAGGGAGACGAGTGGAAGACCGCTTTCTGCACTCGGTATGGCTTGTACGAATATCTGGTCATGCCCTTTGGCCTATGTAACGCCCCGGCCACATTCCAACGATTCATGAACGACATATTCAGGGATATACTGGATGTTTATATGGTTGTGTACTTGGACGACATCCTAATCTTTTCTCGTGATCTTGATGAACACGTGAAACATGTCCGAGAAATATTGACCCGTTTGAGAGAACATTCCTTGTTTGCCAAACCTGAGAAATGTCAGTTCCATAAAACAACTGTTGAGTTTTTGGGTTTTCACATCACCCCTGGGGCGTTATCCATGAATGAATCTAAGGTCAAAGCAGTATTAGATTGGCCAGTACCTCAAACACTCAAATCCTTGCAGGCTTTTTTAGGGTTCGCCAACTTTTACAGACGTTTCATTTCTTCCTTTTCCACAATTGTAGCACCGCTTACTGCCCTGACTAGTCCTCAGGTATCTTATCAATGGCAGAGAGAACAGCAGGAGGCTTTTGAGGCTTTGAAAACCGCCTTTACTACCGCACCGGTACTCCAACATCCAAATCCTGATCTTCCGTTCATAGTAGAGGCGGATGCCTCTTCCTTTGCCCTCGGTGCGGTATTATCACAAACATGTCCAAATACAGGCAAATTACATCCAGTTGCATATCATTCCCGTAAGTTTTCCAGTACTGAGTCTCATTATACCGTTACGGAGAAAGAACTCTTGGCTGTCATGGATGCTTTCCGTGTCTGGCGTCATCATCTTCTGGGGGCTAGACATCCCATCACGGTATACTCAGATCATCGGAACCTACAGGATCTGGCTTCTTTGAAATGCATCAATAGCAGACAGGTCCGATGGCATCTTTTCTTTTCTGCTTTTGATTTCCATATCATGCACCGTCTTGGCACTTCACATGGGAAGGCGGATGCCTTGTCACGTTCCCCGGGAGGGGTCCAGTTGCCTACATTCCCCGACACTGTTCTCGGTAAGAGCCATGTGATTTGTCTCTGTACACCCTCATTGTCACTATTAGATTCGGTCCGGTCCTGGACTAGTAATCATTCTGACCAGTTACGAGAATGGGATCCAGTGTATTCTGATGGTTTACCTTTCGTACATGAACGCCTGTTCCTTCCTACACCTGATACACGTAATCTAGCCCTTGAGTGGTCTCATGACGCTCCCTTTAATGCCCATCCCGGACAAGAGCGCACTTTAGATCTTCTCAAGCGTTGGTGTTGGTGGCCTTCTATGAAGCGCGATGTGGAGTGTTATGTCAGATCTTGTGCGGTATGTGCTCAGGCTAAACATCAAAGGGGTCGACAGGTTGGATTGTTGCTTCCGCTTCCGGTACCTCCCAGGCCCTGGCATACATTGACAATGGATTTCGTTACCGATCTCCCCAAGTCAAAAGGCTTTGACACCGTCTGGGTAGTGGTGGACACGTTCACTAAAATGGCCCGTTTTGTTCCTTGTAGGGGTATCCCTTCGGCCCCTGTCTTGGCGGACTTGTTTTTTGAACATGTGTTTATGCTATTCGGCCTCCCTTCGGTCATTGTTTCCGATCGAGGTTCACAGTTCACCTCTCGGTTTTGGAGGTCCTTGACGAAACTATTGGGCATTGATACGAGGTATTCTTCGGCCTATCATCCGGAGACCGATGGTCAGACCGAAAGGACGAATCAATCGATGGAACAATACCTTCGTTGCCTCATATTGCAACATCAGTCCTCTTGGTTGGCCGTTTTGCGGCTTGCGGAGTTCGCGTATAACAACGCGGCTCATTCAGCTACTGGTTATTCTCCTTTTTACGCCCTCTATGGTCAACATCCCAAGGTTTTGCCGGTCCCTGATGCCTCTGGTTCTTCGAATCCTGCGGCCACGACATGTCTTAGGGATCTATCGGCTATTCATGCGAGTACAGTGGTTCATCTCACTGAAGCAAAGGCCTCTATGAAGGCCCGTGTGGATGGCAAACGTCGTGCTGCTCCCCCTCTGGTGGTGGGTTCTAGGGTCTGGTTATCTTCCCGACATCTTCGCCTAGTGGGTTGCCGGAAGTTGCTGCCTCGCTTTGTCGGGCCGTATGTGATCTCGCAGGTTGTTAATCCGGTGGCTTTCCGTCTAGTACTCCCCAGTTCTTGGCGTATCCATCCTGTGTTTCATGTCTCCCTCCTCAAACCCTGTCCTGACTCAGTCCGTCTTCGTACCCCTGTTGCGCCGGTGTCCTTGACCTCTCCTGATGTTTTTGAGGTGTCGGCCATTTTGGGTTCTAGATGGTTTAGGGGTAGGCTCCAGTATCTGGTGGATTGGACGGGTTACGGCCCGGAGGAGCGTTCGTGGGTTTCCGCATCTGATTTGAACGCCCCGCGGTTGGTAGCCCGCTTCCATAGGGATCATCCGTCCTGCCCACGGGGTCGTGGGCCGTTGGGGGGGGCTATGTTAGGCGATCCTCTGCACACCAGGCCACGACACATCAGAACACTGCTCACATTCCCCCAACATCTCCTCCCAAGCTTCGAGGCTCAAGTGATTCGGTGAAACCACAGAACCGAAAACTCCGTACCAGTGTACGGGCTCGATTGCAACCCTTTCTGCATTGGCAACTGCCTTGGAGAACGTATAGCAGAAAGGGCGGCCTTACGTCTTCACGCCGGTCACGTGATACACTACGGCGTTCCCCATGTGATCTTGGTGGACGTCACATGATCCAGAGAAGTCACATGACCCAGGGGCGATCAGTATAAAGTTCTGAGAGACAGAACGTTCATTGCTTCTCAGCTGGCTTCGGACACTGTTTGGCGTTACAACTTGCTCCTTGTTACCTTGATCTCGGAACTCTATCTCGGACTCCCTCGGACACCCCTTGGTACTTTTGCTTGGAACTGTTTACCTGTTGCCGAATATTTGGACTGCACCTCGACTTGTCTTAGGATCATCCCTTGGTACCTTGCTGATCTTCTACGCCTTTTCCCTACTGGGGATTCAAGTCAAGCCCTGACTCCCACAGGTGGCTACTCTTCATCCACGCTGAACCTGCGGTTCTACCATTCCAGGGATCGGCGCATCTAATGAGCCTCGAACCTCCCTACTAGGTTACCTGGGTCTCCATTACACCAGATAGGTAAGACACTTTAGTTACTTGTTTACCTCATTGTATTGTGCTTGCCTGGTACTTAACCTCATTCCCTCTTGACAGCAACATCGGTGTTCCAAGAGGCTCCGTGGATCCGAGAAGACATCTCTCACCTGTGGCCTCAAGGGTCGTACAGCGGGTTTCTATTTAGTTCCCCTGTGCGTCACTTGGGGACGGAGGTCTCATCGGTCTACACGACACTCAAGTCAGAACAGAATCACCATGGGCAAATCCAAACACAAACTCAGTGAGAAATGAATCAGGATACTGCACCCTCTTCCAATTGTCGAAAATGAACTCAGATTGTGGCATATATCTCTTCTTATCAAGCTTAAAGCATGCCTCAGTCCAAAGTAGCTCCTGTGGCTTTAAGAACAAAAGATGTTCCCTTAACCCTGAAATGACTGCACAGAGAGTTCGAATCAGCTTCCCTTAACTCTTCCAAAAATAGCTAAAAGGGTGTTCCGAACCAAGCCACAGTCCAATGAAGTCTTTTCTTTTATTCGACAACCCCTGCATCCTTTTTCCTCGTCATAGACCTTGTGTGCATTTTACTGAGGTTCTACCCTGATGCTTGCCTCCGAAGGGGGTTGGGGCAGAGGTGTTTCTACAGTATAAACCTTTATGTCACCTAAAAAGGTCCAAGCATGTCTGCCTTGCACTCTGACTGCAGACGGCATGGCGTCTTCAACAATGAAAGGGCCGTTAAATCTGGGCTTGTGCCACTTCCTTATGAAATTGTGGCTTAGGACCGCTTCTCCAGGGAATAGTTTGGGAAGACAAAGTTCTTGAATTCTACTTTTTTAAGCATCTCCTTCTGTGTTCTGTACTGTCCCACACCCTTTTCTCCATAGCTGACCTGAACTGACAGAGATACTTGAAGTCATACACACAAGATACTCACATAGCTCCATTCCTAACAGTTCTGCTGTAGGCTGAGCATCACTTCTAACTCTGGATGGAGGCATGAGGGGTGTCCTCATCCGTCTCCCTGTCACTATCTCATAGGGGTGAGATGGTGTGTCCGAACCTGGTTGGTTCCTCAGTACATATAATGCCAGTGGTAGGCAATGCAACTACCCTTTCTTCAAGGTAAGCTTCAAGTTGGCTATCCTTTCTTTAAGCAAGCTGTTGAGCCGTTCACAGATCCCATTTCCTTGAGGATGATAGGCCGAAGAGAACTTGTGCTTTATACCAAGCAACTAGCTATTCTGCTCAAATGTTTGATTCACAAAATGTGGGCCATTGTCTGATCTCATTACTTCACATACTCCCCCTCTCTGGAACAGTTCCTGCACTAAGACTTTGGCTGCACAGGTAGAGTCTGGGTGCGTACATGGATCAGCCTCAATCCATCTTGCAAATGGACAAGCTACTACAATAATGTATCTATATCCATTACATACTTGAAGCTTGTCGACATAGTTGATATACAAGTGCTGAAAGGGGCCAGTAGGTTTCTGAATAACTCCCTTAACTGTACACATTGTGTGCCCAGCCGTACATTTTTGACACACAATGGAGTTCACTACATAGAATGTAACATGCTCGAACAAATTTGGTACAAACCAATCCTCTGCAATAGTTGCAGCAAGGTTCTCTCTAGTTGTGTGCGCAGGGTAGTGTAGCTGCTCCAGCGCCACCCTTAATAAGGCCACAGGCATCACCAGTATACCAGTGCTGTCTTGTCGCCGCAATGCTTCAGAGGGGTTTAAAGAACACCCTCTTGGCGTCCGCAAATCCTTTCGTCTCGAGGTGCTTCCCCCTGGATCTCCATTTATTGTGTCTTTGACAAATCACTATATCTTTCAGACACATTCATCATTACAACCATTTTCTCATTTACTTCAGGCATATCAAATGTCATTCCGTTTTCTGAACATGCAGCAAGTTTTGCTTCATCATCTGCTGCTTGGTTTCCACGTGAGATAAAGTCTGCTCTTTTAGTATGTGCTGCGCATTTAACGACTGCAATGGCTACTGGGAGTTGCAGTGCCTTAATAAGCCTGTCCAATAGGGCGGCGTGCTGCACTGGTGTGCCATCCGCTCCGAGGTAGCCCCTCCTTTTCCAACGTGCTAACCTTGCGTGCACCATTGATGTCACATAGACGGAGTCGCTGTACACTGTTACTTCCTGGTCTGCATGATTCTCAAGCGCTACAATCAGCGCCACTAACTCTGCAGCCTGTGCTGAATAGTGTGACTGGAGTCTTGCACTTACCAATGTCTGAAACTCCCCATTGGCTGTATGTTTTACTGCAGTGGCAGCTGTATATCTCTGCCCACCATTCTGATAGATTCTTGAAGAATCATCAATAAAAACAATTTCTCCTCCTGTTACACCTTTCCAGCGATGGCAGTTGAGACGGCAATGGTCGTTGTGTGGTTCCGCATTGTGCGGATATTCCAAGATGGCTATGCACTACGGGCACAGGAGAAGTGACAGTCTAGTTGTTGCACGCCTTCAACGCACACGATCAGAAGATCACATGACTACATTTAAGGATCGAAACTCCTCCATCCTGTGCGTCGCTTCTGCTTTTCATGATGCTTCGTAAGTTCGCTATACTATTTGCCAAGACTTCTGTGGATACTTCTATAGACCTACCTTAATTCCCCTTTTCTGTCTTCCTTCCCGTATAGCAACCCTTCGGATATCCCCTCTCAAGCGGTGATTTCTTTACCGGGCTTATCGGCCCGCAGTCCTCTTTCTACTCGGCTGTCTCTTCTCCGATCAGAATCCATCTCTGGGCCAGTCATCCGTCTAGAGAGAGTGAGTTCTTTTTCACCTCTTTAACCATCTCCACTCCTCTCCTCTCCCGCTCTCTCTCCCTCTTATTCTTGTGATTGATTCTTTTACCTTTATTAGGAATCTCCCTCTCATCCGTTGAGTGAACGTCCTTACCTGATATCGAGACCAGTCTTCTCCAAATACTTAATCCCATGTAAAGTTTAAGTACTGTAAGTGTCATTCTCCTTCAAAGGATTTTCTTCTTGAGACATTCTATCTCTTCCCATTACTTACCTGTCAATTCCTTGTTCTGTAGGAATCGTAACTCCTGCACCACCAGCCGTCCTCCAAAGAACAGCCAATCCCTCAGAAGCACTCTTCAAGACCACCCAGGGTTTTCTTCCCCCTGAGGGTTTCCCTGGGGTTCCTGTCTCTCCCTCTCTGGCTTCCTATACACCCGGGAGAAGGGGAGGCAGGGGTTTCAGGGAGATCCTTGCATTCATCCATTGCTGCTCCAGAAGACTGCCATCAGTCCAGGTTAGTGACAGAAACCAAAATCTCTAACACTAACAGTCAATAACACCTCCTGCTAAAGCATTTTCTTTTATCCTATGGATTTCATCATAGAACTCTTCATAGTTCGAACAGCCATACACATGCTCGTCCTCTGCCAGTGGTTCAGCTACAACCATGGCACGATTCACTATTCTACATCAAACTATTTTTATCGCTGGATTTGATATGACCACTTCATAGGCAGAAGCCCTTTGAGAAGTCAACGTACCTTTTGGTTTCCCTAAAATGGCAAATAGTGCATGTTCAACAAATAACATCATAGAGCATCCCATCACTATGCTTGCAGCTTTCTCTAAGGCGAACGCGGCGGGTGCCAGCGATTGTTTGCACAGAAAATGACCTCTCATCACTGGGTATAAATTCCCACTGTAATATGCAAGGGGCTTGTACCCCAATGTGGTTATTTCCATAAGGACTGCTGTCATAACAGTGCCGCCCGTGTGTAAAAACAGAAAGAATTCCTCTGCAAAATTAGGAATCCCTAAAAGCTGCAGTTTCCTCAGTCCACATGATTTCTTCCTGTGTTACCTGTGCTTTCTTTAAAGCCTGCAATAAAGGCCTTATGTATGAGCTGTAGTCAAAAACCCATGCTTTCACATAGTTACACAATGTCTGAAATCTCTGCATGTGCTTTATTGTGTGTGGCTTTGAGGTTTTCAAAATACCCTCAGCTCTCTCTGGAGTAACCTTCTTTCCTTCATGTGAAATCAATTGACCTATATATAACACTTCCTGTTGACAATACTGTAACTTCTCTTTGTCAACCTTATATCCTTTGTCAGGAAGTGTAATCATCAACTGAACAGAATCGCGCCTGCTCTCTTCCTCTGAAGTGCTGCACGCTAAAATGTCATCTACGTATTGCAACACAACAGCTTCTAAATCAATATTGCTTAAATCCATCTGCAGGTCTCTATTAAAAATCGATGGAGACTCACAATACCCCTGAGGTAACCTTGTGCTTTTTAACTTTGTCTGTACGTGAATGACGTCAGATCCTGCAAGTCTTTGTGCAATGGGATTGAGAAAAACGCATTTTTCAAATCAATCACAGTGACATATTGTGCTTCAACAGTTATATTACACAAGATTGTAGCCGGATTGGGACCTGAAGGAAACTCGGCCTCTACAATCTGGTTTATCGGATGTAAATCTTTAGTTTCCAAGAGCCCCCCCCCTTAGATTTTTTGATAGGGTACACCGTAGTATTGCATGGTGATTCTGATGTCCCTAAGATACCCTGATCCATCATGGTGGAAATCTTCTTAAAAATACCTTCATTTGCCTCTTGAGACATGGAATACTTTCGTGCATGAGGTAAAATTGCTCCTGGTTTCAATTTAATCTTCACTTCTCCATCCCCCTTCAACAGGCCCACGTCATAGGGGCCTGTAGTCCATAATGAAACTGGCACTTTCGCCATATCTTTGTCAAAATACTCACACGTTTTTGTGCTAGCATTATTTTTTGAGGAACCTCTCGTTTGATTGCTCTCACCCAATAAGTTATACTCATGTCAAATATCACTTTGTCATCAGATGGATGATCTCCAAATATATCGTCATCAGTGACGTCAGTCAATCTGTAACCTTCCCCGATGGCAATTACTGCACACCATCATCTCCCTCATCATCATTTCCATCAAGCAAAAACATTTCACCTCATACTATGGCTGCTTGTAGCTCTAAGGGAAAAACTTGTCCCTCTTCTTCACGCATAGATATTTTTGGTCTAAACAAAAATTCATCAGGTATTCTCATAGTTCTACCTTCTAGACCTGGTAGCCATGTCAAGAGAATGCATAATCCATAATGGAACACCTCTGTTTCTAAAGGCGATGCCCGCATGGCCATTTGTCTTGCAAATGCCATAATAAATGTGCTCACATTTATATAATGCATTCCTGGCGTTGAACACACTGTGCCTTCATCGGTAAACGAAATTGTCATATTCAACTTTGTCATTAAATCTCATCCCAATATATTGACAGGTGTCTGCCTTGAATATAGCAATGGCACCGTCATGTCAGTGTCTCCTTTAGAGACAGGTAATTTTTCAGTAAAAGGAACTCTACTTGTAGCTCCTGTGAAACCCTGAGTATTCATGGCATTGCCAGACATTGAAGACTTTTCCTCTCGTATACATGAGCACATTGCACTCGTGTCTACTTAAAACGAAAAAGGTTTGCCTCCTATATTGACGTCTACCCTTGGTTCCTCGTGAGGATTCGGCGTCACAGATAGTATTAAACACATCAAGTCTCACAGTGAGCTGTCCTTTTGTGGGTACAGCCTCATTTTGTTTCATGTAAAAGGATTCCCTCCATCGACAGTGACACCCCCTACTCTAGCAATTATTAGCTGTCCTGTGCTTGTGCTCTGCTGAATCTGCATGAGTGAATGCTGCGACTGCCCTTGTGGCGGATCGACTGCAACCTGCTGTTTTTGCAAGCCTTGCTGCACTCTCGGCGCTGCTGCATCGTTTGATTCAGAGCAAACCCATCTCCATTCTGCTGTGAATACGCAGGCGGGTTTGGAGTCCCCCTCTTAAAAATTGGCTGTTTTGCACGAACCCTTGACTTCTACACATACGAGCAAAGTGCCCTGTCATTCCACATGTCCAACATGTAGGAGGCCTCCTAATCTGCCCATCCTGCATAATTTGCCCGTCATTCCTCATACTTTGAAACCCACCTTGATTATTCTGGAAACTTCCCTGATTATTCTGTCAATTCCCTTGATTATTCTGAAAACCTCTTTCTCTAAATCCTCCCCTTTCTCGCGGAGCAAATCCACTAATGCCCTGATCAAACTGTCTTTGGTTATTTACCTGCTGCATACTCGCAGTCTGCTGTGAATTAAATCCATCTACACTAGTCAACATTTGTCCCCATCCCCATGGAGTCCTATGGGACTCCATGGGAATGGGGATTTATGGAATTCCGCCTCCGGAATTACCGGGCCGCTTGGGTTGTAATGCCCCGGTGATTCCGGCAATCACGGAGGAGGAATGGTATTTCGGGTCTGGCGGCAGCCTGACGGTTATTCCGGCACGGCTACCTCCGGACTCGCAATGAGGCCCTATGTGATGAAATGATGTCTATCAAAACTATCAAAGTTATGTCTTTCTGTCCAGCACTTGCAGGCATATTCAAAGAGAGCGGGACACACTTTCAGTGTAAATAATCCAAATTTCAGGCCCTATGCCAGTTTAATACATATTCATGTGGAACTAATTTAGAACCAACTACTCTATATTAACACAGACAATTTGATGTCATCATTTATCCCAGATGTATGGCTATTATGCCTATATATCCAGTGCTGTTTCAATGTATGTAATCTGGAATTTGTGGGATAGCTGTTAAGGTTAATTCAGCAGAGAACACTTATTGTACCCTGGGTGAATTGTTCTAGACCAAAGAGGTCTAGTCCCAAAATGTCTACAAATAAAAGAAATAACATTCACCATTCTAAAGTGTCTCACAGGGAAGATCAGTTTTTATCCCAGGCTAAGAGTGTTAATGCCACATCACCTTCCAGACCCTCTCACCTGGAGGGAGCATCTACTAAGGGTCACAAAAGTAGCATTGTTGCAGGAGCAAGGTGGTAGTGATTGATCCTTCAAACTTTGAGACCTCCCCCTCTTCCTCTTCCATCTATCCACTTATGAAGGCAATGACCTAGAGGGCCCTATTCTGCAAAACTGCACATAAATCCTCAGATTCACGCCATCCATGATCCTGCTGACACTTCCAATCTAAATGCCACCAGGATAGTAACTCTGATAGTTACTTGGTTTGTAACCAGAAGTGCATATCTAAAATGCAGCCCCTGTGCTGAAATGACTTGGCTGTCACTGCAGCTGTCAAGAGGGTACCTGCACCCCTGAAGTTGCCCTGTGCCACTAGAGAGCAGGCGCTGCAGATCAGGATACTTAGATCAGGAGCTTAGGAAAGGGAGAGCTGGTTAGCAGATCACCATTTCTAAAATGGAATTAGTGGCATCATTTTAATAATTAACAAAAAAAATTTAAAAAACCTGTGGCTGATTCACCCTTGCCAGATGGCAATTCCTCACATTAACTCCCTCTCAAACAATGGAGTTTCTGGGGTTCTCACAAGACTTGGACATCTTCATCCTTCAGCTTCCCTTTGTCAGAAATTTCAGAGGATCTGTGCCTCACTGGATTACCCACTGGATCCTTGCTCATATAGTGGGCCTGGTCTCCTCTTCCATCCAGGCTTCAAAGCCTTCTAAGTCATTTAGCACTTCAAAGGCACAAAGCCCTTTCCATTGTGAAGGACTAGTACATTCAGACTCAACCTCACTTCCCCAAACACCAAGGAAGAGCTGTCCCAGTGACTTTATCACATGGAGGCCTGAAATGATCAGGTGTTTTTTGGGATCTTTAAGAGATGATTATATAATGCCAGCTCTTCCAGCAGGAATGCACATTTAGGCAAAATCTCCATTGGGGCCGTTGTACCCTTTCAGAGAAGAGTCTTCATATCCGTTGGCTGGAGCTTGTGGATGGTTCTTTTGCCATCAAAAGCCTCTCCCAGAACAAAGCAGTCGGACGCATCCTCTTGCACATGGGTAATATCTCTGCAGATCATTATATCAACAAATTGGTGTGACAAGGCCAGTAACTTCTATTTGCCAAAAGGGGTTGAAACCCCTTTCTGTTTGATGTCCAAGGCCTACCAGGGAGAAATCCAGAGCCATCCCTACCACTGAGGTGGACAGTTGCAGTTGAGAATGCCCCAGTTCCTGTCTCTCCTCCCCTAGTGCCAGCAGGCTTCTGTGCAGACCACACTCAACTCAAGCCATGCCTCCACTGCAAGATGCGTGCTCATCTTTTTCTATCTCTTCTAGAATCATACCATCTGGACAAGAAAGAAAACCGGTACATCAATACCTGAAGCCTGATCCAATGCGCTGTATGTGCGATGCAAAAACTGACCTCTGAACACCATCAAGCGGCAGCTATGATCGGGCATGCAGCAGAACCCACAGAAGGAGGTTCCATATGGTAAGGTCGCTGTGAAAAAGTCAGCAGGTAGGCAACTTGTTTTCCCTGAAGTCTAAAATCCTTTCCCCAAATATTCGTCAGAGGTGCATGGATAAAGTGGGAGGGGCTTAGACCACCTCTTATGACTTTCAGCCTTTCATACACGCCCTGGGTGGGGCCTACAGGGCCAGATTGGCCAGGAAGAGAGAGGTAATTCCAGTAGGGGGCGGGGGCTATATTGTGGCAACAGGAAGTCAGGGTTATTCTGGTAAGGTTAGAGGTTAAGTTCGAGGGTGAGCAAGAGACCAGCAGGAGGGAGGGAGGAGTAGTGGATTGTGAAGGAGATTATTGGAGAAGGTGAGGTGTTGGTTAGAGTGCAAAAGTGGTATTGCTGTGTGAATGTGCGGGGCTGTGTCGTAAGGTGGTTAGCAAGGTTAGTGTAAGGAGTGATATTGAAGTGAACGGAACTGAGTAAAAGGAGGGTGGTTGAGTAGTGTGGAGGAGTGAGTAGTAGTGAGTAGGAGGAAGGAGTAACATTGCAAGGTGGAGACGAGACCTAGACGAAGTGAGAGACATCAGAGGGACAGAAGATCGGAGAAAGGCATGAGGAGAAGGGGTAGAGTTAACAAGGAGAGTAAAGGAGAAAGCAGGATAAGGAGAGGTGAGAGTGAACGTGATAGATGAAGTATTGACTTGTAGAGGGTAACTGTAAGGCACAATTCCCACATCTGGATAGATTAGGGACTGCTTGAAAGGAAGCTCCCACGGGAATGTTCATTCTCTATGCCTTTGCCCCAATGGATTATGCATCAGTACTCTCAAATTTTCATCAATCCTCTTTAGCCAATAAAGCCCTGGTTTCCAGCTCTTCTGGAACTTTTTATGGCTTCCCTAATTTAACTGTTAAGCCATAATCACCTACTTAACCCATTAATTCATAAAAGCTCCTTATTTCTGGTGACATGCAGGATTTCAGGCAAGATCTTAACATACCTGGCCTTTTGAGAGATATTGTCAACCTCCTCAAACATTCCTGGGCCTTGGAAACAGTTAAGAATTATAGACTGGCCTTGTCTAGATGGGTTAGCTAGTGGCTCCAAACCGCCTAATTCTTTTCAGGTCCCGATAGTTATTTTTCACTCCCCCTTACCTTCCTGGGCAAAATGTTACTGCACAACTCTACCATTGGTAACTGCCGTCTCATCAAGCATTTTGTAAAGTGCCTGGGAACTCAAGCTTCATAAGGTTCCTAAGTATTTCTCCCTGTGGACCATTAACAAGATACTTTATTTCATTGTTCACTGGACACGTAGCCACCCCTTTCCCCCAGAGGAATTTCTGCTAAATTAGCTATCTTACTCTGACTCTATTCCTTTCACAGAGTCTCAGGCGTCTGAGCACTGGATGTTTCTATTGCTCCGATCACTGGGAGGTGGCCCTTGTGGCAACGTTGAAAGCACACACAAACAGGGATGTTATGTTCATGTCGAAAGCCATGCAGCGCTCTTGTGTTTTTGTGTCATTATGGCTGCTGTTTCCAGAAACACTGCATAAACATTTGAATACCAGGACCGGACACAGTTTTGCAAACCCTGCGCTTAAGGTAGCATGTTCTGTGTTTTCCTTCTGTTCCTTACTTCTGTCTTCATTCCGTTTCCCTGTTCTTGGTCACCTGGATTCTTCATTCTCCCCCCACTGCTTTCTGCCTCAGTCCGCCCCAGTATTTCTGTTCCAGTGCCTTCCAACAACCATTTGTCGTATCTGTTTAACACATCAGAGACGGTTTATCTGCCTCTGGCTTTTCCCTCAAAATGGAGGCGACCTTCCTGACACCCCCACTGTTCGTCCCTGTGGTCACAGGGCAGGTCACAGCGCTGTATAGAAGAGAATGTCCCTATTGGTACAGCCAACAACTACACGACCGTCAGAAGGACCAGCGAGCACCAGAGAAAGAGGAACAACTTGTGAGTTGTACCCACTACAACCAAGGAACTCTCGAAAGGGCCATGCTTGCCCCTACGTGTAAGAGTTTACAGCGGGCCATTTACACTCATTGGGATGTGTTTTCCTATTAGTTGGATTAATACATGTGGTTCAAAGTCTACTTTTTTTATTCCACATTGTCTCATAGTGTTAATTTATGTGTTGTTCTATATCTCAGGGAATATGAAAGCCATATCTTAGGTCTCCATCCCCTTGATTTCCCCCATTAGTTACTTTCCTTTTGAAAACCCTACCAGCCTGCATCCTCAGTTACTCTGACAAGGTGGATCAGAGTGGTCATGTCTTTTATCTAGATTACGTTTCCTCTGTTGGGATTCATTCGAACTTTAGGGCAATGGTCTTCAAGGCCTTCCTGGCAAACGCAGATGAAGAAGCATATTGGTACAACCACTCCTCTTTCAAAAACTTTTATTTCCAGGCAATGGCTTATCCCACGCTCACATTGGTTAACATGCTTTAAACCAGCTTAATATGAGCCCCGGTCTTAACATAAAATGCTTATTTTCCTAACAAGAATTGGATTGGGATACAAATTTACAATTGTATTAAAGACACTGAAATTAGTCTTATCACTTTTTTATTCCCACCTGTACTACCTCCAATATATAATTGATTTGTTTTTTTTTTCAGCTCACAGTACCACGCCTTGAGAGCCATCTCTGCTCAGTTATCATGCTTCCTTTAAAGTCCTTCTCTGTTCTCTGGCACCAAAGAAATCGTGCTTAATTAGTGGCAGCAGTGACTACACACCAACTACTTGTCTCACTTGGACTACTACTCCTCTCTATTTGGCCCTGGGGTCTTGGCACTCTGGGGAAGGTAAATGTTTTCCCTGCACAAACTGACAAACTGTTCGAAAAAGTGCTTGCTCAATGGAAACATAAAACGTGAAATACATCATAGCTTTGCTTTTAGATGTCATTGACCAAAAATAACAAAAAATTAAGGAGGAACCCCGGGGAGCGCTCATAAAACAAATGACTCAGTGCAGTCTCTATCTATTTACGGGAGGGGTAAATTCTTAGCAATCATGAGACAGATCAGGGCACTGACAAGATTATAAGAATATATCTTTCAGTACTATTAAAAGCAGTTTACTCATACAAAAATTCATACAACAAACAATACATGATTTTTTAAAACACAAGGTACTATTCACTAGTCCGGTTATTTACAATCTCCACAGTATAGGCCTGGGCAACACAATATACATGAAATGTAGATTACATTTTCAACATGGTAATATTTGGGTTCGCTCAGTATAAGATCCGGAGGTCATTCATGAGCCTAATGCTCTTGTTCTCTTGACACTGTATATTACTTCACAGGTTGTTGTCTCAACATGTTTCAGTTTGTATGTACATTAATGTTGAACATTCATCAGGAGTTGTTCACCCAGAGATTTAAAAGAGCGTGGTTCGCTGTGGTGTTTGTATTCGTTCAAGCAGTCTTTTTTCTAACAAATATTCTTGACCTGCAATTGGTTTCTGTCGGGTGAAAACACTGTGGTTAGTCGTTATCAGGACTCAGGTGTGTCCTTCTGGGACCCTAGAGTGTTTATCGTGGGTTATCATCTGCTGCTATGCGGCGCAGCGGTGGAGGCGCCTGGTGGTATGGTTAGGGGGGCCTTTGTCCCCCTCAACTGGTTTGACTTTCTTCCTTCAAGATTAGTATGAAGGTATAGGAAGATCACCTTGCGATTTCTTTTTACTTTACTCGTGGAAGTGAAGCCAGAGATTTCGGGTCCTTATTATATTGTATTATATTGTGGCAAGTTTGCATCGGCGCGTCTGCATGGGCACTTGATCAGGATTTGGTTTCCACATAAATGCTTCTTCTCGAGGTGGCGATCTATAACTGGGCTTGAGGCGTCCTGTTGTCAAGTCGGGCATGGCTGATGCAGCGTTTCGCTAGTCACGCAAATGCTGCTAACCGTCTGCTAACCTCATTACTGAAATGCCATGGCAGCCATGCTCGACTTGCCAACAGAATGCCTAGAACCCAGTTATAGATCGCCACCTCGACAAAAAGCATTGATCAAAAATACCCATTAAAAAACTGTACTACAGTGTGGGCCTCAGGGAAAAGTGGCAGTTAAGAGATGGAATTCTGTTACTACCACTTTACTGCTGCATTACTGTTCCTTTGTTCTACATGATATAGCGGTAAGGTGGAAGATTTACCTCCAGCTTTTTACTGGAGGTAAATCTTCCACTTTATTGTGGAAACATGTTGGGTTACTTTACAAATTGACCCCTCACGGTAAATCTAGACAAAAACTCCACAGAGTCTTGTGGACTCCAAAAATGGGGATTAACACCGCTGTGTTGCCACTCATAATCTTGTGGTAAGTACACAGGATGGAGTGGCTATAATGGTAGACGAATTTGGCGGTAAATCAGTGGATTCACCGCCAAACTCGTAATGGATTCCTGTGATTTTAATGCCTGTTTAATGCACGCCGGAAGCCACTGGCCGATGCTGTCATCCCACCTACAACCACGTTCAAACCTTTGCAGATAATACACAAACTACTTTCCACCTCGAAGCCTTTCCGGTTGACTTGCTTCGAATTACAAAATATCTTCTCCAAAATCCAGGACTAGATGATTGCAAACCAACTTTGCCTGAATGCTATGACGATGGAAGTGATCTGCCTGGGTAATTCTATTCCCCACACCATCCCTTTTGCCTGGCCATCTGTGCTTTCGGCCAGCTTCTGCCTTCTCTTCTTATGGAAAGAATCACTCAATCACTTTTGATGATTTCCTCTGATTTTGTTCTTAGATCCAAGAATTATCGTAGAAATGCAATTTCTAACTCCAAATTTTAAGACACATCCTCCCACCTAAATATGATGTAAAAAATCCAGCTGTCCTCTGTCTCGGTTCTAACTTGCTTCAATCACTGTAACAGCCTCTCAGTTGGCCTCCCAAAAAAACCTTCAATCCATACAAAATAAAGCCTCCACTTTATTCCTGGGACTCAAACATAGGGACCGTTTTAAGCCTGCACGTGTTTCCTTGCGCTGTCAGTGCAATGCCTTTAAAGTTCTATGCATCATTCACTGGGCCTTTTGAAACAAGGACCTAGTTTACCTTAGTGAGAAAGGGAAACAATACCTACCCTTCAGACTCTTTTGATCAGCTAGCACAAGATCGCTCTTAGTGGTGCACTTAAAGAAGATATAAGAGGTTTGGCGTAACAGGCACAATCCTGAAATCTCAGCAGCATTTTTGTAAAGTTACAACATATTTGTTATTTTCCAAAACTGCTGCTGGGAACACGGGTGTGTATGAACACTTTCATATACACCAAAGTAAGCAGCTTCAAGGTTGCAGGATACAATGTTGAAGCTGCTTACTTTGTATATGAAAGCATTCATATACACCTGTGTGGTGTATATGAATGCTTTCATATACACCAAAGTAAGCAGCTTCGTTGTATCCAGCAACGTTGAAGCTGCTTACCTGCACTGCAACAAGGCTTCTTGTGGCACTCCTTTCAGAATAACGGCATCAAAATGGTACTGTATATGTGCGCGACTTTAGCGCACATATAAAACTGGAGGAGTGCCACAAGAATACCAGTCTAAAGAGGCAGGTAATGAATGTGGCGGTTGCTAGGTTGGTTTCCAACCCATCCTAGCAACCGCCACATGTATTTCGAAAGTGGTGCATTCCTACCAACTTGGGAAGAATGTGCCACCTTCAGAATAGGTCATAAGTACCGAAAAGGTTGTTAATGCATTTAATTACCTTTTCGGTACTTAACACCAGTTGAGAATCGGGCCCTAGGAATTTACTTTAAGATGCGTTTGACAATTTTGCTGGGTCAGGATTTATGAGGGCTGGCTGGGCCCCAGGAAGCAACACAGGACCTGATTCTTAACTTGACACAGTGAACGTGCTGAAGAGCACGATTCACTGAGCCAAATGAGGGCTCCCAGGCTCCACCACTATTCTCAAGTGGGGCTGGGCATCCTCGTAGTGCACAACAGTGCACCTTCAGTACTGCGCCTGTTTTTGACTTAACGGGCGCAATCCTGTAATGCCGGAGGCATTTTTGTAAAATAACGACATATTCGTTAAATTACAAAAATCCTAGTAGGAACACCAGTGTGTATGAAGACTTTCATACACACCAAAGCAAGCAGCTTCAACGTTGTATTATGCAACGCTGAAGTTGCTTACTTTGATGTATATGAAAGTGTTCATATACACACGTGTGGTGCATATGAACGCTTTCATATACACCTGAGTAAGCAGCTTCAACGTTGTATTCTGCGACACTGAAGCTGCTTACTTCTGTGCATATGAAATTGTTCATATACATGCGTGTGGTGTATATGAACACTTTCATATACACCAAAGTAAGCAGCTTCAAAATTGCAGAATACAACGTTGAAGCTGCTTACTTTGGTGCATATGAAAGTGTTCATATGCACACATGTGGTGTATATGAAAGTGTTCATATACACCCTGCACTGCAGGCTTCTTGTGGCACTCTTCCAGAATAACAGCACCAAAATGGTACTGTATATGTGCGCGACTTTAGCGCACATATATAACTGGAGGAGTACCACAAGAATACCAGTCTAAAGAGGCAGGTAACAAATTGGTAACAGGTAACAAAATGGTTTCCAACCCATCCTAGCAACCGCCACATGTAGTCCAAAAGTGGCGCTTTCTTACCGACTTCAGAAGAATGCGCCACCTTCAGAATAGGTTAGGTCTTAAGTACCGAAAAAGTTGTTAACGTTTTTAACGACCTTTTCGGTACTTAACACCAGTTAAGAATCAGGCCTTCAGAGGTCAAGCATGTGGGTGGGTGCTGTCGGCAGTTTAAAAGAGAGTTCTAGTGGAGGAGACTCAGGGGCTGATTCATGGAATTATTTGCGCCAAAAAATTATGATTTGTGCGCCATACTGCCCGCAAATCCCTTTTTAACAAATGGGGATTTGCGGGCAGAATGGCGCACAAATCCCCGTTTTTCGGCGCAAATAATTCCATGAATCAGCCCCTCGATGTGTGCCCAGGTAGACCACATTTTTATGTAGGTAGTCTATGTATAGTAATGGCAGAGGTTTTGATGCATGTCAGGTGTTTCAGTGTGGATGGCTATGGGAGCTGCTTGACCGGATTTGCCATAGCTGTAGCTGCATTCTATAGTGCATGGATGGGGAGCCGTGTCTGCGGTGTGTCTCCACAGATGTGGTGCGATTTATACATACCTTAGGCTCAGACAGATTATGGGCCCGATTCATAGAATAAAATAGAGCTGAAAAACGGGTGCACGCGTGCAAAACGTGCGCAAGCACCCGTATGTTGAT
This sequence comes from Ambystoma mexicanum, assembly GCF_040938575.1. Lineage (NCBI taxonomy): Eukaryota > Metazoa > Chordata > Amphibia > Caudata > Ambystomatidae > Ambystoma > Ambystoma mexicanum. The sequence goes on from NC_090928.1 coordinate 312,616,942, forward strand.
TCATGGAACGCATAGCGCGTGGTTTACCGGAGACTTGCGCTGAATCTGCACGGGTCCAACACGTCACTGCAACACCGCGAACACCTTGCATGAGACGCCCAGAAAAGGCACATACCGTCTATTGCAGTCACCTAAAAAGGAGGCGTAACGCGTGGAATGGGGAATAACACATGTAAATGTGGGCATGACGTGGGAAATACCACAGTAAAATACTTGCAACGCCCACACACGCGCTAACAACACATATTCATGGAACTGAACAGGGCACTCATGTGCATGGAAAAAGACGCGCTAATCCGGAAACACGTCCGCCAAGCAAAAGCAGGTGTAAGCGTCTCCGCGCACTAAAAACAATGCATATAAGGGCACGTGAAAAACCAAAGCTACGATGAATGTCCCATTTTTCGCAGCAGTGATCACAGGACACCGCAAGAGGTGGAGGATAGTCAGGGCATGCATTTTTCTACCCAGGACCACCCTTTTTAGGATGCCTGATGACCGGGTCTATGGCAGGTATAGGTTTTCACCCCATATCATATTAGACCTGGTCACGGAGTGGGAAGATGATCTCACATCACCCACCCTGTGCTCCCAAGCACTGAGCCCCTTGGAAAAGGTGCTCAATGTACTGAAATTTTTGGCCACTGGGTCATTTTAGCGGACATCTGCCATTGTTGGGGCATTTCAAAGCTCACGCAGTCACGCTGCCTGCAACAGGTGTTGGCAATTGTGACTGCACACCCCTCAGTCCGCAGGCACATATACATGCCCAGAACACCTGCAGAAAGGCAGGCCATGGTCCAGGACTTTTACAGGGTGGCGCACTTCCCTAAAGAGCTTGGTGCCATCGACTGCACCTATGTGGCCCTACGTCCACCTAGGGCCACAGAGCACATCTATTGCAATCCCAAGCACTGGCATTCCATCAACGTGCAGGTTGTATGTGATGCCAAGGGAATCATCACCTCTGTATAGGCCAACTATCCGGGGTCCACCCATGATAGTTTCATATTCAGAATGTCACCCCTACAGCGGGCCCTGGAAGCTGGGAGGCATGGCAACACATGGCTCATTGTCGAGTACAAATGGCCCTGCAAATGCATGCATGTCTCACACAGACAAAACCACACCACTGACAACCATCTCACCTCTATAGGGGACAGTGCCTACCCTCTGAGCACCTACCTGATGACTCCAATACGGAACCACACCACCCCGGGTAAGATACAACGCAGCCCATATTGCAACTACGGGCATAGTGGAGCACACATTCGGAGTGCTAAAGTCACGCTTCCGCTCCCTTGACCACTCTAGTGGTCAGCTACTATATGCGCCACCAGTAGTGTGCAGGATCATTGTGGCAGCAGGTATCCTGCACAAGGTTGCAACACGATGTGACGTACCGGTGGACATGGTGGTGCCCCCACATCCAAAACCACATGCACAGAGGCTGCGCATGGGAGGGGAAAGGGCACGTGGCGAGGCTGCCCATACCCAGCTTGTGGCACAATTTTTCACCTAAAATCCAACCCCTGCTGAGTGCACACAGGCCTGGCACATTCCAGGTGACAATCGATGATGACAAAGGGACAATCATCTGTCCCAACCTTAACATCCTGAGAATGTGTCCTCGGAAGTGCTACATTGTGTGCATCCCTTAGTACTAAAAGTATCTCAATCTGGTGTGCACAAAAGAAACACATGGAAGATGGAGTATGCCAGAAATGGCATGACAAAGTACACATCTAAATGCCGGTATGTCACCAAAACCCTCCCACACTTCATGTCACCTGCTTGACACACCATGCCATGGCATGCAATGTCTAAACAGAGAAATACATGGCCAACACATAACACTACTGTCACAAAGCATGCAATAATCAACCTAAAAAGTCCATAAATAACTCACTCATTAATATAATCATGTACACAGGAACATGAATTGGCCAGTACAGCGAACCAGAAACACAGGACCCAAGAGTTAATCTGTCAGACCGTGACCATACGCAAATGCACATGTGCCTCAATGTGTTGTGACTTGCACATGCCACCCTTCTAAATTCCACCCTTCTAAATTCGTGTGGTACTACTAACCAAAGGGGCCAGAGAAGGGCATACAGCATGAAGGCTAACAACAATGGAGACAGTCAAGACAATACATGAAGATGGAACATGAACAAAGGATGTATCTCAATGTACGAACATAAAATGATGATAACCATGCACTGGACAAACAATCATGAATCCCACTAGGGGGTCTATACACAGGTCGTCCTTGAGACTGCCCACAGAAAGAATGGACGCCCAATGCCACTGTGTAAATTACTTTCACACGCTGCACTCCTAGCAAGCCCATGGAAAGGGGAAGCAGGAGTGGCATATGTTTTTGGACCCAAGGCACAAACGCCAACATGAGACAGGCCTCTATGGGACCAGCTGGTGGAACCTACAGTGGATGCCCTCGGCTGCCACACAAAGCATAGGGGACCGGGGGCACCCAGGAGGGAGGAGGTGCAGGGTGCACGTCAACATGTGTGGATGTCAAAAAAGAACCCTCCATGGGTTAATGGGCGCATGGCTATGATGGAGTGGGAGACCCGTCGCTGCTGTCGCCACCCTCTGGTGCTGCATCAGAATATGGTATTGGAAAGGGAGGATAACCACGCATAGCCCTGGTCTAGTCCTCCATGCCAGTGGCCATGCAGAAGTGAGATGCTACATCTGCAACATGATGGCCCGGAGGTCTCCATGGAACACCACACGGGATGCACGCAGTTCCTCCATGATGGTACGAGTCATCAGTTGCATCAGTTGAGTCATCAGTTGCATCAGTTGCATCAGTTGCATCTGCTTTTCAGACCGTCTACTGCTGGCTGCCTCGAGTGCAGCCAGTGTAGTCCTCAGGGACCTATACTCTGACCTCAGGGCTTCCCTGTGGCCCAACCCTCTGCAGCCAAGGATGCACGCAGAGCCCTCAGTTCCACCCATCGGCTCCTGTTGCTGGCCACCTTGTTCAGCCTGTGTGAGCAGCATGTGGACTGCAATGCCTGCTGCTGGTGCTCCACCTGTCTTGCTGGGGGTATCATGAAATTGGCCACCCTATCTATGCCCTGAGACAACATCTCATGTGAAGCAGCCTGTTGTTGTGCAAAAGCATACATGGACTGCTGAAACACAGTATCGCTAGCTAACACACGGCCACCACATTGGCGGACTCCATGCCTGCCTAGGCCAAGGGTAGCTGGCACTTGATGTGATGACACCATCTGTGCTGCAGGACTGCTTCCCTCACTTGATCTGCTGACCCAGGAGTCAATACTGTGGAGCGTGACCCTGCAACCGTAACCAACACAGACGGACGTCTGGACACTGACTTGCCCTGTGAGGGGTCTCCGCCACTCCAGACGTCCACAGTGAAGCACTCTCCTTTGACACCACAGAGGTATCCACATCTGATTCACCACCAGAGCATGATTGGATATCAGGCAAAGAAGAAGCATTTCTCAACACCACAGAGGGGAGAATTCCTGCCTTCTATGCTCTCCCCAAATTACATAAAAACAGCATCACGCCACCAGGTAGACCTATAGTCTCAGGGTGTGGGTCCATCCTGGAGCCGGTAGGAAAGTTCATTGACTATTTCTTTAAACCGTTGTGTCAAAACAAACCTTTGTATCTCAGGGATACCATGACAACCATCTCCATATTTGAACACCAACACTTTGACAAAGTGGAAAACCAGCTGGTCACTATGGACATAAAAAGTCTATACACCAGCATTCCCCAGGATAGTGCAGTGGAGTACATAAGACATCATCTCACACAACACATGACCCAAAGGAGGGTGCCAGTGAATTTCATTGTTGAGTTACTTGATGTAGCACTGACTAATAACTACTTCTCGTTTAATGAGATTTTCTATTTACAAACATGCGGGACAGCCATGGGGGCCACCTTTGCCCCCAGCATGGCCATCATTTATATGATAGAGTACAAACAAAGCTATGTGCTCAATATGGACAATCCATTTTGTGAGACCATCTTCCTGTGACAAAGATATATTGATGATATAATTTTTATTTCGAAGGGTCAGAATCAACACCTAGAGAGCTTCTTCAACTGGATTAATGGCCGGACCCAGGAAATACAGTTTACCATCAACAACAGTAATATGAACATTAACTTCCTGGACCTCAACATCATTGCCAGGAACAACCAGTCAGAATGCTCCATCTATAAAAAAAAGAAACTGACAGAAACACAATACAACATTACAGGAGTCATCATCCCAAAAACGTACGTGACAACCTCCCCTTTGGTCAGTTTCTCAGGATTCGCAGGAACTGTACAGAAATTAGAGAATTCAAAACACACGCCACTGCTCTACAACACAAATTGGAAGACAGGGGATACCCGAAAAAACGATTGAAAAATACAAAGAAGAGAGCATTGTATATGCCTAGAGAAATACTACTCGTACCCAAACAACATGGCACCACCAATGAAAATATTATGGCCTGTGTCTCCATGTTTGGTTCAACTACATCCAAACTGAAGGGCATGATCAAGAGATTCTGGCCCTTAGTCCAACTTAGCCTCCCAGCGGAACCTCTACCTAAGGATGGCATTAAGAAGATCCAAGAATCCCAAAGATTTTCTCACCCACGTCAGAACCAGACACAAAAACTCCAGATCCAACCTCTGGAATATGCGTGAAATTTGGGGACATCATCCCTTTGGCAGTTGTACAGCATGCAGACGAACCAAAAAACATAATTCCTTCTCCATTGACGGCAAGGACTGGGAACTTAGACATTTTACCAACTGCAAATCGGCCAATTTGATTTAATTAATTGAATGCCCCTGTGGTCTCTGTTATGTTGTGCAAACATCCAGACCCATACACAAGAGGATAGGGGAACACAGGTCTAGGAGCTGGTGCAAATCCCACACGGCACCACTTGTATCCCACTTCATGGAATTTCAGCATGGAACAGACACATTTACATGGTGGGTGATTGATAAAGTACTATATACATCCAATATCATCAATGCCCTAAACTTTAAAGAGTCTTGGTGGATCTTTAAACTCCAGACGACCACCAAAGCACTCAATTAAGCTCTTCCCTAGGGGTACTACATGTGATCCCACCCTCTAGCTGTAAGTGACTTCCATTCAGCACTCCAACTAAGTCAATCCCTACTCTGGGATGCCCAATGGAAGCCCTTATTTATATATTTTTTTTATGTCAAAGTTCTTAAATCTGGATGATGAACCCTTATATAACGCCCCTCTCTTTGAATCCCCCTGACCTCACTGAGCCAAGAAGCAGGTTTGTTTTGCAAATTAAAAGGTTTATTTGAAGAATTAAACAATATATATCACACTTTTATGAATAAAATAATATTTGATAGCACACTTATGAGTATAGTAGTGATCAACAATGGGTAATATTACAATAGCACACTCTCTTTAATCACTGAGGAGTTGGAATAGGAAGGATAAGGTAGCAGAGAATACTTTTATGGTTCAAGGAAATGCAATAGAAGGAAAGAATGCAACACAGAAATAAACTTGATATAGTTTCAACAAGAGATAATATGATCACTTTTTCCCTTGTGACAACTCACTCCCGCCCTATGCAATATGAAGAGATGGAAAGGAGAGCACACAGGTTTCAGGATTACAATCACGAATGCAGTTCAATTCCAGTTCCCCCCAGCAAACTTATAGAAAACAGGTATGATTTTAAAACACAGGTCAAATGCTTTTAAATGTGGTGCAATAGATGGGGAAATGTGCTAAAACGCTTTTAATTCACTAAAGGATATTCAGGATAAGTAATAGTTACTTTAGATGGGTTCAGGTCAACACTAGCAATGATTCATGAATGATTATCAGATTGAAAACGAATTTCAGCAGCAGAAAGCAAGAGCCAGCTATTTTGACAGAAAATGAAATGGAGCTAAATTGCAATTCGCTGCACTTTTAGACGTGCGTAAATCGCGATTACGGAAAAACTATGGAATGTCGTTTTAGGTTTGTTGGAAAGCTGAGGATCTTAGCTTTAAAATGACAGTTAAATATCGCTTCTAGGACATACGATTCAAAAGATACAGATGTTTTTGTGGAGGTAGATTTTCAGAAATAAAGTCAAGATTTCAGAATGACAAATGCGCGTTACAGATTTGAAATCACCAGGATGGACACAAAATTCTAAATGCAGTTCTGGACAGGATGGGATAAGATTACTTTAGACTAAGAGATGACTATGCACAGTTCTAGACTCGATACTCACTCCTAGTTTTGGAATTGAATGGAAATGGGCCTTGTCACCGATCTGGTCAGGTTTGGACTTCACTCGCCACCGGACAGTCCCAGGCCCTCTAGGTTCTGCGTTCAGCACTGCACGGCGGTCTGCGGCCTCTGGAACGGGATCTGACGGGTTCTGGATACAGCTCTGCTTTCTGGGTCTGGAGTCCTGGTTCTAGCACAGGGTTCATGGCTAGAATCAAACAGCACGGCCCGGCTGTTGAAGGTGAGAGCCCCTTGAAGTTTAGGGGTTATAATCAGGTTACTAGATTCTGAAGCCTGCTGGGAAGCGTTCAGCTTGTGGATTAGGCTTCTGCTTCTCCAATGTACTAGAGTTTGGGCTCTAGAGTTTGGTTCAGGAGTCTGGAGTTTTCCGGCAGAGCGCTTCGCAAGAAATGGGTGAGTTGTGGAAAGAAGTGTGTTCCTGCCTGTCCAAAGCAGTCTCTTTTTATGTGTTTTCAAAGTGGGTGTGGAGGCTGACTCTTCATGCCCAACCCACTAAGGGTTTGATAGGTTAAAGGATTTACTGTTACACATCGTGGGAGGTGGTCACTATGGGCTCGCAATCGGTTGTTTTGCAACCAGTTGTGTAGTAACATTCTCTACGCTAATCCCGATAATCCTTCTCAAGATGACTTCCGTTTTGAAAGTAGCGGTCTAGACTCTTCACGTTTTCTCCGAGACGTTCCGGCTGGCTCACGTGACCCTTTATGAAACACGGAAGCCGGCGATTCCTCGCGTCGCTACTGTTTCTACAGACGCTCCGTGAGTTCGCCTCTAGGGATTTCTGAGCTCTACTTCTTACTGTCAACCTTTTGACTTACCCTGTAACCTATTTGTCTCTATAGTTCCCATCTCCAGGCTCCTGCTCCCAGTCCGGTCTCGCTTTCTCTCGGGATTTCTCATCACTTCCAGATATCCCTCGGCGTCTCGGTTTCGCCAAATCAACTTTCATCTTGCTGATACACCCGCTAGCTGTAAGTTACATAAAATCTGAATCCTGATCTACCTCTTTCAATTCAGATTCTGACCCAAGTCATATTCATTCCAGAGCTCTCATCTCCCGATCTCTTCTCCTTCGAAGCCTTAAATAATTCATCCTCTCATTCCCTCCGCTGGTGAGAACCTTTCACTAAGCCTTTCAATTCCACTTTTCATTCCTATCTCTCCTCTACTTCTCTGATCATTGTCCTCTCATTTCTCCAGACGAAGCCTTCCTGCCCACAGCCACTTGTTGAAGACAGTCATCTACCATCCGGATTCCCAACACATCCAGATTCGACCAGGGTTTTCTTCCCCATTGAGGGTTTCCCTGGCTACCCTGTTCTCTCCCCTGGTTAATCTCACTCCGGGTCGGAGAGGGCAGGGCTGTCCTAGGGTAGCTTTCACAGCTGCACTTGATTGTTTCCTGGTGGTCTCCTCGTTCTGTCAAGGTGAGATTAATCACATTTCGCTTTCATTGTGGGAAACAGTCTCGACTTTTCTGTCGTAGTTCTATAGCGTAATAGTTAGCGACGCCTAAAAATATTGACAGAAGAAGACCATTATGGAACAACAAATGCAGCAACTAATGGCCGCTATGCAGGCCATGTCTTTAGAAGTACAATCACTTAAGCAAGACAATGTACAATTACGACAACAGGTTGCTAGAGCTTTTTCCGATACCGCCCCCGTCCACATTGCACCCGATAATGTATGATGGCGACCCCTACAAACTCAAAGAATTCCTAGATAGCTGTACGGTACAGTTTACACTTAAAACCCGTTTCTTCCCAACGGACAAAGATAAGGTGGGGTTTGTGATTTCTCACTTATCTGGGCCCGCTTTGGCATGGGCCACGCCCTTAGTTACATCAAACAATGCTATTCTTGAATCTTACTCTGCCTTCTCTAACAGTCTAAAAGCCATGTTTGGGAGAAAAGAAATCACTGTATCCTCCCAAGAAAGACTCCTTGACTTAAAACAAAGCGGAAAAGACCTATTAGGGTATATTACCCGATTTAAGCAGTTATCGTCAGAATTGGGATGGCCAGATGAGGGTCTTCTTACTCTTTTTCGTAGAGGATTAACAGACGAGCTGAAGGATGAGATTTCGAAGGTTCCTCGACCAGCCAACCTAGCAGACATGATAACGCTAACCATGCAAATTGAGTACCGGTTGCAGGAACGATCCTATGAACGAAAAAGAAGCAAGAGTACCAGATCCTTTAATGAATACTATCCAACAGGAAATAAACCTCACGTCCAAAATGAAGAGCCCATGCAGATTGGAGCAGTGAGAGGACCACTATCCACCTCTGAAAGAGAAAGAAGAAGGACAGGAGGACTGTGTATGTACTGTGGTTCTTCATTACATATTTTGAAGGATTGTCACCTGGTTCCTCCGCGACGTACCCCAAATCCTAAGTCGGGAAACTTCAAAGCCCTACCCCAAGGGGAAGAACGGTAGCGGCTTCAAATCCTACTTCCCCATACCGAATGGGAATGTCGCTTGACACAGCTACTTGCCAAACTATGGTGGTGGTATCTCTATCTATGATTCTTTCCGAACGAGTGTTGGTGGGTATACCAGCCTTGATTGACTGCGGGGCCGCTGGCAATTTCTTGGACAATGATTGGGCAACGAAACACGAGATACAGCTTGTTTCCAAATCCATCATTACTCCCATACAAGGAGTGGATGGAAACCCTTTGAGCTCTGGCCCGATCAAGGAACAGACCAAACCAATTACTTGTCTGATTGCCAATCATAAAGAAACTTTGGTTTTTGACCTCATTAAGGCAGCTCATTTCCCTGTTATCTTGGGTCTCCCATGGTTACGACTACATAACCCTTATATTAACTGGTCAGCGGGTACTTTATTCTTAGGGTCTGAGTTCTGTGTAAACCACTGTTTGTCCCAAGAGTCTGTGGGTGTTCACATTCCAACTGAGGTGTCTAATCTTCCAACCGGGTCCACCATAAACCAACTAGAGATCATCCCACTGTGCCATCAAGAGTTTCAGTCAGTTTTCGAGAACCCCAAATTTCCCACTCTACCTCCTCATAGGAGGGATGATTGTCATATTAACCTTCTTTCAGACCAACCCATTCCCTTTGGCAGGATGTATGTTTTGTCCCAAAAAGAAAAAGCAGTCCTTAAAGACTATCTCCAGACCAATTTACGCAATGGTCTAATATCTGAATCAATCTCCCCAGCGGGCGCCTCTCTTTTCTTTATTCCTAAAAAAGACTCTGAGGAACTTCGCCCCTGCATAGACTATAGAGGTCTCAACAAGATTACCATTCCTGATAAGTACCCCATGCCTTTAATATCTGACATTATTGAGGCTGTCCAGGGGGCTTCTGTGTACACAAAACTCGACCTCAGAGGAGCTTACCACCTCATCAGAATAGCTCCTGGAGACGAATGGAAAACCGCCTTTCGCACACCATTCGGACATTTTGAATATCATGTGATGCCGTTTGGTCTTGTAAATGCTCCAGCAGTGTTCCAGCGATTTATGGATCACCTGTTCGCGGACATTTTGTTTCATTTTGTAATCATCTACCTGGATGATATTTTGGTCTATTCATCCAACCCGAAAGACCATGTAAATCATGTAAACATAGTCCTTGGTCGACTCAAGAAAAACCATCTCTATTGTAAAGCCTCAAAGTGTGTGTTCCATCAAGAACAGGTTACTTACCTAGGTTTTGTGTTATCGAGCCTGGGCATATCTATGGATCCAAAGAAGGTATCCGCAGTCGTAAATTGGCCCAGTCCTTCCTGTGTCAAAGACATCCAGAGATTTCTAGGATTTGCAAATTTCTACAGGAAATTTATCCCCTGTTTTTCTGAAATTATTCTGCCTATCACTCAATTGCTAAAAAAGAACGTCACATTCTGCTGGAACGAAGCCGCCCAAAGGGCCTTTCAGACTTTGAAAGAAATTTTCACCTCTGCCTCTATTTTGATTACCCCTGATCAGACCAAGCCGTTTATAGTGGAGACTGATGCCTCTCAATACGCTATGGGAGCTGTGCTGTTACAACTCTCTGACCAGGGGGAAGAAAGACCCGTTGCGTATCTGTCTAGAACATTCAACGCAGCCGAACTGAATTATTCTGTTCTTGAGAAAGAACTGTTAGCTATTAAACGGGCTTTCGAAGAATGGAGACATCTGCTCTTGGGGTCTTCCTTTCCTGTCACAGTTCGAACGGATCACCAAAATCTCAGAGTACTCCAGAATGCCCAGACGACCAACAGCAGACAAGCCCGCTGGGCTTATTTCTTTCTTCCCTTTCGGATTGAATTCACTTTTCTTCCTGGAAAACATAACCTAAGGGCCGATGCTCTTTCTCAGAAGGATTCTCCCACTTCTAATTTCTGTTCTAAAAGGATGTTCCCCACAGCACGGTTTATCGCGGTACTAACGGACTTTCTTCAAGAAGTACTGATTGCTACTAATCAAAACAAACTTCTATGTGAAAAAATTGCTACTACTCATCATCTCACTGAAGAAGGGGGCTATTATTTTCAGGGAGCTCAGGTTCTGCTTCCCACTCCATCGCTTCAGCATGAAGTTCTACGAATGTGTCACGACTCCCGAGCAGCTGGCCACCGAGGTTACGCCTCAACCTTGGAGCTTGTTCAACGACATTTTTGGTGGCCGGAAGTAAAGGCAGACATACATGATTATATTTCAGCCTGCACGATATGCGCTCAGTCTAAGTCTCCTCGGATGTCTCCTTTGGGTTTACTTTCTAGAATGCCTATTCCAGACCGACCTTGGCAGTTTATCTCCACTGACTTTGTCTCGGACCTACCTCCTTCTGAGAATAAAACCACTATCATGGTCACCATTGATTATTTTACCAAACTGGCACACTTTATCCTGTTGGTTAAGCTTCCTGGAGCAGCAGATATGGCAAAAATCTTCCTTTCTGAAATCTTTTCTCGACACGGACTCCCAGATACTATTGTATCAGATCGAGGCCCCCAATATACTTCTCTTTTCTGGCAGAAAGTATGTAACATTCTGGCCATTAAGAGAGCCTTAAGTTCCGGTTATCACCCCCAGACCAACGGGCAGACGGAAAGATTAAACCAGACTTTGGAAGGATATTTAAGATGTTTCATCTCTGCAGCTCAGGACAATTGGGTAGAGTTGCTCCCATTTGCAGAGTTCGCCTACAACAACGCCAAACATTCTGCTCTTCACACCAGTCCTTTTCATTGTTCTTATGGGTATCACCCTTCCTTTGTACCTACCGTTTCTGTCCCTGCTTCCATTTTCCCTGGAGTTGACAGTCTTATATCAGACATTCAAGAGGGACAGAAACTGGCCAGACTATCTCTTCAAGAGACTCAAGATCGGGCAAAGAGGAATACAGATAAGCATCGTCGGGCAGCCCCTAATTTCATCCCGGGAGATTCTATTTGGCTGGCATCCCGATTCCTTCCCCGCCATCTTGTACCATCTAAATTGTCTCCTAGATATTTTGGGCCTTTTAAATTCCTCTCCTGGGTTGGTTCTGCTGCAATCAAACTCGCCTTACCGGCTTCCTGGTCTCGGATTCATCCAGTGTTCCATTTATCTCAAATCAAATTGGTGGTTCCGGACCGTTTTCAGAGATTGGTGAAGCCTCCTCCGCCTCCGGTCTTGACGGCTACTGGATCAGAGTATGAAGTGGCCAGTATTTGTGACTCTCGTTACAAGAGGGGTAAATTGCAGTTCTTGATAGACTGGAAGGGTTACTCACCTGCTGAACGATCCTGGGAGCCTGCTTCTGCTGTGCATGCCCCCAAGTTGATTCGACGATTCTTTCTTCTTCACCCGGGTAAACCGGGTTCTCCCCCCAGGAGGAGGGGGTATACTGTTACACATCGTGGGAGGTGGTCACTATGGGCTCGCAATCGGTTGTTTTGCAACCAGTTGTGTAGTAACATTCTCTACGCTAATCCCGATAATCCTTCTCAAGATGACTTCCGTTTTGAAAGTAGCGGTCTAGACTCTTCACGTTTTCTCCGAGACGTTCCGGCTGGCTCACGTGACCCTTTATGAAACACGGAAGCCGGCGATTCCTCGCGTCGCTACTGTTTCTACAGACGCTCCGTGAGTTCGCCTCTAGGGATTTCTGAGCTCTACTTCTTACTGTCAACCTTTTGACTTACCCTGTAACCTATTTGTCTCTATAGTTCCCATCTCCAGGCTCCTGCTCCCAGTCCGGTCTCGCTTTCTCTCGGGATTTCTCATCACTTCCAGATATCCCTCGGCGTCTCGGTTTCGCCAAATCAACTTTCATCTTGCTGATACACCCGCTAGCTGTAAGTTACATAAAATCTGAATCCTGATCTACCTCTTTCAATTCAGATTCTGACCCAAGTCATATTCATTCCAGAGCTCTCATCTCCCGATCTCTTCTCCTTCGAAGCCTTAAATAATTCATCCTCTCATTCCCTCCGCTGGTGAGAACCTTTCACTAAGCCTTTCAATTCCACTTTTCATTCCTATCTCTCCTCTACTTCTCTGATCATTGTCCTCTCATTTCTCCAGACGAAGCCTTCCTGCCCACAGCCACTTGTTGAAGACAGTCATCTACCATCCGGATTCCCAACACATCCAGATTCGACCAGGGTTTTCTTCCCCATTGAGGGTTTCCCTGGCTACCCTGTTCGCTCCCCTGGTTAATCTCACTCCGGGTCGGAGAGGGCAGGGCTGTCCTAGGGTAGCTTTCACAGCTGCACTTGATTGTTTCCTGGTGGTCTCCTCGTTCTGTCAAGGTGAGATTAATCACATTTCGCTTTCATTGTGGGAAACAGTCTCGACTTTTCTGTCGTAGTTCTATAGCGTAATAGTTAGCGACGCCTAAAAATATTGACAGAAGAAGACCATTATGGAACAACAAATGCAGCAACTAATGGCCGCTATGCAGGCCATGTCTTTAGAAGTACAATCACTTAAGCAAGACAATGTACAATTACGACAACAGGTTGCTAGAGCTTTTTCCGATACCGCCCCCGTCCACATTGCACCCGATAATGTATGATGGCGACCCCTACAAACTCAAAGAATTCCTAGATAGCTGTACGGTACAGTTTACACTTAAAACCCGTTTCTTCCCAACGGACAAAGATAAGGTGGGGTTTGTGATTTCTCACTTATCTGGGCCCGCTTTGGCATGGGCCACGCCCTTAGTTACATCAAACAATGCTATTCTTGAATCTTACTCTGCCTTCTCTAACAGTCTAAAAGCCATGTTTGGGAGAAAAGAAATCACTGTATCCTCCCAAGAAAGACTCCTTGACTTAAAACAAAGCGGAAAAGACCTATTAGGGTATATTACCCGATTTAAGCAGTTATCGTCAGAATTGGGATGGCCAGATGAGGGTCTTCTTACTCTTTTTCGTAGAGGATTAACAGACGAGCTGAAGGATGAGATTTCGAAGGTTCCTCGACCAGCCAACCTAGCAGACATGATAACGCTAACCATGCAAATTGAGTACCGGTTGCAGGAACGATCCTATGAACGAAAAAGAAGCAAGAGTACCAGATCCTTTAATGAATACTATCCAACAGGAAATAAACCTCACGTCCAAAATGAAGAGCCCATGCAGATTGGAGCAGTGAGAGGACCACTATCCACCTCTGAAAGAGAAAGAAGAAGGACAGGAGGACTGTGTATGTACTGTGGTTCTTCATTACATATTTTGAAGGATTGTCACCTGGTTCCTCCGCGACGTACCCCAAATCCTAAGTCGGGAAACTTCAAAGCCCTACCCCAAGGGGAAGAACGGTAGCGGCTTCAAATCCTACTTCCCCATACCGAATGGGAATGTCGCTTGACACAGCTACTTGCCAAACTATGGTGGTGGTATCTCTATCTATGATTCTTTCCGAACGAGTGTTGGTGGGTATACCAGCCTTGATTGACTGCGGGGCCGCTGGCAATTTCTTGGACAATGATTGGGCAACGAAACACGAGATACAGCTTGTTTCCAAATCCATCATTACTCCCATACAAGGAGTGGATGGAAACCCTTTGAGCTCTGGCCCGATCAAGGAACAGACCAAACCAATTACTTGTCTGATTGCCAATCATAAAGAAACTTTGGTTTTTGACCTCATTAAGGCAGCTCATTTCCCTGTTATCTTGGGTCTCCCATGGTTACGACTACATAACCCTTATATTAACTGGTCAGCGGGTACTTTATTCTTAGGGTCTGAGTTCTGTGTAAACCACTGTTTGTCCCAAGAGTCTGTGGGTGTTCACATTCCAACTGAGGTGTCTAATCTTCCAACCGGGTCCACCATAAACCAACTAGAGATCATCCCACTGTGCCATCAAGAGTTTCAGTCAGTTTTCGAGAACCCCAAATTTCCCACTCTACCTCCTCATAGGAGGGATGATTGTCATATTAACCTTCTTTCAGACCAACCCATTCCCTTTGGCAGGATGTATGTTTTGTCCCAAAAAGAAAAAGCAGTCCTTAAAGACTATCTCCAGACCAATTTACGCAATGGTCTAATATCTGAATCAATCTCCCCAGCGGGCGCCTCTCTTTTCTTTATTCCTAAAAAAGACTCTGAGGAACTTCGCCCCTGCATAGACTATAGAGGTCTCAACAAGATTACCATTCCTGATAAGTACCCCATGCCTTTAATATCTGACATTATTGAGGCTGTCCAGGGGGCTTCTGTGTACACAAAACTCGACCTCAGAGGCGCTTACCACCTCATCAGAATAGCTCCTGGAGACGAATGGAAAACCGCCTTTCGCACACCATTCGGACATTTTGAATATCATGTGATGCCGTTTGGTCTTGTAAATGCTCCAGCAGTGTTCCAGCGATTTATGGATCACCTGTTCGCGGACATTTTGTTTCATTTTGTAATCATCTACCTGGATGATATTTTGGTCTATTCATCCAACCCGAAAGACCATGTAAATCATGTAAACATAGTCCTTGGTCGACTCAAGAAAAACCATCTCTATTGTAAAGCCTCAAAGTGTGTGTTCCATCAAGAACAGGTTACTTACCTAGGTTTTGTGTTATCGAGCCTGGGCATATCTATGGATCCAAAGAAGGTATCCGCAGTCGTAAATTGGCCCAGTCCTTCCTGTGTCAAAGACATCCAGAGATTTCTAGGATTTGCAAATTTCTACAGGAAATTTATCCCCTGTTTTTCTGAAATTATTCTGCCTATCACTCAATTGCTAAAAAAGAACGTCACATTCTGCTGGAACGAAGCCGCCCAAAGGGCCTTTCAGACTTTGAAAGAAATTTTCACCTCTGCCTCTATTTTGATTACCCCTGATCAGACCAAGCCGTTTATAGTGGAGACTGATGCCTCTCAATACGCTATGGGAGCTGTGCTGTTACAACTCTCTGACCAGGGGGAAGAAAGACCCGTTGCGTATCTGTCTAGAACATTCAACGCAGCCGAACTGAATTATTCTGTTCTTGAGAAAGAACTGTTAGCTATTAAACGGGCTTTCGAAGAATGGAGACATCTGCTCTTGGGGTCTTCCTTTCCTGTCACAGTTCGAACGGATCACCAAAATCTCAGAGTACTCCAGAATGCCCAGACGACCAACAGCAGACAAGCCCGCTGGGCTTATTTCTTTCTTCCCTTTCGGATTGAATTCACTTTTCTTCCTGGAAAACATAACCTAAGGGCCGATGCTCTTTCTCAGAAGGATTCTCCCACTTCTAATTTCTGTTCTGAAAGGATGTTCCCCACAGCACGGTTTATCGCGGTACTAACGGACTTTCTTCAAGAAGTACTGATTGCTACTAATCAAAACAAACTTCTATGTGAAAAAATTGCTACTACTCATCATCTCACTGAAGAAGGGGGCTATTATTTTCAGGGAGCTCAGGTTCTGCTTCCCACTCCATCGCTTCAGCATGAAGTTCTACGAATGTGTCACGACTCCCGAGCAGCTGGCCACCGAGGTTACGCCTCAACCTTGGAGCTTGTTCAACGACATTTTTGGTGGCCGGAAGTAAAGGCAGACATACATGATTATATTTCAGCCTGCACGATATGCGCTCAGTCTAAGTCTCCTCGGATGTCTCCTTTGGGTTTACTTTCTAGAATGCCTATTCCAGACCGACCTTGGCAGTTTATCTCCACTGACTTTGTCTCGGACCTACCTCCTTCTGAGAATAAAACCACTATCATGGTCACCATTGATTATTTTACCAAACTGGCACACTTTATCCCGTTGGTTAAGCTTCCTGGAGCAGCAGATATGGCAAAAATCTTCCTTTCTGAAATCTTTTCTCGACACGGACTCCCAGATACTATTGTATCAGATCGAGGCCCCCAATATACTTCTCTTTTCTGGCAGAAAGTATGTAACATTCTGGCCATTAAGAGAGCCTTAAGTTCCGGTTATCACCCCCAGACCAACGGGCAGACGGAAAGATTAAACCAGACTTTGGAAGGATATTTAAGATGTTTCATCTCTGCAGCTCAGGACAATTGGGTAGAGTTGCTCCCATTTGCAGAGTTCGCCTACAACAACGCCAAACATTCTGCTCTTCACACCAGTCCTTTTCATTGTTCTTATGGGTATCACCCTTCCTTTGTACCTACCGTTTCTGTCCCTGCTTCCATTTTCCCTGGAGTTGACAGTCTTATATCAGACATTCAAGAGGGACAGAAACTGGCCAGACTATCTCTTCAAGAGACTCAAGATCGGGCAAAGAGGAATACAGATAAGCATCGTCGGGCAGCCCCTAATTTCATCCCGGGAGATTCTATTTGGCTGGCATCCCGATTCCTTCCCCGCCATCTTGTACCATCTAAATTGTCTCCTAGATATTTTGGGCCTTTTAAATTCCTCTCCTGGGTTGGTTCTGATGCAATCAAACTCGCCTTACCGGCTTCCTGGTCTCGGATTCATCCAGTGTTCCATTTATCTCAAATCAAATTGGTGGTTCCGGACCGTTTTCAGAGAGAAGTGGCCAGTATTTGTGACTCTCGTTACAAGAGGGGTAAATTGCAGTTCTTGATAGACTGGAAGGGTTACTCACCTGCTGAACGATCCTGGGAGCCTGCTTCTGCTGTGCATGCCCCCAAGTTGATTCGACGATTCTTTCTTCTTCACCCGGGTAAACCGGGTTCTCCCCCCAGGAGGAGGGGGTATACTGTTACACATCGTGGGAGGTGGTCACTATGGGCTCGCAATCGGTTGTTTTGCAACCAGTTGTGTAGTAACATTCTCTACGCTAATCCCGATAATCCTTCTCAAGATGACTTCCGTTTTGAAAGTAGCGGTCTAGACTCTTCACGTTTTCTCCGAGACGTTCCGGCTGGCTCACGTGACCCTTTATCAAACACGGAAGCCGGCGATTCCTCGCGTCGCTACTGTTTCTACAGACGCTCCGTGAGTTCGCCTCTAGGGATTTCTGAGCTCTACTTCTTACTGTCAACCTTTTGACTTACCCTGTAACCTATTTGTCTCTATAGTTCCCATCTCCAGGCTCCTGCTCCCAGTCCGGTCTCGCTTTCTCTCGGGATTTCTCATCACTTCCAGATATCCCTCGGCGTCTCGGTTTCGCCAAATCAACTTTCATCTTGCTGATACACCCGCTAGCTGTAAGTTACATAAAATCTGAAACCTGATCTACCTCTTTCAATTCAGATTCTGACCCAAGTCATATTCATTCCAGAGCTCTCATCTCCCGATCTCTTCTCCTTCGAAGCCTTAAATAATTCATCCTCTCATTCCCTCCGCTGGTGAGAACCTTTCACTAAGCCTTTCAATTCCACTTTTCATTCCTATCTCTCCTCTACTTCTCTGATCATTGTCCTCTCATTTCTCCAGACGAAGCCTTCCTGCCCACAGCCACTTGCTGAAGACAGTCATCTACCATCCGGATTCCCAACATATCCAGATTCGACCAGGGTTTTCTTCCCCATTGAGGGTTTCCCTGGCTACCCTGTTCTCTCCCCTGGTTAATCTCACTCCGGGTCGGAGAGGGCAGGGCTGTCCTAGGGTAGCTTTCACAGCTGCACTTGATTGTTTCCTGGTGGTCTCCTCGTTCTGTCAAGGTGAAATTAATCACATTTCGCTTTCATTGTGGGAAACAGTCTCGACTTTTCTGTCGTAGTTCTATAGCGTAATATTTACTGTCCTATGACTGGAGAAAGGAGTGGTGAGTCAGAGTGCTGCTGTGTTTATGGCTCAGCTGTAATCCCTCCCCTTTGGTTTCTAATAGAAAATCAATTTTTCATAACAACCAGGTTTCCCAGATACACAAGTTGTTGAGAATACATGAACACATCATAGATTAATTAAGGTACATCCTTGTCCAACTCTGATTTTCCTAAGAGCTTTAGTTCAGAAATGACAACGTATTTGCGATTTTGGTGAATTTCACAATACTGGTTCGGCACCCAATCTTACACAGATATACACACCCTATCTCTGCATGTTACTGTAAGTTGTTATGTTTCTAGCATAAACACTGCAGCTACAATATTAATAATTACGGGGTTTGGTCTCAGAGCATCCTACGGCATCCAGCTTAGTCTTGAACTGTGAGTGAGTGTGTCATTTTAAGAATCTCAAAGTTGTACATTTCTATCAGCTGGTTACAATTAGTTATCAGTATTCTCATAAAACATTTATTTGCCTTCAATTCAGTCCACCCAATGGTTTGTCTCTGCCCCTAGAATCTGGCTTGACTCAGAGGTCACATGTCTTGTTTCTCCCAGAGCAGTGTTAACAGTTACACCCAAATCAGCATATTCTATTCAGCTGAAAGAATCCATTGTCTCTTTCCTCCGGGCTGCAGGGAAAATCTCCTCCCTCTTAATCAACATGACCATGCAATATCCTGCCGTCTGGTGTGGAGTCACCAGGTGTGAAGGATTCTCATGAAAGCAAGCTTTTTGAAGTTTTAGCTGCATCAGGTTATTTCCTGATCAATTGTACATACTTCCTTGTGCACAACAATATAACATTATAAATTGAAAATAAGCAACATATCTTTAAATCAAGTCTTCTGTTTCAGAATATAGCTTTAAATTGTATCCACCTCTTAACAAGTCTTTCTTTGGCATAGTTTGAGTTCAATTATTTAACCTTACAAAGAATCTGGTTTAAAACGATGGCTTCTGATAGTGGTGAGTACCAGTATTTCACCCATTTTTGACAGCTGTCTTTCCATTAAATGTCTTTAACATGGGATTTTGTCCTAATAACATATGAGTCTTGCTGACATTGTATTGAGGTGGAGTAATGTGGAACACCCAACAAGAAGGTTGGATCTTTATGGTGGTTTTGTGAGCCATGAGTCTAGCAATTTTTAACACCAAATAAAACGGATTTTTGAACAGCTCTATATTCCTTTACACTGATTTTGCTCTGTGTGCAGCCAAAGGATGGGGTCTTGCAATGGTCTCCTGTATTAACATTGACGGAGGCAAAAGTGGATGGTGGCCTATCTGTCAGGTTTTCACTGCGCTTTTTCTGGTGATTTCTGGGGAGCAGCATGCTTTCCAGTGGCCATTCTCATGTTTCTGCTACTAGCAATTCACAGTACTGTTGTAGGGCTTGGATGCATGGGTGAAAATATCCCACATACCCCATTTAGTGACTCATGTGTACTCCTGAGGTGAGTGCCTACCGCACATCACTCTCCGTTGGCCCATTTGAGCCTCCACACCCGAGGTCTGCTGTTTATCACATTTATACCATCTCTGGTTGCCTGAGGCCATCCAGGTCAGCCCGCCGATCCATCGCAGCCCCCCGGCCTCCAGACCTACTCTCAGTGTTCTGCTAGCTGCTTGGCACCACCAGGCAACTGTTTATACAGGTCACATATTTTAGCCCCGAGGCCTGCACCTCAAGACTTATGTGTACTCCATGCACCACGATAGTCATCCAGGTCCTTACACTTCTGTGCATGCCCCGCTTACTCAGTACAGCTCCACTCTTGGGATATTTACAGGCGCTACATGTGCCATACAGCCCATACTACTGTCACGCATATAGGAAGTACACAGTCTCCATGCTACCGTGTGGTATCCATGGCTACAAAATGCCAACCACAGCGCGCATGCGCTATGCCCGAAGCCACTAGTCTTCCGTACATGCGCATCATTCCCGGGACGTACAGCTTCTTTTCCTCGCTGGACAATTAGGACGCCAACACAAGCCGCAGCTATTCGGCCCTTCCATATGCGAAAGGTAATTACAAGATCCTGATCCATATGGGCCCTAACGAGGCGTGCAGATCCCACGTTGCTCCTTTTCACAGACAGAATTTGTCCTTTCCTCCCCTTTCACAGGGCGACTATGGTCCTTGTCAGCACTTGGATTCATACAGAGCCTGCATATGGAGCCATTAAAGCTTTCTCCTTACTCCCAGGTAATGATCAGGGCCAGTTGTCCTGAAAATGTACTACTGTCTACATATCCATCCCAGTGAATGTTTCACACTGTTTACCTCCTTTTCACCAGGCCACACTCATTTGCCCGTGCCTGCAAGGGTGAGGATGCCCCCTTTCTCATATGAACATGTTCTCCACTCCACCATTTTTTGAGCCGATTATTCAGAAGCTCCTTCAAAGGTCAGTCACAGGAATCCAGGGCTAGCTGCATTTCGCTTCTTTTTTAATCTAAGTCATTGGTTTTTAACCTTTGTGTTGTATCTGTGAATGCACTACCAAGTGACATGTTTAACATCTTGCACTTCTATGTCACACCTGAAGGGAGACCTACTAATACTTGGCCCTAGAAGAAGGCTCTCATCCAGCTAGGCCGAAACGTCAGTGGTCACCACTTCCCCCGCAGGGGTTGCCCTGATTATGGACCGCATGAACTTCTAACCCAAAATCCAGATGTCGACCAGTCCTTTGGTCACCCCTTTGCCAGGCTTTGGTAGACGTTGCCTATAGGTCTCCATCTTACCCCTAAAGGGTTCTCACACTAGAGTCTTGGGACTCTGCATTAATTTAAAAAGGCAGCCCTCAAGGAAATGTTTTACTTTTGTGTTTCTGAACGATGAGTACACCAGGACACCATTGTGAATAATGATGGAGTATATGCATCTTTAACTCATGTTTCCAGCTCATTACGTTTGGAATGGTGTACACAATACAGCTACCTGTGTTGTGATAGTAACTGGTTCATTAGTTCATGGTTACATATGGATTGCAGTGGACACATCAACATTTCACTGGATCTGTAACCATTTGATGTACTGTTTATTTATGCTCTGCTGAATGTATCAGCAAATTCAAAATACCATACACGATTGATTGTATTTATGAAATTGTATAAGCTCAATCAGATGTAGGTTTTTCACTGTCCGTATTACTTTATTTGTGTATATGTATTGTTTGTCACTTTAAACTTGAAAACTTTAACTTACATCTACAGCCAAATGAAAGAGGCGTATGTAACTATATTATGTGTATTAATGGATTTTTCTTAGTGATACAAACCTGGTTTTGATCAATTGATATTCCCATAAAGGTTTGAATAATGTTTGCAAGAAATGATTGCAATGACATTTTGGAGGGTAGGACGCCCCCCCTTGTTTATGTTGATGTTCAGCCCATAGGTCCTGCCCGTTACTCGGCTGTCCCTCCTGTTACCACACAAAGCACTCACCTGTGACACCACAGAGGTATCAATATCTGATTCACTACCAGAGCCTAAGGCTTCCTCGGAGGCGGACTCAGACTGAGTCTGGGCCAGGATGGCCTGTAGCACCATTGGAACTTCATGGGCTACCACACCACGTCCTCCACTGGTGGTCGGTCATGGCACACTATCCTGCTCCTTCTCCACCTCCTCCTCTGCATCCAGTGCCCCATCACCTGCACATGGACAGCAGGAAAATGAAGAGCCATGTAAATACCATAGACCACACACATAGGCATCACAATGTCGTCATTTAACACATCAACCTGCCATGTCACAAACTCCCGCACCTACGCAGTGTCAATGCAAGTGAAGGCTAGCATGACAGCAGCCATTGACCTGTGTGTAAGGGCTAAATACAACCTGTAGTGCATGCTGCATAGCACCTGCTGCACACATGAGCACCTGAATGGCACCGTTCATCCACCAACATCACAGATGCAAAAACACATATGCCATGTACAATAGCCATGCCTGATCTGTAATACTGCATTAGATTTGACTTGCTGACTACTGTCCCAGAGCCATGTACAATGGATATGACATGACATATAAATCACAAACTCAATGCACACAGGTTTCACACGGTGCAACGATGCAAGGGTGGTGGAATGGAGTGAAGCCAGACACACCCATCCCATGAGGCCAGTTCACTTTGACATCACGCGAGTTAATTGGCACGGTGAAGGTGAGATCTGGGGTTGGAAGTGGGATTGGGCAGTGCAGTGCATGGGAATGGCATACCAAATAAATACAACTACATTATCATCAATGAAAATGCGGTGTGCTGGTGGAGGTCTATTTGCAGACATCAGCTGTCAATAGCTGCTAGAGGGTTGTAGGGATACAGTTAACAGCCACCAAGTGTGTAGTATGGCAGGGAGGCAGTGCATGGGTACAACTGGTGGCTCAGAGGCCTGTGTCAGAGATCATAGTGTGGGCAGGTGACAAGTGCATTCTGTCAGTCATCCAGGACTCCAGCAGGGTAGAGGAGGTAGAGAAAGCAGAACACATGAGGAAGGATCACAAGAGCCCCCAGACCCAGAGAAGGTTCACCTCCAGTGCCATTGAAACACTTGTGTATAGGCGGGTTACAAATGCAATATCATATCATATCATTGAGGCAGGGAGGCTGTAGCAGAGGGAGGCCCCAGCTAAAGATAGACATTAACCACCAACTAATTGCTCTGATAAGTAACTGGCCCTGAGGGAGTAGGAAAGGGATGATCAAATACCATGAGAAGGAAGCAAATTGGGAAGATGGAGTTGAAGGAACTGCAGCACCAGGTGCCATAAGGCCCTGTGGACAATGCAGAGCGATTGACAATGAACAGTCGTAGCCACTGGGATCCAGTGCCATCATCACAGTCTTAGGGAGACACAATACCTGGCACCAAGACAAAAGGACACTCACCACTGCACAGGTCAGGATGAGTTGCAGAGGGAAGAGAGTAGAGGCAAAGAAACTGGGTATAGGCTGTTGCAGTACCCCACCATAAACATGACCAGTCCTCTGGCGACAATGAGCTACTGGGGGAATCAGAGGAAAGGAGGAATCCCCCTGAGGAGGTGCAGCTGGCAGGGTGACCCGTCAGAGATGTGCGGAGAGAAGGCCAGTGTGGAGTGCAAGATTGTCACAGGCTATCTGCCATCACAGGTTGAAGCAAGAAGAGGGCCAAGAGAGCCTGGACAGAGTGACATGGAAGGAGTGAGCAGGTGTGGTGATGGGGTTCGTCACGGTGTGCAGCACATTGTGTGTATACAGTC
Source organism: Ambystoma mexicanum (assembly GCF_040938575.1). Lineage (NCBI taxonomy): Eukaryota > Metazoa > Chordata > Amphibia > Caudata > Ambystomatidae > Ambystoma > Ambystoma mexicanum. The sequence continues at coordinate 312,640,678 of NC_090928.1, forward strand.
TACAGGTCAACGAGCACGTGTCAGTCCACCATGGCATGGTTCACCCATTGCAGTCATGCAAATGCAGACACAATTGCCAGACAACCAACACATTTCGTCCAAGCAACATACACATGACTTGGACACACACGCATCACCACTTACCAGACATTGCCGCATAGATTGGCAGGTCTCCCATAGCTTCGATCTGCTCCATATCAATCATAGCACCTATGATTTCCTCCTGTGGAGTGAGTTAATCGTTCTCTTCTGGTAACCCACCTCTAGTCACCAGAGTAGAGGCGTGGTTGGCAACCATCTTATCTTTGGCTCGGCGCCGCAGGTCATACCAATTGTAAAGGGTTTTGACCCATGCTGAATCAATAAACTGGATAGATGTGGGGATGAGCTGTCGCCGCCCATTATTCTATCCCAGAACAAACTAAATCAATAGACTGGGTGGATGTGGGGATGAGCTGTCGCTGCCCACATTCACGCCAGAATCCAGGAGAACTGCGCAGTTGGCACAAGACCACTCCAAAGATACAACCTTCTTGTGGGGGGTTCCACATCACCACTCTACTGTAAGGATGCCATCAAAACAATGTTAAGCAAGGGTCCTATACTATCAAGCAAAAGACCAATCTATTGAAATGCAGTAATTCAAGACAGATCCCAAAAATGGATGCAATACCGGTACTCACCACTATCAGAAAGCCGGCGTTTTAAAACCACCATACTTTTGTGTAAAACTGAACAGAGGAACCCAAACCAGGCCAAGGAAAGACTTGCTAAGAGGTGGATACAATGTAAAACTATATTATGAAATGACTTGAAGGAAGTAATTATTTAATGTATATGTAAAAATTGTAAGTTTTGATTTAAACTGGGAACTAAAGTGAAATTTAGCTGAATTTTGCCTGACAACAACCCCTGACTGGAAGTTGAACATAGCCTTGTACTGGACTCAGGCAATGTTATATTGGGGGGGCCGTAAAGTGGCTTCCTCTTGTGGGAAACTGGGAGGGGCAGTGCCTCTGCTAGCAGCTGAGCTTGGGGGAAGTGGATAAACCAGTTATTCCACCCTGTGATGTGGGAAGCCACACCCCTTTTTGACCAGGGCATCATTTTAAAAAGATAGATAACTCATAGTGCGGACTGGTCAAAATTATATAAATAATATAATTATTCTTGTGATTTTTCTGTGCACATTTTAAGAGGTGTTAGGACCCTGTGGGATGTTCTTGGGGATAGTAGCGGAAAAAAGGTTGTTACTCCAAATGTATGCTTGTTAAAAATCTGACACTTTATCATCTGAAACCCACATCCCTGGTGCACATTTGTGTAAAATCTGGAAAGGTTTAGAGGTCATTATCTGGATGAAAAGGGGAGAATTCTGTCATCAGTGGACACAACATCGTACAAAGACAGGGATCGGATGGTTTGGTGCTACAGAAAATATGTTAACTGGACCTATAATGTGAGAAAAATGGTACATAGATAAATATGTATTTGGATCAGAAATAGATTGTGTGCAATTTGACAAGGAGAGGTTCCTCTGACCATAAAACCTACACCATCACTCTGACTCACATTTCCTTCCCCCAATCAAGGGAGAGGGGAGAATTGGGCCAATGACAAGTAGAGAGGGGCAGGCTCAGTTGTGCCACGCACACACCCACTTCCAAAACACATAAAAAGAGACTGCTGGGACAGGTAGAGAGATTCATTTTCCATTTCTGCGGAGCATTTTGACGGCCGACATCCCATCCAGACAGAGACCAGAACCAGAGACCCATAGACTACAGAACTTTGAACCTAGAAGGCCCACTGCAAGCAAAAGTATTCTCAGCAGGCCTTCAGAATCCAGCAAACCTAACCAAACTATTCCACAGCCGGGCGAGCTGTTTGAATTCTTTGCCAAGAACTTTTGCCGGAACCGCAGACCAGACCCAGACCGCTGTGAGCAGAACCAGAGATCTGGATCGCTGTGAGCAGAACCGGTGCCTGATTGACCCGCCGAGCAGAGAGAACCGCCGCTGGACGTGTTGACCAGATCTGTGACGAGGCTCATTCATTTCAAAATTAGGAGTGAGTATCCGCCAGAACTGTGCAGAACCCAATCTCTTAGTTAAAATAATCTAATCCAAACTATTTTAACCTAATTAGAACAGCCTCCTAGAAATCGTGTCATCTGTCATTTTTAAAGCTGCACAACTGTCACCTGTCAATTCTGCAGCTGCAAGCTGTCACCTGTCATTTTGAGTTTACTTTAAATCCGAAAAAAACTACCTTCACAAAATCGTCTGTATCTCTGGAACCGTTTGTCCTAGGAACGAGATTTAACTTTCCTCTGAAAGCTTAGAATCTAAGCTTTCCAACAAGCCTAGATTTACGCACTCGCAAAATTTACTGCGATTTGCGATTTGACCTGATTTCGTCATCTGTAAAAAGATAGCCGCTTTTGCCTGAACTGCTATAACTCGTTTGCAACCTAATAACCATCCCTGAACCATTGTTAGGGCTGACCTAAACTGACTTAAAGTGTCTACCACTCACCCTGAACCTCCTATAGGGAATTAAAAGCAATTTTAGCATTTTTCATTTTCTTGCCACCACATTACAAAGCACTCTTGCCTGTGTTTTAAAAAGCATACCTGTTGTCTAAGCTTGCTGGGGGGGGGACTGAATTCCGTATTGTATTTGATTGTATTCCTGAAGACTGTGTGTGTTACTTCCATCTCCTTGCATTGCATATAGGGGGGGGGTGAATTGCCACCAGGGGAAAAGTGAACATATTATCTCTTGTGAAACCATATCAGTTTATTTTCTGTTCTGCATTTATTCCACCTTGCATTTCCTTGAAACCATAAAGCATTTCAGCTACCTCATCCTCTATACTACTTCTAAGTAACCAAATCAGTTTACCAGTAGAACATTATCCATTGTTGATCACTGTCATATTTTAAGTGTGATATCCAATATTAATTTATTATAAAAGTGTGATAGATATGGGATACATTACTCACCGTAATCGTATTTCTGATGCTTGTATCTGCTTAGATTCACATGCTGTGCATAGGCCGACATCTAGTGGAAGCTGCGGAGTATTACAGTTTGTTTTTCGAAAGTCGAAAATGGGCGTCGACACAGGCGTGCCAGTAATACTATCCCTAGTGTGACGTCCACTGTACCCAAGATCCCTCACGCGTGTAGGATCCTCAGATTGTATTTTTTCTGACATGAGGAAGCATGAGGAGTAGCGTGAGTACAGATAATCCAAGCAGATAGACAGAAAAGGTAAGACTACAAGCAATCATGCGCCTTCTCTCGGAGGGGAGGAAGGGTGGGTCGCATGTGAATCTAAGCAGATACAAGCATCAGAAATACGATTACGGTGAGTAATGTATCCCTTCTGAGGCTTGTGGAATCTGCTTAGATCACATGCTGTGCATAGATTAGCGAGCAGTACCAGAAGAAGGAGGTGGGATGTGAGAAGGGTCATGAGCAAACAGGTGTCTTAGAACCGCTTGTCCCACTTGTGTATCTGTCTTGGAATGAGTGTCAATGCAGTAATGCTGAGTAAAAGTGTGAATAGAGCTCCAAGTAGCCGCTTTGCAAATGGTGTCGAGGGGAACATTTGCAATGAAAGCCAGAGTGGCACCAATGCCTCTAGTAGAGTGGGCCCTTGGCGTAAAAGGCAGAGTCTTGTCAGAAAGAGAGTAACACAGCTGTATACAGTTGATAATCCACTTCGAGATAGCGCCCTTAGAGACGCGATCCCCCTCTCTGCCTGTAGCTACGGAGACAAACAGTTGATCTGTTTTCCTTAGCGGTCTGGTTTTATTTACATAGTATAGGACCGCCCTACGCACATCTAGGGTGTGTAGTTTCACCTCAGCCGAGCTTTGCGGGTTCTGGAAGAAAGCCGGAAGCTCGATGGACTGGTTTACATGGAACTTGGATATGAATTAGGTGAGAACCTAGGGTGTGTGCGTAAAACCAGTTTGTCCTTGTGGATAGTAAAGAAAGGATCCTGCACTGACAGAGCCTGAATTTCACTGACCCTTCTTATGGAGGTAATGGCTACTAAGAAGGCCGTTTTATAAGTCAGGTGTTTGAGACTACTTTTATGCATGGGTTCGAATGGGGGTCCCATGAGCTTAGCTAGCACCACGTTGAGGTCCCATCCTGGCGGTGGGTTCGAAATAGGAGGGTGAAGTCTCTTTACTCCTTCCATGAAGGCTTTAACCACTGGTACTTTCCACCACGAGACCTTGTTATGGGATGTGGTGTAAGCCGAGAGGGCTGCCAGGTGTACTTTCAGCGAGTTAAAAACCAACCCTGCATCCAGCAGGTGGAGCATGTATGTCACAACGTTGGAAGGAGTGCAATCAACCGGGTTGATTTGTTTATTCTGGCACCAGATAACGAATCTTTTCCACTTATTAAAGTAACAGTGCCTTGTATTTGGTTTCCTGGACTCCTTTAGAATGTCCATACACCTCTGTGGTAATTTGAGATGTCCAAACTCTATGACTTCAGGAGCCATGCTGCTAGGTTCATAGAGTTGGGTTCCTGATGCACTGTTTGACCCTGTTGCTGGGACAGTAGGTTGTACCAGGCTGGGAGTCTGATGGGTTCGCACACCGCCATCCTGCGTAGGTGTGGAAACCATGGTTGTCTCGCCCACATGGGAGCAACTAGGATGAGCGTCATAGATTCCTTGTTCATCTTGTACACCACCTTCCTGATGAGAGGAGTTGGTGGAAAAGCGTACGCAAACATCCCTGACCAGTTCATCCACAGGGCATTCCCTTGGGAGTCCGGCTGGGGGAACCTGGATGCAAATCCTGGGCATTGTTTGTTTTCGCTTGTGGCGAATAGGTCTATAGTGGGGAAACCCCACTGAGAGAAGAGATTTCTTACTACGTCTCTGTGAAGGACCCATTCGTGTTCTTCTGGGAGGGAGTCTCTGCTTAGAGCATCCGCTAGGGAATTGAGCTCCCCTGGAACATGTTGCGATGACAGGAAGATGTTCCGTCTGAGTGCCCATATCCATATTTTCTGGGCAAGCTTGGACAGATTTGGCGAACGAGTCCCCCCTTGCTTGTTCAGATAGAACATGGCTGTCGTGCTGTCCGTCCTGATCTGCACCGACAAGTTCAGTAGATGGGGCTCGAACGCCCTTAGCGCTCGGAATACTGCCAGAAGCTCTAGCAGATTGATGTGGTTCTTGGCTACTGAGTGAGACCAGAGACCCTGAGCTGTGTGGTGGAGATGGTGAGCTCCCCACCCAGTCAGGCATGCATCTGTAGTCACCACGGCTTGTACTTCGGGATCGTAAAAGGGTTTCCCCTTTGCGAGATTCTCTCTTGTCCACCAGTGTAGGCTCTGTACGAGTGTTGGCGAAACGACCACTAGATCGTCCCAATGACCACTTGCCTGAGACCACTGTTTCGCCAACCATTCCTGCATGGGACGCATGCGCAGACGCGCGTGGGGGACCAGGTAAATGCATGACGCCATCATGCCCAGTAACCGCATAGCTTTGCGTACTGTTATCTGTTGACCTGACTGATAATGCGGAATTTGCAGAAGTATATTCCGAATTCTCTCTTCCGAAGGGAAGGTCAATCCTTTCTGAGTATCTAGGATAGCTCCTAGAAACTGTTTTGAGGTGCTTGGCACCAGACTTGACTTTTTCTCGTTGATGGAGAAGCCTAATTCGTGGAGGAGGTCGATAGTCCTCTGAATGTTTGACCTGCAAATTCCTGGGGTTTCCCCCGTTATGAGCCAGTCGTCCAGATAAGGGTACACCGGGATTGCTTCCCTGCGTAGGTGTGCAGCCGCCACCGCCAGTACCTTGGTGAATACCCTTGGTGCTGAAGCTATCCCGAAGGGCAGTACCTTGAATTGGTAGTGGCGACTGTCCACCTTGAAGCGCAAGTACTTTTTGTGCGCTGGGAGCATGGAAATATGAAAATAAGCATCTTTCATATCCAAGGTTGCCATGTAATCCCCCTTTTTTAGGAGGGGGATTACCTCTTGTAGCGTGGTCATACGGAATTTTTGGGGCTTGACATATTTGTTGGCAGGCCGTAAGTCCAATACTGGGCGCATTGTCAAATCTTTCTTTGGCACAAGGAAGTAAGTTGAATAGATACCCTTGTTTACCTGGTGTCCTGGGACGAGTTCTATCGCGTCCTTTTCTAGCAGAATGGCGATCTCCTCGAGAAGGATCCTTTGATGCTCTAGGGAGTGCACTCTTTGTCGTGGAGGATGATTCCGGGGACGCTGCAGTAGTTCTATACAATATCCTGCGGATACTGTTGACAGCACCCATCTGTCTGAGGTGATCCCTTCCCAAGCCTGGGTGAAGGTGGAAATGCGTCCCCCTACTGGGGTTGCGTGGCAAGGGACCCTGAACTGAGCGTCACTGTTTTGGTGGAGGCGTGCCACCCCCCTTGTTGGGGCTGCCTCTGCCTCTTCCACGACCTCTCTTGTTACCCCTGCCGTAACTCTGGGTAGACTGCTGGTTGTTATTCCATTGTGTACCTTGTCCCTGGGCATAGTTGCCTCTTTGTGAATTTTGGCCGCGTGGGCGACGAAAATTATTGTTCCCCCTCTGGTTAGGGGGTTTGTTGGTAAGCTGGCCAAGGGATTTGAGAGTCTCATATTCATCTTTGGCATTTTTAAGTGCGTCTTCGACCGCTTTCCCAAACAATAGGTCGGGTTCCACTGGCTTGTCTATTAAAGAAGCCTGGGTTTCTGTCTTGAATCCCGACTGCCGTAACCACGCATGTCTCTTGATAACAGTACCTTCTGCTATCAATCTCCCTGCGTTGTCAGCGGCGTCGAAAGTTGCTTTTAAAATGCAACCAGACACGGCTCTCCCCTCTGCCGAGATCCGAGCCAGCTGGCCCTTTAACGGTTCTGGAGCAGAGGCAATGAGCGCCGCGACTTCTTCCCATTGATGGCAATTGTAACTAGCCAACAGGGTGGTGGAATTCGCAATCCTTGCTTGGTAGGCGGACGTTGAGGCTACCTTTCTGCCAAACCCGTAAAGTTTTTTGCTCTCCTTGTCGGGAGGAGCTTCTGATGAAGATAAGGGCGTGCCAGCCCTCTTTCTAGTGTTGGTCACCACTAGGGAATCTGGTTTAAGATGTCCCTTTATATACAGAGGGTCAGACTGGGCTGCCCGGAAAATCTTTTCAATTCTGGGGTTGACAGCTCTGGTGAGGTTAGGATTCACCAGGGAAGGATCTATTCTTCGTTGGATGGATTTGAGGATAGGGATGGTCTGCGCGACCGGTCTTCTCTCTCCTACAAACTCCTCCGCGAAGTCCCTTTCCTCCTGTACACCGTGGGTGTCGATGTGGAAGTGTTCCGCTGCTCGAGCGAGAACCTCGTTAAGGAGGGGCTGGTTATCAACTGGAGAGTCAGTAACTGGGGCTTCGCTTTGTACTGGGGAATCTACTCTGTAAATTTCCTGCTCATCTTCTCCCTCCTCCAGGTCCTCATCCTCTGCATAGTAATCTGTCCCGGTTTGTTCTTCCATAATTGCAAACTCCTGGTCCTCTTCAGGGAAAACTTGTCCCTGATAACTGGGGAGTGGAGTAGAATATGGAGTGGAGTAAGGCTGAACCTCGAAGGGTTCAGGTCTTTCGACCCGGGGCTTTTTACTTAGCGGGATAGGATCGGAGGAGCCTGAGGGTGTGGCCCCTTGAGGGTTATATGAAAGAAAGTGTTTTGGGTTCTTATCATAAAAATTAGCCAAGGAAGACATCCTAGACATAACCCTGTCTATGTCTTCACTGGACCATTCCCTGGAACAGGGTATTACTTTAGCAGGTGATTTATTTTCAAGGGTAGACTTGTGTTTGCTTGTCTGCTTAGGCTTTACAGGGGTGTAAGGCTGTGCTTTCCGCTGTTTCCCCCCTTCTCCGTGCGTGGAAAAATGTTTTCCCTGTCCCTTGGGGGCCCCAGAGACTTTCGACGCCTGGCGTCGAGGGTCTGGAAAGGTATCTGTGTGCTTCGGGCGTGGGGCCTCACTGGTGTTAACCGCGGTCTCGGTATCTTGGAGCGCGGCCTGGGGGTGGAAGTCGTCTTCGTCTCCCGACGATCGAACTTCCGTTAGTGTGTGTAGCGAGGCACTCTTGGCAAGAGTGGATGATTGCCTTGCGTCGTGAGGCGATCTCGATCGAGAGCGCCCAGAGGACACCGAGTCGGACCGTTCTTTTTGTGCCTCTTTCCGGGAAGTCGACGTCGTCGAGGTCCGGTTGGTCTTAGTGTGTTTAGTGTGTGTTAGGTGTGTAGCGCTTGCGTCGCCGGGGGTCTTCCCCATAGCCGCCTTGCCGGACGACCTTCCGAGGTCGGGGACCTGCGCTCGTCGGCTGTCTTTCGACGCCGTAATGCCCTCGCCGTCCGAAAGTACGGCGTCGCTGCCATCGCTGAAGGCGCCCTCCGCTGCCATGGCCTCCTGCCTGGCGTGGTGGGCCCAACGCTTTGTCGAACGGTCCTTAAGTGTCTTAGGTTTAAACCTACTACACGCTCTGCAGTTCGCTTCGGGGTGATCCCTCGGCAAGCAGAGATTGCACGTGGCGTGCCTGTCGACCCAAGGGTATTTGCGATTGCACTTGGGGCAGAATTGAAAAGGGGTACCCTCCATACGCACCTTAAGGCAGCGGGCTGCTAAGTGTAGGAATATATATAAATGTAACTATATATCAAGAGTGAAGAGTATGTACCACCCCCCACTCTCCCTACTTGTAAGGGCCGAGGCCAGCGGCCTACTAGGCCCGGGCCGAGGCCAGCGGCCTACCGAGGCCCAGATCCGTCGTGCAGCAGTCGACGGTCGATGACTTCTCCAGCCGTCGTCGAGGTTGAGGGTCGACGTTGGGGTGGGGAAGGGAATGAATAAGAATTAAAATTATAATAACAGCAAAAGTATGGCTAAGGCCAGGGAACTCCGCAAGATGCTTCCGACCAGTATGGCGGAAAAAAACAATCTGAGGATCCTACACGCGTGAGGGATCTTGGGTACAGTGGACGTCACACTAGGGATAGTATTACTGGCACGCCTGTGTCGACGCCCATTTTCGACTTTCGAAAAACAAACTGTAATACTCCGCAGCTTCCACTAGATGTCGGCCTATGCACAGCATGTGATCTAAGCAGATTCCACAAGCCTCAGAAATATTGTTATATTTCTCAAATAAACCTTTTAAATTTGCAAAACAGACCTACTTCTTGGCTCAGTTGGGTCAGGGGGCTTCTAAGAGAGGGGTGTTATATAAGGGTTGTCATCCAGAGTACATGAACTGGACCTTAAAATATATCAATAAGGGTTTCCCTCAGCATCCCAGACTAGGCATTGACTTAGCTGTAGTGTTGAAGTGAAGCCGCTTAACAAAGTGGGGGCTCGTAGCCAAAGATTCTGGGTTAGATCTATCACTTGTGCAGATTAATACAGTGTGCTAACTGACAGGAAACATACATCCGGTCGGATCACCACACTGTGTTACGCTGTAAAGCACTCATCAAAGGAACGCTCTAAGGAAACGGTCTGTTTTGCAAAAATAAAATACAAACTTCTGTAAGTCAGGAAGGAACTCAAATTCCAGAATGACGACACTGGTAGACATCAAAATAGCCAGAGAGCACTTCTTACATAAGCTATTTGTGAGAGGTGAGTGGACTCATCAGGACCAAACGGTCTGGTTGCAGGCAATCGCGCAACAGGTCACTGAAACAGGGTCAGATATATGGAGAGATCAGGGTCTCCTACATGTGGCCCTGAGTGAACTATATATGGCCCCTAAAGCCAAAGATGAACATAATAAGATTGCCAGGATAGCGGCATATTTGTACCTATATATGGGAGCCATGCAGGACAAATGTGCTGAAGGCCAAGATCTGGCAAATAGGCAACAGATGGCGTTAGAGAAGGCCCAATCTGATCTGGACTCTTCTGAGCAGAGGCTGCTCAGGAGCCAGGAGTCAGAAAAGGACAGCAGACAGTACATCACTAAAATAAAGGAGGATATGGATGTGCTGCAACAGGAAAAGGCTGACCAGGATACCAGATTTCTGGCCTTGCAGAAGGAGTACCAAGAAGGTTTGGACTCCCTACTGCAGAGCCAGAAAAAGCTGGAGCAACAGTTAGACTTCAATAGGGCATGTGCTGAGCAGGTAGTCACCCTGCAAAGCCACCTAGATAGGGAGAAGGCAGAGAGCAATAAACTGATTTTGAAATACCTGGATACCCAGGCAGAGTTTGACCAGGAGCGCCAGAAAGCTGGTGCCTTCCAAAGGCAAAGGGACGACCTGGCAGCACAGATGCAGGCTCTTAGTCAGGAAAGGGATACCTTAGGCCAGGAAGTCTGCCACTTAAAAACGAAAATGGAAGAAAATCACCTGGCCCTCCAGGGACTGGGTGACCTCCAAAAAGAACACCAGAACTTGTTAGAGCATACCAGGAGGGTGGAGGAGGCTCTGGCAAGAAAGGAGCAGGCCAGTAGGGATGGGACTCAGGAGGTAACCCTCCTGCAGCAGAGACTGGCCCAGTACTCCAGGACCAATCCGGAGGCACAGAGAGAGAATGAGGCTCTCTGCCAGCACAATGATAGGCTCCAGCAACAGGTAGCGATGCAGGATAGACTGATAGAGTCTAGTAAGGCCTTAACTGAGCAACTGAAAGCGCAGGCTCTTGCATTGCAACAGGGAGCAGGGGCGGATAGAGATGAGGTTCGCTGGGAAAGAGACACTCCTGAGCATAACCTCAGGAGCCCTAGTACCAGAGGCCTTCATCTCTCCCAGTCCCTGGACTCTGCCACCCCCATGTCCCCTCGCGCCCATGAGCCCAGGGCCACGGGGATGGCAGATTACTATTCAGCTAGAAGTATGGGGCTCATAGGCCAGTACCTCCCAGGAATGGATGGGCGGGCATCCGGGTATGGACACCCAAGCACAGTGCAATTTAGTGGGGAACCCCAGGAGAGTAGGCCCATTAAGGGCATCCTGAAAACCTAAGCCCAGTTAGGTCAGTGGGGGGGGTACCCATCAAATCCTGGCAGCAAGGAGGGATCTGAAGACTCCTCTGAGCATTACAGGACAGAGGAGACCAGGTCCCCACATTCTGCCAGCCATTCCCAGACTTGCAGAATCCGGGAAAACCTGGAAGATCAGACGGGCACCTCTGGGAGCAGTGCTTCGGGGTCAGAGAATGAATGGACCAGGGTGACCCGAACCAAAAAGGCCAATAAGGCAAAAAGGGCCTTGCTTAAGGACCCATTGAAACAAATGAAGGCAATAAGGAGTGTCAACACACCTTATCATAAGAACGCCAAGTATTCTGTTTGGGAACACTTGGAGCTCTATGAGCAAATGATGGAGACTTTCCATTTGAAGGACAGCAGTAGCTGCATCCAGTACGTCAAATGGGCATTCTGCCCAGAATACTCCAGTTTCTTTGCAGGGCTGGAGGACCAAAACCATTCAAGATGGTCGGCATATAGGGCGGCAATCTTGAAACATTTTTCTGTTCATAGAAATCCTCAAGAGGCTTGCAAGGCAGCCTACAATTTGCAATGTGGGGAGGATCAGGCCCCACAAGAATTCGTACAAGAATTGAAGCGTGCCTTTGCGCAGACCACCAGAAGGGTGCGCACGGATAGCAGAGAATTTATCAATACGTTTTTTCATGCCTTACCCAAATACATAAGGACCCAGCTCGTGAGAGATTTTCATGAGAAAAGATCTTTAGACTGGGTCATTGAACAGGCTACCCGGATCTATGAGGTGCAGAAGCCCATCGAAAATAAAAATAATGCGCAGAAAAAACCCAAAACCAACAGCACCCCTGCTGCTGCCAAGGTGGCAGAGGTAAAGGTCACCCCCGTTTTGGATTTGGAGATGGGGGGGCCTAAAAACCTACCTGCACCTAATAATGCCAAGCCCAGAAGGCCCTCGGGCCAGTCACAGACGGGGAGTCAAGGAGGTAGTCCCACAAATGGGGTCCCTCCCTCCCCTGATTATGTAAGTCCCCGCTACAAGGGAAACCGACCCATCCTGGGTTATGCGTGGACTCCCCCAGCCCAAGGGGGGGGATCCAGCCAAGCACCTGACCCAGGGAACTTCCCTCCTAACTTCCCACAGGAGGGCAGAAATCCCCCAAACACTGGGCAGAACTTTTCTCCCAGGTATCCACCCAATTTCCAACCCCAAAACCATCCATCCTTCTTTCCCCAATTCCCTGAGCCCAGACCGCCTAATCCGGGAGAGGGGAGGCCAAGGGTGGAGGGGTACCCAAATCTTCCCAATCCGGGGTATTACCAGAGAAGGGATAGCTACCCTTCCCGGGATCAGCACAGGGGAGAAAATAGAGCCTCGTATCTGCCTGAGCGGGTTTCACAACTTGAGCGCCAGGTCCAAAATATGGCACGAGATCTGGGTCACATACTGAGGGCTCAACACAACCCTCAGATGAGCATGCCACCGCAGAATGCCCCAAACTCTGGACCTGGTGCTCCAGAACAATGACGGGGGCAGCACCCCGATAACCCACCGGTTCCCAGGGAGGAGGCACAAGGGGAAGGGGGGTGTAAAGCCTTGGAGGAAGCTTCCTTCCCAACTTGTAAACAGCCCCTGGAAAACCAGGAACCGGAAACAAAATCTCCTGCCCCTGAAAGCCTGCCTCCCAAGGAGCAGAGGGGGGTAGGAGAAACAAAGGACCCAAACAGACCCACTTTGTGGAGGAGGTACAGGTCTTCCAATTTGAGGGAGAGGGATCCTCAGAAGATCCTGGGAAAAGGATCTTCTCCTTTAGAGATGGGGGAACTCCTCCCCAAGTAAAATGGGTCCCAAGGGATTCCAATCCAGACTGGGGAGATATGGAGACTGAGCTACCGCCGCCCATCATCTCATCCCAGAACCCACAATACCGAAATCCCCTGGTTCAAACCCATCCTGGTGACTGCCTCCAAAAAGGGGGCGGCCCAGAATTGGAACCAGGGGAACCCACAATGGCTCTGATCTCCAGTTGCCAACTTTTTCTTTCAGATTCCCAAGACTCTCCACAGAATTCTGCCCAAATCTCTTCGCTAGCAATGTCCAAAACCAGAAAGTTAGCCCACCAGTTGTCCAAAAATGTGCATTATCTGTGCCCCCTTGAGGAGAAGGAGGGAAGATATTATGCCCCGGTACAAGTACAGAGGCAGGGTACAATTTCAGCACTGGTGGACACTGGATCCCAAGCTACCCTTCTGTCCAAAACTAAATGCAGGAAGGGGGGAGAATTACCGTATTCCTCTCACCTGTCTTCCTGGACAACGGCAGAACTTTGACGGGAAGGAAATTCCTGTCGAGGGGACTGCAGATTTGGACATCAAAATTGGGCGACACAAGGTGAAACACCCGGTCATAGTAGTGACTCCAGAGGGCACCCCTTGTTTACTAGGGAATGACCTCCTGAGAAGGTTGTCACCCCTAATAGATTGCGTGAACAAGGTCCTCTGGACCCAGACTAGCCGACCAATAAAATTAAAACAGAGTGTCAACCATGTTAGTTTAAATGGCACCTGCCACATGGTTGAACAAAAATCTGACCAAGTAGAATTTCACTTCCAGAACAACCAAATTCCAGACGTGACAGTAATAGCAGTAGGACAACAGACTGGTGATGGGGTGTCCTCTCTATTTCTGAAAATCAACCTTCCTTCCAGTTTAAGGTGCTATTCCACACTGGAAGGAAATACCCTGACATTCTTTACCAATCCACAATCAGACATTCCCACCCCAATAGTTCAGAAAGATGTGAAATCAGCTCAGAGCCTGGCTGATATTCAGCAAATTGGAGATCAGTTGTTCATCCCTGTTCAGTTAAATGAGGGGAAGGACTCTGTTCTCGCCCGAGTGTGTGTGAACAACGGTAAGAGCTTCATCATCGAAGCCATGTTTTGCCAACTCCCAAAAGATCCAGCCATTCGCACATTCAAACTGATAGACAAATAGGAAATGGACCTGGAAGCACCCAATTCAAAACATCTCCTGCCAAGCAGGTGTATGCTCAAAATCTCCATTGGCAACAAGAGCATAGTCCATAATTGTTCGGTCGTGTGAGACGTCACTGCCGCCTTTTACTTAGGCAGTGACATTCTCAACCGCTTCGCCATTAGTTTGGACCTAATAAACTTCAAAGCTTGGTCCCGATTAGCGGATAATCCCATGGGCTTTGATGATCCAGAAAAAGCATTTAGGTCAGCTCAATTGCTACCTTATGCAGTTGAAATTCAGATTAAAGATGAAGTCACCATCCCAGAAAGGACCCGACAATTCTCCCTGGAAGTGAAAGTTAAAAGAGGACAAAAATTGAAAAACCCTGATGCTTACATACATCTAAATGCTTCTCTCCAACAGCAAGGGTTGGGGGTAAACCCAACTCCATTAGTCAACATAGAACATGACACCATTCCAATAGAGGTGGATAACAGCGACTTAAAGAGTATTACTCTAGCCGCAGGCACCATTATTGGAATGGCGGTTGATGACCGACATTTTTCCATTGATCTAGGAAATGAACTGTTAGGACCAATCCCCAAGGACTGTTTTGACAGTGACAGTGATGACAACACAACATAAGACAGGACTTTCACCCGGCATGGGGGGAACTTCCTGGTGTACACTTCTTGCCCTTATGGTAAGGAAGATGTGACTTGTGACTTCAGGAGGGATGAGGTGATCCTTCAGGTCCATGAGGGCTGCCTTTCCCACCTGAGGCCTCCAGTCCAAATCAGCACTCTGACCAGGGACTTCTCCACCCCGCTGGAGGAGGCCGCTGAGATAGCCAAGCCAGAAGTCTTTCCAGGCTTCAGGCAGATGGTGGAAGAAAGAGTCAACCTGGCTGATTCCTGTGTGACTCTGGAACAGAAGCAAAAGTTGAAACAAGTTTTCTTGGATTTCCAAGATCTCTTTGCGGTAGACTCATATGACAGTGGTCGCACCGACATCCACACAACAACAATTCCCACGGACCCTGGCATGACTCCAGTGTTTGTGAAGCAATATTGCTTGCCTCTCGCATCCATGGAGTCCCTTACTGAAATAATTAAGAACCTTGAGTCCCAGGGAATAATCCGTCCAGTCCACAGCACTTTCAATAATCCGGTGCTGGGAATATTGAAGCCAAACGGCCAGTGGAGACTCTGCGCCGACTTTAGAGAGCTCAACAAATGGGTCCATACTTCCTGATGTCCTCTGCCCTACATTGACCAAGGGCAGGCCCAGATTCAGGGGTCACAGGTATTCACAGCAATAGACCTGACCAATGGATACTGGACGGGCCTGTCAGTAGGGAGGACCAATACAAACTGGCTTTTACCTTTGGGGGCCAGCAGTACACATGGACCCGAACTCCCTTCGGATACCTCAACTCCGGCAATGAATTCAACATTTTCCTACATAAGGCCATGCCCGACATGGGTGCGAGGGGTAACCTGGCTTATGTAGACGTTCATCAAAAGTTCATCTGTGGAAGAACACATAGCAGAGATCCGTTATGTTCTGACGCAATTGAGGGCCGCCGGAGCAAAACATCCCTTTCAGAAAGCACAGTGGTGTAGAACCCGTGTTAATTTCTTGGGGCATGAGATTACTCCTGAGGGTCTCTGTCCCCAAGAAAAGAAAGTGGAAGCACTCCAGAAACTGAAGGATCCCACAACTCTGCGGGAACTAAGGAGCCTCCTTGGACTGACTAATTACAGCAGGAAGTTCATTGAGGGCTACGCAGAGATCACCAGACCCCTGATTCATCTCTTGAAGGGGGGGGTCAAGTGGGAATGGGGTCCAGAACAATCCGAGGCAGTAAGACAACTCAAAAGAAGCCTCTCACAAGCGCCTTGCCTAGCTTACCCTATCAGAAACAAGGAGTTCTTCCTGGAGACAGGGTTTTCGAATATGTGCTTGACGGCAGTATTATACCAAAAGCATGACAAGGTCAATAAAGTAATCTCCTATGCAAGCAAAACTTTATCCTTTGTGGAGGAAAAATTCAACTATTGTGAGAAGGCACTCCTGGCAACGGTGTGGGCATTGAAGAATTACCGCCCGTTTATCCAGGGGGAACACGTCATAGTGGAGACTCCACACCAGCCTCTGCAATATCTCCAAAGTGACAGAATCCGGGCCGGAAATGTGAGTAATTCCCGAATTACTTCCTGGATTCTGTCAATGCAAGGCTTTCCTGTGGAGGTCAGATATGGCCAAAACAAGAAGAGTCCCCTCGCGCAAGGTCTGGCTGACTTGCATGATTGTGCCAGAGAAAACTGTCTCGAGGACGAAAGTCTAAAAATCAAGGACAACATGGAGGCATACCTCAATTCCCCCCACAAAGTCTTTAAAGAGGACAAGTGTGAGGGAATGCCCACTGTCTATGTGGATGGATGCTCTTACCATGTTGACAACCACGGGGAGAAAGAACTGGTGGCCGGTGTAGGGAATGAATGGGTGAAGGAGTTTCCTGAACCCTCCGCTGGGTACAAAATTGGTCCCCGAAGTAGTCAGGTGGCAGAGTTGATGGCTGGGCATCAGGCCATCCTCACCGGTGTCCAACATCAACTCCACGAACTGGTCATAATCACAGATTCGGATTATGTACGGAACGGGATCGTAGAGCCCCTGGTTAATTGGAAAACCAGAGGCATGTTATGTGCTAATAACAAACCCCTGAAACATGGGAAGTTAATCCAAAATATTGATGATCTGGTCACATCGAATGGGATGAGCATATACTGGAAAAAGATCAAGGGTCATTCCAAAGTAGAGGGACCAGACAAAACTGGAAATGACTTAGCTGATCAGCTGGCCAAAACCGGGGTCATCCAAGGGGATCTAATAGAAATAGAGTCCCTGTTGGGGGAAATCCAGGTCACTGCTATCACTAGGTCCCAGACAAATGCTCACAATGGTCTTTCAACTGCACAATGGAGTAAGGAGACCCCTGATGCTGAGTTGATTACAGCTCAGAAGGGGGATTCAATAATTGGTAAATTTTACCAACACATTGAGGACCCTGAGAACTTCCCCTGACGGATACCGATTACATTGGGAAAGAGGACCTAAGAGTGTTGATGAAATGTCCAAAGATGTTCTGAATCCAAGACGGTTTGTTGGTAAGGAAATCCCAAGCTGGCCATGATCAGTGGGTGGTTCCTACCTCATTCCGAAGCCTGATGCTAAGTCACGCCCATGATGCGGCCACCGCCGGTCATACGGGGTTTCATACAACACTTGAAATCTTAAGAGAGGTTGCATACTGGCCACATATGGGGCAGGACCTCGACCAATACTTGAAGGGGTGTCTTGTGTGTGCACAATTTCAGCCAACATCCCTCACACAGAGGGCGCCTCTCCAAAAGAGGGGGATGACACTGCCATGGTCAGATTTGCAAATCGACTTTGTAGGCTCTGTGATTCGCTCGTCTAGAGGAAACAAGTACATGTTGACCGTCACATGCTTGTTTACCAAGTGGGTGGAATGTCTCCCAGCCCCAAACTGCAAGGCAGAAACTGCAGCTGCCCTGATGATTAACCACATCTTTTCCCGTTTTGGTCTACCTCAAAGGATTGAGTCAGACAGAGGTAGCCATTTCACCAGCGAGGTAATGACAAAGATGTGGGAGATACTGGGGGTCAAAAGGAAGTTACATATTGCTTACCGGCCAGCTTCTTCGGGGGCAGTAGAACGCTACAACCGGACAATTGTGAGCATATTAAAAATGTTTGTGGCAGATTCTGGGCCGAGTTGGGATATCCGACTACCTCTGGTCCTAATGGCTATCAGATCTACCCCTTCATCTGCAACTAAAATGTCACCATTTGAGTTGATGACCGGACGCAAGATGGTGCTTCCACAGCATTTGCTCTACAGGACCCAAGAGCAGACACTGATAAATGCCTCCACAACTCATGAGTATGTGGAGAATTTAAGGAAACACCTTCAGTATGCTTTTGCATATGCTCAGGTGAATCTAGAAAGATCAGCTGATAGCATGAAAACCCACTACGACCTGAAGACCACCAGGAAGGAATATACTGTGGGAGACCAGGTCTATCTATACAATTTCCAAAGGAACCAGGCCAAACAGCGAAAATGTTTGCCTACATGGAAGGGACCATTTGAAATTATAGACAAGATCTCCCCTGTAGTGTACAAGATCCGCATCCCCAAAGGCAGTTCGGCAGAGGGGGAAGACAAGTGGGTACATATAAATCAGTTCAGGTGTTGCCATCCCAGGCACACCCTGCAGCAACTGGAGGAGTCCTCTGCAATACCAGAGGGGGCCGCTCCAGAGTAAGTCAGTTCAAACTCTAAAATATTCCACATATCAAAAATATAGTAACGTAATGCAAATGTTCCCTGTTATATATTGTTTTTAAAATCAGACTGCAAAATGCATTCGGATGTATAAAATGTACATGTTCGCCACACCATTAATAGTGGTGGAAAAATGTCTAGGAATGTGTAGTGCCGCTTTCCTTTGTCGTCCTAGGAGAAAGAAAACCTGGAGACTGGCCAAGGAGGACGACCGGGGACCGGGAGCAGAGACCCGAGGGGCCCGGGGTACCGCCCAATATTCCCATCAGGACCGGCGAGGAGGACCGATCGATCCAACTGGGTGGAGGAAAAGATGCTGGACTGTGCCATCTACAGAATTGGAAGAAGATAATGCGGACATACCAGCACAGGGCTCAAAACCTCCTTTGCAACCGACATCCCCTCGACTTGAATCAAAGCGTAGTCGGGCGGGGGGTTTGTGAAGGGTTTGGACCCATGCTGAATCAATAGATTCTATCCCAGAACAAACTAAATAAATAGACTGGGTGGATGTGGGGATGAGCTGTCGCCGCCCACATTCACGCCAGAATCCAGGAGAACTGCGCAGTTGGCACAAGACCACTCCAAAGATACAACCTTCTTGTGGGAGGTTCCACATCACCACTCTACTGTAAAGATGCCATCAAAACAATGTTAAGCAAGGGTCCTATACTATCAAGCAAAAGAACACACTATTGAAATGCAGTAATTCAAGACAGATCCCAAAAATTGATGCAATACTGGCACTCACCACTATCAGAAAGCGGCATTTTAAAACCACCAGACTTTTGTGTAAAACTGAACAGAGGAACCCAAACCAGGCCAAGGAAAGACTTGCTAAGAGATGGATACAATGTAAAACTATATTCTGAAATGACTTGAAGGAAGTAATTATTTAATGTATATGTAAAAATTGTAAGTTTTGATTTAAACTGGGAACTAAAGTGACATTTAGCTGAATTCTGCCTGACAACAACCACCGACAGGAGGTTGAACAAAGCCTTGTCCTGGACTCAGGCAAATGTTATATTGGGGGGGCTGTAAAGTGGCTTCCTCTTAGGGGAAACTGGGAGGGGCAGTGCCTCTGCTAGCAGCTGAGCTTGGGGGAAGTGGATAAACCAGTTGTTCCACCCTGTGATGTGGGAAGCCACACCCCTTTTGACCAGGGCATAATTTTAAAAAGATAGATAACTCATAGTGCAGACTGGTCAAAATTATATAAATAATATCATTATTCTTGTGATTTTTCTGTGCACATTTTAAGAGGTTTTAGGACCCTGTGGGATGTTCTTGGGGATAGTAGCGGAAAAAAGGTTGTTACTCCAAATGCATGCATGTTAAAAATCTAACACTTTATCATCTGAAACCCATACCCCTGATGCACATTTGTGTAAAATCTGGAAAGGTTTAGAGGTCGTTATCTGGATGAAAAGGGGAGAATTCTGTCATCAGTAGACACGACATTGTACAAAGACAGGGATCGGATGGTTTGGTGCTACAGAAAATATGTTAACTGGACCTATAATATGAGAAAAATGGTACATAGATAAATATGTATTTGGATCAGAAATAGATTGTGTGCAATTTGACAAGGGGAGGTTCCTCTGACCATAAAACCTACAGCATCACTCTGACTCACATTTCCTTCCCCCAATCAAGGAAGAGGGGAGAATTGGGCCAATGACAAGTAGAGAGGGGCAGGCTCAGTTATGCCACGCACACACCCACTTCCAAAACACATAAAAAGAGACTGCTGGGACAGGTAGAGAGATTAATTTTCCATTTCTGCGGAGCATTTTGACGGCCGACATCCCATCCAGACAAAGACCAGAACCAGAGACCCATAGACTACAGAACTTTGAACCTAGAAGGCCCACTGCAAGCAAAAGTATTCTCAGCAGGCCTTCAGAATCCAGCAAACCTGACCGCTGTGAGCAGAACCAGAGATCCGGATCACTGTGAGCAGAACCGGTGCCTGATTGACCCGCCGAGCAGAGAGAACCGCCGCTGGACGTGTTGACCAGATCCGTGACAAGGCCCATTCATTTCAAAATTAGGAGTGAGTATCCGCCAGAACTGTGCAGAACCCAATCTCTTAGTTAAAATAATCTAATCCAAATTATTTTAACCTAATTAGAACAGCCTCCTAGAAATCGTGTCATCTGTCATTTTTAAAGCTGCACAACTCTCACCTGTCAATTCTGCAGCTGCAAGCTGTCACCTGTCATTTTGAGTTTACTTTAAATCCGAAAAACTACCTCTTTAACTTTCCTCTGAAAGCTTAGAATCTAAGCTTTCCAACAAGCCTAGAACCGACTTCCTACTCCTTATACTTTTACCGCAATCGCGATTTACACACTCGCAAAATTTACCGCGATTTGCGATTTGGCCTGATTTCGTCATCTGTAAAAAGATAGCCGCTTTTGCCTGAACTGCTAAAATTCGTTTGCAACCTAATAACCATCCCTGAACCATTGTTAGGGCTGACCTGAACTGACTTAAAGTGTCTACCACTCACCCTGAACCTCCTATAGGGAATTAAAAGCAATTTTAGCATTTTTCACTTCCTTGCCACCACATTACAAAGCACTCTTGCCCGTGTTTTAAAAAGCATACCTGTTGTCTAAGCTTGCTGGGGGGGAACTGAATTCCGTATTGTATTTGATTGTATTCCTGAAGACTGTGTGTGTTACATCCATCTCCTTGCATTGCATATAGCGGGGGGGAATGAATTGCCACCAGGGGAAAAGTGAACATATTATCTCTTGTGAAACCATATCAGCTTATTTTCTGTACTGCATTTATTCCACCTTGCATTTCCTTGAAACCATAAAGCATTTCAGCTACCTCATCCTCTATACTACTTCTAAGTAACCAAATCAGTTTACCAGTAGAACATTATCCATTGTTGATCACTGTCCTATTTTAAGTGTGATATCCAATATTAATTTATTATAAAAGTGTGATAGATATATATTGTTATATTTCTCAAATAAACCTTTTAAATTTGCAAAACAGACCTACTTCTTGGCTCAGTGGGCTCAGGGGGATTCCAAGAGAGGGGTGTTATATAAGGGTTGTCATCCAGAGTACATGAACTGGACCTAAAAATATATCAATAAGGGTTTCCCTCAGCATCCCAGACTAGGCATTGATTTAGCTGTAGTGTTGAAGTGAAGCCGCTTAACACAATGCTTCATTGCATCAGTAGCTGAGCGCCTCTCATGGCTTAAGGCGTTAATAAGGTCAGCGGCACACTGCCAGTGGGCCATATGCTGGGCAGGCGTATGTGTGCTCCCTGCCTGCACAAGCATGTCGCGTTGGTGTACCTGCATGTAGTCCATGAGGACCTGGAGCACTAAAGCTCCTCTTCCTTGATGTGCAAGTCTCCTGTGCCGTGCCTTGGGACTGAGCCTATTTGCCTACTGCACACTTTGCCTTCTTACGAGGCTGTGCACACCCCGAGTGGCTGGGGCCACTTGGGTCAGTTGGGGCTGGAGCACTGGTGGCGTGGGCTGTGGCATCACACTGATGGTGTGACTGTAGGTGCCCTTGCAGGTGGCTGTACCTGGTTGCCGGTGCCATGACGCTGCACAGCATGTCCCTTCCTCTTCGATGCACGGATAGCATCTGCCCCTGCATCTCCGTGGACCGGGGCAGGAAGCACCACAGGCATGGCTGAGTGACCTGGAGGCTGGGTGGTGGTTGCTACAGATGCCCCTGCAGCTACCTGACCCTGGTGGGTGTGTACAGCAGGTGACACTGCGGCATCTGGACCCTGGATGCCGGTGCCATGACGCTGCACAGCATGTTCCTTCCCCCTCGATGCACTGATAGCATCTGCCCCTGCGTCTCCATGGACCGGGGCGGTGAGCACCACAGGCATGGCTTAGTGACCTGGAGACTGGGTGGTTCTTGCTACAGCTGCCCCTGCAGCTTCCTGACCCTGTTGGGTGGGGGGCATGGCTCTCCCTGCACAGGACCGGACACCTCTGCCACCTCGGGGGCCTTTGCCACCTCCACCACCTTGGGCACCTCCACCACCTCGCACACATCCTCCACCTCGGGCGCCTACGCCACCTCGGGCGCCTCCACCACCCCGGCCACCTTTGCCTCCCTTCACACTAGTTGCCCTCCCAGTCATGGCACAGATGGATTGGTGCAATGGGAGGTGCAGCTATTGATTGTTCTGGGAAATTTGAGTGAGGGGGCAGGCTACGTGATGTCAAACGCACCAGTGTGCCCCAGCGAGGCTCAATGTAACCCCTGGGGAAAATATAAATGGGCAGCGTAACGCACAGGCACCTCCAATATGAAAAAACTTGTACGCAACCCCTCTGCAGGCCACGTGTAAAGAAAAAACCTAACACAGTGTGCTGTGGCACCCAGCAACACAAGAAATACGTACGCGAAGGACACGTAAGCAACAGTGATGTTAAATAAGGGGTTACACGACACACAGGGGCACCCACAGATTGCAAAATGCGTATGCAACTCACAGTCAGCCTCAAAAGTTCACAGGCCTTTGCTCTGAATCCACGCTAACGCACTGGTTCCGCACGTACGGTGTCCCTCTGTTATCGGCTGGCCACACAAGTAACATGGAAGCCCCACGCTCCTGCCTACCAGCCAATTTACCTGCCTCCAACTGCCCCAAGCTGCTTCCTATGAGCCATCTGCTGCTGCCTGCCCACTCTGTGTGCCTGCTGCCCAAGTGCCCTGAATTTTTGTGCCTGCTCATCAACCATTGCCAGTGATCCTGTTGTTGTGACCACCTCTGCTGATCCTGAAGACTCCAGACTGCCATACCACAGCTCCACAGACCAGCCCCAGGACCAACTTGTCCACCCATGCCTGACTCGGGGGTTGCCATGTCTGACACAGCACCATCTGAGGCAAGTGGCAACCCTCCGGCAGGGAGGCAGAGGGCTGTCAGCTTCTCACCCAGGGAAGTTGGAATCCTGGTAGAGCAAGTCCTGGGGCATTATGATGCCCTCTTCCCCGGACCATCACAACTCAGCAATGAAGGATGGAATAAGATCTGGGCAGACATCGTGGGTGCCATCAACGCGGAGAAGGTGGCACCCCGCGACTACACACATGTCCACAGGCGCTGGGAACACTTCAAGTCCAGGACCCACAACAAGGCCCAGCGCTTCCACAAAGCTGGTGATGACCGAAGGGGGCGCTGGGGCCGGTTGACCACCGATGAGATGCGGGTCCTGGAGCGCTTCTACCCAGCACTGTACGCCCAGGTCTTGGAGTTGGTGCTCCGTCTGGAGTCGACTGGTAAGTGTCCATGTGTTCTTGTCCACCATAGTGCATGTGCATGTTGACGTGTGGCTGGAGTGTGCACCTTGGCCTTATGTCTGGCATGACTCCGGTACAGATGTCTGTGTGCATGTCCCAGACACTGCTGCATGTGAGTACATTCAAGTGTGTGCGACATCAATGGTGTCTGTGTTGAAATGAGTGATGCGCGCCCGCATGTAACGACGTTTGCATCCCTGAGTCTGGACTATGGCATGTCAGAGGTGTGACACAGGGGTGCTTTGTCCGACATCATGGAAATGCATGGTGTACATGTGCATGTGTCTGAGTACTGAGTGTGTGACTGGACAACACTCTGTGATGTATGTTACTTGAGCTTTTGATTGTGTGATTGCCTCACGTTGGCAATTTGACCTCGGGTGAACTCTGACGTGATATCTCCATGACCTGTCAGGTGATGTGTCTAAATGAGATGTGTATTTCCCATGATGCTTGTGAGCTAAATGAACAATTCTGATTAGCTGGCAGTGCCTTGTCCAAGGATGTGAATGTCTGTTGTGAATGACAGACATGATTGTGCATGTGTGTGAATGGAACTTCCCTGTGTGTAGTGGACGGCGATGATGGTTGTGACCTTTGACAGTGCCACTGATGTACATTTGCATTGTGACAAACACACATATATTCAGTACCCTGATGTATGTGTTCTATGTTTCCCTATTCACAGCGACAATGGGAGAAGAGTGCGGAGAAGGCGCTGTGGAGTATGGCAGCAGGGATGCCTCCACCAGGCGTAGACGCAAGGCCCAGTCTGCCTCCCAGGTACTGTCATCTTCCGGGAGCGAGGAGACTGGTGCCGCTTCCAAGTCAACAGCCGCAACTGCTGAGGGAACGTCCAAGAGGGTGAAGGTAGTGGAGGACTCCTCAGCAGTGGGAGGGACAGGTGAGCCCGCACAGGGGCAAGACACTGCAGAAGAAAGTGGGGAGGCAACCAGGTTGGCGGAGGAGGGAGAGGAAGAGGAGGCCACATCTGCCCAGCCCATGCACCCTGGTGGGGGTAATGACGTAGGTGTGACTGGTGCAGTCCAGGGTCAGGGGCCGGAGGCAGTGCAGGTCTCCGTGGAGGGGCCTGAGCCTAATCCTGTCCCAGTTACTGCGACTGCATCAGTATGCACCTGCGGGCATGCCCCAGGCTGGACCCATCCGCAGGTGGCGGATGTTTCCACCTAGACGGAAACACCAATGCCTTCGAATGTCACCATTCGGTACAGGGTGGAACCTGTACTAGCTGGTATCACGAGGCGGACAGACTCCATCCGTGATGATGTGCAGGCTTCCAATCGGGGGCTTGCACATCATCAAAAGGAGATCTACTGATTCGTGAACTGGCTAGCACATTTCCTGGTATCACAATGGGTGCATGGACTGGCAACTTATGTGATCCTCCTCTGCCTCCTCTGTGTGCCAGTCGTCCTCCCAGCCGTCTTCCAGACCACCTACCACCAGGGCCCCCTCTGTACCTGTCCCAACCTCGGCTGCCAGTCTGGTGGAGACCACATCCCTGCCATGTTCGGGAGTTGAAGGAAGATCAGCAGAGGTCCGCCACCACGGAGATCCATCCTGTGACAGGACATGTGGCAATGGTGAAAGAGCAGGCACCAAGCAGCAGGCCACATGCACAACAGCCCCGGGGGTTGTCATCATCCCAGAGGCTGTCCCGGAGACGGAGGGAGGCACCAGGCTATTCAGAGGCAGCAGGCTCAGCATAGGAGGCGACAGGACTCAGGGCTTCCAATGGAAGGGAGACAGGTATCGGCCATCAGGCAGGAGGCACACATGGACCTTTCAAAAAGGATGTCTTCCGTGTTGAAGCGATTTGGCCAGCAGATCGGAGCAGAGCAGCAGCGAGCAAGGGGGGCACAACTCTCCATGCCCATAGGCGGAGAATACCCTGCATCGGGCAGAGAGGCGGGCCGAGTTACTCGAGGAGTCTTGCAGGGAGTTTGAGAGGAGCACATTGGAGTCCTTGGAGTCCCCTACAAGTCCTTGAGGGGACAGCATAAGCCTGCCTATTGGAAATAGACGCAAAGTTCAATGATGCCCTGGCCGAGACCTTGGGAAATGGTGAGTCAACGGACTAGCCCGCTGCCATTGTACATAGTTCTTTAGGTGTAAGTTTTCTTTTGTTTTTTCTTTCTTTGGAGTTTTTGGACTTTACTCCACGTTTTGTATATAGTTTTTGTTGTTTTTATTCTTCATCATTTTTGGACATGGTTCTGGAAAATGGACCCTTGTTTTTTGTACATAGTTCTCTTTTCAAAAGCTCATATTCAGTACACCATGGAGTAATGGTTTTCTTTTTATTTGTGTTTTAATTTTGTGGGCATGGACCACATCTTTACTTTCATCTTAATTTGTTTGACTTATCATTTTTTTTCTTATTAATGATATTTTACTTATTGGATCATTTGATGCTTTTTTCATTTATTTGTTTTATATGAGTATGTCTTACGTACCGTTTTTACAATATAATCAAAGTGGTGTCTGGTCTCGATGGTTTCGGCTAAAATTCACTCTTGCTTACTCTGTCCTGTGTCCATGATGCTAGCCTATGTTGTTCATGTTTGCGCACACATGCGTGTATGTGTCCTGTTTGACTTGAAATAGCATGTGGCATGTTGTGGTGTGCATGACCAATGGATGTGCGCTAAGGTGCACTTTGAGTGTGCAGCATGTGATGGCATTTCATTTCACATCTGCTGCATTTATGTCTATTGGTCCACAGTGTGTTGCATGGTGGGGGTGCGGACATGTGGCGGGGTTGCTGCAGGTTGCTGTCACAGGTGGGGGGGACAACATGAGGTGGGGCCTGCCTGTGGGGAATGGTCACGGGTGATGGCTGCTGGGGTCTGGCTGTCCCTTGAGGAGGTGTCTGCTTCCAAAGGAGTTGTGCATGTGTCACGGGTGGTGCAAGCGGGATATGCGATTACACTGGGATGCGGATGGGGTACGCGCAGGCCTTTCCACGCAATTTGGCTGGTGTCAGCGGGGTACACGATTACGCTGGGGTGTGGACAGGATTCGCGCAGGCCTTTCCACGTGATTTAGCTGGTGCCAGCGGGGTACGCGATTACGCTGGGGTGCTGACGGGTACGCGCAGGCCTTTCCATGCGATTTGGCTTGTGCCAATGGGGTACATGATTACGCTGGGGTGCGGAGGGGGTACATGCAGGCCTTTCCATGCAATTTGGCTGGTGCCAGTAGGGTATGCGATTATGCTGGGGTGCAGACGGGGTACACGTGGGCCTTTCCACGTGATTTGACTGGTGCCAGCGGGGTACACGATTACGCTGGGGTGCAGACGGGATTTGCGCTGGCCTTTCCATGCAATTTGGCTGGTGCCAGCGGGGTACGCGATTATGCTGGGGTGCAGACGGGGTACATGTGGGCCTTTCCATGCGATTTGGCTGGTGCAAACGGGGTACGTGATTACGCTGGGATGAGAGCGGGGTACACAATCAGGCTGGGGCGCGGACGGGTTACGCAAACGCCTTTCCACATGATTTTGCTGGTGCGAGCGGGGTAAGCGATTACTCTGGGGTGCGGATGGGTTACGGGCACAGGCCTTTCCACGCCATTTGGCTGGTGCAAGCGGGGTACACGATTACGCTGGGGTGTGGACGGAGTATGTGCGGGCCTATCCATGCGATTTGGCTGGTGCGAGCGGGGTACGCGATTACGCAGGGGTGCGGACAGGGTATGTGCAGGCCTTTCCACACGATTTGGCTGGTGCCAGCAGGGTAAGTAATCACGCTGGGGTGCGGACGGGGTACGCACGGGCCTTTCCACGTGATTTTGCTGGTATGAGCAGGGTACGCGATTCTGCTGGGGTGCAGACGGCGTTTGCGCAGCCCTTTCCACGCGATTTGGCTGGTGTGAGCAGGGTAAGCGATTATGCTGGGGTGCGGATGGAGTTCCCGTGGGCCTTTCTACGCGATTTGGCTGGTGCGAGCGGGGTACGCGATTACGCTGGATTGCTGATGGGTTTCGCGCGGCCCTTCCACATGATTTGGCTGGTGCGAGCGGGGTACGCGATTACGCTCGATGCAGACAGGGTTCGCGTGGCCCTTTCCACGCGATTTGGCTGGTGCGACCGGGGTACGCTCTGATATTTCAAGCGATTACGATGGGGGGGCTGTGTGCTGGGCCACGGAGGGTGCAGGGCCTTGCGCCGTATTGCCTATTTCACTGGCTTTTTCCTGCATACAGGGGCGTGTTGGGGGCGTTACTGGCGTTGCTTGGTGTTCATTGCGCTTCGGCTACTGATGCCTCAGAAAATCCATGAATACTCGTACCGCGCAATTGCTGCTTTGCGCCACGGCTGTTCTTGCACCTGTTCGATATCATATTGATCTGCTCTTTCGCTCTCAGCTGATCAGAATGTTTGCAAGTCCAGAGAAGATCAGATGACAGATTACAGAAACCTTTTAGTCTACGGTATTAGCACTAGGGCAAAGTTTGCCCTATTTATAAAAACACTGGGCACATCATGCACCTCGACAAGTGCAGTTTGCCATATTACAAGCACCAAGGCTAAAATTGCCCTAGTGCTAAAAGGAAACATTTTGTATGCATATTTGCATCAGGGCAAAGTTTGCCCTAGTGCCAATACCATTCATTATTAACACTAGGGCAAACTTTGCCCTGGTGCAAAAATGTAGTGAAAGTGCATCTTTTTTGCACTAGGGCAATTTTTTCCCTGGTGCCTTTAATATTGCAAACTGCACTTGTTGAGGTGCAGTGGGTTTTTTAATGTGTCCCAGTGTTTTTAAAAATAAGGCAAACTTTGCCCTAGTGCTAATACCGTGCAAACTTTGCACTTGCACCAGTGCAATGTTTCTGTAATCTGGCCCCAGCTGTCCTTTACTTTGGAGTCTTTAGGAATTGACTTTGCTCGTAGTTTGGCGCCATATAAATTTACCATAAACAGACAATTCTGCCCTACCGTATGGTTCCTTATGCTTCTTGCTCACGTCACTATTTTACGTTTTCCATAGCATGTTTGACGTAAACATGAGGTCCCCATTTTTTTAAAATCAGAATAGTACCTGTTAGTCAGCGGTGTCCTGTGCGTCCTGCACGAGTCGTGATTTATTTTATTCATTTGGTTATAGAAACCTTAGATGCCTACAGAAAAACAGAAAACGCAGACA
The DNA here is from genome assembly GCF_040938575.1 of Ambystoma mexicanum. NCBI lineage: Eukaryota > Metazoa > Chordata > Amphibia > Caudata > Ambystomatidae > Ambystoma > Ambystoma mexicanum. Next base: position 312,669,514 of record NC_090928.1, read on the forward strand.
GATATGGTCCAATCCATCAACAAATTCAAATCGAAAAAACGTTGAAAACTGTTCAACGTTTTTCCGAAATCACGTGGCATAGCCATGCTACTGTAGGTAAACCCGCCAAGTGCTTGTATAATGTTTTCCTATGATCGGGACATTTCACTATGAAATTAGTTAATGTTTAAACCTGACCTTGAGCTTTACACATTGCTCAATATTGTTGCTCATAGAAAACCTTATTGCAGAGGTCAAGTGCCTCATTTGTCCTGAGCTGATTAAATCGGAGCGTCTGCTTCTAAGGCAGATTTGTCACATACGCGCGCATGTTTGGTATTCCTAGTCAAAGACCGGTGTCTAACAGATGCGAAAGAGAAGTGCTCCTGAAATATTTTTTTAATTCACTGACGAAAGCATGCCTTTCAATGTTTTGCAAAAATATATCAAGGCAATCCCGTGACGTAGTACGTCAGAGGGAGAGGATACGAGGGAAGGGCAGTTAGTGGATGTACTGTATTAAAGTAAGATGTACAATCCTCCTCGGCGTGTCTGTCCTTATTTAACAGGCCCATTCCGGGTCTAACACATGTTGGATATTATGAGGTTTTAGGGGAAGGTGTGGGTGCGCAGGGCCTACTGCTGCAGTGCAACAAATGAACATCGGGACACCAGGCTGGTCTGCAGTGTACTGGCTTTATTCGCGCGCGATGCACGTGCAGCATTTCTGGGTCAACGACCCTGCGTTTCCATTGGGCCGTCCGAATGACAACATCTCCCCCAGAATAATTACAGTCCTACTCCATTTCTTCAATCCAGCGCCGGGGATTTCGGATGACGGAACAGGGTCTCTCAATTGTCGAGGAGATGCAAATGTCCCATCCACATGATCGTGCTCTTCTCTATCTGGCTCATCCTCATCTGCTGAGTACCCTACCTCTCTTTGTCTGCCTTCTTCTTCCTCTTTATTTTCTTGCTCGTTTCTATATACATGAGTGGGGTCATTTCCTGTTTTTCTGAATAATTAACTGTTTCTTGTTATGACACATCCATCGCTTTCTGCTCCCTTGACGTGAGATACTGTCATGGGTCTGGAGTCGAAAGATGGCATCTCCTTGTATATCTGTTTTTTTGGTTTTTTTTTTACAAGCACGTGCTCTCCCGGTTATATGTCTGCTTCCTGTGCCCTTCTTCTCTGGTCCCCGTAGTCCTTCATTCTTTCTTTGGCTCGGGTGTCACTTTCCTTCATCCTTGTCCTTTCTTCGTCCACTTCCTGATATTCCTGCGGTACTCTTGACCTGATGGAGCGACCGAACATGATCTCTGCCAGACATTTTCCTGTGGAGTCATGCAGTGTGTTTCGGTAATCTCTTGGCAGTTGGCAGAGCGCCTGCTCCGTGGGCATATGTGTGATGGTAGCAATGCGGATTGCCCTTTTAATGTTAGCCATAAAGTGCTCCACTACACATTCCCTTGAGGCCACAGGGGAGGTATTGTTTTGTGTCTAAATCCCAGGTAGCTTGACAAAATTCTGGAAGTCTTTGCTGGTGAAAGGTGGCCCATTGTCCGATTTTACTACCTTTGGCACTCTAAATGCTGAGAAGATGCGATCTGGTGCCGGTATCAGCGCGGTGGCTGCTGTAGACACTACAATCTCCATCTCAGGGTAGCGGGAATGTTCATCTAGAGCTACCAGCACATATTCCCCTGATCTTAAGGGTCCAAAGAAGTCTATTGCCACTTCTTCCCATACTCCTTCAGTGGGTTCTGACATGCGCAGCTGCTCTGGGAATGCTGTAGATTGCAAACTGAGGCAGATGTGGCAGGATTTTAGTGTTTTTTCTATGAGTCGGTCCATTCCTGGGAGCTATACCTTGCTACACAATGTGCGTTTGGTGGAGGCGATGCCCCGATGACCTTCATGTGTTATTTCTATCATCTTCAGATGCAGGGTTCCCGGTATCACTATTATGTCGCCTTTTAATAATAAAGATGACAGTGATATGGACAGCTCATCTTTTGATTTTGCAAACGTCTTGAATAGCTGCTCTTCCAGTGCTGGACTTGCCTGAAGTGCGTCCTCTCCTGATTTCCATCTCCCGTTCCCAATGCATGCCATCACTAGCGCCAACGTGACATCTTCGGCCGTTTGTTTTGTGAGTTCTGTTGCCGTTATCTCGGTTGGAATGGCATGGTGAATGATGTAATTGATATAACCATCCGCCCCATCATGTTATGGCGTACCTCCAGTGAGCGGATGTTATGAGAAGAAGTCTGCAGGATTTTCTTCCTTGCCGGGTTTGTGAATTATGGAGTACTTATATTCCTGGAGACGGAGACCCCATCTTGCAATCCTTGGTGGCATTTGGGCTGTTGGCTTGCCATATATCATGACAAAAGCCTGGTGGTCTGTGATTATTGTGAATGGTTTTCCATGCACAAATAAATGGAAATGTTCGCAGGCCCACATCGCCGCTAAGGCCTCCCTTTCAGCCTGAGAATACCTGTGCTCTGTTTCCGTAAGGCTCCTGCTGGCGTAGGACGCTATCCTTCTTTTGGCGTGCTAACTTCCGGAGTGCTGGACTAGTATTGCTCCCAGTCACATGGGGCGAGCATCGACGGTGAGCTCCGTCTGTAGGTTTGGGTCAAAATATGACATTCATACGGCTGCTGCCATGTCCTTCCGAATGTTGTCGAAGCTTTCTGGCTGAGCTGGTCCCCATTCAAATTTTGCATCTTGTTTTGTGAGCGCTCTCAAGGATGCGCTGGTGGTGGTGAAGTCTGGGAGATATTTGGTGCAATAACTGGCTAGACCCAGGAAGGATCGCACCTGTGCTACCTTTCCAGGTCTCTGAGCTTCCATCAGCACTTTAATTATGTGTGTGTCAGGTTGTATTCCCTTTCGCGAGAAGATGTGTCCGAACATTTGAAGTGTGCTTTTGTTGAAATCACACTTGTCCCTGTTTAATGTGAGATTGGCATCACTTAGGGCTGCGCATACCTTCTGGAGGGTGGCATTGTGTGTTTCTTGTGACAGTCCATACACCAGGATGTCATCGCTATAGTTGATGCAATGCGGTATGTGTCTAATGAGTCTGCATATTTCTTCTTGAAATATTTCGGCTGCTGATGAGATTCTGAAACTCAGATGTTTATATCTAAAGAGTCCCAGGTGTGTCGTGAATGTTGTAATGTAATGCGACTCCTCACTGAACTCTATCTGGTGATATCCCTTGTTCAAATCTAGGCAGGAGAATACAGTCATACCATTGAGAAGATGCATCATGTCGGTGATGCGGGGTAACTGGTAGTGTTCTCGATGGATTGCTTGATTTGGCGCCCTCATGTCAACGCACAATCTGATCTGATCTTTGGCACCGGGACAACTGGTGAGACCCATAGGGAGGGTCCACTCGCAGGTTCTATGCAGTGTCGGATTGGCCCATCAGCCTTTCGGCCCTTGGCCGGGCCGAAATCGTGCCTGGGGGGTGGGGGGGCAGTTTCTGGCCATGCCTGGGCCGGTTTGGGAGAAAAAAATTGAAAAAAAAAGTATTCTTTTTTCAAATTTTTCTTTTTTTTCAAAACGCCTTTCATCCTTCTTTGGTACCAAACACAGGGGTTGGGTGATATTGTATGCATGTTTGTTCTATAAAAAAAGAGCTTCAGCGTAAGCTATACAATATTGTGCTATACAATAACATATCATTTGGCCTTAGACATCTGCTTGCATTCACAGTAATTTAGTGTACTTAGGGACAATGCTATTTGATGCCACTTCCTGTTTTGTCAAGGGGTGAAAGGTCGTGTTTCATCACTTCCTGGGATGTCACTTTGGGGTGGGGTCAAATGACATCACTTCCAGTGATGTCATCAGAGGTCAATGGTCGTGAGGTGAGGGTTGGGCCACTTGTTTGAGGCGAGGGGTGGGCCACTTTTCTTTGGGTGACCGGGCCTATTTCTTGTCCCAGTCCGACCCTGGCTCTATGATGCCGCCCTCTAGGAGTGACAGAAGTTCCTTCTTAACATGGTGTTGAATATTGAAAGGAATCCCTCTAAAATGTTGTGCAACATGTTTCACTGTGGTGTGGATGTGCAGAGATATTTTTCTTCCTTTTAGCTTTCCAATGCCTTTGAACAGACTGGGGAAGTTTGGTGCCACTTTTGCCGCCGGAGAAATGTATTTCCCTGCCATGAGTCGATACAGAATGTATATGAGACCCATTTGTACATCATAAAGTAAAGAGTGTTGTTGTGCCATGGGTTTGTGTTTTAAGAAAAACCGGGTGGGTAAGTATTATTCCGTGGCCTACCCTTTGTTAACCCAAAATTGTTGCAATAAATGATGCAGTAAATATCGCATCTAATCCTATTGGCTCAACAGGTGGGATACCTGAAGTAAAAAGAAGGACACACGTTTATGTAAAAAAATACAAAATAGTTTTGTATTAAAGCGTAAAGTATAAAGCAAAAAGATTATATTTGTTATCCTTAAAGGCAGACACAGAAAAAACAACAACAAAATCAAAGAACAGTTGAAGAAAAACACACACCTTATACATTCATATTCCTTAATCACATGACCTGTAGGTTTCAAATCTCGGTAGTGGTGTGAGGAAGAAGGGGAAGCATGCATAGAAGGAAAATTGAGTGATAAACTAAAGTAGCAAAGAGAGAGTATAAAGTCGTGGTGGCAGCAAAAAAGGTTAGACAGAGTCAATCCTGTCCTAACATAGTTCTACAAACAAATCATTAGGCTAAACAACAATTTGTTCAGATTAGGTTAGCGAGTATCACTTTATTGCTCCCAATAGAGGTCTAAGTTGAAAATGCTGATAAAGTCCTGATGGCATTTTATTCTTCCTCGGATGTGGCTTCATTTACCGGAGACATCCCCCCCCTCAGTGTACCTACCCGGGGGTGGGGCGCGAGGCGTATATGCTACGGCTCTCCAGCGGGACCACAACGCCACGCAAGGTCTCCATGACAATGCGTAAAGGAACACCCAGTCTGCCCGAGCGCGTGTTCCCGCGGCTCACTCCGGCTGGTTTCACAGACGAATACGAGGTGAGTGTTCCTAGAAACAGTGTGAGAATGGTTGAGATCTGGAGATAGAGATATGGGTTGACAGTTTCCTCACTTTTACAGGGACGGCTCACTACACGTGCGTTTACACGCATTAAGAAGTCCAACATCTGACTCGGTATGCTTTTCAACATTGAATGAAATACAGGTACCGTGACTGTAATGATATTTAAAACTGAAACACATTCTCTTTATATCTTTTGTTACATGTTGGGATGGATCGGATGACACAAATATCAATGGTACGTGCTTTTTGTTTACATATTTTTGTATCATGTGCTAATCTTTGTATAACGTAAATAGCTATAACGAGAAGAAACTAAACTGAGCATTAGTTTAATAACCTATGTACAGCCCTGACGAAGGTTCTACCGAAATGCATTGGCAAATGTACATGATAGGCCTAATATGGTGATTGCTCAATTGTTTATCAGCAATGAATGCTATCTACAGCAGAAATATCAGAGATGTGAATAAAACATTTCTGACTACAGACTCAACGAGTAAAAGCATTTGTTCACAGAGATCGAATTTTTGAATAAGCTACGTAACAGCCCCTCCAGGGAGATAACTGCGAGCGCCAACCTTAGTAAGGTGCAGTCACCTTATTTTTCTAGTTGGTTCATATGTATATGGTCTTTGTGCTATAAGACCATTTTTGGGCTGGCTGCACCAGGCTAAAACAATATGGAACACGTTTAAATATTGACTATAATGAATATACAAACAAGATAAAAACTCGTGGTGCCCACCGTTCTTCGCCAGTTTTGTTTTACTTTTACAAACAGATTTTCGAAAAATGTGCACAAATGGGTTTTTAAACATACGTAAGCAAGAAAATAATGGATTGGCATAACGGAGAATAGAGTCTATTTGATGTGTATTATTATAGTAGACAACCCAGCAGGCTCTAGTCTCTTATACCATTTCTGGGCCCCTCAATTTTGTTATTAACAGATTTATCAACGTGTAGTTCTGGCAGAAGCAAGAAGCAAAAGGAACCATCCCTTCGCAAACCATATTTTTGGTAGGAAAAAACAAAAACCATTGTATGGACTTGGGGCATTGTGGTTAATGATGTTAGGCCCAACTAATTTAAAATGTGGTATACGCTTGGCCTCCTAATATATTCCAACACATTCCATATTTATCGGCCCAACTAGTATGCTCTAGTAAACCTATAAATCGCCTTCTCACCTAAGCAATTAACCCCTTTGATTTTGAGGTGTGTGCAGTGGTGGAAATGGAAAAAATCTGGTGGGGGTTCCTACAAGGCCTGGGGTGGGGCCGGAGTTTTGGGGTGGGTGGAGGCGGGCTTTAGAGGGCGCAAAGCTGGCAGGTGACCTCCAATCAAAGTTAAGGTCCAAAATAAGTTTAAAGCAGCGCAATGGGCCTCATTCCGAGTATGGCGGTAAGGGATAGCGGCCACCGGTAACGAGACCAGTGGCGGTGATCCCTTACCGCCATATTCCGAGTTCCCTTTGCGCCCTCGCCCTTAACGCCTGCTTTGAGCAGGTGTTAAAGTCGAGGGCGCAAAGGGGCCTCCAAGCCAATAACGGTGACCGTAATGAACGGTCACCGTTATTTGCATCTTCCCCATTCCCATTGAGCCCTATGGGGGCTCATTTGGGAATGGGGAAGAGCCTTGGTGAATGGGGAATTACCGCCCCGCCAACCTTGGAATGGGGCGGTAATTCCGCCATCCACCAAGGCGCTGCCGGTCCGGGTACGGCGTCAACCAAGGCGTTAATAGCGCCATTGGTTAGCGCCGTACTCGGGATGAGGCCCAATGTCTTCAATCAGTGGTCAAAGTGATGTACTGGAACTATGTTCCCTACTGGCCTGCACCGCTCCCCACAAACCCCACCAAGATCCCCCTTAAAGGGGCAAGTCCAGGGCAGCCACAGAGACTGTCTGGAGAAGTGAAGTGAAGCCTCTGTCACCACAAAGACCAGCCTTGACAGACGGCAGGTAGACAGAGACCGCAGAGGAGCCATTGTGTGTAAGACCTGGGAGGCCCGTGCCGTTCTGAAAGTTAGGGCCTTTGAACCATGTCTCAAACATGTAACCGTAATGGCAAACTGCTGACAAATTAGTAATTTGGCCAACATGAGCCCCTAAATGTTACTTGAAAAGCTATTAAATCGCTTTTTGACATCAAGATGCTAATGTACACAAACGTTGTGAAAAGGAAACAAGGTGATAAGATTGCTGCTGGATACAACAAGACAAGCCAATAAAGTGTATAGTAGATAGTGCCCCATGGCCAATTATATCAAGAGCCTGGGGAGATATTGCACACACAAAATGCCATTTGTGCATTAATGAGGAAGTCCAGTAACTAATTGATTGGTGTACAGAACTATACAAAATAGAGAATTAAAGGGAATCTTTTAGAGTCTCATCAGTTTACAGTAGACAGAACCAAGTGGGATTCCTTCTTTAGCACTAATGGATCACAAATGATATATGGAATGCCCCCAAGGTCAGTAGTGATATCTATGATACACAATAGTAATGAGTTATTCATTACTGTGTTAAACTTGCGTTACATAGACTTTCATTCATGAATTGTTAATGCACTTCCTATACAATTATACCACAAAAGGGTATTCCCTTTCTTTCACCTGGACCTTGTTTCAGCATGTCCTGTTTCCTCTGCTGTCAGAAAGTGCTGCTGGTGTGCTTGGTCTCCGTGTGGCTATTCATGAGAGGCCGGGCCCTCTTTTCCCACCCAACTACCCAACTACAACCCACCAGCCCCTCACACTACTACCTTACCCAACTTGCATCACCTACTCTATCCAGCAGATTACCCAACTAACAGCACCTATCCAAATTACCAAAACCTATTATCCTACCATCCACCTTCACCACACCATGCCCACATCCCATCCCATACCCTCACCCATCTCACCAATGCAAGTCCCAAATCACCCATCAAATCCCACCACCCACCCAACCTCACCTACCACCTCACCCTCGGCCATCACCTACATCAAGCCAACCCCACATCCCTACAACCACAAAAACTAACAAGACCCAAACCACAAATCACCCCAGCACCTCACTTCACACATAACCCCTCCCCATTGCACCAAAAGCCTACCCACACCAACCACCCCTGCCACTTCACCTCAGCAACTCACTCTACATTCTGCAGACCTCACTCATCCAGCCCGACCACCTCACTCCATCCATCTGCATACTGACAAACCCAGCCAACCCATCTCACACCTGACCAAATAAACTCTATCCCATCTCACCCACCACTTCTCTGACTCAACCATGCCATCCCACCCTCACATTCCCACAATACCCGACCAAACCACCCTCAACCTGTAGCCTGACACCACCACCTCATTCGGCCTTTAACCTCACCTCGCAACTCATCACATATCCACACCACTCCAGCCCCGCCTCACTACCCACCCACTAGCACCATGACAAGCCAGCCCACCAACACTCCACCCTCACCACCACATCCTAGAATTACCCAACACCCCTCAAGACCTTAGCACAACTTACCCACACAACAATACCCCACCACCTTGTCTGCACTTACCTCACACTTGCCACTAGCTGGCCCTTGTTATTTTCCTGTATGCTATTAACCCTGTACTGCACTTTCCCCTCTCCCTTTCCCCCTTACACTTTTGCCTTCCCCTCTACCCTTGCACTTGCGCGATCTGAATGACACCTGGCCTAGTAGGATCGTTGTCTGTCTCCCCTTGCCCCCCCTTGCCTCGTCTCGCCTTGAAACACTTGTGCATAGGCGCGTTACAAATGCCATTTCATATCATATCACCTTACTGCACCCACACATCACATCACCCCAGACCACTCATTCCTCCAACCTCATACCATCATCCCTTTATGCGCCCACATCGCACCTCCTCATTTTGCCCAATCACTCCTCATCCTCACCCCACACTCCTTCATTGCTCCAGTTAATCCTAAACTACATGCCACTGATCACCACAAGTTGACACCACCACCTTACCCCACACACCCACCATAGGCCTACCACTCCACTGAGGTCTATTATCACCCCACCACCTCAGCGTATCCACCCAGACCAATGTTTGGTTGGAAATGAGTCGATCCCACCCCCTAGGCACTTTAAGGTGAGGTGAATCCCGTATGAAGTTGTGTAGTGTACAACGGGGGAGAGGACAGCGCTATGAAACTCGGCACGCATATAATATTGCGCAAATGATGGATGCATAGATATAGTGTGCAAATAGAAAGAAATGCCATTTTGTGCTTATGGCGGATGCATAGTCTGGCAGGGCCACGCGGCACAACTTTAGCTCTATGGAAGGACTCGACTAGGACCAGATCATTAAGGGGGGATGAGTCTGCACCACCAGTTCTCACGGAAGCTTCCCCCTTGTTCCTCCATTGTTGCAATTACTCAGTATCACTGAGAGGAATGCACTCTACAAGGCAGTGAGACAACAGCAGGCTCCTCCCAGTGCCCATACATTACAGCTGAACTGCCAGCAGGCCTCTAAACCTCACCGAGCATACCCAGAGCCATGGTCCACACCACCGTCCTGACCCCCGCACCTCTATATTCTATGATAGTGAATGAACCCTGCCCATTTCGTAAACCAACTGGCCATAAAAGATCTAAGCATGTGCGACTGCTTCACTTCATCACATAAATACATCCTTTGTAACATAAGGTACAGGGAGGGATAAATTATAGATCTAAACAATGGTGGAAGCTTTGGGGTGCGAGAGGTGCAGTATCAACAAAGCACAGAATGTGTGGGTCGGCGTTACTGTATTTCTTCCTTCCTTTCCCCTGGCACCAGTCCCGAGCCTCCCAGGTGCAAGCCAGAGTGACACTGTAGTAGGCTTAGCGTGTCATAGCTGTTTTTGATCATTTAACTTATGAGAGACCTGACCTTCACTCCGCGGAGAGAGTCCAGATGACCCATGTGGGGACTGACAAACAGCGGGTAAATCGAACCAATTGCAGCCTGGCATCCCCCCAGGCCCATGTATAGGGTCTTGCCAATCAGCGGCGCTAGTTGTTACAATTAAACCTTGTTATCCTTCCAAGCCATCTCTTGGCCTTTTTTCCCTAGAGGGTTGTATTCATTCTGGCGTGAGCATAAACAGGGACTTGCCTTCACCACCCACATTTTTTCATCCACAGCCCCACACATTATAACCTCAACCACAACACATTACCTCACTATCTCACAAACCACCACTTCACACCATCTACTCCAACACCTCAATTAAAAAATCATCACCTTACCAACTCATCCTCACGCCACACACCCTCACTCCACAACCTCAACTTAACCCACCCACTCCACCCCCAAACACAACATGTACCACCACCTCACCCCAACCACACTACCCATTCCCCAACCTCACTCCTCACCTTAGACCCACGGAACCATATTGCCTCACCATGCTAGCAACTTCATCATTACCACACCTCACCTTATGCCACCTACACATACTCCATCAGCACCCCCAAACTACCTACCACTAACCAAATAAACTCAGCACACCACCACCCCAGCCACACCTCATTTACAAAACCTCACACCACAACTGACATAACTAGACACCTTCACACACTGTGAGAAACCTGATGGTATCCTAACTCCTACTCCCCCTGGATCCTCTTCTAAGATGGCCATGGAAAGGCCATCACTCTTAAGTCATAATCCTGGGGCTGGAGAAGCGAGGGAGGAACCTCTGCATGGAGGGCCCTTGGGGATTGGGAGTGGGGTGCCTGCAGGCGAGACATGGTATCCCCCTTTCCCTGTTGAAGACCAACCTAACCCTCCCTCAGACTTTATAGGCTATTGTAAAACCTTTGCCCCATATTTCCCCAAATTTTACCTCTGACAGTACTGGTACGGGGAAGAGGCGACTATGAGTGATGAACACTTACTTAAAACCTCATTTAAGCACTCTAGTACTGGGACCAAGAAGATGACTGTAGAGTGTTTTAAAGGTCAGGCATGTACCTTTAACTATGGTTAGGCAAGCCCTATTGAGAATCCACACCTGCAACCTGTCAAGTGGTTGCAGGTGTATAAAAAGAGTGCCAACAAGCAGCAAAGGGAGCAACAGGGAGGCCTGTGTGGGAGAGACCAGCAGGGGACCTGTATCGTGAGGAGACAGTCGTGGTAGGGCCTGATGTCCTAGAAGACCTGTGGAGCCTATAGTGAGTCAGACTGTTGAGCTGCCTCAAGTGTGGCAGCCTCCATTGTCCAGAGAAAACAGTTGGAACTGCAAGCAAGGGAAAAGGAAGTGAGAACGCTGTCCGTGGAGGGGAGCAGAGCTGCCAGCGTGTGCTAAGAGGCACCCAGAGTGTGAGCAGGGCTCGCAGGGACCGGCCCATTCGTCTGTGAAACAGAATAGAAGTGATGTAGCCGCCAGAGGAGGAACGCCGAGGACCGGTGAGTGGAACGAGATGACACTCAAAGCCAGGGGCGCTCCAAAGAGCTACGCATGAATACCAAAGTGCCAAATGACAAATATTGAATCCCAAAACTGAATGAAAACTTGAAGTTAAGTTAAATTACGCATATTGTATCCCAAACTGAATGAAAACTTGAAGTTAAGTTAAATTACACATGTTGAATGTCGAATGGAAGGAAACTTTATGGGCAAAGCTAATAGTTGATGAAAGGCAAAAGGGAAAGTGCCCATTTGAAAGTAACTTACGGAAAAGAGCGCAAGTGTGAAAGAGTGTAACATAAAGGTGGAACATGAATAATTATATGATAGGGCTACACAATGTGTAGGGATGACAATAATGAAAGAACTGGAGAGCAACACAAAGTTCAGAGCTTCTTCCAGCTCTTAGCATCCTCTTCAGCTCCCCTTTGCCAATTTCAAGAAAATTCCACAACAGTTTCAAGATTACCTTTCCTAAATTCAAGGCAATATAGTTCCACACAATCACCCAATGTCATATCATATCATATCAAGACCACCACCAAGTGAACTTTATTAATATATACAGTGCGGCAAGGCTAACGACTGGCAGGAAGTGTGTGACACGTTATGTCAAACCAAGAGACTAACCAGAATAGTGTAAAGTTGCACATAGAGCCAAGAGGCCAACAAGGAAAAACTAAATGTGAATTTGTACTCAGGGGCAAGTACAGAAGAACATGTGTGGGCTGCAGAGCCTATGGTTCCTGGTTGCAGACCTGTCATGGGTGGACCGTGTGGTCTGACAACTGCGCCTAGACCAGTGAGCCCTGAACTGTGGAAGTCAAAGATGTTGTGAAATAAATCTAGAAAGAGCATTGTGGGCAAACTGGTAAAACGAGCCAGAAGGAGAGTCAAGTAGACCTAGACTTATGTTGAACTTTGAAAGATTGAAACCAGTACAAGTTGGGATGTTGAAATCTTCAGAAAGGGAACCCTGAGATTTGATGAACTGCAAATACTGTCTTTGAGCGATCCGACTGCGTTGTTCCCATGATCCTCCGAGCAGCTTCCGGGAAACCAAACACTTTGGGTTCCGAAGGGAGTATGGTTGCAAAGCTGAAACTTAAAGAAATTGATCGAAGGGCACCACCAGGAATGGAGCCTGCGGCTTAATTTGACTCAACATCAGACGCCTCACCCGGTCCGGAACATGGAAAGGATTGACAGATTGATAGCTCTTTCTCGATTCTGTGAGTGGTCGTGCATGGCCATTCCTAGTTGGTGGAGCGATTTGTCTGGTTAATTCAGATAACAAAAGAGATTCCTCCATGCTAACTAGTTACGTGACCCCCAGCGGTCAGGGTTCAACTTCTTAGAGGGACGAGTGACATTCAGCCACATGAGATCGAGCAATAACAGGTCTGTGATCCCCTTAGATGTCCGGGGCTGCATGCGCGCTACACTGAACGAATCAGCATGTGTCTACCATTTGCCAACAGGTGCCGGTACACTGCTGAACCCATTCATGATAGTGATTGGGGATTTCAATTATTTCCCATGAATGAGGAATTGCGAAGAAGTGCAGGTCATAATCTTGCGTTAATTAAGTATGCCCTTTGTACACACCACCAGCCCCTACTTTCGATTGGATTTTTTAGTGAGATCGGCCTCAGATTGGCCCCGCCAGGGTTGGCAACAGCCCAGGTGAAGCACCGAGAAGGCAATCAGACTTGGTGTCATGATGCCTACCCCCGGGCATCAGGACCAAGGCCCTCAGCTCCGGGAGCAGGCATCCAGACATTTGTTTAAACCTCAGCAGCCCCGGCTAGGGGCTGTCTGGGTTCAGTCCTGGCGCCTTAGGCTCCAGGCTCATCATAGAAATCAGTCCTGGCGCCATAGGCGCCAGGCTCATAGACTTTACTTACCTGATGCAGACCATGCTGCAAAAGAGTCCAAGCCTACATGAGGCCTGGATGGGACTATTTTGTTACAGGGACTATTTTTTACTCGGGCGTGGCTCTAGGGAACTTCTTACCTGGAACTACTCTCGAGGCTATTTAAACCACACCCGAACAGCAGCACATGCTTCGCGTTATTCTGCATCCAGCAGCGTGACGCTCACCGTGCCTGCAGCCAGCATCCAGTCTTCTGCCACGCCCGCGTGCCTGCAGCCAGCATCCAGTCTTCTGCCACGCCCGCCTCGAATCCGGAGCTCCTAGAATAAAGAAGAAGAAAAGGACAAGGTTAGAAAACGAACTTATTTCAAATTCCTCACCTAATTCCGGAACCATTTCATCTCCGGTCCTGGAAAGTACATCAGTCCTGCACGCGTCGCTTCGCCAGCTCCAGCACGGCGCCATACTCACCAGTTCTCAAAGCATCTTTCGATCCGGCACTGTCTCCATCATTTCTTTGCCGTAATCCGGCACCTAGGGGACACAAGAAAAAACAAGGTGAGCCAAGGGAATCAACAAATACAACCTCTTACCACCATAGACTTACCTGAGTTACCACCGGCGGTATTATTCCATAACTCTCCACATTTTCATATGCCGCATCTGTAAAGAGGGAGAAAAACAACACGTTAACGCATCCAATAGTTACCGGACAGCGTTGGGTAACACAGACTCTTACCTGAACGCCAGCAGCAGCTACGAGACCTTCTCACGAACTCAGTTGCAACTTAAGGAAGGAAGGGGACAAGAGTGAACATCGGGCACATTGAACTCTTTGAACTTGATACTTACCAATCCCGCCAGGGACTTCAGAGTCAATACTTACCGGAACTCTCCCAACGCCTTCAAACCAGTGAAGTAACTGGTATCTACGCGCCCCTGCAAGACACGCAGACTGGAGAGCTCATCTTTTACGAACATAAGGTGAGGTTACTAAGGGGATATCGGAGGTGATTAGTGTGGGACAGCGAGAACAGTTGGGAGGCCATCACTAAAATCCACAGGTGGTTAATCCCTGTCTCCACTTGCAGGAAAATACTTCTTCGGGTCCAGCAGACAAGACTAGGCGGGCCAGTCCAGACAGTCATCTCTGCACTACGCATCACGTTGAAGGAGACCGCAGCTGTCCGGGTCCGATCGACACCTCTGTGGGGTCCAGGTGAGCGTAACACTTGGCTATCTAGAGGAAGTAAAAGTCGTGACAAGGTTTCCGTAGGTGAACCTGCAGAAGGATCATGAACGGCAGAGCCGTCTGAGGGAGAGCCGCGGGCCTGACCTTGGTTGCGTCCCAGACATTGTACGGTACTCATGGTGACAACAGTAAAGACAGACACAAGTGATCACAGTTCAAGGGTGTTTATTAAACTAGATATGTAGGTTGGAAAAACACTTAATCGAAACCTAAAGCTAAGATGGGAGAAAACAACGACCATCAGATAAAAATTAAGGCACTCCTAGTGGTATCTGGTCAAATAAAAAGGGCCTATACTAAAATAAATTACAGCCAGTCCTTACGCTAAATATCAAAAGAGTGTGAGATAGGGTTTACAAGAAAGAAAGAAGTGTTCACTTTTTTTAACAAAACAGTTGACTATGTACATCCCTCTGTCAGGTTCACCTTTATCAACACACTGTTCATCAGGACTTTTAGGCTTCATCACTTTACATCGTCATCCATCCATCGGGTTCACTCTTGCCAAATTTTGCCAATCAATTATTTCTTTTACTTTCTTACGATGCAGGATTCACTTCCCTTAGCTTTACAATGTTCTGCTGGTCAAAGACTTTCAACTGTACAGAGGATTTTACTAGACCCCTGTATGACCACTCTGACCCCTTTCTCATCCCATTCCCAAGGCCTTCTGGTAACTGTAGTTTCAACAATATGGTAATCGCCCAGATTTTCTCAAGTGAGCATCCACGTGGTGCTGGATTCCACTGCAGCTGGTTTTCCCATCTCGTATTAACTGTTCTTTGTACTTTTCTTCAATTAGCCATTTGCTACTTTCGTTCAACAAAGTGCGGTTGTGATGAACCGCTTTTCTTCTCTTGTCTCCGGAGTCAAGGCCGGTACCACGGTGGTGAGCGTCTTTCCCTGACTTGGTCATCAGCAGAGGAGAGCCCTGTGTACGGTTGACATCTGCTGCAACACACGCTGTCTATTGTTCACTGTCTTACATTTCCTTCCACTGAGACTTTGCAGGCTTGGGTCGGAAAGGGCAAGGTCGCTTCTTTCCTTGTCATCCTTTTGATTCTCGACGGCTTTCTCCTGCTCTTGAACTGCTCTATTTGAATAGCTGAGTTGTCATGCAGTCTGCCATGCTCGCACTGTGCTTTCATGCTCCACCTTTTATCCTGTGGGGAATGGAAAGGGTCCTCATGTGTGTGTGATTTTGGTCAATTGCCTGACTTTGCCTTACCCTTGTATTCGGACATGTCAGGTAAACGGCTCTGGTATTAGTCATTTGTCTTTAGTGGTGTGTAAAAGTGTTCATGTGGAAAAAAGGGGGGGGGGGCAGTTTTTCGGAATATCCTACATGGTAAGATGGGGAAAAGGTGTTGGAAGAAGTGGGATACTGTGTCTCACCCGTCTGTGTTCCACTTCCACTCCCCAAGGTCCTTCCATACAGGTGATCATCCCTCACTGGTCCACCCCCAGGAACTGGATCCAATAGCGATGGCCGTGTCCTGGCCACCTGGATGGCAGATCCCCAGGGACTAGTTTGGGAGACACCTTCAGGTTTCTCACAATGTGCACACCCACAGCCCTGGGTGCCCCCTCATGCTACAGTCCAGCCAGTGGACTGATCCGTGCCCTGGCTGCATGGGGGACAAGACGCTGGGGTGTGGGAGCACTTCCACCAGAGGGGTCCGCGACCCAGCAGACGGACAGGGGCATCTGGCAGGGTTGGGTTAACCTGCCGGTACATCCCTAACAATGCACCACAGAGGGAGCCCTAAGTGGTCCCACTCTGCTCACTGAGCCAGCCCCTGAGCCAATGTGCTGGCCGGGGTTGCTCTCCTATCTCTGACCTGCCAGTGGGCGGGCGTTGGTGGGCACACCACGGTCGGCAGGGAGGTCCGGAGTGGGGGCAGCCGGGAGCCGAGGGAAATCTGGCTGTTCTGAAAGGACACCTCCCCAGGAGGACAGGGACCCAGCACATTGGGTGAGCTCTGAGCCATAGCACAGCCGGGTTTACCTGACAGGCGGGTGTCTAAGTTCCAGCTTCCCGCTCCCGTGGACGAGAGATGGGCAAGATTGCCGACGAAGTGGCTGACCTTCCCTCTTGCCCTGGTACCTGGAGCTTGGCCCGGCTTGGCTTTGAAGACTCTAGCAGTCCCACACAATCCCCTCCCCATGCTGTCTCTGGCCCCCCTCTCTATCCCACCGAAAGGGGAGCGAGGGGCTTAGGGAAGGATGAATAAATTGGGCCGGATGGGCCAGCTGCAGTGCAGCCTGCCTCTGTCACCATGGGAATCCCTCCTGTCATGCTGCTGCAGATGCGTGTAGGCTTACCGGGCTGAGTACCCGGATTTGTTTTGTTTAAAAACCACAATGGTATTGGCCTCCCCGCAGGCTCTCCTGCATCGGCAGGTTTCAAAATAAAAAAGTTGCTGGTGACTCTTGGCGGTGAATCACTCGGCTTGTGTGTCGATGAAGAACGCAGCTAGCTGCAAGAATTAGTGTGAATTGCAGGACACATTGATCATCGACACTTCAAGAGCACCTTGTGGCCCTGGGTTCCTACTGGGGCTACGCCTGTCTGAGGATCGCTTGAACGTCAGTTGCCCTGGGTACCCTCCCCAGGGCGCAGCTGGGGCTGTCGCAAGGACCCTGTTCCCTTTGTCCCCTTAAGGTCAGACCCCGATCAGCACCATCACAGGATCCCTGGACCTGGCACGCAGGCTCGTTGCCGGTGCATCATGGCCTCTCTGTTTCCCCGCCACGTATACGAAGCACTGCTGAAGATGCAATCCGTTCAATAACTGTACAGATGCTGTGACGCAAGTAGATTAGGTCATCTTAAAAGCTGGCTATATGTAGTCAATAGACTGCAGGCAAAGTCGCCATTGTATAGAAACTGGACATCAGTGGCATGAATTTAGTAATCCAGGACCCAATGTGAGAAAAGGCGAGAACTGTGTTGCAGCAAGTATTAGCTGAGATCGTGGAAATGGATGGCGAGGCTGTCTGGCCTGGTATCAAAACTGAAGCAGCCAAGGTCATTTATCTATTCTTGAAGGATGTAAATGTGCAAAGCTGAATCATCCCTTGTTAAGGTGCAAATAAAGAAAACCAAGCATGCCAAGTTTTATTCATTTAAGACATGTAAATGCTGTAAAATGGACCAAATCATGGTCTTATGTCACGTGAGCCAAGGGTGGAAATAGAGTTGAGTGTGGAGTCCTAGAACAACGATAGTGAAAGCCTGCACTCCCATATATTCTCACAGACAAGAATACTATACAAGGCCAAGTTCAAAGACAATCTGCATGGCAGAAGGCATGGGCGATGAGAGATGTTGGGCTAATTGGGTGGGGAGGTAAAGTCAAGTCCTCCTCCTGGCACCTGGGTCTGAGCTTACATGCTGCTAAGTCAACCGAATGTTCCACACATGGCAGGAGCGTGCCAACCAATTATAGAGGGCCATATAACGAAGGGTCTTATAGTTTGAAGACCAATGATAAACTGGGCCTCATTATGAGAAGCGCGGTAAAAACGGGGTCATTACCGGCATGGAGGAACTAGCGGGTCCGTGCTCATATGACGCGGCTAATAGCGGATGATTACGAGTGCACGAGCATGCGCAAACCACCATGCCGGTAATGGCCATACCGCCATAGAGCTAAAGGCCCTCCAACCCTCCATAGCGCCATCACGGGACCCGGCGATACCGCCTCCGCCTAGGAGGCACCCCTTAATACCGACCCGGTAATAACATCATGCTAATACCGGACACGTAATACCGGACCCGGAAGTAACATTGACGCGTCGGAACGGGAAATGCGCCGGTGGCCATCTTTAAAAACACAATCCATTGCAATCCTCCCAAACCATCCGTTGTGTTCAGGAGAGACCAGTGCCAATCCCTTCACCATGTCAAAGGCTACCCAGAAAACAGCCCCCCGTCTGTGCAAAAAGCGTTTTTCAGACAATGAACTGAACATGCTGGCGGACACCCTTGCCGCAAATGCAGAGGAAATCAACCTGCAGAACCTGAAAAGGGAGGTGTAGCAGCGTAAAAAGGAGATCTGGGAGGAGGTAGCCCACAAGGTCTCGGCAGTCAGCATCACCCCACGGATAGTGAAAGACTGTAAAAAGAGGTGGGATGACCTCTGCCTCAGGGTACGGAATATCCTGGCTAGCAACAGGAGGGAGGCCATGGCCACAGGCGAGGGTCCCCACTCACCTGCCAAACTGTCACCCTGGGAGGAGACGTGCAGCACGTTTATACAGATGGAGTCGATTGAGGGCTTCGGGGAGATGGAGACGGGTCCTGCAACATCTGGAGATGTAGGTGAGTGACCCTGCAGATCCCAGTAGGGGAAACCATGACGTAGCACAAGTGACATGGAAGAGAGTCTAGGCAAGGTAATGCATGACCCAACACACACATAGACATATGCTTGTTCAGATGGAGGCCCAAACCCTGCCACACTGAAATGCATGCTGAGTGCCAATCCCATTACCAACACACAGCCAGCACACACAGACCGTGTCCATGTAATACATCACAAAAATCCCAATACAACGGCATGCCACCTGCCATGCAGCTAATGCCAAAATGCCCCCTTCATACTACCCTGTGTGACACACCTGTAAGATATGAATGCATGATAAATGAAATATTCCACAGCACCATATAATGCTACTTGCATGTAACAACATCACTGATGCCCTGCATCTCGTCTACCCCCCTGGCACCGATGGAGAGGATGCCAGTGAGGAGACAGGCACAAGGGCATCCACGTCCCGGCCCAAGACAACGGCCAATGACAAAACCACCTCCGGGGCAGCCTTGCAGCCCACACCAACACCCAGTGCGAGTGGCCAGGCCGGGCCGCACATGAGGGCCCCATATCAACACCTGACACCGTGGACGCAGAGCTGGCCACATCAGTCGAAGGCGAGGCTGTTGCCCCACTGAGCAACATAGATACTGCAGTGGAGGAGTTAGTGGACCAGGATGGACTGACCCATGTGGCATGTCCACACTACCCAAGCCCTGTGTCCACCCCCAACCCCACACTCCGCCCTCACCCACCTGCAGCAGTGCGGATCCATTGCTGCGCGATTCAGTCCTCAGCAGCATCCCCGAGGACAGCACTGACAATGAAGGCCCGGTCGCAGCACCCTCGACCACTGCTGCTCCCACCACCAACCTTGAGGCACGGCTAGCGAGGGTGGAGGCCAGACAGGACTCTATGTTGGACATTCTCCGTCAATATGTCGCGGATGGGGAGGACACGAGGCGTGAGATTGACGAGGCCATAGCGGTGACCACAGCGAACCGTCAATGCCTCTGCATTGATGATGCGAAACAGTCTGGGGGCAATCGCGCAGGTCCTCACCTGCATCTTGCTGCACATGCAGCAGCCACAACCCTCACCAGCCATGCAAATCACCACGGCTTCCACCCCATCCACCACACCTGCTTCCTCTGCACCCACTTCCTCTGCAACCTCCAGCCCTGTGCGTCTAACAAGACGGAGTGCGAGGCACTCAGAAATGCTGCCCCCGGACATCAAGAAGTCCAAGAAATAGTGTGGGACAACTATTGGAGTGGGTCAGATGGTGTCAGCGGTGTATGTGTGTATTAGGGGTAGTTCACGGGGGGGTTTGGGGAGTTCATTGGGGGTTTTGGGAGTTCACTGGGGGTTGCGGGGTAGATTACACATTTCTGCAGTTGATATCAATACACCCGTTGTGTGAAAAATCATTCAATACCTGGACATTGTTCATTTTGTCCATTTAATTCATGACGGTGCACAGTGCCCAACTCCCCACATTCCCTGTGTGCATGTCCACATGGACACAGTGTACGTACAATGTGTCACTGACACATATCTATCAACATCCCTGTGGGTCAGAAGTATTTGTCAATCAGTGATTGGCGTACTGCATGGCCATCCTGTGCATCACGTACTGGCAGGGGTGCTGCTTCTCCTCCGTCTTCATCCTCATCATCCTCACCCGGTGTATGCATGTCAATGTCAGGTGGCAGTGGTACATTTCTCCGGACGCACATGTTGGGCAGCATGACACAGGCCATGGTGATCTTTGTCACTTCTCAGGCCTATAAAGGAGTGCTCCACCAGACCTGCTTAGGCAGCGGAACCGCGCCTTCAACAGGCCAAAGGTCTGCGCAATCACAACACGGTTACGGGTATGTACCTGATTGTACTGCTCTTCATGGCTGGCTGTTCTGCGGGTTCCGCACAGGGGTAAGTAGCCACGGCTTCAAGGGATATCCTCCATCACCTGCAAGTGAATACAAATAGGTATATGTGAGTCACTCTGAGCTGCCACCTTCAGGATTTACAGTCATGGCCGCAGCTATTCGCTGTTGAAATGCACATGTCCCTGTACGTATGCACGAATATTGTTTAGATGCATTCTATACTGCAATATGGTGTGGTAGTCTGTATGGCGTTGTACAGATGATGCAGGGTGAATTCTTGCATGCTGATGCAGATATACTGTGGTTGCAGGACAATGTTTTGCCTCCCATTTTTGCTGTGTATACTACACTGTGCATGGTCACACTAGCCACATTGGCACAGTTGCAATCATGTTTAGTCATGCATTGCTTGACATACCCATGGTAGCCAGGTTGTGCGTCTTACATGTTGTCATTGATATACGTAATTGGTCCAATGTGTGCCAGTGAGGTGTTATGTTGGGGTTGGGAGATTCAGGTCAGGAGTGTTTAGCTCTGCGTGCATTCGCCACTCACTGTCCATTCCCACCCAGGTGGAGTATGCATCCTCCCACATTCCCACCCAGGTCGAGTATGCATCCCCCCCATTCCCACCAAGGTGAGTATGCCCCCCCCATTCCCACCCATGTGGAGTATGCATCCCCCCCATTCCCACCCAGGTGGAGTATGCACCCCCCCAATTCCCACCCAGGTGGAGTATACACCCCCCATTCCCACCCAGGTGGAGTATGCATCCCCCCCATTCCCACCCAGGTGGAGTATGCATCCCAACACATCACTACCCCGATGCACTGCCATGGGCCAGTTAGGCAACTCACCAAGCAGCCAGGCATGTCGTCCAGCATGTCGCTCCATGTGACGGGGTAGCGTGGAGTTACGCAGCACCATGGCATCATGTGTCAATCCGGGATATCGGGCGCAGCAATGTGTGACGATCTTGCTAGAGTCACATACCATCTGCACATTGATGGAGTGGTATTGCATGCGATTGCGGTACACCGCCTCTACGGCATGGGAACTACCAATTCTACATGGGTGCAGTTGAGAGCACCAACACAATTGGGCATGCCTGCCAGTGCATGGAAGCCTACTTTGGTTTCAGCAATCTCCTGGGCAGTCCGTGGTAGGGATATGTGGGTGATAGCGTGCTTCAGGAGGGCATCCAGCACTTGGTTCAGCATGCGTAAAAATAGTGGTTGTGAAATGCCATGCAGCTGCCCCACTGTGTGCTTTGAGGTGCCTGTGGCCAGGAAGTGGAGCACAGACACCACCTTTAGTAGCGGGGGGATGACAGTGCGTATTTCTATAAGGCTGACGATGTTGTTGTATATCATGTCCACTATGGTGGTGATGTTGTCCCGGTCCAACCGGTACAGGGTGTGGATCTGCTCAGGGGTTAGACTGAATGGACTGGGTCTGATGCGAGGGATTGGTGGCTGCCTACGAGGTACTACTGGCTGCAATGGTGGTAATTGCTGGGCCTGTCTCACCCTCCTTCTCCTCCTGCGTCTCCTCTGTGCTGCCTGTTGTTGCTGCTGTAGTTGTTGTAGTTGCTGTTGTTGCTGTAGTTGTAGCAGTAGATCAGCTACAGCATTATTTAAATATAGTTTAGCACCAAAGAACCCAAATAGCCAAAGAAAGAGAAGCTTGTATTCCAGAGAACCAGCAACTTATTCTACAAATGACATCAACATAGGCAGAAGGCGATAAAAACATGGTGCCCGTGAAAGAATTATAAAATACAATAGACTTGCTGGCCTCTAGCATGAAAAGCTTTGTATCTAGTCAGACCAGATTTATTGACTGTAGGAGCAACTAGTTCAATGTAAGCAATATATGATTATTGAAGTGGACAGCAATGTCAAGATGAAGCAAGAAATTAAAGAAAAGTGGCTGAGCTCAGAATCAATGGCTACATTTCAAAGACAAGCAGGTTTCGTGGAAGGCCATTCTGGCTACACCCCAAGAGGGAAACTTACATGTTTTTTTTAACGTGTACTCCCTGCCCTTTTCTGTTCACAGGTATCATGGGTTTCCAGCAGGCAATCTCTGCCCCTTTCCTTTGTCGCGTTTCAGTATTGTGCCTTTTGTCATTGTTAACGGTGTGCTGGTTCCTGTGTCAGGAGTCAGCCATTGTTCAGTTCCTGCCTGACCCGTACACGTTTCAGTCTTGTGAGTACAGTTTCCTTGGTCATTCCTTAGTGTCCAGACATAGACACCCACTGCTGCTGCTCTTTTCCATGAGCATTCAGAGTGGTGTCCTGTAACAGTAACCTGCTCAGAAGGCTGGAGTTTCCCTGGTTCTGTGGGAAACTTCATCCATTCTGCGTACACCCCAAGAGGAAACCTGATGTGTTTGTTTAACTTGTACTCCCGGCCCTTTTCTGCTCGCAGGTATCCTGAGTTTCCAGCAGGTAATCTCTGCCCCTTTCCTTTGTCGCATTTCAGTATTGTACATTTTGTCATTGTTAACGGTGTGCTGGTTCCTGTTTCTGGAGGCAGTCATTGTTCAGTTCCTGCTGGACCCGTATAGGTTTCCGTCTTGTGAGTACTGTTTCCTTGTTTGTGCTTAGGGTCCAGAGACAGACACCCACTGCTGCTGCTCCTTTCCATGAGCATTTAGTGTGGGGCCCTGTAATAGTAACCTGCTCAGAAGGCTGGCGTTTCCCTGGTTCTCTGGGAAACTCTTCACCCATTCTGCATACACCTCAAGAGGGAACCTAAAGTGTTT
Organism: Ambystoma mexicanum; assembly: GCF_040938575.1. Lineage (NCBI taxonomy): Eukaryota > Metazoa > Chordata > Amphibia > Caudata > Ambystomatidae > Ambystoma > Ambystoma mexicanum. The sequence continues at coordinate 312,693,123 of NC_090928.1, forward strand.
GTTTAACTTGTACTCCCTGTCCTTTTCTGTTCACTGCCTTTGTTGCCTATCCTTTCTTGTCTGCCTCTTGTGTACATTTCTTTGTTCGGCTTTGTGGGCACATCTCTACTCGCAAGCCCCTCTGACATGAGAGCAGAGTAAGTCCAATGGTAGTGTGAGTCCAGAGCCCAGAGTAAGTCCAATGGTAGTGTGAGTCCCACTTAAGATGAAGCAGGCTGACTGCTTTTAATAGAAAATATAAACAGCAACATCCGTTGTACTTACTGTGAGCTTTACAAAAGAATGGCAATCACTGGCATACAAACCGGGGACAGTCCTGCAGCTGGCTTGCAAAATACTGACCCAACTGAAAAAGAGATGGTATCTCTGCTGTTTTGTCTCTTAATTGTGTCTTGTTGTAGATGCTGGATTCCAACTTCCAAGATGCTGAGCGTTGACTGTGGGGCTTCCTCAACCCTTTAGACCACTTTGGGAGCATATAAGCAACTGTGGTGACACTGAAGTGGTGTATCTCTGCTGTTTGTTCTCTTACGTGTATCTTGTTGTAGTTGCTGCAATTCAACTTCCAGGAAACGGAGTGGTGACTGTGGGGCTTCCTCTACCCTTTGAGACGCTTTTTTAGCATAAAAGCATCTGTGGTGAGGCTTAAGTGGTGTACCTCTGCTGTTTGGTCTCTTACCTGCGTCTCATTGTAGTTGCTGGGCTCCAACTTCGAAGAAGCTAAGCAGTGACTGGGGCTTCCTACGCCCGTTAAGCTGCTTTGGGAGCATATTAGCAACTGTGGTGACACTGAAGTGGTGTATCTCTGCTGTTTGGTCTCTTACCTGCGTCTCGTAGTCATTGGACTCCGACTTCTAAGAAACTGAGCCATGACTGTTGGGCTTCCTCTGCCCTTTGAGCCGCTTTAGCTGCATATAAGCAGCTGTGGTGACTGTGAAGCATTGCGGCAGCGGCGCGGCAGCAATGCGCATGGGGCAAGTGAAGCGAGCTAAGCGCATCGCCGTCGCGCCATCATCCGACTGCCCGGCTGCACTGAGATTGCAGCACTCCGGCCTCAAAATGCCTGCAGAAGTTCGCCTCTCTCCAGACCAACCTTCTGAGAGCCTGTGTTCTGCTGTGCCGCCCACTGTAAGTACTTCTACCACCCTAACGGGTGGCAGTGCTTGACATACTGCATAGAGGGTGCCCTCTGAAAATCATGAAGACTCCCCCGGCCCCTGTGCCACAGTTAACTTCTGACTGTGCAAAAATCACCAGATATTTTCCTGTACATTCCATGAGCGAACTAGTGAGGTCTCCTTCCTCTCTGGCACACCACGTTTCATCTTCCCTGAGTTTCTTGGGAACTAAATTGGTGGGTTCTGTGATTGATATGCTTCAGGGTGGTATTATTGATTATTGTGACGGAAGGATTTTCAGACTTAACGTTGATTGCAGCTACTCAAACCTCTTCTGTCCTGGTGACTTGTTATCTGCCTCCATTGTGATCCCCGACGTTGACTCTTCCATTGTTAAGCTGGTTTGCAGTCTGGTTGTGGATGAAATAGTACTGAATGGTGGTTCCTTGGATGACATGAAGAGTCTGTTGTGTAGTTCAGAGACACCACTAATGAATTCCAGTTTTGAAAACTCTGAATCAAGGTCACCCAGACCTCTTAGAACTATCTCAGAAAATGAAGAAAGGTCACCAGCGCAAGTTGAGATTGTTGCGCACATATCTAACTGCACAGCTGCTCCTTTATCTCAAATTCTATGCTCTCTACTACCTTGTGCACTCAGTTTTGATAGCTAGAACATGTGCATACTCTTACACCATCTGAATTGGTATGGGGAGGAAGGATAGCTCAGGAGCAACGTGTTAGTCTTGGAAACAAGAAAACGCAGCGCAACAGAGGTTCGAATCCCGATCCCGCGCTTAGGAGCCACTCCCCGGTATTAAGCGTGTTATAAAAGAATAATAATAGTAATTATTGTACAATTGGTTAAGCCTGTGTGTCCGATCCCAAATGTAGCACCACCCCAAGATTCGTCCATTGAGATTTTACCGGCAAATCTCAATCCTGTGATCAATTCTGATGCCATAAGTGAGGATACTCAGGAATATTAATCAGTTGAGTTGATTATGTCTGAACGCCTTACCCACGACCTGTCGGAAGGAGTGATATTTGTAATGAGTACCCTCTAAAAGTTGTTGTAACTATTAACTTTTTTAAACCTGGCAAACCTAGTAAGAAAAGCACCAAAAAAGCTAGAAAAGCTTAAAAAAAACAGCCTATTGCAAGGCTGTCTTCTGTTAGCAGAAATCAATACATGTCTACGCCTGTGGTTGTGGCTAAACCTGCTCCCTTGGCATCATGTACCATGTTGCACGATTGTGGAGATGCTAATGTAAAGAAAAAAAGAAAAAAGAAAACTACTAATGGGTCAAAGGTTCCTTCTTCACAACAAACATTTTTGCAAAAAGACATTCGTTCTTTGTTTGCCGCCACCTATGCTAAAGGTACAAAATACCACATTTTTTTATATTCACAATTTATACAATTTACATTACAGTTGTAGAAAAACACCTACCCCCATCCTCCTTAACAGTGTCACATAGATTAATACAGTTCCAGAAATCGGCCCCAAATGTCCTGAAACAACTTATACTTCTTCTGATGCCTGAAAATAACTTCTCCAAGTTTATCCATTTCATACAACCAGGTTCTCTCCTCGGAGTGAACTGTCGACTTCCAGTGTCTCAGGATCAGTTTATTGGCCACCAAAGAATCTCTAAACAACCACTTTTGGTGGATAAAAGTCATGAGTGTTCAACTGAGGTAATTGATGATAGCTCAGTGATACTTGAAGATATACTCTCCTTGATCCTGATCTCCCTGCGGCACCGGTTGGCGGTGTGATTGCCCCCTCTGCTGTGGTTTCGCCCAAATGTCATTGACAAATTGCTTAACTCAATATGACTATGGTTAATCCCACACCTAATGCTCGACCAAACGCTACAGGAGCGAGTGACCTGTCTAATATTGAGTCTCCCAGATTAAACATCAATAGCGTAAGGACAGCACCATTGGGCGGTAGACCTAGTCCCATTGATTCTAGGACAATAAAAATACAAAGCCTATTCCATAGGCCTAAAACGCTTATTCTTAATCGTTCTTCATTCTTGCACTTTTGTAACTATGTCGCACAACTACGTGTTATCTCATCTCAGGACATTGTCGTCTTGTGAGCATAGTAAAATGTGTGTGGATTAGCCCCAGACATTTTCCTGAGGTTGGTCTACCATCATTCCATTTAATTGAACATTTCAAAAAGCCCAGGCGATTGGACACCCACCATGTGGATGCTCGAAAATTGCTCAGAACTCCGTATTCGGGACTATACGATCTTTCTATTACTTTCTGGCAATCTTCACTTCAGAGTCCTGCTCTTCTCCTGCTCAAGAAAGCATAGCAGTCAGTGCAATGAAGGTTGCCAGATAGTAATCAGGCCATTACCACACTGTCCTTTTTCCTCGTCCTAATCCTCAACATTAGGCTATTCCAAACACTGTGGAAGTATTTCACACTTTTGCTGAAGTAGACTTTGGATTCACTGGATGTATGACGTTTTCCTGACTTTTTTTGATGAAATACACTTTTACAGAATGATTGTTGCCGCATTTTATATCAATGTATTTCCCCCGCAAAAATGCAAATGGAGGGAGGCATCAGGTATATAGAAGGGGGAGTTGGAAGGGGGTGCTGCAAGGGTCTCCCCCGCGTATTCCAGTGATAAAAGTGGTACAAATCGCCAAATAAAATCGCCAAAAGTGTATTTTGGCAAGAAAAAGTCAGGAAAACGTCATAGATCCAATTTAGATTATATCTAGTCTAGCAAGCACCCAACAAGCAAAGTCATTGCAAATACCAGTGGGGCATGTAATGCAGAAAACTCATCTTACAAAGCTACCGAACTTAGTACAGCAGTCACATATAATACATCAGTGCCCCAATATCTAAACTCTATTGGGAAATGAAAGTGCTAGGGGAAAGCCAGGTGGCAGCTCTGCTGGCACCGCTATGATAGGTTATTTTTAATGCATTTAATCATTTAGCCAGAGGTTTCTAAGCGCGGACCTGGGGATCGAACTTGTGTTGCTCCATGTCATCTTGCTTCCAAGGCGAGCATGTTGCCCCTGAGCTATCCTCCCGAGACTGTGCTGCATGCAGCACTGTCCCAATGCATGCAACCCATGACGAAAGTCGTCCTTGGTAGCCTGGAGAAAAAGTGGGGTGGGATCTGGGGTAACTCATAGACTTTGGAGATGTTGTGGAAGGCTCTTCACCCTGAGAGATAAGCCCAAAGGACTGAAACTGGATGTTTGAAACCTGGAAAGGAGAAGCGCATTCCAAGTAGCTTCTGCTGCAAGAGGACACACAATCACCCAGAATCTCAAACTAAGGCAGAACACTGCCCTCATTCAGTTGGAACTCAGAAAGGATTATGTGCTTAAAGGAAAGTGAGTGATGAAGAACCAAACCCTCATGACGAAACAGGATCCCTACACAAAAGAGCTCCCATCTCTATCAACCTCCTAGCTGAAGTAATAATGATGCTAGAAGGAAGAACTTGGCTAACAATACATATTAAGCAGAACCAACTTCTAAACTGTCCTACACACACGTGGAAGATCAAAAGTTGTCGCACGTGCTCTCACTCTGGTAAAGGGAATGTCAAGATTCTGAGTATCTTAAGACGCAATCTGAGAAATACTGACCACTTTTCGTGGATAAAAGTCATGGGTCTTTAACTGCAGTAATTGATGATAACTCAGTAATACCTGAAGATATGCACTATCTCCCTGATCCTGATCTCCCTGCGGCACCGGTCGGCGGTCATTGACAAATTGTTTAACTCAATATGACTGTGGTTAATCCCACACCTAATGCTCAACCAAACGCTACAGGACCAAGTGATCTGTCTAATATTGACTCTCCCAGATTAAACATCAATAGCGTAATGGCAGCACCATTGGGGAGTAGACCTAGCCCCATTGACTCTAGGACAATAAAATCTGAGAAATATTGACCCAGGATTCCTAAAATAACAGAAAGCAGGCAGCTGTGCACTCCAATAAAATGGGGAGAATTTCAAACCCTCGGAGTCAATACAGCACTCAAAGGAGTTTTCAGGAGAGGGTCTCCCTAGTACATCATCCTGCGAAGGAAGCCCAGTGATGGGATTAGGCCCAAAGAGTGGATGGGGGCAGCTCTGGCGCAAGGGAGGGAAGATCGACTGGGCGCGCTGAGCTGAGAGCTTGCTCAGGAAGTGAGTTAGATCATCAGATTCAGCCCGAGTTTTGAGCAACCTGATTGGCTACCACACCCACCCAGGGTGATAATGTTGATTTATTTAGACTTACATTCCACAGTGGAGAGCCCTTTTCTGCATTTAGATGCTGTGCCCATACCAACCCTTGTGCTCTTGTTAGACTGCCTGCTCTTGTTAGACTTCTCGCGAGGGGGATCAACAGGTCATGAGCAGTGGACTCTGGCATTTCAAGATCCTTTGTTGAACTTTGGCTAGACCTATCCTCCATGAAGCCTTGTGAATTTACAAGACAGTATTGACTTTAATCATTCCGATTGCTGGAGGCACCAGATTAACCCATCTGGTTACTTCGGCTGGAGTTTGGCACGTCTTATTTGATTGAGGCATAGTGGCAGGTGGTGCTGTAACTCTGGTTGCACATATGTGAGATATGGTAAAGGGGCTTTGATTTCTTTGATAGTTCTCATACATATGACAGCTCTGAAATGATTGAGAGGAAAGGTAGGTTAGCAGCTGTTACTTTTAATGAGTCTATATTCCCGGTCGAGCTTTGCTTTCGTGTCTGAAGAAGTTTGTTTTTTGGAATCCAATGGAATTGGGAAAGCAAGCTATTTGGGAATGATACAGGGAAATCAATGTTTGATGTTCTTGTTATATGCGGAATATGATACGTCGGATGAATACACAAATAAGCAAAGTTGGTACTGAAGTTCATGCGACTGTATTATGGCTGCCAGAGTTCTCAGCACAACCATGGAAGTATGAGTCTTTTACTCAAAATTGTTAGATATGGCTAGAGAGAGCTTTAGTCCTCTGCCATAGCTCTCACTGCATTATGCAAGAATGTATACGTTTTGGCCGTGGCACAAGTGTTCATGGCCGAATTGACTGTGGTCAATTTTGCTGCGAAGCAAATTTTGCTGTGGCCAAAACGTCCCTAATCAAAGGCCCTCCTCCGCTCCACTACTTACCTTTTGGCCGTCCATGCCTTTTCTGACCCTGCGGCGTCGGGTCCGTCCCTCCTACGCTGGTCGGATCCGATACCGCAGGGTCTGCTTTTCTTTTTTTTTTACCCCGACCTCCAAACCTCTGGAAACACACCCCCGCTAACTTGATTACCCAAATTGGTTGTTTCAAAACAACCAAATGGTACAGGCCGAATTTGGCCAATTGTACCATTCAGTAAATTTTAAACTACCAATTTGAGTAATACTGAAGTAATTGACCGCCAGACGAACGTTAATTAAACTTCCTTTAATTATACACGCACTTCTTATAAGTATTTATCCGGCGCCCCGTACAACAACCTCCAGCCTCACTCGACATCCCTCTCTCAACCGTCCTCCCCCACGTCACCCGTCTCCACATTCTAACACACACATTCTAGCTGGAGGCCACGAGCTGGTACAGCCGCGAGCCTTTACACTCTGAAGCTAACTCTAATTACTACATCATCCCCCCCTTAAACATTAAAATAAATTAAAGTAACATTCAGATAACTAAACTAATGTACATAATAAAATACCACAATAGCATGAATAAAAGAATGATGTTTCTAAATATTGAATTCATACAATTTACTTAGTATGGGAAAAAAAAGAAAGATAACGCTGTGACTATATTATAGGGTGGGTTACATGTCATAATCCCTTGACCAAACCGGCAGTCTCCTTTCTCTCGAATTTCACACATTCCTGCTCCCAATCACATTCCTACCTCCTATCCTCCCCTCCCTTTGTTGTCGCTGAATCACATCTTCACCAGCATGTCTTCCCAAGCTACCATCCACAACATCATTGCTATTTAGAATAGTTTCATCACCAAACATGTCACTTACTGACCTCTCTGCTTTGACTTGTAAGTGTCCCTGCTTGTCACCTTTCCACATCCATTTACTAACCCTATCCATATTCCATACAGATCCTCCTGCTACTCTAACCGCCCTCTTGAATACTTGTATTACCTTGACAGGCCTGCTGTATTTAGAGTCTCCCTTCTTAACTTTCCTTCCAAACTTGATTCGTACTAAATCACCCGGCATTATCTTCAACTTAAACTCTTCAACATGCATTTTACTTAATTTATGTGATTCTTGATGTTTTCCATGACCATGTAACCCAGTACACACACCCTTCCTCCGATTAACCCATTCGGGATTAAGTAACGTATTGGGAGCTCTTCCCCTCATTAATTCAAAAGGTGATACTTCCATTCCTTTTTTGACTGACATCCTAGTACTCCATATCCTTTCCTTAAGAACCTCATCAACCGGTAAATTGGTACTTTATGCCAATTCTACTGCTTCTACCATTATACGGTTGTATCTCTCCACCAACCCATTGGTTTGTGGGTGGTATAATGACGGAAACCTCCATTCAATGCCTGTCCTTTTGACAAATTCCTTCATTTCATTACTTCTGAACTGAACTCCATTATCACTTATTATTACTTTAGGAAATCCTTCCCTTCTGCATATCTGCATTAAAAATTTAATTACCTCATACGTATCAATTTTCTTCACTGCCTTGACTTCCACCCAACCTGAGTAATAATCCACTAATACGATAAGGAAGTTTTTTTCTCCAAACAATTTCGAATACGGTCCGATGATGTCAATCCCAAGCATCTCCCCTGGCGCATCACCTTTGTCAACGCTAATTGGTTTGGACTTGACAATCTTACAACTCTTATCACCGTTTTGACACGGCCAACAATTCCTGATAAACCTTTCGATCATAATATCCATGCCTGGCCACCAATATTTCAAACGTACATTATTTTTAGTGCCTGTGATGCCAGGATGGCCTTGGTGCGCCTTTTCAATTAGTTCATTCCAAAACTTGTGTGGAGGAATTAACTTATCTCCTCTCACTAAAAACCCATCTTCCATTGACAACTCATCCCTAATCTCCCAATATTTCCTACAACCTTCGCTTACAACTCTTTTTTCAGGCCAACCAAATTCTGTGTATTTCCTTATCTCCTGCAATTCCTCATCTTTAGCCAATTCTTCTATCCACATCTCCTTGGACGTGACTTCGAAAATAAATGCCACTATTTCTTCATCTGGATCTGCATTCACTTCATTATTCTTTAATGGAAATCTAGATAAATAATCAGCAATTATATTTCTCTTCCCCGGCACATACCTCACGGAAAAATTGTAATCCTGCAATTTTAAACTGAGTCTAGCTAATCTTGGGGATGCTTTACACATTCCTCTCACAGTGAGAACTTCTATTAACGGCTTATGGTCAGTCTGAATCACAAATTTGTTTCCCCACAAATATTTTCTAAAATAATTCACCGACCATGAACATGCCAATAATTCCTTTTCAATTACTGAATAACTGCTTTCTGTTTCTGAGATTGCTCTCGAAGCATGACTGATGGTCTTTTCATTGGCCTCTTCATCAACCTGAGTTAACACTGCTCCTAGACAATGTCCACTCGCATCCACTGTGATCTTGGTGAGTCTCCCATAAACAAATCCTCCCAATTCTACAGAATTGCAAATCCCTCCTTTTATACTCCTGACTGCCTCACCACATTCATCACTCCAAACAAACTTAGCATCTTTTTTCAATAATTTCCTCAGTGGTTCCGTTGTACTAGCAAAGTTTCTCACAAATCTGTTGTAATATTCACACAAACCCAAAAACGATCTTAGTTCGTCTTTGTTTTTTGGCTCTGGTGACTTCTTGATAGCTTCTAATGCATCTCTTTTGGGTTTATAACCTTTACCATTTACTGCATGACCTAAATATTCTACTTCCTCTACCCCAAATTTACATTTGTTCATCTCAATTTTCAATCCAACTTCTTCCAATCTTTTCAACACTTCCTTCAATCTCCCATCATGCTCTACTGACCCTTTGCCAAATACTATTATGTCATCTTGATATACCAGCACTCCACTCAGACCTTTCAACACATTCGTCATAATTCTTTGAAATACTGCGGCTGCAGACGCTAGTCCAAATGGCATGCGTTTGTAACGATACAACCCATGAGGTGTAACAAATGCTGGAATGTCTCTACAGTCTTCTGTTAATGATATCTGATGATATGCGCTCGATAGATCGAAAGTGGAGAATACATCAGCATTGTCAATACGATTCAACATCTCAGAGATGATTGGAAGAGGAAACACATCTGTTATAATGTTTTTGTTGACATCTCTCAAATCCACGCAGATCCTAAGTTTGCCACTTTTCTTTAATGCAACTACAATAGGACTCACCCACTCAGATGACTCAATTTTTTCTATAACTCCCTCCGTTTCTAATGATATCAATTCTTGCTCCACCTTTTCAGCAATGGCAAATGGAATGGGTCTGGATTTCGTGTGTCTAACCGGTATCGCTCCTTTCTTGAGTCGTGTTCTGTGTGAAAAATCCCTTAACAATCCTAATTTTGTAGATTTGCCTTGCTCCTTTTCCTTGACTTCCTTCGTTCTTCGTTCTCGACTCTCCTTAACCACCAAAACTTGCTCTTCGTTACATGGATCCAACCTGATTCTAAGTCCAGCTTGATCTCTCCACCCCAAGACATTTACTCCTTTTTCAGCAACATATACCTTAACTTGAGATCGTCTGTCTCTGAATTGAATAATACTCGGGAACCAACCAATCATTTTGATTCTGGATCCTTCAAATCCTCCAGGATTTATTATGTCTGATACTTCCATCTTAGTTTTTAGACCACATTTTGTTAAATTTTTCCAAGTTTTCATTGTGATAATTGTCCATGGTGAACAACTATCCACCTTCACTTTGTGTTTCCAATTGTCCAATAATACCTCACAACTTGGGCATTTGAATTCTCCATCAGGTGGTTCTCGTATAAGGAACACTCTTTCCTCATCAGATTCTTCTTCTTCTTCCATTATGGCAGAAACTTTCTTCCTCCTTCTACACGTAACCGCAAAATGGCCTCTTATCCCGCAGTTTCCACATTTTTGTCCCAATGCAGGACATTGCTTAGCATACGCATAATGGCCAGTTCTGCCACAATTGTGACATCTGTCTCCATCCTTCTGTTGGTAGTACTGACCCTTTTGATCATTTTGAACCCTGGTTTCATTCTTCATCCAGTTCTTTCCTCTGTATGAGTTCCCCTTCTGGTCAAAATTCTTCATTCTGTTGTTCCGTCCTGCATTAATTTCACTTTATTCTTGATATTCGTCCCACCTCTGTCTTTGGGTCGAATTACATTCACCTGACCTTGCTCCTCAGTTTCCTTCTCTTGCATCTCCTTGTTGCCCTGGCTATGTTTCTGCAAACTCTGTGCAGCTTCTTCTTTCTTGTTTTTCATCTCTCTCGAACACAATTGAGTGTGTTCCACTCGCTTTGCTATGGCTATAGTTTCTGGTAGGGATGGGTTGCCTACCATCCATAACCTATCCTGAATAATATTATCTTTCGAGTGGATAATGATTTGATCTCTGATTAACTCATCCAAAGTGATGCCATTTCCGAATTGGCACGTTCTTGACAGTATTCTCAGTGCAGAAACATATTCTTCAATGCTCTCCTGTTCTTTTTGCACCCTGGTGTAGAACTTGTACCTATTTATAGCTACATTGGTTTCTGGAGCATAATATTTATCTAATTGTCTTATAGCTCTGTCATGTTCATCTGCATCACCAGCTTCATCCACAGTTAATTCTGGCAATTCTCTGAACTTCCTTTGTCCTTCCAACCCCAATGCGTGTAGAAGTAATAATTTCTTTTTCCGGGATGTAAGCTCCTCCTGTTCTACAGCTTGAATGTAATTTAACCAGAATTCTTTCCATTCTGACCACAAGACCACTGGTTCACCAGGAGTTGGAAGGAAACTTGCCGGAGGTTGTATAGTTATGCCTTGCAACATTCTCAAATTTAATTGTATATCCTTGTTATACAGTTGTTCCTTGTACAGTTGTTGGAATTTTCAAATTCCTGCAATTTAATCTTTAAATACTGTGAGGAGGAAGAGTGGATCACTGTCTATTCCTTATTCTGCCTCAATGTCAATATGTCATGTGATTTGTGCTTTTGTGTAGGTCCTTTCTTCTACTTTACGGTATGTATGGGGTGGGGAAACAATTCATGAAAATACGACCTTCTCAGCACAAACCAACGTCACGACAGCACGTTGATTCGGAGCGTCTGCTCTCCTTCACCGCACAAGCCTGCGCCGTGTGGCACAACTGCTCGGAGCGTCTGCTCTTGCGTAGTAAGGTGATCCTGTTCACCTTTCCAGCACAAGCCTGCACAGCGTGATGCAGCAGCTCGGAGCGTCCGCTCTTCGTAGTTTTCCTTTTTTTTTTTCAGCCCGTGAGTTCTCAGGGCGCCGGCATCCTCGTCGCCATTTGAAGTAATTGACCGCCAGACGAACGTTAATCAAACTTCCTTTAATTATACACGCACTTCTTATAAGTATTTATCCGGCGCCCCGTACAACAACCTCCAGCCTCACTCGACATCCCTCTCTCAACCGTCCTCCCCCACGTCACCCGTCTCCACATTCTAACACACACATTCTAGCTGGAGGCCACGAGCTGGTACAGCCGCAAGCCTTTACACTCTGAAGCTAACTCTAATTACTACCTCTGGAAACACACCCCCGCTAACTTGATTACCCAAATTGGTTGTTTCAAAACAACCAAATGGTACAGGCCGAATTTGGCCAATTGTACCATTCGGTAAATTTTAAACTACCAATTTGAGTAATACCTTATGCAAAATGCGCCCTGGTTTTAATTAGATGCCCAATGAGGTAGAAAGAGTGCTACATGGTGAAAACTAAGCTATTGTGTTGGACATTTAGTAGGAGATGGTACTACCATGTAGGTTTGGTGGAGAAGCTTAACATTTTTATTTTAAGAGCTTCTGCTTTGTTCATACTACTTGATAATTGATGTTTTCCCACTTTTGTGACACATCGTATTTTTATTGTTCTTTACACTGCTTGCTACTTTGATTTTCTTTCACTTTTGTGCTGCATTATTCTGTTTGTTCTTACTACTTGCACTTGCCTTTTAATTTGTCATTGGCTGTTACTAATAGTGTAGTTCAAGAATGTAATAACAAGGTTTGGTCTATTTATCTTTATATTATATTTATTTGATCGAAATTATTTGACCTTTTTTGCTTCGGTCTAAAATTGGGTGGGAGACCCTTCCACCCCACCCCCCACCCACTTCCCCTCAGCCTAATCTATACCCTTACTCATCCCAATATATATATTTAATTAAATTTGACCGAAAAAAAGGTAAAAAATATTCGATCAAATGTTTTAGGTCAAATGTTTTAGGTCAGTTATGTTAATACCAATAACAAGGCTTGCAATCCATACAAAATGTGCCGCTTCATAATGTGAGTGTCTGTCATTGGCTCATTATATCTTAATAATATTTCTATGGGTGTCTACCTGGATGGAAGTGTTTGACAAACATACTTGCTGCAAGTGTAGGGCGGATGAGAGGAAATGGAGGACTTCCTGTTCAGCCACTGACAAACTGGCCTGTCGCCTGCTACAAAGGCAATACGGACTCTCTGTCCTCACCAAGAATAGAGTCCACATTCAAGCTCGTGTCTCTGTGGCATCTAGGAGCTGATCAACCCTGCTGCAGTTTCTACCCCTCCTGTTGCCTCCCAGGCTCTTTGCAATGCCTTTGCCTCTCACTTAATTCAAAAAACCCAGGACATCCTGTCCACCCTCTCCACCCACACCCCTCCTCTCCCCTCTCCATCTGTGCTTGCTGACCCTCCTTTAGCCACCCCTCCACCATCCATCTCGTCCTTTCCTCTTTTCTCCCCTGACGAGGTCGCTAGACAAGTCCGATCTATGAAAGCCTCGTCAAAACAGGTTCCTTGTTCCTCTAAAACAATCAAGGACCACATTGACACCCTCGCTCCAGCCCTTGCTGATTTTTGCAACCACTCTTTTGCCTCTGGATCCTTCCCCTTCCCTCTGAAGGACTCCTTTGTGCATCCTCTTCTCAAGAAACCCACAGCTGATCCTTCTTGTCCAGCTAACTATCACCCAATTTACATTACTCCCTTTCTGGGCAAACTCCTGGAAGAGTTGGCCATCTCTCAGCTTAACCTTCATTCCAATTTTGTTGGCTTTCTCCATGACCACCAGTCTGGCTTCAGAGCTGCCAGAAGCACGGAAACTCCTCTCCTGAACATCCTGAAGATCTGCTCTCCAACCTTGACTCTAAAATTCCCTCTGTCCTCATCCTCCTCGATCTCTCTTCTGCCTTCGACACGGTCGACCATACCATTCTGCTCAACTGTCTCCGTGAAAACCTGGGTATCACTGATCAGGCTCTGGCCTGACTGACCTCTTTCCTCTCAGATCATCCCTCCCAGGTCCAACTTGGGTCCTTCCTTTCATCTATCTTCCTCTCTACCTGTGGTGTTCCCCAGAGCTCTACCCTCTCGCCCTGGCTTTTCAACCAATACCTGGCAACTCTCGCCCACTGCATTGCCACTTTCTGCTCAAATTTCCAGTGCTACGCTGACAACACTCAACTCATTTTCAGGCTTCCCTCTGCCACCTCCTCTCCCTCTCTCATCTCTGATTGCCTAACTGCCATTCAAGATTGGTGTGCCGCCAATGATCTTTGAATGCCAGCAAGACGGAGATCCTCCTCATCGGCACACCTTCACCATCCTTTCCCCTCACTTTCTGGCCGGTCTCCATTGGCCCTCCTCCTACCCCCACCTGCGAGGCTAAGAACCTCAGGGTCATCTTTGACTCAATCCTTTCCTTCTCCGCACACATCTCTGAGGTCTCTATAAAGTCAAATTTCCTACTGCACCTCCTCAGAGGTACTCTGCCTTTCCTCCCCTTCCCCCAGAAGCTCATGGTATCCCAAGCTCTGGTTCTCTCTAGATTGGACTATTGTAACAGCCTCTTTCTAAATCTACCTGCCTCTACTCTCCGCCATCTGCAACTAATCCAGAACAGGACTGCAAGACTTGTCCTTGGCCTCAAGCAATGGGATCGTATCTCTCCAGCCCTGAAATCTCTCCATTGGCTCCCAGTGGATGCAAGGATTACATTAAAAACCCTCTGCATTGTCCACAAGGCTTTCTGGGGCCTGGGTCCAAAATACCTTCAGCTATCCCTCCGCAAATACCTCCCCTATCAAGGTTATTTATCTGTTTCTCCTCTGCTTCGCACTTTCCACTTCTCCCCCCTTCCATGCACTTTCCCCCTCCCCCTCTCCCATGCACTTGCGCGTTCTCAATGTCACTGGGTCTAGTAATATCGCTGTTTTGTTCTCCCCTGTTCCCCTCCCTTGCCTTGTCGCGCTCTGAAACAGTTGTGTACGAGCGCAATACAAATAAAATATCAATATCAAGAAAGTTATTCTACTGAGGGCCTTATCAGGAGTCTAGTGGTATCCCGGTGGTAATACCGCCGGGATACCGCCAGTGCAAATAGCGTTACTGCTACTCGGTCTGGCACTATTAGCACCGGATCATGAGTAGCAGTAAAGCGGTAAGTTCCCATTGGATCCTTTGGACCCAATGGGGTTGGGGGGCACTATTACCGCTGGCAGTAATTGAGCCGGCTGTAATATTGACAAAAAGCTGGAGGTAAAAACTCCCACTTACCACCCGACTTATGATTGAGTCAACCCTTAAATGCAGTGATTATAGCGTTACCGCTGCTTTTAAGGGCTAAGGCCCAGGCCCTGAGTGTGAGTTTTATTTGTATGTGAAAACTTTGAGCTGTGCCATATCACATCACAATACATTATAGGTAATCAATCTCTGCAAATATTTTATAGTAGAACATTCTTTGCTTTCAGATTAGTGTTTTTGCAAGATCGTATCATTATTTCTATGAAGTTTTGCAATGCTGCTGAGAGGGGAAAATGGACTATGGATGGGCAGCCCCTTGGTTCAAACAGCATGTGATTGATCAGGAAGAGTACGTTTATTCCCACACCACTCCCCATCCTCTTAACTCTCGCCATTCAATAATTTGCAATCCACCTGAGTGAACATATAATATGATTTTAAAGAAGTAAGTAGCAGTGTCTCACCAACAAAAGGGGCTTCATTGGTATGCATATGAGGCAGGGCACATTTCTGGAGTATGGATGACATGACATGATAGTTTATTTATAACACGCTTGATACCCAGAGGCTTCTAATCGCGGACTCGGGGATCGAACCTGTGTTGCTCCCTGTTGTCTTGCTTCCAAGGCGAGCACATTGCTGCTGAGCTATCCTCCCGAGACAATAACTTGCTTGGATGACGGTTGCTTGCCAGAGCATTTAAAACAGAAATATTGCAGCAGATCAAATGGTAGGCATGGAAATGTGGCACATATTATGGAGTGCAGTTATTAGGGATTATCTTCAAAGACAGATCGACCATAACAAGCAATGGCAAAAACAATAGGGCTGGTATTTCAAATTTAGACGATAAGCCTTTATGTCCTGTGGGGGATTTACACAAACAGTACTCTCTGCATTTACAAAGCCAGGCCTATTGGTTTTGCTAGTGCTTGTTTTTCTTTGCTTACTTTGAGCAGACAGATAAAATACAGGTGTCCCCTTGCCTGAGAGCGGTCTCAACCTTTATTGATATATTGAGGCCAGTGCAGCGTTATAGTGTGTGCCAATCTGCCACTACAAGAACCGTCTGGCAGAAAACATAAATACAGATGAATTTAAGCCAACGGTTCAACTGCCTCTATCCATATGCATTCAGTAGAGCCGATGTGCTAATAGTGGACTTCCTTTCATAGATGTACGTTTACACGCCATTCTCTGTACTGGTGAGTCATTCAGTTGGGTGTGCATCCTGACAGGAACGCCCCACCGAAAAGTTTCGAGGAACTACATCTACGCCATTTCCGGGAACATGCCAAGGCATGAATTACTGTACACAGAGTTCTTGGTAAAGCGCACTAAATGACAGGACTCTAACACAATAACAATACTTCTTCTTAGAGGAACACCGTGTGAAAGGATGGCTAGTCTTTCAGGGATTAAGTCAGCTTAATACATTGCACACCAATACAATAAAGTGCGTGGCATGTTTTCTTGACAATGACAGCACAAATGTAGCCATGGTTGAGTTCCTGAGTCTTTCAAGTTCGAATTCAGACACTGGCTGTTAGCTTTCCATGGAATCATAAAAGCGAATGAAAGAAACACAAAAAGATGGGACGTAACTATAGCATGTGTTTCAGATCGTTCCTGTACTGTACACCTCACTGTTTACTTTGAAAGTGGTCACTTCTTGGAATGGAGTGAATAATACCAAATGGCCCTTGTTCTGGAGAGTTTAAAGCATTGAGCAGTTTCCTAGATGTACTGTAACTAGGCAAACGGGTCTCAAAACAAACTCACTGACCTGGTCACTCGAAAACAAGTGGTAATTTAGGCCGAATGTAACATGGGCAAAAAAAACAGTGAGCACCACCACACAGTGTACAAGAAAAATGAATTACCCTAAGAAGACAGTGACAGAAAGCAGAGTAGGCTCAAAATTAGACAAATACAGAAGTTTAGGTTTCAATTATACATTTTTGTTAGGAACCTTTACACAAGGGTGCCAATTTAGGAAAATTCAACACAACAACATGATAACTTCTCCTTGGGGTTCCAACAAAGTCTCTGAGTTTCGCAGTCTTCTCAATCACTCATAGTCTTAGGGGGTTTGCATGACCCCACCATTTTTTCTTGTCTCTCTGTTCTGTAGATTCCAGTCACACCTCTGCTTTTCATTCTCAATTCCTCGGGGACTCCTCACCTTGGTCTTGGGGCCTGAGATGCATTTACACATTGGGCCTTTGGAAGGTTGGGGTGGGTGGTATTGGGACAATAGTAAGAAGGTGGTTACTTTATATCATTCATGTGCCAGTTAATAAATGTAAAGACTACACTTAGTCTAAGTCTGGTTTTTAAGAGTGTAAATTTATAGTAAGCAAGTGCCCTTTATGATGACACGTGTTTCAACGGACCCAGCCGTCTTTTTCAAATCAGGGCTAATGGTATTATTTTATAATTTGGGACGTAGCTTTTCAGAAAGTCAAAAACAGTCATGGGCTCAATCCCAGCCTCCTTCATTCAGGCACAACCTCCATGCAGATCTGTCCGCGTTGATTGGGACAAGCCCTAGAGCTTCCACCAAGAGGCTGGCCAGATGAACTTATCTACAGATCGGATCTGGATGCCTTCTCCACCACCCTATCTTAGGGTACTTGTCAGTGATTGGACGTACCCGGGGGGGGGGGTCTTTCTTGTTCTTGGATTTGCTAAATAATGTCTTGTCTCAACTGAAGGCCACTACACCTCCTGTCTGAGCACAACTGGTTGGTAAGTGCCCCCCAAGGAAGCCACCTGAAGGGGAAACCCTCTTGGGGAAGAAAGCCATTCTCTACCTGTCTGAATGGTGAGAAGTCCAATTGCAGGAAGTAGGATGGATGCAAAGTCAGGAGGCCAGGATGCAGGCAGGTGAAGACTGGAAGAGGGCAAGCCAAGAAGGAAGCAAAGAGGGAGGAAGACCCGGGATGACAAGGAGGATTTCAAAGAGGAAATGAATGGACAAGGAAAACAGTACCAGCAACACAGCTAAGAAACCAGTGAGGGCAAGACAAGGAAGCAACAATGAGCACAGGAATTCAGAGAGATAACCTGAAGTTGCGATGCAGCATGCATCGGGGTCCCACTCCTAATGAAGGATGCTCTGAATCTTTGCTAACGGTATTGGAAAAGGAGCAGAGAGATCTGCGGGGCCATGTTGGAATGGGCGCTGCGGCCGGTAACGGCCAGCATGTTGGTTGTGGCAATGCTTCTAGCGTTACCACAGAGACCACAGGAAAGCTTTACGGATGTTTTGATGACAGTACTGACTTCAATCTCCAGCACCCCTTCCCAATCTACCTCCTTGACAAGTTGCAACGGTCTTAAGCCTAATGGGACCTTTCTTGCACCTCCTGCTCTCTCTTCTCTGCTTTCTCTTATTTTGATGCTTTCCCACATGTTCTGACCTACACCCCTCCTGAACTCACACCATTCAGTCTTCTGATGTGTCTGCTCCTCTCTAACCTCCCTCTGATCTTCTCCTCTACCCTGCTTTCCGATACACCTATCCTCATCTCCACTTCCAACCTCTCCATTAACACACTCTTCCTTCTCTCCTCTGATGTTTTCTACATTCTCATGCTGAACACACTTCCTTATCTCTCCCTTGATGTCACCACCAACCTCCTCCAGAACACACTCCTCCAATACTCCTTTGGTGTCACCTCCCACCTCCTCCTTACTCCTTCCTCCATCTTCTCCTCTAGCTCTCCCTCAAATCTGCTTCCTCTCACAACAGCCTTGCTGCTCTCCACCTCTTTTCCTCCTCTCTCTTCCTCTCTTTCTCATGCCACCTATCCCCAGCCTCTTTGATCCTGCTCCGCTCTAATCTCCTTCTGCCTTCTCCTCCAATTCTCCTCCTAGCTCCTTCTCTGCCTCCAAACACCCACCCCATTGTCAAAATATAGCAAGCCCACCCTGTCCCATATGGTGCTCTTGCGTAATTGCACTCAGGCTTATTCACTTTTTATGAGGATGTTTCCAGAATGCAAGAATGCAAATCATAACATCAGCATAGCATTCTTATACACAAAACATTGTTATAAGTAAGCAGTTCCAGAGCCATTTGACAATGTTTTTAGGAAGCTGGATACATTAAAACCTGATAATGTGCACTTATGTCAAGATATATAAAAGTCAAACATATGCTGAGTGAAATTAGATCAGAGAATGTTGTTCTCTTTTTCAAACCTGTTTTGTGCCATATTAAGTCTTTATACGGTCAAATGGATGAACAATGTAAGCATTGGTCAGCTAGTCTTGTTGTCTTTTATTACAAATTGCAGGAATTCGTCCCTTCTCCCCCAGTGCAAGCCCCACCTGTGAGGCTAGGGAGGTGAACCTGCTCCGCAACACCGTCCCTAGGGGCCGAGGCAAGTGGGATCTCACCAGGAGAGACTTCCTTGTAGAGACAAAGGGCCTCATTATAAGTTGTGCGGAATGGATTTAACGTCACCGGTAATGGTGCCGGTGCCGTTTAATCCATTCCGCACAATTACGAGGTTCCCTCGCGGGACCCGCTCTGGATGTCTGGTTTTTCCAGACGTCCATTGGGGGTCCCGTGAGGGGACCAGGGAGCTAACAACGGGCCCGTTCGTAATGGGCCCATTGTTAGCTCCCTCCCCATTCCCATTGAGCCCTATGAGGGCTTGAATGGGAATGGGGAAGGGCCCGGGTTCCCTGAAGGAGGAAATACCGGGCCCTCCATACTCGGAATGGCCCGGTATTTCCCCATTCAGGGAACCCGGACCCGATTTTGGAGGCAGCCATGCCCTTAATAAGGGCATGGCTGCCTCCAAAGTCGTAATGAGGCCCAAAGACTCCTGTTCCTGTGAGGAACTCCCTAAAGAACATCCCAACATTACCTCTTTAGGTATATCCGGCAAAGACTTATATGAAGAGTGAACAAGTATGTGTTATTGTCAGGAAGAAACTGTGAGTGTCACTTTAAATGGAATATTCCATTTAACTGAGACACGGAGGATGGAGCACCGTCAAGCGAGACAGCAGCTGGCAGAGAGAACGAGAGAAACAGAAGTACGCTGGGGAAAGACCAAGGCTATGCAGTACCTGAGGGGGGATGAGACTGTGAAGTCGAGAAAGCCTGCAAGTTACAAAACTGAAAGCATAAAGAAACCCGAGAGTTGGACCCCATGGTGGACCGGCGGTCCCTAAACTACGCCGAAACCACTACATGGTTGGAACCGCGTAACATCCCGGTATCAAAAACACTGGATGGACATCCTAAAGGAAGATACAGTCTACGACACATTGAAGAAATAAAGGAAGACAAACAGGCAAAGAAGAGAGCCAACTCCAAATAAAAAGAAACCCCAGCAACGTTATCCATGAGAGTGACATGTAAATGGGAAAACAGGAGACCTGAGAGAGAGATGGAGAATCGTTATGTGACTACTCATACCGGTAACAGTCAAGATAATGAGAAGATAACATTGAAAGCCAGAGAAGTGAATAAGAATCGTTATGAGACTACTCATACTTTTCCCAGTCAAGGCAGTGAAGGTTTAAGGGTGGAAGCAAGAGAAGTTAATGAGAATCTTTATATGAGTATTCATACATGCCTACGACAAGTTAAAGAAAGTCTAATTAGAGCTATAATAGAAGCTTCAAGAGAAAGCCTAGGGAAGGATGATGAACGGATATACATGTCCAAAGACAGAGACAATAAAGAAAACAAAGTTTGTGAATTGCGTAGAAGGGAAGAGGATCTCAAGAGAGCGAGTCATAAAGGTTGGATAACCTTACTCTGGGAAAAGCAAAGAATAGCATTGGTTGTAAAAGTAAAGAGGGGAGTAACAGACAAAAGGAAACCCTTACCAAGAGAGAAGAAATCAGTATAAGATTGAAAAAAAACTAATTTTTAGAAGGAACAAAAGCATAATATAGCACTGAAGGAACTGTACAAACTGATCAAAGAAGTCACAAGAGACTATTTAAAAATCACCTATTGAACAGAAGTTTGTGAGAAGCAAAACACAGGAGAAGGGAGCCATTCTCCTGTCTTTAGTTTTTCAATTTGTGGCAGGGTCAGTTAAGGCTACTTCGGACAGTGGGCAGATTCTTTTAAGGCATTCACGGGCGACTGATGAGCATCTTAGCTAGATTTGTTAGGTAGGGAAGATCCTATAGAAATAGGGAGGGATAGGCATTATCCTTTTCTTTAATAAATACATGTTTGAAATGTATTTCCTACTTCTGACCTGCAACACCTTATAAGTTTAAACCATAACTAGTGGGTCACACTGGAACTACCCCACCATCCCACAACAGCTGTTCAGGTGAGGCACTGAGCAACCTGGGAGTTAAAGGTGTTAGTACAGGAGACGGCCCACAATCCTGGGTTCCTGATATTAAATAAATCATACAGTACATCAGTGGTGAGTTTTTAGCCCTTGTAGACATTTATATAAACATGATTCCAATGCCATTTCCATGCCCTCATTCTTCCCTCCCATTCTCTATTTGCCATAGCATAAATTAGGGTAAAAAAGTCCTCCTAAACAAACCCCACTTCATATGAACTTTGAGCAAGTTCCTAATCACATTATCCTTGGCCACCCCCAACCCCGCCATTCGTAACTTTCCCTTTCTTTTCCAGTACATGTTTACTTATATTTGTCTTTAATACCATTGGCAGCTGCAGTTTCCCCTCCGTTGTCCATTCCCTACCTACTTGTCAACTTATCAGTCCAGTTAAAATTAACATTTAACTCAGAAGTGCGGTCCCTTCCAGGGGTAATCATTGTGGCTGTCTTTGCCCTTATGCACAGTAAACCCATGCAGTCTGCCACGGATGGCTGCCACAAGTTAACTGAATATGGCCTTTCAAGGGACCTGCTGGCTGTTATTATCCCTGTTGTTTCCACTGTGGCAGTGTTTTATCAAAGTGGCTTTAACGGCCCTCTACATTTCCTCCATGGCAGTGTGCCATGCCTCATGGCTAACGGAGGCCTGCATCTCTTTCCTCCGTGGCAGTGTTTGCATCCTGTACCCCAAGCCCTTGCAGGGCACAGCAGCTGTGTCCTTTGTTGGGCTCTGCCCACGTCCCACCCATCTGGGATCCAGGTAAGTCCTCCACCAGGCACACATGCTGCTCTCACTGTCTGGCCACGGGTAGTGCGGATGTCTCACAGGCCCCTCAGTGGCTCACACCGGCCCCCGCACATGCAGTATAAGTGGGTTGGTTATTTATTTTGGTCTTCACTTCATCATGTGTCGGCTGAAATTTGCAACCGTGAACCTAAATGGGGCCCGCTCAGGTAGGGCGTTATTGATATATAGATGGGGTATATAAATAAAATAAAATAATAGGAAAAAGAAAAGACCAGGACACAAGAATTCAGAAAATAGGCAATTGCTCTGTTAACACAGTTGAATGGTTTCGGGCATTTCTTAGTAATAGAATGTCTAAGATTGTCTGGGGAAAGGCCTCCTCAAACCCAGAATCTATCACATGTGGAGTTCCTCAAGGAGCATGCTTATCCCCGCCCTTTTCGACATTTTCTGTCATCCACTGTGTGATCTCCTAGACTCTATTGGGCTCCATTTCACTAATTATGCTGAGGACACTCAGCGTGTATTTAAGCTGAGTGGAGACTACACATAAGACGCCGGCCTCATTGCGTCCGTATATGAAAAAATGCAAATATGGATGGCAGAAAATGGGCTGTGTCTCAATAGTGAGAAGACTGAACTGATTGGGCCTCATTCCGAGTATGGCGGTAAGGGATAGCGGCCACCGCTAACGAGAGCGGTGGCGGTAATCCCTTACCGCCATACTCCGAGTTCCCTTTGCGCCATGGTGGTTTTAACACCTGCTTTTAGCAGGTGTTAAAAACCATGGCGCTAAGGGACCTTGATGTTAATTACGCCACCGTAATTTACGGTGGCGTAATTGACGCCTTCCCCACTCCCATTATGCCCTATGGGTCAAGAATGGGAATGGGGAAGGGTAAATGGGGATTGGGGAATTACCGCCCCGCCAACCTTGGAATGGGGCGGTAATTCCGCCATCCACCAAGGCGCTGCCGGTCCGGGTACGGCGTCAACCAAGGCGTAAATAGCGCCATTGGTTAGCGCCGTACTCGGAATGAGGCCCATTGTCTTCGATCACCCCAAGCAAGAGAAAAATTAGGAACTGCCTATGCTAACTTTCGCATAGATCAACTTTTTATAAAAACAGTCAGCAAGGCAAAAACACTTGGGCCCTCATTACAACCTTGGCGTAGGACCATGGTGCTGTTAGCACCATGGTCCATGCCGCTAAGGTTGCAATTCCGCCATGGTGGATGGCGGAATTACCGCCCCATTCCAAGATGAGTGGGGCGGTAATTCCCCATTCACCAATGGCCCCTTCCCCATTCCCATTTTTGCCCCACAGGGCATAATGGGAATGTCATAATTATCGCCAAGGTCCCTTTGCGGCATGGCTTTTAACGCCTGCAAAAAGCAGGCGTTAAACAGCCATCCCGCAAAGGGAACCTTGTAATCAGGCGTTAAGGGTCGGCTCCGTTTACGGCGCCGTAAACCCCTTAACGCCTGAGTCGGAATGAGGCCCTTGGCGTTCCAATGGAACCATCTCTTAATGCGGATGCTCAAGTTGCAAATGTCATCAGAAATGTACTGTGCTGTCTAAGGCTCCTACTCCTGGTAAAGCCTTTAATTTCAGACAAAAACTGTGTTCCCTCGGTCAGCGCCCTAATCATGCAAAGGCTGGATTACTGCAACGCCTTACTAGGTGTAGCCCGTAATTCCTGTGTTAATTAACTGCAGGCTTTGCAAAATGACGCAGTTAGAGTCATCAAAAATGTTCCGAAACATGAGCACATATCACTGCACAGAAGAGAACTGCACTGGCATCCCTTGGAAGCCAGAATAGACTTTAAATCAACACTATGACCCACAAGTGCTTGTTCGGAGATGCACCAAGATATTTGAAAGCGGGCATCACCAATCAGAATTCTGCTACGATTGCTAGATCAAAGGATTCTATGCGACTGACATGCCTTAGATTCAGACGGGCAAAGGGAAAAGAACGGCCATATCCGGTGATGGCTGCTTTAGCATGGAATAAAGTACCGAAAAACCTCTGTTGTGAAGGAAATCTATCTGCATTCAAAAAAGCATTAAAGACCTTTTTTATTTTCGTAGGCAATCATACCTGCTTTATGTACTGTTAACCCTCTGTCTTTCATTTTCATCTCTTACTTGATTTGTCCTCTCCGCACCATGGTGCCTACAGGCCACAGCGCATAATAAATGCTAAATAAACACTTTGACCTCTCTGACAGGCGGAATGGGATCGCCAGGATGTGGGGGTGGGAGGGGCCAAGTCTTGAAGGCCTTCCGGAAGGCAAGGTGATCCTCTAATCAGCGGATGCTAAGGGGAATAGCCTTTCAGATTGTGGGAACTTGGATGGAGAAGGAGCATCCCCCTATTTTGGCAATTTGAAAGGAGGGATTACAAGGAGGAGTGCTGTGCCTGACGGTTGGTAAGGGGTGAACTTGTGTTGAAGCTATTCTGGGCCCGTCTTTTGCAGGGCATGGTGGATGATGCATATGGCTTTGAAAGTTGACCGTCGCCCAAGAGGGAGCGAGTGTATGACACAGATGTGCTCTCTGGGGCCAAGGGCTAGGAGGAGCCTAGCTGCAGTGTTTTGGACCCATTGGAGATTTCTGAGTTGATACGAAGCGGCGCCCAGGTAAAGCAAGTAAGCGTAGTCTAGGTGGGAGAGCACAATAGTCATGATTGCTGTGACTCTGGAGGGTAGGAGAGGTAAGAAGATGCATCTGAGAATGAGGCGGTGTAGATAGCAAGATTAAGACACAGTGTTGATGTGCTGTAAAAGTATCAGATCTGCATCCATGGTACATCCTAGGTTCTTTACTGAGTTGGATGCGGCGTGAGGAGGGCCTAGGGAGGACTGCCAAGGGGTGGGTTGGGCGAAGAGTACTGTCTTCCCGCAGATCATGATTTCAGTTTTTCCGGGGTTGAGGAGGAGGTGGTTAGCCATCATCCAGTTCTCGATTTCTGAGAGGCGTGAGGTGAGGCAGGGTGGGGGATGGAAGAGCCCTTAGGGATCTTGAAGATGATCTCAGTGTTGTTTGCGTAGTTGTAGGAGGTTAGCTCATGTGAAAAGAGCGAGCACAGGGCAGGGAGGGGGCTCAGGTAGATGTTGAAGATCAGGAGGGATAGCGAAGCGCCCCGAGGTACCCAGTTGGTGACAGGGCATGGAGTCCAGGAGAAGGGAGAAAAAAGGGTGATTTGTGATTGTTAGTGAGGAAGGAGAAAATCTACCATAATGATATGTCCCTAATGCCGAGCGAATGGAATCTGTCCGTGAGGATGCGGTGGTTGATAGTATGAAAGATCAAAGTCTGCCGAGAGGCCCAGGAGGATGAGTGTGTCACAGCCTTCTGCGCCTGCGGTTCTTTTGAGGTCATTCCAGATGGAGACTGTGATGATTCAGTTCCTCTAAGGGGTCTGAATCTGGACTATGTGGGATTGAGGAGGAGGTTGGATTCAGTGAAGAGGCGAAGCTGGGAGTAGGCTGTCTGGACAATACTTTTGGCTATGAAGCGGTTGTTAGAGCTATATATGTAATTGGCCGCAAGATGTAGGTAAAGGGGGAGTGTTTGAACAGGGGTTTGATGTGTGATGTCTTGAAAGCTTCTGGGAATATGCCAGAGGTGAATAAAGAGTTAATGATAGATTGCACGTTGCTGCCTGCACAGCATGGGGAAAGGATATCTTTAAGGAGGGTGGGAGGACATGGATCTACCGCAGATCCGGGTGGGCGCTGCTAGCAAGTAGCTTCAGGAATTTGTGTCGAGAGATGGGAGAGAAGGAGAAGAACATTGGGTGCTCGGTGGGCGATAGTAGGGTTTATGGGGTCAGACGAGGGTGCAGGCAATTGTGGCAGGTGCACTGCTAGTTTAGTGCAGATGGAGCAGTTTATTTCCATGGAAATGCTGTGTAAATGGTCGGCCTTCAATTCTGAGATGATCTTGTGGAACTCCCTGCTGGTGTTACGGGCATTAGATATTCTGTTCCAGTAAATGAGTAAGTGGATTTTTTGCCTTCCAGATTTCTGCCTTTTAGGCTTTCATCTGATTGGCGCAAGCAGCTCTATTCTGGGGAGATGGGTCGGCCCGCCATCTGCGTTCAGGGTGTGGTTGAGTGTTATGAGGGATTTGAGAGAAGGGGTGATCCATCTGGGGTAATGGCCTTGTCTGTGTGAGGTGGATCTGGTGGGGGTGTGTGGTCTGAGGGCATTGGAGAGCCATAGGTCAAAATGGCTTATTGAGGGATGATCTCAGGGGTGTTGCTAGGTCTGGAAAAGATCTGGGGCTATGCTAATGTCGGGACTGTTGGGAGTCAGGGCTAGCTAGCCTTTTAGTTGTAGCCTCTGAGCTTCTATCCTGGGCTACAAACAAAAGACCTGGGGCTATAGCACCCTCAGACCTTCCCACCTAGCAATGCCTCTGGCTGACCTCCCTGAAGAGGGAGACTGGGAAGAGAGGCAAGCAGGGAGTCAGCCAGGTCCAGAGTTACT
The DNA here is from genome assembly GCF_040938575.1 of Ambystoma mexicanum. Taxonomy (NCBI): domain Eukaryota; kingdom Metazoa; phylum Chordata; class Amphibia; order Caudata; family Ambystomatidae; genus Ambystoma; species Ambystoma mexicanum. The sequence continues at coordinate 312,719,617 of NC_090928.1, forward strand.
TGGACCACGTTTCACAGCAGGAAGCAGGTAGACGGTTCAGTGTTAGACAAGTGGGGAGGAGAGATTGAGGTTGATAGCGAGAAGAAGATGGGTGCATAGTATGTCATGATTAGTGCTCGGGGAGCTGAATATTGCATCTAGAATATGTACTCAGGTGTGCATGGTACCTAATATCATCTGAGTCATGTTGAGGGCTTCCAGGTTGTCCAGTAGTGGTCAGATCATGGGGTTATGAGGTGCAGAAAACTATATGTTGAGATCTCCTACATTGGTGAGGGTGGTGGCTGACCAGGATGGCCGCTAGGGAGTTGATTAGAGCATCAGCAAAGTTTCTGTTGTAGCCGGGAAGTAAGTATATGAGTATGAAGCTGTTGGTAAGAGAGGGATTGAGAAACTTCACTAGGAGGGATTCGCAGTCTGCATTTCAGGCTTGTTCCTTGTAATGTGAGATGGTGAGGTGTAATTTGTGGAGGATGGCGATCCCTCCTGCTCTGGTTGTTCTGTGTGAAAGATTAGTGTGTAGCCTGGGGGAAATTCCTTGTGTGCAATGGGTTGGAAGACATCAGAGAACCAGGTTTCTGTGATGAAAGGGATGTTAATGTTAATGTTAATGTTAAAGGTCATTTGTACCACGCACTATCACCACCGGAGTGGTCCCCTGGCGCTCTGGCGGCTCTGAAAGAGGGAGGGAGGGGTGGGTTAGTGGGTGGACGCTGGAAAAGTGCAAGATTGCAGTGATGTGCTGTTGGCAGCCTCAGCCCGGTGGTTCCGTCGGCTGGGCCTGGGGTGTATGCGGCCGGTAGTCGTTGTGTGCTGATGTGCGAGTCTATGTGTGTTTTTGTTTTGTTGTTGCAGTGTAGTGAAGTTCGTGCGGTTTGCTGTGCTGGAGGTTTGTGGTTGTGTTTGGTTTGGAGTTTGAGAGGTGTATGCAGAGAAGGAAGTTGTTAGTGGTATTGGTTAGTTGGCATCTCTATCCTGGATTGAGCCGGTTGGGCTCGTGTAATCTTACACGACGGGATGCTTGTACACCCTGTGCCTCAGGAGGTACGTGCTCGTTTTTTTTTTTTTTTTTTTTTTTCTCCATTCGAGGCCGTTTGAGGATTTAGCTGTCCCCTCCGCCCGCTCCCTTAATAACTTTGCATGCTCCTCACCCCCCCACATGACTAGCGCAGCTGCTAGTGTCCATACTTCCGTTTGTGTGGTGATTAGTTGTGTCTTGTCCGTTCCACAGCTCGTGGTACCTAGTTGTGGCTGTACGGGTGATGGGGGATGGTGAGGGTTGGCTGGAGTCGTTGCCTCCGTCTCCCTGGGTCTCGCAGGTGGACCCCTGTGTCAAGGTCCTTTTTGTTGAGTCATTTGTCTTATTGTTGTTTCGGTTTTAGTCTCTGGTTTTGAAGAGCCAGGTTTTTAGTAATTTTCTGAATTTGAGGTGATCTTTGGTGTTCCTTATTATTTTTGGGATGCTGTTCCAGGTTTTCGCGGCTAGGTGGTAGAAAGCGGTTCCTCCGAGTTTAAGGTGTCTGAGTTTTCTGAGGAAATTAGGCCACATATGTTGTGTCGGTTTTTGCTGACAGGTCTGGCATTGATTAGGATGCATCAAATTTGATTGGGTGGACGCAGGTTGTCGTCCCCATGTGAGGGGAGAGTCAGAGGGCCACCTGGGGGTGGGGGGTGAGTAGGGCAGGGACGGGATCCCCTTGAGAAGGCGCTGCAAGGGGGTCAGTGTGAATTGAAGGGAGATTTGGGTGGGTGGTGAGGGGGGAGTGTGGGGATGATAGGAGGGATGATGTTGTCAGGGGCAGTTAAGGTGTCTCTGTTAAGCCACACTCCTGGATGTGATATTTATGATTGATTTGGGTCCCACACATAGCACAGTAAATTCTTATCTCAAGCATGCTTTGTCGTTGCAGGAGTCGAATTGGTATGCTTCATGAGTAATGGATCAGGATGATGATGAGGGATGTGCAGGTAATACCCCAGTTACCAGTAATCTACATTTCTACTTCTCCTAATATTCCTCATCCAAGTACTTCCATCCTCGCTCCCTCCCTGGGCCTGGGCCTGGGTTGCTTCATTGTCATAGATAATGACCATGGGGTACTTAGCTATGTCCCCTACATTATAGTTAGAGGAAGGAAGGGAGGGTTGGAGCCAAAAGGATTTTTGGTTGGAGACATTTTGTGCAATCGGTGTTGGGAAGGTGGTGGGCCTTCGTGATTAAGCACTGGGATGGAGAAGAGTAGGACACAGAGTAATGAAGATTACTGGAAAATAACTCGGCATTACTGATACTTTTTTTAGAAGATTAGCAAGGCAGAATCTTTTAGAGAGAAAAGCATCAGGACAAAGGAAGCTTCTGCACGGTTCTGAGATTTCAAATGACATGACCTTTTGAAGATTACACATGTTGAATTAGGTTTGGTTTAAGGTAAAGGGATGTGTGTGCTGTAGACTTGTAATGCCTACGTTACTTATGGTACACCCTATTGCCCTGGTATATCGCACTCATCCTCTCACTCACTAAGGCGGTTTACGTATCCATGTCGCAGCCCCAAATTATAAAATGTAGCCTATCCACTCCTTAATATATCCCCCATCCCGGGTATAAAGTACATCTCCAAAGGTAGTAGTAGTACTTCCTGCTAGTCTTAAATACATTTGCACCGCCAGATAATCTATGTCTCAGGGAGGGAATTGAGTAAGGGGATGAGGGAGGTGATCTCAGTATTGGGATTACCATAGATAACCTAGGCATTTCCCTTCATATCACTAATGAGGACATATCGTCTATCAAGCACCTGGGCCCAAAGAATAGAAAACACAGACTCAGAATAATGCAGCCCCCGCAAATGGTATACTCCAATACCAAAAATTAAAACTGTAGTGCCCTGAGCTTAAATGACCACATGATTTACATTCACTTTGGTCAACAAGCCCAATTGCACATACATTATATTGAGACATAAATGACTGAGGAGAAGCCCACATCACTATTGAGCAGAGGTCAACGAGAGGGACTCCAAAAGCTTCCATACATGAAGCAGCAACACTCCTGGTTAATTGATCCTGCACAATCAGAAGGAGAGGCACGTCTGCCTTGGCAATACACACCCTTAACCACAGAGGTGTAGACAAGGTAGGGCATGAGTGGGCAAGTCCCACACAATATCTATAAATGCCCACTGAGCAGGCTGAGAAGCAGGGGTCACTCTCTGGCTCATTCATGCATGTTAGGAACCAGGAAGATCTTCCCGTTTCCTGTTTGCATCTGTGGGGTTTCGCGGGAGCCGGAGGCCTATGGAGCAGCTGAGGAGGCTGCGTTGTGCTGAGACCAGAGGGAAACAGGTAAGGAAAGAAAAACTCATTTTGTTTGTGTGTAGATTGTACAAGGATTGTATGCATGTACGAATGTAAGTGTGAATTGTGTGCATGGGTACGAGTGCACGTGTGAATGATAAATGCCATGTGAATTTTCTGGCTGCTGGTGTGCATGACAGAGAAGCTGTGTGTGTGTGTGGTGTGTGTGTATGCGCGTGCAAGGCTGGGTCCCATAGGGGCGTTGGGGTATGACCATTTTTTTACACAGACATAACATGTTGTACAGATGTTTTTGGGCAAAGCAAGCCAATTTGAGTGTTATTCCCTGAAGGGGGTTTGGGGTGTGGGAAGAGCACCATAACAGGGTTTTCTGGGTACTACTACGGCATGTAATTTTGCACTTGTATGAAAGTCAACATGATACGTGTTCCTACATGGGGCAGCGTGGGGCATTTTTCATTAGTGTGGCATGGAATTTTGTATTACTGTTGTCAGGACCTTCGGTAACATTGTGAGTGTTTGTACATGGGGGAGGGCAGCATTGATGCAGCTCTCAAAGCAATGTTTTCTTACTGTGGGATGAAATCTTGTACTGGAATGAGGGGGCAGATATAACATAAAATGAGTCTCCTTATTTGGTGAGTGGAGGGTGGATTTGAGGGATTTGTGTAGCCAGAAATGACATGTTTTTTTTAACTGTGGCATGGCTTTTTTTTACTGGAATTATGCCAAAGCCAACAGGAGTATGTTTTTACGTGGGGCTACTGGCAGATATTAGCAGAGCCAGCATGAACAAGTCTTGTTTTTGTGTCATGACTGGCAATTTGGTCAAAGTAAACATGAGCATGTTCTTATGTCTGAATACTGGCATATGTAGATGCACTGCATGGTCATGTATGGCACAATCAGTATGACAATGGGTTTTCCTGACATATGGTGGACAAATGCATTATGAAAATGAGTTTGTTTTTCATGTCTTACCTGTGAGAACCCTAGGGGTATTCTCCCATTTGGACCCCGAGAATCCTCTATTCAGGTGGCCAGGGCATGGCTATCGCCTTTTTATACAGACAATGGGGGTGGACCAATGCGGGAGGATCACCCGGCTAGGGGAGTCCGGGTTCATTCTCATGGGAATACCCTAGGCGAGATACAGTATCCACCTCTCACCTGTTATCCACAACCATACAACCCCTCTGTCTTTTTGGGGTATTTTCAAACACACAACACCCCCCTCCATTTCCGCATAATACTGAGAAGATGAAGAGGCAACCTGGAGGGTGTGGATTACCAGTGAAAAACCCACTGAGACACAGAAGACTACAACACTCTGACAGCTGGCTGTCCCCTTAATGAAGTCAGGCAAGGTCAGGCAGACTCAAACCTAATCACACACCTGCTGCCCATTAACCTCACACTGGTGCATAAAGGGAGGCTGCTGAGAGAGAAAGGTGAGATGCAGTTGGGAGAGCATGAGGGAGGCTGCAAGGCTGAGACCGGCAGAGGATCCCTCTTCAAATCCAAAACACAAAAAGCAAGCTGGGAAGATTGTCTGGAGCTGAGAAACTAAGAGACTGGGAGCTGTCAGGTGAATCCAGAGGACAGCGTGCAGTGACGCTGGCCCAGAGAGAAGGAAGGGTTGCAGCGTGTCACAGGAGCCGTGTCTCCTACGTGTTGGATTCAGGCAGCCAGGACCTTGCTGTTGAGGTCCGGACAATTGCTTGTTCCCTTGGGGCCAGTGCCAACACCAGGGATGTAGAGGGGTAGGTGGTGAGACCCTGACCTCATCCCCATACCAGAGGATGGAACACTGACCTTGCAATTTTGCCCGGTGAGTCTGAGCAAAAGAGAGAGAGAGACTCGTGTGAGCAGGAGGAAAGCAGACTGTGTGAGGGAAGGCACCAAGTAAATCGAGCAAGTGGCCCAAACCCAATAGGGAAGGTGAAGGTTGATGACAAAATAAATGAAGTTGATCCAAGCCCAGCAGTAGGAGATCAGCTGACAGCTTTTAGTTAAAGCTTGTTGAAAAGTTAAATTGGAATTAGTCTGAGCCCGGCGGAGGGAGACTAATTGAACATTGTGATTAGAGGATCTGAGCCCGACTGAGGGGGCTCCTGGGTGAACCGTGAATCACCTAAGAAAGATAATAAGAGCCAAAGTAACGGAGTGACCCTGTGTGAGTGAACATGATATCGGAAGTATCTGAAAAATGAAAGCGAAGTCCCTGAAGTGAAGGGAAGTGATGTGATCACTTCAAAGCAAACAAAACTGAAAGCCAAAACAGTGAAATCACTAAGTAGAGGAAAAGTTAATAGAATCCCCAAGAAGGCTTTTTTGAAATAGAATTGAATGTAAACTAAAAGGAACTGATCTTAAGAAATACAGGTACCAGAATGCAGCAGTGTCAGAGTGGTCATTTATGGGATTAAAGCAAAGCCATATAGGTTTGAAAGTCTCTGACAATAAAGCAAAGTGAATCTGGAAGTAAGAAGGATGGGAAAGTATATCCCGTTTCATTTGTGTATGCTGGAAAGAGAAGCAAACTTTTAATATTATTTTGCACTCCAAAGCTTACGAATAAGAGACTTTCAAGGGAAAAGAGACTTTGTTGCAGACTGGTGTTTGTTCTGAACTGCATCCTCATGCTGGAGAAGCCAAAGCGTTTGCAAAGCTTGAGTGTGCCGCCTTGCCCAGTGCTGAAAAAGTGGGGAAGGAAACCGAAGACCTCTGTCATTCTGACCCATTACTTTTTTAACAATATTTCTTTCATAACACTGTTTTCCACACAATTTGTATTTAGAGGTAAGGATTGGCAATAGGTTTATTAGTATAGGCCCTTTTATTTTGACAAGACACCACCAGGGCTGCGTTATTATTTGATGGTCGTAGCTTGCTCCCATCTTTAGATTTAGGATTAGATAGGTGTTTTTCAAACCCTTTTTGAAGTTCAATAAACACCCTTGAACTGTAGTCACTTGGGTCTGACTATTGATGCCATGCCTTTCTTACATAACCTACAAACCGGATTGTAAACAATGTAGAATTTTCCCTAATGTGTCACAGAAAGTGTACTGTAAAATGCACCATTTCAACCCATTATTAAAAAGAAAATTCCAGGGGTGGGAGGCTCACTGAGCCCCCCTCGATTGGCTTGGTCTCCCTCGCTATGAATGGTCTCTCTTGTGCATTCTGCCAAGGGCAGAACAAACCCTGCTTCCCTCTGCGGGCTCCCCTTGGAGTGGGCCCTACTAAATTAGACCCAGGACCCACTTGCTAGAGAATCCTGGAGACACCTTTGCTTATCCCACTACTTAAAGTGGCCACTGAAGATTTCCTCCCATGGTTGTCTTTTCAATGGTCAAACACAAGCTACCACACTTACTGAACTGTTCCATTCTACTAGGATAGATGCTCACTGCCCTTTTAACATCAGGGGGATCTTTCCTTCAGCCCTCTGGGCCAGCCTCAGATGGCACTAACGACTGTAAAATCACTTCCTGATCTACACTAAGGGGGCACAGACCTTAGGCAAAAACACCAACCCTTTCCTCTGTACCATTGCTTTGGGTAGAGACCTAAATAGGGGGCTCAACAAGATAATTCAGAGAGGACTCTTAATCTGACTGATGAAATTGCCACCAAGAATAGGGTGTTGAATGTCAGTAAATCCATATTCCTGCAGGGGCTTAAAAGGAGGTCCTGTGAAAGCACCCAGAACAGACGAAGGTCCCAAAGCAGAACCATCCCTTTCCTACAAAGGTTAAGGAGAAGGAAACATTTAAAGCCTTGGCACCCAGTCATCTAGCAATGCTAATCCGCTGTATGACTGGCTGCCATTCAAGTGACCCCTAAAGCCACCACGGCTGCCACTGACAACCCTCATTCTAAACCATCAAGAAAAATAAAACAAGCTCTACATGACACCCAGCAGTGAGCATACGCCTTTGAGGTAATCGGCCGCCTATCCTTCCTAGTAGCCTCAGCAGCTTTGAAGGAGACAACTGTTGGAACACTTCCCCCTTAATAACTAACAAATTCAGCTTGACAAACTTAATTCTGGACAAATTGGGGAACCTCAGAAGAGGGGGCACCAAGGAAGTCACAACACAGATGCCACTGCCAACTGCGGGATCACAGGAAACCAACATATTTGAGGCCAATTTGGTACCACTGGGATCACCATTGTCAGGATGATAGTATCTTTCCTACAGCCTTTGTAATCAAAGGGAATAAAGGGAAGGCATAAAGAAGATCTTCCGGCCAATTCATTGTGACTGCATCCTTCTCTAAAGCCGCTTGTTCAGATTTCCCGTTCCAGTAGAGACGTAACAAAGACCTGGATGATAGAGTGAGAACTTAGATTGAATGTGGTCCAGTTCAGACACATGCGTATAGAGGAGGGAACAATTCTACAGAGAAAATGTGCTTCCAATTAAGATTCTTCCATGCATTCTCTAGTAAATTCAACCTCAGAACCTTGGCATCATGCCTCCCTTTCTAATAAGGCTCCACATTTGCACCAGTCTCAGTACCTACATTTTGCAGTGATGCGTCTTGTAATTCATCTGGGCAATAGAAGCTTCTGCATCATTGATGAGCATTTGGAGCTCTGCTCTGCACATCGAACAATCCGCGGGAAGAAGTGTACTTCATCTTTCCCTGCTCAGTTCAGGCGGGGCTGTCTCTCCTCCCACTCATGAATGTAGCTAAGATCTTCTCTTCTCCTTTTCTGTGATGGGGGTATGATATCTCCTCTTGTGAGAGCTCCCCTTTCTTTGTGATAATCTGCATGAGCTCACTTCCTGAATTCCAGAAGCAGGCACTGATAAAATGAGTTCTCTGTGTGCAAGCAGCAGCACTTTTCCAAGACCCACCAGGAATCTAATGCAGGTATTGGCCACTGTTGTGTCCTACCTCAATGAGGGCTCATCTGATGAGCCGGGCAAACTCTGGAGACAGCCTCCCTGGATCCGAGCTGCTGGACCTAACTGGGGCCTTTTTGGGGTATGCACGCTCCACTAGGCATGGCTTGGAAGATCCTTTGCATGGTATGTGGCAGGGCCACAAAATGACACAGAAGACAGGATCACAGACTCTGAGCTCTGTGTACATACACGCCACCTCCACCTTTATTTGGTGCATTGGCATGTCCTTCGAGTCACCACGTTGGTGTGAGTGCTTGGGTGTTGAAGCAGAGGTGGCGCGTGCAGCGCTTTTGCTGTGTCACCTTCTTACAGCATCAAATCCCTTCACTTCATCAATAACTTCTATGGTCCATCTGATTTCCCCACAATAAAGTCTTCAAACGTGTCTCTTCACATGTTTCTTCTCACAGGGTATATATGTTCATTTGAGGTCCCAGTGCTCAGCATTCCCACAGCACCTTCTGGCCTAGGCATTGTGTCTTCCAGGGATGTATCACTTTTGCTGCCGTCTCACTCCTTCATGCCTCATCCCATTGACCATCCCTTCTGTCTGGGCGTTCTCTATCATCATGGTCTCTCTGGTCACAACTGCTGGACAGTACTTTGAAGTGCATGAGTTTCTTGTGACGCTGGTTGATCCAAGACATGCTGTGACCATACTGTCCTCTCTTGCTGTTACAGTAAGTGGTTGATAATCAATTGGCAGGTCAAACATCCCCTCTTCCCCTCGTCACCCACACAATTTCCAGGCTACTGTTCCCATCTCTGCCTGCTTTCCGCGTCTCTGGGTGTCCCTCACTCTGGGGTAATCGGGGACACTGGTTCTTGGTGCTCTGTCCAGCAAAAGACTGGTGGGGGCGATCCCCTCCGATGGCCATGTGCATAATTGTGAAATGTTCAAGAATTCAAATAAAACCAACAAAATAAAAAGGACTACCGGCCTCTCCCCCCTCACCCCCTCCTTTAACCCGACGCACCTCACCCCCCATTCCAAAGTATCTGCAATTAAATTGTGCAGTTTTGTCTGTGGATGTAAGCAGCGTACAACAGAGGAGATATTGCACTGTTTGGCATTACGTGTCTTGCTTTATTTACTTGTTTTTCAGCCAGTCTCTGTGGCACAGGCAGTAAATGCATGCGGATGGAACCTGGAAGTTGGGCTGTTCAAGCACTTCCTTAGATGGCAGAATTGTGCTCATATTTTGATAGCTATTTCTTTTATAGTTGTTGGTGATACTTCAAAAACCAGGACTTTCCCAATCCCTTTTACCGTAAACATTATGTGGTTTTTGTATCAAAAAAACTCTCGGGGCGGGGACAGATGCCCCAATTCTGGGACAGTCGCGGTAAAACTGGGATGTCTGGTCACCCTACTTTTGGCATCATCCTGGTGCCTATCCTGAGTGTTTTTGGGGATGTGCATGAAGTGATCTGCATGATACATCTTGATTTGCTTTAATCCAGCATGGGTGATATTTTGGTGTCAGACTTTGATATGATATGGCATTTGTAACACGCCTATACACAATTGTTTCAAGGTGCGATGAGGCAAGGAAGGGGGAGCAGAGGGAGGAGAGAGACAACGATCTTACTAGGCCAGGTGACATTGAGATCACGCAGGTGCAGGGGAGGGGGAAGGGGAAAGGGGAGGGTGCAGTGCTGTACATGGGATCAAAACAATAACAAGAAGTGCGGCCAGCAGGTGGCAGGTGCAAGGGTAAGTGCAGACAGCAGGTGTCCAAAAGTGCAAGTAGGGTTACAGATACAAACCCAAGTGCAAGGGTTGCCGTGAGGCAGTGCGGGTGTGCATCTGGGTGGGCAGGAACCTGGCCCTGAAATCAGAGGTAGCCAGGTGACCAGTGCAGTATCAGACAGGAAATCAGCAGGGGAGAGGAAGAGAGAAGGCAGAAGCAAAGAGGAAGGTCTTGAGGTGCTTCCAGAACCAGAGATGGTTCTCCTCAAGTTTCAGAGAGGCAGGGAGACTGTTTCAGAGGGAGGCCCCCGCCGAAGAAAGGGATCTATCACCAACTCATTGCTTGGAGAAGCGACTGATCCTTTGAGATCCTCTATTAATTGCTGGAAGTCGCTACCATGGGACAGTGGCCCATTGTCCGTTTTTATGGGGACAGGAAGGCCACAGGAGACGAAGGTCTCCACCGGCTACGGAATTACTATGCTGGCTGGTGTAGATTTGATTAGCGCCACTTCAGGATAATGGGAGAGCTCATGCACCACTACTAGCGTGTGTTGACCATGGACAGGGAGACGAGATCCACACTGATATGTTCCCAGGATTCCCAGGGGGCATAGACCTGATGGGTTCAGGCAGTGAGTCAGCACCTTTGGCTTACCAAGGCATACATCTCCTGATGATTGTCTCTACTGCATGTACCAGACCCAGGAACCAGGCTGTCTCTCATAATCGTGGCTTAGTCTTACATATGCCCTGATGGCCTGCATGTGCGAGAAGCGCTACTCGTTGGTGAGTGAGGCGGGAATAAAGATGCAGGACCCTCGCAGTACTAGGCCTTCCCCAGAGACTGACACCTCATCCCTCGTGAGAAAAAGTAACCTGAGGCATTGTTTGACTCTGTGCGGTGTTGCTGTTCTTTGAGGAATCCGTTCCAACTCAGAGTGGGCCCCGCTACATCAATGTCACCAAATAACTCATACTGGTCATAAGCACTCTTGATATCTTCCATGGTCCAAGCTTGTGGAATGTTCCTTGTTGTGACCCTGCTAAGGTGATGTTCTAGGTGCATTGCGCTCACTTCACCAGTGGTGACTTTGCGAGGGTGACAGGAAAGGAAGTCGGCAGGGTTTCCTATCCCTGGGCGGTATTCAATTGGGAAAATATCCTCCTGTATTTGCATGGCACATTTTTCCATTCTGGGTGGAGTTCACAGAAAGGAGTCAATGAAGATTGGGGTCAACTATTTTTGATCTGTCAGCATTTTGAAGGGTTGTTCATAGAGGTAGAGTTGGCAGGGGTGAAGTCCTAAAAGAAAGTGGGGGGACTCATTAACACATGCAATGGGGTGTGACATCACCAGAATTTGACAGATCAGTGTGAAATATGCACATTTCATTCCACTGGCTTTGCATAACCATAGAATTTGAACTGGACGAATGTGCAATTCCCTTTCATAAAATCAACACAGCAAAAAAAAATACAAGGGAGTTTATTTTCTTCTAATATTTGAAAATGTAAAAATAATGTGCACGTTTTAAACCCCATAAGTCAATGCAATGTTTTCCATGGTGAGTGCACTCCGGAAAGGTACCATTTCACATTTAGTTGCTTGTTATTTTTCATCAGCTATTTGGAGCAGTAGGAAGTGCCTGACCTCTGAACCTGGCAACTAGTGTTAAAATCCCCAAGTCGCACTTAAAATGATAAATGTGAAAAAGACAGTCAGCGTGCACTGTTTTAGAGACTGTCCCTAAAATACCAGGGAGGATGACGACGAACCTCTGCTGATAGCCCCACATCAGTGCAATTGCCTCATTCTCTATTTGTAAGTAGTGTGTGCAAAGACTGGAGGGGGGTAACGTTACTTCTGCCCTCTATATGGCAGAGTAGAGGCACAGAGCACCCCAGCCAAGGTCATCTATATGGTAGCATATGGACGAGCAACCAAGGCTTATGCTCTTGGGAGGTGATGCAGGCTGGTTCTTAAGTACTGTGAAGTCCCCAAGCCCCCACAAATGAATGTTCAATGTATTTGCTAACACAGTTCTTTATATACAAATAAGGTTCAAGATATATATACATAAATCAATAACACACTTAGTACTGTGGTAATTCTAATATGGCAAATATATACAATCTCTATGCGGTACCACACTTAGCTATTGATTCCTTTAAGATGCATTAACTGCTGACTGTTATAATGGCATACAAATCATGCAGCAATGTGTAATAGCATAGATCATAGGACGGAGGCAAGTTCGGTTAACCAATGGAAGAATGGATCTTTAGCTACCAAGACAAAATACTGAGTGAGTATCCCCCTGTAAAGACTGGTAGGGGGTGTCTGTACTTCCGCTCTCTATATGGTAGAGGAGAGCACAGAGGACCTCAGCCAAGATTCTCTATTATTGGTACGTGGTCGAGCAATCAAGGCCTAGCTTCTCAGGAGGTGATGCGGGCTGGTTCTTAAGTACAGTGTAGTCCCCGAACCCCCACAAAGGAATGTCCACACACTGTATTACTGAAAACACAGTCTTTATATAATTAATATTCAAAGGTATGTACACGATCACAATAACGCACTTTGTACTTGGAAGTCAATAATGATAAATATATACACGTCTAGAGTGGTACCACTAAGGTTATCAAATCTCATTAAAGTGCATCAACTGTACGGTTAAAATGTCACACAGAACAATAACGAGTAAACCAGCAATAGCGATAGGAAGGAACGCAAGATGGTTGAAACAATAGGCAGAACACTGGCCCCTACCTCTAGGTGCAGTTCTGTGTGGAGATCCCCCACCTGGGCAACATGTAAATAAAGATATATAGCACAAGCCCAGTCCATATATTGTTCGATAGTCTTACTTCTTCCTATTAAGGTTTTACCCCCCCAATGTACCTGGTGGAGTAGAGTTCTCTGACGATGCACCGACCGATCCTTCTTGAGTGCCTCCCTTTCAGGCGGGAGCCACGGATCATCGAGAGGTGTCGGGGAACTTGGCGTTCGGTGTCGGGGAATCGACGGCCCTTCTTGAGTGCCCTCCGTTTAAGGCGGGAGTCACGGGTCGTTAAACGTCCGGTGGTGAACAGGGTGAACTACGGCAAGGAAGTGACAGCTTCGTTCCTAGCAGTGCTCGTCGACGACAGAGCGTTGGCGTCCTGCAAGGAAGAGGCGTGCGGGGAACCTCGGTGACAATAATTCTGGACCGCAAAGAGATGATGAAGAACTGTGGACCAGCAAGGGCGTCGAGTCGTCGGTGTCTCTGCGGTCTTTAGGTGGCGGGAAACCCACCGGTGGATGCTCCTCGGTGCGTTGACGGTCAAGCCTTCTCCAGCGGGAGACAAGCGGGTGACGATACAGACGAGAGCGTCCGATGATCAATTGAAGTTCTTAGGCAAACGGGAGCCCGACGGCTCCAGTCGGCGGTCGGCAAAGGCGGTCGTCGACAGTGGCGGACAACAGTCCGAGTGCTTCTCCTTGGAGTTCCGCAGCAGTCCCCGTATTGGGTCGGCAGCCTGTCGAAGGTCTGTCTACCAGGGAGCGTTGGCAAAGATCAGCTGTGCACGATGGTCCCTCGTAGCTCAGGAAGAGGGCGCCTTACCAGGTCCTCTCTGGGTCAGTCCTTGGAGACACAGCAGCTTTCAGATTGTGAAGGAGAGCAACAGCAATTCTTCTCGTCCGGCAGGGCTGCAAGGTCAAGCTTCAGTTAATCCAGTTACTTGTCGTAGTGGACTTCAGCTTCTGAACACGATTCCTAGCAGTGAGAGGTCCCCAGATATACTATTGATCTCCCATTCATTCCGCTGGGTCACACTCAAGCATCCAATCACGACTTCGGGCATTCATGCAGGCAGGCAGCCAATCAGGCACACGAGGTATTCAGGCCATTCACTTCTCTCCAGACACTCACAACAAGTCGTGTATTGGGACAAGTACCAAGCCATTCAACACTCCAAGCGGCATTCATACGGGTTTCGGGCAGGGTTGTCTCAGTCATTGTGTCAACCACCAGATACTAGACACCCACAACACAGAATGCATATTCGTCACACACTCTATTCACCCAGGTCCCACCCACAGGAGGTACCCACAACATACATCACCGGGAAGGCTCCAGCTAGTCTGACTGGGCCTTCACAACAACACCATATATGCACAGCCAGTCAGGGGGAAGGGACAGAGTCAGGGCTTCCCAGGACTTTGGGGCCATCTTGTTTCCCATCAGGAATCAACTGATCCCAATGGCAGGGCCGGGGTATCCCAAAATGGAGGATACTCCGCGCACCTGTCAAATTCAGCATGGAGCTGCCACCAGCCCATACCCTGCTCTGTGGGCCACCCACAGGTGCCCAAAAACATACACTAGGGGCACAGGGTTGTACCCCCACCCATGGGTGCCATAAGGGTATCCCACAGGTCCGTTCACCAAACCAAAAGAAAGAGAGCTGCACCGCCAGGAGTCCCACATGAACTCCTGTGCCGAAAACACAACAGAACACACGATAAAAAGCAGTAAAGGACAAGGATACTGAGGCCCTGTCCCTCCGATGCATTTCCAGCATCACAGTCGCCCCCCCCAGACTGAGGTGGAGGGTGCCTAATCTCCCACAGGATAGACACCCTCATCCAGACGGTCAACATACCTTCTGGAAAGGCCATCTGCATTATCGTGACTCTTCCCTGGTCTGTGCTCTATGGTGAAGTCTAGCCCTTGCAGGCTAATGGACCACCTGAGCAGTTTCGGGTTCTCACCCTTCATCTGCATTAGCCACTTTAGAGGCTTATGATCTGTTTGGACCTTGAAGGTAGAACCCGTAAGGTAGGGCCTAAAACGCCTAAAGCTCCAAACTATACTAAAACACTCCTTTTCAACAGTAGCCCACCTAAGTTCTCTACCCTTGAGTTGTCTACTGATGAATATGATAGGATGTTCTCTCCCTTTGTCATCTAACTGGGACAAGACAGCTCCGATTCCGGTGTCGCAGGCATCCGTCTGGACGATAAAGGGTCAGCTGTAGTCAGGCGCACACAACACGGGTGCCCTACACAGACTTTCTTTCAAGCCATCAAAGGCCCTCTGACAGTCTTCAGTCCAATTAACCTTCCTTGGCAGCTTGGGTGAAGTCAGTGGTGCAGCTATGGTTCCATAGTCTGCCATGAAATTGCGATAGTACCCAGTGAGACCCAAAAAGGCTCTCACCTGGGTTTGAGTAGTGGGAGTCTCCCAGTCCTGTACATCTTGTACCTTACTGGGGAGAGGTTGGATTTGACCCCCTCCTACCTCATGACCAAGATACGTGACTTTCCCCTGAGCTATCTGGCACTTGGTGGCCTTGATAGTGAGGTTAGCCCTCTTTAAGGTCTGCAACACTCTACCCAGATGTGTCAAGTTCTCTTCCCAAGTGGAACTGTAGACGGCAATGTCGTCTAAATAAGCCACACAAAAGGCTTCCAGCCCACTGAGAGCATGATTGACCAATCTCTGGAAGGTGGCAGGGGCATTCTTCAACCCAAAAGGCATGACCCTAAACTGGTAGAGTCCCTCTGGTGTTGGGAACACCGTCTTTTCCTTGGCATGGTCAGTCAGAGCTATTTGCCAATAGCCTGAGGTGAGGTCAAAGGTGCTCACAAATTTGGCAGCACCTATGGTGTCCACGAGCTCATCAGCCCGGGGCAGTGGGTGCGCGTCAGTTTTGGTGACGGCATTGACTCCTCGGTAGTCCACACAGAACCTCCAATCCTTGGTACCGGCCTGGGAACTTGCCTTGGGGACAAGGACCACTGGACTGGACCAGGGACTGGACCAGGGACTGGTTGAGGGTTCAATAACACCCAGATCCAACATCTTGGCGACCTCAGCCTGGATGTGGTTCTTAACCGTATCTGACATTTGGTAGCTCCTGCTCTTGACAGGCACGCTGTCACCAGTGTCAATCTCAGGCTTACACCACGGTGTAAGGCCTGGCGTCAATGAAAACAGAGAGGCATACTGCTGGAGCAGAGTCCTGCAGGCCCTCTGCTGCTCGGTTGTCAAATCTGGAGAGAGCTGCACCCCCTCCACTGAGCCATCCTGAGGGTTGCTATGCATCAAATCAGGAAGGGGCTCACTCTCATCCTCTTCTTGCTCTGAAGCCATCAAGAGACATGAGACTTGTGCTCGCCTGTGGAACGGCTTGAGCCTATTGACATGGAATACCTGAGGGGCTACCCCTGGGATTCCCATGTCAACCAGATAATTGACCTCGCCCATCTTGGAGACTATCCGGAAGGGTCCAGTCCATTTATCTGCCAATGCCCAAGGCTTGGTAGGCTCCATCACGAGGACCTCCTGTCCCGGAGTCCACTCCACTTGCGATGCTTTAAGGTCATGCCAGTATTTGTTCAATTCCTGGCTGGCCTTGAGATTCGCCATTGCTTGTCCCATCATCTGTGTCATCCTCCGTCGGAGGCCTAACACATAGTCCCACACTTGCTTGGCGGGACCGGGAGGGGTGGCTTCCAAACCTTCTCTGATCAAGGCGAGGGGCCCCCTCACAGGATGTCCAAAGAGCAACTCAAAGGGGCTGAAACCAACACCCTCTTGAGGTACCTCTCGGTAAGCAAACAGCAGGCATGGCAGGAGGAGACCCCATTTCCTCCTTAGGGGCTCTTCCAAAGCACCTAGCATGCCCTTGAGAGTTTTATTAAATCTCTCAACCAGACCATTGGTCTGGGGGGTGGTAAGAAGTGGAGAACTTGTAGATTACCCTGCATTCTTTCCACATGGTTTTCATGTAACTAGACATGAAGTTGGATCCTCGGTCAGAGACAACCTCCTTGGGGAATCCAACTCGAGTGAAAATGCCCAAGAGGGCCCGGGCAACCACCTTGGCAGTAATAGTCCGAAGGGGTATAGCCTCAGGGTACCTGGTGGAATGATCTACCAAAACCAGGATGAACCAATGTCCACCTGACGTGGGAGGGTCAAGGGGACCGACGATGTCGATGCCCACCCTCTCAAACGGTGTGCCAACCACTGGCAATGGCTGCAGTGGGGCAATGACACTGCCTCCAGTCTTGCCAGACAACTGACAAGTTGGGCAGGTCCTGCAGTGGGACTCCACTTCTACTCCCATCTGAGGCCAGTAGAAGTGGGCAGAGAGCCTCTGCTTAGTCTTCTTGGTACCAAGATGACCAGCCAAGGGCACCTCATGTGCCAACTGCAGTAGGAAGGGCCTGTAAACCTGGGGCACCGCCAACCTCTTGAGGGCACCAGGTTCAAGCTTAGTGGGCTCACTAACAAGGAGCTCACCCTCCCAGTAAATCCGGAAAGTCCTAGGCACTTCGCCTTGTGCCTGGGACAGGGCCTGTTTCCTCAGACCCTCGAGAGAGGGACACTCTCTCTGTCCTTTGCAGAAGTCTGCCCGGGAGGGTCCCCCTGCAGCTAACAAGCATTGAAGATCGGGATGTTCCTCTGGGTTGAGAACCTCTCCCACAGGAGAGTCTTCTGGCTCTTCTCCCACAGGAGTTGAGACGGGGTTTACCACTGGACCCAGCCCGTCCAGAGCATGGATCCCAATAGGTGCGGTAGGAACAGCAGGAAGAGAAGGGGCTCCCTCCACAGAGGTGGCCTTCTTGCTCTTCCTTCGTCGTGCCTTAGACCGTGCCTTCGGCTCGGGTACCTGACTCACAGCCAGACCCGGTGTCATCTGTGATCTAGTGACCGCAGCAGCAGTCATGGGAAGACCAACCGTGATCAATCCCAACTCGACTAGATCATTACCTAACAGAATGTTAGCAGGGACGTTGTCCCAAACCAGGACAGCAAGCTTTGCTGTCTTGTCTCCAATTACGAGTGTGACTCGGGCTACAGGCGATAATTTGGGAGGCTCACCAGCTAACCTGGTGGTTCTCAGAGGAGCATCTACATAGTCCTCTGGCTTGAGCAGGGTCCTGTCCATCACTGTCATGCTTGCCCGAGTGTCTCTCAAACCAGTAGAAGGCTGGTCATTCAGGAGGACACTTCTCAAAAATCTACGGGTGTTCTGTGGGATAGTCGCCAGTACTTCTGCTTACTGGTCCCAGGCCCCAAGGGACACTAAGGAAATCTCTACGGGAGCACCAAAAGTGATTCCGGTAGAGGAGGGGAGGACGGTGGCCTCCACCTCAGACATGGGGTAAGGGTAGGTCAGGCTGACAGCCTGTACTCTGAGTGCCTTACCTTTACACTTGGAGTCACCCCTTTTGTGATCCAGAGCCCCACAGTCCCAACAAGTGCCGGGAGTGCGGGGTACGGTACTGGAACCACCGGGAGCCTGCTTTGCAGCAGGTGGACCACTACTCTTATTTCTACCCACAGATGACTTATCCCCACTAGATTTTTGGGTCTTAGGAGAGGAGGGTTTAGGTTTATTCGACTGTGACTGCTTTTGGGACTCCTCAGCTTTCTGAGAGGCCCCCTTTTCTTTGTCCTTCCCACTGGAGTCCTTAGGGGACACCCGGTGGGAGACCCACTTGTCAGCCAACCTAGCCAGCTTAAAGGGATCTAAAATGTTCTGGTCAGCAACATACTGACGCAGCTCTGGTGAACAGGCTTCAGAAAAATGCTCAAAAAACAATAGGTGGGACAATTCAACAAAAGTTTTCACCTTGTAACCGTCAAACCACCCCATCATATTCATGTGCGCAGCACTCACCCAGTCGACCCAAGACACATTCTCTCTTTTCTTAAAATCCCTGAACCTTTTAAGGTATTGGGTAGGTGTCTTGCCAAACTTGGCAATCAAAGCAGATTTCATACACTCATACTGACCCCGTTCTTCCACACTCAGCTTCAGAATACAGTCATATCCAGTTTGAGGCACTCTGCTTAGCAAGCACTTAGCCCAATCTCTTTTGTCAACATTATGAATTGCACAAGCCATTTCAAACGCTTCAATCCATTGGAGGATATCAGAACCCTCCACAAACACACCAACCAAATCCTTCATAAATTTAGCTGCTGGGGACCTGACACTCTCACTGGGTTTCGCTGAAGTCTCCACTCGAGCTTTCTCTAGCTGGATTCTCTGACATTCAGTGTCCTTGTCTTTGAGTTCAAGATCCCTATTCTTGAGTTCCACTTGTTGAGCCAACTCCTCCTTCTTAAGCTCAGCATCTATCTCCAACTTGCGATATTCAAAGGCCAATTTCATCCTTAATAACTCAAGCTCCAAGGTATTGCTGGGTTTCGGAACAGAGGCAGCAGGAATGGCGGCATTCCCAGAAACAGATTCAGTAGAAACCCCAGGGGCAGAGTCCTCATTGGCTGTATTTCCCCCCTCATCAAGAGTTTCACCATCGGTCTGGTAGTCCACCAGGGCAGCTATCAGCTCAGCCCTAGACCTATCCACAAAGTCCAACTCCCTGGCTTCACAAGCACTCTGGAGAGCCTCTATGCTCCACCGAGTCAATTTACCATTCGCAATAGACTCCATTGCTTGTAATGCAGTTATTTTGTACACACCCAATCCTTAATCGAATAAAGTGCAGATATTTTGTAAGTGGCACGGTTATACACTGAGTCTTAAAACCATAAGCATCCCACCGCTGCCACCAGTGTAAAGACCGGTAGGGGGTGTCTGTACTTCCGCTCTCTATATGGTAGAGGAGAGGCACAGAGGACCCCAGCCAAGAATCTCTATTATTGGTACGTGGTCAGCAATCAAGGCCTAGCTTCTCAGGAGGTGATGCGGGGTGGTTCTTAAGTACAGTGTAGTCCCCGAACCCCCACAAAGGAATGTCCACACACTGTATTACTGAAAACACAGTCTTTATATAATTAATATTCAAAGGTATGTACACGATCACAATAACGCACTTTGTACTTGGAAGTCAATAATGATAAATATATAAACGTCTAGAGTGGTACGACTAAGGTTATCAAATCTCATTAAAGTGCATCAACTATACGGTTAAAATGTCACACAGATCAATAACGAGTAAACCAGCAATAGAGATAGGAAGGAACGCAAGATGGTTGAAACAATAGGCAGAACACTGGCCCCTACCTCTAGGCGCAGTTCTGTGTGGAGATCCCCCACCTGGGCAACCTGTAAATAAAGATATATAGCACAAGCCCAGTCCATATATTGCTCGATAGTCTTACTTCTTCCTATTAAGGTTTTACCCACCCCAATGTACCTGGTGGAGTAGAGTTCTCCGACGATGCACCGACCGGTCCTTCTTGAGTGCCTCCCTTTCAGGTGGGAGCCACGGATCGTCGAGAGGTGTCGGGGAACTTGCCGTTCGGTGTCGGGGAATCGACGGCCCTTCTTGAGTGCCCTCCCTTTAAGGCGGGAGTCACGGGTCGTCGAACGTCCGGCAGTGAACAGGGTAAACTACGGCAAGGAAGTGACAGCTTCGTTCCTAGTGGTGCTCGTCGACGACAGAGCATTGGCGTCCTGCAAGGAAGAGGCGTGCGGGGAACCTCGGTGACAATAGTTCTGGACCGCAAAGAGATGATGAAGAACTGTGGCCCAGCAAGGGCGTCGAGTCGTCGGCGTCTCTGCGGTCTTTAGGTGGCGGGAAACCCAGCGGTGGACGCTCCTCGGCGCGTCGACGGTCGGGCCTTCTCCAGCGGGATACAAGCGGGTGACGATACAGACGAGAGCGTCCGATGATCAATTGAAGTTCTTAGGCAAACGGGAGCACGGCGGCTCCGGTCGGCGACGGTGGTCGTCGACAGTGGCGGACAACAGTCCGAGTGCTTCTCCTTGGAGTTCCGCAGCAGTCCCCGTATCGGCAGCCTGTCGAAGGTCTGTCTACCAGGGAGCGTTGGCAAAGATCAGCTGTGCACGATGGTCCCTCGTAGCTCGGGAAGAGGGCGCCTTACCTGGTCCTCTCTGGGTCAGTCCTTGGAGACACAGAAGCTTTCAGATTGTGAAGGAGAGCAACAGCAATTCTTCTCGTCCAGCAGAGCTTCAAGGTCAAGCGTCAGTTAATCCAGTTACTCGTCGTAGTGGACTTCAGCTTCTGAACACGATTCCTAGCAGTGAGAGGTCCCCAGATATACTGTTGATCTCCCATTCATTCCGCGGGGTCACACTCAAGCATCCAATCACGACTACAGGCATTCATGCAGGCAGGCAGCCAATCAGGCACACGAGGTATTCAGGCCATTCACTTCTCTCCAGACACTCACAACAAGTTATGTGTATTGGGACAAATACCGAGCCATTCAACACTCCAAGTTGCATTCATACCGGTTTCGGGCAGGGTTGTCTCAGTCATTGTGTCAACCACCAGATACTAGACACCCACAACACAGAATGCATATTCGTCACACACTCTATTCACCCAGGACCCACCCACAGGAGGTACCCACAACATACATCACCGGGAAGGCTCCAGCTAGTCTGACTGGGCCTTCACAACAACACCATATATGGCACTTCCATCCAACAGCCAGTCAGGGGGAAGGGACAGAGTCAGGGCTTCCCAGGACTTTGTGGAAAACAAGGTAATGGGTAATAAAAAGCAAGAGGCCACCAGGGTCATCTTGTTTTCCATCAGGAATCAACTGATCCCAATGGCAGGGCTGGGGTATTCCAAAATGGAGGATACTCCGCGCACCTGTCAAATTCAGCATGGAGCTGCCACCAGCCCATACCCTGCTCTGTGGGCCACCCACAGGTGCCCAAAAACATACACTAGGGGCACAGGGTTGTACCCCCACCCATGGGTGCCATAAGGGTATCCCACGGGTCCGTTCACCAAAACAAAAGAAAGAGAGCTGCACCGCCAGGAGTCCCACATGAACTCCTGCGCGGAAAACACGACAGAACACACAATAAAAAGCAGTAAAGGACAAGGATACGGAGGCCCTGTCCCTCCGATGCATTTCCAGCATCACACCCCCCACCTGGGCAACGTGTAATAAAAGTATTCACAAGACCAGTCCATTAATGTTTAAATAGACTTGTTTCCTGGTTAAAATGTTTAACCACCCCAATGTACCTGAGATATATGAGTTTTTTGATGTTTCGTCGACGGATCCCTCGAGAGTGGACTCCCTTTAAAATAGGAGCCACAGGGTGTCAAGATTCCTCGAAGAAAAGTCAAAACTTGCGTTGAGACTGCAGCTTCGACCTTCGCGGTGCTCTTTGATGTTCGATCGTGGAAGTCCTGTGTAGATGAGACGTGCGGTTCATCTTGATGCAGAGTGTTCAGTGCCACAAAGATGACTCAGTGATGGATGTGTAGGCCCAGCAGCGGGCGTCGGGTGTCAGGAACTGCTTCGGCGCTCCTCTGGCCTGTTGGTGCTGCAGCCACAGCATGTACCTCAGGATGGCTTCGGCGATCGGGACTCGGCCACGGGCTGGACTTCGGATCTTCATGTCATCAGTATCCTCGGGACGTCTTTGTCAGCTTCTGGTGGTGAGAAACCCACCAGCGGACTTTCCACAGTAGCTGACAACCTCAACCTTCTCCAGCAGGATAAAGCGGTCAACGGGGATGGCAAGGGAGCCCTTTGTTCAAATGTTCTTATGCAAAGGTGGAGCTTTGCGGCTCCGGTCGTCAAGCAGCACAGTGTCAAGCTATCCCCTCTTCTGGGCAACACGACTCAACTGACTTCCAGCGGTCACAGAAATCTTCCGAACCCCAGTTGACGGCAATGGACTTCGATGTCCTGGTGCTTCACTTCAAGATTCTCAGTGGACCCCCTCTCCGGTCGATTGCCTTTCAGGACTGGCTTCCAGAGTACCTCAATGAAGGTCAGCTTTTGTTCTCTCGTAGCTCGGGGAGAGGTCTCCTATCCAAGTCCTCTCACACTTCAGTCTTCTACAGACTTGACAGCTTTTAGATTTCGTCAAAGGAAAGCAGCAGCAATTCTTCTTCTTCCAGTTGGGCTTCAAGGATAAGCAGCTTCAAGTTTCAACTTCAGCTTTTGAATAAATTGGGAAGTGAGAGGACCCTGGATATACACATCATTCCCTCATTCACTCTGCCTGAGCCAGGCTCAGTCAGCCAATCACACAGAAGGGCATTCATGGAGGCAGGCAGCCAATGAGGCGCACATGCATTCAGGCTATTCACTTCCACCCAAACACTCATAACAAGGAATGTGGACTGGGGCAAGCACTCAGCCATTCAGCACACCACACTGCATTCATGTCAGTTTCAGGCAGGGCTGTCTCATTCATTGTGTCACACACACAGAAACCAGACACCCAGACCATAGAATGCATATTGGTCACACACTCTTTTCACACAGGTCCCACCCCAAGGGTGTTCCCACAACATACAGTCACTGGGAAGGCTCCAGACAGTTTGGCCTGGACCTCATCACAATACCATAAATGGCTCTTTCACCCAATAGCCAGGCAGGGGAAGGGACAGAGTCAGGGCTTCACAGGACTTTGAGAAAACAAGGTAACAGGCAATAGAAACCAAGAGACCCCATGGGTCATCTTGTCTCCTATCAGGAATCCATTGATTCCTATGGCAGGGCCTGGGTATTCTAAAATGGAGGATACTCAGAACCTGTCAAATTGAGCATTGGAACTGCCACCAGCCCATACCCTGCTCGGTGGGCAACACACAGGTGCCCAGAAACATGGCATGTACCCCCTCCCATGGGTGCCATAAGGGTAATCCAAGGGTCTCTGATCATCACAACCAAAAAGTGGAAGAGATGTACTGCCAGTAGTCCCAACTGGACTCCTGTGCAGAAAACAACACAGAACACACATGATAAGGGAGTAGAGGATGAGGACATGGAGGCCTGGTCCCTCTAATGCATTTCCAGCATCACAGTGTGCTTCTGGTTGTGTTAGTGCCAGGCTTGTGAAGGGCAATGGAATGACATCCCCAGATGAGGTGGTTGAGTCCGTTCCTAACCTGTAGCCCTGCAATTGACTCCTCACTTCTCCTCCAGTAGCAACCCCTGCTCCATACCCTTTCTGCACATTTTTTCCCTCTTTCTTGGGTATCTCTTGTAGGGTACACATTCCTGTCTAAAGGTATAACTTCCTAAATATGTTTCTGTATTGGGGACTGGGCATGCTCAGACTTAGACTCAGCCACTCCTCATCTAAACCGCTCTAGAAACAAGAATCAAAATAACCTTTATACCCCATTTTAGTGGCTGATGTTGCAGCCATTTTATCCTAAAATTCAAACACTTAAGATGCCCAAATGAGATTGTATGGTTCATTTCTACAAACATTTTAATGTTAGGGTGAGTGTTGTGAACATTGATGTGAGTAAAAGAAAAAAGTAATAACTGGAAGGTTTTGAACTAATCACAATCACGGGCACAGCTCTGGGCAACCCCCCCAGACCATAGTTTGTCAGCATGTCAAGCCATTACAGAAGGGAAAAGACCATATGGAAATCAGGCTTCGTCCCACTCCAAAAGGGTTAGTCCAGCCCAAACTGCTTGGTTGCATCCCTTCTGCACAAGACCATAAGCATCCCCAGACATGTTTCATCCTTGTTGGGCATCATCAGTGCGAAGTAGCTTGGGTCTCTGGGCCCAGCAGGCTCTGGACCCATGTCTGGGCATACCCACCCCACTCAGTGTTACTTAAACAAAACAAAAAGGGTGATGGCTGGAGGGTTTTGAATTAACCATAACCATTGACACAGCTCTGGGCAACCCCCAGATCATCGTTTGTTAACCCTGCCAAGGCATTACACAATCGGAAATACCATATGCAAATCAGGCTTGGTGCCACCCCAAAAGGGACAGTCCAGCCCAAACTGCTTGGTCACATCCCTTCTCCACGAGACCACAAGCATCCCCAGACATGTTTTGGCCATGTTGGGTGTCATCAGTGAGGAGTAGCTTGGGTGTCCGGGCTCAGCAGGCTTGGGACCCAAGTCTGACAATACTCGTCCCACTCGGGGTGACTTAAGCAAAACAAAAATGTGATGGCTGGAAGGTTTTGAATTAATCATAACCACGGGCACCGCTCTGGGCAAACCTCCAGACCATCGTTTGTCAACCTGCCCAGCCATTACAGAACGGAAAGACCATATGGAAATCAGGGTTGGTCACACCCCAAAAGGGTCAGTCCAGCCCAAACTGCTTTTCCATTCCTTCTGAACAAGACCACAAGCATCTCCAGACATGTTTCAGTCTTGTTGGGTGTCACCAGTTGTTAGGCAGAAACCTGTGCAGTTCCCTCTGGGATCACTGCAAAAGATTTAAGACTACAGGTGTTTGGCAGTAAACCCACTTGGTAGCAGTCTGTACCACACAGATTCACTTGGTAGCTGTGGCTGAGCAGTCAGACTTCCCTCAAGAAGAGTTAGGCAATATACAGAGTGTTCACAATAGGTCAAAAGAACACAGTAGAACAAGTAAACACTGTCCAGAGCTTGGTGTAAAAGAGATATAATTATTTATTTAAAACCACATCTAGAAAAACACACAGGCACTAATAGTAAGCAGTTCAAAAACACGGTCACTAAAAGATATACACTCCCTTAGAAGAATATTAGACAAGTCTTAAGTAAAGCCCCACTTATTTTTAGACAGCGGTGAGCGCTTAACGCAGATGGCACTCTAATAATTTGTTTAAAAAGGGAGAAAAAAGCAGAGTATAATTTGAAACAGATCCCAGCACTTTCACAAGAACACAACAAGAAAGGAAGGCAAGTAAAACCATGAAGTTAGAGTTCAGAAGGCCGGATCCACTTTAAGAGGATCAGAACGAAATGTGTCCAAGGTCACACGGTTGAAGTGCACAAGAGTCTTGCAAAGGTTCAAAAAGAGTTGGACCAAAATAAAGGGACCAGTTAGAAGGTCAAGGCGGCCAGCCTAGTCCAGGTGGTTAAGGGATTATTATTTCCTTGTAGCAATCTTTAGAAAGGGAGGCCTGGCGGACATGGTACCTTAAAGTGATGAGAATACTCCAGCGGGGGCAGTTGTTCCAGGCAGCGGATGCAAGTCAGTGCTTCGTCCGGGGGAAGAAAGGATCTCGTCGGGGAGGAAGACAGGAGTCCGTTGCACTGCCAGGGAAGAAACCAGCCGCAGAGTTCTCAGGTAAAAGGAGCGGTCCTTTTATTCGCAGTCCAGTTGTAAGTGGCTATCCGGTTGCCGGGGGGCTCGGCACGGGCAATTCGACCACAAGACGTCCTGGGATGCGAGGAAAAGAAGGTAAACTGGTTGTGCCCACCAGTCAGGGGAAGAAGCCTCTCCAGCCAGGCGATCTTCTCTGTCGTCGGGAAGTGGTGAGTCGGTTCCGCAGGGCTCCACCGGTGGTGTCATCGTGGTAGGTCGGCTCAGCTTCTCCCTCGTCGGATTCTCAGGTCCTGTGGCGACTTCTGAAGTTCCAGTCCCCAAAGCCCTGCTTTTATGCAGCACACCCCCATTCACTCAGCCTAGCTGTCAATCAAACATGCTAAGTGGTGAGCCGGCCAGCTCACTACTTGGGCCAATCACACAAAAGTGCGACTTGAGTTACCAAGGTAACTCAGTCCAGCGTGCCTAAACTCCCTCCCACTCCCCCTGTGGTACCCAGACAGAGTGGCACCACTTTTGGAGGCTTCTGTGGAGAAGCCCGCCAAAAAGTGGAACAAAGGGCTCGACTTGGGTTGGAGTCACAGAAGAGTACACAAACGCCATTTTAGAATCGAGTCCTGGCAAAAAATACCAACCGGCAAATTAATATTAAATAAATAAACCGGCGGTATGTTCGAGGCTATGAGAATTAAATAATTAAAGTTGATAGCCTCGAACAATGGGAAAATCCCATAGGGATATATTCGCGGTCGAATATAAAAAGTAGTATCCACTGCCACCAGCCAAAACTCGATCAGAGGGGACGCAGACGTGCCCCCTCAAATAACAGACCCTGGGGCAATCGAATTGCCCCGACCAGTACGTCCACAATATGATGGTTTGTACCGGTTTCTGTTAATAATTTGGGACTAGTAAAGCCAATGGTGACTTTACATGCCCTGGGAGACAGTAGTCAGTCCCAGGGTATGGAGTCTATGGTGGGGTGTCACTATGACACCCCTATGTCACTGCACGGAGGGTGCTGTGTAACACACATAGTAAAAACACATGAGACCCTATGGGGTAAAGGACCCCATAGCCCATAAAACACATGAACAGTCAAAGGAACACCATAAATCATGTCCAAGACTGGGAGAAAAAGAGTCTCACTCTTGGCAGGAGAAAAAAACAAACTCCAGAAATCCAGCAAAGCTGCTGGGGGACTCACTAGGTTAGGAAATTCAGCCTAAAGAGAGAATTCTCCCTAACACCAGTGAGTAGCTTGGTGTCATAAAGCGCAACCGTAGGGTGGTTGCAGGTATGGTGGGGGCTATTTCACTCAGTAGATGCCACCACTGCCCTTCTTGTAGGTGTGCCAGGTGTGGCAGGCTGGCATCTACTGGCAAGAGGCAGGAGGAACCCACAAGAAGCAGGACCGGGAAAAAAGCATGTTTCCCAGCCAGCCTGGCTCCATACCTACAGTCCCAGCAGCCTGGGGAACCTCCCATTGAGCAAGCCAAGCACAGGGGCTTGCAAACATGCTGGGCGACGCCCAGGCCAATGCCCAAGTTAAAGCGCATGCCCGGAAAGCCATGCGCACATGCACAGGACCAGAGCGCTTGTTCGCACTCAACTTTTCCTCCGAGCTGACGCATTTTCAGAGAGCTCCAGAGCCAAAGCACATTGCAGGGCCACTCTTCACCCGAAGCTGAATCTTCAGGCCCTGCAAGACTAAAAGATAAGTGCTTACCTTTATTAATGCTTGACAATGCATGCTGATAACATTCTACTGAGTGCTTAACTCACACGGGAGGGGCTCCGGTTGCCACAGTGACAGCCTGGCGAGCCACGAAAGTGCATGGCGGAATGTGATCACAGAGACCGCTTGGAATACTAATACTAACCGCATGCGGATTAATGCCCGCTCACTCAGCATATATAATTCTGAACTCAATTGAATATTGTACTTGGACATAAGGGCGCACGCTGTCTCCCCTTTTGTTAGGCGCACGCCGTCCCCAAGCCCAGGTGTCCACGGGGCTGCTGACAGCAGGACAATCCAAGAAACGGCCGCATGGGAAGCCATAGCTAAGTGCTTTTCCTTTACTTTACGCATTTGATGTTGATGTTTGTGTTCGCTCCCAGCATCGAAGCGCTCTTTCAGCTATTCATGTTTAAGCGCTGAGGTGCGCTATTGCTTGTGTATCCTGTATTCTGTGGCCAAAGTGTGGTGTGGGGATACTACACTGCATAACCAATTCAAGGGGCATAATTCAGTGCGGTTTTAACTGAGTGCAACACCTCAAAGGTGGTGTGGGATACAACACTGGATATCCAATCCAAGGGGGCATAACTCAGTGCTGATTTAACTGAGTGCAACGCCCCAAAGTGTGGGTGTATGAATGTGAGGAGAGTGAATGCATATATGTGTACGCAGATTGGCTGGAACTGACCCAAGCGGCATATCAGCAATTTGCCGCGGTACAGGCTCAGCGAACAAGAGCCTAGGAGTATGCTTTCCCCTTAATCCCCTACCTATCCAATACCTCACCCTAACCCCCAATCGAGTCTTCCTACAACCTACAACCTTCTTCCATCTTCCTCGTCGAGGGGTGAGGGCAGGAGCCCCCCCAGCCCAGCAGAGGATCCAGGCTCCAGCGCAACACGGACAGGGCCTGCCTGACCCTGTCCCCCTACAGCGCCTGACTTGCCCATGCCGGGCGCGAAGCGGCGCGAAACCGAGGCTGAGCCTCGATCACATCAGCTGGTTCCGCCGGCAGGCGGATTCGCCGGCGGCCAGCACTAAGGCCACACAAAGGCCTGTTCCTGCGCCCCAGATCCCCCATTCCATCTTCCTCGTCGAGGGGTGAGGGCAGGAGCCCCCCCAGCCCAGCAGAGGATCCAGGCTCCAGCGCAACACGGACAGGGCCTGCCTGACCCTGTCCCCCTACAGCGCCTGACTTGCCCATGCCGGGCGCGAAGCGGCGCGAAACCGAGGCTGAGCCTCGATCACATCAGCTGGTTCCGCCGGCAGGCGGATTCGCCGGCGGCCAGCACTAAGGCCACACAAAGGCCTGTTCCTGCGCCTGTTACGCGCATGGGAGCGCGGCGTGGCCACCCCCCTGCACAAATTTTCTACACTCCAACCGATACACTTCCACCCGGACAATGAAGAACGTACTGTAAGTACTTGCCAGCACCGGAGACACCACTGTATGTTTAAACCCTAACCGACTCTATTGAAATCTGCTATATTGTTCCTATATTGTGCCTTTTGGTCGCCTACAGACCATCTAGCCTGCTATATTGTGCCTTTTGGTCGCCTACAGACCATCTAGCCTGCTATATTGTGCCTTTTGGTCGCCTACAGACCATCTAGTCTGCTATATTGTGCCCTGGTGCATACATTTAACATGTACTTTTCCTATACGCCTCAGTTTAGAATGTGCCTATCCGCTAGCCTCTGTGCCTAGTCCATTGACCACCGTGCCCTCTGTACCGACTCTGACCTGACTACCTGCCCTCCTGCCTATCCCGACCCAGTCGGCTCCCACCTCACCTCAAACTACTCTATTACTACCACCTAGTCAACCTCGGCCAACTACACCCGGGTCTTACTCTGACCACCCATGGCAAACTTCTACTTAGCCTCGCTCACCCTAACAGCTACACTCGCCCTGCTCCACCACAACAACACTACCCACCACAAACCCCTTCCGCAATCACTCCCAACCCAACTTACTATGGGCTTTTTGGAGGCCCAACATACTGACAAGCCCGACGCCCTCAGTCCTATAGAATGGATCCGCCGATTTGCTGCTCCACCCACTCCTTGGAACCCATGCACATTAAAAGACAGAAACCTGAGACTCGGCTCCCGGTTCATAACCCCCAAAACACTCGCCAAAAAACACTCCTTTCATCCCGCACACATTCAAGCAAACTCCGCTCAAACTTTGAACATCACCCAATCAGCCCTCTTGAGTGCATCTGAACAACCACTAATCAAGGGCGCCCTTGTCAATGCCCGCTCCCTGGTCGCCCATGCGCTAGATATCGCAGACTTCATCTCTGTCAACAATCTACACTTCCTGGCTATCACGGAAACTTGGCTGCACCAAGCAGCAGGCCCAGCCTTATCCCTCGCCATCCCAGAAGGTTATTCAATACTAAGGAAAGACCGGGACACAGGCAAAGGAGGAGGAGTAGCCTTCATCGCTAAAACATCCCTTGGACTTAGATTAATCCCGCCGCCTAGCTTCCGATCTGCAGAACTTCTGTCAGCTAAGCTCCAACTCTCTGCCACACAAACCATACTATTACACCTCCTTTACAGACCTCCAGGCCCCATCACC
Organism: Ambystoma mexicanum; assembly: GCF_040938575.1. Taxonomy (NCBI): domain Eukaryota; kingdom Metazoa; phylum Chordata; class Amphibia; order Caudata; family Ambystomatidae; genus Ambystoma; species Ambystoma mexicanum. Next base: position 312,749,885 of record NC_090928.1, read on the forward strand.
ACATTTGAGGAAGAGATATCTGACCTCTTGACCACCAACACCAAAACAAGATCTCAAATTATCCTTCTTGGCGACCTCAACCTCGGTCTCGGCGACCCAAACGATACCAATGCACTCTCCCTGGAAAGCACCATCTCCCAACTAGGGTTCAAGCTCAGAATCACAGACCCTACCCACAACAAAGGCAGGACCCTGGACTGGCTAGCGGATCTCAACTGCTCTACGACCATTACAAAAAACGAGCAAACTGCTTGGTCTGACCACCACGCCATCTCCTTCTCCATACAAGGGAATTCACAACCAAACTCTCCAACCCCTACCATCCCCCAAACCCTCACCAGAAACAACCGCAACATTACTTTACAAAACCTCTGCCCACTTATAGACAATATCTGTACCCCTACAAACTACGCCAACCTAGATGCAGAGAAACTCGCTGACCTCTACAACAAAACGTTAGAATCAGCAATAGACACCATCGCCCCACTCAAACTCACCAAAGCCAAACCGGCAGCTCATATGAACAAATGGTTCACACCAGAGCTAAAAATCCTCCGAAACTCCAAACGAGCCGCAGAAGCCACCTGGAGAAAAATGCCCAACCTCTCCAACAAAACTCAACTCTCGATAGCAGCCACCACCTACAAAACTGCTATCCTTAAGGCCAAAAAAGAGACATATGATAACAGAATTGAGAACGCCAAATCCAAAACAAAAGAGCTCTTCAATATCCTTAGGGAACTCGAATCCCCCCCCACTCTGGCTGAAACCTGCGTGAAAGATGCAGACTGGTGTGAGAGGATTCAAAAAGCCCTTGCAGACAAAATCACCATGTTACAATCCAAAATCGAACAGAAAAAGCTCAGCCTATCCAAAAAAACAAACCACCCTCCGCCCACCACCCCCAAAACACCTACTTGCCCCCCCTTCTCCTTCTCACCAGTTTCCACTAAAGAAGTGGAAAGCATCATTAAGGGCCTCAAGCCCTCTAGATGCCAAGGGGACTCATGCCCAGCTCCCATCATCCAAGAAGGCGCCAACACTCTGGCCCCCTTCATAACAGCCCTCATCAATGCATCCTTCAAATCAAGCTCAGTGCCCAGTACCCTCAAGGAGGCCTGGGTCATGCCACTTCTAAAAAAACCTAATCTAGACCCCAATAACCCAACTAATTACAGGCCAATCACCACCGTTCCCTACATCCTAAAGATCCTAGACAGAGTGGCCTACCTGCAAATACAGAAGCACCTGGAAGACAACAACCTCCTGGGTCTCAGACAATCCGGCTTCAGGCCAAGGCATGGAACAGAGTCAGCCCTACTGGACCTAAAAATCCAGATGGACGAGGCAAAGGACAAGGGTAATCTAGCCATTCTCCTACTGCTAGATCTATCAGCTGCCTTCGACCTCGTCGACCATCAGATCCTCACAGAACATCTGATGACCTCAGCGGCCTTCTCTAACCAGGCGACTGCCTGGATCCAGTCCTTCCTAACCAACCGAACCACCCGAGTCTTCTCCCCAGGGGCATCAGCACTCCCTGTCCCCATCACCTGCGGCGTTCCTCAAGGCTCGTGCGTCTCGCCGACCCTATACAATATCTTCACAAAGCTATTGTTTGACCGCCTAGATAATCTAGGTGTCACTTACACAAACTATGCTGACGATACCCAGGTTCTCATCACCCTATCAGGGTGCTACGACGAGGACTCCACCAAAATCAACAACCTTTATTTAGAGATCCAAGCCTGGATGGCAGAGCACGGCCTATGCCTCAACGATGAGAAAACTGAGCTCCTCATTGTCGGCTCCCAACCCCGGCTAAACAAACTAGACCCCCGTTACGCGTCCTTCAACATAGACGGTAACCTAATCACAGTAGCCAAAGAAATTAAAACCCTTGGGGTTTATCTAGACTCTACTCTCTCGCTCAAAAGACAGGTGAACGCAACTGCCTCTTCAACCGCTTACACCAATAAGCTCATCAACGCCTGCAAACCTTTCCTATCACCTTCTAGCTGCATTACACTAGCCAGAGCGTTAGTGCTCTCAAAAATTGACTACTGCAACACCCTCTTTCTTGGCTCATCAGAACACAACCTGAACAAACTACAGGTACTTCAAAATAATGCCATCAGAGCAGCCCTCAGTATCCCACGAAACGCCCACATCTCCAGCTTCAGACAAGATGCTCACTGGCTCCCAGTACGAGACAGAATCTCCCTCAGATCCCTCGTCATCGTCCATAAATGCCGCTCTAACGACACACCCAAATACCTGGCAGACAAGTTCCACAATCACACCTCAACTAGACCAACTAGAACTCCATACGCACACTGCCTCTCTGTTCCCAAATTCTCCCTAAAAAAAGCAGGCGGCGCCAGCTTCCCGGTCCTAGCTGCCAAACTATGGAATGCTTTGCCACCATACCTTAGAGCAGAACCCTCATTTTGGACTTTTAGAGCCAAATCAAAAACATGGCTTTCCAACAAAAATGCCGTTTAATGCACTTTCTCTCTGCTTGCCTTTGTTGACCACCTGTAACCCGGTCTACTAAGCCGTTGTTGTTTTTTCACAATCTGTACTGTATATTTTTGCCATGCTGTAACTGTTTTTAAGTCTCCGGCGCCCAGCTACCCCAGGGTTCGGTGCGCGGTACAAATAAATAAACTAAACTAAACTAAACTAAACCCCGAACCTATCCAATCCGTGGAACCTAACCCTCTTTCCAGGTACAACGACCGCCAAGGGGAGGTAGGAATTTGTGCTGCTTCTGCGCTGGACCGGACTTCACCTTGACAGGAGCGCAAACCTATGTATTATTCAGCACCCAAGCAGCACAAATTCAGCCGCCATAGAGGAAATAGCTCGAGCCTTGCACGAACTGAAAACCAAGTTAGCTGCCACCAGGCAGGACTATGCCACGTTGGCCAGTCGGGTCCAGGTACTAACAGCCCAGGGGAGCCTGCTTCCTGATGGGGGTCCCCTTCCAAGCCCAGTCCACGTCCAGGTAACCACAGAGCTGCCCTTTCCCTTAGCTGCCCCGGAAAGGTATGGGGCAGATCCACAGAAATTCACTGTTTTTATTACTAAGTGCCAGCTGAACTTCTTAACTAAGCCCACTGTCTTTCGATCAGACCAATCCCGCACAGCCTTCGTCATTTCTTATCTCACGGGGGACGCAGCAGTTTGGGCCAAACCCTTGATGTAGAAAGATGACGCAGTATTGTACGATTGGGGGGGCTTCCAAGAGGAATTTGTGAAGATTTTCAACCGGTGAGCGGCCTCTCTGGTAAGGGATCGGGAGTTGCTCACATTACGACAGGACCGTAGGGATTTCATCGCCTACATGACTACTTTCAACCATCTGTTAGTGGAGGCAGAATGGCAGCATGAAAAAAGGATGGCCCTTTTCTATCAGGGGCTCAGAGAAGAGCTAAAAGATCTCATAGCACAAACAGATCCACAGCCCGATACCTGCACTGGGATGATAGACTTGTCCTTGCGCCTGGACCATCACCAAGGTGAAAGAAGGCAAGATTTGAAAAGGTGGGAAAACAGAGTCCGGCAAGGTTGGATTATCAAAGGCCTACAACAAGTACTGGAAGGAGCGAGAAGACTCCGGAGGCAGGACCCATGCAGATTGGGACAATGCAGTAACCAATTGCCGAGGAGGAGAGAGAGCAGCGAAGACGAGGGAAGCTGTGTATGTACTGCGGCAAGTCCGGGCACTTCGTAAAAGAGTGGCGAGACAAGCCCAAGGGGGCGCAGTCGCTGGGAAACGCCAACGCTCACCAGTAAGTGGAGCGAACCTGCCGAGCCGAGCCAAAGCCATCATAACACCCCCATGCAATTGTTAGCCAATGTGACCCACATTCATAAGACCCACATCACAGTCGCGGGTGTCCTGCAAACGTGACAAAACGACCAGCCTGTCACTCTGATGGTAGATTGGGGAGCCACAGGAAATTTCATGGATGTGCTTTATGCACAAAGGTTGGGCTTACCCGTGAGCCCTAAAGGATGTCATGAGGCAGTCTGTTCTGTGAATGGGTCTCCATTGAAGTGGGAACCCATACGCAATATACGGGGGAGATGGTGCTGAACATTTAGGGACATAAAGAACTCATCTGGTTTGATGTTATAGCAGCCCCCAAGTTTGGGTTCATCCTCGGCCTTCCATGGCTCAACTTACATAATCCTGTCATCGCTTATCTTTGGGCTATTGTAATAGCCACTGCATCAAAGAAGACGGGCGCATAGTGCAGTTTCTAGGTGCCATGCAGACAACAGAGACAGAAAAGATGTAGGGGCTGCCCCCAGAGTATGAAGAATAGCACAATGTCTTCCGTAAGCCAGCAGCAGAAACACTGTTCCCGCACTGGTCATTCGAATGCAGGATAGACCTAGAACCAGGAGCCACGCTGCCATGCAGCAGGATTTACGCTCAGATGAAGGCTGAGAACCAACACCTTAAGGATTACACCGACACAAACCTGCAAAACGGGTTTATCCGCCACTCCATCTCGCCTGCCTCCTCACTGTTATTTTTAGTTCCAAAGAAAACCTGTACAGGAGGGGGGAGCGACCTCTGACGGGCCTATGCGATCAGAGCTCACCCTTGAGTACTTTAAGACAAGATAGCTGCACCTTGAGGTGGATGGGGTGTGGGATTCTCTTACTCCAACACCAATCAATAAGGACAACTCAATGGTTTGGCAAGGGAAGTCCGTTTAATGACAAGTACAAAAAACGAGGAAACATTAGGAAATCATCAGTGATGCGATCGCCCGTCTCGCTTCAACTTCCAAATTCTTCATTCAGACAGCAATAGTTATAGCACATTCTCGTCATCATTGACGTGCAACACTCAAAAGTTTGTCATGCAATTCTATTGGTTAAAAAGAAAACTTAAGTATAGGTGCTATATCTGTATATGGTAACAGAGTGTTAGGATTGGATAACTCTTATCGGGTAGGTGTCTACACCCATCCCTCTACATCACTCGTGCTAGACGTCACTACAAGTACGATGTCTCATTGGCTCTACTAGCTATAGGGCCCTAGATTATTTGGTCCATTGTGATTGGGTCGGTTACACCCCCAGGCATAAATCTCCACTTTAATTAGCAGCATGCAGAATGTTCACCCAGATGCGGTGTGCCCCACGATTCACCCTGCCTCCTTTCCATCAATCAGTACTTTAGAGCTTTGTGTCAATTTGTTGGCTGAAGATGACCTCGAAACTGTAGCTTCTTATCAGGAAAAGTTATGGCATCCTCTGGGTTTGGGTGACATCAGACATTGGTACCTCTTCGCGCTTGGCTGGTCATGAGTTAGTACACTGTGAATCTGCTTCATTTTCCCTCTATTTGTGTATTTGATTCTCCCTTAGGCCTTGCCACCTGCCTAGGCCTCCTCATCTCGACCTTCACTGGCAGGCTGCTATGCTCTTATGTTTCGATTCTTCGATGTTGCCGCTCTCCTCCCTTCCTTGGGGGACCTCGAATTCCCAGGCATGAGCTGCTTCTTGCTAAGTTTCGATTCCGCTCTTTCGTCTGGCTTTGTGCTGGTATATGAATCCTGGCCTGTTTGACTACTTAATTCTGCTTAATTCTGCTTTTGTAAAATGGATTTGCACTTGTATAATGTGCTTCTTTGAGGTAGATATATAGTTGGCGCTTGCCGCTCTATTCTTCTACTAAGCACAGCAAGCAGTACTGTTTCCTTAGCTTCTTGCGTTCCAAGCCTAGTACAGGCTTTTAGCCAGTTGCCTATTTCCATCCAGCTTTATGGTTACATTTCTTTATATTTCACCGTCTCTTCTTTTAAGTCCTTTACCTCTTTATTCATATCATTTCATCTTTGCTTGTCATCCTTTGGTTGTTATTTCGTTCATATATAAATCTGTCTGAGCCCTTGTGTTTTCACCATTGGCCTTCGATTAGGGTCCTTTAGGTCTCTTCTGGGACAGTATGTAAGTAGTCTTCATTTTGCATCAGCTGCTAGTACGGTTGTCTCAATGGGTACCATGCTGCCCATGGTTGTCTGGTTATTGGCACTTCAACAGGTATTGCTCTTCTGATGGGCACTGGGCAGAGCTCCAGTGTGGCTCTCTGTTGGTTTATTTGCTCCTCATACTTCACTTATCTCAGTGAGTATGTTCCTGGTATTTCAAAATGGGTAACTGGAGCGCAGGCCATATCTGGGACCTCCTCTACTCTCCCTCCACTGGTCGGTTCATCAACCACTTCTGCTTTCTCCTTTGGATTAGTCTTATTTGGTTCTTCTGTATCCACTTCTTCGTCTTCTGGGTTTGTACATGATTGTGTGAAAGAGTGTCTCTTTGGCGTCCAAATTTTTATCACTCCTTTCAAATTTCCTGCTGTTTTTACATGTTCGTCTTTGTTCCAGGTCATTAGCTGGCACTGTCCATTTGGACTGCAAAAGATCCATTTTCATTCATAATTTCTAAGTTTTCTGGGATACACAAACTTTGTTCCTTCCGGCACATATTCGCTGGCCTTCACAAAGTCTCTTATTTCTTCATCAGATAGGTCTCTGGGCTTCCATCCTGGTTTGACATCGATCATGATCTTCATCCCTATGGCTTTCTTTGCAGTTTTCTGGCATTGCAAGATTATTATCTTGATAACACAAAATCCTAATAGTATCATCAGAAGCAGGGCTCCCAGGAACTTGGATATGTTTACCATCCATTGTGGGACCCATGAGAACAGTGTTCCAAACCAGCTGTCATCATCAACTTCGTCAGTTTCATCAATCATCTGGTTCTGTAGGTTTGTCAGCATATCTATGGCTTCAGTTAAAGTTCTATTTTCTTCGTCATGTGAAGGTATAAACGTGCAACATGATTCTCCGATTTTTGCACAAACACCTCCATCCATCGCTGTGATCATGCCAAGTACATATCTGTTCGGTAGAGTCATCCATCGGATTGGTCTTAATTCTTCCTTAATCGCATTTAATCCGTTTAATGGTAGTTTTGATGGTCTGCAATAACTCCCATCTGGTTATCTGCAACCATTTGGTATTTACTCCAACTTGGATTCTCGGTATGAAGATTGTTGTGAACACTGATGAAGTGAGGCTGAAAAGCCTGTGTTCATAAGGGATTGCATGGAATGCCTCTTCTGATTTGACAGAAAAGTAGTTTTCTCTCTTCATTCGGGATACCAGCTCCACAGATCTCCTTTTCCTCAGGTGGGCATCTGCTTTTGGAAAACTGTCTATATTCCGGTCACTTTTCGGGATCACTAGTGTAGGAATGTGGACGTTCACTATTGTGCATACGCCTCCTCAGTTTTTCGGCAGTCTTATATATGCTTTGGATCCACACGCCCAGTAATGATCTATAATTACTGCGGTTCTGTGAGTCATTCCTGGAGCTTCAAAGATTTGTCCGCAGTTCTGATTCTCTCCCATCTTCCATGTGCCATTGTTCCTGAAGCACAATTTTGGGCTTTCCAGTGGCACTATATGCAAGGGTCCTCCTCTGTCTTCGACCCATGTTAGTAATTTTGTGAGTTTCGGCCATAAAGGTTTACACAGTCTTTGTTAGTTTTCTATTGCTTCCTTGCAGGCTCCAAGGACCATCCAAGCTCGGCAGATCACCACTCCGTCTTCCCATCCGTTTGGGGAAAGCACTGTTCCCCAAATCTGCAATGGCCTCTGTTCTTCCAAATTTGAGCTTCTTCTGGGGTTTTTCCTTGGACGTTCAGTCTTGGGTTAATTTCCCATCTATTCCTGCTCCTTTGACTTCAGGCTTTTCATACCTGATCACGTGATTCCTAGCATGAGCTCTATTTCTTGTCTTAATGTCCTGGACGTAGTCATCTTCGTCGGGGTAATCTGTTTCAGTTACCCTTATCAATGTGTCATCCCTTCCCATAAACTGTCCTCTGGTGTTGCACATTGCTACGTGTGACAAACAGTGTGCTGTCGGGACATCGATTTCTACAGCCACGAAGATCTTGGATTTCCCCATGCTGTACAGTAGAAGTGCACAAACGAAGCAGTCTCCTTCTGATTTTCTTCCTACGACTTCTTTCATGTGTTGGTATCAGATGTTGTTTCCTAGATGTGCTCTGCTGTCCAGGTAGTCGTTCAGTTCACTATTATCTTCATGCAGGCTTTTCTTGATCTTTAATGTCTTCCTGTAATTAGCTATAACTACATCTCTAAACACATCTGTGTGACTTTTCCTTGCTGGAGGACTCTCAGGCATTCTGGTCCATGGAGCGGGTTTCTTTATCTGCATCAATGAGGTAGGTGGAGGTTTTGCAGTTCTCTCCTTCTCTTCTTGCATTCCTTTTCTGCCGTCTATAAGTGCCTTTATCAACCACCAGCCTGTCGCCGGCCCAGTGTATGGCTGCATCATGGGCCTGGTACTTGTTCCTTGTGTTGGAACTTGTGTGCTGGGCAATACAGTCTCTGCGGTCTTATTTTTCAGTTCCTCATGCCGTTTCGTCGCTCTAGCTATAAATGGGAATAAATGATCTATCAACATTTTTGTCCTTGCAGTGAATTCTCTCATAGCCGCTTCTGTCTTCTTGAGGGCTTTTGCTATGTCTGCTTTATTTGGCCTTTCACTTGATTCTTTTCGGTCTCTCTCATTATTTTCTGGGACTGATTGTTCGATAGGCAGTCTCATGCTCTCTGTTGCTTTCGCTTGAGGTTCTGTGGCTATTGACACATGCCCTGGTTCATGTGCATTCAGTGCGTGTGCGTGTAGTTGTCAGTGCTATGTTTTCATTCATTCCGTGCTGACCCTGCCTCCAGCTTTTCTCTTCATTCGTTACCTCAAGTGTGTATGTGTCACTGCTAACTATATTCATTCTCAGGTCATTTACCTTACCATCAGATTTTCTCGGGACTGGAATTACTATATAGGGTCTGGGTGCTTTTGTAGGATACATGCGTACATCATCAGGTGGGTGCACTGAAATTGGACCGCTTTGTGCACCAAGAAAAAATGTAGTTCTGTTTGTTAAAGATAGCAAAATAATGATAAACACAATGCATAAACACATGATAGTAGGGTAGGTCAGACGGCAGCATTTCGTTCCAGAGAAGCGAGAGTGCCCCTCTGCTTGTGGGAGGACCAGGTTACTGTTCTGGGCCCCCATTTCGATTATTTATTCAATGTCAATGTTATTGAATTCCCCCAATTCAATATTGTTCTTGAACAGTTTGCATCATAAAGTGTCTGGTGCTTCACAAGTGTCCCCCCTCTTGCGGGTGACGATTGTCTCTTGATACAGGATGCAGTATCCTTGCTAGACTATGGAAAAATAAGACTAACACTTTGATAAGTCACTTTTACTGTGCATGTTCCAAGTAGGTGAGTTCCCAGTCCACCCCCCGAATGTGCTTCAGTCCTGAGGACATGCTGGACACTGTTCAATGTGAAGAAATGGGAAAAATTACAATCAAAACTAATAAAGGGGAAGTTCTTGTCTCTGCTCCCTCAATCTGTCCCTCGGCAGAAAGATGAAGTGTTTGCCTCGGCTTCCTCAATCTGTCCCTCAGCAGAAGGTTTCACTGGAATCTCCTCATAAAATCTCTCTGAAAGTTGGACAGCTCCACTTGCAGCATGATGCCATGGAGGAGTGTTCCCATCTGTGCGACGTTAGCTGGATCTCTGATGAAGGTGAGGACGTCAACCTCGACAGGTCTCCCCACCATCTCTGAAAAGTCAGTGACTAGGCGAAAGAGGACATTTTCTGTCAGTCGGCTGTCTTTGGGTGACAGGGACATTTGTCCTGCCTTGCTGGGTTCAGGATTACAGGCCCTTCCCTTGGTGTGAACAATCCTTGCACTTTCCTGACGCGTGGATTGCAACCAAATAGCTTAGCTTATTCCACAGCTGGCTCAAATGTTCAGAGTTTGCTGGATCTCGAATAAACATGAGACTGTCAGTGGTTCTTCTGACAATGGGCATTCTTCGATTATGCGAAAGAAAACGTTATTGATGAGTTCATCTAGAATCGCCTTTGGTGGCAGCATTTGTGTCTTTATCACTGTATTCAGGTAATACAATCAAGGCTTCCATGATGATGGTAAGTAGTTGCCTGATTACTTTCTTGTTAGCAGGATCTTGGATGAAGTCTGAGACACTGGTGACCCTCCCTACTAGTGATGATATGATACCAATACTAACTGGAAGTAGGTGAGTATGTCCTTTGTGATGTTTCTGCTGGGTGACACCATAAGTGCTGCCAAACAAAGTCTTGGTGTTGGATGATTCAGGATACTGTATTTTGCTCTTAAAGATAAAGTTATTGATCACTGTCTGTTAGGGTCTTGTTTCTCAACAATGCTTAAGTGTGGCTTGGTTTACAAGTTCATGTCAGCAAACGTGTTGTGGCTTCCACGCACAATTTTCTTCTTCACCCCGCAACTGGGATGTACAGAGTGTCCGTTTTATGTCCTTATCCCCTTTTTTGCTTAGAGGAAATGTCCAATTTAAGGCACATCTTGCAAATAAGTTATTTTGTCTTGGCTTTGCTGCTCATGTGTCCTTCTTCCTCGTCATGGATCTCGTCTGCACGTGCTGTGGTTCTTCCCCGTTGTCTTTAGTTTCTTCGCAGTGGGGTGCAGCTGGAGGGCTTTCTCTGATATAGGGCTTAATGTCATTGAGAAAAATCCATGCTCTCCTGCCCTGCAGTTTTACAGCTGAAGGAGTGCAGGCCTCCACGATGAAAGGACCATTGAATCTCGGCTCGTCCCACTTTTTTCTCGTGTGGTTTTTCACCAACACAGCATCTCCAGGGAAGATGAGTGGAACACGTAGACCTTGAACTGCATCTGTTTCAGTGTCTCCTACTGTGTTTTGTGCTGCGCTGCACCCTTTTTGTTATCGCTGCAGTTGGTCTGAAATTACAGTAAGGCTGGATCTCATGCAGTTCAGATATTCTTACATTTCGGTTCCCAGGATCTCTCGGGTTGTAGCTCTGTCTCGAGGGATAAGAGGGGTATTCATTCTTCTTCCTGTGACTATCTCGTGCGGCGTAAGATGATAGTCGGAGCCAGGTTGGTTCCTAAGAGCATACAATGCCAATGGAAGGCAGTGCAACCATCCCCTCTTTAGAATAAGCTTCAACTTGGCTATCCTTTCCTTTAACGAGCCATTGAGCCTCTCACAAATACCATTACTTTCCGGATGATACGCTGACAGGAACTTGTGCTTTATACCAAGCAACAAGCTGATTTGTTCTAAGAGTGTATTTACAAAATGAGCCCCATTGTCTGATCTCATCACTTCACACACACCCCATCTAGGGAATACTTCCCTCACCAGGAATTTGGCCGCACAGATAGAGTCTGGGTGTGTACATGGACCTGATTCTATCCATTGTCACGACTCGCTCCCTTCGCTCCCATTCCCACCACTTGGGGGCATGATTTGGGGTTTATTCCCTACTGGACCTTTCCTCCGAACCTTATGCTACAGTGCTGTGATGAATTGGGAGCGCTAAATCCCTATTTTCCAAGCTACTTCCCTTCCGGATCCATTCCCGGTTTTTGGCAGCCAGCATGCTTCTTTAACCAAATGACTGTGCTTCCCAGAATGCCTGGCCCACTGCTCCACCTCCACCCTTGCAGGACAAGGTTGGGTGGAGGATAGGGAAAAGCTGTGGCTGCAGGTGCAGCAATCAGCACACCTGAGGCGTGTGCTCGTTAAGCAGCTTTAAAAGCCTCAGTCTTACTTCAGTCCAGCGCTGGTCATCGTTTGCAGTGTTCCTGTTGTGACTAGTCCCTTGTTCCTTGCCTTTGTACCTAGTTCCTAGTTCCTGTTTTCTTGTTCCTCCGCCCTGAATCTCGGATTCATGCGCTAATTGATTTCTGCTCCCTTGATTCCCTTTTTGTCTTCCTCTGTTTGCAGGCAGCATTTCTCAGTGCTTTCCCCTTTTAGATGCAGCCCAGTTTGTCTGTGTTCTATATTTCTTTGACTCTGTCCTTTGCTGCTGTAAACCCGTATACCTCAGCCTTCCTCTTAGATTAGCTTCCTGTCTTTTCCTTGGAGGGGTAGGGAGAAGTTTGCATTGGTTATTTCGTTTTTCCCTGCTCCTGATCCTTACTTTCTATTGAGATCCATTCCATGTTTTCCATTGCACTTCTGCATTTATTTCCCATTTGATTATTAGGTGTGGTGTGCGGTTGTAGCTAGCTCCTGTGTGAATGCTTATGTTTTCCTCACTAATTTGTAATCACTATTCCAACTTAGGTATTTCGTTTTCCTCCCATTGCTGTTCTAGCCTTTCGGGGTCCCAGTTTCATCAACAGGATTCGTGGGCTAGCTGACATTCAAGAGGTTATCTCGTCCTCGTGAGTACAGTTCTTTAGTTCCCTTATTTAATACCATCAAGAGTGTTAGTTCACAGATCCTGTCATTGCTTGCCCTCCACGTGGGTTTAGCGCTGTCAGTACCTGTAACAGCAATTGGGGGTAAGGCGCTTGCCGACTTTCTTCGCGGTCAGGTGCTTACCCCACATCCCTTTTCATATATTGGTTTTGTTGTCACACTCTATTTGCACTCCTGGGTTCTAACATACATGAGTCGTTGTTCCTGTGTGCACGTAGTTTAATTCGAAGCTATTCACTGTGTGATTTAGTGCACATTTCCCTTGCCATATTCGCCTCCTTTGTACTCGCCTGACTAATCCTGACAGAATGACCAGCCCAAAATTCCCATTGAATATGGCAAGTTTAAGAAAGAAAGGCAGCAAGGCCTCTAACAAGTTTGTACAGAAAGCTTCCCCTACATTTACCTGTGACAATCAAATCACTAGTCCTGACTTAAATGAACTCCTTGTCACAAATGGGCATTTACGTGCAAAGTATTTTTCCCATAGGATGGCACATCCTACATTGCCTGATCCTAGTTCTATCTTTTGTTTTGATCCCGATTCTATGTCAGTGCAAGCCTTAGCCACAGAAAACAACACACTGTTAGACTTATTATACAAGAGTACCTCTGTTGTTGAACCCCATGATTCCAGTTGTGCTTCACCTCAGATAGAACAGTTTCATGATACAAACATAAAGAATGGAGGGGTTCATTGCATAACTTCTGTTTTCTACCCTCAGTCTAAAGCATACTCCTTTGCACAGGTACATACTGTAGTCCCTAATGCCAAGAGGTCTAATGTCAATAGTTTGCTTAAGGGAAACACAGACCAAGTTGGTAAGAGAAACTATAGATCACAGAACCTGCAAGCAGTAGAGGACAATGTACAATCGGCGCACATCCAGATTGCTAGTGCAGGATCCAGCCCTGATGCCACTATGCCTCCCCCTGTGCCTACTGATAGTGATGTACAGTTAATGCAGGGCATGCTAAGAGCTTAGCTTGAGGAGTTAAGACAAGAATTCATTTCTTTACAAGAGGAGAATAAAACCTTGCACTCTTTACTGAATACACCTCAGACTTTATCTGTTGATGTTGAGGAAGTGAACACTGTTCAGCCCCTGAGTGCAGAGACTTTGGTAAACCATGATATTTGTCAATATGTTAGATCTATTGGGAGTGAAGGTCTCTCGTCTAGCACAGCGCTTAATCTGGGCACAGTTTCTAACAATTGTTCTGCTGTTTGTCAGGGATTGCAGTTAGCTGAAGATTTACAAGCCACTCATTTACCTAAAATGTCCTGTGTAGCAGTTTGTCATAATTCTGAGCTAGCACACATACAAGCTTCTGATTTCCAAACACAATCCACAATGGTGGCATACACAGATTCAGTCACTACAGTAGGCTTAGGCCCTGCTCTTGATACAGCTGCTGAGACTGAAGTAGATGTTAAAGCTGATGTGGAAAACGATGTTACCTCTGGGTTCACTCTTCCTTCTGCCAATTCTGATCAATACGAACAGTCAGAGACAGTACAGATTTCATGTTCTGATGAACTCATTCCACAGTATACAGAACCAAAAAACCGGCAGGCGATTCCTGAACTGTTGATTGTTAATCTGCCTCTTTCAGAAGCTAAAACAGAGGAATGGACAATTGACGAAATCCTGATTAACAGAGACTTTACTATGGTGATTCCACTGGTTGATTTTGACTTCTACAAAGAAAGTGACTCTGTGTCACCCACTAAAGAAAGGGACTGCAAGGGTACAGCTCAGTCTTTGGTTACTGGTGCCAAGGGGTCTACTGCCCTAAAGGTGCCCTCCATTCCTGAGCCACCAATGAGTCTGTCAACTTCTGAGACTTCTGTCTGTCCTCCTACAACCATTGACTCTTCTATGATCCAATCCACAGCTCTGCAGTCATCTTTGGCACACGTGTCTTCAACCAATGAACCGCTGCCATGTCTGCCATTTACTCAAGAGCCAGTCCCAAAGACCTGGACATGTTTGTATCCAGCAACCGAGATTGCTTCAGCTTGCATGCCTTCAGCCTCAAGGTTTCCCCTGGCCTGCCTGTCTTCAGCTACAGTGACTCATCCTGCAGATCATCCTTCAGCTTTAGAGCCTCCGGTAGTCCATCAAAAGTGCATGTCTTCAGTCCCGGAGTATATTGAGTATTTGCCTTCAGTTCATGAGACGCCTGTATCCTGCTTAGCCTCGCTGCCAATATCAGAGGTATACCTGTCTACACCATCAGATCCTGCTGTATTTTCTTCTGCTCCAGCGATTCCTCCTGAATCCCAACCATTTACTGTCGATGAACGTCTAGCTTGCCTTTCTTTTGCTTCAGGAGGAGCACCAGAATGCCTGCCTTTTCCACAAGACGATTCTCCCAACTGCTTCACTTTAGAATCAGAGCCTCCTAAAAATGCAGCATCAGAGTTTGAGACTTTTGCCAGCTCCCGCTTCAGAGTCATCAAGCTGGACCAAGTGGTGAGTCAGAACCACTCACCTGGGTATGCACAGGGGGTGGTGCAGACCGGCGTATTACCTACAGGACTTGTGCAACAGAATTCCGCCAAGAAGCACCAGTTGGGTGCTAGTAGCCAAAGGACGGGAATGACTGCTGCAGTTCAAAATGTGTCTGTTATTGCTCCTTCTGCGAGTGTGCCTGAAATACCAAGTACTGTGTCTATCACTCCTATCAGTATGCCAAACGTCCCTGCTGTTGTATCCCACGTGCAACAAGGTGGTTACACGACTGTCACCAGGAGTACCAGCCTTGTACAACCCATTGGACTTTCAGGTCTCCAAGGCGTAGAACATGTGCAGTCAAACCTTAGTCACTTTCAACCACAAGCCTTTTCCCAGATGGATGACAGAAGAAAATCTGAACCTCTACCTCAGCCGCCACCTTCTCTAATGGCTGAACATAAACCTTTCCTGAAGCCAGCAATTTCCTCACCTCCCGCATGTCCACTCTCGGCAGAAAGGCTAACAGGGCTTCTACCATTGTCTAAGGCATGTTGCACCAGCCTGCCTCCCTCCTCAAAGACTTATAAGGGTCCACTCCCAGTGACTGAGCTTCCTGGACCTTCCAACTCTGCTTCAGGTCCTGCAAGTCCTTCATGCCTTTCTTCGAACCATGAGTCTCTTCCTCACCAGAAGCCACCGTTTCCATCAGTACCACCTCCAAAGACAAAGCACTCCTATCATGGAAGTCCATCTGCCTTTGCCCACAGGCCACCATTTCCATCAGTGCCACCTCCAAAGAAAAAGCACTCCCATCATGGAAAGAAGATGCCTTGTGCGGGTGGCGGGCACCCAAAGACGGCCGTAGGAGGGGGTATACTGTCACGACTCGCTCCCTTCGCTCCCATTCCCACCACTTGGGGGCATGATTTGGGGTTTATTCCCTACTGGACCTTTCCTCCGAACCTTATGCTACAGTGCTGTGATGAATTGGGAGCGCTAAATCCCTATTTTCCAAGCTAATTCCCTTCCGGATCCATTCCAGGTTTTTGGCAGCCAGCATGCTTTTTTAACCAAATGACTATGCTTCCCAGAATGCCTGGCCCACTGCTCCACCTCCACCCTTGCAGGACAAGGTTGGGTGGAGGATAGGGAACAGCTGTGGCTGCAGGTGCAGCAATCAGCACACCTGAGGCGTGTGCTCGTTAAGCAGCTTTAAAAGCCTCAGTCTTACTTCAGTCCAGCGCTGGTCATCGTTTGCAGTGTTCCTGTTGTGACTAGTCCCTTGTTCCTTGTTCCTTGCCTTTGTACCTAGTTCCTAGTTCCTGTTTTCTTGTTCCTCCGCCCTGAATCTCGGATTCATGCGCTAATTGATTTCTGCTCCCTTGATTCCCTTTTTGTCTTCCTCTGTTTGCAGGCAGCATTTCTCAGTGCTTTCCCCTTTTAGATGCAGCCCAGTTTGTCTGTGTTCTATATTTCTTTGACTCTGTCCTTTGCTTCTGTAAACCCATATACCTTAGCCTTCCTCTTAGATTAGCTTCCTGTCTTTTCCTTGGAGGGGTAGGGAGAAGTTTGCATTGGTTATTTCGTTTTTCCCTGCTCCTGATCCTTACTTTCTATTGAGATCCATTCCATGTTTTCCATTGCACTTCTGCATTTATTTCCAATTTGATTATTAGGTGTGGTGTGCGGTTGTAGCTAGCTCCTGTGTGAATGCTTATGTTTTCCTCACTAATTTGTAATCACTATTCCAACTTAGGTATTTAGTTTTCCTCCCATTGCTGTTCTAGCCTTTTGGGGTCCCAGTTTCATCAACAGGATTCGTGGGCTAGCTGACATTTAAGAGGTTATCTCGTCCTCGTGAGTACAGTTCTTTAGTTCCCTTATTTAATACAATCAAGAGTGTTAGTTCACAGATCCTGTCATTGCTTGCCCTCCACGTGGGTTTAGCGCTGTCAGTACCTGTAACAGCAATTGGGGGTAAGGCGCTTGCCGACTTTCTTCGCGGTCAGGTGCTTACCCCACATCCCTTTTCATATATTGGTTTTGTTGTCACACTCTATTTGCACTCCTGGGTTCTAGCATACATGAGTCGTTGTTCCTGTGTGCACGTAGTTTAATTCGAAGCTATTCACTGTGTGATTTAGTGCACATTTCCCTTGCCATATTCGCTGCCTTTGTACTCGCCTGACTAATCCTGACATCCATCTAGAGAATGGACACACCACTACAATTAAGTATCTGTACCTGTTACACACTTGAATCATGTCGATATGTAAGTGCTGAAAAGGCCCATTTGGCCGGGGGATGACTCCTCTCACTACTTTTAATGTGTGCCCAGCGGTGAATTGCTGGCAGATTTTGCAGTTCACCATAAAGAATACAACATGCTCTGCTAAATTCGATATAAACCAGTCTTCTGCAAGCGTTGCTGCTAGATTTCCTTTTGACATGTGTAATGGGTAATGCAATTGCTCCAATGCTATTCTTAGTAGGGCTACAGGCATTACTGGTTTACCAGTGCTGATTTGTTGCCACAATCCGTCAGAGGGGTTTAAAGAACACCCTTGACGTTTCCACAGGTTCTTCACGTAATGTTGTGCCTCCCCTTGAAGCTCCATTAGTTGTGTCTGCCCGAGATTACTATAGGCTTCGGGTGTGGTACGTGCCACCATCATTCTCTCATGGGTGCACGCCACTTCCACTTCCATGATCGTCTCACTTTTGGAGGGCATATGCTTGGTTTCAGTGTCTGCTACGTGGTTTCCGTGTGACATGAAATCTCTCATTTTGGTGTGGGCGGCGCATTTCACGACTGCTATGCCCACTGGGAGCTGTAGTGCCTTAATAAGCCTGTCCAATAAGGCTGCATGCTGCACTGGCTTACTGTCTGCTCGGAGGTAGCCCTTCCTTTTCCAGCGTGCTAGTCCCGTGTGCACTGTGTACGTCACATAGGCGGAGTCAATGTACACCGTAACTTCTTGGTCTGCGTGATTCTCAATGGTGAGTATCAACGCCAATAATTCTCCAGCCTGCGCTGAATAATGAGATGGTATTCGTGCACTGACGAGTACTCGAAATTCTCTGTTTGCTATGTGTTTCATCACAGCGACGCCTGTGTATCTTTGTCCATCTTCTTGGTCGATTCTCAAAGATCCGTCAATAAAGACGATCTCTCCTCCCGACAGGGCATTTTCTTTCACCCTGGCGATTTCATCATAGAATTCTTCATAGTTTGCACAGTCATGTATCGGCTCTCCTTCAGTGACTGGCTCTGCTATGAATGTAGCTGGGTTCACTGTTTTACACCAAACTATTTTGATCGATGGATTAGATATAATCACTTCATGGGCAGAGGCTCTTTGAGATGTCAACGTACCCTTTGGTTTCTCTAAAATGGTGAATAATGAGTGCTCGACGTATAACATCATAGAACATCTCATCACAATGGTTGTCGCTTTCTCTATGGCAAACGCTGCAGCAGCTAAGCTTTGTTCGCGTGGGAAGTGGCCTCTCCTTACTGGGTCCAGATTCCCACTGTAATATGCCAGGGGCTTGTACCCCTACGAGGTTCTTTGAGCAAGCACTGCCGTCATAATGCGGCCATCTGTGTGCGAGAACAGGTAGAATTAATCTGCATAATTAGGAATCCCGAGAACTGGAGCCGTACAAATCGCTCTCTTGAGTTCTGCAAACCCCTTTTCCATTGCTTCAGTCCATTCAATCTTTTCCTTTGTCGCCTGGGCCTTCTTCAGGGCGTGGAGCAAGGGTTTGGTATATGAGCTGTAATCGAAGACCCATGCTCTAACATAATTGCACAGGCCTAAAAAGCTCTGCATTTACTTTATCGTGAGTGGCTTAGCCGTGTTCATGATGGCATCAGCCGTTTCTGGGGTCACATTTTTACCTTCATTTGAGATTAGCTGGCCTATGTATAGCACCTCCTGATGACAGTATTGCAGCTTTTCCTTGTCAACCTTATAACCTATCTCAGCCAGTGTAGTCAATAGCTGAATAGAATGGTGCCTGCATTGTTCTTCCGTGGAGCTGCAGATCAAGATGTCGTCCACATATTGCAAAATGACACTTTCAAATGCAATATTGCTTAGGTTCATCTGTAAGACTCTGTTAAAAATAGACAGGGACTCACAGTACCCCTGTGGCAACCTCATGCTTTTCCGACGCATTTGTTTGAATGTCAATGATGTCAGATCTTGAGAGTCTCGGTGCAACGGGATTGAGAAAAAGGCATTTTTCAAATCAATCACCGTGAAATATTTTGCCTCGATGGGTATGTTACATAGGATTGTAGATGGATTAGGGACTAGAGGGAACTCGGCTTCAACAATATTGTTTGATGCTCTTAAATCTTGGATTAAACGCCAAGACCCTCCCTTTGATTTCCTGACGGGATAAATCACTGTGTTACAGGGTGACTCTGAAGTCACTACGATGCCCCGGTCCATCAAGGCGGAAATTATCTTCGCGATCCCTTCATCCGCCTCTTTTGACATGGGATATTGTCGCGCTCTCGGTAAAATTGCTCCTGGTTTCAGCTTAATTTTCACTTCTCCCACCCCCTTGAGGAGGCCTAAGTCATATGGTCCTGTAGTCCATACTGAGACAGGCACCTGGGCCATGTCGTCAAAGTATTCCGGACGTATCAGTGCCAACATCATTCTCTGGGGCACTTCTCTTTTGATCATTTTTACCCAAAATATGAGACTCACTTCCACCCTTGTCTCTTCCGAGTGTGGTCATTCTTCAAACTGATCGTCATCGGTGACGGCAGTCACTCGATACCTTCTTCAATGGCGATAATTGCGCACCATTGTCTGCCTTCATCATCGTATCCGTCAACCAATACTACTTTCCCTCGCACTGCTGCTGCATATATCATTAAGGGAAATACTTGTCCCTCCTCTTCATGCATAGGTATTCTTGGTCTGAATAGAAATTCATCAGGGGTTCTCATAATTCTATCTGCGAGGCCTGGTAATCATGCCATAAGCACACGCATGCCATATGTGAACACTTCTGGCTCTAATGGTATAGCTCTCATGGCTATATGTCCTGAGTACGCCCTGATGATTTTGCACACGTTTGAATAATGCATTCCCGAGTGGAGCATACTATGCCCTCCTCCGTAAACGAGATCGTCATGTTCAATTTTGTCATTAAGTCACAACCCAAAATGTGTACTGGGGTCTGACGTGCATATAATAACGGTACATTCATGTTGCACTCTCCTATG
Source organism: Ambystoma mexicanum (assembly GCF_040938575.1). Lineage (NCBI taxonomy): Eukaryota > Metazoa > Chordata > Amphibia > Caudata > Ambystomatidae > Ambystoma > Ambystoma mexicanum. The sequence continues at coordinate 312,769,985 of NC_090928.1, forward strand.
GAGACTGGGAGTGTGTCTGTAAAGGGAACTCGACTGTGAACTGCTGTAAAACTCTGAGTATCTATGGCCTTGCCGGACAAGGAAAACTTGCCTTCTTGTATGCACGAGCGTGTTGCACCCATGTCAACTAAGAAGGAATATTCTTTACCCCTATGACGACATTCACCCTAGGTTCCCGATTAGGGTCCGGTGTCACTGATAGGATAGAGCACATCAGGGTTCCCAGTGAGCTGTCCTAGTTCATGTATAAGTTCAGTCCACTGTACACTTGTGGATTCCCTCCATTCCTTGGGCTGCCTCCCCTTCCGGAGTTTGTGCCCTGAGACGTTTGCGGTGGTGCCTGTTGAAATTGACCTTGTGGCAAATTCCCCATATTCGGGGGTTGAACCCCTTGTTGCGCACCTTGCTGCCCTGTGTGATTCTGTGTACTGCCCTGTTGTTGGATTGCAGGTGGATTTGCCATGCCTGCTCCCATTCCTTGGCCATTTTGCCACGCGCCTTGACTTCTGCACATGTGTGCTAAATGGCCCGTCATTCCACACATCCAGCATACTGGTGGTGGTCAGATTATTTGTCCGTTTGACATATCTAGGCTGCCTGTTTGCACGTTTTGAAAGCCTCCTTGATTGCCTTGGAACCCTCCTTGATTACTCGGCCATCTTCTTCCTCTAGATCCTCTTCCCCTTGGGTACTGTCCTACGTTACGCTGGTTATTCTACTGTGGGTTAACCACCTGTTGTATGTTCTGTTCCGCTGGGTTAGTTAGCATGCCTCCTTCAAGAGCATACTTTGATAATTTCTTTTGCACCAGCTTCGCTTCCTCACCCTTTCGAGTTGCCTCCTTTTTCCGATTCTTTTCTTGCAACAATCTACAGTAATGTGCGATAGTTAACTGTATTTCAGCCCAAGGTTTAGCCTCAACCCTTACCAATTTCTTGAGCTGTTTCTGCACTGGTTCTGGCAACCCTTGGCACAATATGTGATAAAACACTGGTATAGATTTCGTCCACGATTCATGCATTTCAAGCACCCATGCGTCTTGGAAATTCTGGATATAAAATCAACGGATCTTCTGACTCCATCATTTTTCGAGTCATTATAGCTCCCATATCGGAAGTGTCCGGATAAAGCACTCGTATTGCTTTCCATACTGCTGCTCAGCAATTATTAAATGGCGCTCCGTCGTGTGCAGTGTTAATTATGGTTACACCAGAGTACCCTCCCCGTGTCCCCACATCGTCTGCTCTCTCACCAAGTATGGCAATCAGGAGACCTTTAATGTCCCCTATAGCTAACGTGACACCCCTTGTCATTTTTTCTAACTTGTGTATACACTTCCCAGCTCCCGATGTCAGCATTGGGAGTTTGTTTTTCAGGTTTTCTCGATCCATGTGTGGCCATGGAATATATTGTGGTCTTGCTCCCCCCTTTTTCTAATAGCGGAAATTGGAATGCGCAGCCTTCTTTCTCTTCCCCCATAGCTCTTCTGTCTACCACTGGGGTAATATTCGCACATCGCCGTCTGCCTGGCAATGTCCTCAACCTGTCTGCATAGGCGGGTGCTGACAACCCCCTCTGACCATGGGGTGTTGCTTCATGCTGGTCAGATTGCGTGGCAGACTCTGATATCCTCGGTGTAGACTCGCTAGCGTCTGACTATCTTACCCCTTTGTCCATTGGGTGCCACTTTTCACGCCGTCTCCCTTCTTTATTTGTCTCGCACTCCATCTCCTCTCCGGATTCGGACATTGACTGTTCCCAATTCACGCAACTCCTTGTGTCATCATCATTTTTACTAATTTCTAGTCTCTCCAAGGACAGTCGCCTGCTCCCACTACTTCGGGTGACATCCTCAGTGTCATACAGCTGAGTGCTTTCCAAGCGCTCGTCTTCCCTTTCCCCTCGGGATATTTGCTCTAGCCCCATTTCATCATATATTTTATCGATCGTTTCCCCGATGCTTCTGGTGTCAAAGTCATCTTCAATGTTTGCCCTAGTCGTGCTTGGTACTGAGTCATACGCAGGAAAGAATTCTTCAATGTCTTCCCAGTCTTCAACAGGATCAGGTTTTTTAACTTCTCGCTCCAAATATTCGAGATTGCGTGCCATCTGTCTACGCTTACGTTCAATATCACCATCAAATTCTTTGCGCTTCCTCGCCTCTTCTCTGACCTTATCTTCTTCCCTTCTCCTTTCATTTCAAAGTTCATCTGCGCTTCAACCTTCCTCATCTTTTTGCCTCCTTATCCTTTTTTCACGTACCATTTGCTCTTCTTCCAACCTTAGCTGTTTCTGTCTGTATTGGTCATAGGCTGCTTTCTGTTTGCAATCGAGCTGCTTCTCCTGCTCCTCGCGATATAGCTATTCTCGCCTTAGCCTATCTTTTCTTCTTATCCTTTCGTCCCTTAACTCCTTTTAATTCTCCTTCTCCGTGTCTCATCTGACTTTTCTTTAGGTCTCACATCATCACTTCCTTTTCCATCGAGTTTCAACAATATCTGTCCTCCCATCCATTCGTTTGTTGCGAATGCTATCTCATCAGTTCTGCTTTCCCCTCCGTTCCATTTCTTTCCCTCTCATTCTTTATTGAGAGATGCACTAATCTGTGCCTGGTCCTTCCTCTCATCTTCGCGTCTCTCCTTGTCCCTCGGGACTGCGGAGGCAAGATTCTTATCCTGATCCTTCCTTTTATTTTCGTCTCTACTGTACATAGGCATAGGTAACTCATATGTGGGGTTGCTGTACCCTGTAGCTGCTTTAAGCTCCCTTAATGGGTAGAGTCCCTCAGGCTTACTTCCCTCAGTTTCTGTTTCAGGTGGGGCAGGTGGCGGGGTAGGCGTCTCACCCCCCTCCGTGCATACATTTAGTATCCATTCTGTCGGTGGCTCTTCCTCCTTCGACTGTTTGAACATTTTCCAAAGTTCTAGAACAGCAAGGCTGTTCTAGTTTCTTGCCTGTATATGTGGCATGCAAGTTATTCGTCATATGCTGTAAGACAGCTTTAGATAAAGACCCATTTTGTGGCCACGGCATAAACATCTTGTGCGCGGTACCCTTAACCCACTCAGTGCTGTATTTCTTAAGCTTGGGTGCATGTTTCGGCAGTTGTTTACATAAGTGTGCTAATGGAGTAATGTCTTCCATGCTTAAATCTGTTTCTAACAATACTTTCATGCAACTTCAACACTCCCAACAATATGAGCGAGCACCAAATACCGCAAGCTCCAATCCAATCTTTTCCTGCCAGAATTTTGTATCACCAATTTACTTCAAGAACATCAATTCACGTGTGATTCCCTCTTGACTATAGAATCGCGTAAAAACCCTACTTAATTTCAAACAACAAGGAGACAAATTTCCTTACATGTGACATACGACAGAACACGTACAACAGCAATTTGACAGACTAGACAGACATCAGCTGGACACAAATATCTCTGCCTCCAATTTGTACCCCTACATGGAGTTTAAACGAACCCTTTTACGACGTCTTTAAACGTGGTAGTAGCCTAGTCGTCCCCTATTATGTGGGCTCTGAGTTCACGTTTCTTCTGACTGCTATATTAAAGCGCAGGAATAAGGCGTATCCCCTATCTTTATCTCAGGTGTCTGCCCTGGTATCCTCTCTCTTCTCAGGTGTCTGCCCTGTTAATCTCTGTTTTCTCAGGTGTCTGCCCCGGTATTCTCTCTTTTCTCTGGTGTCTACCCCGGTATTCTCTCTCTTTTCTCAGGTGTCTACCCCAGTATTCTCTCTCTTCTCAGGTGGCTCCCCGGTATTCTCTCTCTTCTCAGGTGGCTACCCCGGTATTCTCTATTTATTCAATTATTCCCGAGTCATTATCCCCATATATACATAGTCTTCTCTACTTCTGACTATTTTGTTTTTCCACCTCCCTCCTTTACCTTTTCCCTTACCTTTACCTTTTCCCTTACCTTTTCCCTTACTTGTTCTAATACCCATGACATTTTGCCAAAGCATTCAATTTTTTTGTTTGTGTTTTATTGTTTCACTCACTGCTCGCATCGTTCCTCTCTGGATCCTCGGGATCACTGCCTCCGTTAACACCTCCTTTAGTCTTTTGCCTGTTCCGCTGCCCATAGGAATGGAAAGGTTTATGTTTTAAAAAATGGGTTCCTTCAGACTCATTGCAGATTTGTATAAATATCATTGTCCACGGGAAGCTTCACAGTCTACTCGGCCAAATGGCGAAGGACTTGTGATATCTCTGAAAACCTAGAGTTACTTCGTGTTGACAGTCAATAGGGGTCTTATTTTAATCAATAATCAATAATTGATGGTCACAAACCATCCTTTCCGCTACCAAGTGTACAGGAGGGCAGAGCGACCTCTGACGGGCCCATGGGATCAGAGCTCACCCTCGAGTACTTTAAGACAAGATAGCTGCACCTTGAGGTGGATGGGGTGCGGGATTCTCTTACTCCAACACCAATCAATAAGGACAACTCAATGGTTTGGCAAAGGGAAGTTCGTTATATGACAAGTACAAAAAACGGGGAAACATTAGGAAATCATTAGTGATGCGATCACCCGTCTCGCTTCAACTTCCGAACTCTTCATTCAGACAGCAATATGTATAGCACATTCTCGTCATCATTGACTTGTAACACTCAAAAGTTTGTCATGCAATTCTATTGGTTAAAAAGAAAACTAAGTGTAGGTGCTATATCTGTATATAGTAACAGTGTGTGAGGATTGGATAACTTATCGGGTGGGCATCTACGCCCATCCCTCTACATCACCCGTGCTAGACGTCAAGACAAGTACGACGTCTCATTGGTTCTACTAGCTATAAAACCCTAGATTATTTGGTCCATTGTGATTGGGTCAGTTACACCCCAAGGCATAAATCTCCACTTTAATTAGCAGCATGCAGAATGTTCACCCAGATGCAGTGTGCCCCACGATTCACCCTGCCTCCCTTCCATCAGTCAGTACTTTAGGGCTATGTGTCAATTAGTTGGCTGAAGATGAACTCGAAACTGTAGCTTCTTATCGGGAAAGGTTATGGCATCCTCTGAGTTTGGGTGACATCAGAAGTTGGTACGTCTTCGCGCTTGGCTAGTCTCGTTTTAGTACACCGTGAATCTTCTTCATTTTCCCTCTATTTTTGTATTTGATTGTCCCTTAGGCCTTGCCACCTGCCTGGGCCTCCTTATCTCGACCTTCACTGGCAGGCTGCTATGCTCTTAAGTTTCGATTCTTCGAAGTTGCAGCGCTCCTCCCTTACTTGGGTGAATCGAATTCCCAGGCATGAGCTGCTTTTTGCTAAGTTTCGATTCCGGTCTTTCGTCTGGCTTTGTGCTGGTATATGAATCATGGCCTGTTTGACTACTATCATCCTGGGCTTAATTCTGCTTTTGTAAAATGGATTCTCACTTGTATAATGTGCTTCTTTGAGGTAGATATATAGTTGGCGCTTGCTGCTCTAGTCTTCTACTAAGCATAGCAAGCAGTACTGTTTCCTTAGCTTCTTGCATTGCAAGCCTATTTACAGGCGTTTGGCTAGTTGCATATTTACATCCAGCTTTATGGTTACATTTCTTTATATTTCACCATTGTCTCTGCTTTTAAGTCCTTTACCTCTTTATTCATATAATTTCATCTTTGCTTGTCATCCTTTGGTTGTTATTTCGTTCATCTGTAAATCTGTCCAGGCCCTTGTTGTCACCATTTGCCTTCGATTAGGGCCCTTTAGGTCTCTTCTGGGACAGGATGTAATTAGTCTTCATTTCGCATCAGCTGCTGGTACGGTTGTCTCAATGGGTACCGTGCTGCCCATGGTTGTCTGGTTATTGGCACTTCAACAGGTATTGCTCTTCTGATGGGCACTGGGCAGAGCCCCAGTGTGGCTCTCTGTTGGTTTATTTGCTCCTCATACATCACATATCTCGGCGAGTATGTTCCTGGTATTTCAAAATGGGTGGCTTGAGTGCAGGCCATATCTGGGACCTCCTCTACAAACCGGAGACCTCAGAACCTGTATTGACTATCCAGCAGTGAACCGTATCACCATAAAGAAAAGTTACCCTCTCCCTCTCATAGCAGTCCTGTTGGACCAAGTTCGGCAAGCTACCATCCATACCAAACTGGACCTACGAGGAGCATACCATCTGGTGCGGGTGCATGAAGAGACAAATGGAAAACTGCCTTTAGAACAAAATTTGGATTGTACAAATATCAAGTCATGCCATTCGGTGTCTGCAACGCACCTGCTGCCTTCCAACATTTCTTGGACGAGGTCCTTCAAGGGTATCTGGACATCTCTGTCGTGGTCTACATCGACGACATCTGATCTATTCCCAAAGCAGACAAGAACATGTCCAACACCGAAAATCCGTCCTACAGCGCTTGCGGGAACACCATTTGTACGCCAAACTGGAAAAGTGTTTGTTTCATTGTACTACAGTGGAATTCCTCGGGTTCATCCTATCACCGGATGGGGTCAAGATGGACACTCATAAAGTACAATCTATCCTAGACTGGCCTGCCCAAAGAACCATCAAGGAGGTACAATCAGTGCTAGGGTTTGTGAACTTTTACCGAAGGTTTATTCAGGGGTTCACCCAGAAAAGTCTGGCCATAACACGACTTCTTAAGAAAGGGATGCCTGGTAGAAACAGATGCTTCCATTTACGCACTGGGCATGATCCTATCTCTACGTGATCAGTCAGGCCACTTGCATCCAGTGGCGTACTACTCGAGGAAGCTAAACCCGGCGGAACAAAATTACACCATAGCGGATCATGAGCTGCTCCCCATCAAGGCTGCTTTCGCTGAATTGAGACATTACCTGTTGGGAGCATGGCACACTATCACGGTTTTGACAGATCACCACAACCTCCAGTTTCTAAAGTCTGCACGCGCCCTCACCCCGCACCAGCTACGGTGGGCCATGTATTTCACAGACTTCAATTTCGTGGTGGCATATCGCCCGGGGCAAGAAAACAAAAAAGCAGACATATTGTCTAGGTACCCAGACTCGCCTGTCTCAGCCGGTGTGTAAGAAGCTGCAAGATCCATAATGCCCCCGACAAGAATCATAGGTAGTGTGACCAGTACACTGTTCGAACAAATTGGGGATGCTATGACTGCAAAGGAATTGCTCCAATGGGAGGATCCGAAGAAGGAACCCCAGTTGCTCAATGGGATCCCATACCAAGGGAAAACTGTGTTGTTACTGCCCACGGACCTACAAACACAAGCACTCAAATGGTGCCATGATTCACCATTGGCCAGACACCCAGGCATAAACAAGACCCAAGAGCTGATCCAACGGCATTATTGGTGGCCTAACCTCCACAAAGAGGTCCAAGAGTATGTGAAACATTGCAAAGTATGTGCCCAAAATAAAACAGATCATAAAAAAACCAATGGGTCTTCTCAGGCCCTTACCCACGCCCACGCAGCCCTGGAATACTCTTTCCCTGGATTTTGTTGTTGAGTTACCCCCAGGCCAAGGGTACACCGCGATAATAGTGGTCAGAGACTCTCTCTTTAAACTAGCTCATTTCGTTCCCTGTAGAGGCCTGCCGACGGCTAGCGAGTTCGTGGACCTGCTCATACAGCACATAGTTCATCTACACGGTGTACCACAGCACATCGTCTCGGACCATGGGTCCCAATTTACATCCAGGTTTTGGTGACTGTTCTGTAAGAAGGTTGGCATCGAGCTGCAAATGTCCAGCAGTCATCACCCCCAAACAGACTGACAAACAGAACGGCTGAACCAAATGCTTGAACAGTACCTACGCTGTTTTACACATAGTACCAAGGGGGCTTGGGTGGAAACCCTTTGGCTCGCAGAGCTAGCATACAACAACTCCCAGCACACCTCTATGGGATATTCTCCATTCTACACGATTTACGGGTACAACCCTCACGTTCAGCCTTCAGCAGCCCACGTCTCGGATGTGTTGCCCTCCGTTGAAGCGAGAGTTGAACTATTGACACTGACATGTGAAAAGGCACATCAGAACCTAGACGTCGCCAAGAACACAAGTAAAAAGTATGCCGACAAAAAGGCGCCGAGCCAGTCCGGACTACAAGGTGGGCAATAAAGCCTGGCTCTCAAGACAGCATTTGCAATTGCCTGGATCTCAAAAATGTAAACCCTGTATTATCGGCCCATTCCGTATCACACAAATTGTAAACCCAGTTGCTATGCGACTCCAACTACCCCACATATGGAAATACATCCAGTATTCCATGTAGAACTTTTGAAACCAGCTGCACCTCATACACATATGCAAACACCACCACCCGCCCTAGTGGAGGGCTATCCCCAATACGAGGTACGAGCTATGCTCAATTCACGAGTGATGGGAGGTCATCTATAGTACTTCATTGACGGGGTGGGTTTTGGCCCCGATGATTGGTCGTGGGAGCCCGCCACCAATGTACATGCTCCTCGGCTCTTGTGCCTGTTTCATCACAACCATCACACTAAACCAGGCCCTTCTGTGGGACGGGGATATACTGTCATAGAGCGCAAGCGTAGGGTGGTTGCAGGTATGGTGGGTGCCATTTCACTCGGTAGATGCCACCTCTGCCTTTCTTGTAGGTGTGTCAGGTCTGGAAGGCTGGCATCTACTGACAAGTGGCAGGAGGAACCCACAAGGCGCAGGACCAGGAAAAAAACATGTTTCCAAGCAAGCCCAGCTCCAGAACTACAGCCCCAGCAGCCCGGGAACCTCCCATTGGGCAAGCCAGGCACATAGGGCCTGTAAACATGATGGGCGACGCCCAGGTCAACGCCCAAGTTCACCCGTATGCGGGGAAAGACACACCCGCATGTGCAGGACCAGAGCACTTGTTCGCGCTCGACTTTTCCTCCGAGCTGATGCATTTGCAGAGAGCTACAGAGCCAAAGCCCATTGCGGGGCCAGTCCTCGCCCGAAGCTGAATCTTCAGGCCCGTAAACCTAAAAGATAAGTGCTTACCTTTATTAACACTTGATGACGCATGCTGCTAACATTCTACCGAGTGCTTAGCTCACGCGGGAGGGGCTCCGGTTGCCACAGTGACAGTCTGGCGAGCCACAAAAGCGCATGGGGGAACGTGATCAAAGAGACCCCTTGTAATACTAATACTAACCGCATGCAGATTAACGCCCGCTCACTCAGCATGTATAATTCTGAACTCAATTGAACGTTGTACTTGGAAATGAGGGTGCACGCTAACTGTGTCCCCTTTTGTTAGGCGCAAGCCGCCCCCAAGCCCAGGTGTCCACAGGGCTGCTGACAGCAGGACAATCCAAGATACGGCCGTATGGGAAGCCAGAGCTAAGTGCTTTTCCTTTACTTTACGCATTCCATGTTGATGTTTGTGTTCGCTCCCAGCATCAAAGCGCTCTTTCAGCTATTCATGTTTAAGCGCTGAGGTGCGCTATTGCTTGTGTATCCGGTATTCTGTGGCAAAAGTTTGGTGTGGGGATACTACACTGCATAACCAATCCAAGGGGCATAATTCAGTGCGGTTTTAACTGAGTGCAACACCTCAAAGGTGGTGTGGGGATGCAACCCTGCGTATCCAATCCAAGGGGGCATAACTCAGTGCTGATTTACGTGAGTGCAACGCCCCAAAGTGTGGGTGTATGAATGTGAGGAGAATTAATGCATATATGTGCACGCAGAGTTGCTGGAACTTACACAAGCAGCATATCAGCAATTTGCTGCAGTACAGGTTCACTGAACAAGAGCCTAGAAGCATGCTTTCTCCTTAATCGCCTACCTAGCCAATACCTCACCCTAACCCTCAATCCGGTCTTCCTACAACCCCCCAACCTATCCAATCTGTGGACCCTAACCCTCGTTCACCATGGGGGTCGCGGTGGCCTGCGTTTACCCAATCGAGGCACCAAGACCGCTAAGGGGAGGTAGGAATTTATGCTGCTTCTGCGCTGGTACCTGATTTCGCCTTGACACTTGGGTCTCTAGGCCCAGCAGACTCGGGACCCATGTCTGGGCATACCCGTCCCACTCAGGGTGACTTAAGCAAAACAAAAAGGTGATGGCTGGAAGGTTTTGGACTTAAGCAAAGCAAAAGGTGATTGCTGTAAGGTTTTGAATTAATCGTAACCACGGCACAGCTCTGGGCAACCCTCCAGACTGTCGTTTTTCAGCCTGCCAAGCCATTACAGAAGGGGAAAGACCAAATGCAAATCAGGCCTGATCCCACCCCTAAAGGACAGTAAAGCCCTAATTGCTTGGTCACATGTCTCTCTGCCCGTCAGGTGTCTCTCTGCCTGTTTGAATCTCATTGATCCGTGCCACAGCTGTGAATGCCTGTGACTGGAACATCTGTTTTCAAAGGCCCTTCCAGGGCAGCCCTCGGCTAAGGGCCCCAAGGCAAAGCGCATCTCCTAGAGAAGCAGCTCCAGATCGTGTTTGCCGGTGTCAGTTGGGACAACAGGAAGCCTGCAGCCGTCAAAGTGCTTCGACTATTAAAGTAAGTGTGGTGTGGATGTGACAAATCAACTTCTGGGGCACCAGTGGCCCAGGGATGAATATCGGTTTCTAAACCATCAATCAGCCCCACACCTCTGGTACACCCGAAGGGATCCAAACAGATTGGAAACACAAGTAATTCATAAACCTCCTTATCCAATTTTAGTAACATGGACAGAATGGCAGGCTTATCTCTGCAAGGTCGTGGATCGGTGGTTAGTTGCAACACAGCGAAAATACAATTATTACCCAATGATAAAATGGACTGACCAGTCACGTTTGTATACAAATATATACTTTATTATTTTCCAACAGACAGTTCTAGAACACTACAAAATACAACCTTTATATGAATTCAGTTCCATAGAAGGAAAAGGGATGCACTCTGGATACTGACAGAAGAGTAGTCGATAAAGTAATTAATAACAATTGTTCAAGGATACTTGGCTTTAGCACAAAGCGAGCAGTGGGTCATAAAATGTCACTACGCGCCTTTGGAGAAGGACCAGGGGGGACAGAACCACAATGTACCTTGTGCTTGTAGACGTTCATGGTGCTCGACAGAGCTAAATCGGTTTCAGGGTGCTTAGCAGCTTCTGTTTCTGCGTCAGAGTTAAAGACTGGTGACAGCTGCGGATATCAGGTGGCAGGCAGTTTGGCAAGTGAGGCTGGTCGGACGGTTGCATGCTAGCCTACATGGCAGCTCAGTGCTGGTTGGTGGGTCTGAAGCACTGGTCAAGGCGGAGTGAGCGACTGCAGTGTGACAAAAGTCAGTGGTGCAGTTGGTTGTAGCTCGAGGGGCTCGACTACCTCAAAAATTTCCTTAAAAGTAGACTCTGGTTGATGTTTGACGGTGCACTTCTCCTAGCTTCTTTGCTGGGCTCGTGTTGTCCTTTGATGCGGATGGCCCAAGCGGAGGAGAGTGTTGCAGGCAATGGCATTGTCCTTGGTGTGGGACAGAGACTCTCTGGCACTTCTGTTACGCTCACCTGGTATCCACGGGGACGCCACCCAGCCCTGGTTGGATGATTTGCACTCTCAAGCCCTCTCACAGTCCCTTGGTAATGCCTCTGGTTAAAGATGGGTCTGCAATATAGGAGAGCTGGATTCAATACCAGATTGTCTTTATGTTTTCCCACCTCCTTTGGCCTCAACTCCTTCCTCCACCTTGGGCCTTCTCCTCACCTTAATATTGTAAAAGGTGGATTCTCCGTCATGCTCCTCGTGGCAGGGGCACGCAGATGTGGGGGCGAGCAGCGACCAAGTTACTTCACTGGTGCAAGCCCCCCTGTGGGAATCCAGGCCAGCTACGACTCTGTAGGTTTGCTGCTTTACAGACTTTATATGCAGTTCTTTTGTTCCTCTTAGTTTGAATAATGTCTTGCTTCTTTCCTTTTAGGTATGGAAAGGTATTTTGGTGTTGTCATGCAGTTTGAAGATGAGCATGGACCGGTAGGCGAAAGCACGGTGTGTGCGATGCTGTCCGGTGAGTAATGCACGATGCACTGTGCTGTTTCGCCTTTTATTTTGCTAACCTATGTCTTTTCTCTTCTTGCAGGTTGCGATGTTCCTCGCCGAGCACCGTAATGTTCCAGCAATGATACTGACCAGGAGATGACTACCCAGGTAAGAATTGTGTGGCTTTCTTCATTCGGGAGGAAACGTGTGTAAACGCGAGTAAACGCTTACTAATGCTGCCTTTCTTTCTCCTCTTTCCAGGTTATGGTATTCCAGGATGCATGCGGTGCCGGATGATGGAGTTCGTACCTTAAGGTGAGTGGAACTGAAGTCAGTGATAGATTGAAGACAGGATACTGTTCCAGGTAAGTTTCGTAGTGTTCTTTCTCTCTCTGCAGGTCCTTGGTTTCAAGTAAGCTGGCATCAAAGAACTGGACATGGTGAGCGTTACGCTGCCCACAGCAAAATAACGCAAAGCATGTTCTGCTTTTAGGGTGTGGTTTAAATAGTCTCAGGTAAAGTAGTCCAGGTAAAATAGTCCCAGGCCTGCTACACCCAAAGTAGTCCAGGTAAAGTAGTCCCAGGCCTGCCACACCCAAAAGACTAGACCGCATAGCTCAGTTCCTTGTAACAGAGCTATGTGTGTGCCTCCATGTTGGCTGAACACCCCCAAGTTAAATAGTCCCAAGTAAATATTCCCATTCTAATGTTGTTATTCATGATGGTTATGAGCATGGCGCCAAAGGCGCCAGGCTGACTCCAAGAGAGTCTTCGATGAGGTTTTAAGGCCTTTGACCTGGCCCTAACTGGAAGGCTGACTTGCCAGTGAGGGCCAGGGGCAAGGGTCATGACACTTCCCACCTAGGAAGCTTGCTTGCAGAGCCTAGCAGGACATGCTGTTTGCTGGTGGGTACTCGTTCTTGAGCTGCTGGAGGGTCCTCTGGATTCAGTATCTACCTCTGTTCCCCGGGACATGCTTAGGGGATGGATCTTGCTTCGCTCTTGGACTACCTGCCTTTCTTCATTGGCGAAAGCTGTAAGGCAGACTGTATGTTCAAATTATTTCTTCTTGTTACTCCTTGCAATGTCTTCATATCATCTGCCAAAAGAGGGGCTCAACCCTCTTTTTTTTTTTTTTTAAATTCAAACTTTATTGATTTTGTACAAGCTCAACAGTCACTTACATCCGAAATCCTTCAATAAATAATTAGAATGAGCATGTAAGACAAGTACCATCTTCGTATATCATGTGCAGTAGTTCTTGAAAATTAAGCAGTATAATGAATAGGATTAACAAAACCCAGTCTCGCCCTCCCTCCCCCCTCCCCCCGTCTCTAATATCTCCAAATGCGTGATTGAGAAACATCATTAAACAATGAGACAACACCAGAAAGCTTCGAGTATAAATATGATATCCGACCAGGACACATAACATGACACATGGAGCCGCCACAACAGAAATCCTCGTTTGTTATCATTATTGGCACAAATCGCAACAATATACTGCACACATTGTCTTTACAAGGCATACTTGGCTCTGAACTCAGACCAGGCACTTTCAACATCAGTGAGATCTCCGCGTAAAGCAGCGGTGAGGTAGTCCATTCTATAGAGAGTCTGGGCAACCCCAAGCCATTCAGTTTTACTAGGGAGCTTGGGCCTCTTCCACGCCATAGTGAGGCAGGCTCGTGCAGCCATCAGTAAACCCTGTACCATCCTAGGTGCTTTTACAACTTCGTCCCCTGTTTCAATCAGACCAAACAAGATGAACATTGGCTGCTTTACCCTTTCTTCATCGTCCAGATCCCTGATCCAGCTAAGAACCTCTGACCAATAGGTCTGGACCATGGCACACCCCCACCACATGTGCCAGTAACCAGCCCGCTTCCCACAGCCCCTCCAACAATATGGGCTAACCCCCTGCTACATTTTGGCAAGCCTGGTCGGGTCGTACTGCGATCTATACAAAAGTTTCATGGCATGGAGTTTGTACTGGCAGGATATTGAGGATTTCGCAGTGCGTCTGCAGATGTTTAGCCACAGCTTTTCAGAGATTTGTCTGCCCATATCTGCTTCCCATTTGCCCTTAAGCACCAATGAGGGGGAGATATCAATCTCGATAAGGGCCGAATACATAGCACTTATCAGACCACTGGAGCCCGTACATCGATCAAGGATCGTTTCAAATGGGGTAAGATCCCTCTGCAGCTGGTCCTTCCAGATTGACCTTGTCATAACCCCTTTGAGTCCCAAGTACAGGAAAACTGAGAGCGTGCCTATGCCAAGCGCCTCCTGGAGGTCTTGTATGGTTATAAAGGTTCAGTCGCGCCATAATTGGCCCGCCCTTTCCAGCCCCGCTTGGTACCACATTTCATAGCTTCCCGGTTCTGGGATTGCGTCTCGGATCCCTGGTGACCAAAGGTGATCCAAGGGAGATGGCCACGTCGTGACTCCCATCATTTTCCTGCCTGGTTTCCAGATTGCCCATAGCGTACCTAAGATAGGGTGGGATCTGATTCTTTCACGCAACTGGGATCTGGGGACCCATAACCATTCGGGTACAATAAAGGGACGAAGGTGATAGTTATCCAGCGCTATCCACTGGGGTTCCGAACGCTGCCTAAAGTGTGGGACAAGAACTCTAAGTTGCGCCGCCCTGTAATATGTTTCCATGTCCGGGAGGCCTACTCCCGCGTTGTCTTTGCGGAGCTGGAGTAAGGGTCTTGGAATTCTGGGTCTCTGGCCCTGCCACAGGAAGGACAAAAACATTTTTCGCACATCCATGAAGTACTCCGGGGGCATCCTAACGGGGAGCATCTGGAACAAATATAATATCTTAGGGAGACAGACCATCTTTATGGCATTCAAACGGCCCATCCAGGAGATTGTGAGCTTGGACCACCGTTGGCTATCTTTCTGTAGAGCGTGTGACAGTGGTGGGAAGTTAGCTTCATATAAGGAGTCAAGGTCGCGGGTGACATTAATGCCCAAGTAACGGAGTGTAGTGAGGCTGACTTGGACTCCTAGCGGGGCAAAGCGTGCGATTTCGGAATCTCTACTCTTATCAATCGGGAGGAGGACTGACTTTCCTGTGTTGATTTTTAGGCCGGCCAATGCACCGTATTCCTCAATTATATCACGCGCAGCTGGGATCGAATCCAAGGGGTCGGTCAAGTGAAGCAATATATCATCTGCGTATAGCCCCAGTTTGTACTCCCTGTCTCCCACCGTGATGCCTTTAACTCTACCGTCACTTCTTAGTTTCTGCGCCAATGGTTCAAGGGACATCACAAACAATATTGCTGACAGTGGGCAACCCTGTCTCGTACCTCTTTCAAGGGGGAACCAGCGTGGGGGAGGTGTACAATGCTTTAATGGCGCGGCAGAGTTTCGGTCCCAACCCATATGACACCAACACTCTTTCCAAAAAGTCCCAGGACACTCTATCAAAAGCCTTCTCAGCATCCAACGACAAAAGAGATGGGTCCCCCTTCATTCCCTGTGCCTCGTGTAGTAAGTGGAATGTTTTCCGCATGGTATCTGCGCCCTGCCTGCCAAGAACAAAGCCAACTTGGTCAGAGTGTACCAATCTAGGAAGATATGTCTCGAGCCGAGCCGCAATGACTCTAGCATACACCTTAGCGTCGATGTTAAGAAGCGAGATGGGCCGATAAGAACTACAGTATTTGGGATCTCGACCTTCCTTAGGAATTACAGCCAGGAGGGCCTGAGAGAAGGACGGGGGGGCCTGACCTGTATTGAAAATATGGTTAAACAAGGATGCTAGGAAGGGGGCAAGGAGGGTGGAAAATGCTTTATAGAAACCCGGTGTAAATCCATCATCCCCTGGGGCTCTCCCTATTTTCAGCCTCTTAATGGCACTCGCCACTTCTTCCTCAGTGACCGGAGTATCTAGGGATTCGGCCTCCGCACCTGTGAGGGTGGGAAGACGCGCTCCCTCAAGATATGCGTCTACGCTTCCTATAGGGGGAGGAGGGTCACACATATATAGATCTTCATAGAAGTAGGCAAATGCCTCCTGTATGTCCTTCGGGGACATGACCGTCGTGTCTATCAGAGTGCTATCAATCCTCTCAATTCGATCAACCCATCTCTCCTCTCTCTGCGCACGGAGGCGAGCTGCTAACAGAGCATCTGCTTTGTCCCCCTTCTCATAATATTTTTGCTTAAGGCACTGTAAGGTCTGTGCTGTTTTGCCAGCAATAGGAATCCTCAATTCTTCTCTGAGTTGTTTAGCTTCAGTTAGGTACCTAGATCTGTCAGACGGGGTGGTCTGCGCCAAGTTCTGAGCCACGGCAAGCTTCTCCCTAATGCCCCTCTCCACCAGGGCACGTTCCCTTTTCCTTCGGGCCCCTTCCCGTATAAGGATTCCCCTCCAAGTAGCCTTGGCTGCTTCCCACACAGTTACCTTCCCTACTTCCCCTGTATCATTAGTGGGAAAGAATTGCTCGATCTCTTTTTCAAAGGTCTCCTTAAAGACCGGGTCAGCCCAGAGGGATTCGTTACACCTCCATTTGGAATTGCGGGGTGACAGCTCATCCCAGGATATATCAATTGCAACCATGTCATGGTCTGACCATGCGGAGGGGTATATAGTAGCAGCTTGCAGCACAGGTAGAAGATCGTTGGAGAGAAAGATATAGTCGATGCGTGTGAGTGTGTCGTGGGGGAGGGAGTGAAAGGTAAAGCCTCTGTCCAACGGGTGTAGATGTCGCCAGCTACCCACAAGGCCATAAAGATCAAGGGTAGACTTAATTTCAGCCTCAGTTCGAGTGTTGGGCGGGTCTAATGCGTCGGCCCTGGTCTGCCTGTCAATAGAGCTGTCCATCCATGTGTTAAAGTCCCCGCCCAGGACCGTGTGCCCCTTAGCCATGTTAAAGACCTTTTCAGAGATTTTGTGAAGAAAACGATTCTGCCCTTGATTGGGTGAGTAGAGCGTGGCCAGAGTGATTATTATGCCCCCTATATTACCTACAACCGTGATCGCCCGACCCTCAGTGTCCGTCCATATGTCAAGAGTTGTCATTCGGAGGGATTTGCGAACCAGAATTCCCACCCCTGCCTTTTTCAATATACCCGAGCTCCAGTAGGCGAGCCCAATCTCCCGTGACGGGATGGCTCTCTCCTCACCCCTCCGGTATCTCGTTTCTTGAAGGAACAAGATGTCTACATTCGATCTTCTGAATTCCCTAGCCACCATTGATCGTTTTGTGGGAGAGTTCAAGCCTTTGACGTTGAGTGTGCAAATGCGTAATTTGTCCCTACGGGGTGTAAGTGCCATCGTAGGTGTAGTTAGTGATCGTGGGCGGCCATTCCATCTGTGCCACGGCACATATCCTGTCGGCCATCGTTATGCATGGGTCGTCATTATATGAGTGGATCTCAGGAAGTCCCACAGAGGCCGACGACCAGATCGTCTGATGCATACCATAGACTTCAGTGTGGCCAAGGTGCGTCTGCGTGTCTGTTGGATCAAGATTGATGCAAAGTGTGTGTTTCTCAACCTCCCCCTCCCCCGCTCCCCACCCCATCCCCAACACATTTGGCGCCCGATTTGCCCAGGTTGACATCACCCAGCCGAACTCGGACCACCAGTGGAGACCGCGAAACAGGCGGTCCTACCATAATAAAGTCACTTATATCAGTGAGCCCCCAACTTTTGTGTGCACCAAACAATAACAATGGTTCAACAACAAAGTCATCAACCCTCCCCAAGGAGCTAGCGCAACGTGAGTATTACATCATATCACATTCCGAGCGTCTGAGACACACAGAGCTAGAGATACCTCACACTTGGAGAAAGTGACCTTTCACAATTTGGCCCGCAGGCCATCTATGGAAGTCTCATAGCAGGAGGTTGACTCTTATGCATGAGTTCGTAACCCCCTCGGCGGAGTAACTTGCCCAGTTTACCTTTACCCAAGGGTATGCCAAAGCACTTCAGGCACCTTGTCAGTGTTCCATATCCTGGGAGGTGTTCATCTTTCTGAATTTCCTGGAACCTGGGATCTTCCTCTGCCGTGAAGCCTTGGTTTTCCACTCACCACCAGATGTTCCTTGATCCTCATGAGAGGGGGCACCTTCCGGCGAACCTATCAGGTCTGACGTACAGTCAGCAATGTCTTTCTCCGTGACAAGTCTCAATGTCGAGCCTTCCCATTCGAAGGTGAGGGAGAATGGGTACTCCCATCGGTACCTGACGCCCTTGTCTTTCAACATTTTCGTGATCGGAGAGCACTTTTTCCTCATTGCTAGTGTGAGGGATGACAAGTCTTGGTAGAGGGAAATAGTGGAGTTCTCCAAGGACAATTGTGGGGCATTTCTGGCCTTGTCCAAGATTCGTGCTCTGTCCGCATAGTTATGAAACCGAGCCAGGACCGATCTCGGGGCCCCCGGTCTACCTCCAGCCCTATGGATTCGGTCAATTTTGGCAGCGTCAATTGAGTCATCGTTGTAGAGGAGCTTCAGGATAGTGTGTAACGATTGCTTCAGGTCTAGATCGGTTTCACCCTCTTTCTCAGGAAGACCAAAGACTCGAATATTGTTACGACGCTCCCTATTTTCGAGGTCGTCGACCTTAAGGCGCAATTCATCTTCTCTGTTCGATATGTCTGCAATGCGGTGATCCATCTGTGCTTCCAGTGTGTTCAGAGATGTTTGGTTGTGCTCAATCTGCTCGAGCCTGTCGTCCATCTTGTCCATCCTCTGCGTGATCTTATCTATCCTGTTACCGATATCTGCTCGCATGCCCCTCAGTTCGGCAAGCAAATGAGCTACATCCGCCTTGGTCGCGGCAGCCTCGGATCCTGCTGTCGACATTGTA
The DNA here is from genome assembly GCF_040938575.1 of Ambystoma mexicanum. Lineage (NCBI taxonomy): Eukaryota > Metazoa > Chordata > Amphibia > Caudata > Ambystomatidae > Ambystoma > Ambystoma mexicanum. The sequence goes on from NC_090928.1 coordinate 312,788,754, forward strand.
GGAATCGAGGAGGGCCCTTGGGATCTGGCAATTGGTGAAAACGTGTATTTCGCCAACTTGGTCTTAGGGTCCATGAAGGGCACTTGGCAGGGTGAAAAACGTCCCAGCGGCCTTCTATTAATGTAACCTTAGCACCCGCGCGAAGGACCAGCACTTGAGGGCCTCTCGAGTTTTGTTCCAATATGTATTCGTAGAGTCCTCCTTCACCCTCCCAACCGGCTGCGCAGCGAAAGCGTGTCACCTCTCAGGCATCAAGTGCCGTTCCTGCAACACCGGAGAGGGTCCGCCTGGAGGGTAGGTAGGGAGGAGGATGAGGCCCCACCGTGCCGTCAGGCCGAGGACAGCCGGCAAAGACTAGCAGTGGAGGGGACAGCTGCCCCGCGACGCCGGGGGGGACGAAGGGTCCGCTTACCGTGCCGCAGCGGGGGTGTCAGAAGGGGCTCCCAGCCGCACTGAGCAGTAGTGCACAGCAGTTTCCTCACGGAGCTCCAAGAAGTGCGCCGGGTCAGTCACAGAGGGCGGCTCTTATACGCAGGCCTGGACTGGAAGTTCCGCGGGACGCACGCCGCGGCGAAGGCCTCAAAGCGCCGATGTTGAATTCACCACAATGCCGCCTCCGATTTTTTCCGGGTTTTCTCTCATGTGGGGGGGACACCGTCCCACGTCCCTCGCTCAAGAACCAATTCTGGGGGGGGTCTCGAAGTGGGGGCTCACTGCCACTTTCCGGACCTTGTGTAGAGCGCTAACACGGAGAGGCGGCTCATCCGTGCGCCCCCTGGTGGCCAATCCGCTCAACCCTCTTTTAAAGCCAAATGGGCCCCAATGATTGCTGTAGGATAAGCCTACCTTAATGTATCAATCCTGGGTCCCCACCAACAATCTTCTGTTATGCGTGAGGTCATAACCAGAGTGTGTTGCAACAGGAAAGGTAAAAGGGTGAAAACATGTACTACTAAGTCTTACCCATCTTCCTGTCCATTGTGGATTAAAGGGTCTCTCTGGTTAATTGAGCTCTCTTTGGATACTGGTCAAAGTGCAGGTCTCCCTTGAAATTGTGGTGAGAACAGACTTACTGTCTCCTTCAAATCACATACTCCTAACCTCTGACTGGGGTCTCCCTTTGTGGATTGCCTACTGTAAACACATGTACCAGACATGACACTTTACTGTGCCTGATACTGAGGGGCAGGAGCTGGCTTCAGGTTGACAAAGTGCATATCAAATGTTGTTGGGGGTGTTCCTGTCTTTTGTTAGCCTCTGCAGCGAGGCCCGATGTGGGCCATTTTAAAGCATACTCTATTAGTATGCTAATTATGTTTAATTGCTGCCACCATTGTTGCAGGGCCAGCAAAGGATAGGGCAGATCCATGGGACCATTCTCATTTAATTAGGCTGGCCATTGCAATGGGAATGTTTTGTCCTACCCCTTTTGAGATGCCTTGATGTACTCCTGGGTATCACATTCCAACTAAATGTTGACAGGGAGGACTGCACCTATATGCTGTGTTCACCCAAAGTACACAGGTCTATGTGTATGTCGTGCGGTGAGCATAGGAAAATGTGTGCAGATTAGTCCCAAACATTTTCCAGACATTGACCTACCCTGATTCAATTTCATATAAACAAATTTTAAAAAACTCAGGTGAACGCACACCCACCGTGCGGACGGTTGAATTCCTCACATGCCCCCAAGCTTCAACATGTGAACCACCACCCTACTGAGGGTCTTTTTCGTCATCTAGGCGAAAGTACCACTGAGGCCATCTGCATTTCCAAACTGGGAGCCTGGCTTGTGCTGGATGTCTATATCTAATCCCTGTATGGATATTGCCCAACGCAAAAGCTTAGGGTTCTCCCTTTGCATGGCCATTAACCATCGAAGAGGCCAGTGGTCTGTCTGGATTGTAAAGTGTGACCCAAAGATGTAAGGTTTCAGCTTCTTTGCAGCCCACACAACCGCATAAGGCTCTTTTTCAATGACGACCCAGTTTCTTTAACTTTTTGTCAATCGCCTGCTAATGTAGGCAACAGGTTGCTCTACCCCTTCAGAGTTCAGCTACACTAACATAGCTCCAACCCCAAAATCACAGGCTTCTGTCTGGATAATGAACTCCTGACCATAGTCACTTGACACTTGACATGACACTTTTAGAACTGTGCCCTGCACAATCCATCCTTTAAATCATGAAAGGAGGTTTGAAAGCGTGGGGGTCCAAGTTACCTTCTTCTGCATTTTCTTGGAAGTTAAATCATTCAGGGACATGTAAATGGTCCCATACCCCTTGATGAATGAGCAGTAGTACCCAGTGAGACCTAGAAAGGCTCTCACCTGTGTCTGTGTGGTGGGGATGTCCCAATTCTTCAGAGCCTGTATCTTTGCTTTGAGAGGTTGTTTATTACCTCCACTGATGAGGTGACCAAGGTAAGTCACTGTGCTCTATACAAGCACTTGTTTCAGGTGGGATAAGTGATCCTCCCAGGTGTGGCTGAACACAGCAATGTCATCTAAATAGGCGACACTGAAGTTTTCCAGCCCAGACAAAACCTGGTTAACCATCCGCTGAAGAGTGGCAGGGGCATTCTTTAATCTGAAGGGCATCACATTGAACTAATAATATCCTTCTGGGGTTGGGAATGTGGACCTCTCTCTTGCTCCATCTGTCAAACCGACCTGCCAGGACCCTGTTGTGAGGTCAAAGGTACTCATGTACGTGGCAGCACCAAGCTTGTCAATGAGCTCATCTGCCCGAGGAATGGGGTGAGCATCTGTCTTCGGGACAGAAGTGAGCCCCCTGTAGTCCACACAAAAGCAGAGTTCAGTCTTCCCACCACTTGTCTTTTTGGGGACCAGTACCACTGGGCTAGCCCAGGGCCTGTGGCATGGCTCCACCTGTCCTAGGGACAGCATCTTGGAAACTTCCTTCTTGGTGGTGTCCATGACCATATCAGACATCCAGTGAATCCTACTCTTCACTGCTTACTGTCTCCACTGTGCACATCATGGGTGCACCAATCTGAGTGACCTGGAGTCAGCGAAAACAGACCAGAAAACTGCCCCAGTAAATGGGGACAGTCTGTCAGTTGCTGTTCTGACAGCTCCATTGCAAGGTGGACATCTTTAAATGACCCATCTGTGGCTTCAGTGTGGATAAGGTCAGGGAGAGGATCGGTCTCCACAGTCTCTCCGTCGGTCACTACTAATGCCATGACCAAGTCATCCCAGCTATAATGGGTTTTTTAGCCGGTTGACGTGAAAGACCCTGCACATCTGTTCACGTCCTTTCACGTCAATGAGATAATTGACCTCATTGACTTTTTCCAGCACACAGTAAGAGTTACATGCAGGTTCCGTCAGTAGACCATCTGGAACAGATGGAGAAGGATCAGCCCGATCCTTCGATTTCCTACCAAGATGGCACCCTTTGTTCCATGCTACAGTCTAGTCTCCAGATACTGTCCGGTCTCCTTCCTGCTCCCGCCCCATCTGATTCTAGCAGCAGATATATGCGGCGGCAGTCAGGACACCTGCACTTCGCTACTCTCCATTGTTCAGACGCTTTGTGAGTATACACAATGTCCCTCTTAGCTTCTCACGCGAGACATAATCTCACTCTGACTTACTCTGTTCCATCCCTCATTACTTAGTATCAACAGGAAGAGGCTGTTCAGTTTTTTCCTCAGTGCAACCCAAACCATAACTTCCGGCAGACTTCGATTCACCCTGGTATACAGCATTTTCCCCTTCATACATTTCCCAGAGCCTTGCAAACCACAGCCTTTTCACACACTCTCCACATATTCCTCCAGCACAACAACCCCTACTCCTGCTCTTCCAGACAATCCCGGATATCACACTGTGCCATCCTGTCACCAGCGATTCTTCCCAGTACATTCTTTTCTTTCCCTTCTTCAATTCCAAAACCCACAAGCATATGTAGAACACATTGTTACCTATCCTTCTTACTTTACACTAGCACGGTGATAGAAACAACTGATTCTTCTGATTGTTACAGCATGACCAGGCTGCCCCAACGTAACAAGATCAGCTCAGTGACCTGCATGTCAGGGTTCCCTCAATGTAACAAGAACAGCTCTGCGACCTGCACACCAGTGTTTTTTTCCCCAGAGTGTTACCCTGGAGTCTTTGTTTTCCCCCAGGTCATTCCACTATAGGGACTCCGGGGGAAACAAGGGTTCTTGGCGGACTTCTCTCCTGCCACATGCTGTTGCATCAAATAAGGTCAGTGCAATCTTTATGGCTGTTAGAAGAGATTTAAGCGTAAATTAATGATAGTAAGGCCCAGTCCACTTGTCCTGAAGGGCACTGGGTCTGACAGGCTAAAAAATCCACACTCACTGACTGGGGTAATAATCTGTCACTGTGGCCTTATAGTCATGCCAGTGCTTCATCAGCTCCTGACTGGCCTTTTGGTTTTTCATCGACTTTTCCATGTACTTTGCCATTCTAGCACGAAGGCCAAGTACAAAGTCCACCACATCTCGTTTAGGGGATGAGAGGCTGCCATCCCATCCCCCTTTCACTAGACTGAGGGGACCTCACACAGGATGTCCAAACAGAAACTCAAAGGGGCTAAAGCCGACTCTGTTCTGTGGCACCTCCCTGTAGGCGAACAGGAGGCATGGTAGGAGAATATCCCATTTTCTCCTCAGGTGCTCTTCCAAGCCACCTATCATGCCTTGTAGGGTTTTGTTGAACCGTTCAACAAGCCCAGTTGTTTGTGGTTGGAAGTATGTAGAAAACCAGCAGGTGACTCCACATGCTTCCCAAATAGCCTTCATATACGCTGATATGAAGTTTGATCCCCTGTCAGAAATGACTTCCTTGGGGAATCCAATACGGGGTAACATCCCAATCAGAGCCTTCTCAACCACAGGGGCTTTGATGCCCCTCAGAGGGTCAGCCTCAGGGTACCTTGTGGAGTGGTCTACCACGATCAAAAAGTACCTGTTGCCCTGAGCTGGTTTGAGGATCCAAAGGACAGACAATATCCATATCTATTCTCTTGAAAGGCTTCCCAACCACGGGTAGTGGAATTAAGGGGGCCTTTGTGGCACCACCTGACTTGCCAGAAGTTTGATAGGTCAGGCAGGACTGGACAATTTCCTTAACCTTTATGCTGAACTGCGGCCAACAAAAGTACGCAGACAACTGGTCCAATGTCTTAGTCACTGTTAGGATTCCGCCACGTGAGGAGCGTATTCTAACTATGGCACCTTATTGCGGTTCCTTAACGAGCCGCTTTTCTCACACAAACACTGCCCCATTCCTCCAATGCTGGAGGTTGCCCAGGCAACGTTGGAGACTCCTTCATTCCAGACGGCGTCGCTCATCTGTGTATGCAGTGGCCAAGGGGAACGGCTGTTCACGCAACTGCTTCTGATTGAAGTTGCGTTTCCTGCTCCTGTTCCTTGTTTCACTACAGTTTCTTGATTCCCTGTTATTGACCCGGCTCTTCCTTTGGACTTACCTCTCGTCTTATCCTTGCTACTGTTGATTTTAGATATTGACCCGGTCTCGCTCAAGGACTTGCCTGTCTCATGTTTTGTACCTCTATCGCCCGATAAACGCCAGCCTTCTGCTTCGTCTCTGGAACTGCACCTTCATGCTGTTGGATTCTATTGCTGCCGACACGTTGCCGAATATCCTTTGTTGTATGGACTTCTTCATGGCTCACTGTAGAGCCAGTGCACAGACTAGAGACGCTCTGCTGATCTTTGCCAACCCGATCGCTAGAGTGTCTTCGTGCCATAGGGCATTAGGTCCCACTAACACACCTTACCTTCCTTTTCCACGTACGTTTCCTCGGCTGGATTTCTTGGACCTTCCTGATCTACTGGTCTCCTGCCTCCCAAGATACCGGTAAGGTTCCTCCTTAACCCAGTGTTTACACCTAATCCTCTGTCCCATCACTGGTGCTTACTCCTATTGTTCTGTTTCCCTAGAAATTCCAGGCCTATCAGGACCATCTTCCCAAAATCATTTATGATAATTACCACCCATGGAATTCACTACCAATAAATAGGATAGACATTATCACTCCTGAATAAGAATACCTCATGTTATCTGTTCATGCCCTTGAATGCTGTTCTTTTCTCATTACAGCTGGCATCGTTTGTGGTGTTTTCTGCCCTGCTCTTCCATTGAATGAATCCCTCTATTAATAAATTAACAGAGCAGAGCATTGATAGGAAGGTCTCCCTCCTGTTGAGGGGACCTAGAAATACCGGTCTAAGTTCCTGTATACCATAGTCACCTTGGAGTGAACAGGAGACGGTTGGGACCTGTGTCTGCTGAGTCACAACCGTCACTCCAAAGTGACCCGCTAAAGGAATTTGGTGAGCCAAATCCAATACGAACTTTCTGTGGCACTGGTGGATCACCAACCTTCTGGTGCCCGCAGACTCAGGTACTTTTGGCTCACTGTACAGGAGTTCATCTTCCCAGTACGCTTTGAACAGTACAGAGACCTCACCCTTAGCCTGCTCCTCTGACTGCTTCCACAGACCCGCCAGATTGGAACTCTCTTTCTGGGCTGTGAAGAAGTCAGTCTGATCGGGGCCCCCAACTGATGTAAACTCATCCAGCTTGGGCAGGCCCTTCAGATCTGCACCAACCTGGTCCTCCACCTCAGGCTCCTGGGCTGCATAAGGCAGCTCTGAAGTCACTGAGTCCCCTGCTACCAAAGTAGGGTCGTCAGTGCCTACTACCCCCTCTATCACAGGAGTAAGCGACTCAGCAGTCTGTGGAAGTGGACTAGGGGCTACTGGACATGACAGTCATTCCTACAAGCCCTCTGGAAGCATTACAGGCCCTGAGGTTTTAAGAGTGTTCAGTCTGGTGATCCCTTTGGCCCTCGATCGGGTACCACTGTGACTATCTCGGGATCAGGAAGACTCAACAGACATGGGACAGACATTTCGTCTTTCACCGCTACACAGCACTGGGTCATTTCACCTACCCAGCTGAACTCTACTATGGCCAAGGGGCACTTACTCTTCCCGTCAAACCCACTGACGCTACAATCATGCCCATCAATATATTGCCGGGTGACAGCAGTGAGGCTAGCCGCAGTGTCTCGGACCGCAGGAGTTTTGTGTCCATTGATATACACATGTTCTAAATATAGTTAAGTATTATTGGGAACTGGGATCTCTTATGGAGACCTGGTACCGTTCCCACTCAGTGTAACCAATCCACATTCAGCCACTCCTTGGCCTAGTGGGAAGACCTCCTCTAGGAGGCCGACACTAATGATGGCCTCCTCCTGTTAGGAACACCCCTAAAAGTCTTTGGAAACACTGGAAGATTCACCATCATCGGCGCACCCAGTGGAATCCAAGATGGCGCCTGTTGGATCACGTTTCCACTACCTAACAGTACAGGTCTAGTTCTCGCATTCAGTTTCCACGTGACCACTCCTACTTATACACAGGAAATCTATCACGCTCTGCGTTGCTACTCGCTCCCGTGTATGCATTGCTTCCTAACCCTTGGTTCTGTGCTCTCCAGCACTCCTTTCCCTCGCATTTTCATTTTTCTCTCTTCAGTTCAGCTCTGCCGACCCTGGCATTGCGGCGCCTTTTTCCCCGCTCGGCTTTTGCTGTACTAGCTGCTCGCAGCGCCTTTCCTCAGCTCGGCGCCTACCAAACTTTGGCAGTTCGCTGCTTCCTTTTCCACACGGCTTGCCGTGTTAGCTGCTGCTAGCCCTTCTCGGCATCTCCTTCTCCGCTCCGGTGCCTGCCACTCCTGTGCTCGCAGCTTCTGTTGCGCTTACCTCCCTCTGCTTCGCTCCGCCGTCGGCCTCTCTCACCCGCGACTCCTCTTCTCCTGCTGTCACTTTGTTTCTTTCTCCTCTCTTACCTCTGGAGTCTCTTCTCTCGAGTGTCAGTTCGCTTCTCCTGTACTGTTGGGGTTCTCCCCAGCTCCTTACCTTGGATTATTCGTATTCCGCATCCAGTCTTCAATTGAACACAAGCTCACTATTCTACTTCTTCATTGATCCTGTGGACTACCATTCTACACAATCGGAACCTGTCTGATTCTGGGTTTTCTTCCCCACGAGGGTTTCCCAGGAGGGTGGCCCCCTGGGTGCACAGAGTACTATTCACGGTCTCTGGACTCCTGGGGGGACGTCTCTCTCTTCTCTACAAACATCCGGATAAGAACCGAAGATTCTTGAGTACCATTCCTGGCATAAATAGAAGGCGAGGTGTTGAAAGAGATTGTAAGACCTCCATGAGTCCAACATTCACTGTGGATTGCTTGGGTAAGCCCTTGCAAGCAGGATCCCCTTTCCCATGGCCCAGTTCCTTACACCCGAAAACACTTTGGGTGGTGAGAACGCAGGTGTTCCAGTGTTAGGGGTACCTGTGCTCTTCATTTCAGTGTGTACAGCTGAAATAACATTTTGGGAATTCCCTTCATACTTTTGGGGACCTGGCTTTGAAGAGGAGTGGTTTGGACCTTTGTCCTTCCCATCCTTGTTTACTTTTTTGTCTGAAGATTTCTCTTCCAGTTTGGTTGTGCTCGCCTGAGCCTTTTTCTGGACTAGTGGGTCTGTGATTTTCTCACACGCCATCAAATTGTACATTCTTTTAAATGGTCAGATATTTCAACGACAAGTGTGTGTACGCTTCAAATGTCTGCCCTCTTTTCTTTCCGAGCTCTCTGAAGCTCTTGAGATACTGCACTAAGTCTTTGGGGATGTGCCATAGTGGCTTATCCCGGGTACTCTGGTTTGAGCCACTACTGCTGATTTTGCTAGAGGTGGATCTGAAGGCCTCCTTCTTTTCAAGCGCCACCTTGCCCAGCTCTATGGGGACCTTGTCCTGCTCTTTCCGTTCCTCTAGTGCTAGTCTCCTCTCCTCCAGCAGGAGCTTTCTAGAGTTAACAGCTGGGACAATTACTGGGCCACTTAGAGATTGTGCTGAGGCCAGGGACCTGCGGGATGCCGCACTAGCCCCTGACCTCACTGACATTCTAGTGTGTTGAGAAACCGCGCTTGTCCCCCGGCGGGATGGTTGTCGAGAAACACTGCTCATGCCGTCTTCCACTTCCCCCTCTAGAAGTTCTTTTCCGTTTGGGTACACTGAGCCTAGCCTGTCCCCTGGGGTCTTCTCCCCAACCACCCTAGGCTTCTACCCAAGCTTGGAGGCTGGTCAGAAACACAGGTTTATTAACCTTAGTGCTGTGGGGAAGTCCCCTCTCTTGACATAGAACGTGCAGGACATCCTTGGTCATGCCTTTGAGAGTTGCTATGTCAAGATCCATGATTATAACACATATCTAGCAGTGTCTAAATGTTACCTGCAACAGTATTTTTATTGTTGGAACACTAAGCTGTGCGCAAGGCTCCAACTGATCCAACCATTTGCCACTAATGTGACAAATCAACTTTTGGGGCACCAGTGGTCAGGGATGAATATCGGTTTCTAAACCATCAATCAGCCCCACACCTCTAGTACAAACAGATTGGAAAAATAAGCAAATTATAAACATGCTTGTGCAATTTTGGTAATGTTGACTGAACAGCAGGCTTATCTCTGAAAGGTGGTGCATCATTGGTTAGTTGCACCACAGTGAAAATACAATTATCACCCAATGATAAAAAGGGACTGTCCAGTCAAGAATGTACAAAAATATCTACTTTATTATTATCCAACAGCCAGTTCTAGCACACTACAAAATACAACCCACCCTGTAAAGGAAGGAAGAGCACAGACAGTTTCATAGAAGAAAAAAGAATGCACTCTCGACACTGACAGGAGGGTAGTCAGTAAAGTAATAAATTGCAATTGTTCAAGGATACTTGGTTTCAGCACAAAGGGAGAAATGGGCCATAAAATGTCACGAGGGGCCTTCAGAGAAAGACCAGTGGACAGAACCACAATGTGCCTTGTGCTTGTAGAAGTTCTTGGTGCTTGACAGCATCAAGTCAGTTTCTGGGCACTTTGCAGCTTCTGTGACAGAGTTCAAGATGGGAGACAGCTGTCTGTATCAGCCAGCAGGCAGTTTGGCGAGTGAGGCTGGATGGACGGCTGCAGGTTGGTATACACAGCGGCTCAGGGTCAGGAATCATTTTCTCAGTGCTGGTTGGTGGATCTGAAGCACTGGTTGTGGCGTCTCGGACTGCATGAGCGACTGCGGCATGACTACAGTCATTGGTGCAGTCGGTTGCAGCTCAAGGGGCTCGACTGCCTTGAAAATGTCCTTAAAAGTGGACGCTAGTTGATGCTTGTCGATGCACTCCTCCTAGCGTCTTCGCCGGGCTTGCACCGTCCTTTAAAGTGGACTGTCCAAATTTGAGGAGAGTGTTGCAGGCAACAGCCTTGTACTTGGTTTGGTTTAGAGACTCTCGGGCAATTCACACCTTTGAAGCTTGCTTGCAGAGCCTAGCAAAGCAGCCTGTGTGCTGACCGAATACCAGTTCTGGAGCTGCTGGAGGATCCTCTGGATTCAGTATCTCCATCTGTTCCATGGGGGATGTTTAGGGATGGATCTTGCTTTCCTCTTGGATTTCCTGGCCTTCTTCATGTCTGATATGATATGATAAGTCATTGATAACGCTCCTGTTCACAAGTGTTTCAAGGTGTAAAAACTACTACTAGTCTGTTGTGGATCAAAGGCTCTCTCTGGTTAATTGAGCTCTCTGAGGTTCTTGATCAAAGTGCATTTCTCCCTTGAAGTTGTGGCAAGAACAGACTTTATGTCTCCATCAAATCACATACCGCCAACTTCTGAATATGTTCCCCATGCAGGGCCTGCCTACTGTAAACACATGTACCAGACACAAAACTTCCATGCCCTTGATACTGAGGGGCAGAAGCTGGCTTCAGGTTGACATAGTGCATATCAAAGGTTAGGGGTGTTCCTGTCTTTTGTTAGCCTCTGCAGCTCGGCCCCATATGGGCCTGTTTGAAGCATACCTTATTAGTTTGCTAATTATATTTAATTGCTGCCACCATTCTTGCAGGGCCAACAAAGGATAGGGCGGATCCATGGAGCCTTTGTTATTTAATTAGGCTTGCCATGGCAGGGGGAAGGTGTTGCCCTCCCCTTTTGAGATGCATTGATGTACTCCTGGGTGTTCCATTCCAACTAAATGTGACAGGGAGGACTGTGCCTGTAGCTATGTCCACCAAGAGTACACAGGTCTATGTGTATGTTGTGCGGTGAGCATAGGAAAATGCATGCAGATTAGCCCCACACATTTTCCAGAGGTTGGCCTACCTTCCTTCAATTTCATATATTTTTCAAAAACCCAGGTGAGCACCCACCCACCGTGCGGTTGGTCACATTTCTCACAGTGCACAAGGGGGCAGCAATCATTACATCCCGCCAAATAGACCCACCCCACAAATTATTCCTATTTCGCTACCACACCACCCTTTAGCACCTCAGAAAATTGTATTGTTTAGCCACCCCTAACATTACCTATGGAATGTCACATTTACACTGCTGCTGTGTTTATAACTAGGCCTGTTCCCTCTTTCGAACCTGGGTGGTTTTGCATTGTGATTACTGTTGTACTGTCAACTGTGTCCCATAAGGCTCTCTCCCACTCTCTAGGTCCCCACCCCCGCTGGGGTACCATTGTACTGTTGTGTGTCTCCTCTCTGCTCCTCAGTGGGAGGTCATCTTGGCCTCCTTCCACTCCCCAAGACCATCATTAACGTCTATCTGTATGGCACCATCGTCCTTGCCCAGGGCCCTCAGCACAATCTCCTCCTTTTCGATAGGCGTCTCCCGCGTCTTATCAATGTCCTTCCCTCCCCTGCTACTCCTACTAGCATGTCACGCCCCTTCGAAGGCGGTGGTCCTTGTGGCATCGATGGACCTTAGGACGACGGGTGTCAGCCATTTTTACTAGTAAGATGGCCGCCGTAACTGGAGTTGCGGGTCTAGCCTCTGCACGACTCGGTTTCCAGGAAGTGCTGTCTCCCTACCCGAGTGTAGGTATATCTGTTCCTGTGATCAGCACACAATTGCGTTGCTACTCTGCTTCAACAACGCTATGTAAGTTCGCATCTAGGTATCCTGATACGGCTTGCTAAACACTACCTTTCAGCATTCTAAACTTTCCTGCTCTGTCTCAATTTCAGTGCATTCCTCACTGCCTCTCTGTCTCCCGATTCCACGGACTCCATCTCTTTCTCACCCAAGTTTGCCCACCGGTCTCGTTCCGGAGCGCGGTAAGCTTTATTCGGAATTCTCCGACATATTGAATTCCCGTTTCTCTACCTTTCCCGACTTACTATTCTCTCTTCCTTAGCATAGTTACAGGCTTATGTCCCACCGGTATTGCGACCGCCCGTGCAAAACTCTGCTCTATCAAAACAACTCCTAGCTCCGCCCTTCATGCCTCTCAGGTAAAGACTTCCCCGTGGCTTTCCACTATTCAATCTAGTTATCTTACTAGTTCTCATCAAAACCTTTCTTACTATCGTAGAAGTTTTCTGAAGGCACCTTTTCCCACACATCGTTCCTGTTTAAGGGTAATCAACATTCCTATACATCTTACATATCCATTTTTCCACTTACCTGCTTATACTTACCAGTCTCTTTCTCTTTCAAGACGAACGTCCTCCGGACTTCACCTGAATCTCCGCCTGCAATTGAAGACATCTTACCGCTACCTTCGGCACAGGGTTTTCTTCCCCCAGAGGGTTTCCCTGGGACTTCTTCTCCTACCTGGTTTATCTGGGAGGGGGAAGAGGTACTTGGGAGGCTTTCACTTTCATCTCCCTCGCTTGGAACAAGGAGAGTTTTCCCCTGCTGGAAGGTGTCAGTCACAGGACAGGAAGAGAGGTAACGGTGAGTCCTTGGGGTAACCTGCCAGTTGTTTAAATTGTAATGATTATTGTGACATTCATCATTTATGACAGTTAGCAACGCCCAAAAGATATTATTGAGTTTCGAAATTTAATCTGAGTTATCAGGAATTCTGAGCAGGTTATCTCAGGGGTTCAGGGTTACAAGGAAATATGGACGCATCCCAACAACAGCAATTAGTCACTGCTGTACAAGCTTTGACGGCTGAAGTGCAGGCTTTAAAACAGGAGAATGCCTATCTCCGACAACAGGTAGGCAGAGTCCCTAGTTGTTCTGAGATACCTCCTGGCCCAATTCCGGGGGGCTTATACGGTGGTAATCCTCATAAACTCAAGGCCTTTATTGAAGCTTGTACCGTTCAGTTCTCATTCAAGACAGCCTTTTTTCAAAGTGACCGTGATAAAGTAGGACACATGATTGCAAATTTAACAGGTCCCGCTTTAGCATGGGCCACGCCTCTTGTTACTACAAATAATGCCTTGCTAGATTCTTACCCTGCCTTTTTGAACAGTCTAAGAGCCATGTTTAGCCGTCAAGAAATCATGGTTTCAGCCCAAGAACAGTTATTGGATTTTAAACAAGGATCTCAAGATCTGTTGTCTTATATCACCAATTTCAAGCAGTTAGCAGCTGGCACGTCATGGGCTGACGATGCTCTAATCACTATATTCCGCAGGGGATTAAATGAGGAGTTAAAAGATGAGATCTCCCGAGTACCCAGACCTCCAAATCTGGCAGAATTAATAACCATGGTCATGCAGATGGACTACCGATTGCAAGAAAGATTAAAGGAACGACGTCGCGGCTGTCCCGTGAGACAACCTGCTACATACTCTCCTAGTTTAGGGAAATCTCAGACGGAAGAACCTATGCAGATAGGAACTACCAGAGGTCGTCTTACTCCAGAAGAGCGCAATAGACGTCGAGTCAAGGGGCTGTGTATGTATTGTGGTTCCAAGGAACACACTATTCAAGATTGTCCTCTCATCCCAGTCAAAAGACAGGGAAACGCCATTTTCCAACCGCAAGGGGAACCGCGGCTAGGGAATCAGTAACAGGTTCCTCATCCTCTATGATACCATCACAAGTAACAGAGATCCCCGATCTTACTATGTTGGCCTTGCAAGTCCAAATCAAATGGGGAGATTCTGATCCTATTCCGGCCACGGCCTTAATAGATTGTGGGGCCGCGGGGAATTTTGTTGATACCCTCTGGAAGACCACTCATAATATACCGTGTTCAGTTAAGACCTTGGCAATACCAGTGGAGTCGGTGGATGGTAGTCCGTTAACTTCAGGACCCATAAAGGAACAAACAATACCTTTGCGGATGAATATTTCCTCCCATCAAGAATCTGTTGTCTTTGATGTAATCTGTACAGCACACTATCCAGTAATTTTAGGGTTACCTTGGCTTCGTACCCATAATCCTTATATCAATTGGAAGGCGGGCACTGTTTTTCTGGGCTCTGAACATTGTTTGACGCACTGTCTCTTGGACGGAGCTGTTGGGTTTCGTCCTACTATTTCCATGTTGGAAAATACGGGTTCCATCTCTATGTTGAACCATATTCAGGAATTACCCCTCGAATACAGGCAATTTCAGACAGTATTTTCCGATTCAGAATATGCCGAACTACCCCCACATCAGAGAGATGACTGTGCCTTGGAACTAGTTCCGGATGCACCGATTCCTTTGGGTCGCACGTATGTCCTATCAGGACGAGAACGTGAAATTCTCTACTTTATCTGCTCCTCCTACTCCTGCGGCTGACTCACACTATGACACAGTCCTCTCTAACCTGTATCTTTCTATCCCCAGCGCTCAGGACATCCTTGCCCCTGTCATGAGAATCCGTCTGAAGCCCACCTCCAAGTGAAACTCTTGGTAAGACTCTGACCTCGCCACCCTGGAACGCAAGAGCAGGATGGCTGAGAGGAAGTGGAGGGCTTTGGGGGCATCCTCTGACAAGCTGGCATGCCGCCTGCTACAAAGGCAATACCGACTCTCTGTCCTGTCCAAGAGAGTCCATATACAAGCCTGTGTCTATGTGGCCTCTAGCAACACGGTCAAACTTTTTAAAATCTGAAAGGAGCCAGCCAAACCTTCTGCAGTTTCTAGACTAGTTCAATCTAAGAATTTGTCCTTCAAACAGGTGCTCCCCTGCTCCTCCAGAACCATCAAGGACCACATTGACAACCTTGCTCCAGCCTTGGCCGATTTCTGCAATCACTCATTAGCCACTGAATCCTTCCCCTCTCTCCTCAAGCACTCCCTTTTGCATCCCCTCCTTAAAAAGTCTTCTGCCGTCCATGCTTGTCCGGCATACTATCACTTGATCTCTATCACTCCGTTCCTGTATAAACACCTAGAAAACTGTCAATTTCCCAGGGTACACTCCACAGTGACTCTGTTGGTTGTTTCCATGGCCATAGATCTGGCTTCAGGGCATCCAGAGGCATGGAAACTGTTCTCCTGAACACCCATGAAGATCTGCTCTTTAATCTTGTTTCCAGCCTTCCTTCTGTCCTCATCCTCCTTGATCTATCCTTTGCTTTTGACATGGTCAATCATGCCACCCTGATCACTCGACGCCGCTAGAAGCTGGGCAACACAGATCAGGCCCAGGAGTGGTTGACCTCCTTCCACCTGGACCAACCGTCCCAGGTCCTACTTGGGTCCTTTCTCTCAACCACCTCTCTCTCCACATGCAGTGTTCACCAGGGCTCTATCCTCTCACCCTGGCTCTTCAATGTCTACCTGGCCCCTTTGGCCCACATGATCTCTACCTTCTCATCTAACATTCAGTGTCATGTGGATGACAATCAGCTCTCTTTCAGGATCCCCTCAGCCTTCTCTCCTCTTTAGTTATTTCCTGTCTATCCGTGCTTCTGGTTTGGTGCACCTCCACAATCTCAGCCTTAATGCCAGTAAGACAGAGATCCTTCTCATTGGGACCCCTACTCCCGCTTTCCCTCTCTCCCTCTGGCCGCCCTCCTTGTGCCCTCTTCCTTTGCCTTCCTGTGAGGCAAAAAACCTTGGTGTCATCTTTGATACCACTCTCTCCTTCTCTCCTCGCATCACAGACCTTACCCAAAAGGCCCACTACCAGCTGCACCTCCTCAGAGGGATTCTTCATTTTCTTACTCTCCCCCAGAAGCTCACTGTCTTCAGAGCCCGGATTCTCTCTAGGCTGGACCACTGCAGCAGCCTCTTTCTGAATCTGCCTTTCTCTGCAACTAATCCAGAACAGGACTGCAAGATTTATCCTTGGCCTCAAGCCCAGGGACCATATCTCTCCAGCCCTGAAATCTCTCCACTGGTAGCTGCAAGTTTCAAGTTCAAGACCCTCTGCATTGTCCACAAGGCTTTCTGGGGCCGGGGCCTGCACTGAATCCAATTCCCTCTTCCAAAATACCTTCCTTCTCAAGCCCTTCACTCAGCTACCTCCAACTCTCTGAGGGTCAGATGCTTCGCCAGGCAGAGAATGGGGGTAGATCTCTCTCCTCTGTAGGTGCCCCCCTCTGGAATGGACTCCTTGCCCCTCCCAATCTTGAGCCAGACCATAGTTCTGGAAGCTAGTCAAGAACTTCCTGTTTTCCTCTAGTTTCTCTCTCTCCCCACTGCTGACCTACCTGCCTACTGCGCTGACTGGTTGCTTGGCTACCCCCAAAGTCTCACTGGGTACCAGGCACCTCCATGATTAGTCTCCCCTAGCACGGCCTCAGGGCCTACTGTGCACTCAGGGGCTGTAACTGTAACCTCTATATCCCCCAGCCTCCTTGCACTTACCCAGAGCCGCACTGCCCTGGCTGCTCTCCCTCAGAGCATTGCTGCCTTGCTTGCACTTCCCCTTCCCTTTCCCTGGCACTTTCCCCCATCTCCCTTGATATGATGATATGATATGATATAGCATTTATAACGCGCCTATAGACAAGTGTTTCAAGGCGCGATCCTTCCCCCTGCACTTTTGCGCTGTCGCACTTGCACGATTTGAATGACACAAGGCCCAGAAAGATCATTTGTCTTGTCCTCCCTCTGTCTTTCCCCCCTTGCCTTGTCGCGCCTAGAGACACTTGTGTACAGGCTTGTTATAAATGACATATCATATGATAACATATCCCTTCTGCACGAGACCCAAGGCATCCCCAAATATGTGTCGGCCTTGTTGTGCATCATCAGTGTGGAGTAGCTTGGGGCTCTAGGCCCAGCAGGATCGGGACACATATCTGGGCATAGCCGTCCCACTTGGGGTGACTTAAGCAAAACAAAAAGGTGATGGCTTGAAGGTTTAGAATTTATCATAACCACAGGCATAGCTATGAGCAACCCTCCAGACCATCGTTGTTCAGCCTGCGAAACCACTACAGAAGGGGAAAGACCATATGCAAATCAGGCTTGACCGGACCCCTTTTACAATGGTGCAGATGGGCTAAGAAACGGTGGTGTGGAAAGTTGCCCAGAGCATTGCCACTGGCTCAGATTTATTCAAAACCTTCCACCCATCCATTTTTTCGTTGTAGTTTGTCTCCCTATTTGAGAAAGGGTATGCCCAGACGTAGATCCCTTGCTCGCTGCGCCATAGGGAACGAAGCTGCACTTCAATTAGGAGGCCCAACAAGGCTCAAACATGTCTCGGGTTGCTTGTGTTTCTGTGCAGAGGGGACCTGGCCTAGCAGTTTGGGCTGGGCTGCTACTATTGGTGGCAGTATCTGACCGATTTGCATTTGGCTGGACCCATTTTGCAGTGGCACATATGGGCTAAAATATGGTGGTATGTAAGTTTGCCCAGAGCATTGGCAGTGGTTCAGATTTATTCAAAATCTTAAACCCATCACTTTTTTGGTTGTAGTGAAAAGTGATGTGAGCACCAAGCAATATGTCTGTTATGTATTTACTAAGTCACACATACAACCGTTTTATCACAGACTTGTTTATCAAATATAGAGATCTGTGATCATTGTTATATTCCCAAAATGCTCTGTGATTTAATGCAAAGCAGACCGGAACACTCATTTATACTATGTATCCCCTTTCACTCTCTCATAGAGGTGTACCAGACTGTCCACCATGGAATGATAACTTTCTATCAGAAAATAATGTACGCGGTTAGTCTAGTGTTACCCCTTGTGAAATACAAGTGAGGTGGTTCAAACAGAACACCTGCAACACAGGGTGAGTCGGCCCTCAGACCCCAAGAGGCTGGACACACCACAGTGTGTCAGTACGGGCAGTTGAAACTGCATTCAGGCAAGGCCTTCTCTAAGAGCAGATGACAGAAGAATCATTCACTTGAGTAGCAACAACTGTGTTTTCACAGTAGATGTTGGTCTGTAAAGTACTTGAATTACAATATAATGAAACCAGTTTCATTTGTTTAGCAATGATTTATTGATATTGAGGAGGGTTTTGTCGCGTGACCCAGATGTATAATTTGGGAGTGACCAGTGCTTTCAGTGGACTGGGACTAGCCGGAGCCAAGCCTGGCAGTCTCTGAGATGGGCTCCGGAGCCCCTACTGGGGCTCACCCCAACTAATCCCAGCCACGCCGACCTGTCTGGCAGCTGTTTAGCTGAGCGCTGTATGGTTACACGACTACCTGAGAAAAGGTGAATGCTGACACCTGAAGGCAGCCATGCAACCGACTTTGGTTAAACCTCATGCGTGATGTCTCTTTATTCAATAACAGGAGGAAGGCTGGGTTGACCAGCCTCTGCTTTTGTTTCTGAGTAAAGAGCTAATATGCATTAACCGTGTTTGGTTAAAGTACTTCCACTGTGTGTTAGCGCTTTACTCAGAAACAAAAGAAGAGACTTGCCAACCCAGCTCTCCTCCTGTTTCGGAGTAAAGAGACATCACGCACCAGGCAGCCCATTGCATTGAAGCAGCCGTGTTGCTAAAGGGTTGCCTGGCAAACCACAGCTCTTTGAATGCAAGGGGTGGTGGGCTTGTTTTGGGGGGCGTGGGCTAAGCACTCATACTTAGGCCATGCCCCCTAATGAAAACCCTGCCCCCTCAATTTAACACCCTATTGAACATTCTGGGAGTGATGTGTGCCAGTGGGGTGCGGGGGCATATCTGTACCCATACTCGCCTGCCCGATCAGTGTTATTTCGACATTGCCAGGGAAACAAAACATTTTCACTTTCCACGTTTTTGAAAGTCGTTACTCGCCACCAAACTTAAAGAAACATTGCAAGCGCTGACATTGGAGTGACAGACGAACATGGTACATGTCCGGGAGAGGCTGTGACAAACAATACACCAGACTATCACAATGACCTTGCCTTAAGTTACATGGTGTTAGTTCAGCTTTGACAACAAGACGGAATGGAGGGCTCCTCGTGACTGCAGACACCCGTGTCATCCTGCGCGTTGCAAGAAACGGGGCTTTTCATTATTGAAATGCGCATCTTTGGGGCTATTCATTTCCTTCCTAACACAGCTGCACAAAGTATGACCGCATGGAGCGGCAAACACCACAATTGTCATGAACCATCGAACACGCCCCTTCTGGGCCTCCTGGTCCTTGTCACGTCGGGGCTTAATCTGTTGTACTACCAACATGGCCGCTACACTGAGCGCTGCGTACCAGTCTTCACGTTCATTGCCCCACACACAATCAATTAGCCACACCCATGCACTTCCGCGCGTCTCAATGCTACTGTTAGCTGTGGCTAGACGTGTGCTCCAAAGTTCGCCCTTTCGGAACTTTGCCATTTTCCTAGTTCCTGGAACCCTGCTTCATTCTATCATCTCTTCTTCTACCTACCCTTCTCCGGGAATTCGTGCACTACATCCGAGTGCTTCCTTCCTTACTTATTCCTGGATTTCAATATCGATCCCGGACAAAAAGTGAACGAACGCTGGAAGCCGAAGACGGCCGAGCGGGCTTGTACAAGACCCGAACCATAAGGAAGAAAACCTCTGCAACGGAATCCTTCAAGCAGCGAAAACAGATGAGAAAGGGGGAAACCTGTGACAACATTAGCTTCTGCAATGTTGTGGACTAGTGGATGCAGCTCCTTTAAGAAGGAGAAGACATGGAAGTGAGGGAGGGAATGGGGGAAAAGGAAGGGGGGGAACAGGAAGAGAGGTTTTAGTTTGTAAGGAGGTAATAAAGGAGTAAGACGTGTGGACCGGCATCTCATGTGTTCATTGTATATGCCCGAAATCAAACCATAACAACTGCCAACGAGACGACGAGCGAAGGCCCATGCCCGCCATCCCGAGGAGAAGGGGACGTGGATCGAGAGGAGGAAGTCGACCAGCCTGCAAGCACCAGACCCGTGCTGCAGATGGACGAGAAGGCCGACACCAGAAGTGCAGAATCCAGCATGACCTGAGGAAGTGGTCAACTTCGGCGTTATCCCACGTGGTGAGGAGGACCGGAGGACTGCCGGAGGACAGAGGACAGCTGCGTGACCTGAGGAGGTAGTCGATGTCAGTGTTCCAGCCGGCGAGGAGAAAGTCCATGGAAGAATGCGAGAAGGCTGCCAGAAGAAGCCAAAACGACGGAGTGAGAGACTGGGACAGCAGAGACACCAGGGATCGGAGCGGATGCCCTCTTACAGCAAAGAGGTGAGCCCTGACACCGAGCAGCACCAATACGGAGGGACACTGCCACGGGTCACGCACAGCCACCTGCATCTCCAAGATAAGAATCAATGCAGGAAGAACACACCAACCACCATGTGTAAGATAAACGCCATGTGGCCTCCCAGCACAAACCACTAGAATGCGAGGAGAACAAAACAATTGATCATAGCTACTGCAGCCATAACCACTAGAACGCAAGGAGTATAACACAATAAAGGCCTTCCGACATGCCCACAGCCTGGGACAATGGCCACACGTGGGGCGCCACGCACTACGCTCCCAAATCCAACCAAGACCACAGCCACGTGGCTCACAGACAAAGAAGCTCATGCAAGCCAGCACAGCCTCAATGATCATACCAAACAGACCACCAGCGCCTGTGGGGTGAATTCAATCCACAAGCCAGACACCTATTCACCCAGCACCACGAGTGCAGGGCCAACCAGGACATTGCCCCAGACAATGCCCAATCACTGAAGAAAGGAAAACCCCTAGAGCCACACAAGAACAGGGAAATCATGTCTCAAGGGGTCGCAGCAGCAACAGCCGCGCCAGCGCAGAACGCAGCAGGAGTGGTCCCAAAGAACCCGGTAACCTTCTTTCGCCATCCCCTTCACCATAGAGCCACAGGAAGATCAAGGCCAAAGATGGCAAGGGTGGATGGAGGAATTTGAGGAGTTCATCAGAGCAGTAGAGAATCAGGATGCACCCAACAAACTGGACATTTTCATGAATCTAGTAGGGAAAGAAGTGAAAGGCATCATTAAAACCATCCCTGCCCAAGAAAAATCATCCTATCAACTCCTAACCGCCGCTATCAATGGACTGGTAGTCCTCTCCAACAGAGAGTACGAGCGATATACATTCAACCAATGTGCACAAGCGCCCCATGAAACAATTGGTCAATTCATTCTGCGCCTCCAGAGGAAAATGATGTACTGTGACTTTGCAAACTTTAATGATGACGAAGCCATCAGACTAAGAGTGGTAGAAGGGTGCATATCATCACAATTCAAGAAACATCTACTAAAGGAGGATTCCATACCCCGTTCCTCTTCAATACGGGGGCCACTGTGAACATGATGAATGAGAAAACATACGCGACTATGGCGTTCATCCCAAGCTTGCATCTTTTTAGTGGGGAGCGACCCGTCCCTTACAATATGAAGGACAATTCTGGTGTGATCTACTCCATAGAAAGCAGCGCATTCCTGTCACGATCCATGTCATAAACAGCCCTGTGACAGGGAGATGTTTCCTCAGCTACAAGACGGCCACCGCTCTACAACTTAACATCCAATTCGACCAATCCGAGACAATACAGGGCCTCCCTCCACAAACCCAGACCCTACAGACCCTATCCTGGAGAGAACTAGATATCAGCGAACTAAAAGACATGTTCCCTGACTTATTCAAGGGCGTCGGCATGATAAAGGACACTGTTATCCGACTCCACATCGATCCGAAGGTACGCCCCGTACCACAACACCCCCAAAGGATAGGGTTTCACCTGCAAGCTAAAGTGACACATGAGCTACAACTATTGCTTGAAAATGACATAATTGAAAGAGTTGATGGACCCACCCCATGGGTATGCCCCCTGGTGGTAGTGCCCAGGTCTGATGGATGCCTACGCCTCTGTGTAGATATGCAGATTCTCAACACCGCAATTCAGAGGGAGAGACATCCTGGGCCCAACATTAAGAACATGCTACTCAGACTTAACCAAGCCACCCGATTCTCAAAGTTAGATCTGAACCAAGGCTACCATCAACTGGTCATCGACCCGGCCTCAAGACCCATCACCACCTTCACTACACACGAAGGTCTATTACGTTACAAGCGGCTTAACTTTGGTATATCCTCGGCAGCCGAGATATTCCAGGAGACAATAAGTCGGCTCATAGCAACAGTCATGAACGCTTTCAATTACAGCGATGACATTTTGGTTTTTGGTATCACCCAAGATCAACATGATGACGCGCTATGACAGGTTTGCATCATCCTGCACAAAATTGGCCTCACCCTCAATTGCCCAAAATGCACTGTCAATAAGCGCAGCCTGTCCTTCATTGGACACATATTCTCTGATCAAGGGATAAGAGCAGACCCCGACAAAATCGATGCCATTGTAAATCTGGAGACCCTGGAGGATGTGACAGAACTGCAATCCTTCCTTGGAATGGCAGGCTACTGTGCTCGCTACCTGCCACACTACACAAAGCTAACCAGCCCACTACGGATGATCCTCAAGAAAGACCTCACCTTCACATGGGACATAGACTGTCAGGCGGCCTTCGACGTGATCAAGCGGGAATTGGCAAACGACCGCCAGCTGGCATACTTC
This sequence comes from Ambystoma mexicanum, assembly GCF_040938575.1. Taxonomy (NCBI): domain Eukaryota; kingdom Metazoa; phylum Chordata; class Amphibia; order Caudata; family Ambystomatidae; genus Ambystoma; species Ambystoma mexicanum. The sequence continues at coordinate 312,811,554 of NC_090928.1, forward strand.
AACCCTACTGGGACACCAAGATCACGGTTGACGGCAGTCCGGTCGGGCTGGGTGCAATCGTAGCCCAAACAGACCGAGGCAAAAAATCTGACCGACACATAGTAGCATATGCCAGCAGAGTGCTCACTAACATCGAGCAAGCCTATTCCGAGGCCGAACGCGAAAGCCTTGCGGCTGTCTGGGCATGTGAGAAGTTTAACCACTTTGTCATCAGGAGAACATTCATTCTCATATCGGACAATCAAGCATTTCTTTCCCTCTTTGGAAACCCTAAGCTCAAGATGCCGCCACGAATAGAACAGTGGATATTCGATTGCAAGAATAAAACAACACCATTGTTCACAAACCTGGAGGTGAGGCCAATCCTGCAGACTATTTGTCATGACACCCGGACATTGAACCAGAAATCGGCATGCAATTTGAGGCTGAAGCATACATTGCATACCTGTGTCTCAACTCCCTTCCCCCAGCCATCACAAAGGACCTGTTTGCACCATCCAAGCAGCTCACAAACACCAATCGGTGGAGACCCCTAACCACGGAACGCTTTGAAAATGGGGAGATGGACAAGAGAGACCAGCAGAGAATGGCAAGAATACCAGGTGAGCTGGCCACAACGGACCAAGGAACACTGCTGAGAGGCAACCGACTGGGGGCCTCCCAAGAGCCTCAGGAAAGCCCTTGTCATCATAGCGCACAAAGGCCACAGTGGAATCACCAATACAAAGAAGATTCTTGCAAAACCAAGTGCGGTTTCCGTATATGGACACAATAGTGGAAGACACACTAAAACACTGCACACTGTGCCAATTGACCGCATCAAACAGGCCCCCATGTGCACTCCAAATGGTCCCACTAACCGATGGACCCTGGCAAAGGGTGGCAATGGATTTGTATGGGCCGCTAGAAGAAGGATGCCATCTACTAGTAACCATAGATTAATACTCCCGGTGTCCTCTGGTCAAGCACGTCTCGTCCACAGCATTCCATCATGTAGTGGCGGTAGTAGACAAGCTATTCAGTGAATGGAGCATCCCCAATGTTGTCGAAACAGACAATGGCCTGCCATTTCAGGTCCAGGAATACAAGAAATTTGCAGCACACATAGGATTCCACTACCAAAGGATCACTCCCTTATGGCCAGAGGACAACGGCATGGTGGAGCAATTCATGGCCACGATAAAGAGGCGACGACAAAAAGCAGTAGCAGACCTCATGTCCATGCCTCAAGCCATCTCCCAAATGCTGAGGAGTTAGAGGAATACACCACACGAGACAACTGGACGCACACCCATTGAACTTACGATAAGATACAAATCACGGACCCGGCTTCCGCAACTGGAAGACTAAACCCTGCCGGAAGAAGACGAGATCAGAGAACAAGAGGCCAAAAAAAGAAGGAAGGCCAAGGAATGGACGGATTGCAAGTGAAAGGCCGAAGAACCACAACTCCCAGTTGGCGAAGTCGTACTTGTCTGGCAAAAAACAACAAAGGAAAACAGACACAAGGTACAGACCGGAACCGCTCGTGGTCACTGAGGTCAAAGGACCAATGGTTATGGCCCTGGGAGACGACAGAGAGATAACCCGGAACACGTTGTTCTTTCGCAAACTGCTCCAAGAGGATGCGGAAAAATAAACACACGTCGAAGAGGAAGAATAAAAGCCCAGGACGGAAGCACCTGAGGACCCCCCGCCAAGGGCACCCAATGAGGAGGCCCCTGACCTACCAGGTCAACCCCAGTGTACCATCCGTAAGGTCCCCTGCCCCATCGAACAGATGAAGGCCACGAACTCCCGTGATAAGTAAGGGGGGGATGTTGTGGACTAGTGTTTTTTAATTGTATCCAGTCCCTTACATGTGGATAATTGTCTACTGACATGTTACGTTATGCTGTGTTATGTCATTCTGTGAATTTTTGCTCAGCACTGGCCCTACTCAGCAGGTCTTGAAGCGCCTTAGAAGATTCAAAAGTGCAACAGGTGAAACCGAAGTTACTAAATGTTTTCAGTGTAGAATAGAGAGGCTGACATAGGTTTGGAGAAACAGGTATACTGTGAGAATTTTTCGTAAAGTGGTGATGGAGACAGGTCTGTTCAGCTTTGTAATGCTGTGCCATGCTGTGTTATGCTATCGGATGGTATGCTATGTTGTGTTGTGTTAAGTTATGCTATGTTTTTTTATGCTACACTGCTTTTCCGCACATTACCACCGTAGCGGTATTATGGCACCGAGGCTTGCCTGCAAAATTACCTTTTCCGCACATTACCACCGTAGCGGTATTATGGCACCGAGGCTTGCCTGCATAGTGGGGCCTTTACCAGATGTGCCCTGGGGGTGGAAAGGAAAAGGGGGGGGCGATAGCAGAAAGGGGAACCTCCGGGGAAGGTGCAGGGTCGAGTGGAAAAGTTGCACCTAATGATATAAACTGATAACTCGAAGGTTGTTCTTGAGTGCGTTGGTGTTTGGAGGAGTGAGTAAAGTGCTTGCCACTCACGAGGGCATGATTGACAGGTTACACATACAAAGAATTTAGACAGTGGTTGCCAGGTGTCCAACAGGGAGCAACGGACATTCTCCAGGGTTTAATAGCAGCCGCGTCACCCAGATAAACGTCATAACCCGTGTGCAAGATGCAACAGGAATGGACTTGCCTTTTCTTCGTATCTGTTCATTTCTGTGGTACGGATTAGAGTACGCGCTCAGGGAGCGAGGCTTCTGTGCCCAATGGATTGGGTTAGCCACGGTGAGGGAGGGACCGGTCTCCGCCCGCCCGTCCCGGCAGGGTGTGCAAGGTGGCGTGGCAGTCCTTATAATGAATGAGCGACAGCCTTGGGAGCAGTACGGCGCCTCTTCGTCTTCCATCCGGCACGCATCGTAGCGGAAACTTTCGCGCGCCCGCAGCAGTAGTGTTTGGAAGTCTGGCAACCGGCGCGCAGGATGCAGTGCGCCCGGGACTTGGAGCTGTACATGAGCTCGGTGCTCTGCCTGCTGGGCATCAGGCTGCTTGGCAATCAACTGGCCACCCTGGCCACGTATGGCAAGCACGTGGACGTGCAGAAGAGGCAAACCTACATTATGGTACCCGCCAAGTTTGGTTGGTTCCTGCAGGAGCTGCCCTCCTTCCTGGTGCCCTTCCTGCTGGTTCTCTACAGCCCGAAGCCTGACTCCGCCGGCTGCCTGCTGCTGCTGCTCACCTTCTGCGGGCACTACTTCCACAGGTAACGCCCGCGCGCGCTAGCAGAGGCGGCCCCTGTGTATACTGGAAGTGGCAGGGGCTATGCTGCCTTTTCAATAATGTACAAGTGTTAGGGTGACCAGAAAAACCGAGACAGGGCAACTAACATAAAAGTAGGACTAAATCTTGAAAGTGGCTGTCAAGACACTAAACATCAGTAGAGGTTGGAGAAGGGCGTTTAAGTGTTACTGTTCAAAGACACACATATTATAATTAATTTATCACACAGTAACACTATCCTAAGTTGTAAAATGCAGCATCTCTTCTGTGCGATTGTGCATTACTGTTGGGGGTCTATCCTTGGCTCCTCAGGCGTGCCCGTGAGCCCCCAACCCAACAGAGCTCAGACTCACATGTCCGTTAGGTTCGGGCTCCCCGGTCGCTCTGTAGCTTCCGTGAACGCCCCGTTTATTTAAGCCGCACGCGGCGACGTGCAACGTCACGCCGCCGCGTGCGCAGTCCTTACGGGGCAACGCCACACTCCTCCTTTTTCAGGAGGACACACAATTACTTTATTAGTTAAACACAACATATCACACAGCAAACAACTTGCCCATCCTGGACCCAGGCTTCTTTAATGTCAGCCACCCTCACCCCAGACGACTCTCCACCTGTCCCAACACATACTCACTGAGGTAAGCGGGTTTCCCTCGCCCAGTCCTCTGGGGGTACCTCCCGCTCACCTCCGGCACCGGCAGTCCGTCAACAGTAGCCTCCCGACACGGAGAGGCCGGGACACCGAGAGGGGGCCCATCTTCCTCAGGGATCTCGGCGACACCAGGTTCCAGAGGGGGTTCAGTTCTCGAGTCCCCCAGCTTCTTGAAGAAGCTGATGTTACGGGTGACAGCCGTCCGCCCATCGGAGGCCGTCACCATTGACCCCTTCACAGCGACCACATCCAGGGGCGCTGGTTTATAAGGTAGTGACAACTTCCCGTGAGGATGGCGGTTCCGGATGAGCACCTCATCCCCGGGTTCCAGCCGCTGGGGCCGCAGGCCCCGGCGCACGTTCTCTTGGCTGATCCTGGCCTGTCGGTCGGCCTCAACCTGCTGGTCGTTGATAATCCCGGGTTCTCTCTCCTGTACCTCCGGCAGTAGACCCCGGGGGCATCGCCGGAACAGCACTTCCGCCGGGGCGACACCAGTGGAGGCATGTGGGGTGGTGCGATACACTCTCAGGAATTGATACAATGCCCGTTGGAGGGGCTGGCCTTGTCCTTGCGCAATCCGAAATGTCTTGTTTAGTGTTCGCATCAGTCTTTCTGCATTGCCGTTGGCCCTAGGCCACAGCGGGGATATCTTTTGATGTTGAACTCCACAGCTGGCCAGGAACTCTGAGAAGCGTTCGCTTTGAAACGGCGACCCATTGTCCGAGCACAGCGTCAGGGGAAATCCGTGGGTTGCAAAGATCTTTTCCACGCCGACTACCACATGCTCGAATGCCACCGACTCCACGAACTCCACTTCGGGGTACCGGGAGTACTCATCGACTATGGCCAGAAAATGGGTGCCCACGGACGTAGACCCAAAGTCCGCATGTACGACCTCCCAGGGCCTGGTCCCTCGAGGTATTGCTTTGATAGCCGGTTCCCTCTGCACCGGGGAGGCTGCCTGGCACCATACACAGGCTGCCACAAAGTCTTCGACCCTTTTCTCTAGCTCCGGGAACCAGACCTTCATCCGCAGCCTCGCCTTCGTCTTGGCAGCACCCTGATGTCTGTGATGTGCCAAAGCGATCACCTCGCCCACTTTGGAGTGGGGACCACTATGCGATTCCCCCGGAGCAGGAGCCCCGACTCAGAGAAAGACAGCTCATCTTTCACCTTCCACAGCTGTTCAAGGGCGGTCTTCGCCTCGTGGGTCCGCCCTGCGAGAGCTTCCAAGACAAGCTTCCAGGACCCGCTCTGCATCGACTGCTTCAGTATCTGGAAGCACCCATCCTCGGCCGCCGCAGCCTCCAGCTCCGACAGGGGCAGTGCATTTGGTGTTGCTCCCTCCACCACCATCCAGACATGGTCGTCCGCTTCTTCTGCACAGGTGTCCCCCGCCACTCCCCCACGCACTCCGGGATGACGGGAAAGGAAGTCCGCTGCATTGTTGGCACCTGGCCGGTATACCAGCGTGACCCCGTACTCAAGCAATGCGAGCATCCATCTCTCAATTCTGGCCGGGGGCTTTGATGACGAGCCCGCCAGAATCGGGAGCAGGGGTTTATGATCAGTCACCACAGTCACCGGACGCCCCAGCACATAGAGGCGAAAATGTCGGCATCCCCACAAGACCGCCAGGGCCTCCCTCTCGATCTGGGAGTACCGCTGCTCCGTTTCCAAGAGCGCCTTACTGGCGTATGCAACAGGCCGGAGGTTTCCTTCGCGGTCCACCTGGGTCAGGACCGCCCCCAGGCCAAACGGACTGGCGCCGACCACGATCTCCGAGGGTAGCGCCGGGTCGAAGAACGCCATGGTGTCTTCCGTCGTCAGGGCGCTTTTGATGTCCTCGAACGCCGACTGTTCCAGTGGACCCCAGTGCCAGGCAGTATCTTTCTTGGTAAGAGCTCTGAGCGGCTCAGACCTCGAGGCCAGGTTTTGGATAAACCGACCACAGTAGGTCACCATGCCCAGAAAACTTCTCACTTCCGACACGGATTCCGGGGGCTGTGCACTCTTAATGTCCTGAACCTTCCGCGGGTCGGGTGACACCCCTCCCTCCTTGAACACGAACCCAAAGATTTCTATTGATGGGCGCAGGAATTCGCACTTGTCCCTATGGAGGGTGAGGCCCAATGACTGTAGTCTCTCGAAGGTTTTGGCCAGGCGCTTCAGGTGGATCACCTCCGTGTTGGCGAACACCAAAATGTCATCACTGATGTTGAGTACCCCTTCAAGATCAGCAAGTGCACCCCGGATAATGTTCTGAAACACTTCGGCAGCCGACGATACCCCAAAGCTCAACCTCTTGTACCTGTAGAGTCCCCGGTGGGTGGTGAATGTAGTTATGTACCGGGACTCCGGATGGAGGACAACTTGATGGTACCCTGCTCTGAGGTCGAGTTTGGAGAAGAATCTGGCCCCCTGTACCTCAGCAATTATGTCATCGATGGTCGGGGTCAGGTGTCGCTCCCTTTTTATGGCCTTGTTGGGTAGCCTCATATCCACGCAGATGCGAACGGAGTCCGGCTGTTTTGGTTTCCTGGCCACGACAATGGGGGACACCCAGGGTGTTGGGCCTTCCACTTTCTCGATGATGTCCAAGGCCACCAGGTTGTCCAGTTCTTTATCGACTTGCTCCCTCAGATGAAAAGGAACTCTCCGGTGTTTCAGGGCGATTGGTTGTACTGAGTCGTCAATGTGTAGCCGGACTGGATCACCGGTCATTCTCCCAATGCCATTGAACAGGGCTGCGTACTTGTCCAGTAGATCGTTGATATCTTCCAGGTATACTGAGTACGCAAAACTCACTATCCCGAGTGCCTCCGCAGCCGCACAGCTTAGCAGGGTGTTGTTGCTTATGGGGGTGACATAGAACCGGGCTCTGATCTTCGAGCCTTCATGCTCCACCTTCGCCACGAACGCTCCGTCCAGCGGTATGGGCTCGAGTCCACCGAAGGCGAAGATGCGAGCTCTTGGCGCAGCCAGGTTCGGTAATGGGTCAAGAGCGTCATAATGTCCCCTAGCCATGACACTGACCGAGGCCCCTGTGTCCACCAGCACGGGGACAGGCGAGCGGTTCACCTCCACTACGCACCTTGGCTGTCTCCTGCTTTTGCCTTTCAGGATCCCCATGCTTGAGACGAAGAAGATGTTTTCCTCCTCCTCTGTTTCAGCCTCCTCTGCCTGAGCCTCCTCTTCCGCTTGATCCACCTGGGCCACGTTGGATGGCCGGGTTTGGCGCGGAGTCCAGATTCGGGCAGGACCTCTGGGTACCATGACAGGTAGCGCCGACTTACACACTCTCGAGAAGTGATCCGGCAGTCCACATCGGCCACATGTTCTTCCTGCGGCTGGGCACTCTGTGGAGTGGGGGAGGTCATAGCCACATTTCTGGCATGACTCCCCCGATCTTCCTGCCCTGTCTCGGGGGGCTCCGCCAGGCCTTCTCGTTCCTCTGCCGCCCCGCCACACAGCGCACACCTCTTCGGCCTTGATCGAGCGTGAACCCGCTTCCATCTTGCTTGCCCGTGCCTCAGCCACTTCGTGACATCGACCCAGTTCTAGTATACGGGGCAGAGTGATTCCCGGCTCTCTGAGGACCTGTCTCCTCAGTTTGCCGGAGGAGCATGCTTGGATCAGCATAGTCCGTATCATGTCCTCCGCGTCCCCCCATGCGCACCCTTGGGAAAGGCGGCGTAGGCGGCCGTAAAACGTGTCCAAGGTCTCATCATCCTTCTGCTTGGCCGACAGCATCACGAATCTCTCAAAGTCCACGTTGGCAAGTGGAAGGAAGTGTGCAAGGAGAGCCGCTTTCGCCGCACCATAGGTCTGGTCCACCGGAGTCAGCGACTCGAAGATCTCCTGAACCGCGGCTCCCGCCGAGTACAGCATGGTGGCTACCATGCTGTCATCATCATCCACTCGAGCAGCCCTGAAGTACATGTCCAGGCGGGCCACCCACCTCTTCCATCGGGGCCCCAGACTGGATGGGGTATCTGGTATCGGTTGCAGGGCCGCCTGGGCTCTAGCTTGAGCCATAATGGGGGGCCCTTGTGGGGCGACAGGCTGTGCCCCTAGTGGTACCTGTGGTGCAGGCCCCTGATTCCCCGGTGGCAGCGGTTGCAGAGCTGCAGGCTGGGCCGCCCGACCTTCGTCCTGAGAATCTTCCCCAGGATCCGCGGTGTCACAGTCCTGGTCACTGTCGGACATGGGACTGAGCGCACAGGCACCCCACTACCAGACCTGGGGCCGCAACTCAGATTCCCACCATCACCATGCGGAAGGATGCACCCCCGTGCCACACACAGCCTGGCGCAAACACACGAAGACCTTCCAAAACGGCCACCACCTTGTGATGATGAAGAGGATCAAAAAGAGTGTCCTGATGATGAAGGGGGCGAGGAAGTACCTTGTTGCCACCTTGCAGCAAAGCACTGCTGTGTAGAAGTCCCAAAAATTGAGCCACATGGATGGACTGGACTAAGCAGGCCCTACCATATCAGTCCTTATCCTGGCTTCCACTCGACGTAACAATCCCAAAATTTGATGAAAACTCACAAATTGGGCATGGACGTGCAGGTCGTGCACTCAGCACCCACAAAATCCAAAAATTAGACCCGGATCACCTTCTCGGTCCGAACCGGAGCTCCGAGAAGTTCCGCGGCCTCGTCTGCAAAATGGCCGCCAGCCGCGTGTGCGGTCCGCAGCCACGTCATGAAACGAAACGTCCGTGAACGTTCCGAACGTTTCAAAAATTCCGGACGCCTTTCACCGCCGGGCCCGGGCATCCGACATCACTCGTCGCCACTGTTGGGGGTCTATCCTTGGCCCCCCCGGCGTGCCCATGAGCCCCCAACCCAACAGAGCTCAGACTCACACGTCCGTTAGGTTCGGGCTCCCCGGTCGCTCTGTAGCTTCCGGGAACGCCCCGTTTATTTAAGCCGCACGCGGCGACGTGCAACGTCACGTCGCCGCGTGCGCAGCCCTTACGGGGCAACGCCACAATTACCTCCACGGCCACTCTTCCTCGTCCCAGTATTTACCTCATGCGGTCCCTCCCTGGTCTAAAAGGATGACTTTAGAGAGCATCCTGGAGTCATCCGATGATCAAAGAACTACATTAGAAGTCATTCCCACATCATCAGAAGTCATCAGCAAATGTCGCAGAATGGTGGGTGATGATTTGGGGTTGAGTTTAGGATGACTTGCTGATGATGCCAGCATCATCCCTATTTTAGAAAACTCTTTGTTCCTGACGATTTTAGGATGACTTGCCGATTACTTCAAGAGCATCAACATGTTTCTCCCTGATGATTTGGGGATGATTTTGGGATGACCTGCCGATTACTCTAAGAGCATCAACATGTCTGCCCCTGATGATTTGGGGTGATTCTGGGATCACCTGCCAATTACTTCAAGAGCATCACCATGAAACATGTTTGTTCTTGATGATTTGGGGATGGCTTACTGATTATTTCAGAAAATCACAGAGTTTGTAGGATGATTTGTGGACTAATATTTATTGTCATTCCGCTTTTCCTTACTTGCACTTCTGCTGAATGATTTCCGAATGCTTTGCTAAGCACACCTTTTTGACTCAGTTGGGCGAAAATGGAAGCCACAGGCCTAAACATAACATGCACCCCTGTGTGAGAATCCTTTGCCTTCCCAGTCAAAAGCAAGCACCCAGCACCCTCAAAATCCCGAACGTGGCAGGGATAAAGCTTGAGACCATGTTGGGAGAAAATGGAAGCCACAGGCTTAAACATAGCATGCACCCCCTGGGTGAGAATCGTTTGCCATCCCAGTCAAAAGCAGGCACCAAGCTGGGGGGCGCTGTTGCGAGAGCTCTGAAAATGGCCGCCGCCTGAGAAGCTCCGACTCTGGCACTTAAATCTTGTATACATTTCCTTAGCACCGGATCACCACCCGACAACCTGGGCTTCACCAGCGGCTTGGCATGAATTGGGGGCACTCCCTGATGTAATTATAGCCCCGTTTGAGCTGTCTTTGCACGAACGGAGTCCCGCTCAGCATAACGGCTAAGTGTAAAGTGGGGGAGTGGAGCAGCCAGCCTGCCGGCAGAGAGAGCAGGGGAGGCCCGCCTGGTGGCCCTACTCTGGAAACCCTTGCCATGACACGACCATCCTATCTGCAGCGACAACCCCTCTGGTCTTCTGGGAGCCCCGCAACCCATTGTTTGAGCGGGCATCATTTTGGGTGACGGCTCAGGTGAATCCTGACAATCCGTGGTCGCCAGTCTGCGTAACTGTGCCCAGATACGAACTCCTGACCGGTGCAGCGTACAGATGCCTCGAAAGCGCACTCTGCAATTAGAATTGCGTTCCCTGCAAAATAAATCACTCCCAGGGACCTCAGACTTGGGACAGCAATATCAAAATGATTTTCCCATGATAAGATGCTTTAGGGAAGTGTTGAAATCACTGGAGTCCAGTCTTGCAATTGAAGTACTTAACCACATATCTTCCCAGCTACAATTTGTGGACATGTTTGGGTTTTGATGGAGATGACTTAAAAAGTATGCAAATCACATGATAGACGAAGCTGACAAACATAACCTTTGTGATAATGTCACCTACTTTTAGTCATTGTTTGACAGAGGCGTGCAGCTGGTTAATAAAGAGGATTTCATTTAACAGTGCTTTTAATAACAAAGGGTGTTTTTTTTAAAGTGTTTCCGAGGAGAGTGCGTTTACATTATAGTAAAATATCACACACACAACACAGCAGCAAACGCTCAACCCCTTGAGTTATCTTCCCAGCTATTGCTAGCTTGCCGGCTATAGTAAAATGAGCAATTACATGTCTGAACGTTCTCAAAGTGAGAAAGCAAATTAAACTCTGTAGTGGATACCATTAAACTGGTAACTGAGATTTAACGCCTGGCCATTTCATCTGCAGTTCTGGTGCAAAGTTGGCCACATATCAAGCCTGCGTGGATCTACTTTTCAGGCTTCCGAGGTTGTCAAAATACATACCAGTGGGAGGGTTCATAACTGTGTATTAAAGAATTTAGAGTAGCGCCGGAAAAGCAGTGCATTCACACGGCATCCCATACTTTGTCTGTTAGGAGTGAAGCCTTTTTAATGTTTTAATTATTAATAACATATGGGTTATATGTACTGTATTGCATTGTAAATGTATTTTTGTATTTTATTCTTTGGCGTGTTAAAGATTTATTTAACCACAACACTATGAATAAATAAAAATAAATAAATAGTTGATTGACACTGAATATTGGAGCTGATTGGTCACAATTTGATTGGGCTATATTTGTGCTATTTTCCTGGGTTTGTTGGGCTACTCAAATGATTCAGTTTCTGGAAGCCAAGTGCAGCAATGGCGGATAAACACAGGACTTACTTCTATTTCTTTAAATCCCTAACTCCTCCCCCACATCCACATCACTCAGTTTAATTTTTCCTGCCTCTGGCAGGTTGGACTATTTCTTCCCAGTGCGGGGCACCGGGGAGCACCGATTGCTGGCCCCATGGGGGCGGGGGCTGTGTGGCGGGGCATTCGGCTCCCTCGGGTGCAGCGCTGCTCCTGGTCCCCCTGCGGGGCTTGGGGTCCCGGTTGAGCGGGATTGCCTCGCTCGGTTCTTTGCTGGGCTGCGGACCGCAGCGTGGGCATTGTGTCCTGGGTCCTGCTGGGCCCGGGGGAAGGTAAGGAGAGGGGAGGGGGCTCTGTGCTTGCTGTTTTTCCCCTCTCCTGCTGGTATGGCCATCTTGGCGTCCCATTCATGCCGGCTACTTGGTCTGTCTTACAGAGGCAGGTTGTGTTTTGCAAGTTTGTAGGCCGGTGCAAGGACATCACAGCCTGGGTCCTGCAGGGCCCGGGATGCAGTAAGGAGTTGGGGGCTTTGTGAATGTTTGTGCCCTGATTCTCCTGCCGTTGGGGCAGTGAAACGACATGCCTCCTGTTTGATGGGGCGTTGCCTAGGGGATTGTTTTGTTTGGTTTTTCCCTCATGGTTGGTGCCTTGTGGTGGGGTACCCATTGGCTCGACAGGTAGAGAATGGGGCTACCAGCTACATGATGCAGGGCTCAAGCCACCTCTCAGTCCTGTGCTGTGTATACAGGTGGCGAGTTAGTGTTGTGTTTGTGTCTGTGCTAGCCATGGACATAGGCACCTTGTCCTGTCCTCTTCCTCTGAACTGCGCGGGGGATGGACAAAGGAGATGGATTTGTTTTCCCTTGTCCAGCATGGAATTATGGAAACTGCTAATGCATCATGGAAGTAACGGCCATGCAAGGGGTTCCCAGTGTCTCTTCTTTTAGGGCCTAGGTCCTCATGTGCCGACGTGTTGCTTTCACGCTTCCTCTCAGAAATGTGGAAGTAATATAGCTGATTGTGGCACATGTCTGTGCTTAAAGGGGTTCTCGGAGCCCCTGATGCCGGTGGAGGGGGCTGTCCCTTCTGTGAGTTTTCCGGTATAGGCATACCCCAGGTATGGGGTTGCCTTTGGTGTCTGCTAGCCAGGATGGCTTGCATTGCCCCACTCGGTGACAGTACTCTGCCCATTGACGCCAGCCTGGTGGCTCCTCTGTCGGCTGAGGGGGCCATGGTCTGCTGGACTACAGGGCTGTCCTGTATCTTCCTTTTGATAGGTCCGATCTTTTTGTGGGCTGACAAGCATGCTGTTATATTGCGGCGCAGGCCTGCTTCAACGTCCTGTGATTTTCCTCTGGTGCAAATGCAGTGACTGGCGGTTTTCCCTGGCTCCTCGTCTCTATCTTCTCTGAGGTGTATGGGACCTATGGGGTTCGGCTTCCTGGGAACTGGGTTATCAGTTGCCGTTCCTGTCTCCTCTTGTCCAGGTTTGCATGGTTAGGACTTTGGTACCCAGCACACGGACCAAGTAGTTGGCCATGGGATCTGTTCTCTCCGAATTGTTGTTCTGGGTTACCGTCTTGCCTGTTCCTCTCCCTGTTTGAGGTTAAGTGTTCTACTTGCGGGTGTTTCTGGTCCCTATACCTTCTAGAATGTGTCACGTGCTTATGTGTCTCGAGGCCCTGGACTGCTTCGTCCAGACGGAACGCCTCAACGTGGAGGCTTTGCAGAACGTACTCTGGATGTTGTGCAGAGGGGATTGGATGAGATCACTGCGTTTTCAGTTCCGAGTGCTCCCGTCCGGGGTGCGATCGGCTCACGGAGTGAGTGTTCACTAGGGGTGACTCCCCTAGTGGTGCATTTGCATCTGCAGGGAGTGCAGTTTTTTCCCCTACCTGGACGATTGGTTGGTCGAGGATTCCTGTTGGCAGGATGTCCTGCCTTATCTCCCTTTAGTCTGCCAGGCATTGCGGGACTGGGGTTTGATAGTGAACTGGTGAAAGTCTCAGCTGGAGCCTTCTAAGGATCTAGTTTTTATTGGGGCACTGGTTTGCCCCGGAATGAAGAGGGTGTTCCTGTCCCTAGCGAGGGTCCGTCGACTTGCTGGCTGTCTTGGGCCGTGTTCTCAGAAGGCAGTATGTCTCGGCTCGCCTGTTGCTGAAGTTATGGGGTACGTGTTGTCTTGCGTGTTTTCTAGTTCCTTGGGCCTGTCTTCAGTTACATCCCCTGGTGTTTTATCCTCTCTCCTACTGGCTCCCGAGTTCTCAGCTTTCGAAACTTTGATTTCAGTGTCCCCAGCGCTGCAGGTCTCCCTGCTATGGTGGCTGGGGGTTCCAAATCTACAGACTGAGGTGTCCATGGTCCTTCCTCCTGTGGCCTCTCTTACTACCGACGCCAGCGGAAGGGGTTGGGGGTCTACATTGGGGGTCCTCTCAACTCAAGGGTTGTGAGATCTGGGAAGAGCCGTTGATCATTCAATTGGCGAGAGTTGTGTGCCATTCTCCGAGCTCTGGTGTACTTCGAGGGGTTGCTGGACGGTCAGGCGGTTTTGGTCCGAAAGGACAATGCAACGGCCTTGGCATATGTCAACCGCCAAAGGGGTTCAGGCCGCTCCTGGAGTGCTTTGGCTGCTCTGATAGGCACCTGGGGGGAATCGCATCTGGTGTCTCTGGTGCCTCACATATCAGGGGGGTGGACAATGTTCGAGCAGATCTTCTCAGACACCAGTTTCACTCCTCTGCGGAACTGGTCCTGTCGGCCCAGGTCTTTGCGGAGATCTGTGTCAGATTCTGGACCCCTGTTCTAAACCTGTTTGCATCCCCGGCCTCAGCAAAAGTTCCCCTCTTCTGCTCTCCGTTTCAGGCCGAAAGGATTTTGGGGGGTGGACGCCGTCTCTGTACAGTGGCCTTGGGGTTTCCTTTATGCCTTTCCGTCTATTCCCCTTCTGCCCCAGGTAGTTCGGCTCATCAGAGTGTCCAGGGTGACTGTGTTGTTCTTAGTGTCATGGTGCCTACCCCCGGGCGTCCGGACCGAGTCCATCAGCCCCGGGAGCAGGCATCCAGATACTTGTTAAAACCCCAGCAGCCTAGGCTGGGGGCTGTTTGGGTTCAGTCCTGGCGCTAGGCGCCAGGCTCATAGACATTACCTACCTCATGCAGACCATGCTGCAAATTAATCCAAGCCAACGTGAGGCCAGGATGGGACTATTTTGTTACAGGGACTATTTTTTACTCGGGTGTGGTTCTGGGGAACTTCTTACCTGGAACTACTTTGGAGGCTATTTAAACCACGCCCGAACAGCAGAACACGCTTCGTGTTATTCTGCATCCTGCAGCGTAACGCTCACCGTGCCTGCAAGTCAGCATCCAGTCTTCTGCCACGCCCGCCTCGAATCCGGAGCTCCTAGAAAAAGGGGAAAGAAGGAGAAAAGGTTAGATCACGGACATTATTTTAATTCCTTACCTGATTCCGGATCCAGCACGTCTTCAAGCCTGGAAAGGACATTATTCCAGCATGCGTCGCATCGCCAGCAGCAGTGCCACGTCATACTTACCAGTCCACAGCATCTTTCGACTCGGCGCTGCCTCCATCATTTTCTTCGTCGAACTCCAGCACCTTTGGGAAAACAAAAGAAATAACAAGGTGAGCCAAGAGAGCCGACAAATACAATCTCTTACCTGATTTACCAGCGGAGGCATTACCCTTTAATACGCCTCATCTTCATTTGCCGCACCTATAAAGGGAGAGAAAACAACAAGTTAAACTCATGCAACTTTTACCGGACAGTGTTGGGTAATACAGACTCTTACCTGAACGCCATCAGCTGCCTCCAGGCAATATTCTTTTGAACCAGCTGCAATTCAACAAGGGAATGGAACAAGAGTGAACATTGGAAATATTGAACTCTTTGAACTTTATAAACGCCGGAGTCAATATTCCTCCGGCACTCCTCCAGTACCTTCAAACCAGTGAAGTAACTGGTATTTACGCGCCCCTGCATGCCATGCAGGATGGAGAGCTCATCATTTAAAAACATAAGGCGAGGTTACTAAAAGGGGATATTGGAGGTGACAAGAGGGGAGAACGAGAACAGTGGGAGGGGGCCATCACTAAAATCCACGGTTGGCTAAATCTCTTTCTCCACTTGCAGGAGAATACTTCTACGGATCAAGCAGACGAGATTAGGCGGGCCAGTCCAGACAGTCATCTCGGCACTACGCATCACGTTGGTGGAGACCGCAGCTGTCCGGGTCCGATCGACGCCCCTGTGGGAACAAGGTGAGCGTAACAGTTAGCTCCGTTCTGGTCCCGCAAGAGTTGGTTCCCCTCTCTGTTGGAGCTTTGGTCCCAGGAACCTTGGCTGGTTCCGAAGTGGGCGTGTCCCCTTCAAGGGGATCTGCGGTTGGAAGTCCACGGGATGCAATGGGCAGTGTGGCTATTGCACGGTCTAGGCTGATATCTCAGGGGTTCTCAGATCCGTAGTCAAGTCCATAATGAATGCTCTTAGACCTCCACTCTGAAGGCGTACAGCAGGCATTGGGGCCATTTCCGAGACTGGTATGGGCAGTTTGGGATCCCTCCCCTGCGTTCTGGCCTCCCTGCTATCCTTCAATTCCTCCAGAAGTGGTTTTGACAAGGGCCTGGTGGTTTTTCCACGCTTCGCTTTCAGTGGCCCTCCATTAAATTCCTTTTGGGGGACTCTGATGGTCACTTGGATGGGGAGGTGTTGGTAGGGAAGTTGCTCTGGGGTTTTTCGTCTTCCCGTCCTTGTACTTATAAAGGGCTTCCCCCTTGGGATCTCCCTCTTGTTTTACGGTTCCTTCAAGGGCCTCCTTTTGAGCCCATTTCCGAGATTGATATCAAACATCTTACACTGAAATCTGCCTTTCTTATTGCCATCACTTCTGCCCGTAGGCTTGGGGAGATTGGGGCTCTGTTATGTCACCATCTTTTCCTGAGGGTGCTGCCGGACTCAGTGGTGCTGAGGTGTGGTCTGAAGTTTCTCCCTAAGATTGTTTCTCGGTTTTCACACCTCTCAGGATCTGGTTCTCCCTGCCTTCTTTCATGATGTGAAAACGCCCGAGGAGGTGGCTTGGCATAACATTGATGTCCGGCGTGCAGTGTTGGAGTATTTGGCTAGGTTTGCTCTCTTCTGCCGATCTGATAGTCTTCTGATTGCTTTTGGTCCGGCTGGGGCTGGGCGCAAGGCATCTGTGGTTTCCCTTTGCCGGTGGTTCCGTGTTGTGGTTTCCATGGCCTATGTGGCTTCTGGCCTGCCTGTGCCTGCGCACGTTCAGGGGCGGTCCACCAGGGTTTTGGCGGCTTCCCGGACCGATGCAAGGAGGGTTTCTCTGCAAGAGATTTGTATGGCTGCCACCTGGGCTGGTCTAAGCACTTTAATCAACTGCTATGGGTTGAGTTTCTCCCACATTGGGGTTGTTGGTTCCTTCAGAGTTTTGTCTGTAGGGATGTGAATGAAGAGTTATTGTGGGTGTGTGTTTTGCTGCACTGTTTTTGGCTTTGTGTCTCATTGGGACCTTTTCCCCGTTGCTGCTTTGGTATACCTCATGAGGTAAGTACTGGGACGAGGAAGAGTGGACGTGGAGGTAATGCTCTGATTACTTCCCGGTAATCTTCATTACTCCTAGTCCTACTCTTCCTCGTCACAGTACTGACAACCATCTTCACCCTCCCTGCGGGGAAGGTCCCATGCTCCGGCTTGGTAATATGAAACAGAGTGACATGGATTTGGGGGAGGAGTTATAGGGATATAAAGAAATAGAAGAAGGTCATGTGTCAGAGGCAGGGGCCTCATGAGGTAAGTATTGTGACGAGGAAGAGTAGGACTAGGAGTAATGAAGATTACCAGTAAGTAATCAGAGAATTCCTGCCTGCCCGCTATGAAGAACTACCACCAAAAACCGGGACCACTGCAGTTTCCAATGGAAACATAATATTGAGAAAGGGGGACAGAGCACCAAAAACTGGGACAGTCCTGGCAAAACCGGGGTGTCTGGTCGCCCTAACAAGTGTGCGCCAACTGAGACTGCCAAGCGGTTTAACACACCCATGCACGACCCCATGTGAGGCGCCCAAACAGGGCACATGTCAGTAATTAGTGGTATCATAGTTTTAACTTTTGTTCAACTTTTTACCCCTGAAAGGGAAGACGCTTTCCTCATATTTCTGTTCGTAATTGTAACTCTTGAGTATTATTCCCAAATTATGGCATGCGTGGTGGGGGGCGAGGAGGCATGCGTGGTGGGGGGAGAGGACTCAATGGGACTCATTCCGAGTAGGGCGGCAAGGGATACCGGGCACCGGTAAGGAGACCAGTGCCGGTAATTCCTCACCGCCCTACTACGAGGTCCCTTAGCGGGTCCCTCCTTTAACGCCTGGTCTGACCAGGTGTTATGGACGGGACCCGTTAAGGGACTTCAGAGCTAATAACGGTACCGCAATTTGCGATTTTGGAAAAAGCCATTCCCCATTCCCATTTTAGCCCCCATAAGGCTCAATGGGAATGGGGAATGTCTTTTTCAATGGGAGTTTACCGGTCCCGCAAAGGTCGGACTACACCTGTAAGTCCCCATTGAACCATACCGGTGCCGGTACCGTTATTGAAGGCAGTTATGGCGCAAATAGCGCCATGACTACCTCCAATCTCGGAATGAGGCCCAATGTCTGACGGTTGCGCCTGGCGTTGCCATGAGGTGGGACAAGTCTGGGACTAGCCATGTTTTTGCAGCTGAGTTTAAACGCACATCGCACCCGCAGGGGCAAACCCCTGGTGGTAGAGGGTCCTGGAGGTGACATGCACGAAGGCAGGGACTCCCTTCCTCCTGGCGACAGCAACAGGTGGGAGGTGGGAGGGCGAGGCCAGGTAACTGCTGTCCCATGGCAGCAGGGTCAGGAGAGGGGCAGCAGCCCTCCCCAGGGTCAGCTCCCCTCTCCTCCCCACGGATAAGGGAGACAGCAGTATCTGGCGCTTCAAAGGGTGAGGTAATAAAAATACCTCACCCGTCCACGAAAATATATGGGTGCATTGCACCCAGGAGAAGCAGGACACCTAGGCAGGGAAAGTACAAAGGGGTGCCCCCCTCCTGTGGGACCCAATTAGTCAGCTGCATGCTGGCCTGGGGGGGCTGGTGCACAGCCCCCACACTTACTACAAAGACTATGGGGATTCCCTGGGTCCTATATAATGAGCTGCTTTCAGCTCGGAAAAGCACAAACTGTTTGTGGACCCTGCACAGGGACCCAAACACTTTAGGGAAGTTCACTGTGTACTCAGCGTCTTCCTGCTCTTTTTCTTTTTCCACAAACCCTCCCACCCTAGAAAAATGGGAGAAGAACAATGGAAAGACACTCTGGACACTGTGCGGTGCCCACAACAAGTCGTGGGATAAGAAAGGCGGCACTGGCTCTGGACCCGGTGCCCAAAAGTACTATACTATTACAATATTCGATTATTGTTTATGTTCCATATCTGTATCAATAAAAACCTACGGACTTTTATTGTCTACACTTGACCAAATTGTGTTGTAATATTTCATGGGGAGGGCAAGGGCCGTAAGACATGACGCACACATCCCAACACAACAAATGTATGTCTGCGAAATATGGGTCCAACATTTATCTACAGCCCGAAGCCTGGCTCCACTGGCTGCCTGCTGCTCCTGCTCACCTTCTGCAGGCACTACTTCAACAGGTAACACCTGTGTGCGCGCACAGGCAGAGGCGCCCCCTGTGTATACTGGAAGTCTCGGGGGCTTTGCTGCCTTTTCAATAATGTACAAGTGTGCGCCCCTTAAACTGGCAAGCGGGTTTACACATCCATGCACGACACCACGCAAGGCGCCCAAACAGGGTACATGTCAGTAATTAGCGGTGTCATAGTTTTAACCCTTGTGCAACTTTTTATCCCTGAAAGGGAAGATGCTTCCTCATATATCTCTTCGTAATCGTAATTGTAACTCTTGACTATTATTCCCAAATTGTGGCATGCGAGGTGGGGAGAGAGGACTCGTGTCTGATGGGTGCGGCTGGCGATACCATGAGGTGGGCCAAGTGTGGCACTAGCCACAGCGCCGTTTAAATGCACATGGGACCCAGAGGTAGAGGGTCCTGGAGGTGACATGGAGGAAGGAAGGGACTCCCTGCCTCATGGCGACAGCAACAGGTCGGGAGTGGGAGGGGTGGAAGGGACTGACACCAGGTAGGCTTCACTGACACAAACATGGCCGTAAGGGAACGCAGGGAAAACAAAAGGGACCCCAGCCTCATGGGCGCCACTTTTGTTTAGTGAGGGGATGCAAAAGTAGCACCTACCCTTCACTGGGTAGGATCACAGGGCCAGGGAGACAAAGGCAATTGGAGGGCTTCCAGAAGGACAGGACATAGCACCTGAGATGCAGAATGTGCACCCAAGGTGCCTGCATGCCCTCAGGCAAAGCATTCTCCATAAGAGCAGGGACTCCTGCAATCCTCCTCTCTCTTTGCGCCGACGCTGCCCGCACCACAACAGGAAGGAATCTCCAAAATTATCCACCCTTCGCCCCCAAAGTTGCCAGAAAATGGCTGGAAAATACAACGCTTGGATTAAGGGAACTAAAAGGGGAGCAATGGATTGATGAAAACAAGTGGTGGTGGTCAGCAGGGTGAGCTACCCTCTCCCCTTACCAGGCGGCCAGAAAATGATCTTCTACAAATAAAAGACGCTTGGTAAGCAGGGGAAAAGTTGGAGGGTTTATAAACTATCTGTAAAAGTTGGTCCTTCCTCCCAGGCAGCAAGAAAATGGCACTGTTAAGAGAGTTGCTTGGGATACCAGCAGAGATGCGGGAGGGGCAGATTTGCCCTACAAAAATGTATTTAAAGCAGGTCCTTGCCCAAGCCGCCAGAAAAGGATCCAAATACACTTGGCGCAGTTCCCCCCGCCTCCACACTATAATTAAAATTAGAGGGTGTCTTTGCCCAGGCCACAAGAAAAAGGTACCAATACGCTTGGGAAGCCCTCCAGCCTTTTTGGGCTTATGGAAATACAGTGGGTCTCAAATAGGAGATGAAAAGGAGAAGCACAGCTGACTATGGGCAAATGTCGAAAGTGGGACATATGGCGGCGGCATGGATCCGACCCGAGTTGGCCTCATGCTTGAGCAGGGTCCCCGCGCAACTGATCCCATGATGCCCAAAAGCATATCATTTATCCATTATGTGTTTGGTTTGTTATGCAATGACACATATGGGTAATACAATTTATGGCCATAATTTTCCACCTCATCTCTCTGTGTGATTATTTTCAAAGTATAGCAGCATTGTTTGGGTTTGGGGGGGTATGCTGCCCGCCTATCAGCCATTCCTCCAAACTATGTCACTTCCAGGTTTATGCAGCAGTTATGGTCAGGGCTCCACATGAAAGGTACAGTCTGCAGCGGCAGCAGGAACATCTCCCTATCTCAGAGTGACAGATAGCTCTCAGAGTCACACTGATCAGCTAGCTCTCGGAGTGACACTGATCAGTTAGCTCCCAGAGTTACACTCAACAGCTAGCTCTCGGTGTGACGCAGAACAACTAGCTCTCAGAGTGACACTGAACAGTTAGCTCTCTGAGTGACATTGAACAGCTGTCATGCAGAGTGACACAGAACAGCTAGCTCTCAGAGTGACACTGATCAGCTGGCTCTCTGAGTGGTTCAGAGTGATGCAGAACAGCTAGCTTTCAGAGTGACACTGATCAGCTAGCTCTCAGAGGGACGCTGAAAAGCTGGCACTCAGAGTGATTCAGAGTCTCACTGAACAGTTAGCTCTCAGAGTTGTTTAGAAGGACACAGAACAGCTAGCTCTTGGAGTGACACTGAACAGCTATCTATCGGAGTGACACTGAAGAGCTAGCTCTCGAAGTGACACTGAACAGCTTGCTCTCAGAGTGACAAAGAACAGCTAGCTCTTGAAGTGAAACAGAAAAGCTTGCTCTAGGAGTGACTCTGGCCCTCATTACGACCCAGGCGTTGGACCATGGTGCTAATAGCTAATAGCACCATGGTCCATGCCGGTAACTTACCGACTCTGCCATGGCGGAATGGGGAATTACTGCCCCATTCCGAGGTTGGCGGGGTGGTAATTCCCCATGCCGCCATGGCCCTTCCCCATTCCCATTTTCGCCCCATAGGGCTCAATGGGAATGGGGAAGGCGTTAAGTACGGTGCCGCAAATTGCGGCACCGTACTTAGCACCAAGGTCCCTTTGCGGGTTGGTTTTTTAACGCCTGCTAAAAGCAGGCATTAAGGGTTTAATGGCGCTGCCACCTTTTACGGCACTGTTGACCCCTTAACGCCTGGGTTGTAATGAGGGCCTCTGAACAGCTTGGTCTTTGAGTGACACTGAACAGCTAGCTCTCAGAGTGACACTGAATATCTGTCACTAGAGGTGACACTGAACAGCTAGCTTTTGTAGGGACACTGATCTGATGTTGCTCGAAGCGACACTCAACAGACAGCTCTCAAAGTGTCACTGAGCAGCTGTTGCTCAGAGTGACACTGCATGGCCTGCTCTCGGAGTGACACAGAACAGCTAGCTGTGGGTTGCATGTAAAGGCCCTAAACTGAAATTCTGTTCCACTGAAAAGCCGCATTTAAGCACTGCCACCAAAAAGGGCCATGCTTTGCTTTCCCTGTCACATGAGTGGCAAGCATTGGAACACTGCAACCGAAAAACGGCCATGCAATGTTTTTATTTCACCTGGATGACAAGAAGTTATACACTGCATCCAAAAACGGCCTTGTTTTACTTTTAATTCACATGAGAGGCAAGAATTTCAACACTATAACCAGAAACGGCTTTTGCTTTCCATTTCACTTGAACAGCAGCCCTTTAAACACTGCAAATGAAAAACGACTTGGCTTTTTCTTCTGTTCAGGTCAAATCAAAGAACCATGTGGAAGGGGGCCTACCCCTCATTGTCAATGTACCAACAGCAAAATGCAAACTCACTCAAAAAGGAGAAATTAAAGAATCCATTGACCTACAAGACAGGATTTCAAGCATTAGATGCAAAAACGGCTTGCACACGAGGAAAAAAAAAACGGTGAAAAGATAACACTGCTCGCATAGAAAATGTCAGGGAAATATGCGGTGGGTGGTTGATTAAAGCAAGTACATTATGTTTCCACCCACAAGACTTCAGTCACCTTTGAAGAAGCACATAATACAGGAAAAAACAGTTTGGGCTAAGGCAGGAAACTTCACAAGTAAAAGCCATCCTTTCCGTTGGAAGTCGCACCTACTAGTGAACCATCCCACAATAAAATGTGATGCTACTGAGGGCGCAATAATTCCCTTCTCTGCCAGATTTGAAGGCAGGGGCTCAGGGATTTCAAAGAAAGCGAAGTGTGGTTAAAGCTTGACTAGGAGGTGTGAGCTCCTTGTTGCACCCCCTTCAAAATAACCCACACCACTTCAAAGAGACTTATAAGAAAACTCTGGTTATGGGATGAGCCCAGGGAGACAGATGGCTGTAGGGGGGACGATGCAGCCCTCCTACAAAGTTGGACCCCAAAGTTGGACACTCCCAATTGACATTAAAAGACTGATTTAATTTTAGGCATTTTTCGCAGCAATTAGAATGAGAAATAATTTTGTTTTATGCTATTTTTCTATGTAATTTCCAGGCGGTTTTAAAGAGATAAAGTGCATTTTTCTAGGACTTTGGGGACTGAAATGGCCAGTTAGAACGGTTTTCTGGCTGATGTAAAAAATAGGACAAATATGAGGAAAGATGGGAAATGAGATTAAGAACATGCTTGATCATTTGCAGAGTTATAACTGTTATACATTTTATGAAAAGGATAAAAATGTGCTACCAGGCCATGCTACATCGTAGGGAGATGGCAATCAGCTTACCTAATTCTCTGTGACCAACTAAAACCACATATCTAGTTCATATGGCAGGAGCTAGTAGGATTATGAAGTTCCGAAAGTGGCAAGGAGAACAAAGAATTGTAAGAAATGCAAACAGACAGATGGTGCTCTCTTCCCTTGAACCAATCATGCCAGGGGGTGGAGAGAGGAATGGTAAACTGTCCTATCTGAGCGGTAGGGAAAATTAAAGATTACTCTTCCTAGATTGTAAAGTTTGTGATGTCATTTGTGCTATATAAGGGGGGGAACTGTACTGGGTCAGAGACACAAACAAATCTGGGGAGACAGCAGAAGGAGGATGGAGAGAAGGCGGCTGAACCTTAACATCTTTGAGAGTGCAGTGACCAGACCCCTTGCCCTAGCCCTCCAGAGTGTCCTGAGATCCAGCTGGCTTTCTAGAATCCCAAACCAAGATTTACTTTGTAAGTAGCAAATAACCCCAGCCCTAAATTGCATAAGCCCTTCATTTTTGTAGCATTGCATCCAATATTTCCCCCATCGAAAACCCCAGATTGCCAGTGTAATTCAGTCACCTTCCCATAGACGAACCTATTTATTACCCTGTGTATGTTAGCATATCTCCTTTAAAAAACATCTCAGTTGTCTGTGTAAATCCCTAGTATTTTTCTTAAGTAAATCAATTAATTCACCTATTTGAAATTCTGTATGGTGAAATGGTGTTGTATTTAATTATTCTAGCCATTAAAGTGTTGCCTCAAAAGAATTAACCTCCTGAAAACTGAATTTGTCCCTGTATTGTGTGCATTACCAAACAAATTCCATTTGCATCTGTCCTATTAAACCCCAAACCATTGTTCCATTGTGAGCGATCCCTTTTGCCTAGATGTCTACCTGTAATGTGCCTCTGTCCTTATCATTTAAAACCAATTTTCCTATTGTAAGCTAAACCTCTTTGCTGAGCTGTCTGTCATTGTAAACCCAGTGAAAACAAATTTCCATTTGCCACTGAATTTCTCCCTTTTGCATTTGCTTTCTCCCAAAACCGATTTTCCCACTTCATTTCTACTTTGCCCTGGTGTGCTGATTAGTATTCTGTAAACTTTCCCTATCTCCTAAAGTGTAAGCAATACAAATTTCCTTTCATTCTGTCACCTAGCAGCTGTCAGTAAGCATCAAAATCCCATTCTGCCATTTTGCTCCAAAAACAGGTTTTCACTTTCTTTGCTGACTTCCCATCTTGTGGTGGTGGGCTTTACCCCAAATCCGATTTTCTCTCTCTATGCTTACTCGTTGCCACTGTCTTCCATTCAAAGCAATTAAGTTAGCTGATGTTTGGGGGTGAGTATTGCGGTGGGGAGTGCTAAACTGTTGGTTATCTCTTTATACAATTTAGTTTTTTTCTGTGTTGCCTTTAAAGACTGTGTGAATTGTAATAGGATATCGTAACCTAATTGTTTTGTAAAGATTATTACATTTTGTGTTGCCACATCATTGGTGGCTGTGAAATTGTTTGATTTTCCTTTTTTCATTAAATAATAAATTAATAAATATCGTATTGATAGACACCGGCCTGGTTCCTAGTCCATTGTGACACAGGGTGTTTGTGGAGGTTGGGTGCGAGATGGTCCGGAGGCTTACTCAAAAAAGAATCCATAGTTTATTCAGAATAAAACACGCTTTATTGTGTGCCACATCCATTGTAGGGGAAGAAGTCCCTGGCTGGAGTGTGCCATGTAATAAAACCATGACAAAGTGGGGGCTCGTGTTGTGATTGAGAAAAGGTTTTTTTCACCCGTGGCAGTGCAGCACAGCAGGCTACCTACTGAAGGTAGTGTTACTTTTATTGGCTGGAAAGCTGGGTTGCATTGTAAAGGCGCCATCCAAAAACGTGTGCTCTAGCTATTAGGGCTGTGTCTCAAAATAAAAGATTGTAACCATCAACTAGGAAAGAGCAGGGTGGAGTTTTTGTCCTTGCATAGAAAACCCACCAGCAGTAGAACACTCTTCATAATGAGCACCATGGAAATAAACATCGCTAGGCAGCACCTTCTGTCCAAATTGTTTATTAGAGGGGAATGGGCAGAACAAAAACATGAAGCCTGGCTATCTAGTATGACGCAATATGTGTCCTCTATAAGTATGGATGTGTAGCAGGACAGTGGTCTGTTACATCAAGCCCTGTTCGGGTTCTATATGACGCTGAACATCAAATTTGAGCAAATCAAGATGGTCCAACTCACATGATAATCGTGGAAGAAGGTTACCAGGAGAGTGCAACTCCTGGGCACAATCAATCTGAGTTATTGGAGCAAGTAAAAGGTGAGTTAATGCAGAGGAGAAAAAATGCAAGAGAGCCAAAACTCAGAGTTAGAATTAGGAAATATCATTCAGTGGCTCAAGAGGAGTTGGCAGTTCAGAAACAAACTAATTCAGAAAAAGAAAAAAAGATGCCCAATGCCAGGAAGTGTGCAAATTAAAAACAGGCCTGGAGAAAATGTGAGTCATGTTTTCAGGAACTGACTAACATAAAATTAGAGAATGAAAAATGAATGGGCCAGATGGAATGTGATCGGGAGCAGACAATACAGACCAGAAATGCGCAGTGTGAGGAGACGCATCTCCTGCAACAGAAATGATCTGAGTACTCCCAGACAATACAAGAAGCACAGAAAAAAACGAGGCCTTTTGCGATGAGAACAGGGGACTCCAGAGCCAAGTAGTAGCACAAGGGAGGGTCATGGAAGTCAGTCAAGCCCTGATAGCAGAGCACAAGGCTCAGGCCTTTGCATGATATCAAGAAATGGGTACTCAGAAAGAGAAATTCGAGAGGTTAGAAAAAGAGTGTGCTAGATTTAATAAGGACTTGAGGGACTGAGAACAGTTAGAGAGTGACAGGGCAACCCCTGATAACAGTCTGGTGCCCTCTGTACAAAGGGCCTCCAGCCAACATATCACCCTATATGTGCAAAGCGCTGCTAACTTAATATCTACCAGTTCATAAGAACTGGGAACCATGAGGCAGCCGGACTCAATTAGGCCTAGCATGATTGATCTGGCAGGCCAGCGTCCATTAGAGATTGATGGACGTGCATCCCTGTTTAGGTTCAAAAATATTATAGCCAATGTATCTGACCAGGAAGACTCCTAGGAAGAGAAAATCAGGGAGTTAGACTGGCAGAAACATCAGCTACAAAGGAACCACCTGGTCCACTTTGCAGATGAAAAGGAGTGAGTTTGGGCCCCAAAAAAGCATCTTGAAAACCTCCACCCAATCGGGGAGGTGGGGTGAGTTCTCCACCAACCCCGGAAGAAGGGAGGTGTCAAATGAGTACTCCACTGTGCGAAAGAGGGAGTCCAAGGGAAGTGACCCGGAGAGCCCACAATACAACAGGGGAGAAGGGACTAGGTCCCATCATTCTGGGAGAGACTTTCAGTCTCCAAGAATCAGGGAGCAGCAGCTCTGAGTCTATGGGCAAATGGACACAGGTGCAGTGAAAAAAGAAGGCTGCCAAACAAAAGAGGACTTTGGTAAAAGATCCCATTAGACAAAAGCCATTAGAAACTTCATGACCTTGTACCATAAAAATGCCAAGTACTCCGTCTGTGAGCATCTGGAGCTGTATGACCAGATGATGACATCATTTGGCAAAATAAAATGATCCAAATTCTATGGAGTTTACCAAATGGACCTTCTCCCCAGAATACTCCAGCTTCTTTGCTGGGTTGGATGATCAGAATCATTCAAGGTGGTCTACCTAAAAGGACGGGCATCTTTAAGCACTTCTCCATGAACCGAAACCTCCAGGAGGCTTGCAAAGCCTCCTACAACCTGCAGTACAGAGAGGATCAGGCCAGAGGGAATTTGTCCAAGAATTGAAGCAGGCATTTGCACAAACTACTAGGCGAGTGTGCAGGAACAGTAGGGAGTTTATCAATAACTATTTCCATGCACTGGGGGCGTGGCTTGGATGGCCATGTAAGAGGTCGCACTCTGGAGGAGATCCGCTGATCCTGTTTTGATCCTGATGGAGGGGTACGTCCACGGGGGCCGGCTGACGTTGGAAATCGATGACCAGGTGTGTGAATGCCACCACTACACCCGGTGAAAGTTTGGGACGTCCAGAAGGCTTAGAAACCGAAATAAATGTGATTGACTGGGACGAGCCCTGAGCAGGCGGACAAGACAAAATGGCGGCGGCACGTTGCGAACACCGAGGATCATGAAGTCAGTGTCGCGATCACGAGTGCTGGAACTTTGCGTCCCTTTGCTTGGAGACTAAAACACATGAGCGCCGCCTAGGACGCACGGTGGCCCAGCGAGCGGGAGAGCCGAACGGATGTGGCTGTAACGACAGGACCGTGGGCCTGGTGGTCGGGGTGCTCCGGGCATGCTGGATGCCCCATGGTGTGGTGGGTCAGGCTTTGGACATTGGGTGGCGTGACTCCCCCTCGGTGCCTGGCAGGACGGGCCCCCGCCCGGTCCATACAACAATATGACCACGAGAGGTGTGAAACCCAAGGCCAAACAGCCCACGATGGAGGCTTACGCCAAGTCCCCCCAGGGGCGGAAGGAGGCAAGATCAAAGAGACCCCCGTGACGTCCGCGGAGTCACCTGGCACGATACAGGAGGTGCTGGCGGCGATAGCGGACTTAAAAGTGTCATGGGAGACCAAGCTGGGCCTCGCCATGAAAGAGCTACAGGAAGGCTTAAACCTCAAGATCGGTGCCGTCCAGGAGGAGGTGAATCTGCTTAGGCTGGATGTGAGGGCGGTCTCGGAACGCGCGGGGACCATCGAGAAGGAGACGGCCACGAACACGGCAGATTGCGCTGGTCATAAAAAGGAGCTACACGCCCTTGTGCAACGGGTGGGCAACCTGGAGGACAGAGCGGAGCAGGCGGAGGGACGTGCCAGACGCAACAATATTCGTATCGTGGGCCTACCTGAAGGAACTGAAGGGCCAGACCCCACGGAATTTGTGGAATCCATGTTTTTGCAGGAGATTACCGGCGGGGTACTGACCCAGGGGTTTGCAGTTGAGAGAGCTCATAGGGCCCTAACCAGGAGGACTGGCTAGACGCGCTGGGCAGTCCTCAAGAATCGGGCATCCAGGTAGAGACTACGGAAGATAAGTAGCTTATGGCTGGGCCGCCTGGGGCAATGGGGCCGAGACATTGGGACTTGAATATAGTCATTTGTACGGTATGTGATGCGTATGATGTGGTACTGACTGGCTGGCCCATTGGGCGTGCCTACCCGTGGTCACTTGATTGGGAGCTCCAAGAGGCTTCCTTTGTCCCCAATAGTAATATATCTAGTTAGTTAGGTCGCTGTTAGATCGGCGACGCCCCGTGGGGTCCTATTCCTTGTAAACGGGATAGGACCAGACGCGGGTGGGCCTGAGATCCAGGGATGGAGCTGGGGGGTTTGTTGGGATGGGAGGGGTTGTTTGCTGTGGTGTGTAGTTGGGAAACAGGGAGGGGGGATGGGGATCAAGGGCGGAAGAGCCGGCGGAGTGTTAGACCAAGGGGGTATTGTGGGGAGGGCGGGGCTGAATACAGACCAAACCGATGGCATCGGATAGTCTTCGCATAGTTACCTGGAATGTCCGAGGCCTCAATAGTTACCTCAAGCAAAACAAAGTCATGCTATACCTGAAGAGGATGCGGATAGACATAGCCCTGCTACAAGAGACCCACCTCACCAGGGAGAAATTGGAGGTGGTTATGAGGAAGTGGAAGGGCAAGGTAGTGGGTGCCACGTACTCGGCGTATGCTAGAGGGGTCATCACCTGGGTGGCGCCGCATGTGCCGTTCCGGGTGCTCGACTCGATAGTGGACCTGGAGGGTAGAATGGTGGCGATAACAGGACTCCTGGAGAACAGGGAAGTACACATCCTCAACCTGTATGCCCCCAATCATGATACTGCAGCCTACTTTAGATCCCTCTATGGCAAACTTGGCCCCTTGGTAGGGGGCGCGATGGTGTGGGGTGGGGACTTCAATTGTGTCTTAGATCCCAAAATCGACCGGTCCGCTGACACCAAAGGGAAAATGTCGCCGGCGGCCAAGGCGCTCGGGACATTGTTAGGAGACTTGGGACTGGTGGATGTGTGGAGGAGACTCCACCCCACGGAGAGGCAGTATTCGCATTATGCAGCGCCATACGATTCATATACGAGATTGGATTATGTGTTTGGAACTGCCGAGATAGCGGGCGAAATAGTGGAGGCGGAATACAAAGCTCGAGTATTGTCGGACCATTCGCCCCTGGTGGTAGAGTGGCGACACCAACCCCCTAGGCCTCGGATCCCCACATGGAGACTCCGGTCGGAGGCACTGCAGGATGAGGGATTCCGGGAGGACCTGAGGGTTGCCATCGGGGAATATTTTGAGATAAACACGGGAAGTGTGCGTTCTACGGGAACTCTGTGGGAGGCCTTTAAGGTAGTGGTGCGCGGAGTGGCCATCTCTAAATCCAAGGGACTTCAAGGGGGTATCGAGAGGGAGCTTCAGGACACCGAAAGGGAACTGGAGAGCCTGGCTCGTCTTGAGAATGCGACTCAAGTAGACAAGACTAGGATGAGAGACCTTCAGGTGGCGTGCAGCGCTCTTTGGGACCGACTATGTAGACTGAACCATAGGAAATACACCGAGCGGCTGCACGCGGGGGGCGACAAGCCAGGCAGACTGTTGGCCTGGCTGTACAAGAGTGAGTCCCCCCGAGTGGTTATTCATGAGATCCGTGGTGAGGACGGTGGTCTTCGCAACACTCAGGATGGGGTGAACGAGGAATTCCTCAGGTTCTACAAACGTTTGTATGAGGACACTGGGGAGGACAGGAGCCAGGATATCCTGAACACACTGGAAGACATTGGTCTGCCCACCCTAGACGACCTGGAGCGGGAGGAACTGGACGCCCCTATCACTTCTGATGAGCTGGAGGTGGTGATCCGGGGCCTCCCCACGTGTAAGGCACCTGGGGCGGATGGCCTGCCTGGTGAGTTTTACAAGGTGTACGTGCAGGAGCTGCTGCAGCCACTGCTGGCCTTGTTTAACGAGGCATACGAACAGGGAGAACTCCCGTTGTCCCTCCGTGAGGCCATGATTGTCCCATTACTGAAACCAGGCAAGCCGGCTGTTGAGTGTGGATCTTATAGACCTCTGTCCTTGCTAAACCAGGACAGCAAAATACTCACGGCGGTGCTGGCCAACAGGTTGAAGAAGGTGATTGGCAAGTTGATCCACCCGGATCAAACGGGATATGTCCCAGGCAGGAATATCAGTGATAACCATAGGAGGCTGCACCATGTTATCGACCATACTAAGGATGACACGGGCGAGATGGCGGTAGTGTCGCTGGATGCGGTCAAGGCCTTTGATTCAGTGAGATGGCCTTGGCTAAAAGCGGCCCTGCAGGGATACGGCGTGGGCGCTGGTTATATCAGATGGGTCCAGTTGTTATATAGCAGCCCGATGGCTAGGGTCAAGACTGGGGCCACAGTCTCGGATGCCTGGCAGCTTAGCAGGGGGACCAGGCAGGGATGCCCTTGGTCACCCATGTTATATATACTTGCGCTGGACCCGCACGATATGCCTGCGGCAACAATACGGAGAGGTGGGCATTAACACTGCCAGCGGCAGCCACTTAACATCTCTCTATGCGGACGATATGCTGTTGTACCTCCGCTACCCGGAGGAGAACCTGCAGTACGTACTGGAAGTACTGGATCATTACGCTGTCCTCTCGGGCATATCAGTGAACCCCAGGAAGTCTAGCCTGTTCCCTTTGGGCGGGTACAGGGATGTCCCGTTGGAGAGGCTGCCTGTGTTGGCAATACCATGGCGGACCGACACGTTTAGGTACCTGGGGGTAAATATCTACCACCGGACCGAGGCGGTACACAAGCATAACACAGAGAGAGCCATAGAGGGGGTCAAGAACAGCATGACATTCTGGTCCAGATTGCCCCTGTCCATGATGGGGAGGGCGGCTTTGCTGAAAATGGTGGTCCTTCCCAGACTCCTGCATTTCTTCGTGAACGTCCCGTATTTGATCCCTAAGAGCCTATTTGTACGACTTCATAGTATGTGTAGGGGCTTCGTGTGGGGTAACTCCAGGAATAGGGTGGCCCTGGGGAAGCTCCAGAACCCGTACGAGAAGGGGGGTATAGGCTTGCCCAACTTCGAACTATTTTATCTGGTGGGACAACTGTTGTATGTGGCCAGGTGGTTGTCTGATGAAGATTCGGCGGAATCTAGGTTGCTGCGTGAGGATGCGGCCCCATACTTCCTGAGAGAGGTGGTGTGGCTACAAAGGAATAAACTGACGGGAAGAGGGTGGCTGTTGAGGTTGGGATGGGAGGTCTGGCACAGAACATGGAAATTGATGGGGGAGTCAGAACCACTATCTTGGCAGGTCCCGCTGGTGGCCCTGTGCGAAAACGACACCCAACTGTTTCACCCTGTCCGTAGGCACTGGGAGCCGGTGGGCCTGGCCACGCTTGGGGACATATGGAGAGAGGGGGAGGCGCTGGACTTTCAAAAGTTGCAGGATGAGACGGGGGTGCACAGAGGCCAGTACATCACCCATGCCAGGCTAGTAAAACGAGTAAGAAAGAGATGGCCGGAGACGGCACTGGCAGATGATCCTGATGCCACCCTTGAAACTATGTATGATGTCTCAGAGGGTGGGCATGAAATTTCACGGATATACGAACTCCTCAGAACGAAGGCTGGGAAAGAGTTGCCCCAACTGAGGCATGAATGGGAGGAGGAGATGGGTGAACTCATGACGGAGGGTCAGTGGAAGAGGGTCCTGGGATATCATAAAAAGGTGTCCCGAAATGCACGGCTCCAACAACTCCAGTTCTACATTACTCACAGGGCCTACCTGACTCCCCAGAAGATCGCACGGTTCGGAGGCTCGATCACTCAAAAATGCCCCAGGTGTGGGGAGGTGGAAGCTGGGTTGCTACATATGTTTTGGGCCTGCCCGGAAGTGTATAGATTTTGGGAGGAGGTCAAGATGAAGCTCGCAAGTGGGGGAGTGGTGTTGGACGTGGGATCTGCCTGGTCATGTATGCTTGGGATCTTCCCCAGGCCCAGACACTTTAGGCACCTGAGCAAGCTGAGGGACCTGGCATATGTTCTGGCCAAACGCAGGATTGCCATGAACTGGAAATCGGCTAGCAGGCCGAGAGTGGAACTATGGTGGGCGGACCTTATGAGGTGGGCGGAGGCTGAATCCGTGGTTTGGTTTGAAGCGGTCACTAGACGGGGCGAGGAGGAGATAGGGCCCTTGCTGGCCTGGCGACAATTGGTGGCCTCTATGACCAACCCACAACAGGGCTTGGACGAATCTGAGAATTCTGAAGACTTGCCTACGGACAATGTTTCTCCTGACGGTGCCCCGACTGAGGATACAAGGGAGCCGGCTCTGGCTTGATGGGGGGTGGGGGAGTTTTTTCTTTTTTTCTTTTTTTTTCCTTTCTCGTATTTTCTTTTGAGGTTTCTGTAAATAATTAACAGTTGTATTGTGTTGTGTGTTGTTTGTTTTTCTAAAATATAAAATCAATAAAATATTTTTAAAAAAAAAACTATTTCCATGCACTCCCTAAGTACATTATGACGCAGTTGGTTAGGGACTTCCACAATGAAATGACCCTGGACTGGGTTATAGAGCAAGCTACCCAGATCTATGAGGTCCAAAAGCCAGTAGAAAATAAGAATTCCCCCAAAAATCCCAAACCAACCAAAACCCCTACTGCTGCCAAGGTGGCGAAGGTGAAGGTTACCCCCATTTTGGACCTAGAATTGGCGGGCCTAAAAATACACCTTCCACTAACCAACCAAACCTGAGGCAGAGAAGACCCTCTGACCAGTCCCAAGCAGGTGGTAGACAGGCAGGGTACCCCACAAATATGTCACCTGACTCTGCAACCTACATCAACCCGAGGAACAAGGGGAATAGACCCATCTTGGGGTACGTATGGACTCCCCAGGCTCAGGGGTGATCCAATCAGGTGAGTACGCCCCCAGGAAACTTCCCTCCAAACTTCCCTCAGGAGGGCAGTAATCTTCCACCCTCTAGTTTAAGTTTCTTCCCCAGATACCCTCCAAACCCCAACCTATAGAACAATCCTCCTT
This sequence comes from Ambystoma mexicanum, assembly GCF_040938575.1. NCBI lineage: Eukaryota > Metazoa > Chordata > Amphibia > Caudata > Ambystomatidae > Ambystoma > Ambystoma mexicanum. The sequence continues at coordinate 312,844,821 of NC_090928.1, forward strand.
TCTCTTTCTTCTTTTAGGAGTCTAGACCACCAAATCAGGGAGAAGGGAGACCAAGAATGGAGGGCTACCAGGGGAACCTTCCATATCAAAGTTACTCTGGGAGAAGGGACAGTTACCCTTCCAGAGAGTAGCAAAGATTTGACCCAAGGCCCCTGTATCAGCCAAAGAGGGTGTTGCAGCTGGAACGCCAGGTCCAGAGTTTGACCTAAGACCTGAGTCGCGTGTTGAGGGCTCAGCAGTACCCTCAGATGAACATGGCTGCTCAGAACAGCTCGAACCCAGGGTCTACCACCCTGGAACAATGACGGGGAGAGAACCCCGACAACCAGCAAGTTCCAGAGGAGGAGGCTCGGGAGGAAGGGGGATGCAAAGCCCTCGAGGAAACTTCCTTCCTCACCTGTGAAAAGCTCCTAGAAACCTCTGAACCTGAACCCAAATCTCCTACCCCCGGAAAGCTGCAACCTAGGGAACCGAGGGTAAGTAGGAGAAACCAAGGGACAAAGAAGACCCATTTTGTGGAGGAAGTCGGCGTCCTCCAGTTTGAAGAGAAAGAATCCTTGGAGGATTCTTGGAAGAAAGTCATCTCTTCCAAAGAAACATGGGTCCCAAAAGACCATAACTCAGACTGGGTAGGTATGGGGATTAACCTAGAACCACCTATCCCTGAAACCGAGAAATGTAATCCTGAGAACTCAGAATTGAATGAGGGTTCCACCCCCAAACTGATTCAAGTGACTGTCTCCAGGAAAAGGGGGACAGCACAGAATCAGGGGGAAATAGGATTCCCAAATCCCCCAAACCAATTCAAGTGACTGTCTCCAGGAAAAAGGGGACAGCACAGAATCTAGGGAAAAAGGGGATTCTCAGAATCTCAGAATGCCAAATTTTATTCACAGATTCCCGAACTCTGACACAGGAAACTGCCCAAGATCTTGCGGTGTCAGAGTCCAAAATAAAGAAAGTAACAGCACAACTGGCCAAAAAATGCCCATTTCCTTTGGCCCCTAGAGGAGAAAGAAGGTAGGTTTTATGCCCCCATCCGGGTGCAAGGGCAGTGTGCAATTTCAGTGCTGGTGGATACCGGATCCCAAGCCACCCTCCTGTCCAAAAAGGCATTTGAACAAATCAATTCAGGAAGGGGGGAGAGCCAACAAATTCCCCTCACAGCTCTTCCTAGACAACTCCAGAACTTTGACGGGAATGACATTCCCATCGATGGGACTGCGTATCTGGAGATCAAAATTGGGCCACACAAGGTGAAACACCCAGTTATAGTCCTCACTCCAGAGGGAACACACTGTCTCTTAGGGAATAACCTTCTTTGGAGGATGTCACCCCTAATAGACTGTGTGAACAAGGTCCTCTGTACCCAGACTAACCGGCAAATAAAATTAAAACAGAGCATCAACCATGTAAGTCTAAACAGCACATGCCACATGGTTGAGCAGCGATCTGACAAAATGGAGTTCCATTTTTAGAACAATCAAGTCCCCGACATCACTGTAATTGCTGTAGGACAACAAACTGGTGATGGGAACCCTTCTCCATTCCTGAAAATCAACCTTCCTTCCAATTTTAAGTGCCATTCCATACTGGAAGGAAATACCCTGAAATGTTATACTGATCCACAATTTGAAAACCCAAATCCCATGATAAAAAGTGACAAAAAACCAGCTCAAAGCTTGGCTGATATTCAGAAAAAGGTTCAATAGCTGTTCCTCCCCATTCAGTAGGCCTGAATAATGAGGAAAGCTTCATCAGCGAAGCGTTATTCAGGAAACTCCCAAAAGATCAGACCATTCCCACAGTTGAATTGCTTTGTCAGTGGGTATGGGGTCTGGAAACTCCCAATTCCAAACATCTCCTGCCTAGCAGGTGCATGCTAAAAATTTCTATTGGTGATAAAAGCATAGAGCATAATTGTTTGGTCGTGCAAGATGTCCCCTCTGCCTTCTACTTAGGCAGTGACATTCTCAATCGATTCGCAATTAATTTGGACCTCATTAATTGCCAAGTCTGGTCTCGACGGGGAGGGGGGGGTAAACCCCTGGCCTTTGACAATCCTCAAAAAGTATCTTGGCTTGCTCATTTGCTACCAGATGCAGGTGAAATTCAAACTGGAGACGAGGTCCCTGTCCCAGGCTTGGCCCGACAATTCACCATCCTCGTAATAATTAAGAGAGCAGGAGTTGTGGCTGATTGAAGAGCCCAGTGAGGGTAGAGCCCAGGAATCCTCCAAAGAATACAGGTAAGGAACTGGAACCCAGACGAAGAAAATGAGATATATATATATATAGATATATATATATATGGATATATTACTGTAGATATATTACTGTTAAACTTCCATAATCAGTATGGTAACAAAGCTTGTTTCACTAACCTGGATCAGACAGCACCAACTGAAGTGAGAGAAGAATTCCCCTAAGGACCCTGTGTCCTCTCTTCTGATATACAACACCAGAAAACACAGAGCCCCCAGGGAAACCTTCTGGGGAAAAGAACCTTGACTATGATGTCTTCGGATGAGTTGTTCTCGTAATGGTGTCTTGGAACCCTGGACAAACGTGTTACGCTCACCTGGCTCCCACAGGGGCGTCGGTCGGACCCGGACTGCTGCGGCCTCCACCCACGTGATGCGTAGTGCAGCGATGACTGACTGGATCTGCCCTCCTAATCTTGTCTGCTTGGTCCGTAGAAATATTCTCCTACAAGTGGAGAGATGGATTTGGCCACTTGTGGATTCAAGTGATAGCACCCCCACTGTCCTCCCCACTAATCACCTCTGAAGCGCCCTCTCAGCAATCTCACCTTATATTCTTGAAGGATGAGCCCTCCATCCTGCGAAGCACGCAGGGGTGCGTTGATGACCAGTTACTTCACTGGCTTGAAGGTATTGGAAGAGTTGTAGACGAATCCTGACTCTAAAAGATCCTGGCGAAGAGCCGTAAGTATATAGTTCGTAAGAGTTCAAAATGTCTGGAATTCACTCCTGTCCAATTTCTCTTTTGTCTTGCAGCTTTGACCCAATAAGAAGATTAACAGCTAAAAGCGCTCCGGTAAAAGTCTGTGTTAACCAACACTGTCCGGTAGATAATACCAAGGGTTAAACTTGCTGCTTTCTCCTTATCTAACAGGTGCGGCATAAGAAGATGTGGTGTGCTGATGAATTATACCTCCGGCGGTAAAATCAGGTAAGTATATGGTGGCTAAAGAGATTGTCTCTGTCTGTTCTCTCTGCTCACCTTGTTGTTTCTTGTCTCCCTTAGGTGCCGGGATTCGGCGATGTAAAGATGGAGACAGCGCCGGATCGAAGAGATGCTGCGTGGAACAGTGAGTTTGGCGCGGCGCTGCTGCTGGCGATGCGACGCCTTTAAAACAAAGTCTTTCCTCTGGTTTGAAGATGCGATGAATCCGGAATCGGGTAAGAAATCAGGTAATACTCTTGTTCTAACCTTTGCTTCTTTCCTTCTTTCTAGGTGCTCCAGGTTCGAGGCGGGCATGGCAGAAGGCTGGATGCTGCTCCTGGCACGGTGAGCGTTACGCTGCTGGATGCAGAATAACGCAAAGCGTGTGCTGCTCTTTGGGCGTAGTTTAAATAGCCTCCAAAGTAGTCCCAGGTAGGTATTCCTCCCCGACCACACCCGAGTAACAAAATAGTCCCTAAGGTAAAGTAGTCCCTTCCAGGCCTCACATGGGCTTGGATCTCTTGCAGCATGGTCTGCTTCAGGTAAGTGTACACCTATGAGCCTGGCGCCTATGACGCCAGGACTGATGTCCCATATGAGCCTGGCGCCACAGGCGCCAGGACTGAACCCAGACAGCCCCTAGCAGGGGTTGCTGGGTTTTCTCAAGGCGACATGATGCCTGCTCCCGGGGCTGATGGAAGTGGTCTGGATGCCCGGGGGATGCATCATGACAGCACTCCCCCTCAAGGCCCCTCCTAAAGTCACTCCTCCCCTTGGTCCTGGTTTGTCTGGGAAGTCCCGATGGAATCTCTTCACTAATCGTGGTGCATGAACGTGGTCACTAGGCTCCCATGACCTTTCCTGTGGCCCGTAACCTTTCCAATTGATTAAGTAAAAAACTTTTGTTTTAACCACCTTGGAGTCCAGGATGTTTTTCACCTCAAATTCAGGTTCTCCATCTATCAAGATAGGATCTGGTGGTTTGGTTAATCTTGTTCCTGGTTAAACTGGTTTTAAAAGTGAAACATGAAAGACAGGATGAATTTGCATATTGAAGGGTAATTCCAGTTTGACGGCCACCGGGTTGATAATGGCCTTAATGGTGTAAGGTCCCAAATATCTTGGATTAAAAGTCTGAGTTACTTTCAGAGGTATGTGCTTTGTAGCTAGCCAAACCTGATCTCCAATTTGGTACTGTGGAGTTTCACTTCTATTTAGATCAGCATTTTTCTTGTATTTCTCTTTAGCTTGCTTCAAATGTTCTGTATGCTTCCTTGAAGGCTTGTGTAATAGTAGAATGTAAATGACTAACTGCAGGCATTTCTAAGTGCTGAGGCGAATCGAGTTCAGAGGTTCGAGGGTGGTGTCCATATATGGTATAAAAGGGGCTTTGCCCGGTTCCTCAATGTACAGAGTTATTGTATGCATATTCGGAAATCCATAAAATATCTTTCGGTCTGGTGAAGCATGCAAGGAAGGTACTGTTCAAGGGTTTGGTTGGTCCTCTCCGTCTGACCATCGGTCTGGGGATGGTGACTGGTTGATAACCTTACGTCGAGTTGCGCCAATTGGCAACATTTCTTCCAAAAATGTTAAATGAATTGACTACCTTGGTCAGAGACCAATACAGAAGGAAACCTGTGTATTCGAATGATGTTTTTGAGGAACTCCTTGGCCAGGACTGAAGCAGAAGGTAATCCCTTCAAAGGAATAAAGTGGGCCATCTTGGAAAAAAGATCCACAATAACTAGAATGGCGTTAAATCTATTCCTTGGAGGTAGATCAGTAATAAAGTCTAAAGATAAGGTGTGCCATGGTGTAGGTGGAATATCCAAAGGTTGTAAAAGGCCAGCTGGTTTTTTCTTCTGACTCTTGTTTTGGGCGCAAATGCCGCAAGACATCACAAATGACTTCATATCCTTTCGCCAGGTGGGCCACCAGTATTGTCTCTTAATTTTGGCTTCGGTTTTTGCGATACCTGGGTGACCTTCCATTAGGTTATCATGATAATTGGAGATGACAAGTTTTTGTAATTCCTTGTGTGGTAGAAATAGTCGTCCTTGGTAGTAGGGTAGGTCATTGATGATTGAGTAATCCGGGCCTTTCTTTACCCAGTCCTGCAGCGCTGCTGGATTGAAGAGTTGTTGGATTTTTGAATTAATTTCTTCTAGTGTCTGTAAAGTAGTTATGCCAAGAATTCTTTGTTCAGAAATTATAGGCACCGGCTCTGGGTTCGCATATGCTTCTTCCATTCCTATTCGGGATAAGGCATCTGCCTTGCCATTTTTACAGCCTGGTCGATAAGTGATCACAAAATTGAATTCGGCAAAGAACAATGCCCATCGAAGTTGGCGGGATGATTGGGCTTTGGCTGTTTTTAGATACTGCAATTTCCGGTGATCGGTGATTACAGTAATGGTATGCCTGGCACCGAGTAGATAGTGTCGCCAAGCTTTAAAGGCGGATTTGATGGCTAATAACTCTTATCGGTAACCGCATAGTTTAACTCGGGTGCCGAGAACTTTCTGGACCAAAATGCCACTGGGTGAAGTTGACCAGTTTCAGGATCCTTCTGGGGCAGGACAGCTCCCATGGCTAAACTGGATGCATCAGTTTCCACTATGTATGGAAGCTCTGGGCGTGGATGCTTTAAGACAGGCGCCGACGTGAATTTCGCTTTCAGCTCTTGGAAGGCCTTTTCAGCCTCTTCGGTCCACAAGAAACGTTTGTTCTTTCACAAAAGTGCTGTGATGGGATGCACAACATGTGAGAAGTCCGGAATGAATCTGCGGTAGAAATTGGCAAATCCGAGCATGCTTTGCACCCCTTTAACTGAACTAGGTGATGGCCACTTGAGAATTGCGTCCACCTTTCGTGAGTCCATTCGGACTCCTTTTGGAGTCAAGATAAATCCAAGGAATTCAACTTCCGTAACATGAAAAACACATTTTTCTAATTTTGCATATAACTTGTGCTGGCGTAGTTTCTCAAGGACTGCACGTACGTGCTTAACATGGTCTGATTCTGAGGAAGAATACACAAGGATATCGTCTATGTATACGACAACACAGACGTCAATGAGTTCACGAAAGACATCGTTCATAAAATACTGGAAGGCTGCTGGTGCATTGCACAACCCAAAGGGCATCACCTGGTACTCGAATAAACCGTACTTGGTGCGAAAGGCCGTCTTCCATTCGTCGCCTTTCTTTACACGTACCAGATGATATGCCCCTCGGAGATCTAACTTAGTGTAGATACAAGCACCCTTTACTTGGTCGAGTAATTCGGGGATCAGAGGCAATGGGTACCGGTTTCTTTACCGTGATCTGATTTAGTGCGCGGTAGTCTATGCACGTTCTAAGCCCACCTTCCTTTTTGGCATGAAGAACAAAGCTGAGGATACAGGAGACTTGGAAGGGCGAATAAAGCCATTGGCAAGGTACTGGTCTAAGTATTGTCGTAGGTGAAGGTTCTCAGGTTCCGTAAGGACATAGATCCTGCTACAAGGGGGTTGTGCACCGGGTATGAGATCTATTTGACAATCGTACAATCTGTGAGGAGGTAAGGTGTTTGCCTGTTCCTTTTGGAAGACATCCTGGAATTCTTGGTATTCTGGAGGTAGTTGAATGACTGCTGTGGTTACTGTGGCCAGGCCTGCGTTCTGATTTTTCTTTGGGTAACAGGTTTGTGCACAATCCGGGAAGGTTATTCTCTTCTCTCGCCAATCAATACAAGGATTATGTGTTTCCAACCAAGGTATCCCAAGTATCATTTGGAACTGAGGGGCTTTGATTAGATCAAACACAATAGTCTCTCGATGGCCATCCTGACCTTATAGTGTCATCTCTGCGGTGGAATGAGTTACAGGCCCAGGGGCTATTTCAGTTCCATCGACTGTGGTGATGACATCTGAGGTGGTTTTCCGGCAGAGAGGTAGATTCATCCTGGAAGCCAATTCATGGTCCATATAGTTCCCTACAGCCCCGCTATCAATGTATGCCCTTACCGCGTGCATATGTGAGGGTTGTCTAGGATAAATTAGGACCATTGGTATGATCAGATGCGAGGTCTGAGTGTTCTTCTTTAAGCTCGGCAAGCGGACCTCTACGCTTGTCGGGCGTGGTCGTTTTCCGAATCAGGCTCTTTTGGACTTTTATCAGAAACTCCTACCACCTTCTTGGGTGGTTTTATAGGGCAATCCCGTAGAAAATGTCCCGAGGTTCCACTGTACAGCTACATTTGAATCTGTCTTCTTCTTTCCCTTTCCTTTTGAGTTAAGGGTCCTTTGACCCCCCGATTTGCATAGATTCTGATGCATCTGTTCCTTTCGGGGCAACGTTGGATTTAACCAATACTCGATTTTCAAACTTAGCTTGATCAGCCTTTCTATTCTGGAGTCGATGATCCAGCTGGACCACTAAGTCTATAAACTCTGCGCAATCCTGAGCTGGGTTCACAACTTGAGCCAAGACGTCTTTAAGTTCTCCCCGAAATCCACGATGAAACAATGTAATTCGTTTTTCCTCAGGTCATCCGGTTTCCACTATCAATCTATTGAAGGTTGCGATATAAGTTAGCAGATCCTGGTTACCCTGTCGTAGGGACAAAAGTTCGTTATCCAGGGCCTGTCCTTGAGAGTGCCGGGCAAATAGTCTTTCCATGCTAGTTTGAAAGCCCTGAAAATCCCGAAGAATTGGGTCATTCTGAGTAACTAGTGGAATTGACCAATCAGCTGCACTGCCGCTGAGATATGATAATACAAAGGCTTGATCGTTTGGGAAGGCTCCTGGTCTGCATAAAAAGTGCAAGCGGCATTGGTTCATAAACACGGCAAACCTTTTGGGATCTCTGGCAAAGCGTTCGGTGGAGCTAATGGAATATTTCCTGGTAGGTTTATTTGCACAGGGTTACTCGATAACACAGGAGCTGGGTTTCCCCCAGAACCAGGTAGGGGTGCTTGTCCAGCTTGAGTTTGCAGCAGTTGTCTAGCGAGATCATCTGTGTGCTCCTTCGATACAATTAGTTCTCTTCTGAGGGCATTAGTCTCTTGGCGAGCGGAGTGCACTTCCCACCCTAAGTTCCCCTAATAGTTGGGCCAGTTGATCGGTTTCTGAGGTTTCCATAACGCCCGGGTGGGGATTTGTAAATGGGCTTCGCGTTCTGTTACGCTCACCTGGCTCCCACAGGGGCATCGGTCGGACCCGGACGGCTGCGGCCTCCACCCACGTGATGCGTAGTGCAGCGATGACTGACTGGATCTGCCCTCCTAATCTTGTCTGCTTGGTCCGTAGAAATATTCTCCTACAAGTGGAGAGATGGATTTAGCCACTTGTGGATTCAAGTGATAGCACCCCCACTGTCCTCCCCACTAATCACCTCTGAAGCGCCCTCTCAGCAATCTCACCTTATATTCTTGAAGGATGAGCCCTCCATCCTGCGAAGCACGCAGGGGCGCGTTGATGACCAGTTACTTCACTGGTTTGAAGGTATTGGAAGAGTTGTAGACGAATCCTGACTCCAAAAGATCCTGGCGAAGAGCCGTAAGTATATAGTTCGTAAGAGTTCAAAATGTCTGGAATTCACTCCTGTCCAATTCCTCTTTTGTCTTGCAGCTTTGACCCAATAAGAAGATTGACAGCTAAAAGCGCTCCGGTAAACGCCTGTGTTACCCAACACTGTCCGGTAAATAATACCAAGGGTTAAACTTGCTGCTTTCTCCTTATCTTACAGGTGCGGCATAAGAAGATGTGGAGTGCTGATGAATTATACCTCCGGCGGTAAAATCAGGTAAGCATATGGTGGCTAAAGAGATTGTCTCTGTCTGTTCTCTCTGCTCACCTTGTTGTTTCTTGTCCCCATTAGGTGCCGGGATTCGGCGATGTAAAGATGGAGACAGCGCCGGATCGAAGAGATGCTGCGTGGAACGGTGAGTTTGGCGTGGCGCTGCTGCTGGTGATGCGACACGTTTAAAACAAAGTCTTTCCTCTGGTTTGAAGATGCGATGAATCCGGAATCAGGTAAGAAATCGGGTAATACTCTTGTTCTAACCTTTGCTTCTTTCCTTCTTTCTAGGTGCTCCAGGTTCGAGGTGGGCGTGGCAGAAGGCTGGATGCTGCTGCTGGCACGGTGAGCGTTACGCTGCTGGATGCAGAATAACGCGAAGCGTGTGCTGCTCTTCGGGCGTGGTTTAAATAGCCTCCAAAGTAGTCCCAGGTAGGTATTCCACCTCGACCACACCCGAGTAGCAAAATAGTCCCTATGGTAAAGTAGTCCCTTCCAGGCCTCACATGTGCTTGGATCTTCTTGCAGCATGGTCTGCTTCAGGTAAGTGTGCACCTATGAGCCTGGCGCCTATGGCATCAGGACTGATGTCCCATATGAGCCTGGAGCCACAGGCGCCAGGACTGAACCCAGACAGCCCCTAGCAGGGGTTGCTGGGTTTTCTCAAGGCGACATGATGCCTGCACCCGGGGCTGATGGACGTGGTCTGGATGCCCGGGGTATGCATCATGACAAAACGGCCGTCTTCGATACTTCGTACTGGTAACGATGTTGAAGTCCTTGATAATGGCGGCTATCTGAGATGTTAAAGAAAATGGAGGATTTAGAGAGTATATTTGTTGTATTTAATGGTAAAACCAGAAGTAAGAAAGGGTAAGTACCAGTGCTGCTTTACTGCTAAGCTCTTAGGATGAAGGATCTATCTTTGTCTGCGGTGTGAAGGTTTGAAAGCATAAAGCCTGCAGTCTGTATGTAGGATGCAGGATTGAGAGCCTTGTCTCCTGAAGAAGTAGATACAAAAAGAATGTGAATTATTAAGACCAGTGCTCTGGTTAGTGGTAGGATGAGTGGTGAGAAATGCTGTACCATAGATGAGGATCGGTACAACAATAGTGATGGTCTGAATTCTTCCTTCTGGGGAAGTAGAGTGATTGCGCTGAGAGTAGCGTAGGGCTGCAAGAATAATTACATGTGAATCTACAATATCTCATACGCGTAATTGTCTAAAGAAATATAGTTGCTTCGTACTGTTGTTAGGTAACGTGATTGCGTTCCTGGAACAGGGAGGGGCAGCAAGGGTTCCGCGAGGAAACTGCCAACGCTAGTGCTGGCATTCTGAATGAAACAAAACAATAGATCGTGTACAGAAGAAAGACAGATTGACAATGTACAGTATGCCTAGTAAATGAAAACTTATGAAGCGTCCTCTAAGGGGAGAAGTGGCGCAAGGAACGTGTGGATCCCAGTCCTGATAAGCGCTTCTGTGAAGTGCATTGGGCGGAGTCCATCTTGGAAAGCAAACAGAAGCTAGCAAACTGCTGACGCTCACGGATAACATCTTGAAGGGACTGCAGACAGCAACCCTAATGTGCCCCCATCTCTGCCAGCAGTGCCAGAGAGACCACCGATCCCCAGCAGTCCTAACAGTATGCCCCCCTCTGAAGGGGAGGACCCCCCGCCTTGCTAGGGTGAATCCGATGAAACCGGCAAACCAGCCAAGCAGATGAACGTCCAAAGCAGCTTCTCAGGAATGATCGGCCGGCGAATACCCCTTCCAGCTGACCAGTACTGAAGAGACCCACTAAAGCAACGAGAGACACAAATCCCCACCACCTCGTACTCAGGATCTGAAACAGTGACTATAGACGGAGGCCGGACCCCCGTAGCTCGACGAAAACGATCCAAAACATCAGGTTTAGGTTGTGAAACGTGGAACACTGGATGGAGTCTGGACCAGGAAGGGGGCAGATGGAGCTGTACAGCTGCCGGCCGCACAATCCCAAGATTTCAAAAGGTCCAAAGTATCTGGGAGTCAATTTAGAAGGAACCAAATGCCGTGGGAGAAAACGAGAAGCTAACCAGACCTTGTTCCCAGGAACAAACACCGGGGCAGGAGTACGATGGTGATCCGCAAAGCGTTTAGCCCTCTCTTGGGCCATCAATACAGAAGTACCTGCCAGTTGGTGTCCATCCTGTACTTGACGGACCAAATCATCAACAGCAGGAAAACAAGAAGATGCAGGAGGTAACGAAGGAAAACATTCCGGATGGAAACCATGAGCACAAAAGAAGGGACTGGATTTCAAAGCCAAATGACAAGCGTTATTGTAAGCAAATTTGGCCAGCGGGAGAAGGGTTGACCAATTGTCCCGGGCAGAGGAAATGAAACATCGTAAATAACCCTCTAGGGTCTGGTGTAGCCTCTCCGTCTGTTCATTCGTTTGTGGGTGAAATCCGGAACTCTCATGATCATCAGGCCAAGGACACAGACCTTACAGGGTCACACACACAGGGGGCCCGGATGGACACAGTCCTGGCACCTTTGGTGCCAGGCTCATAAGGAACAATAACCAAGACATTCATTTGGGTCAAAAAATACCTTTATTATGGACATAGCACTTCATTTTGGGTGCACCATGTATTTAACATTGGACCTTTCCTCTTTAAAGCAGCCCCACGTGTACACTTGTGTGGGGCTACTTGCTATTGAGTTGCCTGACACGTGCTGACTCACTAGGAGTGTCAGGGTGTAGCAGGCAAGCCAAGCCTAGTGGGCGTGCCCACGAGCTCAGCTATATAAACTGCTCTGATCCCTGAGGCAGACGCTTTGCGTTATTTTGCATTTACACGCATCGTAACGCTCAACGCCGCCTGGGATTCCGCTTACCTTCAGAAGTCCAGTCATCTGCCTCCATACTTACCACCTGGGAGATCCTGCTCTCACCTGTTCACGTCTTCGTGGTCATATCTGCACACTTCTTCTTAGCACTGCGGCTCACCTTCATCTTCCGGAGCGAAGGCATCGTCATTTGGGCATCGCGGCTCACCTTCAAACATCACCTGGAACGCCGGCATCATCCTCTAGCACTGCAGCTCATCTTCCATTCTTCAGAGATGTTGGAATCTTCCTCCTGATACTGCAGCTTGACATGCTTCACCCGCGACCGCAGCACCTGCAAATAAAACGAAAGACAAGGTTAGACACTTAACAGATATTAAGTTTAAGGTCGCGCTACCATCAAACCTTGCGCTTTCTCTTAAACCATTACTACCAGATGTCAGACACTGCGGTTTCATCTATCTTCATCTCGGCCGCATTCCGCATCTCCACAGCTGCTGTTGGGCCGCAATTCCACCTATCTGGAAGTGTTACATACGGGTAACGGAAAGCCGCATTTTTCAATCCCGCGGCTTCCCTGCTGAGGAGAAGGCATTTGCAAGCTCCCTTATGGAGCAAGTACAGGTTACCATGGCACCTGGTCACGCGTCGGAGGCACTCATGTCAGCTGACACATTCTGTGCATAAAGAACGCGTCTTGAAGCCACGCCCTCCTGCAGCTTAAAAGCGCTGTTCCCCTGCCGACTCATTGCTGCTAATTGCAGTACTCCGCCGTACGGTTTTCGTACCATCTCTCTTGTGAAATCCTGTTTCGAAACGCTCTTTGTTTACCTTGTTACTGACCCTGGAATGCCCTCCTGGACTGCCTTTGTTTATTCCCTCGGCGTGTTTTTGAGCCTCTTACATTTTCCGATTCGGACTGCCCTTGGACTGCCTGCACTACTTCCTGTGAGTTTCCTGCATCTCCGGCTGGCACGGTAGTTCGGGGTTCTCCCGCCCGCGCCACTGCCTCCTTGCAGCTCCTCGCCTTACCTCGTTCTGGAAGTTCAGCCTGTTCAACGTCGGGTCCAAGCATACAAGGTAATCTAATCCTGGTTGCTTCAGTTGGGTATTTTCTCCAACCCCCGCTGAACTCCTGTGCACCTCTATTGAACTCCTTAAGCAATATCTACACTACTGAACGCTGCTGCTCTTTGTGTCTCCTTTTCTGTGTGAACATTGGTACATTATTTCGAACTCCCAATACCATCTGAAAAACAACTCACCAAGTGCCTAATTGACGCTTACCTGGTTACCGGCCCTCGAATGCCTTCTTGGACTGCCTTTGCTATACCATCTGAAAAAACAACTCATCAAGTGCATAAGTGACGCTTACCTGTTTGCACCAACCCGTACCTAGTGTGACACTCGCGCCGCCCAGGTCTAACTACCTGTAGTAACATTCCCCTTTTGTTATTTTTTCCTGTCGTTGTTGACTGTCTGTTGTGGACACCATTGCTCCTCCGGAGTCACTTCATTCAGGTCTGAATACTGGGTTATTGTTCCATTACTTACAACTATTAGGGTGCCTTATTAATTGTGGTAACAGGGGTTTCTTTTCTTGTAGGTTCTTCCCTATAGTGAACCAATCCATCCCTTGCCTAGGTATTCCTTTACTTATTGAGATCATTATTTCCGTTCTTCCTCAAATTGCATATATAATATATTTGCATTCCTTTTCAGCATTGGGTTTTGCAGTGTGTGTTCTCCCCGCTCTTTTAGGCGATGGCAACTCTGTCTGTTCATATTGAAACAGCAGAGGAGCACATCATAGAGAAGAGCCCCTCTTTCGAGGAAGCCTGAATCATTGAATTCAGGGGTGCTGGAATTGCGGCTGTATTCACAAGTCCTTGCTTTACACCCGTCTCCGAGGTCCTTTACCCAGATACTCACCGCTCCGTAGGTAGGTCGCGGTAACAGGAAGAAAGCACAAGAGAAAACGTTATTCAGGAATTAACAACATTGAGAGCCGCAATACCAAGACAGAAAATAGAAAGAGGAAAAGACAAGAGACATTAAGAGACACTTACCACCAACCAGGAGGAGCATAGTCGCAGCTGGTCTGGACTATACCTATCAGGGATCAGTGAAGCAACTAGATCCCATCCTCAAGCACCCCTGCCAGAAGTAGCAGGACGGAGAGCTCATCCTCCACACTTACCAGGTGAGCCTTATGGGCCGGGACGTGCCCACAGATATAGCACCTTGGGTCGAAGCGTTTGGGAGGTACAACAGTCACCAATCAGCGCACTCACATTTTCTCATATCCACGCAGGAGCAGTGCCACCAATTGATGCCACCTGCAGCTTGTCCGCAGGGGGAGAAACCTGAAGGGGGTGATCTAACCACTGGGAGGGCTGCAACCGTGCCCAAAAGGCCTCCGCAGAGACCAGCTGAGCTTAACAGAACACAAAGCCTCTACAACTCTCTGCCAGGGCGTTATGGAAACTTCAGAGACAGATCTGTTGGCCCAACTACTGGGGGAATTACAGGCTGAAGTACATGCTTCAAGACAGGAGACCAGTGCATTAAGGAGAGATCTTATAGTAACTCGAGAAAGAACTGATGACTTGGCAAGACAGATGCTATAGGCACAAGCAGGACAGGTTCCCTTGCCTGGGATAGCCCACGCTTCTCCGCCACAGCAATCCACACCGGTTCAGGTGGTTCTTCCAGAGGCAGAGCCTCTAGCCCCGCCCGAACGCTTCAATGGCGATCCAAACAAGTTTGCCATATTCATGAACCAATGTCGCTTGTATTTCTTATGCAGACCAAGAGCCTTTCCTAATGATCAAGCCAACATTGCATTCATGCTCTCATACCTAGAAGGCAACACCGCGGACTGGTCAATACCATTAGTAACCCAAGATGATCCTTTGCTTCGGAACTTTGGGGATTTCCAACATGAGATGGAGAAATTGTTTGTCCAACATACACAAGGACAAGCTTTGGACAATGAGTTATTGTCACTCAGACAGGGGAATCAAGTTCTATTAACCTACATTGCAACCTTCAACCGCCTCGTAGGCCAATACAACTGGGCAGAGGAGAAAAGAACTACGCTCTTTTATCGAGGGTTACGTGGGGAACTTAAGGATGCGTTGGCTCAAGTTGTGAACCCACAGGGCGGGTGTGCGGACTACATAGACCTAATAGTGCAACTCGATCATAGGTTGCAGAATCGGAAAATGGACTGAGCCAGAACAGATGGAAGGACAGTGTTTGTGCGATCCCACGAGACCCTCACTAAACCACATGAACAATCGGAACCTGTGCAAATCGGTGGGTTTCAGAGTCCTCTGACCAAGGCGGAAAGCGAGAAGAGAAGACAGCAACAACTCTGCTTATATTGTGATAAAGCAGGTAATTTCCTCCGCGATTGTCCGGTGAAACTATTAAACCATATTTGCATGAATATCGTCTGATTGTGAATATTGTCCTAAGCCATTTTCAATTTGTATTAAAACCTGTGATTAATTAGAATTGACTTCAAACGCCATTTTGGAAAATATCCTCCATCTTGATTCTAACTTCTGCTCTCTGTTCAGAAATGATTAACCATGTTTTCAGCTGCCAGAGCAGAAACGACCTTTGAGCCTATGTCAACACTAGGGCTGGCAGAGCAGACTATTTGTCCTGTGCAAAGAGACTATGTAGTCAGAATGAACTCTCATTCAAAGTGTTATCTATGATTACAAAACTCATCCTCCCTCAAACAGTGATATACAATGCATGTAAACTAATGCTGTGTGTTTTTGAAGGAATCCTTTGTACATTTCTTGAAACAGGACTTACTCTAAAAGTTAAAGACCCACACAGCTGACTACAACAAAGTTTGCCAGTATGTTTAAGGTACCTTGGAGCCAAAGTGAACTTCAATTTAAAGTGTTTTCTGCATCAATAGCCTCAGCCATATTCAAACATAAGAACTGAATGGTAGACAAACTAAAACTATGTGCTTTAGCGATAAGCTATTGATTTTGTTTCTTGAAACTAGGATCGACCTAAGCTGGAGAACCAACAACACCATTAAATCTTCAAGGATGGGACAACATGTCAAAAGTACAAACCAATATTATATATTTGTTATGTGAACTGGGCACAAACCCAAATGTGTAACCTATTAGTTTGGAGATGGGCTGGGCTATGACCAGGACTGTGTATAAATACTGCATGTTTTGTGATGACCAGTAGTCACTCCTCTCACAGTGTTTTCTGGTACACACTGCGAGGTGTTGGGAGCCAGATAGCTATCTGCTTTGATATTTGAATATGCTGTACAGAATACATTTATATTCATAGCTTTTTGACTTTGTGACTGGCGGATCCAATTTTTGGTGGTACTAAGCCTCGATATTCCTTGTTTGATCTTACAAGACATCGCCCGAATAGGCACCCTCAAGATTGATGTCACCTCGCTGATTAAGGACACGGCTACCGGACTTGGATCGGAGCGTGAGAAAAGTGGCCCCTTTTTGTATGAGACGTGACACCTCGACAGTACTGCACAATCTGATCCCTGAACGGTGAGCAAGCGGTACAAGAGGACATCTTGACGAGGGTACCCATATCGAGGTGGGTATTTTTGCCGAAATCGCCAGCCATGTCGATCCTTTATAATCCGATCAGACCTACTTTGCCCTTTGTAATCAGGTGACTCGTGCCCCGATTGCTAAGTATTCTGATATTTGGTTGCAGTTTTGCACTTGCGAGTTCAAACAACACCAGGTAACAAGAGTGATCTGATATGCCTGGGAAATTGTCTGCCTGTTTCAGGAGATTATTCCGCAGAGACAGACAATCTTTGGAATTTGGCCATCCGGCGCCACAGGAGGGGTCGCCGGCATGTACTATGTACTGCAAGTATGGAATTATAGTATAGTATTCAACAATATTTGGCACAGACAAACTAGACATGCTTCTGAATTTCAGTGGCCAGTCAATAGTAGTTTTGAGATTGCCCGTAAAGAGTATTTAGAGTCCATATTGTTAAAGAAAAAAGCTTGACCTGCAGCATTTGATGTAATTCAGAATTGGAAAAAAGAAGCTATGCAGCAATTTGAGAGTAAAGAGAAGCATGCACGTCGTCATATGTCAAATTCAGAAAAGGCATTATTGTATGATCAACAGAAACAGTCAGAGTCTGTGAGAAACATGGATAGGGCTTTCCAACTGGGTATACAGAAGATATATCCGTCTAAAGATTTTCATGCCTCAGATGAACTAATTGATAAACTTTTAAATGAACGTAGGCCTGGTGCCACTGAACCACCTCATTATGTACCACCTCCTGCTGTTTTACCTCTTCCCGTTGTAGCACCTCCTCCCGTAGCTGTCCCTGTTCTTCCCGTTGCTCCTCCACTGCTAGCTGTTGGTCCTTTTCCTATTGTTGTTTCTCCTTCTGTATCTCCACCCTTACTGATACTTGCTGTTCCTGTAATTCCGTCTTTGTTGCCAGCGGTAGTGTCTTCACTACCTGTTGTACAGGATTTGTCGACTCTCTCTTTCCCAAGCGGTTCTGCTCCGCTTGTAGTTGATGAAGAGGTGAGTGTAGAATCAAAAGTAGTGACTCGGAGTACAGCTTCTAAAGATAAGAAGAGAGATTTGAATGCATGGGCTGAGCAATGTATAGAGAAAGGTGAAAAATAAACTGTCTTAGCAACACTTCTTGATCTATAAAGTATTCCTGAATAGAATGTTTTTATTGAGGGGATGGGAATACATTTGGCTGTAATGTGGAATAATTTGACGGACATGGATGTCCCACAAGGGTTGAGGGATATGAATGTTTTAGCCTATTCAAGGGATACTGCGGATAAAGTAAATGAGCATGTCAAGAGGGTCTTTGAGTTAAGAAAGGAGTTAGAACAGTTACAGAACAATGAAACAAATGGTGATAGATTGGACGCTTTGTATGTGCAAAAACAGTTCCTTCCTCCTTGTAAGTCAACGAGCGAAGAGATGTGAATTTGCACAAGGGATGCGCTTAGATGGATTTCAGATGTTTCGATATCACCCATAGAAGGATATGATACGTTTAGTCAGTATACTCCAGAAATGCAAAAGAAAGTGTTACAGGTAATGGTAGAGTACCTGCAGGATGAGTGTATGAAGAAAAAAATGTGTTGCCCCGCAGATTTGATGATTATTTATAAGAGGGCATTTTCATCTGACACTGCTTTGACTACTATGTCACTCGATTTAGCCTTATTGCTTAACAAACGTTCAGAGTTGCCTACTTTTCAAATGCCAATGAGAGAGGTTCCTCCGACATTTGTTCCTAAAGTGGAAATTCCAGCTGATGCCTCAGCAGGCACACCAGCTACTGCTATTGAAGCTCACTATGTTTCACAATTTGTTCATGTTCTGTTCTCCAGACAGGAAGTGAATACCATTAGACAGTTGATTCCAGATATTAGGAAAAATCCTACTGGATTTTATAAAGAAATAGAATCTGTCTTGCATTCATCAGTTTTCACTCTGGGTGATTATAGACTTGTTGTTCCCTGTGATCCTACCTGCTGATTTATGGAAACAGATTACAACTGTAGATGATCAGGCAGGGCTGGGTGACACATGGGTTAATTTAGTATGGTTAGACGGAGAAAGGAAAGCTGGTGAGAGACCACCACAGGTGATACTGACACTACCAGACAGAATAGTAATTAAATTAAAGACTCTAGTTCCCCAGAGAGAAGGATAGTTTGGGACAAACTCACTACTTGTACCCAGGGGAAATCTGAAGGTGCTACTGAATTTTTTAATCGATTCGAACAAGTGTTTTCAGATTTTAGGGTTCAGGACTTAAGTACTGAGTCAGGAAAAAGGTTGTTTGTAGGCAAATGTGTGCGTGGATTGTTGCCTGATATCCAATCACAACTTATGACTTATGAAAGAACCTGGCAAGCTAAATCGCAGTCCAAAGTATTTCACATGGCTCAGTATTATGAAAATAGAGTCAATACTGAAGAAGAGAGGATAGAAAATAAGAAGGGAGACTTGAAAACCAAAGTATTGTTGCAACAGATAGTCAGAGGGACCAGAGGTGGGAGTACACAGTTTAGAGGCCAGTTTGCTCCACAAAGTAATGTGCAGTTGGGTCCTGTACACATGAACCAATGTGTTTATTGCAGACAAGAGGGTCATTGGCGAACACAATGCCCAATCCTTCAGCAGAGATTGAATAACACATATGGTGTCATGGGTAGATGATCCAGAGGCCGCCCTGGGATAGGGGATCCTGGTAGAAGCCAGTTCACTCCAAATCCACAGTCTTTCTCGCAATATAGCCAGCAACCTAGTATAGATAGTATAAATATTTTTGAAAATTCTTCAACTACCTATCATTCTGAGGATCTTGTCTTTGACAATATATTGTTTCATTAGGACAGCCCAAAGCAGGGTCTGGAACCTGTACCTATTCCCGTCGATCAGAAAGGACCCTACATAGAAATGATGGTGGAGAATAGGGCGTATCTATGTTTGATAGATATGGGAGCACAGAACTGTTCCATTGATCATTCACAGGTTCCAGATTTTCCATTGTCAGGGCAGAATAAAGTTTCTGTAGGGTTTTCTGGCATGCCAGTGGTCACTCCACTTTTTCAGTCGGTACCGATTTCACTGGGGCCATTCATGGATCACTGTCCATTTCTTCTAACGACAACTTGTGAGAATTTGTTGGGGTTGAAACTGTTGAAAGAATTAAATGCTGTAATTAATTGTTTCTTCGGATGGAGTACGTTTGATGATTTCACCCCAGCAATCTTCTGCCTCACAGTTTTTGACTAGGCCTTTACCATCTGTATTTAGTAAAGTTCCAGCATGTTTATGGGCGGTTGATGATAATGATGTTGGCATTTTGCAAACTGAACCTGTTAAAATTGTTTTGAAACCGGGAGTTAAGTTACCACGTATTCCACAACATAAGATTTCAGTTGATGGTGAGCAAGCTCTGAAGAGCATAGTTTCTGGTTTTGTCCATCGTGGAGTAATCAAGGAAATTGCAGGAAGTTTGTGCAATAGCCTGATTTTACCGGTGTATAAGAAAGGGGATAATGCAATTCCCTTCCGTTTCATCATTGATTTGCGTGCTATGAATAAGATTGTTGCTCCACAATTTCCAATTGTGCCTGATGTAACCATGATATTAACAATGATCAGCTTATTTATGCCTTCTTTAGTATTCCCGTACATGTGGATAGTAGATATTTGTTTGCGTTCACCTTAGGAGGGCGCTCGTTTACATTTACTCGTGTGCCACAAGGGTACAAAGAGAGTCCGAGCATTTACAGTAGGGCTTTGAAAGAGCAGCTCGATACACTTGAGTTGCCTCCCACTTGTACATTATTGCAGTATTTTGATGACCTTCTTTTAGCTGCAGACTGAGAAGTTGCTTGCAAGGAGGGCACTGTGTTGCTGCTTATTCATCTAGCAGAGCATGAGCATAAAGCTTCATTGAAAAAGTTTCAATAATGTCGACAGGAGTTTGCCTATTTAGTCTATCTCCTGTCAAAGGAGGGAAGAAGATTGACACCTGAACGGGTAAAAAGCATCTTTAGCATGTCTGTCCCAAATACACAGAAAGAGGTTAGAGCCTTGATAGGAATGGCTTCTTACTGTAGACCGTGGATCCCAAACTTTTCACTAGTGATAAAACCAATGTTGGCATTGACAAAGAAGGGCATTTCTTTGCCACTACCGTGGAACTTGGAACACCAGAAAGCTTTTGATCCGCTCAAGACTGCACTGTGTTCAGCACTGGTTTTGGGCACACCAAATTATGAGAAGGCCTTTGTTTTATATGTGCATGAATGTGATGGATGTGCTTTGGCTGTGTTAACGCAGGAACACGGGAGAAGAATAGACTGTGCTTTTTTTTCCTCCACACTGTTGCATGTGCTTTGCCGAGATGTTTGAGAGCTGTCGTTGCTGCGTCTGTAAAACAAAGTGAGGGTGTGGTTTTAGGTCACACTTTAACCGTGATGGTACCCCACTCCACAGACGTTCTATTAAACAGAACACAAACGCAACACCTTACATCAGCATGATTAACAAGATACGAGCTGATTCTATTTGCACCGCATATCAAAATTACAAGATGTTGCGTATTAAATCCGGCTGAACTATTGCCTTTTCCACAAGAAATGGCTTGCAGTTACAAAATGTCACATGACTGTCTCTATACCACAGAGCAAGAAACCAAAGGCAGGATTGACTTAAATGACACACCATTGAAAGATCCACAAGGGGAGCTATTTTGCAATGGCTCCTGCTTCAAACTTCTGGATGGTACATCCACTGCTGCTTATGCCATCACTACGTTAAGCACTAGTGTGGAAATCAAGAGAATTTTGCATAATTCTGCGCAGGCCGCAGAGATTATCGCATTGACTCGAGCTTGTGAACTTTCCAAAGGGCTTAGAGTAAATAGATTTACAGACATCCAGTATGCCTTTGGGGTAGTTCACAACTTTGGTAGACTATGGGCAGAGAGAGGTTTCTTGACCTCACACGGAACAAAAATTCAACATGGAATCCGACCCGGTGAATGGGTGCTCACAAAGTCATTTGAAAGAGCATCCTGTCTCGAACCGCGCTGGAGAGGACCGGTCCAGGTCCTGTTGGCCACACAGACCGATGTGCGAGTATTTGGAAAGAGACACTTGATCCACGCGACTCACATCAAGAAGATACCTTTTCCTCTGCCACTTAATGAAGGAGAAGAGAAGGAGACTGGTTGTTCTGTTCCGTACGACAAACCTGTTTTGAACAAAACCAAGGGTTTTTTAGTGATTCTTCCTGAGCCTGTGGGGCCTGGGAAGACTGCTGCTTTGTCTTTGAATTCTTCCTCAGATCTTTCTGCACCCTTGAACAATCTTGCCTGTGTTTCACCACTCCCATCAGGAAGCAACAACACTTTGTTCGCAGATCACGCCGTACCCGGAGTCTTGAGGTACGATCTGCGTCCACGGCATTAGACTTACATCAGAGCACGGCTGTGCCCACAGGAATCGACTGTTGAGCTAGTCCCTTGCCGCTCTCTCAATGAAACATAAGTAAGTGGCCGGGACCGGCAAAGCTATCTTCTATCACGAAAAACCACGTGGTCAGGAAATCACCAACAAGCAAAACTTAAGGAGTCTGTCGCCAAAACTTTTCGAAACAAATTTTGAGGAACACTGCCTGTCGCTAACTCTACTCGTACGGAGCAACCGATCGGTCGTGTGGCTAACAAAGACATTGACCATCAAAAGTCATGGTCCTTGAGGACTTACTGTTTTCTTGTGATAATGTTAACTGGTCTAACAGTTGTGATTGCGCTTGGGTTTTGGTACATTGAAGGGGTGCGTTCACTTGAGACTTTGTTACCTACTGAAAGTGTTCCCACTATGTCTTCACCTTTCGTGCATCTTCACACTCTACCTCCTAGGGATTCCCAACACAGACACACACACAATAACACTCTTTTACTTATCATGAAAACGACTCATGCAATTCTCAATAGAACAAATTGCTGACATGTTTGCATTTGCCACAGCACGGGGAAAAAGGGTTGGGTTGGTATATTCATCCTCTTCCTTTGACTACTGCATGCTATGCCTCTCTAAGGGCGCTATTCTTTGGTCGTTGGAATGATAGCATCTCTGGGAACTTCGATGGGACTAACTTGAATGAATTTGAAAGACGAGTCCTGATGCCTCTGGGATGTTCCCTTTTCGCAAATAGGAGCAAACTCAATGTTGCTTCTATTAGGCCTTCCGATAGACTTTCTAGACCTTTCCAATCGTTAATTTCTTCCAAGATGGCTCCCATAGGCAACCGGGATGCCATGCCCCCTACTTACACTATGAATCATAGCCCCAACTCCGTTTCCTTCACTATACAAAGGCATGGTTCTCAGCCAATGGGTACTTTTGAGGGTTGCACCAACATTTCAAATCTAACTAGTGAGGACAGACCTTTGTATGTAGGTGATGCCGTTTATTTTGTCTGTGGCAATGAAGCTCATCCTTGGTTACCTAGAGATTGGCAGGGTACTTTCTACCAGGGGTATTTGTAGCTAGCACATCTGAGGTCTCTAGAGCTCTTCCAAGGCGGGACGAGATTGGTGATAGTCCTTCACAGGTCATGGGTGATGTAGCGAAATCCTTTGTGCCATTTTGGGGACAGATCATGAACTCAGAGTATATCAGGAGACTGGCAAGAGTATTGGAGAAAACCATCAACCGGACCACCGATATACTATACAATATGACATTAAAACAAAAAGCAATTAGATTAGTGGCTCTACCAGATGGTGTTAGACGTTATCCTGGCTGAGTGTGGTGGAGTATGTCAATTGGTGGGATCTGCTCGTTGTGTTTTCGTACCTGACTCCTCCCATACCATATTCAAGGCAATTCAAAATCTACATACCTTGGTACTGAAGCACATGTCCCAGAGGGAAACTGGAATCTTAGTACTGGGTTCTGGGACTTATTACAATCATGGGGTTGGAAGATCTTTGCAGTCTTAATGGTGATTCTTGGTATTTTCCTGTTCTGTTGTTGTTGTGTACAATGCCTCCCTGTCATATGTTCCATGATAGGAGGATGTTGTACACAAGCAGTAGGTACACTAGGACATAGGATACAAATGCCTGAAAAAGCAACCAATGCCTTAGTAATGTAGGAAATAACTATTAAAGAGTTAATGGCAATTGATGTTTTTGAATCCAACAACTCAGAGTGTTCTGATTATGACACATGGTCATTGTATGATCAGAATGTTTGAATTATGCTCTTGGCTTAGGCCAAAAGGAGGGTTTGTTATTCCATATTCAAATAATTGACTTCAAACGCCATTTTGGAAAATATCCTCCATTTTGATTCTAACTTCTGCTCTCTGTTCTGAAAGATTAACCATGTTTTCAGCTGCCAGAGCAGAAACTACCTTTGAGCCTATGTCAACACTAGGGCTGGCAGAGCAGACTATTTCTCCCCAGTGCCAGGGCCTTTTTTTGGTGATTTCGTTATGTGGCCATTCAATGGCTTGTAACTTTTTTGGTACTTGAGATATCTCAGCCAAATTTGGCTCCTTTTTTCCCACATGTAGGCAGTCGTAACGCCACCCAGGAATCCTAGGTTGCTGTAGGGGGGTGAGAGAAAATAAGCAAAAAGGGCGAAACTTTTGGGGTTTTTCAAAAAATGCCAATAAAATGATGTTCAAGGAAGCCTGTAGTTTTTTCCTTGTAAGAGCTAGGAACAAATGGTTTGCTGTGCTGAGTTCCCCAATTTCCTGGCTTTCAAGAACAGGTTGAGAGGAAATGAAAAAAAAATTATTTTGATGTGGTTATCAACCGTTTTGTGAGAGGTAGGCGATTTTGGCCATTTTTGCCAATTGGACATGCATGGACGGAATGGAAGAAAAGGGTAGGAAAGCCGAATTGGAGGACAGAAAGGCATATATTTCTGAAAAGTAGACAGAATTCCAAGTTTAGGAAGGGGTGATTTGCGTAGGTCAGGCAACAACTAGGTAGGGGAAACTGCCATAGATTGGGGGAAAAGCGGGAAAATGACCGAAAAAAAGCTATGTGTTGGACATGGTTGGCTTGGCACGGCAATGGCTTCTATGAATTTTGAGAAAAGCAATGCTCCGCTACATTGCCCCGACTCTTGCAGTTAGGAGAACACACATTGTCTGTAGTGTTTTACAAAACAAGCAATACCACAAGCCAAACACTGAGCCATGGTACACATGGCCTGAACAGACGCACTTAGCATGTGTAAATCGGGAAAACCAATGTGGTGAGGAATGGCAAGCATACATTTTTTGAAAGAGCACAGGCAGACCTTTTCAAGGGTAGGTGACTTGTGCAGGTTACAAAAGTGTATTGTGCCTAAAGCAGCGACTAAATGTAGGTCACTTTTGGGAAATGAAAGGGTTGTGTGACAAAGGGCACCAGCAAATGGGTCAAAACGTTATGAAAACCACACAAACACAACAAATGTTATACCTTCCCGCGTTCCCACAGGTGTGCCGATGAAAACGGTACCTCACATGTGTGGGTGCACCTACCTGGGCGCCAAGGGAAAAGCCTAAAACACAAGTAACCCCAAGTCTGTTTTCAGACCGGAATTTCAGACACTCTGCCAACTGACACACCATACAGATATGAGCCTCGGGTGTCCAAGCCACCAAGGAAAACAGGGAACCCCATGCATTTCCAAAACGAGGACACCCGTGGGAATCCGCCGAGGTATGATTTGCATAAATCGCCCCAGAATTTATTACCCAGACAACCCTGCAAAGTCTGAAATGTGGGAAAAAATGCATTTTCTGCACATTTCGCTCGACTCACCCATTGAAACACGCCCGCAACAACACATGGCCTACCGTCCCGCGTTCCCACAGATTTCCTGATGAAACCGGTACCTCACATGTGTGGGTGCACCTACCTGGGCGCCATGTGGAAAGCCTAAAACACAAGTAACCCCAAGTCTGTTTTCAGACCGGAATTTCAGACTCTCTGCCGACCGGCACACCATACAGATATGGGCCTTGGGTGTCCAAGCCACCAAGGAAAACAGGGAACCCCATGCATTTCCGAAAAGAGGACACCCGTGGGAATCCACAGAGGTATGATTTGTGCAAATCGCCACAGAATGTATTACCCAGACAACCCTGCAAATCCGAAATGTGGGGGAAAAAACACATTTTCCGCATATTTCTCTCGCCTCACCCATTGAAACACGCCCCCAAATACACATGGCCTACCGACCCGTGTTCCCACAGGTGTCCCGATGAAAACGGTACCTCATATGTGTGGGTGCACTACCTGGGCGCCAAGGGGAAAGCCTAAAACACAAGTAACCCCAAGTCTGTTTTCAGACCGGAATTTCATTCTCTCTGCCGACCGGCACACCATACAGATATGGGCCTCAGGTGTCCAAGTCACCAAGGAAAACAGGGAACCCCTTGCATTTCCGAAAAGAGGACACCCGTGGGAATCCGCAGAGGTATGATTTGCGCAAATCGCCCCAGAATTTATTACCCAGACACCCCTGCAAATCCGAAATGTGGGGGAAAAAACGCATTTTCCGCACATTTTGCTCGCCTCACCCATTGAAACACGCCCCCAACAACACATGGCCTACCGTCCCGTGTTCCCACAGGTGTCCCGATGAAAACGGTACCTCACATGTGTGGGTGCACTTAGAGCACCAAGGGGAAAGCCTAAAACACAAGTAACCCCAAGTCTGTTTTCAGATCGGAATTTCAGACTCTCTGCCGACCGGCACACCGTACAGATATGGGCCTCGGGTGTCCAAGCCACCAAGGAAAACAGGGAACCCCATGCATTTCCGAAAAGAGGACACCCGTGGGAATCCGCAGAGGTATGATTTGCACAAATCGCCCCAGAATTTATTACCCAGACACCCCTGCAAAGTCTGAAATGTGGGGAGAAAAAAACGCATTTTCTGCACATTTCGCTCGGCTCACCCATCGAAACACGCCAGCAACAACACATGGCCTACTGTCCCGCGTTCCCACAGGTGTCCCGATGAAAACGGTACCTCACATGTGTGGGTGCACTACCTGGGCGCCAAGGGGAAAACCTAAAACACAAGTAACCCCAAGTCTGTTTTCAGACCGGAATTTCAGACGCTCTGCCGACCGGCACACCATACAGATATGGGCCTCAGGTGTCCAAGTCACCAAGGAAAACAGGGAACCCCATGCAGTTCCGAAAAGAGGACACCCGTGGGAATCCGCAGAGGTATGATTTGCACAAATCGCCCCAGAATTTATTACCCAGACACCCCTGCAAAGTCTGAAATGTGGGGAGAAAAAAACGCATTTTCTGCACATTTCGCTCGGCTCACCCATCGAAACACGCCCGCAACAACACATGGCCTACTGTCCCGCGTTCCCACAGGTGTCCCGATGAAAACGGTACCTCACATGTGTGGGTGCACTACCTGGGCGCCAAGGGGAAAACCTAAAACACAAGTAACCCCAAGTCTGTTTTCAGACCGGAATTTCAGACTCTCTGCCGACCGGCACACCATACAGATATGGGCCTCAGGTGTCCAAGTCACCAAGGAAAACAGGGAACCCCATGCCGTTCCGAAAAGAGGACACCCGTGGGAATCCGCAGAGGTATGATTTGCACAAATCGCCCCAGAATTTATTACCCAGACACCCCTGCAAAGTCCGAAATGTGAGGAAAAAAACGCATTTTCCGCACATTTCGCTCGGCTCACCCATCGAAACACACCCCCAACAACACATGGCCTGCTGTCCCACGTTTCCAGAGGTGTCCCGATGAAAACGGTACCTCACATGTGTGGGTGCACCTACCTGGGCGCAAAAGGGGAAAGCCTAAAGCACAAGTAACCCCAAGTCTGTTTTCAGACCGGAATTTCAGACTCTCTGCCGACCGGCACACCATGCAGATATGGGCCTCGGGTGTCCAAGCCACCAAGGAAAACAGGGAACCCCATGCATTTCCAAAAAGAAGACACCCGTGGGAATCCGCAGAGGTATGATTTGCGCAAATCGCCCCAGAATGTATTACCCAGACACCCCTGCAAAGTCAGAAATGTGGAAAAAAAAAAAATTCCGCACATTTCGCTCAGCTCATCCATCAAAACACGCCCCCAACAACACATGGACTACGGTCCCACGTTCCCACAGGTGTCCCGATGAAAACGGTAATCACATGTGTGGGTGCACCTACCTGGGCGCCAAGGAGAAAGCCTAAAACACAAGTAACCCCAAGTCTGTTTTCAGACCGGCATTTCAGACTCTCTGCCGACCGGCACACCATAGAGATATGGGCCTAGGGTGTCCAAGCCACCAAGGAAAACAGGGAACCCCATGCATTTCCCAAAAGAGGACACCTATGGGAATTTACAGAGGTCTGCCTTGCGCAAATTGCCCCAGTTTTTATTAGCCACAATCCCCGACAAAGTGTGATATTTGGTGGGGAAAAAACACAATGTTCACTTTGTCTGGGGTTCTGGGTAATAAATTCTGGCCCGCATCGCGCAGGTCAGACCTCTGCGCATTCCCTTGGGTGTCCTCTTTTGGGAAATGCATGGGGTTCCCTGTTTTCCTTGCTGGCTTCGACACCCTTGGCCCAAATCTGTAGTTTGCCCACATGAACAAATTGTGCTGTGGCGAAGAGCTTGGTGTTACCAGCGGGTTACCCTTTTCCTTTTGCGCCCCGGGTAGGTGCACCCACACATGTGAGGTACCTTTTTCAACGGGACACCTGTGGGAACGCGAGAAGGTATGATATCTGTTGTTGGCAACCTGTTTCGGTGAGTGGACACAGGGAAATGTCTCTGAAATTGGCTGGAATTGAAGACAATTCTCAGACATTTCACTCTGGCCACCCACCGAAACACACCGCCAACAACACATGGCCTACCTTCCTGCATCCCCACACGTGTCCCAACGAAAAAGGTACCTCACATGTGTGGGTGCACCTACCGGGTGGGCAAAAGGAAAAGGGTAACCCACTGCTAACCCCAAGTCTTTCGCCACTGCCCATTTTGTTCATGTGGGCAACCTACAGATTTGGGCCTAGGGTGTCGAAGCCAGCAAGGGAAACGAGGAACCGCATGCATTTTCCAAAAGAGGACACCCGTGGAAACCCACACATGGCCAAATTGGAGGGGCAGTCCATCTCATGTAGCCCTCCCCAGGGGCAGATAATGGGGGGGCTGTCCTGCACTCCTCCCTGGGCTCAGGCGTCCGTTCCTAGGAGCAGATATCTGGTCCCAGGGAGGGCTGCATGACATGGCACCCACTCCATTGCGGCTGGGGGGGATGGGGTCAATGCCCCATCATATTAGAAAATTCCCAGACCCTTTGGGGTGCCCCACAGCCCTCCCTAAAAAGCGTTCCACCATTTTACATTTTTTTCTTTGATTACGAAACTTACCTTGGCGCAGAGGGGCACATTGGTGTGCCAATCTGGCCCCGGGGTGCCCAAACCTTATTGTTCCACAATTTTGGGGGGCCCTCTCCCCCCTCACCCCAAATGGGTGGCGGGGGCACCTCATGCAGGCCTCCCTGGGCCTCCTACAAACGGCTGTGTGAGGTACACCCCCCCCCTCCATTTGGGGTGGGGGAGAGGACCCCCAAATTTAGTGGGACAGGTCCCTCAATGCATGGGGCAGTAGGGTTTGGGCACCCTGGGGGCAGATTGGCACACTAATGTGTCCATCTGCGCCAAGCGAAGTTGGGTAAACAAAGAAAATAATACAAAATCGTAGGCTGCTTTTTAAGGGGGGCTGAGGGCCACCCTAAATTGGCAGCAAATCTTATACTGCAATAGGGTGTGGCACTCACCCCCTCCCACCCCAAATGGTGGGCCCCACCTCATGCAACCCTCCCTGGGGGCAGATATCTGCTCCTAGGAAGGGGCATCTGACCCCAGGGAGGGATGCATGAGGTGCGGCCCCCCCCTATCTGACGCCAGGGAGGGATGCATGAGGTGGGGCCCTCCATTTGGGGTGGGGGGAGAGGGCCACCCCCGTTCCAGTAGAACATTTGCTGCCATTTTAGGGTACCCCTAAGCCCCCCTAAAAAGCAGCCTACGATTTTGTGTTATTTTCTTTGTTTACCCAACTTCGCTTGGCGCAGAGGGGCACATTAGTGTGCCAATCTGCCCCCAGGGTGCCCACACCTTCTGCCCCATCTATTGGGGGGCCTGTCCCACCATTTGTGGTGTCCCTCTCCTCACCAACCCCGACCGGAGGTGGGGCACATCATGCAGCCCTTCCTAGGAGGCTCAGGGAGGGCTGCATGAGGTCCCCCTGCAGCCATTTGGGGTGGGGGGAGAGGGCCACCACAAAAGGTGGGGCAGGACCGCCAATGCATGGGGCAGTAGGGTTGTGCACCCTGGGGGCAGATTGGCACACTAATGTGCCCATCTGCGCCAAGCGAAGTTGGGTAAACAAAGAAAATACAAAATCGTAGGCTGCTTTTTAGGGGGGGCTGAGGGCCACCCTAAATTGGCAGCAAATGTTATACTGCAGCGGGGGTGGGACTCTCCCCCCACCCCAAATGGAGGGCCCCACCTCATGCATCCCTCCCTGGCGTCAGATAGTGGGGGCCTCACCTCATACATCCCTCCCTGGGGTCAGATGCTCCTTCCTAGGAGCAGATGTCTGCCCCCAGGGAGGGTTAAAAACGGGTGTCCCCCTTTATACTTCGGTTGGGGGGGCACCCCCCCTTTCATTCAGTAAAAAATGCATGGTGGCTAGTGGCCCTCCACCCCTATCCCCACCCCCTTTTCCCATCATTTCATTTTTTTTTTTTTTACATTCCCTGGGGGCATATGGTCAGCCATCTTCCCCAGGGTTCACATGCATGTGCCCCCATGCTTTGGGGCCCAGAGGGGGGAGAGGGCTGCTTACTTGAAGCAGCCCCCTTCCCCCCCCAACTCACAAACGGATCCATGGTGTTCCAGTGGGTTGCTGGTCACGGATCGAGCTGGTAGATGGTGTGGACACCACTTTTTCCCATATCCCTGGTGGTCTAATGGGCCCCAGGGCCCCAAACCCCCTCCCACCTCCTTTTTTTTTCCTTTTCACCCCCTGGGGGCAGTGATCATCTGCCCCCAGGGGTCTCTGGCGCTGTGGCTCCATGCTTTGGGGCCACGGGGGGAAAGGGGCCGCTTAGCTAGTAAGCAGCCCCCCTCCCCCTGCAACACAAACAAATGTGTATTGATCCAGTGACATTGCTGCCCGTGGATCGCACGCCCTGCACCCGATCCGCGGGCAGCAATGCCACACAATGGGTATCGCTGTAAAAGGGAGAATCTTCCCTTTCCAACGATACCTGCCTCGATCTCCGGCTTGAAATACAGCCGGAGATCGACGCGGAGCAAGAAGGGCTCTTACCTTCTCTCTTCACCGTAGCAGCCGAAAATGGCTGCTACAGTGAATTTACTTTCAGTTTCACGCCGATGTGCTTTACGCACGCCGACGTGAAACTAAAGGTAATCCAGCCCTCTGGCAGTGAGGGGGGACCTCCCCCCTCACATAGCCCGG
Source organism: Ambystoma mexicanum (assembly GCF_040938575.1). Classification (NCBI taxonomy): domain Eukaryota; kingdom Metazoa; phylum Chordata; class Amphibia; order Caudata; family Ambystomatidae; genus Ambystoma; species Ambystoma mexicanum. The sequence continues at coordinate 312,875,723 of NC_090928.1, forward strand.
GGATTGGATTACAGTTTTGCTCGATCCCTGCATTGCAGGGATTGAGCAAAGCAGAGTGCCAAAACCGACGAGCCGGCTCGTCGGTGGCAACCTGAAGCGGTTTCCACTGACGAGCCTAGCTCGTCGGTGGAACTTAAGGGGTTAAGGAACCTTGGAGCCAAAGTGAACTTCAATTTAATGTATTGTCTGCATCAATAGCGTCAGCCATATTCAAACATAAGAAGTGAATGGTAGACAAACTAAAACTATGTGCCTTAGCTATAAGCTATTGAATTTGTTTATTGAAACTAAGATCAACCTAATCTGGAGAACCAACAACACCATTGAATCTTCAAAGATGGGACAACATGTCAAAAGTACAAACCAATATTGTATATTTGTTATGTGAACTGGGCACGAACCCAAATTTGTAACCTATTAGTTTGGAGATGGGCTGGGCTATGACCAGGACTGTGTATAAATACTGCATGTTTTGTGATGACCAGTAATCACTCCCCTCACAGTGTTTCCTGGTACACACTGCGAGGTGTTGGGAGCCAGATAGCTATATGCTTTGATATTTGAATCTGTACAGAATAAAGCTATATTCATAACTTTTTGACTTTGTGACTGGCGGAATCCAATTTTTGGTTGTACTAACCCTCGATATTCCTTATTTGATCTTACAAAACCTCCCAAGAAAATGGTTGGGGCAACGGCCAAAACAACAACGAAGAATAAGTACAGGACTCAGGAAACTCCAATGCCCGGCAAGCATAGGGGTCCACTTGTCGAGCGGGAAAAAGGAATGTGTACAGACCTCACACCTAGTCCTTCCGGTACTTTTGAGGAATCACAAGCAGCCATCAAAGATACATGCCTTGGAGGCATACGTTGACAGTGGGGTAGTGGGAAACTACATTGACCAAGATCTGCCGATCCGAATAGGCCTTCCTCTTCAACAAAAAAAGAAATCGGAAAATGTCACTGCAGTGGATGGATCTCAGTTATCATCCAGCCCGGTGACACAGCACACCGAGAAAGTCAAGCTTCTGTTGCAGGACGGGCATCAAGAGGACATTACCTTTGATCTCATCGGTGCTCCTTAGTGCCAGATGATATTTGGAATGCCTTGGCTGCAGACCCATAACCCTAGGATCGACTGGCGAAAACGTGTTCTGACCTTTTCTCAAGACTGTGCCAACACCTGTTACAACAAAGACGTCATCAACCTGAAACCCAAGAAAGGTATCATGCTGGGCCTCACAGGCTCTTTACCACCTGAATATCTAGATTACCAGGATGTCTTCCAAAAAGAACAAGCCAACGCTTTGCCCTGGCATAGACCCTACGATTGCCAAATTGACTGCGTGCCCGGAGCCCAAATTCCCTGCAGCCATGTTTATGGTCTAATTGAGCAAGAAAACCAACATCTTAAAACCTACCTGGACCGGTACCTGGCCAATGGCTTTATCTGCCCATCCAAGTCCCCTGCTTCCTCGCCCCTCTTCTTCGTGCCTAAGAAGGAGCAGGACCTAAGGACCTGTATTGACTACAGAGCAATCAATCAGATCACAGTAAAGAACCAATACCCCTTACCACTCATACCAGAGCTCCTGGATCAGGAGAAACCTGTTCAGATTTATACAAAGTTGTATTAGGGGGGCCTACCATCTTGTGAGAGTCAAAAAAGGAGACGAGTGGAAGATGGCTTTTCGCATGAAGTATGGCCTCTTCGAATACCAGGTCATGCATTTCGGGTTATGTAACGCCCCTGCAGTGTTCCAATTCTTTATGAATGACGTGCTCCGTGAGTTATTGGCCGTTTGCGCACTTGTCTACATAGGTGACCTTCTCATCTACTCACATTCCAGGGAAGAACATGTCAGTCATGTCAAAGCAGTCTTAGAGAAACTCTGACAACACCAGTTGTATGCCAAACTGGAAAAATGTTTTTTTCATGTGACCGAAGTCAATTTTCTCGGTTTCATGCTTACTCCACAGGGCATACATATGGGCACACAGAAGGTGGACGCAATCCTCCAATGGCCTCACCAACATCCACGAAAGGAGTACAAAGTGTGCTCGGCTTTGCTAATTTCTATCGCCGATTTATACCTGGGTTCTCACAAATTGTTCACCCAATCACTTCTTTGCCGAGGAAGAACAAGAAATTCCATTGGTCCACAGAAGCTAAAGAAGCCTTTCAGAAGTTGATACTCGCATTTACCACATCACCAGTTCTTCGACACCCTTGACCAGATCTACCATACTTGGTTGAAACAAATGCTTCAAACATAGCCATGGGAGCAGTGGCGTAACACAAAATGTGGGGGCCCCCCTGCGAGCCATGCTGAGGGGGCCCCCCAACTCGGCAACAAATCACGGGTTGCGCCACACTCTGGGCCGGCCTAGACTGTCACGCTTGCACAATACGTATGAACGTGCTGCTGAAGGGGTATGCCGCACACTGCACTAGGAAAAAGATATAAATATGTGTTTTAATGCAATATACAGCACACATTCTGAGATAAATTGGCTATAAAGCCAGAATGTTTGCAATTGTTTTGTAGGGTAACACAATCCAATACATGCAAGTCACCAACAGTGCACAGGAACATTAATGCTTCCAACTGGCTGCACAATGTAGACCAGTGTAAACACATAATAACATTATAGTACAGAATGCCAGGCCACATTTAGACATACCTAGACTGTTTTCAGCAAAATGCCAGTCAAAGCAATAACACTCATCAAGAAGAGAGCACACAATAAAGCATGTGTCTCCATGGCCTCGAACAACACGGCCAAACTCTTTAAAATCTGCAAGGAACTGGTCAATCCTGTTGTGGTCTATACCTCTTCTGTTCCCTCCCATGCCCTCTGTACAGCTCTGGCCTCTAATTTCTCTGCTAAATCTCAGGACATCCTGTCCTCTATGTCCTCTTCCTCTCTCGCCCATTTTGGCCATCTCTTCTCTCCTCCTCCTTTTTCCTCTTTCTCTCTGACAACACCTGACGAGGTTTCTAGACAAGTCCGATCTATGAAAGTGTCGTCCAAACAGGTGCTCCGCTGCTCCTCCAGAACCATCAAAGCCCATATTGACACCCTCACTCCAGCCTTGGCCGATTTCTGTAATCACTCTTTCGCCACTGCAATGTTCCCCTCTCCCTTTGAGCACTCCCTTGTGCACCCACTCCTCAAGAAGCAGTCTGCTGATCCTACCTGGTAGAAAACTATCGCTCAATCTCCACCTTTCCTGAGCAAACTCTTGGAAAAGCTTGCCATCTCCCAGCTTACTCTCCACACTGAATCTGTTGGTTGTCTCCATGACCATCAGTCTGGCTTCAGAGCTGCCAGAGGCATGGAAAATCCTCTCCTTAACACCTGTGCTGCTCTCTAACCTTGATTCCAGCATTCCTTTTATTCTCATCCTTCATCTTTCCTCTGCTTTCGACAGGGTCAACATCGCCATCCTGATCAATCGACTCTGTGAGAACCTGGGCATCACAGATCAGACCCTAGAGTGACTGACCTACTTCCACTTGGACCGCCACTCCGCTCCCAGGTCGATCGTGGTCCCATTCTCTTACACCACCTCTCTCTACCTGTGGCATTCCCCAGGGCTCTATCCTCTCACGCTGGTTTTTCAACCTCTACTTGGCCACTTTGGCCTCCCTGATCTCTACCTTATCCTCTAACTTTCAGTGTTGTGCAGATGACTCAGCTTTCCTTCAGGCTCCCCTCATCCTCCTTTCCTCTCTTGCTCATTCCTGACTGTCTATCCACGATTCAGGATTGGTGCGCCTCCAACAATCTCTGCCTTAATGCCAGTAAGTCAGAGATCCTTCTCATTGGGACCCTTGCCACTGTGTTTCCTCTCTCACTATAGCAGACCACCTTGGGCCCTCTTCCTTTGCCTTCCTGCGAGGCAAAAAACCTTGGTGTCATCTTCAACGCCACACTCTCTTTCTCTCCTAACATCTCGGACATCACCAAGAAGTCCCACTACCAGCTGCTCCTCCTCAAAGGGACTCTTCCCTTTCTCACTCTCCACCAGAAGCTCACTGTCTCTAAGCTGGACTACTGCAACAGCCACTTTCTCAATCTGTCTTCCTCTAGTCTCCGTCATCTGCAAATAATCCAGAACAGGACTGCAAGACTTAGCCTTGGCCTCAAGCCCTGGGATTGTATTTCTCCAGCCCTGAAATCTCTCCACTGGCTGCAAGGATCAAGTTCAAGAACCTTTGCATTGCCCACAAGGCTTTCTGGGGCCAGTGCCAACACTAAATCCAATCCTCTCTTCCAAAATACCTTCTTTCTCTAACCCTTCACTCAGCTACCTCCAACTCTCTAAGGCTTAGACATTTCTCCAGGCAGAGAGTGGGGGTAGACCTCTCTCCTCTGCTGGTGCCTCCAACTGGAATGGCCTCCCTGCCCCTCTCAAACCTGAGGCGGACAACCTGAAGTTTCGGAAGCAGCTAAAAGCTTTCCTCTTCTCTGCTGCTTTCGCTCTCTCTCCCCCCCTGCTGACCTACCTGACCTACCTGTCTGCTGTACTGACTGGCTGCTTGGCTACCCTCAGAGTCTCTCTGAGTCCAAGCTCTTTCTTGATTGGTCACCCTTGCACTGCCTCCGGGCCTACCATGCACTTAGGGGCTGTAACTGTAACCCTGCAGTCCATTGTTCTCCTTGCACAACCAATAGCTGCTCTGCCCTGGGTGCACTTACTGAGAGCATGGCTGCCCTGTTTTCCCCTCCCCTCTCACTTGCACTTCCCTGCTCCCTTTTCCCTTGCACTTCTCGTTCTCACAATGCCACAAGGCCTAGTGAGATCGTTTGTCTTGTCCTCCCTCTGTCATCCCTCCCTTGTGTACACTTGTGTACAGGCGCATTATAAATGACTTGAATCACATCATATCATTTTATCACAGATGCCCAAAAAAATATACAATGCCGCAGTAAGAAATGGCTAGACTGGCAGCACCCAAATGCCAATCTAGCCAGGTAATTAAAGTTAGCAGGACTACTTTATCAGAAATGTCCAGTTAAAAGAAAGTCATACCAAACTGAGGAATGACTAGACTGGCTAAATCAAAATGCCTCTCTAGCCACTAATACCACATATCATGCCTGCTTAGCCTGGACATGGACAACCATTATGATTTATCACACAATCCTGCCCCCCCACACATCCACTCTCCCTCCCACCCACCACCCCAACCTCCACAATCAGCTCCTTGGCCCAGAATTACCTCTGCGTCCCTCTTCGTTGTCCCAGAGCTTTCGTATGAGGCTCCTTGCCTCATAGGTAAGTACTGGGATGAGGAACAGTGGGACTAGGAGTGATGAAGATTACAGATAGCTAAATCAGGCATTACCTCCATGTACCTCTACCTCTTCCCAGTACTTTTGTATGAGGCAGAGTGCCTCAAACACACGTACTGCCTTGTATATAAGTACTGGGACGAGGAAAAATAGGGCTAGGAGTAAGCAAGGCATTAAACACAAGTAGTAGCGCAACACCATTGAGTTGACTGGGCTTCAGCACTACCCCCCCTGACATTTTGGGCTATATTGACTCAACTTGGCTTACCTTTAGAGCAGTTGCCAGACCGAACAGGACACAGATTTTAAACGGCACCTGGTTTTTGCTGTTAACAAGAACCCAACAATTACCAACGTAAAGCATTTCACTGTTAGTACCTGCATTCAAATGCCACGTTGTTTAGGCGATTGAAATCGTGATGTGGGTTTAGTACTTGCATGCCAGGGGAGTGATTGGAAGGGTAGAGAGGGAACAGGAGACTTATAGGAGAGAGTTAACTGCTTGTAACATTGAATCTGCACTAGAATAGTCTCATTAAAATGCGTAAATAATTTGGATGCGCCCACACAAATAAGTTTCCCCCTCCCCACCGCATGTGAAGTTAGCGCCTCTCCCAACATCAGCACAAACACCATTCACCTTATACACACCCAGTCATCCACACATTTAAGTGTGCACCCTTTCACAATACACTCACACAGGTAGCCACCTATACATTTATGTGTGCACCCTTTCACCATGCAGGCACACCCCCACAGCCACCCATACATTTAAGTGTGCACCCTTTCACCATACACACACAGGCAGCCGGCTATACATTTGAATGTGCACCCTTTCACCATAGACTCATACACGCACACCTCATGGAGTTGAGGGGGGGCCCTATTACTTAAAAAAGAAATTGGGGCTCATTACGGGTCCAGCGGTAACCGTGCCGGTGCTACTGGCGGGTTGCCGCCAGACCCATAAAAAATTACTATGGCCTGACTTCCCGGTGCCACCGTGCTATTTCAAGTCCGGCGGCTGGGACATCAGGTGCCGGTAATTTCGTTAAACCCCAGACTCCACGGGAATGGGGACACAGAAGCACCTGCACCATTGTTAACGGTGCCGGTGCTTCCGTGACAGGTCTGCCTACCGTGGCTGCTGTGCCTGGCAGGGTCAGACCTGTCGGGCACGGCAGCCCCACCAGGCAGACCTGTAATATGCCGGTCCGGAAACAACAGTGCCTGTAAGCTTACCAGCACCGTTGTTTCCGTACCGGCATGGTCAGAATGAGCCCCATTGTTTCTTTTTTAAGTCACTATAACTTCATTAAGAAATTATTTCAGTTAAGGACTGAACCATAATCAAAATAATTTCTTTATGATGGCTGAGTGGCTTCAAAAACAAACAATTTCTTTTTGAAGGCATAGGGTCCCCCACCCCATGACATGGAGGCCTCCAGCCTAGGGTCTTCCATGTCATGGGGTACGGGGGCCCTCAGACTTCAAAAAGAAAGTTTCTTTTTGTAGTCACTCTGCCTTCATAAAGAAATTATTTCTGTTACAGAAATGTTCTTTATGAATGCAGAGTGAATTTCAAAAGAAACTTTTTTAAAAAATTTTTTTTTTTTTTTTTTTCACTGGGGCCCCCTCCCAGCCATGTGCTGGTGGGGCCCCCCACACCGCGGGCCCCCCCGCACCGCGGGGGCTGCGGGGGCCCCTGTTACGCCAGTGCATGGGAGCGATGTTGTCCCAAAGGGACCCGGAAACAGGATAGTTAATTCCCGTTGCATTCTGGTCCCGCAAATGTTCTGCCCCCGAATTGAACTAAGCGATCACGGATAAAGAACTATTGGTGATCAAGGCAGCATTCAAGCCATGGACACACTATCTTCTTGGGGCAAGACACACAGTCACCATTATCACGGACCACAGTAACTTACAATACTTGAAGACTGTCAAGGCACAATCCTCGCGCCAACTTTGCTGGGTGCTCTTTTTTCGTAGAATACGACTTTATTATCACCTATAGACCTGGAGTACGGAATGGGAAAGCAGACGAACTATCATGTATGAGTGAAGAAAAAGAGGCCTTTACAACCTCCGATACCGTGGCCATCATTCCCGAAGAACGAATCCAAACCATGATTGCTGTTACCACGTGTAAATATGACTTAAAAACCAGTTTGAAATCCCAGATGGATCAGACAACACGACAGGAATGGCTTTTGAAGAGAAACCAGTATACCATTGAAAACAATCTACCATATTTTCAAGGAAGGTTATATATCCCGGAAAAGAAACTACAAACTCAAATCATCACAAACTACCATGATTCACTGGACATCCCGGAATAGCCAAGATGCAGGCTAAGATAAAACAAAACTACTGGTGGCCCACTTGGAGAAAAGATATTGCCCAATTTGTTGCAACCTGTGGTGTCTGCGCACAACACAAATCTCAGAAGCAAAACCCTGCTGGTTTACTACGTCCTTTAAAGGGACCGCCAGCACCTTGGCATACACTATCAATGGAATTTATCACGGATCTTCCTCCCTGCAATGGCTACAACACCATCTTAGTTGTTGTGGATTTATTTTCTAAAATGGCTCATTTCATCCCTCTGAAAGGACTTCCAACTGCACCGACTGTTGCTACTGTGTTCTTAGAACAAATTGCCCGGTTACATGGATTTGCATCAATATTCATATCGGGTCGTGGGACTCAATTTGTTTCAGCCTTTTGGAGTTGTTGTACAATTGCCAAAATTGACCTCCGGTTCTACACTAGCCATCACACTCAAACCGATGGACAAACCGAACAAACTAATCAGACGTTAGAGCAATATTTAAGATGTATGCTACAGCACTGCGAAAACTTTTGGAAAAACATACTCTGGGTAGCCGAGTATGCATACAACTCGGCTCACACGAGTACTGGGCAAACTCCATTCTATACTTTACACAGAAAACATCCACGAACATCAGCGTTTGATCCACCCGATACTTTGGAAATGCCAGCAACAAAAACCTTGCATAAAACCATCACTCCGGTTCTTGAGGAAGCAACAGGACACCTGACCAAGGCCAAAGAAAGACACAAACTGTTTGCTGACCGGCACCGAAAAGAAGCTCCCGATTACCAGATTGGGGATAAAGTTTGGTTAGCATCCAGACACATACCATTGAAAGGACCATGGGCCTTCCACCCCAGGTATTTGGGTCCCTATGCTATCAAAGCAATAATCAACCCTGCCGCCATGAAATTGGAGTTGCCATCTCACATGAAGAGTCATCCAGTATTTCAGGTCTCACTCCTCAAACCAATGAAACCGGATACACGGATTAGTCCTCCACCAGAGCCAGAGTTACTAGACGGGGAAACAGAGTATGAAGTTAAGTCCATCTTGGACTCCAAGGTAGTTTGATCCAAACTGTATTACCTTATAGACTGAAAAGGTTACCGACCTCAAGACCGGACATGGGAGCCCTGCGAACACGTCTATGCCCCACGTTTAATCGGGCAATTCCGTTGCAATAATCCCATCAAGCCAGGACCAGAAGGAAGACCACCCTTGAGAGGGGCCTTGAGGGGGGAGTGCTATCATGGTCATCGGGCCAAGGACACAGACCTTACAGGGTCACACACACAGGGGGCCCGGATGACACAGTCCAGGCGCCTTTGGCGCCAGGGTCACAAGGAACAATAACCAAGACATTAATTTGGGCCAAAAAATACCTTTATTATGGACATAGCACTTCATTTTGGGTGCACTGTGTATTTAACATTGGAACTTTCCTCTTTAAAGCAGCCCCAAATGCACACTTGGGTGGGGCTACTTGCTATTGGGTTGCCTGACGCGTGCTAACTCACTGGGAGTGGCAGGGTGTGGTAGGCAAGCCAAGCATAGTGGCCGTCCCCACGAGCACAGCTACATAAACTGTTCTGGTCCCTGAGGCAGACGCTTCGCGTTATTCTGCATTTACACGCAGTGTAACACTTACTGCTGCCTGGGATTCTGCGTACCTTCAGAAATCCAGTCATCTGCCTCCATACTTACCACCTCGGGGATCCTACTCTCACCTGTGCACGTCTTCGTGGTCATCTCTGCACATCGTCTTCTTGGCACAGCGGCTCACCTTCATCTTCCAGAACGCAGGCATCGTCATTTGGGCATATCAGGTCACCTTCAAACATCTCCCAGAGCGCCAGCATCATCCTCTGGCACCGCGGCTCATCTTCCATTCTTCAGGGACGCTGGAATCTTCATCGTGATACCGCAGCATGACACGCTGCACCCGCGACCGCAGCACCTGCAAATAAAATGAAAGACAAGGTTAGAGACTTAACAGACATTAAGTTTAAGGTCGCGCTACCATCAAACCTCATGCTTTCCCTTAAACCATTACTTACCAGATGTCGGAAATTGCGGTTTCATCCATCTTCATCTCGGCCGCATTGCGCGTCTCCACAGCTGTTGTTGGGCCGCAATTCCACCTATCTGGAAGAAAGCAGAAGAGAAAACATTATTCAGGAATTAACAACATTGAGAGCAACAACACCAAGACAGAAAATAGAAAGAGGAAAAGACAAGAGGCATTAAGAGACACTTACTACCAACCAGGAGGAGCATAGTCGCAGCTGGTCTGGACTATACCTATCAGGGATCAGTGAAGCAACTAGATCCAATCCACAAGCGCCTCTGCCAGAAGTAGCAGGACAGAGAGCTCATCCTCCATGGTTACCAGGTGAGCCTTATGGGCCAGTACGTGCCCATAGAAATCGCACCTTGGGTCGAAGGGTTTGGGAGGTACAACAGTCACCAATCAGCACCCTCACGTTTTCTCATCCATGCAGGAGCAGTGCCACCAATTGACGCCGCCCGCAGCTTGTCCGCAGGGGGAGGAACCTGAAGGTGGTCATCTAACCACCGGGAGGGCTGCAACCGTGCCCCAGTGCCTCCACAGAGACCAGGTGAGCGGAACAGGAGCTTAAGGCCTGTTTGATATTGAGAATGGACCAAACCTGCTGCCAATATCGAGAAGTAAATTGGGAACCCCTGTCAGACACTATGGTGTCTGGTAATCTATGACGTACAAAGATCAGTTCCACAAAAAATGCGTGCCCTTTGAGCGGCAGTAGGAACGTCTGTCAAAGGAAAAAAGTGAGCCATCTTCGTAAAGTAATCGATTACCGCCATCACGCCTGTGAACCCATCTGATGGTGGAAGATCAACAATAAAATCTGTAGAAATACATTGCCTGGGGCGATTGTGAAACTTCATCTTAACTAGGCTCGCTAACGGGGGTCTGAAAGGGATCTTCGATTGAAGGCAGATGACACATGAAGATACATAGTCTTGTACATCCACTCGCAGAGAGGGCCACCAGAAATGCCTCTGGCTCAAGTCTACTGTTTTTCCACCCCTCTGTGCCCAGCGATCGGGGTATCATGGCACATGTGCAGGATTTCCTTTCTCAGAGTCATAGTAGGTACATAAACCAAGAAAATATAATCTTTGTCTTTGTTGAGGATATACTGTGACATACCAGATTGGATGTCAGTGCCCTGTAGTCTAGTGTCTTCGCTATTTGCTGCAAAAAATTGGTAATGGAGTTAACAAACAGCGCCTTTGGGAATAACTGTTTTGGACAGAAGTGAGAAGGTCCCACTGGATCATTCCGGGGCAAGGCTTCTGCTCGCAAATTAACCCTACCAGGTATGAATGTGAATAGGATATTATATGTGGAGCCTGACGGCTATTTCGTGTCTTAGCGTACTGAAATGCTTGGAGGTTATGGTGGCCAGTGCGAACCTCCACAGGGAATTCTGCAGCTAATAACAAGTGCCTCCATTCTTCAAATGCTTTTATGATGGCCAATAATTCTTTCTCAATCACTGAATGATTCAGCTCAGAGGGGGTCATTGTTTTAGAAAGATAAGCCACTATGCATTCATCCCCCTGTCCTATTTCTTGTAGTAGAACTTCCCCCAGGGCATAATGAGTGGCATCGGTTTCCACTATAAATCTTTTGCCTTGGTCAGGAGTAATCAATATCAGAGATTTGGTTAATTGGAATTTCAAAGCGTCAAAGGCCTCCTGAGTTTCCTTGGTCCACAAAAAAGATGTACCCTTTTTTCAGTAAATTGGTTATAGGTTGAATCAGATTGGAAAACCCCGGAATAAACTTTCTAGAGAAATTAGCAAAGCCTAAAAAATATTGGATTTCTTTGACTGATGTGGGAGAGGGCCATTCAACCACCGCTGCGACTTTTGCTGGATCCATTGCCACCCCTTGAGGGGACAGCACATAGCCCAAGTACTGAACCTGACTTTGGTGGTACTCACATTTTTCAAGCTTGAAAAACAAACGTTCATGTTGCTGACGTCTAAGAACTTCTTGGACGTGTTGTACATGTTCTGACTCCGAGGTAGAAAAAATGAGGATATCATCCAAATAGACACTCATGTAATGTAGGAGGATATCGGAAGAATGTGATCCATGAAGCGTTGAAAAAGGGCTGGGGCATTGGACAGGCCAAAGGACATTATTCTATATTCATAATGTCCAAATGGAGTCTGGAAAGCCATCTTCCATTTGTCGCTGGCTTTTACACTAATCAAATGATAAGCTCCACGTAAGTCTAGTTTTGTGTAGATAGTAGCCCCTTTGACAGCCTCTAAAATATATGGAATTAATGGCATTGGATATCGATCGGGCACCGTGATTTTGTTCAGTCCCCAAAAGTCAATGCATGGCCGCAATTCTTCCGTGTTCTTCTTGGGGAAAAAAAGAACAGGGAAGCACCAGCTGGCGATGTAGATTCAGCGATAAGCCAATTTTGAAGTTTGCCATGTAAATATTCCTTCAATACTTCTTTCTCTTTAGCTGAAAGGCTATACATCCGACCAAAGGGCAAGGGTTGATCTGGTACTAGCGTGATTGAGCAGTCAGACCTGCGATGGGGTGGGAGTTACTGAGACTTGGCAAATACTCCCTTGCACTGCATATATGCTTCAGGTAATTCCACCACATGGTTAAGGACTGTGAGATCCCCAGAAGCGGGCATTGTAAATGAGGAAGGAGTGGCAATCTCAATGGCACCCTGTGATGGACATTGTGATAGACTGTGTTCAGAACCCAGAAACATTTTTCCTGCCACCCAATTAATGTAAGGATTATGTAAGCGGAGCCAAAGAAGACCTAAAATGACCGGATAATGAGCGGTTCTGATTACGTCAAACGTGATGATCTCAAAATGAGTTGCCACCATCATCCCAACTGGAAGTATCTGTTCTTTATTGGGACCAGAGGTCAAATGGCTTCCATCTACGCTTTCTACAGGAATGGAAAATACCTTAGCAATACAAGGGAGACTATGATTGTGAGCCCAATAATCATCCACAAAATTGTCTGCCGCCCTGCTTTTCACCAAGGTTGGGACCTCCTCTACCCTCGATGAACCGATGCAAAGGGAAATTAGTCACATCAACATAGGAGAATTAGGTCTCTCTAACACGGGAACCAGGGAATCTGAAGATGGGGAACCAGAAGGAACGTCCTGGATCGTGGTTCCCCCTACGATCGGGCTTCAGCATTTCCCGACTTGCGCGGAGGTGCTACTGGACATACATTGACTAGGTGCTCCTTGGACCCACAATACATACAAAGGCCCTTTGTATGTCTGCGAAGACGTTCTTCCTGGGTTAAAGGGCCACCAGCTACACCTAGCTGCATAGGTTCATCACCAGTAATCGATTTAATAGCAGGTGGTAAAGTGTTAGGAAACAAACAATGACTTCTATGCTTCCTTTTTTTGTGATGCCGTTCTTGCAGATTATAATCCAACTGCATAACAAGGGCAATCATTTCTGCAAGATTGGCTGACAGGGGAACCCACGATACCTCATCTTTCAAATCCTCTGAAAGACCTCTCCTGAACAGAGTGATAAGGGCATCATCGGGTAATGCTGTATCAGCGGCCATTTGCTTAAAGCATGTGATATAGGTGAGAATATCCTGTGTACCTTGACGGAAGTCTAATAACTGTTCCTGAGAGGAGACCGTGATCTCTTGCCTACCAAACATGGTTTTAAGACTGTGAGTAAACGCAGGGTAAGAGTCCAGGATAGGATTGTTTGTTGTAACCAATGGCATCACCCAGGCCAAGGCTGCGCCAGATAGTTGGCAGATCATATAACCCACATTGTCGCGATCTTTTGGAATAAATTATCCATTAAAAGCGAATTTCACAGTACATGAGTCTAAAATTCCTTCAATTTGTGCGGATTGCCTTCGAATGTACGCACAGGCAAAGGACCAGGAGGTAGTTCAGAACTTTGAGGGGTTCTAACCAATTGCTGGCGAAGGCCCGCATTATCCTGTTTTACGCCCTGTACTTCAAAGGTAAGATTTTGAAAGGCTGTTACCAGTTGTTGTACAGTCTGATCCATGATAGCTACTGAAATTGTCTATAAGACCTTGGATTTATTTTCTTTTGCCTCACTTTCTGTTAAACTTCCATAATCGGTTTGGGTAACAAAGCTTACTGCACTAACCTGGATCAGACGGCGCAAACTGAAGTGAGAGAAGAATTCCCCTAAGGACACTGTTTCCTCTCCACCGATATACAGCACCAGAAAACACAGAGCCCCGAGGGAATCCCTCTGAGGAAAAAAACCCTGGACTATGATGTCTTCGGATGAGTTGTTCTTGTAATGGTGTCTTGGAGCCCTGGACAAACGGTCATCTTCGGATACGTGGTACTGGTAATGATGTTGAAGTCCGTGGTAATGGTGGCTATCTGAGATGTTAAAGAAAATTGAGGATTTAGGGAGTATGTGTGTGTAGTTTTTAGTGGTCAGACCAGAAGTAAGAAAGCATAAGTACCAGTGCCGTTTTACTGCTAAGCTCTTGGGATGAAGGATCTATCTTTGTCTGCGTTGTGAAGGGTTGAAAGCGTAAAGCCTGCGGTCTGTATGTAGGACACGGGATTGAGAGCCTTGTCTCTTGAAGAAGTAGATACGAAAAGAACCTGAATTATTACGACAAGTGCTCTGGTTAGTGGTAGGATGAGTGGTCAGAAATGCCGTACTGTAGATGAGGATCGGTACGCCAATAGTGACGGCCTGAATCCTTCCTTCTGGGGAAGTAGAGTGATTGCACTGAGAGTAGCGTAGGGATGCAAGAATAATTACACGTGAATCTACAATACCTCATACGCGTAAGTGTGTAAAGAAATATAGTTGCTTTGTAGCGTTGCTAGGTAACATGATCGCATTCCCGGAAGAGGGAGCGGCAGCAAGGGTTCTGTGAGGAAATTGACAACGCTAGTGCTGGCGTTCTGAATGATAGAAACAAAACAATAGGAGAAAGACAGATTGACAATGTACAGTATGCCTAATAAATGAAAACTTGTGCAACGTTCTCAAAGGGGAGAAGTGATGCGAGGAAAGTGTGGATCCCAGTCCTGATAGCGCTTCTGCGAAGTGAATTGGGTGGAGTCCATCTTGGAAGGCAAACAGACGCTGGCAAACTACTGGCACTCACAGACGCCATCTTGGAGGGACTGCAGACAGTAACCCTAATGTTCCCCCATCTCCACCAGCTGCGCCAGAGAGACCACCGACCCTCTGAAGTCCTAACAATAACAGGGAGTAAGTTAGTTGGTGTAATTGTAAAAATTAAAGAAAAATAAAAGAAAAGTTTTGTATGATAAAAACGAAAATAAATGTCATGAAAATTGCAAGTCGTTGTTATTGTAAATTCTTTGTAAATCTTCCGGTAACATTTTTTATAAAAAGTACTGAAACTTGTTTTTTTAAAATCTTTTATTGGAGAACTAACATCCTTAAATTCCAGCCTGGAGAGGAAAACCCTCATGGACTTGTAAGGAAAGGAGGAAAGGGGGTGCTGTGGCACTCTCTCCATCCCAAAGATGGATGGGATTACTGGAGTGCCCGCTCCCAAAGGAAGGAAGGAAATGGCATACATCCAACCCAGAGATTGAAGGGGATACTGGAGTGCCAACTCCCTGAGGAAAGAGAAATATTGCCGAAGGAAACCCCACTATGCCCTACTCTTCCCCAACAAAAAGTCATGGAAGAGCAGGCGGAGATCTGTGGTGTGCATTTAAAGTCCCTAAACAGAAATCCCTTTCACCTGAAAAGCCGCATTTAAACACTGCCACCAAAAACATGCTTTGCTTTCCCTGTCACATGGGTGGCAAGCATTTGAACCCTGCAACCCAAAAACGGCCATGCGTTGCTTTTATTTCACCTGGATGACAAGAAGTTATACACTGCATCAGAAAACGGCCTTGTTTTACTTTGAATTCACATGAGGGGCACAAATTTCAACACTACAACCAGAAATGGCTTTTGCTTTCCATTTCACTTGAATAGCAGCCCTTTAAACAATGCAAACGAAAAACGGCTTCGCTTTTTCTTCTGTTCAGGTCAAATCAAAGAACCATGTGGAAGGGATCCTTCCACATGCAAACTCACTCAAAAAGGAGAAATTAAAGAATCCTGAGACCTCTAAGACAGGATTTCAAACATTAGTCGCAATAACGGCTTGCACATGTGTAAAAAAGAAAAATGATTTTAAAAAGCCACAGTGAAAAGATAGCACTGCCCGCACAGAAAATGTCAGGGAAATATGCTGTGGGGGCTGACTAGAGCAATGTGCATTATGTTTCCACGCACAAGACTTCAGTCACCTTTGAAGAGGCACACACTACAGAAAAAAACAGTTTGGGCTGAGGCAGGAAACTTCACAAGTAAAAGGCCTGCTTCCCGCTGGAAGTCGCACCTACTACTGAACCATCCCGCAATAAAATGTGATGCTACTGAGGGCGTCATAATTCCCTCCTCTGCCAGACTTGAAGGCAGGGGATCAGGGATTTCAAAGAAAGTGAAGTGTGGCTAAAGCTTGACTAGGAGTTGTGAGCTCCTTGTTGCACCCCCTTCAAAGAACCCATACAACTTCAAAGAGACTTATTAAAAACTCTGGTTACAGGATGAGCCCAAGGAGACAGATGGATGTGGGGAGATGAAGCGTCCCTCCCACAAAGTTGGACCAACAGTCCCAATTGACATTGAAAGACTGATTTCATTTTAGGCATTTTTCGCAGCAATTACAATGAGAAATAATGTCATTTTATGCTATTTTTTGCATGTAATTTCCAGGCGCTTTTAAAGAGATAAAGTGCATTTTCCTAGGACTTTGGGGACTGAAATGGCCAGTTAGAACACTTTTCTGGCTGATCTATAAAAGGGACAAATATGACAGTTGGTAGAAAGATGGGAAATGAGATTAGGAACATGCTTGATCATTTGCAGAGTTTTAACTGTTATACATTTTATGAAAAGGACAAAATGTTGCCACTGGGCCTTGCTACATCTTACAGAGTTGGCGATCAGTTTACCTAATTCCCTATGACAAACTAAAACCACATATCTAGTTCATATGGCATGAGCTAGTAGAATTATGAAGTTAGGAGACATAACTGTTTTTTGTAAAACAAAAGTGGCAAGGAGAACAAAGAATTGTAATACATCCAAACAGACAGATGGTACTCTCTTCCCTTGAACCAATCATGCCTGGGGGTGGAGAGAGGAATGGTAAACTGACCTATCTGAGTGGTAGGGATAATTACAGAGTAATCCCCCTAGACTGTAAAGTTTGTGATGTCATTTGTGCTATATAAGGGGGACTGTACTAGGTCAGAGACACAAAAAAATCTGGGGAGACAGGAGAAGGAGGACGGACAGAAGGCGGCTGAACCTTACCATCTTTGAGAATGCAGTGACCAGACCACTTGCCCTAGCTGTCCAGAGTGTCCTGAGATCCAGCTGACTTTCCAGAATCCCAAACCAAGGTTTACTTTGTAAGTAGCAAATAACCCAGTCCTAAATTGCATAATTAATTCCCCTATGTGAAATTCACTGTACAAGATTGTTGAAATTCGAAATTAACCATCTTGTACCTGGTGTTGTATTTAATTATGTTAGCCATTAAAGTGTTGCCTCAAATGAATTAGCCTCCTTGTAACTGCAAACCGAATTTGTCTGTGTATTGTGTGCATTACCAAATGAATTCCCATTTGCATCTGTCCTATTAAACCCCAAACTGTTGTTCCATTGTGAGCGATCCCTTTTGCCTAGAAGTCTAACTGTAATGTGCCTCTGTCCTTGTCGTTTAAAACTGATGTTCCTATTGTAATCTAAACCCCTTTGATGAGCTGCCTGTCATTCTAAACCCAGCGGAAACAAAATTCCATTTGCTACTGTATTTTTCCCTTTTGCATTTGCTTTTTCCCAAAACCGATTTTCCCACTTAATTTCTACTTTGCCCTGGTGTGCTGATTAGTATTCTCTAAACTTTCCCTATCTGCTAAAGTGTAAGCAATACGAATTTCATTTCAAACTGTCCCCAACCAGTTGTGAGTAAGAATCAAAATCCCATTCTGCCATTTTGCTCCAAAAACGGGTTTTTACTTTCTTTACTGATTTCCCATCTTGTGGTGGTGGGCTTTAGCCCAATCCGATTTTCTCCTTCTATTCTTACTCCTTGCCACTGCCTTCCATTCAAAGGAATTAAGTTAGCTGATGTTTGGGGGTGAGTGTTGCAGTGGGGAGTGCTAAACCGTTGGTGTTATCTCTTTATAAAATTGTTCTTTTTCTGTGTTGCCATTAAAGACTGTGTGAATAGGATATCATATCCTAATTGTTTTGTAGAGATTAGTGCATTTTGTGTTGCCACAACATTGGTGGCTGTGAACATTTTTGATTTTCCTTTTTTCATTAAATAATACATTAATAAATATCTTATTGATACACACCGGCCTGGTTGCTAGTCCAATGTGACACAGGGTGTGTGTGGAGTTTGGGTGCGAGACGGTTTGGAGGCCTACTCAAAAAACAATCCGTAGTTTATTCAGAATGAAAGGTGCTTTATTGTGTGCCACATCCATTGTAGGAGAAAGAAGTTTTATACAGTTTGTTACAAACTTTTAAAATGTTACAAAACAAAAGGAAGAAGAAAGAATTATTCAGTTAATTCAAATCAATGTGTCGACAATTGCCCACCGATTTTCCTGGCATATCGTACTCAAAACTATCCAGTAGATTATTCTGGTTACACTACTACTGTCTGCTTGTTCAATTTGTCAGTTCCAATCGCCTTTCTGTACAATGATAACGTGTTCCACGTGACCCTAGCATTAATTGAGGTGAGGCCCAGTTCATAGCAGATGCATGCTGCTGGTGTTCCTTTTGCTAACTGTAAAATTTTATTTTCAATATACGTGTTCACATAGAGACCATATTAAGTGTGAGCATTCCAACATTGCGTCAGCACCATAAATTAAGGCGGGTATCACTTTGGCTTTATAGAAGTCTATTACAGGTAAAGGCAAAGTAAACTTCCCAAATGTTCTATTTATCATTGATCCCTGTGCCGCTAGTAATTTGCACTTCATTTAGATTTTTTGGACCATAGGATCATCATTAATGTGTGAATTAATTAGGACTCCCAAATATTGGGACTGATTTACACATTTTACTCTTTCCTGTCCCAATTTCCATTGACATTTGTTTTTATGTTTTTCTTTGGTTCCTTTAAGGTTTTTAGTACCAAAATCTCTGTTTTTGCGATGTTTATCGTAAGGCTGTTGTTGTCTGTATATGTTTTGAGAGCAGAGAGCTTATGCTGCAGGCCGATCGGGGTTACATCCAATAAAACAATATTGTCTGCATATAACATGTAACTTAGATAGTTTCCATTTATTTTTGGTGCAAAGGCCTTAACTTCTTCCATAGCACTGCTCACACCTGCTATGAATATATTGAAAAGTATTGCGCCTAAAGGATAGCGCTACTTCACGCCTCAAGATGTTTTTATTGCAGCAGAGTTGGAGCCTTTTTGGTCTAACCAGATTTTAATTTCTGTGTTGGAGTACAATTCCACAATTGCCATGAGTAGACTTATGGGCATTTCCGATTTGTGAGCTTCATCCATAGCAGCTCTCTATCAACACCCTCATAGGCGTGAGCCAAGTCTACAAACGCGAGGTCGATTTTTGTGCCATTCTTGATAGTTTGCATTTTAAGCAGATTAAGCAACCAAAGGTTTAGCCCACAACCAATGCCCTTGACAAAGCCCATTTGGCGGGCATCCGCGGCATCAGATAGTTTGATCCAATCTGTTAGATGACGTAGCATTTGTGTGGCAAAGATCTTGCCCACCACATCTAAGAGTGCTATTATCCGATAGTTTTTGGGATAATTTCTTGCACCCTTTTTGAATATGTGTACAATGATTGCACTCTTCCATGATTCCGGTAGCCTGTGCTCTTGTAATATGCTCTTGAACAGATTGTCGCAGAAATCTGCCCACTCTCCAGGATTTTGCTTCAGCATTTGATTTGTTAAACCGTCTGGGTCAGGAGCCCGAGATGCGCTGACTCGCCTGATGTTTGCCAAGATGTCATGTCTGGTGATCTTGATGTCCCAAGTATTTAGGGAATGGAGATGGGGGGCTTCCTTTTGGCCTTGCTTCCTAAACAGCGTTGTATAATGGTCAATCCATTGTATTTCCATGACCATGTTGCATAGGCTCACTTGTTGGGGGGGCCTCTAAGTTATTAATACTTGACCAAAACTCTTTTGAATTCTTCTGTGCCATGTTCATCAGCATTCTTTCAGCATCTTGCTGTGGCATGATGATTTTATGCGAACATAACCAGTTCTTGTATCGCATTTTAACTTACTTCATGTCTGTGATTTTGTTTGCGTTCTCATTTTGCAATATGCCTCTGATATTTTGTCATAGCTCTCGCTTTTTGATTGCTATGTCCTGGTCATATGCATGCTGATTTTTGAATCTTGACTTTTTCATACCATTGCTCCTTTCAGTGTAATGTTGTAAAAGAGCACGGTATTCTATTTTATCCTCCCCTTCGGTATTTGCTTTTCCATTTAGGGCCCTCGTCATGTGCTTGATTTTAGCACTATCCAGCCTCACTCTATTTCTTCCCAGTTCCACGTTCACAGGGTAACTCCATGTTGCCTTTGCTGCATTTTTTATTCCCGGGAAGATGTTTTTAATAGATTGTGATCGCTTTGCGACATGTTGATCACACTAAGATTAAGAATGTTTTCTGCGAGTTGTTCTTATGCCTAAAGGTAATCCAAGATGGACTTTGATGGACCTCTTTTCCAAGTTTCCCGGGGCGGCCTGTCACCAGTGATGTTTCCATTCAGTAGGGACATGGCTCTTGCCTCCATCTTGTCAATCCATGCTGTTTGAACAATGTTATCAGGCTTACTTTTTTGACCATTCCTCTGCTTATCTGAATCTAGCGAGATACACTCCATGTTTAAATCTCCACAGAGGATGATACTAGGACTTGGCCCGTTGGTCATGATGGATTCAATCAGGTCACAAACCTCATCAAGAGGTCTGTAGCTTGATGTTGCCAGTTTACATTAATGATGTGAATTTTTTTTCCTTTCCCACTATTTCCTAACGGGATTCTATAGCAATCACTTGTATGTATGTTGAGTGGTTATTCGTGTTCAGTATTCTGAAACCACTTTTTCTGCTGACCAGGGTTACTATACCCAACATTGGGCGACCCTTCAGTTGTTTTCTAGCAGGATTTATTCCAATTTCAAAGCCTTCCACACATGGCAAATTTACAAGCCAAGCTGCCTGTATGCATATGATATCTAATGATTTTAACAACGTTTAAATGTTATAAGATAGATGGGCAAACCCACGCGTGTTTCACAAGCCCATCTGTATTGTGGTTTCATCAAGGATGGCTGGGCATTAACTTCCCCTATTTGAGTTCAAAGTTTGAGCTAGCCAGTTCCATTTATCACAGTTGCTTGTGTTGGTGACGACAGTGGGGTTGTTTCTTTTCGCTGTAAGGTTTTTACTGTCGCAAGCAAATGTGATTTTTATTTGTTTTTTTGGACTCTTTTCCTCTTCAAGACAACTCTCTTCCTGCACTTATTCTACCTCATCTCTCTCTCTGTGGGTGAAGCTCTTTTTATTCAGTTGTTAGATACTTGATGGTATGTATCTAGTTCAGGGTTCTGTTCACATGTTTCACTGTCCACAAAGTTAGGCTGTGTCCTGGTTTTAGTTATATAAGTTGCAGAGCAAATTTCTTTTATATCAAATCCCAAGGAGTTGATGTCTGACGTGCCCGCTAAAATGATGTCTCGAATTATTCTAGAATAAATGTGAAGTAGTTCTCTGTCAAACGTGGTTTCTTTGATAAATTCGACAGTTTTGATGTCATTAGATGATGTTAATGTTAGCTGAGGAATGTGGTGAAGTAACTGCAGGACGTTGTATCTATTTAGAATCAGCCCATCCTTCGACGGAAAAATTCTTTGTAACAGCAGATAATAGTTGGCATCAATTTTTTGTCTTTTACTTGCATTCTACTGTGATGCGGATAAGGTTGGCCACCTATCCACTTTCCAGTCAGCTTCTTGGTGCCTCATGGGGTCAGCTTTTCTCTTGTTCTCTCACGGCGCATGAGTTTCACTAAAGGCCTCCCGGACATGATTATCGGTCTTGGTGGCAATTCGAGCTCTCTGTTTCACAGGTAGTTTTTTGGTTTTATTCATTAACTTTACTTCTGTCAGCTCTCTCCATTCTGCTATTGTTAGAAAACCATTTATGGTCACAACGCGGGCACTCGTATTTGTTATCTCCTTGGTGTTTTTGGTTGGTGTAATGGGGATGATGCATATTGTTTTAGCGATTATGGCTAGCCTCTCTCTAAGTTCCTCGGTGGGACCAATCTCGCACACTTCTTCAAGCTCTGAGTCAAAGACGACCTGATCATCACCGGGGCTGTCTTCTTTGTCCACCTCATCCTCTCTTCCTGACCCGTAAGTGGATAAATTCAACATCTCCTCCATCAAGTTGCCCTCTTCCATCTCAGCCACAACTTGGGGGGTGATCTCTGACCCTTTTTGTTCTTTTTATTTGCTTCTAGTGTAGATGATTTGTCATCGTCACAACTCGTTAGGCTTTTTTAGATGTCGAGGTTTGGATTGTGACATTTAAGGATTTAATATTCCTTAAAAATGTACATGAGTTTTTAGCATTCAAGTTTTTGGCTCTAGGCATGTTTTTGGTTTTCTTTGTTTGTTTCCTCTGAATATTGTTTTGTCCGGTCGACTTTACATTTTCAGTTCTTTTGGTTTTTCAAATATGGAATAGCTTTTGTTAACCTTTGGGGGGTGTTTATTGGGCTACCATTGTAAAGCCCCTGTGGATTTATGCTGAACCCTTCCTCTTTGTCAGAGGTAGACGGTTTTGCATCAGATATATCAGATTTCAAGGCAGTCACCTCCCTGTTATTGCCCGATTGTTTTTGTTGATTTCTAACATCACAGCAGGAACTCCAGGGACCACACTCAGGTTGGGATTCTCACTTATCATTGTTGAGGAGTCGCTCGTACCTGGTTTGCCTAAAGCGGTGCTAGAAGCAGTTCATGACCATTTCTTATGGTCTTGAAAGGCTGGGGTCACCACTATTTCGCAGGAGCTTAGATGTCTTGATTCTCTTCTTTCTTTGCTATTTTCTAGACGCCCTGCATCAAGATCTACTCGATTGGAGTGCTTCCTCTTTAGAATCATTAGAGCTTCTCTTGCAACCTCTGCGAGTAGCCATTTATCGTCTGAATTGTTTTTCAGTTGTTCTTTTAACAGGTTGTATAACATTTCGTCTTTCTTATTTTCCTGAGCGATTTGCAGTTTCATCTCATGCAACTCTATTTCTATGTTGATCATCTTAGAGTTCATGAGTGCAATTAACGTGTTATGGGCCTTATAGTTGTTGTTAAACTGTTCATACGTTTTGGTGAAGGGGCTACCACGATGGTCATGGCTGATATAGAGGGTAATTCATGGAATTCAGCACACAAGTGGTGCACGCGGCTGGCGCACTGTGTGCGCGTGCAAATTTCTGCGCCAGCCGTGTGCGCTAAAATCCATTTCCGCGCACAGCATATTCATGGATTTAGCCATGCACAGCGCACAAATCCCGTACATGGCGCACAGGCCCCCAACCACGAAAACGCCTGCAAAACTCCCCGCGCACCCCTCCGAATACACGTACCCCACTACACGGGGTGTGTCACACGCGATTGGAGAGGGCAACGTGTATAAAAGGGGTGCGCGGGAAGTTTCACATGCGAAATGCCCTGTGCGAGTGGGGTACGTGTATTCCTGGGGTGCGCGGGAAGTTTCACACGCGAAATGCCCTGTGCGAGTGAGGTACGTGTATTACTGGGGTACGTGGGAAGTTTCACACGCGATTGGAGAGGGGAACATGTATTTCTGGGGTGCGTGGGAAGTTTCACACGCGAAATGCCCTGTGCGAGTGGGGTACGTGTATTCCTGGGGTGCGCGGGAAGTTTCACACGCGAAATGCCCTGTGCGAGTGGGGTACGTGCATTCCTGGGGTGCGCGGGAGGTTTCACACGCGATTGGAGAGGGGACCGTGTATAACAGGGGTGCGTGGGAAGTTTCACATGTGAAATGCCCTGTGTGAGTGGGGTATGTGTATTCCTGGGGTGCGCGGGAAGTTTCACACGCGATAAGCCCTGTGCCAGTGGGGTATGTGTATTCTTGGGGTATGTGTGAAGTTTCACACGCGAAATGCCCTGTGCGAGTGGGGTACGTGTATTCCTGGGGTGCGCCGGAAGTTTCACACGCGATTGGAGAGGGGAACGTGTATTTTGGGGGTGCGCGGGAAGTTTCACACGAGAAATGACCTGTGCGAGTGGGGTACGTGTATTCCTGGGGTGCGTGGGAAGTTTCACATGCGATAGGCCCTGTGCCAGTGGGGTACGTGTATTCCTGGGGTGCGCGTAAAGTTTCACACGCGATTTTGCTGTCAGAACGGGGTACCTGATTTTCGGTGGTTCGCGAGGAGTCCTACACATGAATTGGCAGTGTGGGTCCTCCCAGGTGTTCCCTCTACACCCTCCATGGCCCCTACAGGCAGCCCACACCACAGGGGACTACCCTGCACCCCTGGTCATGTCCCGCCATGGGCATGCCCCCCAGCCAAGCCACGTCACCTTGCACTAGTGATCGCCAACTCATGTCCCCCAGCACCCCCGCTCCCCAGCAGTCAGGGACACCTGCCAGCAGGCCCCCACCCATGTCCCACACATGTCCCCCAGCACCCCCACCCCCCAGCAGTCAGGGGCACCTGCCAGAAGGCCCCCACTCATGTCCGCCAGCACCCCCACCCCCCAGCAGTCAGGGGCACCTGCCAGCATGCCCCCACACATGTCCCCCAGCACACCCACCCCTCAGCAGTCAGGGGCACCTGCCAGCAGGCCCCCACTCATGTCCCCCAGCACCCACATCATGACGATCCTCAATCATGGGCCTCATGGCCACCCACACCACACCCCACGCCACCCCAGCCCAAAGGCCCAACCAAGTATTGCATCCACCCACAGAGAAATGGCCATTAAATGATACAACCCGAATGGCAAGTATGTGCATGAACACATGTCCGTCACACACACACACAATGGGTGCAAGTGAATGTGAAAACCCATATCATGACATGCATGAAACCAATGAGAGAATACCACACATCGAAGTATGAAACAAAAATGTATTGATCACAACATGAATGTAATGAAAAAAAAATTCAATAATGGGAATAAGAAAAAAATGCAGCATGTCCGGAAAAAAATAAAAAATATGAAATCAGAATCCAAAGAAATCCAAATGAAAATGTGTCCAAAGTCTCAGTCCAACGAAGCAAATCCAAGGGAAAAAAAATATATGAAATCCATTGCGCCATGGTGAAATAAAAATAAAAATGAGAAACATCCACTGTTCAACTATATACAAATCACCAATCCAGGGTCCATGAGCCCAACAAATGAAATGAAACCTACAAAAAAGACCTACCTAATAATGAACTATATACATAAATGTGGTGCATTGTCCAAGCGTCCCAAAATTAAAAAAAACAGAAAGGAAACCTAACACTATCTAACTATTTACAATGGCAGCGGGCTAGTCCGACGGCTCACTTATTGATGTCCCGGGCCAGGGCATCATCGAACTCCCGCTCAATGTCCTGGAGGCGGTCCTCTTCCATGTCCCCGAGGGTTTGCATGGACGAAATGTTCACCTCCAACTCCCTGCGAATTGCCTCGAGGCACTCGGCCCGCCTCAGGGCCCTCCGCATGGAGTTCTCCACCCTGACCATTGTGAGCTGTTCCTCTTCCGCCCGCTGCCGCTCCACATCTATGGCGTGGCCCAACCGCTGCCACATGGAAGACACTTGAAATCCGGGGTCCTCTTGCCCTATGGCCGATGCCTGCCCCTCCGATGTTGAAGGCCCCGAGCCATCATTGCTCCCACCATGTTGCTGCTGCTGTGCCTGTGCCTGCGCCCTGGCTCTTGCTGCCTGCACGTCCTCCTCCGGCTGGGGTGCAGTTGTCATGGTGGCCACCCCTGCTGGACATCCGACTCCTGACTGTGGCAGGGATGTGTCCTCTACCAGCCTGGCTGCTGGGTCAGGGGCAGCTCCACAGGGTACCCAGGTGACACATGGGTGGGAAGATGGCATGGAGGACGACTGGCACGTAGGGGGTTCAGGTGAGGAGGGGGTCGCAAGAAGGTCCAACACACGGAGGAATCCAGCACCGATGACCCGTCCCAGTAGGTCAACGTGGTCAAAGAGGCATGCGAGACGATGTGCAGTCTCTCCACGAAAAGACCGCAGGTCACCTCGCATGCCCCGTTGACGCAACGCTATCCCACTCACGACAGGCTCAACACGGTCCCGGATAGCCACGTCTGCAGGGAGAGGAAGGCCAGTTGTCGTGCGCTCATCCCCTCCCTGAAAACGGGTCTGGACGTAGGCATCCCTGCTGGTGCCAGATGATGCAGTGACAGGATCAGGGACAGGATTACACACAGGCACCTCCGCGGCGGCCTGTGCTGCCTCCTGTCCCTGCCCCTGCACTGCACCACTAGCACCAGTGGAATCCCCACCTCCAGACCCTGTGTGTGTCCCTTCCGTGGCCTCCTCCTCCACCAAACCCCCCACCAACCTGGATGACTCCATGCCATCTTCCTCCTTTGGACACTGTGGGGTCTCAGCTGCCCCTTCTGCTGCCGAAGAGTCCACCTCCGACCTCTGCCTCTTGGACCTACCCTCGGCAGCTGCGGCCTGGGATGCGGCACCAGACTCCTCACTCCCCGACGAGATGACAATCTGGGAGGGGAGCCGGGCCTTGCGACTCCGGCTGGTGGTGCGATCCCTGCCGCTGTGCTCCACAGCACCCTCTCCGCCCTCCTCATCAGTTGACACTGCAGACAGGAGAGATAAAACACAGACATCAGGGCACTGTACAATGGACTGATACACACATGACAGTTGCACATGAGATGCAGTGTCAAACTTCAGACATGGCATCACACTCCACGACACACATGTCATTTCAACTCACACACATGAGCATTTCCACAGCAATATTGCACCAGGCAGCAACATCCATACACATACAACTGCATGAACAGCCGAAGGTGAGCCTGACATCACATGAAACACAGGGAGTGCACTAGACATGCACACACGCCACCGCACTTACATGCATGTCTACATCTCCTCCAACTGTCACAGTGATGCGATCGCCATACATGTCACATCTGGCATTCAGCCTTCTACATATCAGTGTCACGTGCATCCATGTTGCATCACAGTTGCACACTTGTCAAATACACACACATGCACATGTACACAGTGTAGATACATGCAGCAGGAACCACCATCCATGTGTGACACCACAACCATGCCAACGTACATACACAGAAATTCAAACATGTGTGCTACCACACCTGCATTTGCGCAGCATGCTTACCAACACATACACCATCGATGTGTCTCACACCTAAGAGGACTCACATGTGTCAGCCTCACGCCCCTGTTCATACACATCCCTACATGGCCCTACGAAAACACATGTGCAACCTGCACACTACTGGCACACCACCACACGCACAGCGTCCAATCAGTATGCATGTACACTTACCGCTCGACTCCAGACGGGTCTGCCTCTCAGGGACCTGGACGTGGAGCGCTGGGCATATGTGTTCCAGGACCCTCATCTGGTGGTCGGACAAGTGGCCCCAGTGCCCCTTGGCATCCGCTGCCTTCAAGAGGCACCGGGCCTTGTTGAGGGTCCTGGACCTGAAGTCCTCCCAGCGCTTCTTGACATGGTGTAAGTCGCGGACTGCCACACCCTCCGCGTTGATGGCAGTCACGATGTCCATCCAGATCCTGGTCCATCCTTCATTGTCGGTGCGCAAACTTCCAAAGAGGGCATCATACTGCCCCAGGACTTGCTCCACCAGGACACCAACTTCCCTGGCACTGAAGCTGGTGGCCCTCTGCCTCTCTGGCTGGGAGTTGCCAGTGGTGCCAGATGGTGTTGTGCCCGACATGGCAACCCCAGAGGCAGGAGTGGGTGGGCAACTGGGTCCTGGGGCTGGGGTGTGGAGTGATGGTATCCCAGTAGGGAGTCTTCGGTTCCAGCAGGGGTAGTCACAGCAACTGCACCCCTGGCTGACGTGCCGGCAGCAAATAGCAGGGCATGTGGGCAGCAGGCAGTCACGCAGCAGCAGATGGCAGGTGGGAGCGTGTTCGGGGCTCTGGGGGGCAGTAATTCGGCCATCTGGGGAGGAGCGTGGTCTTCCGTGTGTTGTTGCGTGGCCAGCTTGATACGGAGTGATTTGGCACATGAAAATCTTGCACGTCAGCGTGTAATTCGAGGAAAGGCCCTTCGCGCGTAAGCGCATAAGCACACGTACGCGGTTTCATTGGACCAAAGGCCCTTAGCATGTAAGCGCTTCTGTGACGTGACTCGGCGGGCATTTCCCTTGTGATGTGGGCATAGTGGTTCAGCGCGTGTGGAAAAACTGCACGTCCGCGTGTGGATGCGTGTAATCTGAGGAAAGGGCCTACGTGCGTAAGTGACGTGACACGCACAGGCGTTTCCATCAACAGGGGTGCATGTTCATCGTACAGGTCCAAAAACTGCACGTCCGAGTGTCAGCTCGTGTAAGTGGAGGAAAGGGCCTTAGCGCGTACACGCATAAGTGACGCTGTACGTGTGGGCCGCTTTAAAAGGTACGTGTAGGACCCCATTCCGTTGTGTGTGCTTTTCGTGGAGAGCGAGTGGGTGAATTCTGTTCTTCTTGTCGGTTCACACGTGATTACTTCACAGCGTTTCAAGTTCGTACTCCCTGTTACCTCTGACAGCGTTCTTTATTTTTTTTGGGCCTGTTTCCTCAAACAGCGTTCACTTCTTCTTTTGTCCTGTCTCCTCCGACAGCGTACAGTTCTTCTTTGGGGGGGTGTTGCCTACGCGCACACGTATGTTTTTTTCACGTTATTTTTCCAGGCAGACGGTGAGTCGCGCACGCATTTACCAACTGTGCTTGCCCCGTGTGTCGCGTACCCCTTCAGAGGTCATTGTAGGCTGCGTGTAACACGCGTACGCTTGTTTTTGTGTTTCTGGGTGCCACAGCGTAGTGCGGGTTCATTTTTCCATGCACGTGGTCTATGAGGGGTTGCATGCACGTTACTTTTTGTTTTTGGGGTGCCTGTGCATTGCGTGACCCGTCATCTTCCCCCAGAGGTCACAGACAGCCTTGCTAGAGCACTAGGGTACGAATTCCATCTAGTACCCTACCCCTTTAACCCCCAATTGCCCAGGACAATTGTTTACTGCAACTCCCATATGCACAACAACATCAGTGCCATGGTTGCGAGGCAACCTAGCGGTAAGGGTGGCAAAGGTGGCTGACCTCCAAAAGGTGGGTGTGGAGGGCGCGGTAGGGGACATGGCCAGGATTTGCAGGGTGCCCCTAAACCCCAATGTGTGGAGGACCAATCAGGGACACCCATGCCCCCCCCTGCTTGAGGGAAACCTGACTGACACCATCCCAGCTCAGCCCTTGTTGGCCCAGCCCATTGTGGCACCTGAGCCGGCACAGGATGACTCCCTGGCTGACTTCCAGGTCAGCAAGTCAAAGCCACGTGTGTCGGTGCAAGTTGGTGTCAACAGGCCACGTGGATCTGGGGCAGCGATGTCATCTGCTGTCACAAGTAGGCAGGGTGGGGAGGCTGCAGGGGCAGCTGCAGCTCTATCCACCCCAGCTCTCAGTCTCCCAGCCGGGACAGTGTCGGTCCTGGTCCATCAAACTGATGTTGCCCCTGCCAACATCACGCTTCAGCCAATGCCTGCACCAAGACCTATGGTCATTGTGCCTTTGCACACTCCCAGTACCCAGTCCACCTGCGCTTCTGCCCCTACTGACCAGAGCGGCACAAGCCACTCAGGCTCAGCTCCACCTTTGAAGAAGAGGAAGAAGGGTGCTCTGGCACTACAGGCTGAGACCCCAGACATGGCTACACAGTCCTGCACGTCAAGGAAGCCTAGCTTTAATTACCCCAAACTTGATGCAATTGTGAGCTATGTGTCGGCACATAGCCGCAAAATGTTGGTGACTGCAGGGTGCAAGACCACACCTGGTCAATGTAGGGCACACTGGCAGACCATCGCGGACCACATTAGTGCCCTTGGATTTGTGAGGCGCACAGCTGATGATTGCTACAAGCAGTGGAATGACCTGAAACGCAGAGCAAAGAACAAGCTGGCCTCAAATCATGCCGCTACTCTGGTGACTGGCGGTGGGTCTCCACAAGAGGACAGCAAACTCACTGAACATGAGTCTATTCCTGGGACCTTCGTCACAGAGGAACAGATCCGAGGTGTGGGAGAACTACCTGATTACGACGCATTGTCCGGTGAGTGCCCATGCATGTGTGTGTAATCCATGTGTATGTTGTTTGGGTGACGGGTTCTGATTGAGTGCCAGGTGAGGGTGTGTACTCCTGAGTGTTATGAGTCACCTATTTGCTTCCTCCCATACATTCACGTGCCTTGGATTTGGGTATGACTGTATCTCTTCTGCCCACAGTTGCCAATTACGCCCACATTAGTGCACTTTACCTTGAATGTCATCTTGCAACTACATTGTTCAGATTTTGTAAGTGTTCATTCAGGCTGATTGTTTCCACTCACCCATTTTTACTATGCATTATTCTGCCCTATTGCAACATATGTGATATGCTTTGGTCATTGTTTACAGCCCACACTGGGCCACTATTTTTACCTGGTTATGTTAATGATTACTCCATTCAGGCCGATGGAGTATTGGGCTGCAGAAATGTTTTATTAGGGCCTGTTTGCATGTGGAAGATGACAGATGTTTCCTGTAATGTTAAAGTGACCAACCATTGATCAGCCCACAATGACTGTGTTATTGGACACTGGATGTGGAACATGCATATTTTGCAACACTATTCAGCATCATTCTTCGCATCATGTCGATGTGACATGGATGTGTGACAGTACTCATTCACTAACATATTGCTGTAATTTTTGTAATTTACTGTGGCTATGCTACAAGACATCTGTGTGATGGCATGTGTCATGTATGTGTATTGGACATGCCATTCACAGCCTGATGTGTGATGCCAGTGCCACCCAACATGCTGCAAATGTGTTGCATATCCATCTTGCTCTCCCCAGTGTCTGCCTTTTTGACTCCACTTCCAATTCTTTGACAGTGCATGCATGGCAGGGTTATAGTCATGTGGGACATGTGGAAATCATGTACTGGATCTCTGGCTTGTCACAGCCTATGTGTGTGCTATGGAGCTCATGTTTCCATTTGTTGTCTTTCATGTTTTTGCAGGTGATGACGCACTTGGTGCTGTTGAGGTTGAGGAGATGGTGCAGACCCGGAGGAATCTCAGGCACGACCGGGCACCAATGGGGGACGTGGTGTGGTGGTGGGTGAAAACCCAATGTTACTGCAGACCATACTGTCCAGGGGTGCCTCTGGGTGCACCTCCCCAGACCTCTATTCAGGTGCTGAGTCGGATGATGAGACTTATGTGCAGTTGCAGGTAAGTGTTTCTGGCAGGGATTCTGTTCTGTCCAACCCACCTGGACCAGGGGTAGAACCCTCTATGGGGATGTCAGTGTTGGTAGGTCCGCCTTTGGCGGTTACGGATGCAGGGTCACACTCCACAGCATCTGATCCTATTCCTGGGCCAGCAGATCAGAGGGGGAATGCAGTCCTGCAGCCTCAGGCAGTGCCAGAACAACAAGGTGCAGATCGCCTTGCCCCAAACAGTTGTGGTGCCCGTCGACACGGTGGCAGTGCCCCACCAGGCAATACTGTATGGGAAAACTCCATGTACAGTATGGCAACCCAACAGGCAGCATCAGTAGAAATGATGGCTCAGGCAATTATCCCCCCTGAAAGGCAGATGGAGCAACAACAGCAGGCAACAGACTCCATTTGCCAATCACACAGGGAAGACATGTTGGCGTCCAACAGGGGCATGCGGGCGGCACTGGAGACTCTGCGCGAATCCATATCAATAGAGTCCCAGGGCCACAGAGAAGCCCTGATGGTAGAACTACATAACCTCAGGCAGACTCTGGTTGCACTTGAGGCTTCCAGTAATTTAAGGGCAGAACAGCAGCTGGAGCAGCTCACATGTTCACTCTCAGCTGAGCTGCATGCAACACGTGAGGAGATCCGGGCATCACGCGAGGTCATGCATGCAGAAATGCAGGCAACCCGTGATGTGCTGCATGGGGATCTCCGCACTTTAATCCTCCAGAATCATACCTTCCAGACCTGCATGCTTGCTGCCATGGATGACCATACCAGGGCTTTGCGTGGGCTGCCTCCCATAGTGCCACCGCATCCTGATGCAGCAGCAGAGGATGAGCAGAGCGACAGCAGTTCACCCACAATTACATAGCCATGCAGGCCATGAGCTCAAGAAGGTATTTTTTTCGCAACATCCACGCAGGTGGGTGTTGGTGTGCACCCTGTCCTCGAACCTCCTGGGTGGCCTCCCCCACCCCCCTGTTTCCCACATGGCCATTTTTGATTTTTGATTTTTTTTTTTTTTACAGTGTGTTGCCTTGTGTGGCTCCTGTGGGCATCCACTGTATTCTGGCTGGGCACATGCAGGCTTGTCCTGAGTTTGGGTTAGATGCTTGGGTTTGTGAGACACACACCCCTCCTGCTTCCCGTTTCCATGGGCTTGCAAAGGGTGTGACCAAGTGACAGTGAATTATACAGTGACGTTGGGCTCCCATGAGCTGTGTGGGGAGTCTGTAGTCAATACTGTGTAGACATCCCTAGTGGATATTGTATTGTATTGTATTGTACACTGCATGGTGTATTGATATGTGCTTGTGCATCGATGTCTTCCTCCTAATTTGCAGGTTCCTTCCTCATGTCTTCACAAGGCCGTCTACTTTGCAGATGCAGTTCATGTTGTATGCAGTACACTGAGACATTTGCGTGGCAGCAACACTCTACAGTTGTAAGGGGTCGATGTGCTGGCGTACTTAGGTTGTAAGACTACCACTACTTGAACTTAGTACTGTCATGTTTTTGTATTTTTCCATGGTGTGTTGCAGCATTGTGTTGGTGGTATTTGGTAATGTGTGCTGTTAGTTATACATTACTGGGAGCATATTGTGTGTGGGCAGTTTCCATTAGGGACAGTGGGCCTCATTACACAGTAGGCGGTAACCATGGCGCTATTAGTGCCATGGTTGCCGCTGGTATTTTACCGTGTCCGCCTTGGTGGATGGCGGAATTACCACCCTACTCCAAGGTGAGCAGGGGCGGTAATTCCCCATTCACCAAGGCACTTCCCCATTCCCATTTTTGCCACCATGGGCATAATGGGAATGGGGAAGGAGGTAATTACGGTACCGCAAATTGCGGTACCGTAATTAGCACCGAGGTCCCTTTGCAGCACCCTAGTTTAACGGCTGGTAAGACCAGCCGTTAAGGTCAGGTCCCGCAAAGGGAACTCGTAGTAAGGCGGTAAGGGTTTACCGGTACCGGTGCCCTTACTGGTACCGGTAAACCCTTACCGCCTACCGTGTAATGAGGCCCACTGTACTTTGTGACAATTGTGTCAGGTCTTGTGCATTGCTTTGTTTGCTTTCAAATTGCATGACATGCCATGGTGTGTTTGGTGGTGGAGCTGGGGAGGGGTTGGGTGACATGGCGCTGTTCTCATGTTGTATTTAGCAAGGGGGTAATGAATTTAGCAGCATAGATGTATGTCTTTTGATGACACAGCATTGGTGGTGTTTGGGTAGGTAGGGATGCACACAATGTAACACTTCCAGGTGACCAATCTCAGGCTGGTATGGTTGTGACTGTCCCTTATGTCATCATCATTGATTGTCAGCTGGTATGTGCCAGGGCTGTGTGCACTCCACAGGGGTGTGATTTTAGGTGAAGTAATTATCCACCAGCTGCGTACGGGCTGCCTCACCACGTGCCCTTTCCCCTCCCATGCGCAGCTGCCGTGCATGTGGTTGGGGTTGTGGGGGCACCACCATGTCCACCGGCAGGCCCCGGCGTGTTGCAACATTGTGCAGGACACATGCTGCTACTATGATCCTGCACACTACTGGGGGAGCGTATAACAGCTGCCCACCAGAGCGGTCAAGGGAGCGAAAGCGTGACTTGAGCACTCCGAATGTGCGCTCCACTATGCCCCTGGTTGCAATATGGGCTGTGTTGTATCTTACCTCGGGTGGCGTGGTGGGGTTCCGAATTGGCGTCATCATGTGGGTGTTCAGAGGGTAGGCACTGTCCCCTGGGGAGCTGGTGATGGGTATCATTAGTGGGGTTGCGACATTACTCAGTATCTGACATGCATGCATGTGCAGAGGCATTTGTACTCACCAAGCAGCCTTGTATCGCCATGCCGCCCAGCTTCTAGGTCCCGGTTTAGGGTTGACATTCTGTAAATTAAACTGTCGTGGGTGGACCCTGGATAGTTGGCATATACTGAGGTGATGACTCCCTTGGCATCACATACTACCTGCATGTTGATGGAATGCCAGTGCTTGCGATTTCTATAGAGGTGCTCAGATGCCCTGGGGGGGATGTAGAGCCACATGGGTGCAATCAATGGCACCTAGCACTTTGGGGAATTGTGCCACCCCATAGAAATCCTGGATGGCAGCCTGCCTTTCTGCAGGTGTTCTGGGCAGGTATATGTGCCTGCGGACTGATGGGCGTGCAGTCATGATGGCCAACACCTGGTGTAGGCAGCGTGACTGCGTGGCCTGTGACACCCCCCCCACTATAGCACTTGTCCGCTGAAATGATCCAGTGGCCAAGAAGTGCAATACATTGAGGACCTTCTCCAGGGGGCTGAGTGCTTGGGAGCACAGGGTGTTTGATGCTAGGTCATCCCCCCACTCACTCACCAGGTCGAGTATTATGTGAGGTGGAAACCTGTACCTCCCATACACCTGGTCATCAGGCATCCCAAAAAGGCTGCTTCTGGGTGTAAAAATTCTGGGCCTGACTATCCTCCTCCTCCTCCTGCAGTATCCCACGACCACTGCTGCTAGGAATGGTATATTCATCTTGGCGTCTGAGCTTGTTTGTTGTTTGTGTGCACTTTTATGCTGCGCGGGTCCATGTATGCCTGCTTCCTGCTGGCGTACGTGTTTCCGGATTAGCGCGTCTTTTTTGACGCACGCATTAGCCCCGTTCGATTCCATGAACACGTGTTGTAGACACGCGTGTGGGCGTTCCACGTATTTGCCTCCTGTACTTCCCCAGTGACGCCCCCATTTTCACACGTTGTTCCCCATTCTGCGTGTTACGCCCCTTGTTCTGCCTACTTTTGTTGTGTGCGCTGTGCTATGTGTGCTTTCGCTGTGCGCATAGCGCACGCTGTTTGGAGACTTGTGCGCCAGCGTGCGCCACGCAGAATTTTAGCGCACATCTAGCGATTTACACTCGCACGGACTTCTATGAATCATTGTGCGCGGGTTTCGCTGCGATTTTCGCACTTGCACTGCGATTCGCACGCTTTTGCACGCTTGCGCCGAAAGAATTCAGCACACATTAATTCCATGAATCGGCCTCTTAATGTTCGGCCTTAACTCGTTCACTACCAGCTCAACCATTTAGTGTGCTTCCTGTGTGTGTCTGTTGGGACCCAATGTTTTTTGCTTTCTCATTGGTATAGTTCTCACCTTTGGGAATTGTCTTTCAACAAACGAGGAATCGGAAGAGGTTTCCTCAGAATGGAAGTTGATGTATTTATTTGTATTTGTGTTTGTTTTTTGGATCATTGATCAACGGGCAAACTATTGACTCTTTGTCATTCCGAGTCATTGATATTTCTTTTTTGTGAACAGTGCACTAACCGTGTCAGGCTCGGGTCCATCCATCTTCGTTTGTGGGGATGATTTTGTTCATTTAGCTCATTTGAAGCCTTGTGTGTGTCTGTAATGATTGTGCAGCCATCAGATTTTATTTCTTGCTTTTTTAGTTAAGTTTCCCCTTTTCTAATGTTATCACCCTTTCTGTGCTCGTGTTATTAAAGGAATGGTTCGCCCAAAAAAATGTATTTCAAAAATAGATAGGCAATATTAAAAAAAAAAACGATTGGCATTTTTTGTTCAAGTCCCTATGTAAAGTTTTGAGCAATTCAAGCTCAAAATTTGCAAAAGCAAGCACATGTGCGCATCCATTTTGTGAAATGGATACCCGCCTGTGCTGGCTTTTGCTTTTGCCCAGTGGTAGCTTTTGTTTACTACAGCTGGCTGGCTTTTCCTTCATTAGTGCCGCAAAAGCCAAAGCGAGCACAGCGGCGGGCATCCATTTCACAAAATGGATGCCCCCATGTGCTTTCTTTTTTTTTTTTTTTATATATTTTTATTAGTTTTACAACATGAACAATCAATATAACACCCTCCATCCCCCCTCCGTCTACCCCCTCGGAATGTCCACCCTTCTATTTATCTTCTGTTTGTAGAGTCAGTGACTTATCTGAACATATCAAGAATTCTAATTTTATGTGGGCACCACTGTTCCATATAGTCGCTTTGTAGGTACTCCAAGGTGTCCGACCAGTCCTCCCTGAATTTCTGATAGTTCCCTTGTAAGTTGTATGTCATATGTTCCATTGTTATATGGTACCATGCTCTTCGTATCCAGTCTATTGCCATGGGCGGGGACCGTTGCTTCTATTTTTGGGCGATTTCCAACCACACCCCAATTAAAAGACCCATGAAGTTACTTTTCTGTGTTTTGGAGAGGGTTTTGTCCTTCGGGTTCCAAATCCCACAAAGCCACACCTCCTCCCCCCAGAGTCTCGGCCACCTGGAACATTGAGCTCATGTGGTGTTTCACATCTGTCCAATATTGTTGAAGCTTTGGGCATTCCCACCAAATGTGTCTCCAATTCCCTTCCCCTCCACATGCCCTCCAGCATACATTGGGAGAGTCCCAGAACATTCCGTGGAGCCTTTCTGGCGTGTAGTGCCATTGTAGGAGAATTTTCATCCACATTTCTTTTGAGTGGATGGTTCTCGTTAATTTAGATATCATCCCCCACGTGTATTCCCACTGCCCCCTTGGGATCGTCCTTCTCAGGGTTTTTCCCACCTCTTAATATATTGCCAGGTGACCTTTTCTCCTGCGGAGTTGATGAAACTATATGTGTTTGATTCGAACTTCTTTGACCCTTCGTTTGACATGATGTATTGCTCAGATGGGGTTAGCTCTCTGGTGGCTGCTTGTCTTATTCTTGGTGTGTCTAGCCAATGGTACAGTTGGTCGTATTTATACCTATCCGTCCCCTTCAGGTGCAGTAGGGTTGTGCAATCTTCAAAGGTCCTTATTTGTTGTTCCTGATACATATCCCCTACCATATTGCAACCCGCTTCCGCCCACTTTTGGAATGCCTTATTCTGTAGACCTGGTGGAAATTCTGGGTTTCTGAATAGGGGCATGAATGGGGCTGGGTCTTTGGTTAGTGTACCTTTCTTAGTTGCCCCGTCCCATATTTCCAGTGGTACCTGCATGATTTCGCTTATGCGTAGATTGGGATGTTTGTGTGTCTTCCCTGCCCATAGTATGTGTCTTGTCGGGGCATTCGCCACTGCCCTATCTTGAGCAACTCACAGTTTTTGGGACTCTTCCGGAATCCATTCCTTCAGGACCCATAGTTGGGCTGCCTCATAGTACCTTCTAAAGTGGGGTAGAGCGCAGCCCCCTTCTTTTCGTGAGGCTGTTAGTACCAAGCTTGAAATTCTAGGGGTTTTCCCTTGCCAGATGTATTCCTTGACTGCTTTTGTTAGGGATGTGAAGAACGCCCTCGGGAATCTTATTGGTAGGGCCTGAAATAGATAGAAGAGTTTGGGTGGGATGGTCATTTTGACGACCGTTATGCGCCCCCACCATGATATCGATAACGGGTTCCACCTTTCCATGTCCCGTTTGACTTGTTGCAACAGCTTTGGGTAGTTTTGGGAGTATAATTGCTGTATTTTTTGTGTTAAGGTGATACCCAGGTATTTGGTCCCTGTCGTAGCTATTTTTAGTTGGAGGGCGCCTGCTACCGATTGGATTCGGGTTGTGTCTCCCGCCAGTGTCAGTAATTCGGATTTTCTGTCTATTTATCTTGAGGCCGGATATAGAGCCATAGTTGTCTATCTCCTGCACTAGTATAGGGAGAGAGTTTTCGGGATCTCCCAACGTTATCAACATATCATCAGCATATGCCACAGTTTGTGGGTAATATCTCCCATGTCTATTCCCTTTAAGTTTTGGTTGTCTGTTATTCGCGCTAGCAGTGGTTCCAGGAAAATTGCGTATAATAGGGGGGGATAGTGGGCAACCTTGTTTCGTCCCTCTCTCGATTCGTATTTTATTAGACAGGATCCCATTCACCGCTATTCTAATGCTGGGGGATTTGTAATTGGCTTTTATCATTTTAATAAATGTTTCTCCTATGCCCATTTTCCTCAGTATGTGGAATAGGAGGGACCATTCTACTCGGTCAAACGCTTTCTCTGCGTCCAGAGTTAGTATCGCTGCAGGCGTGCCCGTTATTCCTATCTTTTCCACGATGTGGAGGACCCTCCTAATATTATCATGTGTTTGTCGTCCGGGGACGAAACCAGACTGATCCTGATGGATCAGTTTCGGAAGCACTTGAGTAAGTCTGTAGGCCAGGATTTTAGTATACAGCTTGGCGTCTAATTTTATCAATGCTATTGGTCTATAGGAGGTTGGAGACTCGGGATATTTCCCCTGGTTGTGTATCACCAGCATCTTGGCCTCATTCATCGTTGGGGTGTTGTCGTATTTTTCTTTGAAGGAATTAAATAATTTGGTCAAGGTCGGGCCAGTATGTCCCCATATTCCTTGTAGAATAGCGCCGTGTAGCCATCAGGACCCGGGGCCTTGTTTCTGGGGAGGTCCCTGATTGCCTTATTGACCTCTTCAATTGTTATGTCCCTATCTAATGAGAGTTTTTCTGTGGCGGATAGCACTGTAAAGTCCACCCCCTCCAGGTATGTTTTTTGGAGATTTTCGTCGGGATGGTCTGTGGAGTACAACGTTCTGTAGAACTGCTCCATTATCTCCCCCATTTCGGTTGTTTGGGTCTTTCTATTCCCTTTATCGTCGCGGAGGGCCAATATCGTCCTATCTAGTTGCTTCCCCTTAAGTTGTCTAGCTAGAAGTTTATCTGCTCTGTTAGCCTTAGTGTAGTACCAATGTTTTAGCCTCAGCAGGTGCCTTTCTGCTTTCTTAGTGCGGATCGCTTCTAACTGTCCTTGGACGTGCCTCAGGGCTTTTTGTAGCTTTATAGTTGGTTTCAGCAGTATTTCTGCCTGAATGCTCCCAATGTTTGCCTCCAGCTCCCTCTCCCACTGATAGTTGAGCTTTTCGTTTTGGGCCTTCAATGCGATTAGGTGTCCCCTGGTTACTGCCTTTAGAGCCTCCCATTGTGTTTCAATCGATAAGTCAGGGTGATTATTACTTGTAAGGTATTCAGTGATTTGTTCTCGGATTTTATTCCCCATTACAGGATCTCTAATTATGTCCTCTGGGAGTCGCCATTTCCATAGCCCAGACGCCTGTGGGGTTAATGCTATCTCCGCCCACACTGGGGCGTGATCCGACAGTGATATGGACCTGATATCTGTCTTTCGTATTTTGCCCAGGATGCCTGGTGAGGCCCATAGGTAGTCTATCCTAGACATCGTAAGGTGTACGTGTGAATAGTATGTATATCCTCTGAGATTAGTATTTATGTGTCTCCAGATGTCCCCCAGAGCCATATTAGACATTTTCTTTTTTGGGGCTTCCGAGGGAGGGCTTTGCCCCTGCTGTCTGGTGGTCGATATGTCTAAAGAGGGGTCCCATGCGATGTTCATGTCTCCCCCCAATATTATCTCCGCTGTGGCGAAGTGTTCCAGCTACTCAAGCATATCCTTCAGAAAACCCTCCTGTCCTGTGTTGGGGGCATATACGGCAGGCAGAGTTAGAGGGCAACCTTCTATAATCATGTTGGCTAGGAGATATCTGTCCAGAGTATCAGCCTCTGTTTGGAGCACTTGTACCTTTATGGAGTACCTGAATGCGATCAGGACCCCCACCTTTTTGTCCTTAGCGTGTGCCTGTATTATCTGGTTGTATCCCTTCAGCCGTACCTTTCCCCTGTCCTGTCTCTTTATGTGTGTTTCTTGTAGCGTAATGATGTCGTACTTGTCTTGTTTTAGGTAGTGTTCCACTTTTTTCCTTTTGACAGGGGAGTTAAGGCCTCTGATGTTATATGTTAGTACCTTGATACCCATCCCGTCCATAAATGGAAAGTCTCTAGTTGAGACTTATGATAAAAGCTATGGTGGTTCCCGGTATCCCTCCCCTCCCCCCCTAGGCATGCCCCAACTCGCCTTCCTTCCCCCCCAACCCCCAAAACTTCCCTGGGATGAGCCCTGGTTCCTATGTTCGCTCAGGCATTTCGCCGTGTGCGCCATGCTCATCTGACCACAGGGGTAACTTGTAGGGTAGT
Organism: Ambystoma mexicanum; assembly: GCF_040938575.1. Taxonomy (NCBI): domain Eukaryota; kingdom Metazoa; phylum Chordata; class Amphibia; order Caudata; family Ambystomatidae; genus Ambystoma; species Ambystoma mexicanum. The sequence continues at coordinate 312,916,046 of NC_090928.1, forward strand.
CTAAGACCCTCTGGATTCCAATAGGTGTCACCGGAGCCCTCCTTCCCCCCTCCGCACCTTATCTTTTGGAAAAAATCGCCATCTGCCATCTTGTTTTCTTTGTGTATTTACCCCGATGGGTGCTTCTGGAGCTTCCCCTTTTGTTGTCATAACTCTTTTGGCGTCGGAGCTCTCCCCTTTTTCTCTACTCTCGTCCAGTACCATTCTGATCTTTTCTGGGGTCTTATATCTCTCTGCTCTCCTTGTTGTTCTACTTCATCGATCTTGCATGCCCAGTAGTTGCTTCCCTTCCTCACATGTCGTTATTCTCCATTGCTTGCCTTCCCATGAGAACAGGAGTCCGAAAGGAAATTTATATTTGATCTGTTTTGACGCTAGGATCTTCACCACCGGACCCATTTCTCTGTGTTTCTGTAGTGTGGACTGTGCCAAATCTTGGTATAGTTGTACCTCTTCTCCATTCATCCTGATGTGCTCCGTTGACCTGGCTTTCCGTAATATTAGTTCTTTCTGGGGATATGAGGAGAGGGCAACTAGAACGTCCCTTGGCCGTATGCCAGGTCCGATCCTCTTTGGACCCACCCTGTGGACCCTGTCGATTCCTACTTCCTCTTCCTCCTTTGCGTTTAAGATTTCTTCAAAGACCTGTTGCACTGCTTCTTTAAGATCTCTGTCCTCCACTGTTTCCGCCATATTTTTTATTCTTATATTCGATCTTGGTGATCTGTTTTCTAGATCCTCGCACTGTAATTCAAGGTTATGAGTGCGGGTCAAGAGTTGTTCTTGGAGTTCCGCATTCTGACGTGCCTCCTCGTCTAGGCTTTGGGTTATTTTTTCCAGGGTGTCCGTCCTTTCTCCCAGACTTGTGATCTCTGTTCGTAGTTCTTGTATGGCAGTTCGCATGTCTTTTTTCATGGCTTCGAATTGTGACTGTGTTGTTGCTAAGAATTGCGTCTGGAACTCCCCGAACCACGATTTCATGTCTTCCTTACATGCCATCCCTGTGTCCTGCGAGTCCGTGTTCTGTGTCGCAGAATGGACCTCTAGGGTCTTCTTCCTAGTGGATGTGGAAGGATTGGAGTGTTCTGGCCCCCACAGTTGCATCAGGCTCCGATCCCCTCTTTTCTGTGATGCTTGCTGATCTTGTTGCTCTGCCCTCTCTCTAGATTTTGACATAGTTGCGGTAAGATTCTTCTGTAGTATCGGAACTGTTTCTCTACCGGGGGTATCCGCTCCTCTGTTTCACTGTGGAGTGTTATTTATTGGCCCAAACTTTGTCTCCAACTTGCGTGTGCTTTTCATGCCGGGTGGGGTACCATCTCTTTCTGGTGTTTTCCGAGTTCCCGTTGTCTGTGTTTCCCCCTCCTCCGGTGTATTATTGCTGGTTGCCTCCTTCTGTGTCGGCCTTAGGGAATCACTGTCGCCGTATTATTGATCCACAATATGGGTAGGGAGTAGGGGGTGGCCCGCCCCTGCGTTTTGGGTATTTGCTGGTATCAGTGTGTCCCTGTTTAAGGGAGTGGGGGTTATGGTGGAGGGAGACGCGAGGTCTGCCTAGGGCGCGTGGGGCCTCTACATCAGTCCGTGCGCCTGGCCCCTCTGCCCCCTTCTCCGCTTACCTGGAGTGTAGGAGACGCCCGTGTTCCCACGCACGGGTCGTCCCCCCAGGCCTCGGGGCCTCTGATGTCCTACTCCGTCCGTAATATGTCCTCCACTTAGTGCCCCCTTGTATACGCTCCAGTCCCCCGCAGTATCGGGTCGCTGCTACTGCTGTCTGGAGGTGATGCTTCGGTGCTGTGTTCTTTCTGGTACCTTCTGGAGCGCTCCTTGCCTCCTATCGGGGCCGTCTCCTGCTGGATCGCGACGCCTCCCATCCTCAGCCTGGAAGCGGCGCGTCTACGGTTCTCCTCCTCGCGGACACGAACCACACAACCGCCGTCTTGGGAGTCCGGTCCCGGAGTCGCAGAGTCTTAGCTTTGCCCAGCTGGGGAGCGACGGGGCCTCTACGGTCTGCCTCCCGGGAATGTTCCCCGGCGCCGGAGTCCACGACGCGTCCCCGCCCCAGGGAGTCGCCTGCAACGGGGTACGCCACTGGGCTTGAGTTGCTTAGGTGGTCTCGATTTACTCCGTCGAGCGTAGCGTTTGCTGCCCACGGTGAGTTCTGCCGCAGACACATTTTTCCGCTTAATTGATGTGCTTTGCTGGCGCGGCCTAATGGGGGCACGGAGCGCATCTCACACACGTCCGTTTCCCAGCGCCGCCATCTTGGAATCCCCATGTGCTTTTTTTGAGCTTGATTTGCTCAAAATTTTACATAGGGACTTGGAAAAAAAAATTGCCAACCGATTTTTTTTGTTTAATGTTGCCTATCTATTTTTGAAATAAAAAAATGTGGGCAAACCATTCCTTTAAGGGTGAGATTGCTATGAGGTCTTTGATTAGTTGGTCTGTGAGCTCACAGATCGCTGCTCCTTGTCCGCTACCTGGCAACATAGCAAAAACCTGCTCCAACTCTTGTTCGGTTACCTGTCTGAAGACATCGTCTTCTGTTATTTCTAGCGTGACCTCTGAGGCTTCCTGGATTGGGTTTTGACACAAACTTCGGCTCTCGTATACGAGACTCTTTTTTCTTACTCCTGTCCCTGGTTCTAGGGATGGTTTTGGAGTGATTGTCGTTCCTTCTTTGTCAACGTTGGCTGCAATAATTGGCCTCAGTTGCCTTTTTTTGGTCAAGACTTGTATTTTTCTCAATCACATTCTGTGCCTATCCAAAGAGGAGCCATTCCACGTAAAATATTTCAATTCAGGTAATTCAAACACCTTTCATGGCAGGTGAGCCCCATGTCTACGGCCACCTTGGTCACTTCTGATCTATTTATTATCTTGACTGCCGAGACTCAGGCAATTGTGGGCGATGCGATTGTCTACGGAGGTAGGGGAAGTCCGAACCATGGGCGAGTAGTACGTCTGTGTGGGGGAGCGAACAGGCACGGGAAAGTAGTTCGCAATATCGGGATTTTGTATCGCCTTGATTTCATCCGTGCAGATCGCGCCTCCCACATTTGTGTTAGGTGGTGGCAAATCACTCACATATGGTGCATTGGTTGATAACAAGGCGGCAAGAAATAGGTTGCGGGACTAGATGGAAGGAGGTGCCCCGCTTGCACAGGTTGAGCTTTTATTAGCATGTTGTCATTTTTTACTGGCCGTTTGTCAGGCACTCCTCCAATAACACCGGTCATTCTTGCACTTACTTGTTCCAGGTCGATGTTTTTAATCGCATCTCGTGGGCAGAGAGTGGATTTACTGATGCGGAAAGATAACATTGCATTTCGGCCCGCGTTTGTGGGGGCGGGATCGTCAGCCTTGCCATACGACTTGCAGGTTGATGCATTCGAATGGCATCCATTGTTTCAAAGTATTGGGAGCAGTTCTCATCCAGGGCTCCCCGTCTCCCCAGAACACCAAGAACACTTAGGCTCACTCCGCCGAGGCTCCGCCACGAATGGAGTTTTTATGGGCGGTGAAGTGAATGAAAATAGTCAGCAGACTCCGGTCTGTTTACACGTGGAATCAAGCAGTGCAGCACTTTTACACTCAATTGCTGTCTCTTTGAGTGACACTAAATAGATAGCTCGCAGTGGGACACTGACCAGATCTTTCATGACCCTGGGTGAGTTGAGCCTTAATGAAAACAATTCGATAGAATAGGGCTCTATCCTTTCACCCTGCCTCTTTACTGTCTACCTGGCCCCTTTGGCGCCCCCGATCTCTACCTTCTCCTCTAACATTCAGTGTTATGCAGATGACACTCAGCTCTCTTTCAGGCTCCCCTCAGCCTTCTCTCCTCTTTCGCTCCATTTCTGTCTATCCGCGTTTAAGGATTGGTGCGCCTCCACGATCTCTGCCTTAATGCCAGTAAGATGGAGCTCCTTCTCATTGTGACCCTTGCTCCCACGTTCCCTCTCTCACTCTGGCCACCCTCCTTGTGCCCTCTTCCTTTGCCTTCCTGTGAGGCAAAAAACCTTGGGGTCACCCTCGATTCCACTTTCTCCTTCTCTCCTTGCATCACAGACCTTACCCAGAAGGCCCACTACCAGCTGCACCTCCTCAGAGTGATTCTTCCTTTTTCTTACTTTCCCCCAGAAGCTCACTGTCTCCAGAGCACTGGTTCTGGGCAATGCCGCTGGGCCGCCCAAGGCAAGGCCAGGTAACTGTTTTTACATGGCAGCAGGGTCAGGTGAGGGGCAGCAGCCCTCCTACAGGGTCAGCGCCCCTCTCCTCCCCACAGATAAGGGAGACAGCAGGGTCTGGCGCATCAAAGCGCAGGAAGGGTGAGGTAATGAAATACCTCACCCGTCCAAGAGAATATATGTGTGCATTTCACCCATGAGAGCCAGGCAGGGAAATACAAAGGGATGCCTCATTAGTCAGCTTCAGGCTAGCCTGAGGGGTTGGTGCACAGCCCCTCCCACACATACTACAAAGAACCAAGGAGTGCCTTGGTTCCTATATCATGAGCTGCTTGCAGCTACAAAAGCACAACTGCTTGTGGACCCTGCACGGGGATCCAAACAGGAGAGGGAAGTTTGCTGTGCCACTCAGCGTCTTCCTGTCTTTTTCTTTAATTAAGGAGCGTTTGCAGTGCACTCAGCATCGTCCCTATTCCCTTCAAAGGCGTTCGCTGGTTACGCGGCGTCACTGGAACCCCCTCCTAGCCCCTCTCCCTGTTTTAGAGCCGGGCTCATTCGAGGCGTGAAGGGAAAACAAAGCCTCTGCTTCACTGGATGAGGCCAAGCTGAGCATCGGAGTGATGGCAAGCGGGGAAGAATATTTATGGGAGCCCCCGGGGAGAGAAGTGCCGTAAGGAGGAACCCGGCGCTGCCACATTGTTTTAAGTAAGTCAAGCCACGGCGCCGGGCGTTCCAGCCCGAGGTGCTGGTTGTCACTAATGAATGAAACTGACTTGCTGAAGCCAGTGTCTATAACACAGTCTGTTAGTGTGCTGACTTGTACTTTAAAGGTTGGGGGTTCGAGCCAATCCTGCAGCCTGAACATTCAGAACGTATTGTGGAATATAATTACAATTTTCGGAAGCAAGTCAACACTGAGCAACATGCACAGCAGCAACGCGGCCTGGGCTGACATTTTTAAAGGGATAGTCCAGTAAAAAGTTTTATTTTAAAAATAGATAGGCAACATTAAAAAAATAATACTAGCACTTTTTTTTAAAAAACTTCCTATGTAAAATTTTGAGCTATTCAAGCTCAAAATTCGCAAAAGCAAGCACATGGGCGCATCCATTTTGTGAAATGGATGCCCGCCTGTGCTGGCTTTTGCTTTTGCGCACTAATGAAGGAAAAGCCAGCCAACTGTAGTAAACAAAAGCTACCACTGGGTGGCTTTTCCTTCATTGGTGCTGTACGCGGAGGACGGGGACCGGAGACCAGAGCAGGAAAGCTGCAGCTGAATCTCGGTAAGTGCTATTTATTTAAAAAAAAAATAAGCACTAGCACTTGCCGAGCCGGAGGAGCCTGAGAAACTCGGAAAGAAAAACCGCAGCGTCTTCAAACACAACGTTGTATTTATGGTTGCGGTCGCTTCAAAAGCGACCGCAAACATAAATACAAAGTTTTTAAAGCTGCGGTTTTATTTCTAAGTTTTCTGGGCTCCTCCAGCCCGGAAAACTTAGAAAAATAAACCGCAGCTAGTGCTTATTTTTAAAAATAAATAAATAGCACTTACCGAGATTCAGCTGCAGCTATCCTGCTCTGGTCTCCGGTCCCCGTCCTCCGCGTACAGCACCAATGAAGGAAAAGCCACCCAGCGGTAGCTTTTGTTTACTACAGTTGGCTGGCTTTTCCTTCATTAGTGCCGCAAAAGCAAAAGCCAGCACAGGCGGGCATCCATTTCACAAAATGGATGCGCCCATGTGCTTGCTTTTGCGAATTTTGAGCTTGAATAGCTCAAAATATTACATAGGAAGTTTAAAAAAAAAAAGTGCTAGTATTATTTTTTTAATGTTGCCTATTTTTTAAATATTTTTTTTTACTGGACTATCCCTTTAACAATTTTCCTAAATACAATCCGCGGCAAATTTAACAGGATGCTAGCAGGGGCGGGGGTTTTCAACCGCTAAAACTTGCATGGCAACATTTGTGTGTGCGGGAACACGTGGGTTTTTGGTTGTGGTGTTTGGAACAAATGGGAGCAACATACCGCAGATCTGAAGCGGGGGAAGAAGGCACCACATAAACCACCCAATCTTTATAAAATACCGACAGTGACATTGCGACGGGGGCAGAACATTGCCTTTCAGGAGAAGCAGGGCTTACGAGAGGCCGTTTCGGCTAAAATTCCAAATAAAAGTTAACAAGAGTTTGAATAGCCGGGCTGATAGCACAGCAAGTAGAGTGCTTGCATTAAACATATGTGCTGAGCCTGCCGATCCAGGTTCGAATCACGGCAGGGCCAAACAAAGCTTTTCATCCTTACACATACTGCATGTGGAGATATGTTTAGCCCATTTTGCGACCAAAGACATAGCATGCAAAGCTAGAAACGCATTTTCAAATAAACAAAAACAATTGTTAAAACACGTACTTTGCTAGGTTTGACAAACGCAGGGATTTTTCTTTTAAAACACAACGGTGCAAACAAACCGCTTTTGCAAACAGGTTGGTCCTTTTCGGACACAATGACATGTCGTACATAGTAGGAATGTAATGTTGAATGCAAAAGTCAAATTCTTGCAGGTCTAAGAGTCCCACATCACTGGGGATGGTAGGCATGTGCACGACAAGGGCAAATAAAGTTTAATATGGTATAAACTGCAGAACTTGCACGAACACCTGTTGCTAGCTAATGTTGCAAGTGTCTGAAGTCAAACTCTTATACCGCGTATTCTCTAAAACAACCTTCCAAGGCAAACTGTCAATTATACGATATACCGTGCATTGACACGACACATTTTTGAATGATTAAGAGACAAATGCTGGCAGCCCCACAAGTTTTACACCAGTGGGGATATTAGTCATGCACATGACAGGAGCAGACAAAGGTTTTGAGTAAGGTATGAATCTCAGGACTTGCACGATCGCCTATGCCAGCCAATATCGCAAGTATCAGAATACAAGCTCTCATTCCGGCAACAAAAATCTTCTAAACAGCTTTCAAAGGCACACTGTTACTTTATACAGGTCACAGCGTCAGTCAGTTTACCCAAAACGGATGACAACCAAATCTCAGCATAGATGTTCACTGCATTGAAGGCAGATTTGCCTAAAAGTACAGAAATAAAAAGTTTTTGTTTCTATGCTACAAACAGACAAGAAAAATGGCTCCCTAACGAAAACCGCGGGAACCCATAAGCGTGACATTTCCTACCCACAAGTCACCAAGATAGGCAATTTACCTCATAACGGAACACGGGTGGAGGAAGGGAAACAATTAGTCCGTGCAATTGGTCAAAATACAAGCATGCCAAACGAGCTTATCAAGGGCGCATCAGTTGAGAGTAACAGTCTTCCCAGTTTTAGGTGGGGTAAGATTGCAGCAAAAGTCCCCATCTACAGGTTAATGCACAAACTTCACTAGAAAATGGGGCAACCCCTGGTACAGTGCGCCCCATTGAAGAAAATTGGAAGCATGACCAATATCGGCAACCCAACCTTTACTTAAAAATGCTAGGGGTCGTCCAAATAACGCAACATTTAAATCAAGGGTCGATCAGTGCCGAATACCCACAGAAACAATGAGAAATTAAGGAAAACCGTACTCAACACAAACCAAGGCGTAGCTGCATCAGCTAGAAACAAAGGCCGCAAAAAGGAGAACCCGTTGAAATGGACCTCCAACTACAAGCAGCTATCCAAAATGAAGCTTGACAAATATTCCAGGGTACGCAGAATAATCGCAAATCCCGGAACGGGGGTTTTCAAAACAATGACCAATTAAGGACAACCTGTACTCAACACAAGCCACTGCGTAGCTGCATCAGCCAGAAACAAAGGCCGCGAAAAGGAGACCCCTTTTAAATGAATCTTCAAATACAAGCAGCTATCGAAAACGAAGCTTGCCAAATATTTCTGTGTACGCAGAAGGATCACAGAACCCTGAACAGGGTTTTCAAAACAATGGCTAATGAGGGAAATCCTGTACTGAACACAAACCAATGCGTAGCTGCATCAGCCAGAGACAAAGGCCACGAAAGGGAGAACCCGTTGAATGGATCTCCAACTACAAGCAGCTATCCAGAACAGAGTTTGCCGAATATTTCTGTGTGCGCAGAATAATCACAGAATCCTGAACGGGGTTCAAAACAATGAGCAACCAAGAAAACCTGCACTCAGGGGACCCAGTGGCAACAACACTACTGAGGCAGTGAAGCATGCAGGGCAATCTGGGGCTAGCTGTATGGAGCCAGGTGAAGAAGGGGCGATGACACCAAAGTCACCACGACAAGGTAAGTAAGTGAGAACCCCCACAGGACACCAGAAGACACAGATTCCGCATACCGACCAAAGGGCGCTCAACCAGCCAGGGTCCCAAATAAACACGCACACAGGCAGACAAACAGCGAGCCAGCCCCACAAACGGTTCAAAGAACTGGAACAAAGAGTTAAAACAGGACATACAACCAAACAGTCAGGTACAGACCAGGCAGAGCGTTTTTGCAGCTTACAACCCGCCTAGAGGTTGGTTCCAGAGCTCAGCCTAGACCATGACAAACACAGTCCAACTGCCTCCATAAGTCCAAGAACATATCCTCCTCGCATGGCGAACCCTCACAGAAAAACAGAGCCTGTTAGCACATCTATCAGAGCTCTCCTGTTAACATCGGCCCCACCCGGCCACACGGTTTCAAAACCCGGCCGGGCTGGCAAAAAACCCAGCGACACAGATTGGGGCAATGATAATATACAAAGCCAAAATATGAGCCGAAGGTTAACAACAAACCCAGAACTAGGGCGCCCACAAACGAGAAGTGTTCCAGACCATCAGGACCCGCAACATGCAGGTAGTACTCGAGCAGATCACCAGTTTTCCAGCGGTTCGAGTTGGCCGGGGCAAGGGAAGAAATAACATCACGCAGATAACAGGACAAACAAACACGGCCCGGGGGCAGAGTAAAAGCTCAGGCTTGCCACAGGCCAGCAGGGGTAACAGATATAAGATATATTTCCTAAACATAGCCAACACCTTCCAATAACGGTACAGCTAGTCAGATAGCGAAGCAAATGGAGCACTCATTCTGACAGCAGGGCTGGGCCTGCTGACGCAATTCCAAACCCCGGCAGGGCCGAGCCCAGCCTTTCAAATTTTCAAGGTCGATAAATGAACACCGCCCACTGTGGCCATCTAAAAGCTCTTCTGCCTGAGGGTCTGCAGCGCCATAGAAATAGCAAAAACAGAACATGCGATGCATGGTTTGCAGAATGGAATAGAGGAAGGAAAACGGAAAGGGTATCGGAAGATACTAGATAATAAGATTGGGTGTTTTAAGACACGAGGAAAGAGCACTAACACACGGGTGGAATCACAAGTCAGGCAGCCAGTCCACCAAGGTGAAATTTCCCGGGGTTTTAGGGCGGCATAGCCCACAAGAGAGCAAAATACACAGAGAAAAATACCAGCTCGGGGGTCCCAGAAGGCCGGGGCCAGGAGGTTTTAATAAGCACCATCCTAAAAAACGGTTACAACATAAGTAAAAAGCAGTGCGGAATAAACACCACCCAGCACAACAGGCGAAATGCCAGCAGGCAGGGGTGCTTTAAATAAGTACCGGACCTGTAAAACGGTTCAACAAAATTAATAAGCAGGGTGGGATAAAGCTCCATACAGCACAATCAACAGGCCCAAACGACAGAGGGCCAGGGCCAGGGAGCTACAACATAGTGGAACCTAAGGACAGGTACAAAACAATTTTTGTTAACAAACAAGAGGATCACGAGGGTGGACCGTCCCTTAGAAGAAACGAGAAATGCCACAATGGTTAACGAATCTCGGGGCGCTGGGGGGGTTTTACCCTCCCATATAAGATAAAGGCGTTTTGTGATCATTGGAATCATGTCCCAGGGTACAATTTTGGGCAACTGCGCATAGGACTACCTCACCCCGGTTCGCAATTTCACTCTAGGTGTTTAAACAACACACAGCACAGACAAACAGAACTAAGGTTAGATAAACAGGCCAATGCCACAATAGCCAGGGCCAGAAAGCTTCGCGCCCCCGGGAACATGCGCTAACACTAGTTTAAGGCGGGAATCAAACATTTTCGCAAACAAGCAGGCTTTAATTGCGGCACAAAAAAGAAAACAAACTTAGAGCAGCCATACATTGGCAAAGCTGAGGCCAGCACAAGATGCCGGCTCGCTCATAACTACGAACCAAAACCCTACAAGGGAATAGCCAAACTAAGGGGAACAGACTATGCAGCTAGGAAAGAACAAGCAACAACTTTTGGGGGAGACCTGGACAGCCGGTAACCCGTCCAGGTCGTGGCGGCACGGGCCAGAGGGGCTAACCTCTGGGCCCGATGCCCAAAAGCATGATATTATTATGATATGCGATTATTGTTTATGTTCCCATAACCATAGCTGTAACAATAAAATCCTACGGCCTTTTATTGCCAACACTTGACAAAATTGTTGTGGTGTAATATTTCATGCGGAGGGTAAGGGCCGTAAAACATGACGCACACACCCCACAACATCTAAGGTAAGTCTGTTGCATATGGGTTCAACAGTTATCCCTAGGCTGGACTACTGCAACAGCCTATTTTTCAATCTGCCTTCCTCTGCTCTCCGCCCTCTGCAACTAATCCAGAACAGGACTGCGAGACGTATCCTTGGCCTCAAGCCAGGTCAGTGACCCCCTCAGGCAAACCACAGCTCCTTGAATGCAAGGGGAAGTTGGGGGGTACTCGTTTTGGGGGCGTGGCTGAAGCACTCATTCTTAGGTCATGCCTCTAACGAGTTCCCCGCCCCCTCAATTTACCACCCCACTGAACGCACTGGTAGCAGGGGAGCGGACATATGAATTTCCCCGGGGGTACCCAAATGTAGGAAGTGACATCACCGGAATTTTTAGGACCGCATTTGCAAGTAGTCGCCAACTTGGTGCAAGGGGGTGGGGCACAGAACAGGGGAAACATTGGCTAGCTTGTACTGCATATACTAAAGTCAAGTAAGAAGGAGGTTTCAGCCTTCCAATTGCATTCCAGTAGGCCATCACTGCCCCTATTCCACCCCTCTATAATCATCCAGGTTGTAATAGCCCTCAAAAGGCAGAGCAACACAAGTAGGATGGGAGAACGAAATGCCAGCCCATCCTGTGAGTGTGTCAAACCTCAGAGCCAAGACTGTGCGTGTGCCTCCTACCTTGGAGCATAATCTCACTAATTTGGTGCAAATCCCGCAAATGCGAGCATGGGAATCCCCTGCGTGTGTGTGGGCTGCAGACCCCGGATCACATGCTCACTTCTTCAGTGTGAAATTCTGGCCAGGGTGCTTTGGGCAAGCATTCAGCATGGGTCTCACACCTTTAAACAGTGTGATATATTGAGTGGGCACCTCACTCCTTGGAGAATAGTATCACCTGTTGCTGGTAATCTCACAACTGAATGTACAGTTTCACTCTTGGTCATCTCAGTGACCTCATGTATATATTAATGGAGTCAGTCTCCCATCTGGGAAGACAATTATATATTCTGATATCTTACAGGTACAAGCCTTCTATCTCTTGCCCCATGATGGCTTCCAACATCCTGAGCAGCAGTTTATGGACAGCAGGCAGCTCGGGACATGCCTGTTGCCAATTGAATGTAGCCACATCTACTATTTAGACACTGAGAGAGAGCCATGAACCCACATTGGTGGTGAAGAAGCTCTCAACATTCAGAACACAATGGTATAGTGTTGCAGTCCTGCTGAGAAATGACAATTCGGTCTGTTTAAATGTAAAGCAGAGTGGCTGAGAAGTACACGCAGTGTGCCATAAAAATATAAAGCAGCTGTGGTGGGTGGAAGTGCTGCTTCTGTGGCATCAAGAGTATGCAATTCCCTGCGGGTAGTGTTGGTCATTTCCTATTGAAGTATAGCAGCCCTATTGAGAAGTGCCATTAAAAGTGAAGCTGTCCAGTAGGCTGGATCATTGCTGCCCCATAAAAGGTGTAGAAGCCTCTGTGAGAAGTGGCAGTACGGTGCCAACGGGGAGAAGTGTAGTATTTTCATATTAACTCTACTTAAGCACTTTGGGTTATTGAATAGTGCTGCTACATTCTGAGTAATTCCATCCCTTTAAATATATTAGCTCTTGTATAACCACGACAATGTTGAGTTATTCTGATGATGATGAAGATGATCTCAGACTTGCTCAATAGTTCTGGTTCTGTATAATTAAATGTACTTCAGATCTTCAGGAGGATAGCTCAGGGGCAATGTGCTTGCCTTGGAAGCAACACGACACGGAGCCACACAGGTCTGATCCCTCAGTTCGCGCAACACACGTTCGATCCCTCGGTCCGCGCTTAGAAATCTCTGGGCATTATGCGCATTATAATTAACCAATAAAAATAAAAAATAAATAAATCGGCTGAGAAGTGATAAGGCTTGTAAGAGTGTAGCAGCTCAACTGAGAAGTGCTGATGTTGTCCCATCAAAAGTATAGCCGCTCCACTAAGATGAACTAGCATTGCCTCAACAAAAGCATAGTATTACCTACAAGAAGATTCAACAATTATAGAAGCCATGTTGGGAAACAGCAGTACTATCCCATCAAGAGTATAACGAGCTAACTGAGGAGTACCAGCATTGCCCCATTTCAAATGTGGCAGCTCTACTAGAAAGTGCTGGCTCATATAGATTACACATCCCTGCTGAGAAGTGCTGTTACTGTCGCTATAGAAGCCCAATAGCTATGCACCATTAAAGTTACAGCAGCCCCGCAAGTACTGTCCCATTGAATGGTATTACACTGAACAAGGATAACAGTATGGCAAGGTCCATACTTGGTTCTATGTGATAATTCCGCATTTTGAAGAACAAATACAAAAAAGACCGATATATTTCTGCCGATTTGTGTGGTCTTAAAAATGCCGAATTATCACATTCTACTGCCCCCCCCCTGCCAAGCCCCTCAAGAAGGTGATCCCACCTAACCCCACACTCCCCCCTCTCCCACACGGTTTACTTCCTTAGAATTCAGGGGAGTTCCCTCCCTCAACGCCTCCGTTCCCCGCCCATAGCATTCACCCTCACCACGTGCACACTCAGAGACATGCAAATAGTCTCATTTGCCCTCTCCCTGCCCCCTCCCTCCGCAGATGCAATGGATGCAATGCAAGAGGGGTGCACAGATGTAGAGGTGCACCCAACCCAAAACAATTTATATAAATTGAGGGACAGAGGCTCTTGCTTTGCATCTTTCCCTCAATTTATAAAACTCGTTTTGGGTTGGGTGTACCTCTACGTCTGTGCACGAGGGGTGCACAGATGTACAAATACACCCAACCCAAAACGATTTTTAGAAATGGAGGCACATATACAACATCTTGCTTTGCATCTGTGCCTTAATTTCTAAAAATCGTTTTGGGTTGGGTGTACCTCTATGGTTGGGTGCACAGATGTAGAAGTATACCCATCCCAAAACGATTTTTAGAAATCGAGGGACAGATGCAAAGCAAGAGCCTCTTGCTTTGCATCTGTTCCTCAATTCTAAACATAGTTTTTCTCCCTGGCTTTTACCCGGGCCGCCAGAGAGAGACACAGTATGGATGGAACAAAGGGCCAGCCATACTGCGTCTCTTCTCTCAGGCGGAGTGGGGGAGGGGGGAGGCTCAGCCCCGACTTCATTCTGCCGGGGGATGCCGGTACTCGGCGCCCCTGACTGGTAGTGTCGTATGCCAGTGGGTAAGGGGGGCACATTCTAGTGTGTCTCCCTGAGCACCTACTTGGCTAGAAACTACCTTGCGTTTGCACCCCTCTATGCCTCTGCTCTCCTGTCCCCCTCTACTACATCCATGCTCGCCTGCCCCCCTTGTACTCCTACTCACCTGCCCAGCTCTGCAACCATGCTCGCCTGCCCAATAGGCGTTATTTCGACGTTTCCACGGAAACAGAACGTTTTCACTTTCCACGTTTTGGCAAGTCGCTACTCGCGGCCAAACTTAAAGAAACATTGTGCGTGCTGCCTTTGGAGTGACAGACGAGCATGGTACGTGTCCGGGAGACGCTGTGACAAACAATACACCAGACTATCACAATGACCCTGCCTTCAGTTACATGGTGTTAGTGCAGCTTTGACAACAAGACGGAACGGGGGGCTCCCGGTGACTGCAGACACCCGTGTCATCCTGCACGTTGCAGGAAATGGCCCTGTGCATTATTGAAATCCGCATCTTTGGGCTATTCATTTGCTTCCTAACACGCAGCTGCATAAAGCAAGACCCCGTGGAGCGGCAGTAGCTTCTGCAAGGAGAACCCGTTCGACAATTGAAAAGCCAGATTCCATTTGACCAATTAGAAGTGTTTTTTAAGTGTATCCAGTCCCTCACATGTGGATGATTGTCTACTGACATGTTACGCTGTGTTTTGTTATGTTATATTATTATGTGAATTTTTGCTCAGCACTGGTCCTACTCAGCAGGTCTTGAAGCGCCTTAGAAGGTTCAAAAGTGCAACAGGTGAAACCGAAGTTACTAAATGTTTTCGGTGTAGGATAGAGAGGCTGACATAGGTTTGGGGAAACAGGTATACTGTGAGAGTTTTTCGTAAAGTGGTGATAGAGACAGGTCTGTTCTGCTATGTTATGCTGTGCTATGCTGTGTTGTGTTATGCTGTGGTATGGTATGCCGTGTTGTGTTATACTATGGTAGGTTATGCTATGTTGTGTTGTGTCGTGTTATGCTATGGTATGTTATGCCGTGTTGTGTTATACTATGGTAGGTTATGTTATATTGTGTCGTATTATGCTATGGTATGTTATGCTGTGTTGCGAAGTTATGTTGTGCTGTGTTGTGTTATACTATGGTATGGTATGCTATGTTAGGTTGTGTTAAGTTATGCTGTGCTTTTTTATGCTATGCTGCTTCGTTTAACCTTTTCCACCCATTACCACCGTAGCGGTCTTATGGCGCCGAGGCTTGGCTTCACAGTGGGGGTGCTGGCCGCCTTCAACAGATGTGCCCTGGGGGTGGAAAGGAAAAGCAGAAAGGGGACCCGGCTCGGGGGAAGGTGCAAGGGCGAGTGGAAAAGTCGCACTTTATGATATAAACTGAAAGATAACTGGAAGGTTGTTGTTGAGTGTGTTGGTGTTTGGATGAATGAGTAGAGTGCTTGTCACTCACGAGGGCATGTTTGACAGGCCACACATACAAGTAATGTAGACACTGGTCGCCAGGTGTCCAGCAGGGAACAAAGAACATTCGCCGGGGGTTAATAGTGGCGTCACCCAGAATACACGTCATAACCCGTGTCCAAGAAGCAACAGGAACGGACTGGCCTTTTCTCCATCTGTCCATTTCTGTGGTACGGTATTATCCGAGTGCACGCTCAGGGAGTGGGGCCTCTGTGCCCAATGGACTGGGTTAGTCACGGTGAGAGAGGCACCGGTTCCGCCCGCTCCTCCCGGCCAGGGTGTGCAAAGGGGAGGGTGGCGGAGGAAAGTCCTTATAATGAATGACCGATGGCCTTGGGAGCAGTACAACGCCTCTTCGCTTTCCATCCGGCACGCATCGTAGCACAAACTTTCGCGCGCCCCGCCCGAAGCAGTAGTGCTGGAAAGTCTGGCAACAGGCGCGCAGGATGCAGTGCACCGGGGACTTGGAGCTGTACATGAGCTCGGTGCTCTGCCTGCTGGGCGTCAGGCTGCTTTGCCAGCAGAAGGGCAACCCGGCCACGTATGGCAAGCTCGTGGACTTGCAGAAGAGGCAAACCTACTTCATGGTACCTGCCAAGTTTGGTTGGTTCCTGCAGGAGCTGCCCTCCTTCCTGGTGCCCATCCTGCTGGTTCGCTACAGCCCGAAGCCTGGCTCCGCCGGCTGCCTGCTGCTGCTGCTCACCTTCTGCGGGCACTACTTCCACAGGTAACGCCCGCGCGCGCAGGCAGAGGCGGCCCTTGTGTATACTGGAAGTTGCAGGGGCTATGCTGCCTTTTCAATAATGTACAAGTGTTAAGGTGACCAGATTTTTTTTATTGATACAGCTGAAATTAATCAACTTTTCAATTTCATTACAATAAACTTGATTCTTTTCTTATTTATTTATTTATTTATTCATCTGCATTTTTAAAGCGCACAACTGCCCTATTAACAACATTTAAAACAAGATTTAGCATCATATATAAAACTTCGACATAAACCATAAAACTAATCCAGCTATGTGTTCCCCCTCACCCCCACAGATGCAATTAAACACTATGCACACTATTTACATGCACTACTCAGTTTGTATCCAGCTTGAAAGAAATCTGAAAATTCACTATTGCAATTTGTAACATTTTGTGAGAAGTCCCTGAAATGTAAGACCAACATTTTTGCTCATCCAACATCCCTAAATATCTTGGGAATTGTTTAAAATGAGTTACCCTTTGAAAAGTTAAAGCTTGACAATTCACAATCAGATGTTCCATAGTTTCTGCTATACCACAAGTCTGACAAAATCAACAGTTGTTTTCCTGCTTTGATATAAGTTTTCGTTTGGAGAATAACTCTCTAGGTAACTCTCTAAGGTTGTATACGAATTGTTCGAACTACAATTGCTCGAATCACAATTGACCTTTGCACAATTGACCGAATTGTGAAGGTCAATTGTTGCATATATGCGGGAGGAAACCCCACGCAAACCCCCATTATATATATATATTTATATATATATATATATATATATATAAAACCAAACCAATATATATATATATATATGCGGTCAATTGTGCAAAGGTCAATTCGGACCCTTTACTTTCGGTCAATTAGGTAATTCTAACAATTGTGTTCGAATAATTTGGGTAATACCACTCTCTAGTAGGCCATAGATTTAAACGAAAACGAAGAATTGCATGTCTGTAAAAAACAGGAGACTGTTCTAGATATTTTTCTGGCATACCCATATGTTTCGGACAAAATATTTCAGGAGAGCTGGAATGATAACGTAGACACGCATTGTGATTGTCAATCCAGTCCATTCTAAAGATTTTCATTTTTGCCTTATTGGATATTAACAATTCAATGGAGATATCCGCATACATCAAAATTCTATATATCGCTACTAGCCATCCTTGGACAAACAGATGTGAGCTTGTGAATAAATATTCAGACAATGTTTTTAATATAATTGATTTCGTTGTCGAAATTAAGCATTTGCGAAACAACGCACACAATTTCCAACAATAGATTGCATATACAGATATAATCCTAATTCATATCGGATCCAAGATATTGGAATGCATTGGGGCAGCTGCAGTACTTGCTGCCAGAATTTCTTTTCCCGTCTATCACAAACATTGGCCATAATGGGACTATCTGTTTCCAATCCATGTAAGATGGTTGGTATTACTTTCGCTTTCCAATATATTAGAGCTGGGACTAAAGTGAATTTGCCATACCAATATAATACAATTTTAGCTTGTGAAACAGCTGTCACTAATTCACGCTCAATACGCCTGTGTTGCCCGTTCACTTTTATCATCCCATCAAAACACATTCCAAATAAGTATAATCAGGGACAATCTGTAATGGCATGTTGCTAATACACCATCCTCTCAGCCTCGGTCCACACTTTGTTGGTCTATACACAACTACTTGAGTCTTCAATGTGTTAATTCTTAATTCATTTAGATTAATGTGTTGTTCGAATGCTGTAAGAAGCCTTTGCAGACCAACTGGAGTTTTTGCTATGAGAACTAAGTCGTCTGCATACATTAGGGCCTTGATGGGTATTCCCTTCATTTTTGGAGAATCAGAATTGCTTACCTCAAAAGTGATTTGGCATCATGTATAAAGTAGTTGAAGACTGCTAAAGCCAACAGCAGCCTTGTTTAAGACCATGTGATGTTGGTATGGCCGCTGGGAGCAATCCATGTAGATTTAACCAAATACGAATGCAGGTGTTAGAATGACACCCATATATTATATCACACAGGGAAGTGGGGCAATGATCACGGCGAAGTTTGGATATTAACAGAGCTCGGGAGACCGAATCAAAAGCGGCCTGCAGATCCACAATTGCAAAGAATAGCTGTTGCTTTGAATGATGACATTGATGTTTTAAAGCATTAATACATAACATATTTATACTAGTACCTAAGCCCGCCACAAATCCTGTTTGTTGTGGATCACGGAAATTGTGTGACAATGTCCAGGCATTAAAATCTCTCAAAACACACTTGTCAAAAAAATGTCTCGGGATATCAAGAAGGGCTATAGGCCTATAGTTCGTTGGCTTGGAATAGTCGCCCTTCTTGAATATCGGGACAATTATCGAGGACTGCCATGACCTTGGAAGAGATCTATTTTTGAGGATTTGTTGTAACATAGTATGTAAGATTAACACCCATAAATGGGCATTTTCTTTCAACATCACATTATGCAACCCATCAGGGACTGCTGCCCTAGAATTGCTTGGCTTATTAATAAAATCTCGAATCATATCCGTTGAACACTCAAACTGCCACTCTAGTCAGGTTTGCATATTATAAGTAAAGCTGTCAAGAACTGGATCTGAACAAAGTTCTTTAAAATAGCCAAACCACTGATGTTCTGAAAAACCATTAGCTTGAGCCTCCACTTGGCGAATTTGACTGCAATTATTCAACAGCATCCACGTAGCTGTTGAATTTTTGGTGGCTATGGTCCTAAAGAAGATTTCACTATCATGGTTAAATAGGACAGCTCTACGTGCTCAAACCCAATTAGTATATCAGCATTTGGCTGATTTCAACATCACTTGTACTGAAGGTAAAGCAGCTTTCAAAATACCTTTACGTTCTCTGCGGTAGGCAGCTCGTCTTTCCCGTACTTCGGGGTCATATCTATGGGTATGTTTCTCCATTTGATAGTTCTTTATTATTATATTATCTTTATATTGTTCTAAGATCTCAGTGCATTGATTTAATGTATGGTGTTTAGAATATCATTTTGGTACCTATCAAGTAAACCTTGATATCGCATTATTAATCACAAGTGATTGTCAGAGATAATTTCGTTCTTCAACCCCACAGAATTTTTCGCACTCAAATAGGATTGCTAACAAATTGTGATCACTTGATGCTTGCGTTCTGAACTTTAAGGAGATAATCTGCGTAAAGTATGTGGTATCAACAAATATATGGTCAATGGTGCTGTAACTATTGTTTCTATGCCACATAGGTTGCGCAGGCAGATCTCCTTTAACAGCACCATTTACCATTATGAAATTCCCCTCTGTCATAAAGGCAGATCATCTTCGAGCCTCCTGATTAAGTCGACCATTTTTTGTTACCGCTATTAATATTAGAGTCGACTACTACAAAAATTGAAGTTACATCTCTTGCCAATGCTATTGCTTCCAACATTGTCGAAAGTTCATGATAGAAAATGTAATCCGAAATTCCATAAGAGTTACGATATATGTTTATCAATCGTATTGTGCCCGCCAGACTAACCAATTTGACCAGTTGCAAGAAACTACTATAAGGCAACCAAGGTTCCAAGGTAAAGCCAGACATTAGTGGTACCGCCACCAATAAGCCCGAAGATGGTCTAACTTTTACTCCTCTAACCGCAGGTACAAGGGCAATAACATAGTTATCCCATACAGGAGTTACGAGTAACCAAGTTACTTGAAATGCAAGAACATCAAATATCACAGTAAAATGTTGTATGGAGTACTCAAGATGACTATGTCCTCTTGTATTCCAGCAACCTAAAGAAATGTGAACAAAATCCTCCTCTTTGGTTAGTTATGCTCTCAAAAAAGATGGAGTGTTAGATTGCAACCTCACTCTTTGCTCGGGTTTGTTTATAATCTTTGATGATGAGTATATTGCATTGGTATTTTGATTACATGATCGAACAGGGTCCTGAGCTATCAGAAAACCCATTTCAAAAAGCTGCATCTTCACTCTCCATAGTGCATTTAAAACCAAGCCTGATGGAATCCAGAGTCTTACTACTGTGAGATTTTTTCCAGCAATAAACTCAATTAACTCAATATCCATAGAAGTGATACACTCTAACTGAGCAACATCTCTAAAGATGTTTAATACAGTTTTTCTATTCAGGTCATACAAGGTAAATTGCCCTCCGCGACATTTCATTATAATTGAATGGCAATTTTGACTGAGATTGGGTTGATTGGTCTGTCTAGCTGGAAGCTGAGATATTTTGTTTTGTTTTTTTGTTTTATTGGTCGAAGACAGTTTTCAACCTTTAATATATAAAATCCCAATTTCCTTTAATCTTCTGGCCCCTTGAACCTCTTTAAAGATCATCTTTGTTCTTCAGATCTTCACAGGATTGTTCATTGGTCTCCAGGAGTGATAAGCAGATCCGTTCCACCAATTTTAAGGCATTCAATGTCTGCCCAAGTTTATCAACCGTCATTAGACGTTCCCACCATTCTTCCTCGACTATTGCGTCCAATTGCCCCAAGGAGTTCTTCAGGTAAACGCTCCTTATTTTTTGGAATCTCGGGAGGAGAGAGTCAGGTGCCTCATTGCTTCTAAGATTTCTGGTTTTCTACAGAAACAACAGCCTGCCGCTTCAGTAGTGAGCTGTTTTCTGAGATTCTGCACTTCTCTTGACGGCAAGAAGTTGAGGCTGCAATGCATTAATAGGTTCCTATATTGGGATGATGGGAATCTTGTAAGAAACATAGGGGGATGATTTAGTTGTTTCCTTTCCCAAATAATATTATGACAGTAGATATTTTGCACCTTGTGCATGTCCATATCAATCCAGTCCTTCTCGCGTAGCAGTTTCTTGGCCTTTTCCAAGTTGTCTTTCAAGGTCTCTGTTAGAATACTATTTTGTTGTAATAGGTCTTTACATTTCTGTCTCCAGTTACACAGGATTTTCTTGGACTTATTGTTTCCTGAATTTGCCAATATTTCGAATGGGATAGGTGGTGAATCCAATAGACATATGCGATAAAGGGAGATCGTTTTCCATAGGACTGTCGAGGCCATGGATTGTAGCCTTAACTCATGTCTGATTGTTTTGACTTTTAGGCAATTTGGTAGTCTTCGTATTTCCCGCCAAAAATAGGCCTCCATCTTCCCCCATTCTGTCCATGATAGACTTAGGCAGGTCTCAGCTCCTTGGGTGAAGATGGGTACGACCTTTTGCTTATGAAAGGAGATGATCAGTAGCATAGATTAGGTGCCGTATCTCCGGTGTAGGGATCTCCCCTGGTTTGTTAGTTTTTCCAGACATTGTCTGATGAAATTAATTTGGGCCCATTCATTTATATTTTTGTTGATTTTGACCCCGAGATAAGTTATAGTGTCTACTACTTTAAGCTCTTGTTGTTCAATTCTCCACGTGAAAGGGTAGATTGCATAACCAGAATCATCGACTTGTCGACATTGATTTTCATTCTATTTATATCAAGGTCGACCTTGAAATCCGCTATTCGCGCTGGAGTCCGATTGCCGTTTGAGCGATAAATACAATATCATCCGCCTAGAGAATCCAGGGGAGCTCTGTCCCTTTGAGCTTTGGTGGAAAGGCTCTGATTTTATCCTGGGACTCTTTTATATCTGCCAGATACAGAATGAACAGAAAAGGAGCAAGTGCACAGCCCTGTTTGACGCCCTTTGACGTCAGAATTTTCTGTGTGGTGCCCCCCCCCCTCCTTCGAGACAATTATTTTAATTGATCTGTCCAAATACAATGCTTTTATTGCTTCCAAGAGATCACCAGGGCATTGCCAGTTTTCAAGTTCGGCCCATAGGAGTTCTCTGCTAACTGCATCAAAGGCCTCTTCAAGGTCCATAAATCCCAGGTAGATTTTTCCTTTTGTTTCGAGGGCTTACAATTTTAGGAGATTTAATAGGAAAAGATTCAGCTAAGTACCCACTCCAGTTAGAAAAGCCGTCTGGCGCTTGTCCAAAATCTCTTCCTTAATAGCCCATTTTTTCAAGTCCTGTAGTAGGATTGAGGTAAATATCTTACCTATTGAATCTAAAAGGGCGATAGGCCTGTAGTTCCTCGGGTTAGTTTGATCGCCTTTCTTAAAGATTGGAACTATTAGGGTTTCCTTGCAGGATTGAGGAATAGTTCAAGATTTCAGGATCTCTTGGAACAAGGACAGGATGAAGTCCGCCCATGCCTCTGCATTTTCTTTCAGCATATAATTCGAAAGGCCACCGGGGCCGGCCACTCTAGAAGAGCTCAGATGTTTTATTCGGTATAGTATGTCATCTCTGTCGATCTATACAAGCCATGGAGATGCTGTGTTCTTTTTTATGGGAGGTTTAGTGGTTTTGCCCGCTTTAAATAGAGCTGTGAAATGCTTCACCCAGTCTTCGTTTGCGACTTGATTGGTGGTTAAAACCATCTGGAAGTCTTTGCCCTTATTTATAATTTCCCATAAGGATCTTGTATTTGTGGTACTTATTGCGGCTAGCATATGTTCTGCATCTTCCTGGGCTCTCCAGATATTTGAGGATTTTAGCCAATGTTTGTACCGTTGTTTACATTGTTTTTTGCTTACCTCGCTGTTAGGCGAGTTTCTTCGAGATAATCTTCTGATATCAGCATGCAGTTCTCTTCTCCTTTTGACCAGGTCTTTATTATAAGCATGTTTTCTTACCAATGCCACAGAGGTTTTCGTGTTTTTCTTAATTTTATATTCCTTCAGCAAACATCTATATTCCACAGATTTTCCAGAATTTTTGATGTTATCTTCTAGCTGTTGCGTACGTTTTGGACTAGCTGAAGCTTTAATTCTGAGTCTGTTAGTGCCCCAGGATAGTTCAGTTGTGCACATATTCAGTTGATTTGAGTCCTTGGATTTCCAGCAAAGTTCCAGTTCCAATAACGCATGGTCACTGGTTAGCTGTTTTTTTACAGTGAATAATTCTATCCATCTAAATGTGTTTCTTGCCACGAAGCAATAATCCAGGCAGGCACTACCTTGATTTCCGAACCAGGTGTCCGCACCTGGGATATCTCCCTGCGTCTGCCCATTTAGCATTTCCATTTCTCTAATAGACATTTCCGTGGTCCATCTATTTTCCCATGATTCCACGAGTGTTCTATGCTTCATTCGCCCTCTTTTGTCAAGGAGCTTCTAATTCAAATCTCTGCAGAGTAGGAGCAGCTGATTTGGGTCTTTGAGCATAGACTTGTCAATAGCTTCCATAATGTCTAAATGGTATTTCTCAGTTTCACAGTCTTAACTAGTCTGGTAGGTGTTAATAATAAGGAGTCTGATCTCGTCGCTCCCTCTATTCTTAACCAGTTTCAGCACCTAAGTGAATGGATTGGGTACTAATACCTGCAGTTTGCTCTCCTCTTTGATTAAGGTCAAGAGCCCCACACGGGGTCTTCCCAGGGGTCCCATCAATGCGGGATTGATGTAGATTTGGTATCCCTCGCATAGCGGACTTGTTATCACGCAAGATTCCTGCAGGCAAATAATTTCAAAATCTCTCAGGAAGTCACATTCCCCGGAGTAAAGGTGACCAAAACCCCTGGTATTCCAAGAGGCCAGGAAAGGACTTGCTTCAGCGCCAACCTTCGGACTCTATTGCTTCTTTTTTTGTGAGCGGGAGTCAGGCTTTACTGAGGTCTTTTCCTCTCAGGCTTCTTTAGAGGGATTGGTTCCTGGATGGTTCCCCTTGGGTCTTGAGTTGTCAACAGTAAACCTTAAATTACTCAGGGTGTTGTTGACAGCTTTCTCATGGTCATCTCTGTCACGGATTTTCCCCTTTCTCACCTTAGATCTGTCCTTGCTGGATTTCTTGGGAGGAGTCTTCTTGCGCATGGATCGGGTTTTGTACAAGCCCGCATGAGCCTCTTCTGGCTCCAGCGTGCGTTCAGTGTTCCAGGATACTCGGAGGCTCCGGAAAGTCCAGGAAACGAGGAAGGTGTACATGAAGACGGCACACGAAATCCAGGAAGCCAGATAGAGAGAAGAGAGAGGGAGGGAGGAAGGGAGATGGGATTTAGAGGGTCCGGGAACCAGGAACAGGAGAATAGTTCAGTGAACTACAGAGCACACGTCTAGCCACTACCAGCAATAGCGTTGAGGAGCGCGGGGCCGTGGTCTATTTGTAGAATGTGCTACGTCCGACGTGGAGGCTGGTGGAAGGCGTACCACGTTAGGCGGCCATGTTGGGAGTACCAAGGAGTGCAAGCCCCGTTGTGATAGGGACCAGGAAGTCCAAAAGGGGCGTGTTCTGTGGATCATGACAGCATGCCTCCTCCGAAAACCTGTTCCACCAGGTTTGCCCGGGTGTATGAGATGATACCTTCTGATCAATCGAGGGGTATTCAGATTAGAAATTGGTTCCCAGGTTCTTTCACTAGGAGGATATCCTTTCCACTCGACCAGTTATTGGAGTTGACCCCGTTTATACCTGGAGTCGCATATTCTGGAAACTTCATTTTCCAGCTGGTCGTCCACAACCACGGGGTTGGGTCTGCAGGATTTCCGGGAGGATCGGATGTAAGGTTTTAATAAAGAAGTGTGAAAAACTGAATGAATCTTCTTCCAGGAGTCTGGCAACTTGAGCCGGAATGAGACTGGGTTTATGATTTTCTTTATGGAAAAGGGGCCATAGTATCAGGGGGCCAGTTTGTTTGGTCGTAAATGTCGAGGCAGTAGTTTTGAGGACAGCCAGACTTGATCACCGATGGCATAAGAAGGCCCTGGTCTTCTTTTGGTATCCGCATAACGCTTAGTGTGTGTTCGGGCCTTTTCTAAATGTTCTTTGGCTTCCTTGTGTACGTTGATGAGAGTTTCAATCCAGGAGTCGACAGTTGGTACTGGTGTGGGATGTGGGAGAATGGAAGGTAGAACTGACGGGTGTAATCCTTGGCTGCAATAAAAGGGTCTGGTCTTGACTGCCGAGTGATCAGAGTTGTTGTAAGCGAACTCAGCCACGGGTATAAGGATCGACCAGTCGTCCTGTACCTTGGTGGTGAAACAACAAAGGTATTGTTCCAGGGTCTGGTTCACACATTCCGTAGCTCCGTTAGTCTGTGGGTGGTAACCTGATGAGAGGGCACGTTGGATTCCTAGAATGCAACATAGATGTTTCCAGAATTGTGAGACGTATTGAGGTCCTCGGTCTGATATGATCTTGGAAGGGAGTCCATGAAGGCGAAATATATGTTCCAGGAAAATGCCAGCGAGTTCTGAGGAAGATGGCAACTTGTATAAGGGTGTAAAATGGGCCATGTGGGTGAATAAATCAATGGTGACCATGATAGTCGTATAGCCCTTGATGGTGGTAATTCCACAATAAAGTCCGTAGCGATTCATTCCCAGGGCCTAGAAGGTAACATAGGTTGAAATAGGATACCTGCCGGTTTCTTATTTTCATGCTTGTTTTGATTGCAGACCGCACAGGCTTGAATGTACCGTTGAGTGTCAATTTTCATTTTAGGCCACCAAAATTGTCTTTGTATTAGACGAAGGGTGTTGGTGACGCCACGGTGCCCGGAGTGAAGAGTTTCATGACAGAGGTTAATTATCCGTAGTTGCAGTCTCTGTGTGGGAATGACCAGGGCTTGTGCTTGAACAGGTACCCGTCTCTAGTTCCAAGACTCCACCGATTTTTCCCCGTGAATTCTTTCCAGATCTCAGAGGACTGGGTTTGCATTCGAATATCTTCCAGGAGACTGACTGCTTGGGCTACAAAGATTGTGTGGGGAAACATCTTTGCGTAGGCCCGATCTTCAAGAGTTTCGTAATCAGGACGTAGAGATAAGGCGTCATCAATTATGTTCTGTGATCCAGGGACATGATGGATGTGGAACTGGTACTGGGCAAAGAAGAAGGCCCAACGGGCTTGACGACTGTTCCTACACTCCAAATATTGTAGAACTTGGAGATTTCGATGGTCCGTACGGACCCAGACAGGATGTTTAGCTCCCAGAAGTAGATGTCGCCATTCTGTGAAGGCTTGGAGGATGGCTAACAGCTCCTTTTCCAAGATGGAATAATGAGTCTCACTCGGAGTTAGGGTTCGTGAAGGTAAGCAATGGGGTGCTCCAATTTGTCCTTGAATTTCTGCTTTAGCACTGCTCCCATGGCGTAGTTAGAGGCATCTGTCTCCACTAGGAATGGTCGATTAATATCGGGTTGAGCTAGGAGGGGGCTTGAGTAAACTCTGTTTTCAATCGTTGGAATGCCTTGTCTTGAGCTGAGGTCCAGAGAAAGGGAGTATCTTTCTTCAAGAGAGCAATGATCGGTTGAACTATCTCAGAAAAGGACGGTATGAACTTCCGGTAGAAATTGGCAAGCCCCAGGAAGGATTGAATCTGTTTAAAGGAAGTGGGAACAGGCCAAGATAGTATGGATTTTATCTTTGAATGGTCCATTCCAATTCCTTCTGGACTAAGGACACATCATAGGTAATGAACAGAAGTGACATGAAAAAGGCATTTCTCGGGTTTAGCTAGGAGTTTGTGTTCACATAGCCGTTGTAAGACTGCCTTTACATGCCCTTCATGCTTTAGAAGGTCCTTGGAGTAAATCAAGATATCGTCCAGGTAAACGATGACGAAGAGGAACAGCATGTCAGAAAACACCCTATCCATGAAACGTTGGAAGACCGCGGGGGCATTAGCAAGTCCGAAGGGCATGACCAAGTATTCAAAGTGACCAAAGGGTGTTCTAAAGGCTGTTTTCCATTCGTCTCCTTCCCTAATACGGATAAGATGGTAGGCACCCCTGAGATCCAATTTTGTGAAGATTACAGCTCCTCTCACCGCTTCCAGGATATCAGAGATTAAGGGCAAGGGGTAGCGGTCCTTGTGGGTGCATTGATTTAATCCACGATAATCAAGACAAGGTCTAAGCACTTTAGTGTCTTTCTTGGGAACAAAAAACAACGATGCTCCAGCTGGGGATTTAGATGGTTTTATGGTGCCATTTTCAAGGTTAGTATTCAAGTATTCTCGAAGGGCCCTTTTTTCCGGTTCAGATAGAATGAACATCCTTCTAAAAGGAATCACTGCTGAAGGTTCTGAATCTATAGCGCAGTCTTCAGGTCTGTGAGGGGTTAGGGCCTGGACTATAGCAGTTGAAAACACATCAGCGTATTCCTGATAGGCCTTAGGAACCTGTATGACATTAGAAACCATGAGTGGGCCTTGCTGGTCTTTTGGCGTGTTTTCGGAGGATGTCAAGGAGGAATCCAGGAATAGACATTGAGGCATGCAAAACTCAGAACCAAGAAACAAGGATCCTGCTGCCCAGTTGATATATGGATTGTGTTTCTGTAACCAGGGCATGCCCAGTAGCAAGGGGTAATGAGCCGACTTAATGATGTCAAATTTGATCACCTCTCGGTGATGGTTTATCGAGAGTTGGATCTCTTTGGTCTGAAAGGTTATAGGCCCTGAAGTGAGAGGTCTTCCGTTAATCGCCTCCACAGGTTGCATGATGCTTCGTGTTTCGTATGGAATGTGTCGGCTAAAGACCCAATCTTGATCAATGAATATTTCCATAGCCCCACAATCCACCAAGGCCAAAATGGGGTAGGTCTCATTCTTGGATGGCGATAGAGAGGCCTGTAGAATCACTAGGTTGTTCTGTCCAGGAGAGTTCAAGGATGGAATAGATGTGGTGCAAACATCTCTCTCCTGAAGCCTTGCTCCATCTAGGATCGGGAGCTGGCGTTTCCTGAACGCTGTGGAGGGGCTAGAGGGCACTCTCTAACTAGGTGTTTATCCGAGGCACAATACATACATAACTCCGTATGGATCCTTCTCATCCTCTCTTGCGGGGATATGGGTCCACGAAAGCCCCTATTTGCATGGGTTCTGGATCATTGACAGAGACTGGAGTAGGGTCAGGTTTCGATGAGGTCTCAAAGGACACTTTCTGGAAGGGCATCTTGGACTTTTTCTTCTCTGCCTTCCTTTCCTGGATACGAAAGTCTATCTGCATGGCAAGATCCACAAGGGCCTGGAATGAATTTGGGCGAGCCACTCTGCCTAATTCGTCCTTGATCTCCTCATTTAAGCCCCTTCGGAAAAGAGTAAAACTTGCTTCTGAAGACCAATCCGCTTCCTTAGCCAATTGTTTGAATCGAGTTACATATGTAAGCATGTCCTGGGATCCTTGCTGAAAATCAAGTAGACGTTCCTGGGCGCTATAGACCTGTTCTGGGTGGTCAAACATGGTCTTAAGGGCCTGTATAAATCCGTCGTAATCATCCAGGAGGGCCTCTCCAGAATTGATCAAAGGTGTAGCCCAGGTTAGTGCATTTCCAGAGAGGTGTGAGATTATAAAGCCACCTTAGCCCTGGGAGTTGAAAAGTAGTAGGGCTTAAAGGTAAAGTGACTAAACAGGAATCAAGGAATCCACGAAGGGTTTTTGCAGACCCATCGTATTTGTCTACAATGCCGCCCAGTAGTACGCTTTCCTTTGTGGCAGAATCACGGAACAAAACTAATTGTTTCAATGCAGCGTTTTCCGCCTTTACATTCTGCACCTCGGTCGTTAATTCTTGCATGCCACGCATGAGATCCTGAATGGCCGCTTCCATGTTAAATTCAACTTTGGTCGTTTAGCGTCTCAAATTGTCATGAATTCCCCCCTTTCTCACCTGAGATCGATCCTTGCTGGATTTCTTTGGAAGAGTCTTCTTGTGCACGGATCGGTTTTTGTACAAGCCCGCGCGAGCCTCTTCTGGCTACAGCGTGCTTTGAGTGTTCCGGGATAATCGGCGGATCCGGAAAGTCCAGGAAATGAGGAAGGTGTACATGAAGACGGCACGCGAAATCCGGGAAGCAAGGTAGAGAGAAGAGGGAGGAAGGGAGATGGGATTTAGAGGGTGCGGGAACCAGGAACAGGAGAAAAAATCAGCGAACTACGGAGCACACGTCTAGCCACTACCAGCGATAGCGTTGAGACGCGCAGGGCCGCGGGGGCATGGTCTATTTGTAGAATCTGCTACGTCTGACGTGGAGGCTGGTGGAAGGCGCACCACGTTAGACGGCCATGTTGGGAGTACCAAGGAGTGCAAGCCCCGTTGTGATAGGGACCAGGAATTCCAAAAGGGGCGTGTTCTGTGGATCATGACAATCTCGCACAAAGCATTTGCCAGATCTGGCTTTGTGGGGTAACTCCGTACTTTGGAATCTGTTAGAGTGTAAATTAGATGGGTGTCTTGTCGTGACTTCGATGAGTTAACCCTCTTTAATTGGGATTTAATTGGGATTTATCGATGTCATGTCAGGGGCGAGAATAATCCTTGTCCCAGCATCTTCCCTCGCCAGCCTCCAGGTCAATAAGCCTAAAGCCCAGATCCCGCAATTTATCCTTTGTTTTCATCACCATATCCATTATTTTCTGCGATCTAAAATGAATGTTGATAAGGACCATTCTGCGCTCATCTGTAAACTCAATGATCGCTATATCATCAGGTTCTACGTTCCCTGAGGCAATCACATGGTTAAGCAGAATTACTGTGTTTTTCCTATTTAAAAAAGTTTTTATATTTTGTTCCCTCGTGCGGTCGGACCGAATTGGTCGATCTTTGACCCCTTTTGTAGTTTTCTCAGGTTCCTTCTCTTTCAACTTTTCTGTGTTGTTGTTTGACCTGTTCTTAGGTTTCCCTTCATGTCGTCTTTGGAGTCTTTGATGCTCCAGACATCTCAGGAGATCCTGGGTTTTGTTATCCGGGTCATCCTGGGCTTTTGGAGATGAATGATACTCAGATTTCATCTGATTTTCTCTTCCTTCTGGTTGAGTTTGGTATTTGATTTGCGGTGTTGTTTTGTCCTCGAGTTCCTGGAGGTGATCATTTAATTTGCCCACCTTGGATGACGGTCTTTTGCCATTGCCTAATGTCTTGTGGTCATGCTTTTGTTTCTCTTCCTTTTCCAATGTGTATTTTGCCTTGGTCGTTTTCTACTTAGATTCTTCCTGATTTGAGCATCTATCCCTTGCCAGTCCGTCAAGCTAATATTCTCCCAAGACTCCTTGTATGCTTGGTTTTGATTATTTCAATTAGGTCACTTAAGCAGCCCAAGGAGTGCAAGTCCACTACTGAGCCTTGTTCCTTCCAGTTACAGGTCCGCTCTTCTGGAGTGCCACGTAGGGAAAGGTCATGCGATTTTTGATTGAATTTTATTTCTTGTCTCGTTTTTTTGCTGGTGGTAGCCTATTATCCTGGGATGGGGCATAGATATGACTTACCTGTTGCCTGGTCTTGATCCTGCCATCAGTCTCTGCAGCCGTAGAGTTACTCATTCCGCGCAAGCTTGTTCCTGTCGCGCAGCTCCTCTTGATGGAAAAATAAGCAGGCTGAGGAGTACAGCTATCACACACCTAGGCCGGCGCCCCCGGCAACACTGACAACACCACTTGCGCACCACTTCCGCTCCGCTGACGCAGTAGTGGGCACTTTTGAGTGTTAGTCGGTACACCACGGCTCCTCCTCCTTTACCTTAAAGGAGACCCCACACCACTGCAGTCCTTGGCGAAACGTCCGGGAACAAAGTCTATTCTCCAACTTGGCAGCACAGTAGAAAGGAGAGGCAAGCTGAGATATGTTGGTTTGATTATTAGCAAATCTGCACGGTGCAGCAGGCGTTAGTAAATCTTGTTTGTAGGGGTTTAGAGCATTTTGATTGGGCAGTAAAGCATTGTCTGTATAAGATGGTTGGACTGCTATCTGCGAATTCACATTAAAATGAAGCACTTGTACAAGGTGGCGGGGATCATATTGTGAAATGTTATTTACTATGCCACCATCAGCTGCTTGATTTATCTGAGCCCCCTCCTCAGCAGAAACCCTTATAGATGTGACCTTCTTATCTGAGGCACCATACGGGCCATATGAACAAGGCTTGGCATTGCTTGACATTGGGGGCGGGGGCCCAGACATTGAGGCTGCCACTTCACTCTGCTTAGATGCCACTACTATTTTAGTTCTCTCCGTTAAGAGTCAACCATTTTTTTCATCATTTCAATCATATCAGCTGGTAACAAGACACTCGGATTGAGAGGGACGGCGCCTACAGGTTCACGTCCCGCACTACTTTGCCAAGCGTGTAAATTACTTTTTTTCAATTACCTGCATTAGTTTGTTTAAAGGCGAATAACGCACAGGAGCCTTCTGAAACTTGTTTGGGAATGAAATAGGTTTGGCGACTATGATGGGCACCTGCTCACTCATAGCGAGTGATTTGCCCTGAGTTGGCTCCATCAGCGACCCCCCTAAAGGGTTGGATTCCTGGCTCGCCTGTCTCTTATCTACTTTGGAAGCTGCTGCCAATGTTTTAAAGAAGGACATAATCTTATTCTTAGACGATGTAACAAAAGGCATGTTTTTCAATTTTTTTTTTTATATGAGTCTGTTTGGACGCCTTTTTTTGCTTCTGCCGATGTTTGCATTTTCTCTTTTCTACATTGAGCAGACTTAGCAAATCCAATATTTCCACTTCATTCTCGACATCATTATCGACACTCACCCACGAAGCCTCTACTGGGGCTATTCTCGCAGAGCTGTCGGTTGTCTCGACCGGTCGAATGCTGTCAGGAATTGAGGGGAGGGTCCCTGCATTTATACCAATGGACCTCATTCTGGGTTTGGAGCTAACCATGGAGTAATTAGCTCCATGGTTGCCTCCGAAACCGTCCCAAATCCGGCATGGTGAATGGAGTAATTACCGGTCCATTCCAGGGTTGGAGGGACCGGTAATTCCCCATTCACCTTTTGCCCTTCCCCGTTCCCATTTCTGCCCCATAGGGCTCAATGGGAATGGGGAAGGAGGTAACTACGGGACCGTAAATTACGTTACCGTAATTACCTCCGAAGTACCTTTGCGGGTCCCGTACTTTACTCCTGCTAAAAGCAGGAGGTAAGGAAGGACCCGCAAAGGGACCTCGGAATACGGAGGTAAGGGATTACCGGCATCGGCACCCTTACCGGCGCCGGTAATTCCTTACCTCCAACCTCGGAATGACCCCCAACGTCACTTACGCCAGAAGGACTAGCTGGTATTAGATCTTGCATTTGGCGCATCCACTTATAGATAAAATGAACTTGTTCAGCCTGGGTCATATGTTTTTGAACCAATTTTTCTAAAAGCTTAAATAAACTCATTATGGTCGTATTTATCGCTGACGGGGTTACTTCTAGCATGACTGATTGCGGTGTGCCACTATTAAGCACTGGGTCTTTAGGGCACTGCCTTGGCGTAAGATGAATATACAGTGATGAACTGGCAGCAGCAGAACGCTCACCTAAAAGCATATCCGCTTCAAATGAGCGACTGCTGCAAATAGTAATAGGGGACTCACACTGATTTGCATATATCGAGAGATTGCCGCTTCGTATTGATCAATTAATGAGCTATTTAAGATGTCAGACTGAGGAGCCACTACCCTATCTGACAAACTTGTGTGCCGATTTTCTCACATATCCGCGTCCGGGTGTAATATTGTTGCATCTGATAATAAATGAGGCATCAGCGAGATTGTTGCAGAGCGAAAGCTCGCTGTTACAGATGAACACTGAGTTGTTCCCGTTCGAATCACACGCGGGGCAAAAAAATGCACAGTTTTAACAACCTCATTCAAACCTCTGCCCCCCCATTGAAATGTTTTTCGAGCACTGTTAGAAGCGCTTGACTTCAACGGCTTAGAGAGGGCAGAAAGCATTAACGTGATAGATTTTCGAGAAATACACGGCTTTGTTAGCTCGGCCATTATTGCTGTATTAGAATGGTAAGCCTTGTTTGTAGGCATACACGTTATTAAGGTATAAAGCGTTCTAAACATGTAATTCAACTATACCACTCAGCCCCAAAGCTTAGAACCACCGCCAAAAAAAAATAAAAAATAAACTCACCTACCCCTACACCCGGACACGCTGGGCAAAGCAGGCTAAGCGGTACTTCAATGAAGGTACTTGTTATGCAGTTGCGCGTGGGCGGGTGCGCGTGCAAGCACGTATTTAGCAAAAAACAAACACACAAGTCCCACCCCTCCGGGGGCGTGTTTCGAGGGACTTGTAACAGCCGTCCTTGCTAAAACAACAAAGACCAAATAAGTGTAAGAGTTCCAGATATAGTCACTTTCCCGGTCTTGAGCACTTGGTAAGAGGTGCAGTGATCCTTCAACACAACAACAGCCCTTAGCACTCAACAGGAGGCAGGAAGACAGGAGCAGAACTCCAAGTGGGCTAAGCGGTACTTCAATGAAGGTATTTGCTGTGCACCAGATTTAAAAAGTAAAAAACCGGGACAGGGCAACTAACATAAAAGTAGGATTAACTCTTGAAAGTGGCTGTCGAGGCACTTAACGTCAGTAGAGGTTGGAGGAGAAGGGTGTTTAAGTGTTACTGTTCAAATAAACACATATTATAATTAATTTATCACAAAGTAACACTATCCTAAATTGTAAAATGCAGCATCTCTTATGTGCGAGATTGTGCATTCCTGCCTGCCAGCTATGAAGAATTACCACTAAAAACCGGGACCACTGCAGTTTCCAATGGAAACATAATCTTGTGAAAGGGGGACAGAGCACCAAAAACTGGGACAGTCCTGGCAAAAACGGGCGTCTGGTCACCCTAACAAGTTTGCGCCCACTGAGTCTGCCAAGCGGTTTAGCACACCCATGCACGACCCCACACGAGGAGGCCAAACAGGGCACATGTCAGTAATTAGTGGTGTCATAGTTTTAAGCTTTGTTCAACTTTTTACCCCTGAAAGGGAAGACGCTTTCCTCATATTTCTGTTCGTAATTGTAACTCTTGAGTATTATTCCCAAATGATGGCATGCGTGGTGGGGGGCGAGGACTCAATGTCTGACGGTTGCGCCTGGCGATGCCATGAGGTGGGACAAGTCTGGGACTAGCCAGGTTTTTGCAGCTGCGTTTAAATGCACATCGGATAGGCAGGGGCAAACCCCTGGTGGTAGAGGGTCCTGGAGGTGACATGGAGGAAGGAAGGGACTCCCTCCCTCCTGGCGACAGCAACAGATCGAGGGTTGGAGGGGGGAAGGGACTGACACCAGGTAGGTTTCACTGACACACACATGGCCATAAGCCAACACAAGGCAAACAAAAAGCCGCCCCAGCCTCATGGGCGCCACTTTTGTTTAGTGAGGGGATGCAAAAGTAGCACCTACCGTTCACT
Organism: Ambystoma mexicanum; assembly: GCF_040938575.1. Lineage (NCBI taxonomy): Eukaryota > Metazoa > Chordata > Amphibia > Caudata > Ambystomatidae > Ambystoma > Ambystoma mexicanum. Next base: position 312,950,352 of record NC_090928.1, read on the forward strand.
GGGTAGGATTACAGGGCCAGGGAGACAAAGGCAATAGGAGGGCTTCCAGAAGGACAGGACATAGCACCTGAGATGCAGAATGTGCACCCAAGGTGCCTGCATGCCCTCAGGCAAAGAATTCTCCATAAGAGCAGGGGACTCCTGCAACCCTCTTCTCTCTTTGCACTGACGCTGCCAGTACCACAACAGGAAGGAATCTCCAAAATTACCCACCCTTCCCGCCCAAGTTGCCAGAAAATGACTGGAAAATACAACGCTTGGATGAAGGGAACTAAAAGGGGAGCAATGGGTTGATTAAAACAAGTGGTGGTGGTCAGCAGGGTGAGCTACCCTCTCCCCTTACCAGGCGGACAGAAAATGATCTTCTACAAATAAAAGACGCTTGGTAAGCAGGGGAAGAAATATGGAGGGTTTTATAAAATAGCAGTAAAAGTTGGTCCTTCCTCCCAAGCAGTCAGAAAATGGCACTGTAAAGAGAGTCGCTTGGGATACCAGCAGAGATGGGGGTGGGGGTGGCAGATTTGCCCCTCAAAAATTAAATTAAAGGGGGTCCTTGCCCAAGCCACCAGAAAATTGTCAAACTACACTTGGGGCAGTTCCTCCATCTTCCCATAGTACAATTTAAATTAGAGGGTGTCTTTGCCCAAGCCACAAGAAAAAGGTACCAATACGCTTGGGCAGCCCTCTGCCTTTTTGGCTCATGGAAATACAGTGGGTCTCAAACAGGAGATGAAAAGGAGAAGCATGACGCTGGGCAAATGTCAACAGTGGGACATATGGTGACGGCACAGATCCGACCTGAGTTGTCCTCATGCTGGAGCCGGGCCCCCCATGGGCTCCTGATCCCATGATGCCCAAAAGCATATCATTTATCATTATGTGTATGGTTTGTTATACTTCATTGTTTTATGCCATGACTGTCATATGGGTAATAAAATGTACAGCCATAATTTTCCACCTCACTCACTTCTCTGTGTGATTCTTTACGACGTATAGCAGCATTGTTTGGGTTTATGGGGGGGGGGGGCATGCTGCCCACCTATCAGCCATTCTTCCACACTATGTCACTTCCAGGAGTAGGCAGCAGTCATGGTCATGGCTCCACCGGAACGGTGCAGTCTGCAGTGGCAGCAAAAACATGTTGCTATCGCTCACAGTGACACTGATCAGCTAGCTCTCGGAGTGACATTGATCAGCCGTCATGCAGAGTAACACAAAACAGCTAGCTCTCTGAGTGACACTGATCTGCTAGCTCTCCGAGTGACACTAAACAGCTAGCTCTCAGAGTAACAATGATCAGCTGGCTCTCAGAGTGATTCAGAGTCACAACGAACAGCTAGCTCTCAGAGTGACACTGATCTGCTAGCTCCCAGTGTGACACTGATCAGCTAGCTCTCACAGGGACACTGACCAGCTGGAGCTCAGAGTGATTCAGAGTCTCACCGAACAGCTTTCTCTCAGAGTTATTTAGAGTGACAAAGACCAGACAGCTCTCAGAGTGACACTGATCAGGTAGCTCTCAGAGTGATTCCGAGTAACACTGAACAGCTAGCTCTCGAAGTGACACTGAACAGCTAGCTCTCGGAGTGACACTGAACAGCTTGGTCTCGGAGTGACACTGAACAGGTAGCTCTCGGAGTGACACTGAACAGCTACCTTTTGGAGTGACACTGACCGGCTGTTGCTCGAAGTGACACTCTACAGATAGCTCTCAAAGTGACATTGAGTAGCTGTAGCTCTTGGAGTGACACTAAATGGCCAGATCTCAGAATGACACTGAACAGCTAGCTCTCAAAGTGACACTAAACTGCTGTTGCTCGGGGTAACACTGAAGAGTTGTCACTCTGACTGGCAAGGAACAGCTAGCTCTCAGAGCGACAGTTATTTGCTGTCTCTTGGAGTGACACTAAGAAGATAGCTCTCAGAGGGACACTGAACAGGCCCAGGGCGAGTTGACGTTTAATTAAAACAAATCTATAAAATAGAATAGGGCTCTATCCTCTCACCCTGGCTCTTCAATGTCTACCTGGCCCCTTTGGCCGACCTGATCTCTACCATCTCCTCTAACATTCAGTGTTATGCGGATGACACTCGGCTCTCTTTCAGGCTCCCCTCAGCCTTCTCTCCTCTTTCGCTCATTCCTTTCTATCAGCGATTCAGGATTGGTGCGCCTCCACGATCTCTGCCTTAATGCCAGTAGGATGGAGCTCCTTCTCATTGGGACCCTTGCTCCCACGTTCCCTCCCTCTCTCTGGCCACCCTCCGTGTGCCCTCTTCCTTTGCCTTCCTGTGAGGCAAAAGACCATGTTGTCATCTTCGATTCCACTCCCTCCTTCTCTCCTCACATCTCTGAAGTCTGTAAGAAGTCACACTACCAGCTGCACCTCCTCAGAGGGATTCTTCCTTTCCTCTCCTTCACCCAGAAGCTCACTGTCTCCAGCGCCCTGGTTCTCTCTAGGCTGGACTACTGCAACAGCCTCTTTCTCAATCTTGCTTCCTCTGTTCTCCGCCCTATGCAACTAATCCAGAACAGGACAGAATGGCCCGGTATTTCCTCATTCAAGGAACCCAGACCCGGTGCCCGGAATGGGGGTAACCATGCCGCAAATAGCGGCATGGCTACCTCTAAGGTCGTAATGACCCCCAATGATTTATGACCCACGGCCATAAACGTACAACTGACCAGGGAGATGGAGGGCCAATCACAACTCTAAGTGAGGTAGCACACTTATTCAAACCGGCTGCCTACAACTATTTTCTCAAGCCTAAAATCACAATGTTGGTTTCTGTAATTTAAAATATGTTAAATCTTTGTGGGAATATAGTGTTTTTTCACATCATGCTTAATAACATGGTTAACTATATCAAACAATAAATGACAGGTAAAGTTGCTTGAACACCGATTTCTGCAGAAGGTGCGTCAACTGACTGGGGTCCCTTACAAGTTTCATTCAAAATGTATATTCTGCTGCATTAACTACTTGAGTATAAGTGAAAAGATAAGGTTGGTAGTAACAAAAATGTAATTCTGTAGGGGAGAGTGTAGTAAAATCAAAAAGTGATAGATGCAAGGATTTGAATTAAACATTTCCACTACGGTTGCTCTTTGCAACATTCCATTATTCTGTAGTATGTCTGTGCAATTAGAGAAGGGGACAAGCCATTAGCAAATGACTTTTGGTCCTGCCACTTTTTTAGGCATTTTTAGGCGCTGTGGTTTAGCAGTTTGGGAATGGCTTCTGACATTAGTGACAGGGCTAAAGCTGATATGCAAACAATGGTATGGAAGGCTGGTCAGAGCAATGATCGGGATTCTAATTGATTCAGAGACTTTTTACCTATTAGACACAACCAGAACGCATGCTGTGGAACACAGATAGGATGGCAATAACATGTGAGGAGAAACACACATCCTATGGGTGTGTCTGGTCATTTACCCACCTAACCACTAGCCATGACTATGGCAATGCCTCACCACCAAAACCTAATCTTTCTAGAACTCTTTGAGCAAGCTCTATCACAAAGTAACACCAAACGTGCTGCTATATAGGGCCTGCCAGTGTTATATCCAAGCTTTCTTTTGAGTGTTTAATTACTTAATTGCCTCTGTAAATGAGCTCCCGGTGTAGTACAATTCTCTTTATGTTTTCAGCCAGTTGATTTTATAAGCAATATATTTGTCAATGCCTCTGTGACTTGCACTGAAGTCCTGTCTTAAACAAGCAATCACAAACCCAGCAGTTTTTGCTTACGTAGAGGTATTAGCAGACATTTGCCAGGCAATGCCATCATATGCCCAGTTACTGGCACCATTCTCCACCTGTTCCCATTTTATGGCCAGGTGGTACCCTTATGGCAGTGCTTGTCAAATGCCTATCCATGCCAAATCAAAAGCCCAAGCTGTGGGCTTTGCCAATGCATGTTGGCTTACGTTTTTCTCCATAAGTGAATGTGTATATGCCCAGATGTGGGTGTCTTGCTTGCTACGGCTAGGAAATCAAGCTGCACCTCACTGAGCTGGTGCAACAAGGTCCTACCTGAAAATAAGGCTAGGCTGACAAGTATTGACCAGTTTTAGATATTCTCATGCATACTTACCAGTGGGGTTCTGACCTAAATAGAATGTAGCTTTGTTTGGCATGATAATGATGTGTTATTTATATAGCGCCTTAATCCAAAGCGCTTTACAGAGCACATATTTACATACAATATCACTCAACCAAAATTGGTACTCATTTATCGACCCCGGAAGGACAAAAGGCTGAGTTGGCTTTGCCAGGATTCGAACCTGAGACCTGCAGATCATGCTCAGATCACAGCAGTGAGCACTCAACCCACTGAGCTATCCTACCAGCAGCCTAGTATAGAAAACTAGTCTACTCTGAACATTTCATGATTCAAACTTAAAAGTACTGACTTTATAACCTCATTCTGTTTGAGTAACTTCACATAGTTTGCATGCAAACAGAATGTGTGTTGTGGGGTTTGTTTGGAAAGTATGATGTAAATCCTGGGTGCTGGGTGTTTAGGCAGAGCCGGAAATGAAACATGAACACCCGTAAAATAACAAAAAAGCAGAGTGTTTTCTATAATGTTGCGGGCAAAGTATAAAAGGTGTACATCTTTTATAACTACAAGCAGTATTTAACGGTTTTCTAAAGAGTGCAATCAGAGGTGTATTTAACATTTGGACAAGGGACAACTGCCAATGCCCCCCCCCCCGCTCTACTCTCTCCCCTCAAATACAAACAGCCAGGGCTGATCAGACCCACCCAGTGAGATCTTATCTTTTTAATTTGTCTCAGAGACAGATTATTTACAACAGGAAGTGATTAGAGATAGTAAAAGGTAAAATGGCAGTGACCATTGCTGTGGCACTTAAAAAAATGATATATGTTTTTAAGAGCTATTTAAGTGTGATTGTTGGGTGATTAGTAAGTAAGTGGATACAAACAAGCTCTGTGAAACAATAAACTTGTCATGCATTTCATTTCCCTTTTTGTCTGTATACGATTTTTTGTAAATTCTCATTAATTTCTATGCTGGGGCTTGTAGGCTTCTATTCAGGATGGGGAAAATAAAGTTACAGTCATAGGGGATCTTTTTCCAGGTCAACCGGAGTGGAAGAAGTGGTGCTAAATGCATGTAGCTCCACTTTTTATGAGCTGCACGATTTTGTATGATTTTACAGGTGAAGTTGGAGAGCACACTTAACAAGGTCCCCCTACCAAATCAGATTGGTATTCCACCAGCATGTATTTTTATGTTGGCAGAAAACCAATAGATTCCTATGGGACCTGCCTGACTTTTACACCTGGAATAAAAGCGAACAGAGTCCAAAGGAATCCATTGTGGATGGCTCCCACAACCGTTAATTGTGGAAGTGATTTACACTTTTCCAGACACGTAGTGGTAAAGAGCAAAGGCGATTTTCGCCTGTTTTACTCTTTACTCGTCCAGCACTTGGTGGAAACAATTAAAATTAATGAATGGCCCCTTTTACAAAAAAGTGCAAAGATGAGAATTTGGATCTGTGCAATTTAGGATTCAAAACAAAATGCCCCCACGCCCCTAATCTTTTCATCAACATGTTTCTACAATGATGAATACATTGTCGGGTTGCTGTATCATGTGACTTGTGTATTTTTAAAGTAATCTGTATAAAATGTAGTATTATTTTAGGTATTCAAAGCCAAACTTCAACACATATTTGTACCAACTTGAGTTCTGAAGATGTGTGGTCAAGTAGCTACATTTTCAGCTAGGCTCAAATTATGGCTTTAACACTTGACCAAAGTGTGTGATCCTGGGCATATTTTTTTATTTCACTATGCTTATCTATTAAAATGAGGTGCCCCTAGAAGTGATTCAGTTCGCATTATAAGCTATTCCAACAAGCCTCACTCATGGTTTAATAGATGGGCAGCACAGGGATTAGGACAGGTATATATCTAACTTTGAAAGCCGGGCCACATTTATTGAACACAATTGTGTCATTCAATAGAAAATCAAAGTAAACACATCAACCAAAGAGTCATCATGGATAATTGCATATTATATAACCAGTATGTACCAAACAATGATGAACAGGGGCACGCCACACCAGGCCCGAGACCAGGAGGCTACAAACTCCTCAACCAGCATGGTCTGCCTCCTGATGCCCTTACAGCCCTAGCACTCCCTTGCACTCTCAACTCAATTAAAATGTGCTGCAAAAATGCAACAAAAAATAACATTTTGTGTTTAAAATGTAATTTTGGACATGAACCATTGATGGGAGACATTCAGAGTGGGACTACTGTAGGGGTTCAGCTGGAAACGAGGGGGGTTGTGGAATGGGTGGGTGAAGGGAGGATTGTATAGATGTGTATGTTATTGGAGGATATGTTGTGCTCGAAATATTGTTAAGATCAACAAGACTACCTGTATTATTTGGACATGTTATGTTCTATTCTTGAAATTTAAAGAAATTTGAAAAAAATATAATTTTGTAGGAAACAAAATCTCCTATTCCTTGCTTCAGTATTCTGTGTGGGGAGATCTATCTTTCACAACAAGATGGAGGGACCACAGCATCCCATCTGGGGCCTGCTGGGAGTAGCCACAGTGCTCAGGCAGTAGCCACAGTGCTCAGGGAGATATTGTTGGGCGGACACCATCTGAGATGGTACACAGACTCACTGCTCAGCCCTCTCGGAGGAGGGGGTGGAGGAGGCGGCATCTCCCTCAATTCTCCCAAACCAGTCCACGAATGGCATGCTGGGTGCTGGTGTGAATGGGTGGGAGGGAGCTGTAAATGGGAACGTGGTTAGGGCAGCTGAAGGAAGGTGACTGGGCGGTGAAAGGTGAAGGAGGATCAGATATAACAGAAAGGGGCAGCAGATGGGAAGGGAACATAGGTAGATTGATGCTGCAACACTATTTTCCTTGCTTCTCCTTTTCTATGTACATTTTATCTGGGAAGACATGTTTTGCTGGATCACGGATCTGGTAAATTTGGATCAACGGCAGCACTTTGTTGAGGGTACTCCTAGACCCACACCCAATGGAATGTGGGCCCCCCTGATCACAACCCTGGCCCACCCAGATGAAAATTTCTAGAGCCGGGCCTGCTGCTGAGCCATTAGAGAAAGGAAAAGACCATATGCAAATCAGGCTTAACTGGCCCCCCTTTTGCAATGGTGCAGACAGGCTAATAAACGGTGGTGTAGAAAGTTGCCCAGAGCATTGCCAGTGGTTCAGATTTATTCAAAACCTTCCACCCATCTCTTTTTCGTTTTAGTTTATCTCCCTATTTGAGAGAAAGTATGCACAGACATGGGTCCCTTGCTCGCTGCGCCATAGGGAACCAATCTGACCTTCACTGAGGAGGCCCAAAAAGGCAGAAACATGTCTGGGGTTGCTTGTGTTTCTGTGCAGAGGGGACCTGTCCTAGCAGTTTGGGATGGGCTGCTACCATTAGTGGCAGTATCTGACTGATTTGCATTTGGCTGGAACCCTTTTGCAATGGCACTGATGGGCTAAAATAAGGTGGTGTGGAAGTTTGCCCAGAGCATTGCCAGTGGTTCAGATGTATTCAAAATCTTCCACCCCTCACTTTTTTGGTTGTAGTGAACAGTGTTGGGAGCACCAAGACGTGTCTGTTATGTATTTACTGATTCACATATACACCCTTTGTATCACAGAATTGTTTATCAAATATAGAGATCTGTGATCATTGTTATATTCCCGAAATGCCCTGTGATTTAATGCAAAGCAGGCCGGAACATTCATTTGTGCTATTATTTTTTATTTACTTATATATAATCATTGCAATTTTTACAAGATCATCATCACAGAAAAAACTTCTTAAAATATGAAACAGCATCTAGTATTAACAGTTCTGCGGCGCAAGTCGTCTATTCGACTGTGTTTTCCGGCAGAAGTTGCGATGATCCCAAGGGAAATTTTATTTTATCCATGGCGATGGTCAGGAGTTTAGCCGTAGCAATTGGCCATCTGGTTTGGGTGCCCGTGATGAGACGGTGCCGCCATATTCCTTCATCGTTCAGAAAAGAGTTAACAAGGAGTGGGGTGAAAAAAAACAGTCTTTCTTTGTTCATTTCAGGGCATATCATAAGAAGGTGTCTAATTGTTTCTGTCTGATGCGGATCATCACAAAGTCTACAATTCTTTTTGTCACTAGCTGCCCTTCCTGCTAGGATTTCTTGTGTAGGAAGCAGGTTGAGACGGGCTTTCATGAAGATTTTCCTTAGGGCTTTGTTCGGATGCTTTATACAGTATGCCATGGGCTCCTTTAGTTTGTTAAAAGTCATTGGTATGTGGATTAGAAGTTTATTGGCAACTGATTTGGTGTTTGTTGCAATTCAGTCTTGACATTCCATTTCTGTCTTTACTGTGAGCGGGTTGTATAGCAAGTCCTCCTCTGTGCAGGCAATCTCACATAATTTGTCCCTTTGGGCTTTTGCCCACTCTTTTAGCAAGTTGTTATTGCCCCAGATCATTTCTTCAGCGGTCATTTGGTAAATTGGGAGGCTCTCAGGGAGCTGAGTTTTTCTAAACAGTTGCATAGTACTTTGTTCAACTACTGCGTTCAGAGAGAGTAAGCCCAGTTCTCTTCTTATTGCGGCAACTGAAGTAGATTTCGGGAGGCCCAGTACTGATTTCCAAATAATTCCTTCCAGTTTCGGCCACTGGGAAGACAGGATCATCAGCATCACGTCCATTCCATAGATCAATGAGCGGACGACATTCGCCTTATAAAACTGGATCGCTGGAAGTAGGGAAAATTTACTGTACTTTATATCGACTGCTCTCCTCTGGGCTGTAAGGTTCTTTGTCTTTTCCCAGAGGGTCTGTTGCATTTTTAATGCTTTCTTAGTGCTGTCGATTTGCACTCCCAAGTACTTATAGGATGGAACAATTTCAATTTTTGTCTTGTCCAGATACCACTGCAGGCTCTCCTTGTTCTTTTTCCGAGAGTTTTGGTACATCAGTATTTTAGTTTTTGTTTTGTTAATCTCCAGGTTATTGTCTTTGATATATTGTGCGAGGTTATCAAGTTGATCCTGGAGACCGATCTGTGTGTGATCCAAAAGGATGAGACGGTCTGCATATAGGAGTCTCGGAACAGCGTTTTTCCCTACTTTTGGGGCAAAGGATCTGATCCTGTCTTGCGAATCTTTATAGTTCCTGAGGAAAGATATTAAGCGAGGAGGTGCCAGAGGACAACCTTGTTTTACTCCACGTTGCGATGGTATGGCTTCAGAAAGTAGGCCTTGCTGGTTTAGGCGAACTCTTATGGTGGTTTTAGAGTGTAGAGCGTCACTGGATCCAGGATGGACGGGGGCAGTTCCACCCCTTGAGTTTAGCCCAGAGTTTTTGTCTGTCGACTCTGTCGAAGGCTTGCGACAGGTCGACGAAGGCTAAAAAGACCCGTGGAGCGCATGACAATACCTTTGCCCTGATTATGTTCAATATCAATATGTTTGCTGGTGTGCTGGCATTCTTCTGAAAACCTGTTTGGAAGGGGTCCGCACTAGTGCTATTTATACCCTTTCCCGCTCTCATAGGGGTGTACCAGACTGAGCACCTTGAAATTATAACCTTCTATCAGAAAATTATTCATATGTTTAGTCTAGTGTTACTCCTTGCGAAATGTAAGTGAGGTGGTTCAAACAGAACGCCTGCAAGACAGGGACAGTGGGCCCTCAGACGCCGGGAGACTGGTCACACCACAGTGTGTCAGTACGGGCAGTTTGAAACTGCATTCAGGCAAGGCCCTCTCTAAGAGCAGGTGACAGAAGAAACATTTACCTGAATAGCAACAGCTGTGTTTTCACAGTAGATATTGCCGTGTACATTACTTGAATTACAATATAATGAAACTAGTTTCATTTATTTATTCATATTGGGGAGTTTTTTTTTTGCATGACCCAGAGAGAGATGTAGTTTGGGAATGACCAGTGCTTTCAGTGGACGGGGCTAGCCAGGCCAAGCCTGGCAGCCTCTGAGATGGGCTCTGGAGCAGAAGCCCTGCTGGGGCTCTCCCCAACTAGTCCCCGCCACGCAGAACTCTCAGGCAACCGTTTAGCCGAGCACTGTACGGTTACATGGCTGCCTGCAGGTTTAATAATTTTGGATTAGAAAAAAGAAAAGGCGAATGCTGACACCTGAAGACAGCCATGCAACCGAGTAGTGCTTCAGCTAAACCTCATGCATGATGTCTCTATTCAGAAACAGGAGGAAGGCTGGGTTGACCAGCCTCTCCTTTTTTTTCTGAGTAAAGAGCTAATATGCAACAGGAAAGCCATTAACCTGTTTGGTTGAAGTACTTCCACCACGTGTTAGCGCTTTACTCAGAAACAAAGGAGAGACTTGCCAACCCAGCCCTCCTCCTGTTTTGGAGTAAAGAGACGCCAGGCCCCAGGCAGCCCATTGCATTGAAGAAGTTGTGTGATTAAAGGGTTGCCTTGGAGGGTCAGTGACCCCACTCAGGCAATCCATGTTGAATGCAAAGGGTGGGGGATGGCTCGTTTTGGGGGCGTGACCTAAGCACTCATACTTAGGCCATGCCCCCTAACGAAACCCCTGGCCCCTCAATTACCACCCCACTGAACCCACAGGGTTCCCCATATGTGCCAGGCGGGGGGGGGCACATTATAGTGTTCTGCCCCAGGCAGAAAATTGGCTAGAAACTACCTTGCATTTGCCCCCCTATGCCTCTGCTCACCTGCCCCCCTCTAGTACATCCATACTCACCTGCCCCCTTTGTACTCCTGCTCAGCTGCCCAGCTCTGTACCTATACTCGCCTCGCTGATCAGTGTTATTTCAATGTTTCCAGGAAGCAAAACGTTTTCACTATCCACGTTTTGGAAAGTCGGTACTGGCCGCCAAACTTAAAGAAATATTGTGTGCGCTGCCTTTGGAGTGGCAGACGAGCATGGTACATGTCCGGGAGACGCTGTGACAAACAATACACCAGACTATCACAATGACCTTGCCTTAAGTTACATGGTGTTAGTTCATCTTTGACAACAAGACAGAATGGAGGGCTTTCTGACGTCTCTAAGAAGTCACACTACCAGCTGCACCTCCACTGAGGTATTCTTCCTTTCTTCTGCTTCCCCCAGAAGCTCACTGTCTCCAGAACTCTGGTACTCTCTAGGCTGGATTTCTGCAACAGCCTCTTTCTAAATCTGCCTGCCTCTACTCTCCGCCCTCTGCAACTCATCCAAAACAGGACTGCAAGACTTGTCCTTGGCTTCAGGCCCAGGGGTCGTATCTCTACAGGACTGAAATCTCTGCACTTGCTCCCAATGGCGGCGAGGATTAAGTTCAAAACCCTCTGCATTGTCCAGAAGGCCTTCTGGGGCCTGGGGCCTCAATACCTTCAACTCTCTCTTACTAAATATCTTCCTTCTCGAGCGCTTCACTCATTCGCCTCCAACTCCCTCAGGGCCAGTTGCTTCTCCAAGCAACGATTTGGTGGTAGATCTCTTTCTTCTGCTGGGGCCTCACTCTGGAACAGCCTCCCTGCCTCTCTTAAACTTGAGGAGAACCATCTCCCGTTCCGGAAGAACCTCAAGACCTTCCTCTTTGCTTCTGCTTTCTCTCCTCCTCTCCCCTGCGGATCTCCTGGCTGAAACTGAAATTGCACTGGTTACCTGGCTACCCTCTGATCCCGGGCCGGGTCCCCTCCCTTCCAGTAGCACACCTGCACTGCCCCCTGGCAACCATTGCACTCAGGGACAGTTTCTATATACCCTACCAGCACTTGACAATTGATGTCTGCACTTACCCTTGCACTTGCCACCAGCTGGCCGCACTTTTTATTTATTGGGCCTCATTACGATTGTGGAGGTACAGTGATAACGGCGCTGGTAGTGCTGCCGGTGCCGTTGTCACTGTACCGCCACATTACGAGTTCTGCTCACGGGTGCCGCTCTGCACACCTGGTCAGACCAGGCGTGCAGATCGGTACCCGCGAGCAGAACTAGATGGTAGCAACGGTACCGTTATGAACGGTACCACTGCTACTATACTCCCCATTCCCATTGAGCCCTATGGGGCTCAAGTGGAAACGGGGAATAATTATTACTGGCGCCCAGAAAAGGGCAATTACTCGGTCTGCCAAGGTCGGCATGACCCGGTAATTTCCCTTTTTCTGGGCGCTGGTAAAAAATCATTACCGGCGGCAGCCGTGCCCTTAATAAGGTCACGGCTACCGCCTGCCTCGTAATGAGGCCCATTGTCTTTATTTATTTTACTGTTTATTCTATGTACTGCGCTGCCTCCCCCGCACTTTTACCCTTCCCCCTTCCCTTGCGCAATCTCAATGTCACCTGGCCTAGTAGGATCATTGTCTCGGTCTTCCCTCGGTTCCTCCTCCCTTGCCTCGTCGCACCTTTAAACACTTGTGTATATGCGCGTTATAAATGTCATATCATATCCTAGTGACCGCAGACACCCGTTTCATCCTGCGCGTTTCAGGAAATGGCACTGTGCATTATTGAAATGCGCATCTTTGGGGCTATTAATTTGCTTCCTAACACACAGCTGCAGAAAGCAAGCCCCGTGGAGCGGAAAACACCACAATAGCTTCTACAAGGAGAACAGATTTTTTTAAAAACATTATTGAAAAACCCTAATCCCGCTCTACAATTCAAAATGCGGATTCCATTTGACCAATTATAAGTGTTTTTTAATTGTATCCATGTGTATAATTTTCTACTGACATGTTACGTTATGCTTTGTTTTGTTATATTATTATTATTATTATTATTATTATTATTATTATTATTATTATATTATTTTGTGAATTTTTGCTCAGCAGGTCCTACTCAGGAGGTCGTGAAGCGCCTTAGAAGGTTCAAAAGTGCAACAGGTGAAACTGAAGTTACTATGGGCCCGATTCATAGAATCCAGCGCAGAAGCAGCGCAAGCGCAGCACGCCGAGAAGGCGCAAACCAGCAATTGCGCGGCACGCATATTCATGGATTTCCTGAGGCATCAGTAGCCGTGGCGCAATGAACAGCAAGCAGCGCCAGTAACGCCCCCAACATGGCCCGTGCGCATGAAAAAGCCAGTGAAATGCCCAATACGGCGCAAGGGCCGGCACCATCCATGGCCCAGCACACAGCCCCCGCATAGCAATTGCGTGAAAAACCGGAGCATACCCCACTCGCACCAGCCAAATCGCATGCAAAGGGCCGTGAGTATCCCCATGAAATCACGTACACTGTTTATGCCAGCCAAATCGCAGGGAAAGGGCCGCACGTACCCCAGTGAAATGGTGTACCCCGCTTGCGCCAGCAAAATCTTGTGGAAAGGGCCGTGCGCACCCCAGCAAAATCGCGTACCCAGCTCTCGCCAGCCAAATCGCTTGGAAAGGGCTGCACGTACCTTCGTGAAATCACCTACCCCACTCGCGCCAGCCAAATTGCGTGGAAAGGGCTGCGCGTACCCCCGCGAACTCACATACCATTGTCGTGCCAGCCAAATCGCGTGGGAAGGGCCACGCATACCCTGCTTGCACCAGCCAAATTGCGTGGAAAGTGCTGCAATTACCCCCACGAAATTGCGTATCCAGCTCACGCCGGCCAAATCACATGGAAACAGCCACGCGTACCCCCGCACCCTCCTCGCGCCAGCCAAATCGCTTGGAAAGGGCCACATATGCCCCTGCAAAATTGCATAACCGGCTCACGCCAGTCAAAACACTTGTAAAGGGCCGCACATGCTGCCATCAGCCGCGAACACACCCCACAGGCAGCTCACACCACAAGGGAACCCCCATCACCCCTGACCATACCCCGCAGGCAGCCCACACCACAAGGGACCCCCATCACCCTGACCATACCCCGCAGGCAGCTCACCCGTGACCATTCCCCACAGGCAGCCCACACCACAAGAGACTGCCCCATCACCCGTGACCATACCTCGCAGGCAGCCCACACCACAAGGGACTCCCCCATCACCTGTGACCATACCCTGCAGGAAGCCCACACCACATGGGACCCCCATCACCCATGACCATACCCCACAGGCAGCCCACCCATGACCATACCCTGCATGCAGCCCACACCACAAGGGACCCCCATCACCTGTGATTATACCCCGCAGGTAGCCCACACCACATGGGATCCCCCATCACCCGTGACCATACCCGCAGGCATCTCGCCCGTGACCATACCCTTCAGGCAGCCCACACCACAAGGGATCCCGCCATCACCCATGACCATACCCTGCAGGCAGCCCACACCACAGAGGACACCCCATCACCCGTGATCATACTCGCAGGCAGCCCACACACAAGGGACACCCCCATTGTGTACCCAGCTCACGCCAGCCAAATGCCATGGAAAGGGCCACGCGTACCCCCGCACCCTGCTTGCGCCAGCCAAATCACATGGAAAGGGCCACACATGCCCCCGTGAAAGTGCGTACCCCACTCGCGCCAGCCAAAACACGTGTAAAGGGTCGCGCGTGCTGCCATCAGCCACAAACACACCCCACAGGCAGCCCACACCACAAGGGACCCCCCATCACCCGTGACCATACCCCGCAGGCAGCCCACACCACAAGGGACCCCCCATCACCCTGACCATACCCTGCAGGCAGCCCACACCACAAGAGACCCCCACCAACTGTGACCATACCCCGCAGGCAGCCCACACCACAAGAGACCCCCCCATCACCCATGACCATACCCCACAGGCAGCCCATACCACAAGGGACCACCCCATCACCCATGACCATACCCCGTAGGCAGCCCACACCACAAGGGACCCCCATCACCTGTGACCATACCCCGCAGGCAGCTCACCCGTGACCATACCCCACAGGCAGCCCACACCACAAGGGACTCCCCCATCACCCTTGACCATGCCCTGCAGGAAGCACACACCACATGGGACCCCCCATCACCCGTGACCATACCCCGCAGGCAGCCCACACCACATGGGGTCCCCCCACCACCCATGACCATACCCCACAGGCAGCCCACCCGTGACCTACCCTGCATGCAGCCCACACCACAAGGGACCCCCATCACCTCTGATTATACCCTGCAGGCAGCCCACACAACATGGGACCCCCATCACCTGTGACAATACCCTGCAGGCATCTCACCCATGACCATACCCTGCAGGCAGCCCACACCACAAGGGATCCCCCATCACCCGTGATCATACCCCGCAGGCAGCCCACACCACATGGGACCCCCCATCACCTGTGACAATACCCTGCAGGCATCTCACCCGTGACCATACCCTGCAGGCAGCCCACACCACAAGGGACACCCCCATCATCCGTGACCATACCCCACAGGCAGCCCACCCGTGACAATACCCCGCAAGCAACCCACACCACAAGGGATCCTCACATCACCCATGACCATACCCCGCAGGCTGCTCACCTGTGACCATACCCCACAAACAGCCCACACCACAAGGGACCCCCCATCCCCGTGACCATACCCGTAGGCAGCCCACTCCAAAAGGGACTCCCGCATCACCCGTGACCATACCCCGCAGGCAGGCCCCAACTCATGTCCCCCCACCAGCGATGGCAACCTGCAGGCAGGCCCTGACTCATGTCCCTCACCCCCACCGGTGACGGCAACCTGCAGACAGGCCCTGACTCATGTCCCCCCACCCCCACCGGTGACGGCAACCTGCAGGCAGGCCCCGACTCATTTCCTGCCACCCCCACCAGTGATGGCAACCTGCACGCAGGCCCCGACTCATGTCCTCCCAACCCCCACATTTGTACACCATGTGATCATGTAGCATATGTCCACCAAAATCCCACCACATGCTGCACCCACACGGTGCACCTCAACACTCCTCCATTGTTCCTGCTCCCCATTACATGCACCATGGCATGGGAATTACAAACTTACACATGCATGCATGTTTGCAGACACATGAACAACATTGCTCAACAGAAGGGACACATAATACAGACAAGGAAGATTGAAACATGCACCAAAACATTGAGAGCAGACACCACTTGTACTCCAACATATAAAAATGTATTAATGATCATAAATCCAAATGAAACATATTAAAATCAAACCAGTGAAATTATCATCAATCATACAAAATCCTAATGAAATGCAATTCTAGAAGAAAAAAAAAATGCTGATTGAAAAATGAAAGACTCCAAATTGTGGTCCACGTCACTGTAGCATATGAAATTCCAAAGAAAAATCTGACTAAAACCATTGCTCCATGGTTAAAAAAAATGTGTTCTAAAACAACAAGATCCCAACTATATACAAAGTTCACGGGTCCATGATCCCCAAAAATCCAAGAACATTCTAAAAGTACTATAAAAAATAACAATATACAAGATGTGGAGCAGAGTCTGAGAACTCCAAATAAAAATAAAATAAAATGAAACCTACTATTAAAGAACTATATACAAAGGCAGTGGGCTAATCCTACGACTCACCATTTCCCCCAAGAGTTTTGGCCAGGGCATCATCAAACTCTGCGTCAATTTCCCTGAGGCAGGTGTGTGCTCTCCCCTCGAGGGCCTGCAGGGACTCCATGGTGCTCCTCTCAAACTCCCTGTGAGACTCCTTGAGGGACACGGCCCACATCTCTGCCCGGCGCAGAGTGTTCTCTGCCCTGGCGATGTTGAGTCGTGCCCCCTGTGCCCGCTGCCGCTCTGCTCCAATCTGCTGCAACACAGAAGACATCCTTGTGGTAAGGTCCATGTTCCTCTCCTGCCCGATGGCCGATACCTGCCCCTCTGATGTTGAGAGCCACGAGTCCTGATGGCTCCTACGTCGAGCCTTCTGCCGCCGAAAACCCTGGTGCCTGCGCCTCTGGGGCAGCCTCCGGGATGATGACAACCCCCGGGCTGTCGTGCATGTGCCCTGCTGGTTGGTGCCTGAACTTCCTCCATTGCCATTGCTCCTTTTGCTGTGGTGACCACCTCTGCTTATCCTTCAACTCCCGACTGTGGCAGGGATGTGGTCTCCACCAGACTGGCCACCGGTATTGGGACAGGTTCAGAGGGGGCCCAAGTGGTATCTGGGCCGGAAGACGGCAAGGAGGATGACTGGTGCACAGAGGAGGAAGAGGAGGAGGGGGTCACAGCAGTGGTCAGCACACGTAGGAAATGTGTGACCAGGACCGGAGCTAGCCAGTTTATGAGGCGACAGACCTCATTGTGATGATGTGCAAGCCCTCGATTGGAAGCCAGCTCATCATCATGAATGCTGGCTGTACGTCTCGCAATACCGGCTAGCAATGGTTCCACCCTGTCACTTATTGCCTCATCCGCAGGTAGTGGAAGATCCGTTTCTGTAGATACATCCGCCACCTGCGGACGGCTACAGTATGGGGCATGCCCGCAGATGCATACTGCTGTAGTCACAGTACCAGGGACAGGATTCGGCACAGGCACCTCCACGACGACCTGCACTGCCTCCGGCCCCTGACCGGCCCCTGACCGGCCCCTGACCCTGGACTGCAGCAGTCACACCTACCTCATCACCCCCGGTGTGCCCCATGGGCTGGTCTGAAGTGGCCTCCTCCTCCACCACCACCAACCTGGATGACTCCCCACTGTCTTCTGCATCAGATTGGCCCTGTGTGGCAAATTGGCAGCGTGAGGCATTCACAAATCAAGAACTCAAGTAACATACATCCCAGAGTGCTGGGCAGTCACACACTCAGTACTCAGACACAAGCACATGTACACCATGCATGTACATGATGGTGACATAAGCACCCATATGTCACACCTCTCGCATGCCCCAGTCCAGACAGAGGTATGCAAATATGTGCACCTCGTTACATGCTGGTGCGCATCATGCATTGCAACACAGACCCCATTGATGAGGGACACGCTTGAATGTACTCACATGCAGCACTGTCAGGGACATGCACACACACATCTGTACAGGAGGCATGCCAGACATAAGGCCAAGGTGTCTCCAGCCACACGCCAACATGCACATGCACTATGGTGGACAAGAACACATGAACACTTACCAATCGACTCCAGACGGAGCACCAAATCTAAGACCTGGGCACTCCAAGACCTGCATCTCATCGTTGCTCAACCGGCCCCAGTGCCTCGCTCGATTATCAGCAGCCTTGAGGAGGCGCCAGGCCTTGTTGAGGGTCCTGGACCTGAAGTCTTCCCAGCACTTACAGACATGTAGGTAGCCACAAGGTGCCACCCCCTCTGCGTTGATGGCACAAACAATGTCCACCTAGATCTTCCTCTGTTCTTCCTTGTCGACTCGCGATGGTCCAGGGAAGAGGGAATCATGATGCCCCAGGACTTGCACCACCGGGATGACAACTTCTGTGGAAGAGAAGCTGACAGCCCTCTGCCTCTCTGCTTTCTGCCGGGGGGTCGCCACTTGCCTCAGATGGTGTTGGGTGTGGTGTGGCATGGCAACCCCCGAGGCAGGTGTTGGTGGGCAAGGTGGTCCTGGGGCTGGGCTGTAGAGCAGTGGTATGGCAGTCGGGAGTCTTCAGAATCAGCAGAGTTGGTCGCAACAAGAGGATCACTGACAATGGCTTCAGGGCAGACACCAAAATACAGGGCGTGTAGGCAGCAGGCACACAGAGTGGGCTTGCAGCAGCAGATGGCCCTAGGAGGCAGCTCGGGGCAGTTGGAGGCAGGTAAATGGCCTTGTGGGCAGGAGCGTGGGTCTTCCGTGTTTATTCACATGGCCAGCCGGAAACAGATGACTCCGCACATGCGGAAACAGCGCATTTGTGTGGAATCTGAGAAAAGGCCCTAAGCGTGTACATTACGTGAAACCCGCTGTACGTTGGGTGTTGCCGTCAAATATGGGATAAAGGTGTGCATAGGGGAACAGTGCACTATACATGCTTTTCGTGGAGATGGACGCATGAATTTCATATTTTTGTGGGTTCATACGTGATTACTTCACTACTGTGGCAGTGCGTACTTGTTTTGGCTGGGGAGTTGACTACGCACACATGCATGTGTGATTTTTGTCATTCTACAAGGCAGACTGTGAGTCGTGCATGCATTTTTCCCACTGTAGTTGTCCCTGTGTGTTGCGTACCCCATTTTTGAGGTCATAGTAGCTATGTGTTCTTCGCGTATACATTTTTTGTGTTGCTGGGTGCCACAGCGTACTGTGGGATGTTTTTTACTTGTGGGCTACTGAGGGGTAGCGTACACGTTGATTTTTGTTTTTGGGGTGCCTGAGCGTTGTGCGACCTGTTATTTTTCCACCAGGGGTCACATAGAGCCTTGCTGGAGCACAGTGGTACGTTTTCCATCACGTACCCTGCTCCCTCACTCAATTTCCCAGGACAATTGTTGGCTGCACCTCCCAATGCGCCAGTCTATCAGTGCCATGACTGGGAGGGCAACACGTGGTAAGGGAGGCAAAGTTGGGCGACCTGCCAGAGGTGGCCAAAGTGGGCAACGTGGCCAGGGTGGCCAAGGTGGACGACATGGCCAGGGTGGCCAAGGTGGCTGACGTGGCCAGGGGGGTGAAGCTGGCTAAGGTGGTCCACATGGGCAAGGTGTCCATGCTCATGCAGGGATACCTATGCCCCCCACCTAACCAGGCAGGGATATGCAGCTGCTGCTGACATCCCTGGCACCCGTGGTCCCGGACAAGCAGTGCCATCTGCTGTCCAGAGCAGCCAGGGTGTGGAAGCTCCAGGGGCAGCTGCGCTACCACCACCCAGGCTCAGGGTCAGCCAGCCTAGACTGTAGTGGTCTCAGCCCAGGCACAGGGTGACTCAATGGCCAATTTCCATGTCCCGATAGCCAAGTCACGTGCGGTGCAGGGTCCTGGCAACAGCACCCAGCTACCGATACCTGCAAGCCGACCTTCTGTAGTAACATCAGTGGCTGATTCCATAGGCCAGTCCACCTGTACTCCAGGCCCTACTGACCTGAGGGGTACAAGACACTCAGGGTTTGTACCACCTCGCAAGAGGAAGAAGCGTGCTCCAGTTGTACAGGCAACCCCAGACACCGCTCAGCAATCCCACACGTCGAGAAAGAGGATTTTCTGTGAGGAGGAACTGGACAGGCTCATGGACTACATGTTGGAACACACTAGTGACATGCTGGTGCAGGCAGGGAGCACACATACGCCTGCTCAGCGTATGGCCCACTGGCAGTGCCTCGCGGACTGTATTAGCGCCTTGGGCCATGAGAGGTGCACATCTGTTGATATCGTGAAGCGCTGGAATGACCTCAAGCGCCGAGCAAAAGACAAGCTGGCTACCAAGTTTGCCTCTACTCAGGTAACTGATGGTGGGTCAGCACCAGAGGACAATTAACTCACTGGACATGAGGAGATTGCTAGTGATTTCATTACAGTGGAGCAGGTCCAAGCCGTGGGAGCCCTGCCAATGTATGAGGCAATGTCCGGTGAGTGGTGATGTGTGTGTCCAGCCCATGTGTATGTTGCTTGGGTGATGTGTTATGACTGTCTTCCAGTTCAGGCTACATTGACATAACTGCCATGTGTGACCTATGTGATGTTGAACTGATAAGCGCTTGTTGTCATGCAAACTGCATACAAACCATATACTGCACACAGAGCCAATCCTCATCACCATACCTGGCTCTCTCCTGCCATGACTCTCGCTGCCAGCCTCTCTTGACCCTATTCTTGCTCCAACCTGTGGTCGCGGATAGCCTGTGATGATATTCCACTCAACACTTGCCATCTATCGTCACATGACTGACTTCTCTGTGAGGTCACACTGCAAGCTGCTCCTCCTCAGAGGCATTCTTCCTTTCCTCTTCCCAGCAGCTCACTGTCTCCAGAGGACTGGTAATTCCTATGGTGGACTACTGCAACAGGCTTCACCAGGATTTCTGTGATTCTACACTGTTCCCTCTGCAACTCTGCCAGACCTTGACTGTGTGGAAAGTCCTTCAGGCTTGGTGCAAGGTATCTGCCTAGGACTGTGATGATGGCACAGGCTCACAGTGGCTAAGAGTGTTCATTCCTGAACCCTGTGCATTCTCAGCAAGTCCCTATGGGTCCTGGGCCAGCAAGTCCTTCAACTCCATCGCCAGTATTTACTTCCTTCTCATGGTCTTTCATCATCCCTTTCATGCTCCCTCAGGGTCAGTTGCGCCTCGCGGAAATTAGTTTGTGGTTCTGGTCTGTGGTGAGCTGGGCCCTCCCTCTGGTACTGCCTCCCTGCCTCTTTGTAACTGGAGGTGTAGCTTCTCCGGGTGTGGAGGCACTTCTGATGCTTCCCCATGTGTTGTGCTTTCTGTCCTTCTTTCCCCTGCTGTAGTCCCAGATGACTGACAGAATGCACTTGCCACCTGACCACACTGTCTGCTACAACACAGTCTGACATGCATTGTACATGGGTCATGGATAGTAGTTTTCAACTTCCATCTGAGGCTGGTTGACAGTTCTGGCATGGCTATGCTACATGCTATCTGTGTATGGGCATCAGTCATCTTTGCAGAAGGACTATGCCAGTGACATGCTTGTGTGTGATGCAGGTGCTATGCACCATGCAGTACCTGTGTATCATTTGCCCTTTGACACTCATCCATGTCTGCTTTCAGGCTCCCCTTCCATTTCATTGACACTGCATGCGTGCCCGAGTTTGTGTCATGTGTGATCAGGCAGGTTCATGTGTTGGCTGACAACATTGTAATGTATATGTGTGTGGCCTTTGGTATTAACATGTGTGTATTCATGTCTCTTTTTTGCATTTGTGCAGGTGATGAGGCACTGGATGCAGTGGAGGAGGAAGTGGAGAAGGAGGAATTGGTGGAGGAGGAAATGTATTCTCAGCCTCAACCAGGCACCAGTGGAGGACGTGGTGTGGTAGCCCATGAGAATCCATTGGTGCTACAGACCATCCTCACCAGGTGTGTCTCTGAGTACACCTCTGAGGACACCTATGTCTCTGGTGCTGAATCGGACATGGAACCCTCATTGCTGTTGCAGGTGAATGATTCTACTGAGGATGCTGTTCTGTCCCAAACACCTGCAGGGGGGGTAGACCCCTCATGGGGCCAGTCAGTGTTGGTATGTCCGTCTGTGGTGGTTATGGCTGCAGGGTCAAAATCCACAGTATTGGCTGCTGTTCCTGGGGCAGCTGATCATGGGAGGAATGCAGTCTTGCAGCCACAGGCAGCGCCAGTGCAGCAAGGGCCAGGTATCCTTGGGTCCGGCAGGTGTGGGCTCTGGCAACGCAGTAGCCGTGTGCCATCCGGAAATACTTTGTGGGAGCAATCCATGTATACTCTTGCACAGCAACAGGGGGCATCATGTGAGATGTTTGCACAGGGCATGGATAGAGTGGCCAATTCCATGCTCCCCCCTGAAAGACAGATGGAGCTCCAGCAGCAGGCATTGGAGTCCACATGCCGCTTGCACAGGCTGGACATGTCGGTCAGCAACAGGGACCGATGGGCTGAACTGGGGGCTCTGCAGACAGCCATTGCTGCTTAGGCTGAGGCCCACAGGCCTTCCCTGAGGGAAGAGAATGCCTCCCTCAGATCTACTCTGGCTGCATTCGAGTCGGCCCGCAGTAGACAGGCAGAACAGCAGATGGAGCAGGTAACGCCTAACGTCTCTGTGGAACTCTGTGCAACCCGTGTGGTCTTCAAAGCGGAGATCCCTGCATCCCGTGACATCTTGCAAGTGGAACTCCTTGCATTACATGAGGTGCTGCATGCGGACCTCAGGGCCATCATGATGCAGAATCAAACCTTTCAGGCTTGCATGCTCGCTGCCATTGAGGAGCAGACCAGGGCTATACATGGTCACACTCCCTTACCACACACACACCCTAATGCTACACCAGAGGGTGATTACAACATTGACAGCTCTCCCACTCTATGCTAGCTGTGCAGGCCATGAGCCCATGGAGGTTTTTTTTGTTTTGTTTTCTCAACATCCACACATGTGGGTGTTGAGGTGCACCCTGCACCTCTTCCCTCCTGGGTGCCCTCTCTCCCCCCGGTACACCATGACCATTTTTGTTTTTTTTAAAACTTTCTTTTTTGTCTATTGTGCATTCATCTGACAGTGTGTTGCTTTCTGTGGCATCTGAAGGCATCCACTGTGTGTTCTGGTTGGGGCCATACAGGCTTGTCTCGTGTTGGTACACTCCTTGTTTGTGCCTTAGGGTCCAGACACATATGCCACTCCTGCTTCCCCTTTCCATGGGCTTGCAAGGAGGGCAGCGTGTGAAAGTAACTTACACAGAGGCATTGGCGTTCCATCAGTTCTGTGGTGAGCCAGAAGTCCAGCCTGTGTATACATCCCCAGTGGGGATTCATGATTGTTTGTCGAGTGCATGGTTACCATACCTTTTTGGAAAGACATTGGTTAATGTGCATTTTTTCATGTTACATCTTCATGTATTACCTTGACTTTCTCCATTATTGATGCCCTTCCTGCTGTATGCGTTACCCTGTCCCCTTTAGCTAGCAGAGACACACTCAAGATAGAAGGGGTCCATGTGGTAGCTTGGTCACTTTGAGGCACTTGTGCTATTGTAATTGGTCACTGCCTGACATTGTCACTGTTGGGTCCTGCGTTTTTGATATGGTATGCTGGAAGATGGATGTTCCTGTGTATGATTTCATTTTGATGTGTCAAAGTGAGTTATTTCTGACCTACTTCCATTTGTCAAAGTGTACTTTGTGACAGTAGCGTTATGTGTTGGCCATTTATTTGCCACTTTTGACATTGCATGCCATGGCATGGTGTGGCAACCGGGTGACATGTAGTTTGGGAGGGTTTAGGTGACATACCAGGATTTAGGTGTGCTGTTTTCCATGGGATTAGTGGCATACTGCATCTTCATTGTGTGCCTTTTGTTCACACGGGATTGGGTTAGTTTAAGTAGCTAGGGATGCATACAAGGTAGCACTTCCAAGGACACATTCTCCGGGTGATGAGGTTGGGACAGTTCATTGTCCCTTTGTCATCATCGATTGTCACCTGGAATTTGCCAGGCCTGTGTACACTCCGCAGGGGTGGGATTTTAGGTGAAAAATTACGCCACAAGCTGGGATACGGGCTGCCTCACCATGTTCCCTTTCCCCTCCCATGCGCAGTGGACGTGCATGTGGTTGGGAATGTTGGGGCACCACCATGTCCACCGGTACGCCACGCCGTGTTGCAACATTGTGCAGGACACATGCTGCCACAATGATCCTGCACACTACTGGTGTTGCAAATAGTAGCTGTCAACAGGAGGGGTCAAGGGAGTGGAAGCATGACTTTAGCACTCTGAATGTGCGCTCTACTATGGCCCTAGTTGCAATATGTGCTGCTTTGTATCTTACATGGCGTGGTGTGGTGGGGTTCCGTATTGGCGTCATCATGTAGCTGCTCAGAGGGTAGGCACTGTCCCATGGGGAGGTGAGAATGGTTGTCATTAGTTGGCTTTGTCTATTTGTCTGTGTCTAACATGCATGCATGTGCACAGGCATTTATACTCACCAATGAGCCATGTGTTGCCATGCCTCCCAGCATCCAGGTCCCGGTGTAAGGGTGACATTCTGAATATGAAACTGTTATGGGTGGACCCTGGATAGTTGGCATATACAGAGGTAATGATTCCCTTGGCATCACATACAACCTGCACGTTGATGGAATGCCAGTGCTTGCGATTGCGATAGATGTGCTCTGGGTGGACGTAGGGCCACATGGGTGCAATCAATGGCAGCAAGCCCTTTGGGGAAGTGTGCCACCCCATAAAAGTCCTGGACCACAGCTTTCCTTTCTGCGGGTGTTCTGGGCATGTATATGTGCCTGCGGACTGAGGGGCGTGTAGTCATGATTGCCAACACCTGCTGTAGGCAGCGTGACTGCGTGGGCTGTGAAACACCCCTATCTACGGCAGTTGTGCGCTGAATGACCCAGTGGCCAAAAAATGCAGTACATTGAGCACCTTTTCCAAGGGGCTCAATGCTTGGGAGCACAGGGTGGGTAATGTGAGGTCATCCTCCCACTCAGTGACCAGGTCCAGGATGATATGAGGTGGAAACCTATACCTGCCATAGACATGGTCATCAGGCATCCCAAAAAGGCAGGTCCGGGGTAAAAAAATAAAAGCAGGGCCTGGCTATCCTCCTCCTCCTGCGGTGTCCCACGATCACTGCTGCGTGGAATGGTACATTCATCGTAGCTGTATATGCGCGTTTGTGTTCACGTGCACTTTTTATGCATTGTTTTAGGTGCGCAGTGACGCTTAGGCCTGCTTTTGCTTGGCAGACGTGTTTCTGGATTAGTGCGTCTTTTCCCACGTACAGGGGGTGCCCTGTTGAATTCCATGAATATGTGTTGTTAGCGTGCATGTGCGCGTTGCGAGTATTTTACTGTGGTACTTCCCACGTAACGCCCACATTTACGCTTGTTGTTCCCCATTCCACGTGTTCCGCCCCCTTTTCAGGTGTGTGCGCTGGACGGTGTGTGCCTTCATTGGGCGTCTCGCGCAAGGCGTTAGGGATGTCGCAGTGACGTGTTGGACCCGCGCGGATTCAATGCAGTTCTCAGGTAAGCCACGCGCAATGTGTTCCATGAATCGGAAAACAGGAGATTGCGCACGTTTTGCACGCATGCACCCTGTTTTCGGCGCAGATTTATTCAAAAAAATTGTCCCGCCAATGTTTTCGGTGTAGGACAGAGAGGCTGACATAGGTTTGGGGAAACAGGTATATTGCAAGAGTTTTTCATAAAGTGGCGATGGAGACAGGTTTATTCTGATATGTTATGCTGTGCCATGTTATACTATGGTATGTTATGTTGTGTCTTCTTATGCTATGTTGCCTTATACTATGGTATGCTATGTTAGGTTGTGTTAAGTTATGCTGTGCTTTTTTATGCTATGCTGCTTTGTTTAACCTTTTCCGCCCATTACCAACGTAGCGGTCTTATGGCGCCGAGGCTTGCCTGCATAGTTGGGGTGCTGTCCCGCCTTCACCAGATGTGCGCTGGGGGTGGAAAGGAAAAGGGGGGCCGATAGCAGAAAGGGGAACCTCGGGGAAGGTGCAGGGGCGAGTAGAAAAGTCGCACTTTATGATATAAACGAATAACTCGAAGGTTGTTGTTGAGTGTGTTAGTGTTTGGAGGAGTGAGTAGAGCGCTATCTCTTCTGGTAACTGCACTGCTTGCCACTCAGGAGGGCATGATTGACAAGTCACACATGCAAGGAATTTAGACACTGGTCGCCAGGTGTCCAGCAGGGAACAACGGACATTCTCTGGGGTGTAATACACGTCATAACCCGTGTCCAAGAAGCAACAGGAATGGACTGGCCTTTTCTTCGTATCTGTCAATTTCTGTGGTACGGTATTATCCGAGTGCACGCTCAGGGAGCGGAGCTTCTGTGCTTAATGGATTGGGTTAGTCACGGTGAGGGAGGGACCGGGCCCCGCCCGTCCCTCCCTCTCTGCCAGGGTGTGTAAATGGGAGGGTGGCGGGGGGGAAGTCCATATATTGAATGAGCGACGGCCTTGGGAGCAGTAGAGCGCCTCTCCGCCTTCCACCCGCCTCGCATCGGCCCGCAGCAGTAGTGCTGGGAAGTCTGGCAACCGGCGCGCAGGATGCAGTGCACCCGGGACTTGGAGCTGTACATGAGTTCGGCGCTCTGCCTACTGGGCGTCATGCTGCTTGGCCAGCAGAAGGGCAACCCGGCCACGTATGGCAAGCACGTGGACGCGCGGAAGGGGCAAACCTACTTCATGGTACCCGCCAAGTTTGGTTGGTTCCTGCAGGAGCTACCCTCCTTCCTGGTGCCCTTCCTGCTGGTTCTCTACAGCCCGAAGCCTGGCTCCGCCGGCTGCCTGCTGCTGCTGCTCACCTTCTGCGGGCACTACTTCCACAGGTAACGCCCGCGCGCGCGCGCTTGCAGAGGCGGCCCCTTTGTATACTGGAAGTTTCGGGGGCTTAATGTACAAGTGTGCGCCCACTGAGACTGGCAAGCGGTCTAACACATACATGCACGACCCCACGCGAGGCGCCCAAATATGGCACATGTCAGTAATGAGCGGTGTCATCATTTTAACCTTTGTTCAACTTTTTACCCCTGAAAACTAAGACGCTTTCCTCATCTTTCTGTTCATAATTGTAATTTAAGTATTATTCCCAAATGATTGCATGCGTGGTGGGGGCGAGGAGGCATGCGTGGACGGTTGCGCCTGGCGATGCCATGAGGTGGGCCAAGTCTGGTACTAGCCAGGGTTAAATGCACTTACCATGGGACTCGCAAGGGCAAGCCCCTTCCCCCTGGAGGTAGATGGCCTTGGCACATAAGCCTGGAGGTGACATGCAGGAAGGAAGGGACTCCCTCCTGCCTGGCGACAGCAACAGGTCGGGGGTGGGAGGGGACCTACACCAGGTATTTACTGACACGCACATGGCCATAAGCGAACACAAGGCAAATAAAAGGGGCCCCAGCCTCATGGGCGCCACTTTTGTTTAGTGAGGGGATGCAAAAGTAGCACCTACCCTTCACTAGGTAGGATCACAGGGCCAGGGAGACAAAGGCAATTGGAGGGCTTCCAGAAGGACAGGACATAGCACCTGAGATGCAGAATGTGCACCCAAGGTGCCTGCATGCCCTCAGGCAAAGCATTCTCCATAAGAGCAGGGGCTCCTGCAATCCTCCTCTCTCTTTGCACCTACACTGCCAGCACCACAACAGGAAGGAATCTCCAAAATTAAACACCCTTCCCGCCCAAGTTGCCAGAAAATGGCTGGAAAATACAACGCTTGGATTAAGGGAACTAAAAGGGGCGCAATGGGTTGATTAAAACAAGTGGCGGTGGTCAGCAGGGTGAGCTACCCTCTCCCCTTACCAGGCGGCCAGAAAATGGCCTTCTACAAATAAAAGACGCTTGGTAACCAGGGGAAAAGTTGGAGGGTTTATAAAATAGCGGCAAAAGTTGGTCCTTCCTCCCAAGCAGCCAGAAAATGGCACTGTTAAGAGAGTTGCTTGGGATACCAGCAGAGATGGGGGTGGGGGTGACAGATTTGCCCCTCAAAAATTAAATTAAAGGGGGTCCTTGCCCAAGCCACCAGAAAATTGTCAAACTACACTTGGGGCAGTTCCTCCATCTTCCCATAGTACAATTTAAATTAGAGGGTGTCTTTGCCCAAGCCACAAGAAAAAGGTACCAATACGCTTGGGCAGCCCTCCAGCCTTTTTGGGCTTATGGAAATACATTGGGTCTCAAACAGGAGATGAAAAGGAGAAGCACGACGCTGGGCAAATGTCAAAAGTGGGACATATGGCGGCGGCATAGATCCGACCTGAGTTGTCCTCATGCTGGAGCCGGGCCGCCACGCTCCTGATCCCATGATGCCCGCGCTCCTGATCCCATGGTGCCCGCGCTCCGGATCCCATGGTGCCCAAAAGCATATCATTTATCATTATGTGTTTGGTTTGTTATGCCATGACTGTTTTATGGGTAATAAAACTTACAGCCATAATTTTCCACCTCACTCACCTCTCTGTGATTTTTTTTACCAAGTATAGTGGCATTGTTTGGGTTTTGGGGGGTATGCTGCCCCCTATCAGCCATTCCTCCACACTATGTCACTTCCAGATGTATGCAGCAGTCATTGTCAGGGCTCTAAACGAAAGGTGCAGTCTTCAGTGGCAGCAGGAGTGTGTCGCTATCGCTCAGAGTGACACAGATCAGCTAGCTCTCATCAGAGAGATACTGATCAGCTAGCACTCGGAGAGACACTGATCAGCTAGCTCTCAGAGTTACATGGATCAGCTAGCTCTCAGAGTTACACGGATCCGCTAGCTCTCAGAGAGACACTGATCAGCTAGCTCTCAGAGTTACACGGATCCGCTAGCTCTCAGAGTGACACTGATAAGCTAGCTCTCAGAGTGACTCAGAACAGCTTGCCCTCAGAGTGACACTGAACAGTTAGCTCTTAGAGTCACACTGATCAACTAGCTCTCGGGGTGACACTGAACAGCTAGCTCTTAGATTGACACTGATCTTCTAGCTCTCTGAGTGACACTAAACAGCTGGCTCTCAGAGTGATACTGACCAGCTGGCTCTCAGAGTGATTCAGAGTGACACAGAACATCCAGCTCTCGGGGTGACACCGAGCAGCTGTTGATCGGAGTGACACTTAACAACTGTTGCTCGGAGTAACACTGAAGAGCTGTCACTCCGACTGACAAGGAACAGCTAGCTCTCAGAGCGACACTTAATTGCTGTCTCTTGGAGTGACACTGAATAGATAGCTCTCAGAGGGACACTGACAAGATCTTGCAGAGCCCCTTAAGCGTCCAAGGAAGGGACCTGCATATTTTTGGAGACTGATAACCACAGATAGGGCTTAGTCTAGTAAATGTACCGTATACAAGAAAATGTATTCCCCCACAATTGTGCTCTCAGTGTCTTGTAATATGTAATGTTATTTGGCATTTATATGGCACTCTATATATCATCGGTATGACCTCAAAGAGCTGGTAGGTTGAACGTCCTCGGGGACCGTAGTCCAAGTCAGTTGAGAGAGTAGGGTGTCATAGGGTGCTTGGGTGCACCGATTATGTGTGCAGTTGATGCGATTGCCGGATGGTAGTTGCATCCTAGTAATGGGTGTGGTGGTTTTTTATATCATTTGAATGTGTGCAGTCTGGAGGGAGTTCACCAAGACTGGGTTTTGGCTGCATTAGGCCTGTGTAGAACGCGTATGTGTGTGTAGCTAGTCCAACTTTCATGAGTATAGCTGTGTTTTATCAGACTGTTGAGGTGTTGATGGAGTATTGTTAATATGTGAGCAGCTAGGCCAAATTGATCAAAGGGAGGAAGCTGCGCTCTAATTGTGTGTTGGTGTAGAGAAGTAAGCATAGTGATGGGAGAGGTGAGTGTCAGGTGGAGTTTTGATCTAACGACATCGCTATTCCAGATTTCAACTGCTTGGTTGTGATTGCTGCGCTCAGAGTGAACTTGTTAGTGACCTAATATGCGCATTTGGAGGCATCATTGTTCGGGGTCTCATTGAGCATTTGTCGTTGGGTTGCAAGTCTCGGTTGCAATAGATGGTCAGGGTCAGTTTTATGGAAAGAGTCAAGTTTTTAGAGCTTTGTGGATGGTCATGTAGTCTTGGGTGTGTTGAATATGAAGGAGGAGTGAGTTCCACAGAGTTGGGGCTATGGTTGAGAAGGCAGATCCTCCGATCCTTACAGAGTTAGAGGTTGGAATCAGTAGAAAGAGGGCAGTGCTTGATCTTAGGGTGCGTGATGGGAAGTAGGGTTTTAGTTTCTCTTGTATGTACGTTGGGCCGGTTTTGTGCACTGCTTTGTGGGTAATGCATAGGGTCTTGAAGGTTGCCCTTCGTCCAACCGGGAGCCAGTGCAGGGTTCAGAGAGTGGGTGAGACGTGGTCTCTGTGTCCCAGGGCTAGGGGGGGTTTGGCATCAGCGTATTGGGCTCTTTGGAGTTTATTGAGTTGGTATGCCGGTGCTCCCAGATATAGGGAGTTGGGATAGTCCAGTCTTGACATAACAATAGACATAACAGCAGCAAGTCTGTTGGGGTAGGAGAGGTAAGGAAAATTCATCTAAGCAGTTTGAGGTGGTAGTGACAGCATTTTGAAACATTATTGATTTGGTGGGAGATGGTTAGGCCAGAGTCCATCGTGCAGCCTTGGTTTTTGACTATATCGGAGGGATGGGGTGGTGGGCTGATGGAGGGGGGGCCATGGGAGCAGATGTGGCAGGAGGGCAGAATTGCAGCACACCATGATTTCAGTTTTGTCGGGGTTCAGAAGGAGGTGGTTACTTGTCATCCATCGGTCAATATCACAGAGACAGGCCTCAAGGTCGGGACATGGGTTGGTGTTTCTTAGGATAATTTGGGTATCGTCGGCGTAGTTGTAACAGGAGAGGTTGCACATGTGGATGGTTGCTGGTAGAATGGTCTGATAGAGGTTGAAACGGAAAGCAGAGAGGCATGCACCTTGTGGTACTGCAGTTTTCAGTGGGCGAGCAGTTGAAAAAAAAGGGGAGAGGAAGGTGATTTGTTTTACCTGTTGCTGAGGAAAGAGGTAATCCATTTGAGTGATGTGTTACGGATTCCTATGGAGTGGAGGTGGTCAAGGAGGATTGAATGTTTAACCGTGTACAAGGCTGCAGAGAGATCAAGGAGAATCGGTGCTGCTCAGCCCTCAGAGTCTGTCTTGACCTTGTGATAATCCCAGATCGAATTCAGAGTGGTTTCTGTTCCATGTCGTGGTCTGAAGCCTGATTGTGCAGGGTCAAGGAGTTTGTTGGATTCTACAAAGCAGTTGCGTTGTGAGTATGCAGTCCAGTCGATGAGTTTTGCGAGAAATCTGGTGATGGAGATTGGCCTGTAATTCTTAGGGTCAAGAGGGTCAAGGGATGCCTTTTTTAGAAGTGGCTTGACATGCGCTATTTTAAAGGCCTCAGGGAAGATGCCAGAGGAGACAGAGTCGTTTAGTATGGCTCTTTGATGTTCTCCTGCGCAGGTAGAGGAGAATATCTCTTTCAAAAGAGAGGCAGGGCATGGATTGTGGGGTGACACAGAGGGCCTGCTGGCTGATAGTAGGTCAAGGAACTCTTCCCTGGAGATGGGTTTGAAGGAGTTAAAGGTAGGTAAAGTGGGCATCGGGGCAATGGGATCGGGAAGGGTCAGTGTAGGGAGCGGGGTAAGCGAGGACACTTTTGTGTTAAGGGTTGCAACCGAGTCAAGTGCAGTGTTGTAGAAATGTAGCGAGAGGGAGTCGCAGAGTGATTGTGTGGGAGTGGGTTGGGCAGAAGTGCAAGTAGGTTTTACGAATTCAGAGATGATCTTGTGGAGTTCTTTGCTGCTGCTGCCACAGTTCAGAAATCATTTATTGTAATAGGCTTTTTTAGCCTTTCGGATCTCGGATTTGTAATTACGGTGGTAGAGGGCGAATATGGATCTGCTGAGATAGGTTTTAGATGCTCGTCATTTGCGTTCAAGGGAGTTATTTTGTTTTTTGACAGTCCTCAGGTGGGGTGTGACCCATTTGAGGGACAATCCTTTGCGTGAGGTTGTGGAGCGCGAGGGGGTGAGCGGAATTAATGATTCATAAAGCCAGGAGTCGAAGGAATCGATGATTAAGTGTCTACCACAGGGCAGCATTGCAGGATGACGGAGTAGCAGGGTTTCAGCTAGGTCAGGGAGTACTAAGACTTTGTTCCAGCATTAGTTACACCAAATAATTGTCATCACACAATTTTGGTAATGTGTGGAATTCAGCTTTGATTGCTTAACCTAGGGAATGCAACTTATCTGTCATCTATATTTCTATCTTTCAGAGACCCTTCTGCAAGGGAGTCTACCTACCCATCAAAAGGTGTAGTGCTTTCACATATTTGAATCAAAGACCAGTGCCTCATAAGGGCACCTGATGAAAGACTGGAAGTTAGAAACATGTTGGGCAAATAAAGCATGGCTGACTTTTAAAGGAGGAAGGAGGGGGGGGCAAGAGAGAACAAAACATTAGAACATTGCATACTTCCAGATTCCAACAGAGATGAACAGCTGCGTTTGGCGATACTCAGGGACCACTCTTGCATAATTCTGCTCCCAGCTTCTGCAGCTGCACCCTACCTCATTTTATTTAATTGTGGCCCCAACCTGAGGTGAGAATGCCTGGCAGGAGAGCGCAGCATATAGCAGTGTAAAATCGGCAAATAAATGGGAAAGGAGGAATGAGGACTCAGCGCTCAACACACAAGGCTGCCAGGTGTGTGGAAAAAAAAGAAACAAATGACTAGGTGGGGGTTTCTGGGGGTTTTCCCATTCTCTGAGTCCTGAGATGCCCCCGAGCGTAAGGATGACGCTGTTTATGATTGCTCGACAATCTTTCATTTTCTGAAGGAATTTGGCAGTCTGCCATAGATTGAATGGCCAGTTGCTTCAGTGTATGCCGCAAGTGTGTCAGAAACCGGTTGGAGCAATAGCGCAGGTAATGCACCCGTGGACTTCAGGGGATGCGGAGGGGTGTGTGCGGGGAGAGGGTCTGCAGGACAATTGTGCCTGATTTCACAAGATGTTGGTGTATGTGTACGCCAATTGATGGCATGCTGGGATAGGTGGAGGGATGATATTCAGAGGCGAATGTGTGACAAAGTAGTGACACAATGGCCTTCATTACAAGTTTGGCAGTGCAGTTAAAAAAAGTGGGGGCAATTGCATTACTGACACTTTTTTTGGTGGTAACGGGATTACAGGCATTTTTACTGCACCGCCAAATTTCAACTTTCCTCTTAAAGTGGAGGATTCACCTCTAGCATCATGCTGGAGGCGAGAGGAGGATTTATCTCCAGCATAATGCCAGAGGTAAATCCCCCACTTGAAGGTAAAAAATTCGGCAGAATTACAGCGGCAGAATTACTGCTCATGATAATTCTGCAAAAAAACCCATGGAGTCCTATGGGAACCAAAAATGGGAGATTACCACTGCCCTGTCATCTAATCCTGTGGCACACCTATGGACCAAGTGGTTTCAATAGTAGGCACACCTGGAGGTAATTCATCATATTTACTGCTGAGTTACCACCAAACTTGCAATGACACCCTCTGCCCTGTAGCAGACTATGCACCTGGCTGGGGGAGCAAGGAAATTCAAATGTGAAACATTTGCGGGGTTTACTGTCAGGGGTGTGGGATGAGCCGAAGATGGGTGTCTCAGATTGTTTTTCGTTTGGTTCTCTTCAGATCAATGCACATTTCCTTTAGATGGGCCGCTATGAGGGCAGTGAGAGGGTTTCCTCCTGAAAATTCAAGACATTCGGGAAAAAATGCAGAAGAGGTGGCCATTTGAATAGCTGTTTCGTGGTAATCGCCCGATATAACATTTTAAATTGTTCTCTGGCAGATCCAAACGTCTCTATTTTATGAAACTATAATTATGAAGAATATTAGTGGTACAGTGACCTCTAATTCCCCCCCCCCAAAATAACTTCATGGAAGAAGGGAACGTCTTGACTTTTTTGCGTAGTCTCCAACGCTTGTCAAATCTGACCCAATTCCTTGGAACGGGCTCCTGGAAATGCTGCTAACGTCCCAAAGTGGTTCCGGATCAGTTGCGTTTATGTCATCAAAAATGTAAACACCCTGGAGTCATGAAAAGAGGCAAAGGGGCAAACGTGAATACTCAAAGGGCATAGGCACATGAAATAAGAAATTTATTTTGTCAATGAAAGTTCTGCCAAGGCTTTTATGAGGAAGAACAAACAGCATCGGTGCAGAATGCTCCACCACGTGTACAGCATGTTTCCTAAAATGTGGATGGCATACTCTCTCTGCAGTCCTCTTCATGCACACACAAACACATAGCAGGGCCATCCCCCATTGGCCACCCCTTTTCTGGGGGTATGAGACATCATGCAACAGATACACATAACAAAGAATAATATGGACAACTGGTGTGTATTTGGAAACACAAGATCACATTTATTAGAGTCATACAGCAATATGGGAGGGGGGCAATCGCAGCCCTACGTAAATTCACATCCTTAGACTTCTATGGTGGCCCCTTAGGCGGGCATTGTCATTAGTTCCCGGAGACATTTGTCACTTCCAGTTTGCAGAGTAGCAGACGTATGCCTCTGATTTGTCACTTACGGTTAACAGAATAGCGGACCTACACCTCGGATTGTAACTGTCAAACAGTAATTCTTCGGCACCAC
This sequence comes from Ambystoma mexicanum, assembly GCF_040938575.1. NCBI lineage: Eukaryota > Metazoa > Chordata > Amphibia > Caudata > Ambystomatidae > Ambystoma > Ambystoma mexicanum. The sequence continues at coordinate 312,985,028 of NC_090928.1, forward strand.
TGAAACATTTTGATGAGGAGTCTCAACTGTCACTAAAGGACTCAGTGCCTGTCGTCTGAATTTGGCTCGAGTGTGGCCATCGGGAAACCGCCCACGGCCGAAACCGCAGCATCCTTCTCCTCCCCGACTAGGACTGCCCCGTAACTCCACCTGTGAGAGAAAAAAGAAAATTACCAACCTTTTGCAAAAGCAAGAACAAAACAACCACTAAACTTACACCCTTCAAAGTCCGCTGAAAAGCAAAAGAAATCCAAAACCTTAATTTCAATGAAGCTAAACTTTGTGATAAGCAAACCCAATCCTTGATTAACCATCATTTGTACTAAACACCCCAGAACCATTTCTTAACTACTTCTGCGGGCTCCTGATATCCTATAAGTTAGCAACCTTTACAAGAGCATGAACAAAACAACCTATTAACTTACACCCTTCGAAGTCTGCTGAAAAGCAAAGGAAATCCAAAACCTTAATTTCAATGAGTGCACCAAACTGTATAATAAGCAAGCATGTGCTTTGATTACCTATCAATTGCACTCAAAACCCCAGAACCACTTCGTAAAATGTCCTAATATCCTGCAAGCAGGGCGAGGGCAGGTGGGACTTCAGGCGGGGGCTTCAAACAGAGACTGGGCTGCGCAGTCCCCCCACCTATATATGCCCTCTGGAGCACTGTCGGATGTGGCTGGGCCCGGGGACGCCCCTTCCTTCCAAGGAGGAGGCAAGGTGAGAGTGCCCCCGGAGGGGGTGGCCAGAAAGGCGGCCCGCTATTCAGGCTGTCCCTCTAGCGCCTCCTGCAGGGGTTGGTTATCCCCTTGCACACAGGTACATGAAAGCAGCCCCTAACAAGGTTTGACAAATTTTCTTACAGAGGAGCAGGAACCCCATTGAGGTGATTACATTCAAAGAGCCCACCCAGTAAAAATTACAACGAGGTCCCCAACCCTTCACAGTAAAAGGAACATCTCCAGAATTGTGCAAAAGGTTTGTGAAAAGTAGTGGAATTATAGCTGAAAAAAATCAAAGTAGCGGAACTCAGGTTAGTTTGCGCATACTTCACTCTCTGGGTGAGTAGCAGCCACGAAGAGAACACCAGTTGTTTCAACAACCTCATCACGAGGCTCAAAGTAGAGTAAAATTACTCAACAGAATGTCTTTCCACAGAAACGTCCCTCCACTGTAAATTGCATACATGTGGCACGGAGGACCACCACACAAGGGTGCCTACCATACAAGCCTGTGGCATCGCTACATGCTGGAATAGATGGAGGTTTTGATGCCGCACAAATCAGTGCAAATAATATGATTGTGCCCGGATTTCCTGTGCCGGTTAATGATAGATATGATACTTTATTTATCTATACACAATGTGTTTCAAAGCGCTTCAAGGCAAGGGAGGGAACAAGGGAAAATACAATTATGTTCTTACAGGCCTTGAACAGTAAGGATGTGAAATTAACTACCGTACTAGGCCTGACGACATTTCTGGTAGAGCCTGAGAAAAACAAAAGGAGAGGGAGACGGGTGCAGAAAGGGAGGGGAGGAACAAAACAAGCAACTATCGACATTTCAGATAGTGCTGGAGCAGGGTGCGGGGGACAAGTAAGGGGAAGCGGAGGAGACAGACGAGGTTGCTATCATACTAGGTCCAGGGACAATTCTGATAGAGTAAGTGCATAGAAGAAAGTAAGGGGAGGAGGGGTGGAGTTAGGAAAAGGGAGAGGAGGAGAGAAGAGAGAGTAAGCAGTTAAAAAGAGTGGAGAAGCAAGAGGGGAGAGCGAATACAATTGCAGAAGTCAGAAGTAACACATAATGTTGCAAGCCAGGATACAAGATGAAGATGGGAACAGCATGATTCAGGGGTCACCATGAGTACAAGATGCAAAGGAAGTCCAGCATGAGCTCTGAGAAAGGGGGACGCACCGTGAATGAATGAAGTCCATAAAAGTCCAATCCAGCATTGGCCACAAGACGGTGATTGTGAAACCAGAATGTATCAGGACAGACTCCTTCAGAGTAAGGCTGGAGGGGGTGGGGGAGCAGGGTAGAAGAATCAAGCAAAACAGGCAACACCTGTGTGCGAGAAGGGAGGGGGGCACAAGGGAACACAGAGTATCTCACCTATTGATTTTGTGAGGTGGTGGAGTGAGAATGATTTCTGCAATGCCAGATGAAGACTGTACAATGCCACAAGAATAGCCCAACTGCTAGGCAGTTGCTTCGCTAGGGGACGGGTTGTGGGGGGCCCATGCCCCCCTCTGAAATCCTGGGCACCCCTTTTTGCCCCCTTACCTAAGGCGATCAGTGACCGTGTTCTGTGTTTGTGGTGTTATTTGTGACACTCACTAAGGCAAATGTCTGCATATCACATGGCAAATACTCTCCTTTTGTGTCAAAGCGAGCAGTGATCTTGGTATGCATTCTGGCATCTGTATGAACATGAGCACGAGCCACTTTACAGTTGCTCCTGCCCGGCTTCTGCACAACGACCTCCACAGAGTAACTTGCAGCCCCTGCCATCAGAATGTAGCACACGAAACTGCTAATGATGGGACATTAGTCACTGAATGGTTTCATACCTGCATTCTGATGGGAGGGGAAGTGCAGTGGGGTGTGGGTAGTTGGTGTGCACAAAAGCCTTTCTGCAGGAGTGCTTGTGACGTCACACATTACCTTTCATAGGCAGTCCCCACATTTTTGTCTGTGCCCCCCCTACTTTTGTCTTTGGCCCCCTCTGTGCTCCTCCTAAATTTGATTCTTGGCAACGCCACTGCAGCTAGGTGCAGTATCGGTTGACGCCGGGGTCGACGTGTACACAAAAAAAGGAGTGGGTCTATGTTCCCCTCTTCTATCCTTTGTCTCCGCTCACCCCTCTACCCATACCCACCCCACTCACCCAATACAAAACCGAAACAAAGACTCGATTCCTGGGACCTGACTTTCCTTCATTCCATCCCCAACACTATGTTTTACAATTGTACCACCCAACCTAAAAGAAACAGTGAACAAAAAATAATGTTCAACGACCACCATTACTTTCATCCATTACTTTCATTCATTGTCCCTCGCAGCAGGCAGCTTTATGCTTCCTCCTCTTTAAAATCATCCATAATTTGCACATTTTAGTGGACATGCGCAGAATTAAAGTCACCCTTCCCCCATCCATCACCTGGACATACAGCTGTGCATGCAGCAATGGGGAAACTCGGGAATGGGCCTAACGCTCAAGCAGGCTATTCAAATAAACAGAAGCAGGCCAGTTCTTATGACATAACTCAGCAAGATGTTAGAGTAGTCACAAGATTGTCCCAAGCAGAGCACACGTTGGAATCCGCAGTACGAGGGAAAAGTTAAAAAAAAGGTGCGATTCCTGTGGGTTGAGTTATTTGCAAGCGACATGTCCAATCCTCAAGAGTCTGTAGTTTTCAGTAGCCCAAGGAGGACGCCAGCCGGGTTGCCAGCACGCTGCGTGCTGTGCCTGCTGACATCTGCTGCGCCCTCGTTGTGTAATCTCTGTGCTGCACGTGGGTTTGATGTCACACACCGTGTCTGTGACCTGTAGTAACCTTCGTGCATATTTTCCTAATGAGAAGCAAAGTCCCGTGCCAAACCAAGGAATGTTTTCTCTGCATTGTTTGCCACCTTTTGAGTTAAAACAAACAGATTGTAAAAGCCAAGTTGTAGAACACTGCAGGTAGATGGCCCGTTAGGGTACCTACCGCGGCACCACTTGCCTCTGAGCAGACTGGACTGGACATCCCGATGTCACGCATCTTTGCGGACAACTATCCGCAGGGAAATGAGTGTTGATTGGAATGCGCTGAGACTGACGGGCGAGAGCCGCTGGCGGCGTCAAACGTCAAGAGGAACTTCGTATGCAAGACCTGGCTTGCGAAAGTCAAAGATCTCGCATGATACGTTCTGCAGCACGACACGTGCAAGCCATTGTGGATTGGGAAGGGACGGGCCCGCTCCTATGACGGGCCCCATTGCAAGATCGGGACGATTGGAAGCGGTCAACTAGACCATGGCAAAGGGGTGGTAGAAAATTATCTCTGTTTTAGGAGAATCAATTCTTGGATTTACTTTTATTGTGTGGCTGAAGGACTGTTATTGGTGTGAGTGGTTAATGGTTGAATGATTTAGCCTTTGTGAATGATACTTTTGTCTGACCAAACCTGGCTTGTTCTTTTAGGCTCCCCTGCAACACTTAGGAAAATGTTTGTGCGTAATTGCTTGTGATAAATTCTATATGCAGAAATAATGTATCATAGTAAATAAATGTTTGACATTTTTTCAGTATACTGCGGTTTTATTATGGCCAGTGAGCATGGACGTGCTTGTCTCATTTCAGTTTGGGCTCAAGTCGAGGGTACACGCGGGTGGATGAAATCCCCCCACTTTTTCAGAAGGCACTCTAATATGCTAATTTCTGGTGATGCCACATTCAATTGGTATGTTAATGAGTCCCCCCACTTTTTTTTTTTTTTTTAGGACCTGACCCCTGATTTCTGTTCACACGTTCCAAAAGAAATGGTTGTTCCCCTATACATAAAAAAGACCAGCCAAGCTGTGCCCCTTTCAAATGCCGTCCTTCTTGTTGCATTGTTTCTCTTCCTTGCGGCAGCAATGGAGAGATGTGTCATGGATCAACTAAATCTGGTGATGAGTGTACATTAGCGATTTAAAAGCAGCAGACAATTAAAGCACGTGCCTCCCAGAAACCCAAGGGTCTCCTTTCACAAAGACCCCCATTGCAGCGTGCTGCTTTCATCATTCCTGCTCAAAGGCCTTCCTTGCTGTTGCCATAGCGGTTCACCTCCCTCTGATGTATTGCAGGGCCTCGCTGGGAGGTACTCTTATTTTATTAATTTACTACATTTGTGTAATTCCCAGACCCAGGGGTATCAGTGCGTTTGCACCGAGGAAACATGAGTTGAGACACAGGTAGAGAGATACCTATAGTCATTTGTCATATTTGGTAAATAACCAAGTTGTTACAAGTTTTCTGAAAGACAGATAAGAGCCTTCATTTCTGATGTTCAGTGGTAGAAAGTTCCAGAGAGGAGGCCCTGTGGCACGGAAGCTCACGCCTCCTGCTCTTTTACTTTGAATCTGGGGGTGGCCAGAGCCAGGATTATAGGGGGCACATCTGTGGTTTCGGGGGCAGTGCTGTTGGGAAGGTACAGCGGAGCCTCTTTGCACTTGCAACGGTGTGCGATAGTCAGTAACTAATGCTTACTCAGTAGCCCAAATGTTCGTGCACAAGCCCCCTCAGCTCACATCATAGTATGGTACTCTACTATTCTTCTGTGCAGTTTGTGAACCTCTATTTTACAGTCTCACAACTCTGTACGTTTTGAAAGGAAGTGTAACCTAGGTGATTGTGTCCATGTCAGGCAGGTGCTGCTGGTGTGTTGTTTGTCGTAATTTCAGGGAGATTCAGGGACAGGTAGAGGACGGGGTCGTGTAGGGCGAGGGCTGTAGGCGATCGATGGCACGCTCATATGTTAAGATGTACTTGGACTTGTGTATTCAGACGCCCCAGACATGTTGCCCATGCCCCAGGTACCTGCCAGCTGACCCCTGCAGTGCTCCCCTTCCATGAAATGTCTAGGCTGCACGTGTGGCTCATCCCACATGTTGTTAGCTACAGTCAGCGTCCTCTGTGCACATTTTGCAAATCCATACGCCCCTTCTTGCAGGTCCAGGAGCAGACTGCTGTGCCAAGCCTGAGCAATGTTTTCTCTGCATAGTTGGCGACCTCTGCCAATAAAACAATCAGTGAGATTGAAAAGGCAAACCACACACCCATTCAGAAGGGTTCAGCTGTAGAAATAAGCATAGCTGCCAAGTTTCCCAGTTCCATGCGCGACACCTCCTCCAGGCCTGTCAGGCATTCAGTGCATGTTTTGCGGTATTGCTAGAGGCATTCTGAAGTTTCGGCCATGTTGTCTGGAAGTTGCCCTGAAAAGAGGGTCACAAGGAGTGTGGGTGAGGGGAGCGTGTTCTATTGAAGCTGTATACTGCGGTCCTGCCCAGGGGGCAATGGCCCAGATGCCAAGTTAATAGGCCTAGGTAAAGCGAGGGCCTTTAACACAGGCCATTTTGTGGCCTGAAGAGTTGGACATTATGCTATTAGCCCCCCAGATAAGTGGCAGGGGGTTAAGGGTGAGATAACACCGGGGTAAACACAGGCTACAGGAAGCACGTGACCAGTGGATTCTCTTTATATGAAAAATGACCAAGATGGAAGTACAAAGAGGAACTCTGAGCAAAGCCCCTCTTCTGTTCCCATGTCATGGGCATCAATGTGATGGCGTTATGGCAAGAGACAGAAGGCCAGATCCTGAAGATGTAGCCTGCAAAGTGTGGTGTTGGGACTTGATACGGAGACGAGGAAGAGAGGGCGGGTAGTGGGAAGGACCTGGGAAGGGGAGGGGAAATCCAGGGGTAGGCCGACAAATGGGATACTGAGCGATGAGGCACTGGCGAGCAGCTTCAAGCACTGCCTTGCCTCTGTGAATAAAGCATGCATTGTGAAGTTGATTGGCTTGGGCAGATTACCGGGTGCTTGTAACACAGGAGACTCCCAGCACTTTCTCCCATTTTGGTGATTTCATGTCACTGTGTGGGCCCCACCAATACATTTGCGAAGTTGATACCCATGCATCTGTGCCATTCCCCCCTTTATCATTACACACAGACACATGGTAGCAAAATAACTCACATTTTTGTCGACACTTGCGACACATGAACTGTGACCCTGTTCTGGGCGAGAGAAGTGGCTAGGAATACTGTGCTCACCCGCCGGGGCAAGGCATTATGTGCTTTTCTGAATTTCCATTAGAAAAGTACATCCTCCTCATCAAAATGAAGGTTTAACACTTCAGATTGGGTCCTCAACCCTACTCATTGCCGTTGGCTAAGCCTGCCCTCTCATTCCTTCCTGATCTGGCTAGCTACCACCTCACCAGACCCCAGTACCTCCACCTGACTCTTCACTAAAACCGCCTTCTCACAGTCAACTTTAACCTCGTCCCAGTATTATCCTCCCCTCTCCTCCTGCTGTTCCAAACCAACCAATTCCTGATGGTCAATGGTCAACTCAACTTCCTCCTGGTATTCCACTCCCCTATCCTCCTGCTGGTCCAAACCAACCAATTCCTGATGGTCAACTCAACCATGTCCTAGTATTCTGTTCCCCTATCCTCCTGCTGTTCCAAACCAACCAATTACTGATGGTCACCTCAACCTCCTCCTGGTATTATGCTCCCCTAACCTCCCGCTGTTCCAAACCTACCAATTCCTGATGGGCAACTCAACCACCTCCTGGTATTCTGCTCCCCTATCCTCCTGCTCTTCCAAACCAACCAATTCCTGATGGTCAACCCAACCTACTCCTGGTATTCTGCTCACCTATCCTCCTACCCCAAACCAAACAATTCCTGATGGCCACCTCAACCTCCTCCTGGCATTCTACTCCCCCACCCCTCTGCTGTTGCAAACCAACCAATTCCTCATGGTCAACTCAACCTCCTCCCGGTATTCCACTCTGCTATCCTCTTGCTGTTCCAAACCATCCAATTCCTGATGGTCAGCTCAACCCCCTACTGGTATTCCACTCCCCTATCCTCCTGCTGTTCCAAACTAACCAATTCCTGATGGTTAGCTTAACCTCCTCCTGGTATTCTGCTCCCCAATCCTCCTGCTGTTCCAAACCAACCAACTCCTGATTGTCAGCTCAACTTCCTCCTGGTATTCTGCTCCCCTATCCTCCTGCTGTTCCAAACAAACCAATGTCTGATGGTCAACTCAAACTCCTCCTGGTATTCTGCTCCTCTATCCTCCTGCCGTTCCAAACCAACCAATGCCTGATGGTCAACTCAACCTCCTCCGGTATTCCACTCTCCTATCCTTCTGTATTTCCAAACCAATGCCTGATGGTCAACTCAACCTTCTCCTGGTATTATGCTCCCCTATCCTCCTGCTGTTCCAAACCAACCAATTCCTGATGGTCATCTCAACCCCCTCCAGATATTTTGCTCCCATATCCTCCTATTCTAAACCAACAAATTCCTGAGAGTCACCTCAACGTCCGCCTGGTATTCTGCTCCAACATCCTCCTGCTGTTCCAAATCAACCAATTCCTGATGCTCAACTCAGCCTCCTCCTGGTATTCTGCTCTTCCCCCTCCTGCATTGTTAAACCTACTGTCTCCACTTTTCTCCTCTCATCTCCAGCCCCCCCCTCTCTCTCCCTCGACACACCTTCCAAACTCCCTCCCTTTGGATTGGGCTGAGTGCCTGCGATTGGCTATTTTTAATGGATTCACCTGTTTTTGACTTGGGGCTTTGGGCCTGGGCCAAGCCTTCAAAAGGATGTTCCGGCATCTTGGTTGTCACTCGCTTGAAATGTGGGTGTGCTGCAGCATTGGCCACTGGCAATCCACAGCATTCCACTTGCTTGCAAACGCCATGAGGGTGGCCCGCATGCTCCACAGCAGTATTAAATAATGGGGAGCAACATAAAAACATACTCTTTTAAATTCAGCACCGTTTCCCTGTGTGAGCTATTTGGCCCTACAATCCGGAGAAACAAACAAGGTGTTGGATTGTTAAGTGAACTCATTGTGCGAGTATCCCATGAAAATGTGGATGTACCGCTGATGTCTGAGCATTCTCGCTGAGGTGTGCAGCAGAAAATGGTGGTGCGCCTCTGATTTCTAAGCATGTATCCACAACCATCTTGTCATGTTTTTAACTGCCTCGGAGCACTGCTACCTTAAGGGTAGTGTCGAAAATATGATCTGGTTTGAGAATACAAAATGTACTCATGTTTGGGGACAAGGGAAACATTGCATCCCTTATTCCATTCTGTTTCAACTCCCCAAGTGTGGGACCCGTCTCTCTTAAAGAGATAGTGTCCCTACATTTCCTCATAAGGCTGTCTTTTGCCATGCAATGGCAGGGTTAGAAATTGAGGGGAGCTGGGATATTTTTAGCTTCTGCTTGTAGCCTAGAAGAGCCTGGTTAGTTTGTCACCAACAGCTGTCAAGAGCTAAGTGAATTTAACTTGTGCATTTGGGACAATCTATAAATAAACATTAGGATACATCTGTAAAACATTTAAAGCATAATGGGGCATACATAATGGAAACAATTATAGCTTTCCATTATATGTGGAAGTTAGATTCTCGGAATGCTATGTATTAGCTCTTCGTTCCCCCGAGGTAACTCCTGATCACTGGTTAATGCTGGATACACTGGCATAATGGGGCCCCCACACTCCCTGCGGTGCAGGGGCCCTGCCACCACATGCCTTGGGAGGGGGACCCCCTTAAATAAAAAAAAAGAAATATATATATTTTAGTCACTCTGCCTTCATAAAGAAATCTTTTCTGTTACAGCGTGACTACAAAGTGACTACAAAAATAAACTCTTTTTGAATTGCAAGGGCTCCCGCCACCCCATGAGATGGAAGCCTCTAGGCTGAAGGCCTCCATGTCATGGGGTGCGGGAGCTCTATGACTTCAAAACGGAATAGTTTCTTTTTGAAGTCACTATGCCTTCATAAAGAAATTATTTCCATTATGGTTTCGTCCTTAACGGAAATAATTTCTTTATGACTTTGGAGTGACTTCAAAAAGAAACCATTTCTTTTTTAAGTAACAGGGCTCCCCTCAACCCCATGATGTGTGCATGTGTGAGTGTATGGTGAAAGGGTGCACACCGGCTCAGCCACCAGCAAACATACAGAGCAAATGGATTCACAATATTGGCTAGCCCATTTAAAGACTTCCTGCATGGAGTTAGAACTACAAAGCATCCCTTTCATGAAAGAGAGCAGCAACACCAGCTAAACCACCAGCAAACATACATAGCAAATGGATTCAAAATGTTGGCTAACCTATTTAAAGTCTTCCACCATGCAGTTAGGACACCAAAGTATTGTTTCACTGAGCATGCCTTGATAAGCCATGTGACTCTCCTCCCCCAGCCAATCAGAGAGAATCTATTCAATACAAGTTCCACATAAGGGCCAGCTCCCAGGGCAACAGTGAAAGGGAGTTTAGGAGGGCAGAGGGTGAGTTGTAATGTGGCATGGGAGGAACACTGCTGGAGAGGGAGATATGGACTGTACACTGGTGGCAGATGAGAGACACCTGACAAGGGGGTGAATGCAGATAATAAATCTCGTTTAGCGGAAAGCGCAATAGAGGGAAGGAAACCCTCTACTGAAGATAGTGGTTGAATGTGGCAGGCAGGCGAAGGCTGGAATCTCTGGTTGAATGTCTGTAACAGAGGGACCAAAAAGGGATTGCTTGACGTTTAGTAGAATGGAGTGAAGCCAAAAGGCGGGGCGAGGGCGGTCGGCGTTCGGGGATCCAGGACAAGCAAGTGAACAAGTGGCACAATGAAGACATGAAACAGAAGAAAGGAGAGCAGGCGGGTGGTGGCAGCAATCTGCAACCAAGCAGGATCTTCAGGACACACCGGAGGATAGAGATGCAAGGTTCACTACAGAATTGTAACGCGCATGCGAGAGAAGGGATGTACTTGCTGGCATTGATATGATATGATATGATATTTGTAACGCGCCTATACACAAGTGTTTCAAGGCGCGACGAGGCAAGGAAGGGGGAACAGAGATAACGATCTTACTAGGCCAAGTGACATTGAGATTGCGCAAGTGCAGGGCAGGGGAAAAGTGCGGGGGGAACCGGAGGGGGCAGTGCTGTACATGGGATCAAAACAATAACAAGAGGTGCGGCCAGCAGGTGGCAGGGTAAGTGCAGACAGCAGGTGTCCAAAAGTGCAGGTAGGGAACTTAATTAATCATTGTTGCACTTCCTGACCCGGGGGTGGTTCACTGCCATATTGGACAGGTTGCTTATGGACTATGCGGCCAAATCCACCGTGTTGGGTAGGTGCATTTATCTAAAAGTGTTGTAGACAAGCTCTGCATAATCAGGCTGGCCGCTACAGTCTCTGTTCAGACCTGGAGAGCAGAGGTTACGTGGATTCTAAGACCTGAAGAGCAAAGTTTGATTGTAAAATCTGGAAAGAAGAGGATGAGTGGAGGAGGGAAGAGACAGAGTAGAAGAAAGGAGAAGAGGTGATATAGGATGAACAGACGAAGGGAAAGACAGAGGGGAGGGCGTGGAGAAGGCTTGTGAGGCGAAGGGGTGACAAGGGAATCTTCCCCAAGAGGAGAAGAAGGTGAGTGGGGCAGCGTATCAACAAAAGAAGAGACTGAGGTAGCGACCTAGGAAAAGTCACAGTTTGTGGCCCTTGGGGTGAGCGCTTAAGGAAAGGGGGATGCAGCAGCAAAGCAGGATGCTGAGAGGACGAAGAGACAAGTCCTGGACAAAGCGGAAGTGTATGAATAAGTGTCCGCAGCTATAGCCAAGGAAACAGCACAAGAGGGGAGGCGGAAACAAAATCACAGGGCACATCTCAGCGAGGACCCAGGTCCCAGTTTTAATGCACCCAGACGATGCCATTTTAATCGCAAGGACTCCAAAACTAGTGCCAGCCTATACGGATTACACGAAGGACCAGGGACTTTCCGTAGATGCCAAAAAGTTCAACATTTTGGCGGGCTCTAAATGAACCAGCATTCGGCAATGGGAGAAAACTGAGGCCATGTAGTCATTACGGTTAGTCGGGCCTGAGATCCACACAAACTCTTTAATGGAAACCCTATGTGGGAAGGTAGGCCGCAAGCGTGATGTGAGCTAATAGTAGGATCCATAGATGTGTGTCCCAGTTCCGATATCCTGAGCAGAGCGTTTAGGGCAGGCCAAGTCCATCTCTCTGGCCACTTATGGAGACGCTGCTCAGGGCTTTGCAGGGGCTGGGAACGTACAACAGATTGCGCGCTCCATTTCGTCATTTAGCATACACATTGAGATTGTGATGCTCTTTCCTGTAGGTGTTATGGCTTGCCATCCCCTCCTTCTCTGGCTTGTAGTATGGAAAAATAGCAAAGCAACTCTTACTCAGGATATGGTGAGAGAATATTTTAATCATTGGTGATTAGCAAAAGTCTGTGGTTACATTAAAGACACGGTATGTTCAAATGATTAGGGTTCATTGCTTTGTTTTACAGCCGGAAACCATGCGGCTAGTCAGAAAACTTTATTTAAAAAAACACTTTCATGAACCACTTTAAGGGGATGAAAGAGAGCAGCGTTTTAGCAAGGAGAACGTTTTTAGGATATTTTCATAGAACACCGTTGCCTGGGAGGGCAGATTATATGTCTATTGTTAATGGAAAAAGCATTGCATCTTGTTAAGTGGCTTTACATTGCATGCTCTGCCATTTCTTGCCTCCATTTTTAAAAGAGAGACGTTTTTTACGGTGCAGACTTACCTTATTATGGGGGTGATAAATGTAATATTCTGCAGAGAAAAAAGAGACAAAAAAAGAGACTTGCGCACGAAATTGTGCAGAAATCCCTGTTCGTTGATTAATGGAATCAAATGCGTGGTACATTTCCTGGACTTGTGTGGTTTTTGCACTGGCATGGCACATCTGTGCAAGCTGTCGAGGGTCTTGCGCGAGACTCCGTGCAGAGGATGGGTGTGGGTGCGCAGAGGGCTGGGAAGGGGGCGGAACACCAGAAATGGGGAATTACTTGCAAAGAAATGGGCGTTCCAAGGGACGCCCTGCAGGCAGTCCCGCGCATGCCCACGATTGCGCGGTAAGATACGTTTTCATGGAAATTATAGCATAACCTCTCGACTGGGAAATGGCCATGCAAGTCCTTCATATGATCCGCCATCCTAAGGCTGGCATAAGTACACTTGCGCGTAGGATTTTCAACACGCAGGTGGGATTGTGTGTCAGATGTTGGGGTGCACGCACTCACTCGGGCTTCCGATGTAACATAGGGGTGCGCGTAAGCTGTGTAGCTGGGTGCAGGAACGTTTTATGTGGGTTCGAATGCACATATCCTGAGTTATAGCTGAGTAACGATTTTTCATATGCATGTTTTCTGGGTGCTGGATACAGTTACAGGGAACCGCGCGCATGCTCCCTGAGTCACACGCCTTATTACGGGGGACCCCATGCACTGTTTGAAGGGTGCGTGCATTTGCGGCTGGGCGAGCGTGCATAAGTAGCTGTTCATGATTCGCGTGTGGGCGTGTCGGCATGTTCCGGGGCGTGACCGGCGAATACAGTAACTCTGCACTGTATATTCCATGAATACGCGTGCCACACATTTTTCTTCCTGTGCGCAGGTTCGCACAGTGTCCTTTGTGTGATTTCTGCACCCAATTCCATGAATCGGGCCCTATATGTTTTGCTACTTCCTGATGTACGTGTTTGCATCTGTGTAGCAAGACTTTTTTTTTATAAAACGCACTAGAAATTCGTGATAAAAAAGATGTCAATGTAAGAAGTGTGGGTATACAATTTTCATTTTATCAGTGGAACTACTAGTGCTAGTTTAATCGTGGATTCACAATAATGCCGGTGCTCCAGCTTTTTAAGAATTAGTTATGTACAATATTCATATAGTAAGTGCATATGCAAGAGTGATTACATTTGATGAATGTACTTGTATTCACGAATTAATTGTATAGTATTATGTGTAGCTTTTATGGAGGCTCGTTCCAAAATATAGGACCTCATTATGACTTTGCTGGTCTGGCAAAAATATCAGATACAATGCGGTCATTCTGGCAACAGCATTTGTTCCGGACCGGCAAAACACAAGTTTGCAGGTGGGGGCCACGGGTCTCCCGGCAGACCTGACCTGTCGGTAGATCAGGCCCCTTCCGACAAAGAAAGGCCTGAATCACTGGCACTGGTAATACCGGTTCTGGTGATTCAGGCAATCCCATCTCATGGAATCCTAGGACTCCATGGAATGGGAATTTACCGTGGTCTCTGTCGCCCGTAATATCCTGGTAACCCCGGGACAGTGGGTGGCGGAGACGGCAGGGTAAGTTTGCTCTTCATTCCGGCAGGGTACCGGCAAACTCATCACTTAGGCCATAGTCTTTGAAGTGAATTGACGTATTCCTACTTTCTGTGTATTCATATAGCGCCAACAGCCGAGGCATCTAAGCACTGAACCGACAATGATTGGGAGAAAGATCATTCAGATGATTACATAAACCGCATAAAGATTGATACATTATTTAAACTTCGAAGATCAAAAGGCAGTGAATACATGCATATTGGCGGTTCATTTCCACACTACACAGGCTGGCAGCACGAGCCGGCTAGAAACCACGGACACCACTTCTTAAGGCACAGAGCGCAGAATGTTGAAATCTATCCCACTGGCTCAATTTATAAGCCACCCTATTCAGCACTATTGTTTTGGCTTCTGGTAATTCCTGTTATGAACAGCATTGCCAAATGGCAAAGGTGCAGTAGGAAGCACTCTTAAAAAAAAGGCGAGGTGCTGGCTATTAAGCGCTCATGGTAAGTGCTCGATGAAATGCTGGAGGCCATGGGCGGAGCCAGAATACGGGCATTTCAAACGGTGTATTATATTAGAATGCTTTGTGTGCACAGCGCGCGCGCACTGATGGTTTTAGAATGTGTACACATGGAGCATAAATGCACCTGGAAAGGTTTCCGTGTTTACCATCACGTTTTCTGACATGCAAAGTATATGCTAATGAGGGTCCATTGTAATATATACAATTAAAGCCTTCAATATGCTCCCATAACAACAATCGGAATATTCCATTGTGAAGTATTACATACACTTTTCCAACTTATTTGAACCATACTGCATTTCATTCGTCAGTGCCTATTCCACAGGGCGTTTTCTTATGGTGTTTTGCCATTATCAAATGCTTCCGTGAATCACGCGGCGCGACGTGTAAGTGCACGCGAAGTGCAGGTCACAGTAGGACGCTGCTAGGCTGCTTCCTTGCGTTTTGGCTGTGCCAGAATTTTGGGAGGAACACTCACTGGGAAGGATTACTAGAGGGGAGGAGCAAAGTAAGCAGACTTTTTTTTGGGGGGGGGGGGCACTGGGGGGACGGCACTGGAATTCTAAATCAGGTCTAAAAAAGGAATAGGTTCTCCTTAGAGGGGCACTGCACAGGCCCTGAATACGATCTAAGCAGACTACTGCAGAGTTGATTGTATAGCTCTTGACAAAGGTGCTGCTAGGTGTGCAAAAGATCCAGGGCTACGCTACTGTCGGGACTCAGGGCTAGCTAGCCTTTTGGTTGTAGCCCCTGCGCTTCTATCCAGGGCTACAATCAAAAGACCTGGGGCTACGCTCCCCCACGGCCCCCCCACCCCCCAATTCGCCTAGCAAAGCCGCAGGCTCTTAATCATAGAGAGAGGGATGGTTTTGCGGCTTCTTGAATCATGGGTTCCTGAGCCCCAGGACAAGAGGTTGAATCGAGTTCAGGTTTGTAGTGATGGAGTTAAGGTGGAGGAAAGGCCTTGCAGCTGTGTGTTATGCAGTGGGCCAAATGTGTTTGTGGTTAAGGCTGTTCATATCAACAACAACCACAGTCCCAGCTGATTCGCAATCTGGATGTCTAGGCAGGAGACAGTGAGTCAGCAAACATGCCACGGACTCTGCCCTTTGTGTCTAACACACACACTGAGATCCAGGGTGAAGCGATTACGGTGGCAGCGATGCACGCATAAGTCACACACCATGCAATGGAAAGCAACTCAATGGATGTCAGGCAACCACCCCATTGCGCTGCAAGATAGAACTGTGTGTTTGTGGTGCGGTTGGTCATAAATATTTAATTTGCGAATTCGTTTAAACTCAAACCCTAGACACAAAAACAAATTACAAAAAGACATAGCGCCTGATTCATATCATTATTTGCCCGCTGAAAATTGACGTTGAGCAAAGTCCATTTACCGATTCACGGATTGGACTTTGCGCGTATTTCTTGGACTTTGCGTGGGTCCGTCACATCTTTGCATGTAGTCGAGGGCTTTCTAGGACACTCCATGTAAAGTGTGGGACGGGCCTACGCAAAGGACTAATTAGGGTGGAACATGCATATTCCCAATTTTCCTGGCAAAATGAGGAAGAATAAGGAATAACCTGGGCATGGTGAGGGGCCACGCAAAGAAATCGTACGCCCAGTCAAGCGGAAACACAACCATATTTATGGATTTCAACGCATAACTTCACATCGGGAAGAGTCACATGCAACCCTTGAGATCTTACTGCCACATGATAGGAGGCCCAAAGTACTAAGCGCTTAGGAACCAAACGCACAAAGGCAACATTTACATAGCAATTTAGTGGTGATGGCATGAAGTTGAGGTGCCGCTTGGAGTTAGGGGTGATCGTATGCAGATTAGCGGGGTGCTGCCTTGAATTTCAGGGGTTCGTACGCAGGCTAACCAGGCGCTGCCTTGAGTTACGAGAAATGGAACGCATGTTATCCATGTGCAGTTTTGCCTTAAGGGGGTTCATACGCAGTCTCGCCGACGTGCTGCCTTGGTTAAGGGGGCGGGGGGTGGCCCAGAGTATTTCCGGGATGCTTGATGTGGGGTAGGCGCAAAGGTTGGTATATTTCACTGGTTTTGGTTAGCGTTTGGGCGTGTTGTGGGTGTTCCGGGCACTACTCCATTTCTTTTGCGCCTAGGCTTACTTTGCAGTCAGAATTCCATGAATACAAAGAACGCACAAAAAATACTTCAGCGTGCAGGTAGGAGCAACGTGGTTTTACACGCAAAGTACTTGGGAGGGACTGTTTTAAATAGAAACAGGGTATTCTGTGCGAAGTAGCGCTGAGAAAGAATTTTACAAAAGTGGGCCAGCCGCGTGGCTAGTGGTCTCTGGCAAACCCTGGAGCAATAGAATATTTATAGAGTATAAAGGTACCACTGGCACTATGCACTTAACCTCTGTGGGAAAATCACAATGTGTGTCTGGTGTGAGCACACGTTATATACAAAAATGCAGTTGCAAAGTAAATCTTGAAAGGAGTGTTCCAGATTTGTATTGTTCTGGATTTGTGAGTTTATTCACTCATATTATGTCTTGCATTGAAACAGCCAACACGTGTTTCGACTCTCTGTCTTTCACAAGGCTAATGTATTTGATTGATGTACCATATCAGGTGGGCTTGAAAATGTTCATCATGTTCTAATTGTCTATATCTTTGGTACAATAATCTCAATCAATTCATTCTCAGGAAATGAAAACAGCACATATCGGATAGGTGCCAATGTCTGGGTCCTGGCTAAAATGCAGGCCACGAAAGCAGAATACAAAATTCCCTTAAAATCATGTACAAAATGACTATATTTCTCTATAACTTGCTTTAAATGTGGGCAATATATAAGATGTTCTAAGCGTTCCACAAAAAACATATTCCCATAATCGGCACCTTCTAGCATGCCAGGTATATTTCTTCGAGCAACAAGAATCTCATATGTAGAAAAAAGATAAAAATTCTCATGAAGTGTTTCCTCCATATGGCATTCAGGAGTGTATGTAACTAGTTCAGAAGAGCTATCAGGCTCAATTCTTCCATATTCAGGTGGTCCTGAATTCTTCCATATCCTAAGCTACACTTAAGAATTCAGTCTCTGGTATAGCACCAATCTGCCTGGCAAAATGTATTTTTTGCAAACTCTGGATTTTCAAAGCATAGGACCAAAGGCTTCTCCATTGAGCCCAAGATTTTCTGACATTTGCCACCAGCGGAGGAAGAATTATTAAGAGAGTATTTAATAAATATATCCAAACAATGATTTGTCAGGGGGTCAGGGGGTGTTAAACTATGGCAATACAACTTTTCAATTCACTATTAGCACTAATGGATACCAGAACTAATTTGTATATAATCACGGCTATGGGACCAAAAGATGCAAGGCTCTATACACGCCTAAACAGAAAATCTTCAAGCGCATCCCAGGTCCTTGTATCTTTCACATGCATCATTTCTGACCCATACACCAGTGCTGATACCACCATAGCCATATTATATTTTAACACGGGCACGGGAGAGAACCTACCATATTTCTCATTTATTCACATATTGCCTCATCATGGCTTGGGTGGTATCCCAGCGCTAATTGTTCCGGGATACTGCCCAACGCTATTAGCGTTACTGCAACTCAGTCTGGCACAATTTGCGCCTGATCCCGAATTGCAGTGGGGAGGTAAATCCCCATTCCCATTGGCTCCTTCCATTGGACCCAATGGGGGTTTCTTGGCGCTAATAGCGCCGCGCTAATAGTGCTGAAAAACGGGCAGCAAAAAGCAGGAGGTAAAAGTCCCACTTTCTGCCAACTCGAGATTGGGCGGCTCAATAAATCTGGCGGTAATAGCGTTACTGCTGCATTTTACCACTCCGCCCGACTCATGATGAGGCCCATAATCTTAGAAGACAACGTGTTTTCTCTTAATCTTGGAAGTAGAGTCTGACTAACTGGTCTTGTAAATAAAGCAAAACCTAAATAAAGAAATAAATTGTTCAACGCCTTTTAGTTTGACCTTATTCAAAACTGAAACAGAAGGGCGGTTGCTTGCCTGCAGCGTAGAAACATATTACTCTAGATACAGAGCCATTTATCTCCAAGTCGTTGGACTCTGTATCTCCTCAATGCCTCAAGCTTCTTTGAAGGTCTATAGGTGAATAATCGGCGGCATTCGTCCTGGTCAATCATGACACCCTCTGCCACCACCTCTCTACAGCGGGCAACTTCTCACCAGAAGCCACCGCCTGGATAGCATCCTTCCTTAAGGGCAGAGAAATGAAAGTCTTCTCGGACACAGCCTGCGCCCAGTCACATCTAATTAAATGCGGTGTCCCGCAGGGGTCCTGCATATCTCCTACTCTGTACAACCTTTTCACAAGGGCACTATTCAAATACCTTGATGCAATGGGCATCACATACACAAACTACGCGGACGACACACAAGTCCTCATCCCTCTCACCGGAGACTACGAAGCCGACCAAAAAACCCTCATCTCCATCTACACCACCATCCAAACCTGGATGGCTGAGAATTGGCTCTGCCTCAACAGCGAAAAAACAGAGTTACTCATCATCGGATCACCTGCCGCAATGAATAAAATGGGGCCCCAATATGACTCCTTCATCATCGACAACTGCTGCATTTCGGTCTCCAAAACAGTCAAAACCCTTGGAGTCTACCTGGACTCCAACCTCACCATGGACAGACAGGTCAACGCAATCTCTTCAGCAGCAGCCTACCACTCAAAACTTATCACCGCAGCAAGGCCCTTCCTTTCGCAGGAAAACTCCCTCACCATCGCAAGAGCTATCATAGGATCCCGCCTAGACTACTGCAATGCACTCCTATTAGGCACTTCAGCCAAAAACATTAAAAAAACTTCAAACGGTGCAGAACAATGCCCTCAGAGCAGCAACAGGAATCTCGAAAAGAGACCACATTTCAGCCACCAGAAAATCCGTCCACTGGCTTCCAGTTAAGGAATTCCATTTCGCCTAGCAATTCCAAAAAGCCTCAGAACCAGAGCAGGTGGCACTAGCTTCCCAGTCCTCGCCGCCACCAACTGGAACTTATTACCCGCCGAGATTAGAGGTATCAAATCCCACCTGTGCTTCAGGAAAGCAATAAAAACGATGCTATTTGTATAAACCCCACTTGGGCCCTGTCAACTGTATAACCGCTGTAATGTCAAACGTCCTTTTTTCCCAGGCTAGGGGTAGATACGATCTTGCTGTAACCTCCTCTATCTACCCCTCCTTGCACTGAAACTAAGTCATTATCTTGCAACAGCGCCCCGATGCCTGTGGGCTGTGTGGCGCTTTACAAATGTAAAAGATAAAATAAAATAAAATAAAAAATAAATGATGAAATCGTCAGCATATACAAGCCACTGAATCTGTTGTGGTCCTTCATGATACAGAAAAGCCCTCTCATCTCCCAACACATCACTCCTATAAGAAATTAATACATTAACCACCAGGCCAGAGGCAAGGACACAACCATGCCTAAGAACATTAACGGTTGGGACAATACCCAGCATTGCAGCCAGTCCGTTCAAACGGATTTGCAAGGAAGTGTCTGAATGTAAGTTTATGAACGGACCTAAAATAGAATGTGGGGCTCCTCAGTTATTAAGCTTCTAGCACACCCTAGCTCTGTTGGCCCTGTCAAATGATAGGCCCATAAAGGCAGTGCTAATGGGCCTATGCTTGGACCGAACCTCCCATTGCAACAGTTTGAGGAACAAACCACTCAAGGGGGTACCCAATAGTTTCCTAAAGGCAGATTGTAATTTATACATGTGACCAGAATGTTGCAGCCCATGACTCCATGCATGCCAAAATTAATTGAACAAATGATTTTCCCATAGCATCAAGTAGGTTAAAGAGCCTATAATTACTTCAGTTTTCTCAGTTACCCTTTTTAAAGATTTGACTCACAAATTATGTTTTCCAAGATATAGGTAATTGTCTGATTTCAATAACTTCTTTAAATGTCCTCTTCAATATAATAGCCCACAAAGTCAGCACTGCTTTGATTGTAAAATGTGATCGGCCGTCTGGTCCAGCTGCCCAGAAAGTATTCAGTCCATTGATGTGGATCAAATTCTGTGCATAATCAAAATCTAGGGACAACCTCTCAGTTTGCAACATAAAGGCACTGCCATTCTTATTCAGGGTTCAGCATAAGTCATGGCATAAAATTGCTTCCAACGTGCTTCTGATAAGGGATTCAGTTGAACCGAAGCCTGAAATTTCCAATTTATCAGGCAACAAAAATCATTGATACTCATTTGGAGTAGCACAGTTAACTTTACCTCAATATCCATATACCACAGTATTAATGTACGCCCCTTTTGTTTACCTCGTTTAAGGATTTTTGTTGTACGCTATTTCCCAGGTTTTTGGTTTTGTGTAAGCCCCGTACTGTGTTTCTTAATTCCTATTTCTTCTGTTGCACTGCTTGTCAAATACATCTAACTGATTGTCCATTCCTAATTATTATTCTTTATAGTTCACTTTATCCAACCACTGTGTTTCTATGCAAAACGTTCTAAATGGAAATGTACACAATTAATTTACAGGGCGGTTATCAGTTATCAATCAGAAAGAGTAGATAGAAGGTGACCGAATACGAAAGATATGGAGGGATGGAGAAGAACTGACCAATAAAGGTAGGGCATTCCAGAGCTTAGGTCCAGGAAGGGAAAACTAATGGAATCGGGAGTTAGGAAGGAACAAGACCATGGAGGGATTTAAAGACTATACAGAGAAAGTGAAAGGAGAAACACAAGTCAGAAGGAAAAAGAGAGATAGAAGAAGAGAGGGAGTTTTTGGAGATTGAGGAGGTAAGTGGAAAAGAAGAGGAACAAAATTGAAAATAGATTTCAGAGGAGGGAGATGAGAGTGTGGTAGACTGACTAGGACAGAAGACCAGTAGTCAAGGTGAGAGCAGAGAAAAGAAAATACGTGCAGCTCAGTCATTAGGAGTTAGAGAAAGTGTTGAGCGTGACAGAGATTAAACAAGTGAAAACGACAGTTGTGTGCATTATTAGGAATAAATAAAGATTAGGACAGAGATGAGCAAACAAATATTCACAGCAGAAGAAGAAATGGGAGGAGATTGGGAGGAAAAAAAAAGCCCATTGGGTGGAGAGTGGAGCGGGGAGGAGGGAAAGAAGAGTATTTCCATTTTTTAAAGGATTAAGGTGGAGAAAGTGAGAGGTCATCCATGATTGTATTGCGGTAAGACATTAAGAAATATAAGTCTGGAGGGAGTCCGAAAACGATGAAAAAGAGGGAAAGATCAGGATGTCATCTGATAACAGTGATGAGAGAGGTTCCAGGAGTTACACATTTGTTATCCGTATGCATATCTCAGTGACACTGCTATCTTGCACTCCTAAAACTAGTCCCATAACTGAACACCCATTACACACTCTCATCTTCCGCCTAGATCTCGAAGACTGAATCGTTCTTTTCTACCTGTGAGTAAGCTGAGTCCAATGACTCAAGAAATCTGGGTTTATTCCGTTTTCCAAAGAAGTTCCTATGTCATGTACATGTCAAACAACCTACATGCAACCTGTACTCGAAGGATATTGGGGTCTTATGGGCTTGGCACAATAGAGTTTCATATTGGCATCTTTTCACAGGATCGTCTTTTTTATTTTTTATCCAATCAAGCGCCAGCTATTGGATGCTGAAATCCATTCCATCCTAACAGCGCATCCTTTGAAGTATTCATCAACTGTGGGTTTCAGTAAAATCCTTTGCCATACTGGAAAGTGCTAATGTGATGGTGTAGCTCAAACTCATGAACCATTCATTGAAACAGAGTTCCTTCCCAAAGGCAACTTTGGTAAAGCCTAGCATGTTCCTCATCAGTGTAGCATATACATAAGTCAGGCCGGGCTTCCATCATCTGCTGCTTCTTCCCTTTTGTTGAGCCTTGTTTTTTTAGGGAATAACTAGGTTTCCATGGACTCTTTGAAGAAGTCAGAGCATAGTTTTGTTTTCCTTTATCCTTTTCTTTCCTTTGTTTTTAGTTTCAACAAGCCAGTTTATGACATATCCCTGCTCTCTGGTGGTTATGTTGCTTATTTTCTCAAGGGAAGTGGTGTTGCATGTGCAAGAGCATAGACCCACTTGTGCCACAATTTCTTTGAGAAGAAAATCACTAGTATAATGGCATGAGTGTCTGGGCCTTAATAAATAGCATATGGTATTTCCAACTCTGTAATGTACTGGCTGGCTAAAACATAGTGGTCTGCAGAGATTCCCAGAGGAATGCCAAAGTTATTCATTCAAAACCTTCCAGCCATCACCTTTTATTTTTGGTTAAGTCACCCCAAGTGGGACAGGTATACCCAGACGTGGGTCCCGTACTTAGCGTGCCTTCAGAGACGCAAGCTACGCCACACTGATGGAGCCAATGATCCTGGAAGATGGGTGAGGTGATTTGTATTAGTGTGCTTAAGGCATGTGACCTAGCAGTTTTCGCTGGATCACCGCTTCAGGGGTGGGACCCTTCTGTTTTGCATATGATCTTTGCCCTTCTGTAATGGCCTGCCAGGTGCTGGAAACGTGGGTCTGCAGGTTGCCCAGAGCAAGGACAGAAGTTATGATTCCTTCAAAACCTTTCATCCATTAGCTTTATGTTTTGTTTAAGTCACGCTGAGTGGGACGGGTATGCCCAGGCGTGGCTCCTCAGCTTGCCATGCCTGGAGAGACCCCAGCTACACCTCACTGGTGACTGGCCAATGTGAAACATATTTGTGGTTGCTTGTGGTGCAGTGCATAAGGGATGTGTCCCACTCTGGACCAAGTATGATTTGCATATGGCCTTTACCCTCTTGTAATGGCTTAGCAGGCTGAAATTCAGTGATCTGAGGGTTGCCCAGAGCAATGCCAGAGGTTATGATCCATTCAAAGCCTTCCATCCAAGACCTTACATTTTGTCTCCCTTTTATCCCAGTTGTCATAATGGAGTTAAGAGTAAGTCCTCTTTTTACTTTTGCAACACAAGACAGCCCTGGTCCTTTGTCTATTTTCTCCAAAAGCAACTGCATCTAAGGTAGATCCTATTCAAGGTTGGGTCATGGCCACCTTTTCTAAAGACCTTGCGTTATTGTTTAAAAAGGATGATGAGTTCTTCTGTATTTGAAGGTTTATGCCGCACAAGCAAGTATTAGCCAATCTATTCTCCACCCTCCCCACTCCCCCCAGAGTCCTATCCATGGACTTGAGATTACTGAGTAATAAAACAACACTCACAGAAATGATTACTACCTGTTAGATGCTAAAGGGAAAAGGTGTGGGCTAAATTAGTCGAATTTGGGAAAATATTAGCAACACCATTGTTTCTTAGTTGTTGGAATTATGAATTAGAATCAGGCAAAGAGGGTTTTAGGATACAGGTTTACAAGCCTGTTTGTAATATTCTTATTCGAGGCCTAGAGCTGTAATGGGAATGCCATCACCGAGTCTCATTACAGTCGAGTTAGGACCCCCCTTATCAGAATTCCATCTGTAAGTAAAACACCCAATTAAGGCCATGACTAGCATTTCAGATTCCTCTAATTTGATATTGCACGACAGCCCTTGTTCTAAACAACAAAGCCAGGGAGTAAATGGATTTTGAATTAAAGTGCTTAACATTTTTGTGTGGGACACATTACAAGTCCTATACTGCAGTGCTTTTCCAGCACATCAGATCCTACTCAATTTGTCAACCACTGGAATATTTCCTGCATCAGTCCAAATAAGAAAGCAAGTAGTAAAGGAGATGATGGTTAGACCAAGTATTATAAGGAATAAAGTACCCCCTGCTTTGTCACGTGTCCTGTATGGCAGAAAGTCAATATGAGTATTTCAGGGCAGTGCGCTCAGAGATTCTTGTGGTCGCGTAGTAAAGGTTCTTGCCTCACAGCCATGCGATCCAGGTTTCGAATCAAAGACACCTGCATATATTACCAAGTGGAAGTCGCAGCTCTTTTTTTATTTAAAAAAAACGAATTAATTGAAAACACACAGGGTCGGCATCAGCCTCCTGAAAAAAGTGCACCGGCACCATCCATCCGCTTGTTCCATGAAGTAACCTGGGTGGTTCATAACACATGCAGGATACTCAGGAACCACTCCAGAGCCAGGGTTATCAAAAGGTAAGTCTTCTTTATTTGTTACAGTTACAGTAGGCATGGTGAGACAGGAGAACAGACGATGTGCTGCTGCTATCCTTGGCTCTCTCCCTGCCAGTCGCCAACCGCCAATCCTGGAACCCTCACACTCACCCCATACCAGGCCTCACACGAACACTCCAAGCTCCACTGCCCACTCACACAGACACACAGCTCACATAGCAGATCGAATACCAAACAGTGGCACTAGGTTACAACAACACCCCCCTCCTTATAAAAACAAAGGAAACTATCCATGTACATTAAGAAATCACCCTCGAGAAACTAAAAGACCTTATGTCTTGGCTTCCCCCTCCCCCCCAAGACCTTGGGGCTGCCACCCCCAAGCACAACCTGTTCTCTCTGAGCAAAAGCTTCACTAACAACCAAAACCCATCAATACAAAAAACCATACACCTTCTGTAAGGGCCTGCCACACCCAAACCCGGGACCTGCCACGTGCCGGCATAGCCTAACCCCAATACAGGACACTCCCGTCGCTGTAAAGCGAGCAATCTCCCATCATCCAATATCAAAGAAGAAACACATGGAAAGATAACTAAAAGGTCTGAATGTCACTAACCTTACAAGTAACCCTAAAGCACCAACCACCTCGCCACTAAACACATCACCATTTCTCTCCTCACAAAACAGAGTGGAAATGTAATAGGACAGCCACTTACCACACACAGATCCCAAAAATCATGACACAACCACAGAAGACGTGGTACATTAAAAGTGCATAGACACTACTGTGCAACACAAGAACAAAAAGATGAAAAATGTAGCACTTGCTTTGATTATAACTCAGCACAAAACACACACACAAGATGAAAAAAAATGTAGTGCATTGCAAAAACTCCAATTATGTAAAACGGGTTAGAACGAACACAAAAGATCAAAAATATGGTGTGCACTTCCAACTCTCCAAAATTGTAGAATAATTACTTTTAGCATAAATAAATCATCAAAACACCTGCCAGTGTGGTCCAAAACTGCTCGCAGAAAAACCACAACAATACCTAAAACACCACAGTCTAAAACACTGGCTTAAAATCTGTGTGCCACCCTCAAAATCAACTGGCGAGCTTAACTAAATAATCTTCCTCCCCACAATACATCGCCTGGCACCACAGAAAACCTACCAGGAGTCTGAACTTCACTAAAAAAAAAAATCAACCTCAACTCTGAAGGACAATGCGCGATAACCTACAAGGGACCACTACTACAAATGGGCCCAAAACCCTAAAACTCACATGCAACAACCTGCGTTGAACTATCTTCAACTACATCCTGGGCCCCCTGCCCTGAAGTCTACTCAACTACGCTACTCTAAGGGATAAACTCATTGGCGTACTCCTACACTAAGTATCCAAACAACTACTAAATCAACAATGTGGGGTTCCTCCGAAGGTTTTCAGAAATACTAACGGCAAACACACCTGGCCACAGTGTGGAAGCCACCCCACTAAACATGCATGCAACTCCAAACATGTGCTAACTCCCAGACAAACACAACCACAAATGCGCCACACTTCTCACTTGCACTAACACTACGCAACGTGCACAACTGCTACACAAACATGCTACCTCCACAAATACACAAATACTTCACAACATTCTACCTCATGTGCGCACCCAATGCGTCACATACTCTCACAACTACTACACATTGCGCTCACGTACGCAAACTACAAAGTCACTGTCCACAACACAAAAATGCACATAAAAAATCTACATATCCAAAAATAGAGACGTGTTGCACCACCAGCCATGGTGTTGATCAGTCACCATGCTGGGGCGCACGCAAAATCACAACAAAATATCCCAAGTGATTCCTAAATAACTACTTCATGAAGACATCCTCCATGATCACAAAATCCCTCTGCAATAGCATACACATCCAAAATTCTGAGGACATGTAAAATGTTGCCAACTCAACTCCATAAATGGTACTCCTAAAAGAAAACATTACATCATTTGTCAAAATGTAACTCATGTGCAGTCCTTGTTCAAAACTATGAAATCTTTTCTTCAAAAATGCATTTCTCATTTACGCGCCCACTACTCAAGCTGCACACAAACAACCCACTCAAACACACGGCATTCATCTCCATACATCACGCTATGATAACAACTTCATGAAAATAATGTCCGCCTGAAATGTAAAAATGTTCAAAAACCTCCATCATATAACTATAACTGCAGTATATCCATGCTTCATAAAACTCTGCATGAGTTCTGTTTACACAAAGATTTCACAACTTCTTCGCAAAGCTTCAACGCCGCAATTAGCATAAATCAAGTAACGCAATAAATCTCGGCGCCTAATTTACCCAACTGCACTCACTATTCACCATAAGTCACGCCGCGATGCGCGCCGTAATTCACATGCCAACTGTACACGAAATGCTGCACGCGTAGTTTCCATTTAATTTCATTATGTTGTCTTATTTCTTAATGTTGCAGCAAGGCATTTAAAATCCACAGTGCCTCTTTATTGCGAACGCTTCATCACACGCCAGCTTAATCCACTGATCTTCAACAGGGACATACAAACAACATACGACCCTCCCTCAGGCTCGGCTCATAAATAAACAACTTCGTTTCCTGATAGCTCCAATGACCATCGCCCATTCTTCAGGGCCTTTCCTCTTAAGCGGCCTCCTCTTGCACACAGCAGCTCTGGAGCTCATGGCAACAAAGGAACAAATGTTGCATTCCAGTCCAACGGCACCGGCAGCAACGCAGGGGGTTGCTTGGGCACTCGCCACCCCCCTGGCTGCTGGGGACCCTCCATAAATGGCCAAATCCAATATTTTTTTTTCAGTACCTTCAATGAAGTGTTCCTTCTCCCGGACTACAAGTCCCAGGGGCCGTTTGTCCACATGAGCGCAACGGCGCTCGGCTCATCGGTAGTAACGCCAGTCTGCTCACAGGTGACAACTTCTTTTTGCCACACAACTCCCAACTTTCAGCAGGCTTGATACTCCTCCTGCCCCATGGATGGGCTACAGGCCTCTCGCACAGCCTGTCTGATGCCACGGCTTCCTCCACAGCACGTCTGATGCCACGGCCATCTCCCTTGTTGGCACCAGTTACATTTTACAGCAGCAGCTCACCAACACAGCGTTTCCCCCAGTAGGTCCTCGGCCTCGGGCTTTCTGATCTACAGTTCTCCTTCGCTCTCCCCACCTTCCACCTTACTTTGGTTTCTTACATACCTCGTCGCCAAATGAAGTAACTTGGGTGGTTCATAACACATGCACGATACTCAGGAACCACTCCAGAGCCAGGGTTTTCAAAAGGTAATTTTTCTTTATTAGTTACAGTATAAGTAGGAAAGGTGAGACAGGAGAGCAGACAACGTGCTACCGCTATCCTTGGCTCTCTCCCTGCCAGTCGCCAACCGCCAATACTGGAACCCTCACACTCACCCCATTCCAGGCCTCACATGAACACTCCAAGATCCACTGCCCACTCACATTGACACACAGCTCACATAGCAGATGGAATACCAAACAGTGGCATTAGGTTACAACATTCCCTCGACTAGAGCCCTGCGTCTTCGACTACAGTACCCGCGCCATCTCCCGGTTTCTGCCATGCAGCAGCGTAGACAGGGTAGGGCCTGAGCGGGCAAGGCCCAAGCAGAATTAATAAATGCCCACTCAGCAGCGCTGTGTGTGCATGTATAGATGTTAATGTCACTGCGGTGGGACCAACTACATTAGCTACAGGCTCCACTTCTTAGACAATCCTGGCTATGCCACTGCATGCCCGAGCCCCTCTTCCAGCCTCCTGCAGTGTCTGATCCCCTCTCTCCTCCTAAAATATCCCTACCATGCCCCCTTAAGTGTCTTGGCCCTTGCAATGCATGTGCTTGTCACCCGGCTCTGCTCTGCCCCAGTGTCCTCACCTTGTAGCAAATAGTGTAAAAAGAAGGCACCACATTTGCTAACCAGAAATTTACCCCCCCCCCCACCCCTAGAAAACACATGATCGATTGTCTGATGACACCGCTTTGAACCCTGCCTTAAATTCAAGGTTACTACTGTTTATTGGCCCACGCGAAGGCCTGTTATCTGCTCAATTGCTGGGATGAAAGTCTAGTGGGCGCAAATCATTAATGTTTGTCCTCCTCTGTAAATGAGTTATCTACAGCAATTACGGTCGTTATTTAAGACTGGTTTATACATTAACTTTAATCGAGGGCAATGTTTGCTTCGTAAAAGGACATTATTACTCCCCGTGTGAAGGATCATAGATTCTAATGGACATCATCTTAAAATCACTGACCACTGAACCAAGAGTTAGAGGATAACCCCATACATGGGATTAAAGCACCATTTACCATAGGCTATAAGAATATTGCAAGTCACCAAGGAGTTCTGTGACCAATTAGATCCTTTGTAAGGTCAGGGACCTCTGAGGTGACTTGCATTATCCTTTTTATGTATGGTAGGGGGTATATCATTGCTTATAATACATGGCTGCACACTGCCATGCTCTTTAATATCTGGCCTCTTGCTGAACCTAATGTAAGCATTATTCCATTTGCTGATCCGCATTGTCAATGTAGAATCTGTTTGAATTCTGAAAAGCTAGTGTGCCGCTCCTAACCTGCTGCAGAACATAGTTCAAGCAATTGCCTTCAACCCCGTTTTCATTTGTGCTTTAAAAGAAGTAATGGCAAGCAGATTCTCGCGCACATGTGTAAAACTCCAGCACATGTGTAAAACTCCAGCGGTGCACACATCAAACCTTCTACCATAAACAGTTCCTTGCCAATTAAAGGCTGCAAAGGGTCACCGTAAAACAATTTTACAAGCAAGGAATTTGAAAAGCTTGTCCTGGCTTTAATTAAGTGCCGCAGTGAAAGCTGGAATTCTGCTCTCTGCTGGCTCCAGCAGCAGGCTTTGGGACGTCACAGCCAAAGTGAAATAACGGATTACAGAGCGACTGTGATGTCATTTTCTTATTACAGGACAGGTGTGATGTCATTATTTGCCGGCTTTTGTATGGAGACCGCAGGCTGCCATCTATTTTATAGCTCCTACCTGATACTTTCTGACTGGTGTTGCCTTAAACACAAAACTGATTTGGATAGCAGGGCAGGAGTACTGAACATTTGCCTTGGTGCAAGTGTGTTTTTGCAAGGTATTAGCATTAGGGAAAGGCTTGCCCTGGTGCAAAAAGCGAATCTTTCAATGCATTTTTGCACCAGGTCAAATTTTCCACAAGGCACACTTTTCCCTCGTGGAAAAATACATTCAAAGCATACATTTATTGAATGAGGGAAATCTTTTTGCTAGGACTAACAACGTGCACAATTGCTCTTGCACCAAGGCAATATTTCTGTAATAGAGTCCCAGTTAATTTTCGATTTTGCACAGAACACGTTTGTGCAGCTTGAAAAAACAAAGACGGGGCTTCGAGAGCTAAATCCACTCCATGTTTTTAGGATACTCACACAAAGTACATTTGACTAGAGGGACTCCAATTGGGAGTTGTTTGTACTGTCGGTCGTTACCTGATAACCTGGTGTGGTTGGAGTGCCTAAGAGCCGGGGGTTAGAGATCACTGGGAAAGACAGAAAGGCAGCTTCTCACTAACCCTGAATACAAGCCTCCTACCAGAGGCGTTCCTAGGGTTGGGGGATTAGGGAGCTATATCCCTGGGTCTTTTGGTTGTAGCCCCAGATAGAATCTCAGGCGCTACAACCGAAAGGCTAGCTAGCCCCGAGTCCCGACAGCCCTGACATTAGCATAGCCCCAGATCTTTTCCAGACCTAGCAACACCCCTGCCTCCTACTGAGAAATAGGGGTACCCTTTCACTGAATTATACTTCTCTTGAGAAGTGCTGGTACTCTCCCTATTAAACAAAAGGCACGGTAGATCAGCAAACATGTACCTTGCCTTAGGAGTCTTCCTCCTATTGGTGTGCCAGTGTGACCGTGACTGCTACCAGTGGTGGTTTTATGTGAATATGTGGAATTTTGCACGCATCAGCCTGGCTCCCCATGGGCGAGCTATGCCTGTTTGAAAATGAGGGTGCCTCCACTCTAACACTCGGCTTACAATTTTGCCGTCTCCACATAAGATACCTTTTGTTTGTGCCTCAATGGTGTAGAATATATTCATGGTGCAACCTTTAATGCAGGGAATTCCTTCCCTCCCCTCAATCAAAAGTGCCACACCAGGTTACCAAATTCGGACTAGCTCTTCTCTTGACACATATCACACCACTATTATCCCTCACCCCTTTGCAATAGGTAAAGCTAGAATCAGGCCTTTGTGTAGAAAATATATATATTAATCAATAGGGAAAATCAACATCGCACAATAAACATCTAAAGGCCCAAAATGCTTCCTTCCGATGAAACTTCAATAGCAACAAGTTGAACACCATTCACTTTTGGTAATGCAAATTCACAAAATATCTAAGACACAATGACAGGGTCCACAGCGTGGTTTTGGGACCTGCAAGTCAGTCAGAGCTTACACAGGACTTGGCAAACCCAGAAGGGAAAGAGGGCTAGGGAATCGATGGTTGGATGGGAACAGGGAAAACAGAATGAGGGTTAGGAAGAGGTTACGGATAGTTAGGGGGTAATAGGGTAAGATCTGTCATTGTCATTGCAATCAGTATCCTTTACATGCACTCATGCACACACGTCCTTCCATACACAGACTATGCCCCCAAGAAGTAAACATAAATGATAGCACTGGTCAAAAAGAACTGGAACAGTACATATTCCAACCGAAGACTTAGCATAGGTTGTGGCTGGCTGGAGTGTTCCTTGTTGCCTCCTGCGGATTCTCAGAGTCAGGCTACCTTGCAGTAGCAGTTCAGTCACTGCAAAAAAATACTGCAATTAGTACACATGCTATTATTAACTGCTGCATGTGGCTTAACATGTGCGTGTACTAAAGTTCTGACATTTGAGTTAGCGGTTTTTAGTAATATTAGCCGCACGTGGCTAGTTCACATCCTTGTCACATGCAGGGCTTTGCGGGGGCCGCACATGGCTAATAAGCTTGCAGCATCAGTTTCCTAGTCTCCCACGTGGCTTCATAACTTGCAGGGTTAAGTTCCAAGCTTTGGGTGTGCTCCGAAAGCATGCAGGGGTTAGTGTTTTTGGTGTGCAGCATTCGGGGTGTTCTGCTCGCTTAATGCACTATGCAGTGGTAACCAACCCTTAGCTTGATGGGAGGCAGGGGTCAGAGAACTGGTGGGTCTGTGCCCTCTGCATGACCCCCCTGCTCCAACATTAATGCTCAACAACATTAATTAACAGAATCGTCTAAACAGATGCTGAAACCATTTTCCTTTTTCAGTGAAAATGTTCCCATTCACTTTGGAATACCTTGTCCCCTCTTTCTCTAGAGTATACTTTTATCAAGCTATTTTCACCTTTCTTAACCATGAATGGACTTTTCTGCATAGCACAGACGCAGAGTTTCAGTTTGCCATTTAGAACCCCTCTGCTTTAAGGCAGGGTCCAAGGAATGGTAAACAGTTGGGAATTTCTTTTTTTATGCATCCCTCCCGTAAAGGGTAATTTTGGGGTTGGCAAGAATAATGTAGGGTTACCCAATTACTTTAAACAATGATATCTTTATCATCACTTGGACCGGTGTTGGAGATTTTGAATTTCCCCAAAATCACTCTAGTGTCCATTGACTATGTGGCAAATAATGTCATTATTAAATTAATAAAAACTTTTGGATGCCCACCCAAGAATGTCTATATAGGGAAATACATTCATTGAAATAGAGCCCCACCAAGCGTTTGTTCTGTTGGATTCATGGACTTACTTCAGAATCTCTCTAGGTCCTGAACCGGTGCATCAGGCCTTCTGGGTCCCCTCCTGGGAATTATAGGGATCTGGTTGGACTGCCTCTCCAGACTCAGTTATGGAAAGCCTCCAGCATCAGCCCTTTTGCGTCTGGTTAAGGATGGACACCAGCCTCAGTCCTTCTCATGGTTCCCTCCAGATATTAGTCCACCCTTCCCCTTGTCTCATCCACCCCCTTCTCTCTCCCTTGCAATTATTTTCCCTCTCTTATTTCCATTGTGCATCTACATTTAGAATCTCCTAACCACAGCCCAAACTTGTCTAAAGTAAATTGTACTGGCTCATTGGTGGATTCTCCTGATTGGCCATCTATTGTTGTTCCTCCTACTCAAGGCCTAGCCCAATTAATTTCTTGGAGTTATGGCTTCACCTATTTGAAATGGCATTTCTGAACGACTTCTTCCAGATGACACTTTTCTTCAATTTAAAGATAAGGGTCTGACACTATAGATTTCTGAATTGGTCTAATCATGCTGGACGCAATGCAATGTGTCTCATATCAGCATTTGGTTGCAGATGCGAATGGCAGATTATTGTCATTTCTTCAAAAAGAATAAAAATGAGTATCATTAGATTTTATAGACAGGTATCTGATAAGCTACCATATTCCTGACTCTCCGATCCATAACTTATTCTGAGAATCTGTAATCACATTGTAGTTTATAACTCTGATTCCCAAGGTTGAATTCTGAGGGAAGTTCTATCAACAGATTTGGTTCTTCATAAGCTTTTCGGGACTATTTTAGCCATGTCCATAAGTGTTGTGGTTCCCTAGTTAATGAACACAATAGGATTCTATATATAACCTATGGCATCATATTAATTACATGCATATATTTTACTTCAATTAATTAGCATATTTGTGTTCCCATGATCTGTGTCCAGACCTGGTTATCTCCCACTATTGACCTAGCCTGCAATTAAACACATACATTTCTTCTTCCTAGGGTTGATTGACCATCTGTGTTCTTATCTTCCTTGAACAAGAGGGATAACCCCACCCCATGACTCATGTGACATTTTCCTGTAACATTTCAATTGTCTCAAAACAAAAGAGAGGATGGCTGGAAGATTTAGAATAAATATTAACCTCTGGCATTGCTCTGGGCAACCCTCCAGACCATTGTTCTTCACCTGCCAAGCCATTACAAAAAGGGAAAGACCATATGCAAATTAGGCTTGGTCCCAGCCCAAAAGGGGTAGCCCAGCCCAAACTGCTTCGTCATATGCCTTCTGCACGAGACTAAAATGATCCCCAAACATGTTTCGGCCTTGTTGGGCCTCATCAGTGAGGAGTAGCTTGGGTCTTTAGGCCCAGCAGGGACAGGACGTACGACTGGGCATACCAATCCCATTTGAGGCGACTGTAGCAAAACAAAGATGTGATGGCTGGAAGGTTAAGAATGAATCTTAAACTCTGGCATTGCTCTGGACAACCATCCAGACCATCATTCTTCACCTGCCAAGCCATTACAAAAGGGGAAAGACCATATGCAAATTAGGTTTGGTACCACCCCAAAAGGGGCAGTCCAGCCCAAACTGCTTAGTCACAATGTTTATGCAATAGCCCACAAGCATCCCTAAACATGTCACTTGCCATCAGCCCGTGGGCTTCACCACAAACTGAATTACATTTTTACTATTATTCAAAGATCAGATCCATTTGCTTGCTCTTTGTTTGCTCAGTGTTGGTCAATTCACCAAAATAAAGCCGCCTTCCTGGCTCTGTGTGCTTCAAAGGTATTCCCAGTTGTGTCTGCCAAGTGTAGGGGGAAGTTGAGCTGGGCTTGCCCTCTGAATCTGAAGGGACAAAGTCTCTCGGTTGAGACACTAGTTTTCATGGTTCCGATTAACAGAAATCAGTGCTTTTAAATTCTGCATTTTCAATCTCTTTGCATCGCACACAGTACATTTTTCTCCATCTTCATTCTCGCAGCTTTATTTTAAAACAGTTTTGACAAGCGACCAGTTTCCTTAATGTGGGCCTTTTGAATTCTTTTTAGCAGCATAGTTTCATCTTTAGTCTAGTCATTTCCCTACAAGCTGCAAAATGCACACACATCCCCTATGGCGGCTCTCTGTTTTAGGAAGCTGTACTTTAGTGCATCTGTCACATGTAATGAGAAACAGGCCTCAGTCTTTTTCAGCCTAGTCCATTTGAATACAAGCCACACTTAATTTTCCTGAGATCAGCTTTTGGATGTTTGGCACCTGAGAATGAAATGCTAGCCTGGTCTCTGGCAGTCAACGGTGTGCTTTCATAATTCTGCCCTATCGGGTCCAACCTTGCCAGGGTCAGTTCACTAATGTACTGTGACTGAATTTTTCCCACAGACATCACCTCTCCCTCCTCCCCCGTTCCTAATCTTACATCAAAACTAGTGTGGGGTTTAGTTTGTGCCTCACTCCAGTCACAAAGTCTTTTCTTTTGATGGAGAAAACTGTGTTCTCTCTACATCTCCCGTAGTAGGTGGCCTGGCTTCCATTCATCTTTTGGGTTTCCAGGGTATAGAAGGGGCTCCTTTATTTTTTCCTCAGTTTCCAGGATCCTCTTTGGACTTCTCTTCTTCAGGTCTCCAGGCTGGAAGGAATTTGTATTAGTTGTTCAAAAGAGAGGCGTAAAAAGAGTTGTTAAGCATTTTTGTTTACATATTTTTTCTCTGGATAACATAACAGAATTAGAAAATGTTCAATCACAGACAATATTCATTTACAATCAACAATCATAGATTACCATTTAAATTTAATTACTCACTGGTTATATGTTTTAGTTTCCATCTGGGGTTTTGATCTTACCTTTCATTCCACACATTGTTCCTCGGCTCTAACTTCAGTGGGCTCCTCAACCATGCTTATAGCTAGTCTGGGAGGCCAGATTTTTACCTTATTGATTGGGACCCATTTCTCTTCCATCAGCTCTCCTTTTGGGATGGAGATCTTATAGGCAACAGGCAATATTTCATCAACAATCTCAAAACTGCCGCACCAAGATGGAAGAAACCTCTGTTCCTTGGTTTAGTTTCTCTGAAAATTGTAAAGATATACCTTATCACCTGCCTCATATTCCTTTTTTGTGGTCATCAAGTGGTAGTATGATTTCATCCATTCAGCCGGCTTCTATAAATTGCGGTGGGCATAAGCAAAAGTGTGCTGGAGATGTTTCTTTAGATTCTCAATGTACTCATGAGTGGTGGACACCTTATTCAGCATCTGCTCCTGAGTGCTATAGAGCAGATGCTGAGTTAACACCATTTTTCATCCATTCATCAGTTCAAAGGGAAACATTTAGTTGCAGAAGATGTTGTAGACCTAAAAGCCAAGCGGTAATCGAATGTACCAACTGGGTCCAGAGTCAGCCACAAACTTCTTCAGTATGCTTACAATGGTCATATTGTATTTCTCAACCCCTTCGCTTGATGCTAGGCGCTAAGCTATGTTGCATGTTCCTTTTATCCCTAGAATCTTCCACATCTTGGTCATCAGCTCGTTGGTAAAATGACTTCCTATACCTGACTCAATCCTTTGTGGAAGGCCGAAATTAGAGAATATGTGGTTGATTATTAGTGTGGAAGCTGTCTCTGCTTTACAGTTTGGGATAGAAAGACAATCTACCCACTTTGTAAACAAGCATGTTACCATTAGCGTGCACTTGTTTCCTCTAGAGGAGCTAATCACTGGCCTGATGAAATCAACTTGCAAATAGATGTTGCTGTCCTAGCCCATATGTGGCCAGTAGGCAACGTTTCTCAAAATTTCTAATGTCTTTTGAAAACCCCTATGACCGGCAGTAGCCACATCATGGGTGTTATTCAACATCAGGCTCTGGAATGAGGTTGGTACCACCCATTGGTCATATACAGATAGTGATCTCCATACCAATGATCTATCTTGGATTTGGAACATTTTGGAAAATATAATTAATGGCCAGAGATCCTCTTTTCTGGTATAATCCAGCTATGTTAGAGGCCAATTCACTAGGTCTTCAATATATTGATAGCATTTTCCAATAGTAGGGTCCTCTTTTTGTGTAGTGATCAAATCTGCATCCTGGGTATCTTTACTCCACTGAGCAGCTGAGGCTTTACTGGTGGCATGAGTTTGAGACCTGGTCACAGCTGTAACTTGAATTTCTCCCATCAGGGATTCAGTATCTATGAAGTCCTCCTGTAAAGCACCAGTTTTAGCCAGCTGGTTTGGTTAGGTAATTCCCAGTCTTATATGGACCATCAGTTTTGGAATGACCTCTAATCTTTTTCCAATAGATGTCATCACATTAGAGGTATCGAGTGTTTGCCAGCCAGCCACTGTGTGCGCTACCCACAAAATTCACTGTTGCACAACAAATATTGAGAGAATACTATATTCATCGACTGATCATGTAAATCAACTCAAAAGACTATTGAAAAAGAATTATATCAGAGCCACTGATTTAGATTTTCAATTTTTGTTATTGAAGAAATGTTGCACTTTCATGGTGAAATTGAACAAAAAAACCCTAATACACTTTATGTTCTGAGAATCAATAGAAGCAACCATATAGGAAAGTGACTTGAAAGTCAAAGTTAATCATCAGAAACAGCCATGGTACAAAATAACAACAAAACCAACACCAGCACGTGCTTCAACCCTAACCGGGCCGTCTTCAGGGCGTAAATAATGTGAAATGAACTATGTCAAATTGTCCAAATATGAAACATTGTGGAAATGCGCCCAACACAACATAAAATAATGTAATTTGAACATTGGTATTCATACAAAACAATACAAAGGAAGAAGGCATCGTTCAAAAAGAGAAATGGAGAGAGGGGAGGAGGAAAAAAGAAGGCGAGGATACGGAAAGAGAAGATACAAGAGATTATTAATAATTTTTAACATTAGGAAAAGATTAATTAAACAAGATTTGTTGCTGAAATATGTATGTAAAGTAACATATATGGTAATTGCTATGCATAACCACATCCTAACTTGCAATGTTTTCAACTGAGAAGTACCTGTCAAATTGGAGTCAATGTACTGGATGTGCGCAAGATCCCGCGTAAGATAACGTTGTGTATTCTATTCAGTCATAATGAAATGTTCAAAGGTGCCAAGACTCTAAAAACAAAGCATACTAATATTATTGTGTATATTGAGTTAGAAACAATAAGGATCACTAGCATTTAGATTAAATATGAAAGTTAATTTTCAACATTTACCTGCCCGTATTTTAGGTAGGTTGCTCGCCGGATTGTAATATAGGGATGTGATTCCATTCAATGCGTATGCCATTGCCTCTTTCCTTACAAGTTAACTGCAAGAGAGAGAGTACGGAAAATATATGTCTGTCTGTATCGTGGGTAATGCCGCTTGTAAAATACAGTGTAAATTAGCATTACTGCTATATAACTAGAATCTATTCACTCAAGGGTTAGCTACAAGAACTCACCAAGTCACTGCTTCAATGCAAACTACTGGCGAAGTGCATGCCGTATGGCCGGTCGTACGTTTCAAAGAATGAGGGTGTTGGCTGCAATAGCCTATAACAGCACAGGAAGGCTAAGACCCCTCTGGTCACATGATCCAAGTACTGCGACGTTGTCTAGCAACATTGGACTGCTCCAGAACAGCGTGTCCCAAAAATCCTAAAATCGATTTATCACACAAAGTATACTTGTAACCGCAGTGGTATGGACTTATTATGCTATATATGCACTAGTAAATAGCGACTTTGTGTTGGTGTGCCTGCTACTTCATAACAATAGGCGTCGGCCAGTTTGACCAATCCCAATGGAGTTCTTATCATGTGACCAGGTGTTACCTGGTAACACTTCCTGGTTTTGGTGCAAAGCGTTCCATATTTGATCACAGAGATATTAAATACGTAAATTTGCCAACCGTAATGGTAACGCGTACTTAAAGATAGTGCTATCGCTGATATGCACGCTAGATACAGCCTGCTGATTATGTCAATAACAGTTCAAAACGGTCCCCGCCATTGCAGTTTCTCAATCAGATCGACAGATTAAGACAGATTAAGACAGATTAAAACAGATTAAGACGTACCTAATTGCAGGAGCTATGCTAGTATACAGTTACTGTGTGTACTGCATAGGTATTTAGTTTTACTACGACGGCCTGTAAGGAGGTCTAAATTACAAAATGAAGTAATTAAGTGAGCGCGTAAAGACCGCTCGTTCGTGATAATAATACTCATCTGGTTATGATTGAGAGTTGAGCTAGTTAGGTGGGACATCTTGTAATGGGCAACCAAAGGGCCTTTGGGAAAAAGTGTTGCAAAGAAGTATTATTAGCAATATGTTAGTAATTACAAGCATGTAGATTGAAGAAAGATTCCATTAATGCAACTGTTAGGATGTGGTTACATCAACAAGTACCCACATGTCACAAGTGCCGTTTGTAAACCACATATATAAGGCTTGTAAAAACACATTTAGTTAATGTTCCTGGTTTAAGCCAAGTTGCACACATCGTAATTTGCAGATCATGCAAGCTTCTTCTTGTCGTAATTGAAGTTGTCGATCGCCACCCCTAATATGTGGCTTGATGAATTTCAGACCAATGAATTTAATGTCCCGTCATTGCTCAATTTGGTGTTCAGTTTGCCAATGTAATGCAAAAGGTAATTTAACATCCTGGCTATTGAGTTTGGCGAGATGTTCTCTGATCCTTATTCTTAACTCCCGGATCGTACTGCCGACATATACTCTCTTGCACACACAAATAATTCCATATATGATATATTTGGAGAGGCAATTAATGAAGTCTGTTATTCTGATCTGTACATCTCCATGACACGTGAAGACTTTTGTGGGAGACAGAGCAAATTGGCAGAAGTTGCATGTACCGCACTTGTAAAAACCAATTGGTTTTGTCATGTCAGAAAGCCAATTCTGCTGTCTGGTGGCACCAGATTTAAGGAAAGATGGACTAAGTAAGTTTCTGAGAGTTGGGGCTTTTGTGAATATAATCTTGGGTTTTTCAGGTATATAAGATTCCAAATCTGGGTCTAGATGTAAAAGGTTCCAGTGTTTATACAACATATGATAAATTAATTTCGAGTCACTGGAAAATTCCGTAATGAAATTTACATGTTTTGGCAAGGTCTCAGGTTTCTTTATATATGGGTCCTGAGTCTGCGAGAGTATAGAGGATCGTGTCATACCTTTAACTCTTTGTAAGGCTTTATTAATAATTGGCATTCGGTAGCCTCTTTCTTTAAATCTGGTTCCTATTGACTTACAGTCTATTGTAAATTACTGTTCATCACTGCAATTTCTCCTAGCTCTGATAAATTCACCACGTGGTATATTATTGATAACACTCTTTTTATGACTGCTGCTAGCAGGTAAAATGGAATTGACAGCAGTTTCCTTTCGGAATGTACATGTCTGCACTGTATTGTTGGTTATATACATTTTCAGATCTAGAAACATAATCTCCTTGGCATCTATGTGGCCCGAGAACTTTATGCCAAATTGGTTCTGGTTGAGAAACTCCATAAAGTCATTGAATTGTGTTGGGTTTCCTGACCAAACTGCAAGAACATCGTCAATATATCTTCTCCAAATAGTGATGTATTGGCTAAATGGATTGTTGTGAAATATATACAAGTCTTCAAAATATGCCAAAAATAAATTTGCTAGGGCAGGTGCATATTTAGCACCCATAGCTATACCCTTAGTTTGGGTGTAATATTGATCGTCAAAAATAAACTGGTTGTGTTTGAGGGTAAACTGGACACAACTTTTGAGCATTTGAACATGCATAGCATGTGATGCTGAGTGAGATCTGAATGCGTAGTCAATGGTTTTGAGTGCCAGTGTGTGCTCAATAGATGTATATAAGGCAGTAACATCCAAAGTGACCAGGAAGTAGTGTGATTGCTAGGTGACATTGTTCAGGATTTGCAGGGTATGAGTTGTGTCTTTCAGATACGCAGGTATTACTGGTACTAAATTCTTGATACAAGAGTCAATATAGGTTGGAAGGTTCTCAGTTCATCAAGCCACATATTACGGGTGGCGATCGACAAGTTAAATAACGACAAGAAGAAGCTTGCATGATCTGCAAATTACGATTTGTGCAACTTGGCTTAAACCAGGAACATGAACTAAATGTGTTTTTATAAGCCTTATATATGTGGTTTACAAACGGCACTTGTGACATGTGGGTACTTGTTGATGTAACCACATCCTAACAGTTGCATTAAGGGAATCTTTCTTCAATCTACACGCTTGTAATTACTAACATATTGCTAATAATACTTCTTTGCAACACTTTTGCCCAAAGGCACTTTGGTTGCCCATTACAAGATGTCCCACCTAACTAGCTCAACTCTCAATCATATCCAGATGAGTATTATTATCACGAACGAGCGGTCTTTATGCGCTCCTTTAATTACTTCATTTTGTAATTTAGACCTCCTTACAGGCCGTCATAGTAAAAGTAGATACCTATGCAGTACACACAGTAACCGTATACTAGCAAAGCTCCTGCAATTAGGTACGGCTTAATCTGTCTTAATCTGTCTTAATCTGTTTTAATCTGTCGATCTGATTGAGAAACTGCAATGGCGGGGACCATTTTGAACTGTTATTGACATAATCAGCAGGCAGTATCTAGTGTGCATATCAGCGATAGCACTATCTTTAAGTACGCGTTACCATTACGGTTGGCGAATTTACGTATTTAATATCTGTGAGATCAAATATGGAATGCTTTGCACCAAAACCAGGAAGTGTTACCAGGTAACACCTGGTCACATGATAAGAACTCCATTGGGATTGGTCAAACTGGCCGACGCCTATTGTTATGAAGTAGCAGGCACACCAACACAAAGTGGCTATTCACTAGTACATATATAGCATAATAAGTCCATACCGCTGCGGTTACAAGTATACTTTGTGTGATAAACTGATTTTAGGATTTTTGGGACACGATGTTCTGGAGCAACCCAATGTTGATAGGCAACGTCGCAATACTTGGATCATGTGACCAGAGGGGTTTTAGCCTTCCTGTGTTGTTATAGGCTATTGCAGCCAACACCCTCATTGTTTGAAACGTACGACCGGCCAAATGGCATGCACTTCGCCAGTAGTTTGCATTGAAGCAGTGACTTGGTGAGTTCTTGTAGCTAACCCTTGAGTGAATAGATTCTAGTTATATAGCAGTAATGCTAATTTACACTGTATCTTACAAGAGGCATTACCCACGATACAGACAGACATATATTTTCCGTACTCTCTCTCTTGCAGTTAACTTGTAAGGAAAGAGGCAACGGCATACGCATTGAATGGAATCACATCCCTATATTACAATCTGGCGAGCAACCTACCTAAAATACGGGCAGGTAAATGTTGAAAATTAACTTTCATATTTAATTTAAATGCTAGTGATCCTTATCGTTTCTAACTCAATATACACAATAATATTAGTACGCTTTGTTTTTAGAGTCTTGGCACCTTTGTACATTTCATTATGACTAAGTAGAATACACAACGTTATTTTACGCGGGATCTTGCGCACATCCAGTACTTTGACTCCAATTTACCAGGTACTTCTCAGTTGAAAACATTGCCAGTTAGGATGTGGTTATGCGTAGCAATTACCATATATATTACTTTACATACATATTTCAGCAACAAATCTTGTTTAATTAATATTTTCCTAATGTTAAAAATTATTAATAATCTCTTGTGTCTTCTCTTTCCCTGTCCCCGCCTTCTTTTTTCCTCCTCCCCTCTCTCCATTTCTCTCTTTGAACGATGCCTTCTTCCTTTGTATTGTTTTGCATGAATACCAATGTTCAAATTACAATATTTTATGTTGTGTTGGGTGCATTTCCACAATGTTTCATATTTGAACAATTTGACATAGTTCATTTCACATTATTTACTCTCTGAAGACGGTCGGTTAGGGTTGAAACATGTGTTGGCGTTGGTTTTGTTGTTATTTTGTACCATGGCTGTTTCCGACGATTAACGTTGACTTTCAAGTCACTTTCCTATATGGTTGTTTCTATTGATTCTCAGAACATAAAGTGTATTAGGGTTTTTTTGTTCAGTTTCACCATGAAAGTGCAAAATTTCTTCAATAACAAAAATTGAAAATCTAAATCAGTGGCTCTGATATAATTCTTTTTCAATAGTCTTTTGAGTTGGTTTACATGATCAGTCGATGAATATAGTATTCTCCCATATTTGTTGTGTAACTGTGAATTTTGTGGGTAGCGCAGACAGTGGCTGGGTGGCAAACACTTGACACATCTTGTTTTAAAGGGTTTTTTGAGAAATTACCCTTTTTGCTTTCACTGCTGTGCACACCTGATAATTAAGCAACTTCTCAGGACACATATACAATTCCTATTTATATCGGGAGTTGTGCGCACGTCCAATTTAAGGATAATTTCCCAATCACACTTACATCACATTAGACCAGATCATCAATGGACTGGATCAGTTTTCCATGTATTAAGGGTTAATTGTTAACACAAAGCATGTCTCTAGTCTTCCAGTTAATCAGGTGTATCACCAGTTCTTTGAGTTAGTGGTGTACTGCAGTGAGGATGGCTTGATGAACAGCCATACACTCTGCCACCTGACTACTTTGGGGTCCTAATTTGTAACCTGCAGGGAGTCCAGGGGTATCATTAACCTAGGCATTCCCAGTAGCTACTAGCTCTTTATCCCTGTTACTGACAACATGGTAAGAGCACCCGTCCACATAAACTGTGGGTATCCCCTGGCACGTATATTCTTCATAGACATTATGTGGGGAAGCTAGGTATGCCTCCATATTGTTTTTTTTATTAGACTTTCATCCGCGCGAGAGTTTTCTTGAGCACAATCATTCAAGTCCACCAACACTTGCGCTAGAGGACACTTCCTGTTTTGGGCATAACAGACCCCCACAGGAAAGCCGTGCATGCACAGAATCCAAGAAGTAATTCTGGAATTCAATACATTCCCAGCGTGTATTCTGTCAATAAATAAATCCTGCAAGGGTTAGTGAGGAATCTCTACAATGATGTGCTCCACCTGGATGAACTGGCAGTCATTTGTCAATGCCCAAACCGTTCCTAGGAGTGCCTTTTCACAATCGTTGAATTTTTCCTCCACAGAGGACAGATTTGCTTGCGTAAGAGATAATTTTGTTGACCTTGTTGTGCTTTTGATACAATATTGCTGTCAGCCAGGTATCTGAAAACCCTGTCTCTAAGAAAAACTCCTTATTCTTAATGGGGTAAGCCAAACAAGGAGCTTGAGAAAGGCTTATTTTCCGTTGTTTAGCTGCCTCGGATTGTACCACACCCCACTCCCACTTGGCTCTGGCCTTTAATAAATGGACCAGGGGCCAGGTTACCTCTGTGTAGTCTTCAATTAACCTTTGCCTATATTTATTGAGTCCAAGAAGTCTTCTCAATACTCTTTTCAACAATGCATCCACTTTCTCCATTCAGGGGTTGAGACCCTTTGGTGATTTTGTTCCCTAAAAGGTTTACTCAGGTCTTACACCATTTTCCCTTCTGAAAGGACAATTTTGCTATGGCTTTGTGCAACTGGGCCAGAGCATAGCAAATTTCTGCAATATGTTCTTCCTCAGTTGAGCTCTTGATCAATACATCATCTACATAGGCCAGGTTTCCCCTTTCGCCCAAGTCGGCCATGGCCTTATGAAGGAATATATTGAATTAATTTCCAGAGTTTTTTTTTATCCAATGGGTTTTCAGTTCCTTATATACTGCTGCCCCCCAAAGGTAAAGGCAAGCTTGTACTGGTGTTCCCTACTCACGGGTACTGCCCAGTACCTGTTGGTCAAATCAATGGCTGAGTACACATTTGACCCTAGGATCTGCACCAGCCCTTGATCGATGTAGGGAAGTGGCCATCTTGGCACGTGGGCCTGTTTGTTCAACTCCCTCAGGTCTGTACATAGTCTCCATTTTTAATTAGGTTTCTCTATCCGCAGGGTATAAAAAGAGAATACATATATGTGTATTTCTATTGGATACTTGTATTCATTTTTCAACATTTCCTAGAGATCCAGATCTCCCATATTGTTTCTTCTGCTCTGGTCTTTTTCATAATTTTTTCAGAGTCCAGATAGGGATATTAGTGATTCCCATCTTTTTTTGAAGGGGAGTCAAAAATAGGAAGGCCCGACGAGTTTCACGAAAAGAATTTGTCTGTTCGTCTGGGTTTGTTCCTGGTAAAGAAGCCACAAAAAGCCTACCAGTTTCAGTGGCACAGACAAGGTAAAGGCCACATTCATCAGGGCTGGGCGGACACTTAAAGATTGCTGTGTCGACAGATGGGTAATTGGTCGGATAATGCCAGGAGATCCCACCTAGTTAGAGAGG
This sequence comes from Ambystoma mexicanum, assembly GCF_040938575.1. NCBI lineage: Eukaryota > Metazoa > Chordata > Amphibia > Caudata > Ambystomatidae > Ambystoma > Ambystoma mexicanum. The sequence goes on from NC_090928.1 coordinate 313,029,871, forward strand.
TCCCCACGAGTATCCGTATAGTTGGGAAGATTGGGTAATGCACTTCCCAATGGGGCATGAAGCATTTGTCATAATCAGGAATTTACAATGCTTGAGTCGGAAATTCACAAAGGAAATTCACAGCTCGAAGCAACTCCACGCGGGCCAGAAAACCCTTTGTGTCAAGTCATAGTCTCCATTGACCATTAGGTTTCAGTATTCCCAGTACTGGGCTGTTAAAGGTACTGTCGATCAGACAAATTATCCCATGAGATTCAAGTTCTTGATAATCTCTGTGAGTGACTCCAAGGACGCTAGCGGTAACCAGTATTGTTGAACAATTACGGGAGCCAGTTCTAGGTCTGTGGGTATGGTGGTTGTGTGACTAGATGTATGTGCGCACTCGTAAGAATCTACTGAAAAGATATCCTGGAAGTCCAGGAATACCTGTTTCAGCTTCTGCCTTTGCTCCTCTGTCTGACGGGCATCAGCTAGATTAATCCATTGCTCGACCATCTGCCTGAAACCTGGAAAGACCTCTGGCTTGGAAGTCTTAGCAGTATCCTCCAGTTGGGTGAAGAGATCTCTTTTAATGGTGTTTATCTGGACAAGAGGATCCATAGATTTGAGGTAGTTGTAATTGACTCTAAACACCATGTCATCCTTCCCGATGTCACAAATTACCTCTTCCACCCCATAATGGCATAAAAGGAATACCAGGAAATTTCCCCATGGCGGGTAAAACTCTTTTCAGGAGGGATACCCAGTGCTTAGTTTGTAAAAAAATAAGTGCCAGTGCCCAAAAAATATTGGCCCCATAATGCCGGGCGCGGTGCCGCCCTGCAGTGCGGATGTGCCGCTCGCGCCGCCCCGCAGTGCAGACGCGGCGCCGCCCCGCAGTGCGGACGCGCGCCCCGCGCCAGTTCAGTGCTAGACCTACCTAGATCGGCCCACCAGCAGCCCATCACACTGCTGCTGCTCCATGTCACATGTTTGGCGCTGCAGCAACTGCTGGCACAGGCTAGTAGTGGGATGGATGGGGAAGGGCACACATGGGTTGAGAAAGTATAATGCTTTAAAGTTGGAAAACACTTACTTGTTATGGTAGGTGTAGTGGTTCCAGCATTCCGGTTTTTCTTTATTAGTTTGTGTTTGAATAGGGATTGTTCACGGCTCAACCAGAGTTGGTGGAAGGTATCCAGAGGAGTTCTTGGAGCTCCCCAATGGGATGGATTGCCGTCCTAATTTGGGGTCTGTTTTGGTTGTCTGGAAATGTTCTTGGAGCTACAGAAAAGAAGAACTAACTGGAGTGTATTTTATACTCCAGTACTGCGACTGGTTGTCAATGGAGTTCCTCAGCCTCCTCTTGGATTGGGACAGCCATTTAAATTTTTCTTTATGGTTGTCTTAAAATGTTTCTGGTTTCAAAATAGTTTAAAACATTTCAAACTTTGCTGCTAGTTGAAGAAAAGAAGACATTAATACTCTCCCCAGTGATCTATACATGGAGCCGCTGCTAGCCCTCCAAGTCACACACAACATCCACCTCCACCGATACGCCCACGACACACAGCTATACCTAAAGATAGACTCCATCAAGGACACCCATAGGCTCAAAACCTGCCTCTCGCTGATCCAGTCTTGGATGTCCAGTGCCTACTTCAAGCTCAACCCCTCCAAGACCGAATTCCTACTCCCCACCTACACCACCGAACACCCAGACATACAGACCTGGCTATCAACCATGAACTCCGAGGGCTTCACACCCGAGCTCACCTTGAGCGCCAAGTCCTCGGGTTCCACATCAACAAACAACTCTGCTTCAAGACACACACAGCCATGAAAACAGACAGCATCAGCTCACCCGCCTGCAAAAAGTCAAGCCCTTCCTCCCTCCGGACAGCTTTAGATCCACCGTTCAAGCACTGGTCCTATACTACCTGGATGGGGGCAATGCACTCCTCGAAGGCCTACCCCCATCCTCCCTTGTGTCCCTGAGAAGTGTCCTGCATGCGGCTGCACGCCTCATCAAGGGTCTACGCAGATACAACTACATCATCCCGGCCCTCATCGACCTTCACTGGCTTCCAAAATCTCCTTCAAGTCTTGCTGCCTCATCTATAAGGCAGTCACCCGCAAGTCACCACGCTACCTTGCGCAGAAACTCTGCATCTACAGCACACCACAAGAAGCCAGGACATGAGCAGACTATACATTTGCTGGTGCAGAAAGGATCAGAAAACAAGCCTGCTCTGTCTACGCCCCAAGAGTATGGATTGCCCCCACAATTCAGAAAAGACCCAACTCTTCAAGGAATCTCTCCTCAACACCTAGGCCATTACCCCACTCCTCCCCGCTACCCGGTACAGCTGTACCCCATTCTCTGTCCCCCCTCTGTATCCTACCCCCGCTGTATATGAAAAGGACTTGTACATCTGTAATGTTGTACACATCTGTAAAGTGCTCCGTTATTTATCTCTATTGGTGTATACCTCAGTAAAGCACTCAGCTGCGTCTCGGGGCTAGATCCGCACTCAAATACCATAATGCATAATTCTTGCGTCGCTCAATAGAATCTAAACCCCTGCTCACGTTAGTAAGGGGGTTGGCCACTGTGGTACAATTGGTAATTGATGCCCAAGCAAATGTTATGCCCCAGTCAGACCCCGGAAAGAGGACAGCAACTGATTACCTGGTTAAAGACTAATTAGAGAACACAATACGGACTAAAATAACAAAGACAAACAAGTGTTCCTGCCCTGGGCTCTAACCATTGCACCCACACATCACATTATTTTTAGTACTTCCGACTTACCTACATCAAAGAATCAACATTTTACTAACGGCAACCCTACTGTTCCTCTCACACGTCCCAAAGTGCCGAAAAGCCACATCCGTAGCATAAGTCGCACTAGACACTACCATAAAGCAGTAAATATCACAGCTTGAAACAGATAACTGGTGCAAGGTGGGGAGTACGACTGGTTAATGCTCACCTCTGCAGTATATAATAACAGACTGCAATTGAGCAGGAGCAAGAAGACTGCGGCGGAGGTCGGGGAGTAAACGCTCACACTCGCTTAATACAATACAGCCAGAAATAGAGCGGCGAGCAGATAGCTGGCTGAAGGCCTGCTTAACACGCTTACCCTTGCAGCGCGCAACACAGAGGGAAAAGCACTGTGTGCGCAGAGAGCACTCCTTTGTTGTCTGTACAAATTTCAAAGACTGGTTGGTTTTAGAGCGACGTCACTGTGTGAACGTCAATAGACATTTCCCAGGCACTGGATCATCGGCATTCGCAAGCGCTGCATGGCAAGGAGATGTGAAGGCGGAAAAGCCTTGCCGAGTAAAAGCGGCCAGGAGGCCTGCATCCCACTGGATGGCCAGGAATAAAGAGATACACACCCGCACCACCACCACCCCCCCAACCTCCCAGAAACACCACCAGGGAGCATTCCACAGGAATGGCGCTTAACGGGGTCTCGAGCACTTAGGAAGGACTTGTGCGCTGAAAAGGAAAAGGTTGATTAAGCAAAACACGGTTTATTTAAATCCAGCACTAAAAATAAATGGGCATTCTTAGAGCCGCCACCCCCTCCCTCCCTCCCTACTCCCACCCTTGCACCCTGTGAACCGTCAGTCAGTTGCCCTCCTAAAGAAATGCAACAGAAATAATCACAATTAAAGAAGCAGAGCCGAGGAAAAATGTACAGGCAGCAAACTTCGTCAATTACCCATCATGCCCCCCCCACTGCCGGGGGTCGCACACTGCACTCGCAGTCGGGCCGCGCATGGTGGCATTTAGCGCACAGCACGCGACGCCGCCCACCGCCGTGGATGTCATGATGTCAATTGACTTGAGCATGTACATTTCACGGCGGCGGGCGGGTGCTGTGGACGCAGCAGGCGGGCCCGAAGTCCGAACACGAACAAACAACAGATAGTGTGTAAAAAAAAAAAACAGTAAAAGTTACCTTAGCTTTTTCTTTATGGCACCGGCCCGCGTTGTTCAGCCTGCCCGGTGCCCGCCCCTGAGGAAGAAGTAGGCCGGGCCGCGGAGCCCACAGAAGAAGGGAACACTAGTCTGATCACCCTGGGCCTGGCCTCACCTCACGCCACGCCTTAACAAGTGAATCAAGCCTCTGCTCAACAACAGAGACCCACATGACTCACCCACCCCCACACACTCACGTCATCATGTAATTTCACTGGCTGGAGCCTGGAGTCAACAAGTTAACAACAAAGCCAATGAAAACTGAACATTCTGTGTTACTATACAGAATGTATCAGATACTGCATAGTAACACGGTTTTCACTGGCTGTTGGTTGTTGTGTTAAACTCTGTAGGCCCAGCCGGCCAAGAGCCATGTCTCTGCAAGTAGCAGAATGCTTTATTGATCATGAAACTTAAAGTGTGAACAAACAAAGGAATTACACGTGCGCCAGCCTCATGTTCCGGTCCCCAAAAAAGAGTTCCGGTGGCCCCCACCGCCTACCACCGGCACAAATTAAGCATTGGGGATACCATCACTGGTGTCATAACAGTTGTGAGGAACGGGTCCTGTGATTTAATTCCCTAAATCATTCAAATAGAGTTGGGCCTCGACCGCCATTCCAATAGAGGTGTTCATGTCCAAAGTGATACTTTGACAGTCGCTGTTTTCCACCTAACTTTGAATGGTATCATGTTCTAGACCATTAGAGGTTTGGATATAAACACAACCCTTGTTGTTGAAGTTGAGAGTTCAAATGTATGTACGCGCCCTTATGTTCAAGGTTTTGTCCTCGCCCAATTTTGAGTGGGATCGTGAATTGTCTCTTTTGTCTTGGGATGGTAACCTCTTCTCTCACTTGAACTTCAACTGCATAAGGCAGCAGTTGAGCTGACTGAAATGCCTTCTCTGTGTTGTCAAAGCTCATGCGGTTACGCCCCAATCATGACCACCCTTTGCTGTTGATCAAATCTAGAGTAACTGCGAATCGATGAAGAATGTCACTAGCCAAATAAAAGTCAGAGGTGACAGCTGTAGTGACCCAACAATTATGTTCTATAGTTTTGTTGCCAAGAGAAATGTTTAGCATACATCTGCTAGGCAGGAAATGCTTAGAAAATGGTGCTTCCAAACCCACTTCCCCTGTATCACCAATTTAAATGTGGAAATGGTCTGATCGTTTTGGAGGTTCCTGATTAATCCTTCACAGATTAAGCTTTTCAATAATTCAGACCTACTCTGGCAGGCACTGGCTCCTCCCCATCATTTATCTGAATGGGGAAAAACAAGTGTATGCCCTTTTTCCGAAAATCAGTCAGGCTTTGAGTTGGTTTTTCATTGTCCGCTTTCAAAGGACTTGAGGATTCCTTGAAATTTTGATTTGTATAACACCTCTTAGTATTCCTTTCCAGTGTGGAGTACCACTTGGAACTGGGAGGGAGGTTGATGTTCAATAGTGAAGAAGAGTTCCCATCACCAGTTTGTTCTCCTACAGAGATGATGGTGATTTCTGGGACTTGATTTTTCTGGAAGTAAAATTCCACTTCATCAGTACGTCGCTCAATCAAATGTCAGGTGCCATTCAGGCTCATATAATTTAAGCGTTTCTTGAGTTTAATGGGCCAATTAGTCTGCGTCTAGAGTATCTGGTTCACAAAGTCGATCTTGCTGATAACCCCTGAAGGAAATTGTTCCCCAGTAAACAGGGATTTCCCCCTAGAGTCACAACTATCACCGGGTGTTTCAAACAATATCGGCCAATTTTTATTTCTAGATCCACAATCCCTTTGACGAGAATGTCATCCCCATCAAAGTTTTGGAGTTGTCTGGAAAGAGATGTGAGGCAAATCTGGTGACTCTCCCCCTACATTCAGTGGGTCGAAATCTTCTTTAGATATACAAGTACCTTGTGATCTAGCATCCAGCAGAGATGAATATTCACACTACCCTACACATAAGGGCATAAACGGTGTCCTCTTTTTCCTCCAGGGTACAAAGAAAGTGTGAGTTAGTTGCCAGCTCAGTGTACATCTTCTTAATGTGGAACTCCGTCACTGTGTTATTTTGAGCAGTTTCCAGTGTCAGAAACCGGCAATCTGTAGGAATAAATCTGCATTTAACTGTCCCCTCTAAAACTGAAGACATTTCCTACAGCCTGTTTGTGGAGAGGATACTTTTAGGGTCTTTGTATCATCTGGCTCACATGTTTAGAGTCTAGGAATTTCTCTATCTGGATCAGTCTCCATAACCTCACTGTCGGACTCAGGGTCTCTTGTGACCCATTTTACTTTGTGAGGTGTTCCCCCATTCCTGAAACAGAAGATTTCCTTACCTGAATCCTCTGAGGATTCTTCTCTCTCAAAAGGGATGATTTGGTTTTCCTTCTCGTCAAAGTGAGTTTTTCCTCGGCTTCTTCTACCTACCCTCTGTTCTTTAGGTTCTAAATTCCCAGGGTGGAAGAGTCACTATCAGGTGGAGAAGTTTCCAGGGGTTATTTTTTGGGTAAGAAAAGACGCTTTCTCCAGGGCTTGACATCTTCTGTTAACCAGGACCCCATCCCTAGTAACCTGTTGTTTGTCTGGACTTTCTTCCAGTCATCTCCACTCCTGGGCATCAGTCCCAGTTGTTGGGGCATTCTGAAGAACATGGTTGGTCGAAGGTTTTGATTGAGCCCTCATAATGTTCCCCACGTTCTTGTCAATTGTTGGACCTGCTCCAATAGAGTCACTTTTTCCCTTCTTTCTGGGTGGTAGGGCAGTCTTTGCTCATACCTCTTTTGCTTCCTAAAAGGGTAATTATCCCTTCTAGCAAAGTAACCCGGGTATGTATGGAAATTGTCCCCCATAATTGTATGTGCTGATTCTCCATCTCCTTGATTTAGGGATCTATTTTCCTGGAACCGGGGAAAAGGAGAAGGATTGTTTAGAAAATTAGGTTTGGAGGTTACCTGTTTGAAAAATTCATGTTTGGAGGTGGCTTGTTGCTCATCTCCTGTGATAAATTTAAAGGGAATTCACCAGGGAAGTACTCACCTGGTTCGAATTCCCACTTTGTGCCAGGGGAGTATAAATGAACCCTGGGATCCGCCTTGTACCTTCATACAGAGGACTAACGTAGGTGGTGGGGACATTGTTCTGTTACATTAATTGACTACAGTTTGATTGAGCCTAGGTGGAGGGTCTCCTTTGCCTCTCATTCATCTTGTCAACTGGAGGAGTACCTTAGGCCCCCCATCTCTAGATCCAAAGGAGGGCTAGTTTTCACTTTTGCCTATTTCTCAGCGGTAGGTGTGGTATTCGGTTTTGAGGTTTTGGGGTTACTTTTATTGTCAGTGGGTTTCTGTACCTCATAAATTCGAGTGGCCTGCTCTATTACCCAGACAGGGTTTCCCTCACCCATGAGAACCTCCCACTGAGCACCACCCCCAGTGAGACTATCAGGTAGCAGCCTTACTCCCTGCCCTCCTGGGAAGGGTCTCCCCCTACTGAAGCAGTGATGATATCCTGCCCCCTTAAGACCCTCAACACCATATCTCCTGAGTACTCTAAATATGCCTTCCTGCATAGAATTCCTGTCCCCCCAGAACAATAGAGATCTTTTGTATTTCTATGATAGTCCAACCTCTATCTCGGGACTCCCTCACATACTACATGAGGCAACTCTTAAGGTTCAGTTCATCAGGCGTGTCGTCATCCGGTCCCTTGCTCCTCAGGCGAGGGGCATATGTCCATTGCTCCCAGATGTGTTTCATGCTAACAATAACAGTCCCATTATCCCGATTGGTCAGAACCAGCTTATTCCAGATATGACTGTCAAACAAACTTCACACACTGACCCTAGTAGTCCCAAATCTTCTGGGTCCAACGCCTATCATGATGCATGCCCAGTGTCAAGATAATATGCAAGCACTACTACCTGCCAATAATTCATAGGAAACCCCTCTTGGGTTTAAAATGAAATAATAAAAGCATTGGCCAGGGACATATAGGTATGTTGGAGGCATCCATCGGGAAGTACTGCTTATAAACTCAGAGACTTCCCCTAAATGAATTTGCCCTCCCTGCACCCTAGCAGATGGCCAGTATGACCTCATTGTAATTGATTGACACTAAAGGGGCAGGGTTCTGCATTCACAGATGGTTGCAGTCTCGGTGCTGCAAATGGGGCAGAAGCCGGGTTGGTAATCGCAGAAGAGGCCAAGCTGGTCGATATAGGCAAGTAATTGGGTCACAACTACTTTTCCAATAAGCACCCTGAACGGGAGGCTTGTGATGGGTCTGCGGTTTATAGTGATTCCTTCGGAAAAAAAGTTTCGAATCACAAAACCCTCAAAAACAAAGTTTTGAAAAAAAAAGCTTTGACAATCTATATTTAACATGCAAAAATGCATTTCGTTCGAAACCAATCCATCGACAATAGACATGGACTGGTTTCAATTGAAATGCACTTTCACATGTTAAAAGTAGCATTTCAATGCTTTTTTGTAACTTTAAAACGTTACATGGAGCTGTCCAGTGCTGAAATTTCAGCACTGGCCAGCCCCTTGTGACGTTTTAAAGTTTTTGTGTATATTGGGGGAGGGGTTCGACACCCCAGCCCCCCAAGCCCCATGCCGACCCCCAACCCTAACCCAAGCCCCAACCCTAGCCCTAGCCCGAACCCTAACTCTAACCCTAATGTAACCCTTAAACTAACCCAAACCCCAACCCTAACCCTTTTTTAACACTTAAACTAACCCTAGCCCCAACCTTAACCCCAACCCTAAACCCTAGCCCCAACCCTGACCCTAATTTAACCCCTAAACTAACCCAAGCCCCAACCCTAACGATATTTTAACACTTAAACTCACCCTAGCCCCAACCCTAAACCCTAACCGTAGCCCCAACCCTAACCCTAGCCCTAATTTAACCCTTAAACTAACCCAAGCCCCAACCCAAACCCTAACCCTGGCCCCAGCCCTGCACTAATACTTACCATTACGTGTCGATGGCACCATCACATTTTTTTCAACAAAATGGTCATTCAATGGAATGGCATTTCTACAAAAAAAATTCCAAGGTTTGCCATTCGAAACTTTAACATCTGTTGGAATGACCGGACACCGGGTCTGTAGTTGGCTAGGTCCTCTGGCCAAGTGAGATTGTTTTGAGAAGGGGCTGCATGAGATCTGTCTTTAGCGTGTCTGGGATTGCACCTTCACTGAGAGAGGCGTTCACAATACAGGGGAGTGTGTTGATGGCTGTGCCAATGCATTATTTAATGAGGGAGGCTGGGAGAAAATATGCTGGGTAAGTGGTAGGTTTAGGGGAGCAAATGTGTCTGAGAGATCTTTAGGAGAGAGGAGGGTGAAGTTGGCCTAGGAGGACAGTGCTGGCGAGGGAGGGTAGGAATAGCTGGTGCTGTCTGGTTTTGAGGCATCAACGAGACCTATGACCATATACATTTGTTAATGAAAAAGGTGTTGATTCTTTTGGATTTCTCTTGTGAAACTGGCACTTTGGGGACAGGTGTAGGTTTTCAGCAGTGCTCAATTACTTCAAATAAGGCTTTGCTCCTTTAAGAGGCTGCCTAAATACTGGAGTTGTAGTAAACTGATTTAGCCTTGGAGAGGATGTGCCTGCATTGGGTGGGCAGGAATTTATAGAGAGGAACGATCAATTGGGCTGTGGTCCTTATGCCACCGCTTTTCAAGGGATTTGTTTGATCATTTGTTGGTGGCGAGCTTAGGTGTCTACTAGGATGGGGACAGTTGAACGTCGGTCCGACTAGACTTTATAGACGGCCACCAACTCTTCGGCAAAGTGGTTAAATGTATCCAGAAGGGCTGAGACATTCCCTGTTGTGAACAGAGCCTCTAATGTGTCTAATAGGAAATTCGTGAAGGAGCAGTGCTCAACCAGAGGGCATTTAGCCAGGTCTTTGTGTGATGATAGGGGGACTGTGACACAGTCAGTCCCGTAGAGGGGGAGGGGATTCAGGAACGAGAGAAGCTCAGAGGAAGTGAAGGTGAGGTCAAGCGTGTGGTCTTTGACATACATGGGGGAGAGTATGAACTGTATAAGGTCCACCGAATCACTCCGAGAGAGGGAGTCATGTAGGTGTTTTGCTGGTTGGGACTCAGAGACATTGAAGTCTCTGAGGGTGGTATTAGAGTAGAAGAACGTTGACAAGGAGAAAAGGGTGGAAAGATCATTGATGTAGTTACCACTCCCTTGGGATGGCCTGTAATTAAGGTGGAATGTAAGTGAGTTGTTGCTTGAGATGGGGATCCGGCAAGAAAGTGATTGGATGGAGCTGTGCGCAGGGGTTGATCCTGGCTTTTTTGCTAAACTTCAAAATTCAGAGATCCTAATAAAATAGCTTAACTATGGCAATGTTCAGGGATCTCTGTGCACTCCTTAGGTCCCACCAAGATAGCTCAATTGGTCATTGGGCCTCCTGCAAAGACATATGTGTAACTCATAGATCACATGTGCCAACCCCAGCAATAAAGCTAAGGAGTTTAATGTTAATAAAGGCACGGAGTGTTGGGTAGAGTGTGTTCTGGTGTTTGGGTGTACGGTGGACGAGCCAATCTGAACAGACAACCGGAAGGTAATATTGACATGGCTCTGTGTTAAGAAACGTGTGTGAGTTTCCTGTTTGTGCCGAACAGTCGCTGGTACTCACGACATACTTTGACTTTTTCGTGCCCCTAACCCCATTCGCAACTAGTTAGCTGCTGACACCAGTGTGATACATAAATAATGCCAGGGGAAGCGACTACAAAGCCTCGAATGCAGAACCTTAGAAAAAGTTAAGCCGTATGGTAAGGTGCCTTCAAGGCATGGTGAAACAGACACGATTTGCCAAGACACAGCCAGAGGTTTGACCCGCTCCACAGCCGCCGGAAATACAAATGAACAAATCAATTTGTCGGCATCATGTAAAATCACTGACTACTATCAACCTACGCGACTCGCCGATAGTATCCGAGTAACGGATAAACCGGCGAATAAAAGGGGGTCGTAGTGAATACTACAGCGTCTTTAAACGGCTCCAATACAGACTACGGAGACATTGATAATAATTCTCTATTAGCTTTATGCTATTCACTGCAAGGGGCTGCCGCGGCATGTATTATGACTACATCACCTGTTGAAGATCACAAAGTATCTGCCCTAACTAATGGACTCATAAATATAGATGTAAATCCGAATCCTGCGGTCTTCGATTGGAATTTCCAAAGCAATCTCTTGACAGTATGTATATAAGCCTACAGGCCGTGCAAGCAACCCTGCAGCGGTTGTCAACTTCGCTTAACCTCTTTCCAAGTACTACGCTGGGGTCAGTTGGTGAAGCAGAAGACCATTCTAATAGAACATGTGATAGCAGCATGTGCACCTGGTTACCCTCTGATTTCGGGCCCAGGTACTTGCTCATCCTTCCCCCTCCCTCCTGCACTTCCCCCCTTCCATCTCCCCTGCACTTGCACGTTCTCAGTGTCACCAGGCCTCGTAAGATCGTTGTTTTTGTTCTCCCTTGTTCCCCCCCCCCCCGCCTGGTTGCGCTCTGAAACACCTGTGTATGAGCACGATACAAATAAAATATCAATATCCACTTGGTCATAAGGGCTATTGAACTGGGAAATAACACCTGTAGCGTGAGTGCTAAAGAGGCAACACTGATTGGGTGCTCATACACATGGCCAGCACACTATCATTTAACAGCAAATACATTGCATGCTATAGATGCATACTTGTGTGTATGGGAACCAGGTTTCTATCAGCAATAAAGGTGACAGAGCAAGATATGATCTCTTTCAATTGAACAAAACAAGTATCCCAGGCGGTTATAGGTCAAAGGTTCGACTGAAAAGGATCGAATGACAAAAGGGTCGAATCAAAAGGACTGAAAACAAAAGGGTTTATTTTCTTTTTATTATTTTTTTTCGTGGGGGGTTCCCCTCAAACGCCCTTTTTGGTGGTAAAAATCTTTTTTTTCTTTCATATATACAAACCCCCCCCCAAAAAATATATTTAAAAAAAAAATGTCAACTTTTGTTTTAGCACCTATTGACTCGACCCTATGGCATTCGATCCTTTTGGATTCGAACCTTTGACCGGACAACATCCCAGTCGATACAGCATGGCATAGTGAGAAAACAAGCAAATAACTTTAAACAATAAAAGTACATGGACACGGGCCAATGTTCAGATTCGCTCACCTGCAAACGTGGAAGGCACGGTCCAGTGGTTAATTTGCTATACAACAGGAAGAGCTGGGTTCTTATTCCAGTTTTCGTTTCCGAGAACTGTGTGACCCAGAACATTGAACTTCATTCTATGCCCCGCCCTTAAAAGAAAAGAAATGAAATAGTCTTTTATATCGTGCTTAATATCCAGCTGCTAAGCGCGGGACTGTACTGCTGAGCTTTGTCTTGTTTTCAAGGCGAGCACCTTGCCCTTGAGATATTCTTTTCCTGCTATGAATTATCTGCTATGTATTTGGGTCCCTGAGAGGCAATTCGGTTTGCAGTTCAACAAAGTCCAGCACTACCAGCCACTATGTGCAAAATCAGCAGAGGATTATTTTTGGGCAGGCTAGTGCCGTGGGGCTGCTGGCAGGGCTGGGACAGAGATAGGGGCATGTCATCCTCCTCAATGACATGGGAGGCGATGTGGACTAGTAGTTGAGGTCATGGGTGTTGCTAGGTCTGGAACAGATCCCGGGCTAGGCTAATGTCGGGACTGTCAGGACTCGGGCTAGCTAGCCTTTGAATTTCTATCCACGGCTACAACCAAAACGCCCCCGGGCTAAAGCCCCCCTTGCCCCAGCAACCGCTCTGGTTGAGGTGCTGTGTAGAGGAAGCCAGAAGGCATGGATACTAATCTCAACAACTGCACACGATTACAGTGGAGCCGCCGCTACTCCCACTTGCACAGAGATCATCAATAGCCTGGAGACTAGAAGTAAGCAACAATTGATATAGTTTGTAAGCAAGCTGTTTCTAATCCCTTACGAGTTTGGAGAAAAAGGTGAAACATGGACTGATAACGAATGTTTGATTGTGGACCCATTCATTCTCATTACATGTAATGTGCTAATGGCTAAGCCTGTGGTGGCCGTCTGCGGGAGGGGGGTATGTGTGTGCAGTGTAAGGTGGTTGGAGATCTTAGCGGGGAGACGGTTTTGTTATGCAATCGGGCGTAGAATTTACAAGGCAAAGCAATATGAAACCCTGTGCCGCCACCACTGGCCTCTTGCATGCAGGTCCCATTTCACCGGCTCACGTTGTTGCTGCCACTCTCTTTTTCTCTTACTTACATCGATACATTGTATCCCATGTGCAACAAAACACGCATCGGCGAGTCGGCAGATGAGCGGAATGGGCAATCCAAAGCTCCTCTCAATTACCATAACCTACAGCTATGGATTATGAGTGGCAAGAGCTTTCGGTTCAGACAAAGGGCTACTTGGAATTTGGGGCCGCAGTCAACCATTTTGATTGGCTACCTTTGATGTTTCGCAGACTGGAAGATGCCTCAAAGCTCACTCTAGCATGGTCCCGTGCTGTGCTCAGTTGCCTGCTGGGAATTCTGCCAGTATCACTAAATATTCAGGGACTGGGTAACCGGCTAATCGTCACTCCGTTACCTCTTTGGCCAACTTTTTCCTGATCACATCTGGGTGTTCCTTAGCAGACCTTTCCATCCAACTTCTCAACTTAGTTCCTTTAAAGTTTAAACCATGCCCTCTCCGGGTCTGCTTAACACTGCAACCTTTCCTTTTACCTGCTGGCATCAACTGGTTAAGGGTGCCTTTTCCTTTCCTTCCCTGTTACTCTATACCTCGCTCAATGCCAATGTTGCTGTTATAAAGGTCTCACCTGATCCTCAATAACACTACCGCATTGTGTACCAGATTGCTTGCCCATGCATTTAGTGCACTCATATCCAAATCTGCAGAACTGCCTGCTGCACATATCCTTACTACGTGAGCAGCTCACAGCTGGCTGCAGAGCCCCAGGCCTTCCCCTCACACCTACCTTTTTCCATTTTTTTTTTATTTTTTTTTTATTGATTGGCTGTAGGAACAACCATTCCATTTAAAAAGAGTTTACATCAATCAGTTTTAAAACAAAGTATATGAAATAGTCTGTAGAAATACATTACAAAAATAGGATCACATATATATAACAGAATTACAAGCAATAAAATACAATCTCATCAGTAGAACTTTAGGAAGTTATGTTCTAAATCAGCTTTAAATCGAGTTCGTTTAAAAAAACCAATAGTGGCCAATTTGACTGACATACGTCTTGCACCAAAGATTAATAGCCATAATTCTTCACTGTCAGTTATTGCATGGGGAGTAAAACAGTGTGCCAAATATTTGCAACGTAAAGCGTACAGTGTAGGACAATAGGCAATCACATGCCTTAGAGTTTCTGTGAATTCATTGTTTTTACACCTACCTGGATTGGTTGACAGAAACAGCGCTGTTATGATAAAGCAAGGCTGCTGGCCTTAAGTGTCGACAGTGTCTAATCTAGTGGGGGCCATCCACTGCAACCGGAGATAAACATTTGCTTTTCCCTACACCCCTGCCTCTTCCTCCCTTGCGCTTTCATTCGCCTGTGCCCTTCTCCATCCTTCTCCTTGACCTCCTTTGGTGTGTTTGTAGCAGGCATCCATGTCCTTGCTTATCTATTGGCCCTCTTTATTGCCCCCACACCACCCTTTTGGCTCCCCACGTAGGTCCCCTGTTCCCAATTCCACCACTATCCCACCCACCTTCGCCGACCTACTGCTGTCTAGTTCCCCCCCGTTCTCCTCTTCCATGGGCGTTTTCTATATTTTCCCTAAAATGATGCCCACCCATCCATTTCCACGCCTGTTGGCAGACACTATGTGACCCGTGCCACTCTCCCCCGCACTCCTTTATCACCAATGGCCAGCTGGTATTGCCCTATCTCCATTACTTTCTCTACCAGACAGTGGGCTCTGTACCCTTCTTTACCAATGTAGTTTCCTCGAATGTCCGAGCCAATCCCCCACTCCACCAATTGCTGGGCGGTGGGCCCTCTTCCTCACTGTCCTCTCGCCGTTGGACCATACCTTTCACTTCCACCTAATCTTGCCTCTGCCGTGCACGTCCACATTGGCCACATGTCTTCCCATTCTACATCTGTTGAGGTCCCTTGCTCTAGATACTTCCTTACCTGGAACAACATTCACAGCGGCCCTTCATCTCTTCCCCTGTCCATTCGACACCATCTTCTTCTCCTGGCCTTTCCTCTTCTCCTCCATTCACATTCCAACCGAGTCCATTTACTTCAAACCATCAGTCTTCATAGCATCCTCATCCGCCATTGTTCCTCCGAGCACGGGGTCCCCTTGCACCTCATATCACAGCACCTCATATCACAGGACCACAGGCCACTCCTCACCATCTTCCTGCATGCTCCTATGACATTGGCCATCAGTACCTCGGTTGAATACAAGGAAGCTATTACCGTTCCATCAAATTCTTTATTTAGCCTTATGATGGACAGCCTCAGACCCACCCTTCCTTTGCCATCTCCTGGAGGAAGGGAGCACCCGTATTCCCACCATTGCTCCGTTTGGTTATCTTCCACGCCGAGATTGAACCAGAGTACTGGCCTTCAGACTGCACTGACCCCATTTTTCTCCCTCTTGAAGTACTTTGCCCTCACATCAATCTACCTGCCCACCCTCCCTTCTGTGGTCTGCTTTGAGGGTTTGTACTGAGCCTGCACCCATGATCTCTACCTTACACACCATTACGCTGTGCCCTATTCCCCCTTGCCGTCTGCCTTCTGTCCACAACCCTACCACTCCATATCTCCTCCTTCTACTTAAGCTCCTCAGGTGCACCGTGCACTGCTCCCCCTCCAGCTCCCACTCAGCCCTCTGACTCAAGGTACCCTTCTAAGCTTGGCACCCCTGCTAGAACTCTTGCTGGCTGAATCAGTCTCTGCTTTCCCTGGCCTGGGGCTCCAGTGTCCTTCACTACCTGTTTGTAGCCCTCCCCAGCTTCCACTCCACACCCCAATACTTCCCCTCCCAGACCAATGCATCCCTGCTCCAGCTCGAGTCCAGCACACAGAGTTCAACTCCTTCAGAGACAAAATGCACACTGTGCCGCACATCTACAACTTAGTTTTTTAGGATGAATCATGCTGATTTGTGCTGCCCCTCCCTCACTGCCCTTCCCTCATGCTGCCCAAGGTCCTGGAATGTGCGCCCCTATCCTGACAATTCCCCCACCAAATAAGAAAGCACCCAATCACTGCCAAAGTGACCGCCCCACCGCACAACAATGGTCCTCGGACATTGTGCTGTCACTACTATCCTGTGACTTCCTGACAAAGTGAGGATAATGCGCCCACATTTCAGACCCTGTCATATTCCAATCTCACCTTGTCACTCCCTGCTCCTCTCCTCCATCTTTCACTACTCGTCACACACGCTACCTCACCTGATGCCAAGGCACCACCTCTTTGCCACTCAAATGGGAATGGTTTATGGGCTAGACTGCAAGGTACGCACAAACGCCTGTCTGCCCCACATACAAACAGGGGTCATGTAGGCGGCCGGTGCCCAATTTGGGAAAGGTTATGCATGTGAACGGATGCCATATGGGAAAGGGGCCGTGAGTGTCGTACAGCCCTTATCTGGAGGTAGACATGGAAACGCCCAAACACCCCACCTGGTTAGAAATACGAAAATTTAGCGTCTCACTTCAAGACAGCAATGCCAATTAACCAACCCACTAACAACTTCACCCTCTCCATACACCTCTCAAATTCTAACCAAACACAACCACAAACCTACAACACAATGATCCACACAAACTTCACCACACTGCAACAACAAATCAAAGCACACATAGACCTGCACAACAGCACACAACGTCTTCCGACAGTATAACACCCCAAGCCCAGACAACGGAATTCCGGGCTGAGGCCGCCAACAGCACATCACTGGTCTCTTGCACTTCTCCAGCTCATCCCACTACCTCCCTCCCTTTTTTTCAGAGCTGCCAGAGCACCAGGGGACCACTCCGGTGGTGATAGTGCACAGTACACATTTCCTTTAACATTAACATGCCTATATTACCCCCCCCATATTACTGGAATACCCACGTCTTGTAGCAAACTTGTGCAGAACTTCGGCCTAGCCCACAAGCCCCAATAGCCTGAGTTTGTTTGATTTGGAGTTTTAATGTAAAATGATGCGAGTTACTCTGTCTCTGTACGTGAAGTCTGCTTACCAGACCCCACTTTCTTAATGCTCCATGCTGAAAAGCATATTGAAAACATGAGCCTTTCTACTTCCACATCTCAGCAGCTGCCTTGTAGTTTGGCAACTTGGCAATTACAAAAACCCAAAACAGCCATTTAGGCACAGCCCAGGAACCACCCTCCACCCTCCCTCCTGGATTTGATCTTTCTTGAAAGGCTTCTCACCTACACAACAGGACAGAAGATCTCCAAATTGGGTTATCTCGGAAGCACTGCAGCAAAGACAAACCCTGTTAGGAAAATGCAGAGCTCACACCAGAGTGGTAATTAACAATGACCCTTTGATGCGGTGCAGATAGAAGAGCGCATGGAGTTAAGAGTAGCCATGAGAAATGCACCAACCCACAGAAGGGTCCCACTTTGTAGAATTGTCCCAGGGCTCCCACGGTTCATATGCCCCCTCCACACTTCCTGCAGACAAAGCACACTGACTCTGACATGACCAAGCAAAGACTCTGTACACAACACCCTGGATTGGACCTTTTACAGGAGGCTATAACGGGACCAATCCACCTTCGCAGATTGGCTTCTGTTGAATCTTCTTTAGACTTCTGAACAAGGTGGATTTCACTTGGAACTTGTTTGGGGGGAACAGTCTGCACTAAATTCCCCTTCCATACAGGTGAAGGCAAAGGCTTTCAAGAAAGTATCAAACCCTTTCCTTCAAACATCCCAAAGAAACATTTGCGATGATCTGTTGAATAGGCGTGGACTGCCCACTGAGACCACTGGCACCCAGGAAACCGCTGACTGGAGGTGTTCGTCTCTGCAATGCTCTCTGCATTCTTTGCTGGGAAGTGTGGGACCAGGGTCCCCTTTACCCCAGCAACCAGAGGTCAAGAGACATCTGGGGGTATTGTTTGCTGGCTTTCATCTGTTTATGAGCTAGCTCAACCACTTTGAGCATCTTTTTGAGTTGCTGCAAGCACCCAGACCTGCCTTTGACACTCATCGCTTTTCTATCAGCGGTCAAGCCACCGAGCCGCTGACAACACATCACCTGCCTCAGCTTCAGCCATTAGAGAGTAGATCGTTGAAGAACCACATCGCATTGTTGGATCTCTTTGAGAAAACTCCACGGTTTTGATACACCAACCCTATCATTGGAACTGCCTGTTCTTCACCCGATTCGAGCCGATTACGGCTATAGGACGGCATTGTATTGCTGGACCACCTCTACCTGGCTTGACTGCCTTGACACACTCAGTCCATTGGGAAAAACGGACTTGACATACCTCAATGCCCTCTCACCGCCCATAATTCACCTAGAAGCCTGTCTCAATGCTGTTGAGCCCCAAGAGAATACCTAGTAATTGATATAGAGAAAAGAACCAGAAACCTAAGCGTTTAGGTTTCTGATTCTTTTCTCTATATCAGTTTTGGAAAGTCTGGGTTAAGTGTCCCATTCACCAGACCATGCAGATAAAGTGGATGCAATGGACTTGGGCTAATAGTGTTTGAATTTAAATCTATTAGGAGTGTGCATTGTCCCTTCATTCAACACTGTCCTCATTTAATACAAAGTAACTGAAGTGACTCCCTGATTTCTCTTAAGGAGCATTGGTTACTAATAACAGCCTTCTACCTACCTTTTCAAAAGACCTCTTCAATGAACTTGAGACTTCTGAAATTATTGCCTATCCATCCCAGCCTTCAGACCCTGAGTGCCCCCTTTCATTACAGAGACTTCCTATTTTGTGTCTTCTCTTACAGCGGTACGTTATCCCTTTTGATTAGTATGTTTGTATGGTTACCAGTCAAATGGTCGAAAATATTTGGTCGACAGACAATTTGGTGGACACCATTTGGTCGAATGCCAAATGGTCGAATTTTTTTTTTTTTTTTTTTTTTTTTTACCCATTTTTTGGTTTTTTTGGGGGGGTCCCCCCCAACCCCCTTTTTTTATTTTTTATTTTTTTCCCCACACGAAAACCCACAAAACACATATATATATATATAAAAAAAAAAAAAATTCGACCATTTGGCATTCGACCAAATGGTGTCGACCAAATTGCAGTCGACCAAATTGCAGTCGACCAGTTGACTGGACACCTGTTTGTATATTTAGTTTAATTAAAGTGTTCTATTTTTATAGAACTTTGGTTGGACATGATTTTATTTTGCCACCACAGTGCTAATGTTGTTGATGCTCATCAGTGCTAGCTCACAACCCTCCTAAAAGGCATAGCCTCTCCTTGGCCCACATTAGTACAGGAGTAGGAGGAGGGTTACATGGTTTATAGTGATAATATCGAATACAAAAATGTTGAAAGTCATAATTTCGAAAAAATAATGTCGAAAAAAAAAATTGAATTTCTTTTTCATTACGTTTTTTATTCGAAAAGGGGGGTTCCACCCCAACCCCACCCCCTTTTTTTTACCTTTTTTTTACTAGCGAAACCCCCAAAAAAATATAAATAAAAAAAGAAAGAATTCAATTTTTTTTTCTACATGATTTTTACGAAATGATTGTCTTTCGACATTTTTTTTCTCGATATTATGACTGAACACCGGGTTACATGTCTTTATATCGAGGTAATTTATAACAAATACCCATATATCGAATAATTTATAGTGAATGCATTTTTATGGGGGTTCCCCTCAAACCCCTGTTTCTCAATACTAAAAACCCATTCCGCCCGTTTACCAAAAATATTTAACCCTTTACCCCACCCTAAACACATTCACTATAAAGGTTTTCAAGATAAAAAAGATTCGATATATGGGTATTCAGTATATAGGATTCGATATAAACACTGTATACCTCAAAGGAGGTACAGCTGTCGGACGGTGCCTGTTTCGACCTTTATGATATGTCTCGCTACTGCTTCAGTCGTAGTGTGGGACTGAGTAGGGGTTTTCGTTTTTAGTAGTAGTCGTTTTGCACATTCCTGGACTCCAGCAGTGAAGTAGTCAATGTGCCACTCCCACAGACCGCACCACCTGCATCAATAAAAACTCCCGCCTGAAAGTTGTCACCTAAGCCACCACATAGCCCAGGCACAGCCACTCTACCTAGCGGTGTGTCTATGTTCCGCTAATAGCATGACACACACTGCCACATAGTTATCTGTATAGATGTACTTGTTTACTTGATCTGACGCCTCTTGGTCATGGCTCACAGGGCAAAGCAGGCAAAGACTCAGAATCACCCACTCTGACCCTCTGCCCGACCACTCCTGCTAGCCAGCTGCACGCAGGCAAATGCACCTAGGATTGATAAGTCCTTCAAATAAACGATAAAGCTTCTGCAATCACACATGCAATGGGAGCATCTGTGTCTGAAAACCCCTGCAAATCTCCAGCTATCTAACAGAGCTATACAATCTTTCATTACACTAATAAAAGGGATGACAAAATAACCACATGTTAAAAGGTTAAAAACCACATCCGCATGAATGGTGAATTCTCTCATTAAAATATCCCATTTCCAGGACTTGGAAAGGTTGAGACATTGGTAGAGATGTGTTTAATTAAATGGATTGGTGATTGTTAATGCACCTTTACATCACACAGTGTTTCAAGGTGCAACAAGCCAAAGGGTAAGGAGGAGGGAACAGGGATGAAGAATAATGAAATAAACTGTCCTACTAGGCCTAGTAGATGTGGATTGTGGAAGTGCAGTAACAAGAAGTACAAAAACGGAACCGAAGGATAACAGAATACAAAGATGGTCCTGCTGGTCCATAAGACATTTGGATCGTGCAAGTGCAATGAACAGTAAGGATGGGTGCACAAAATGGACCGCGTGTATGAGGGGCTTCATCAAATATGCAGCTGACACAGGTAAAATGCAACAATAGGATGGGTACACAACATGGGAAAGCCTCACTGCAAGCCGTGGGGGCTACATCAATAGACGAGGGCAGTAGGTAGAGCGGTGCAGGGCTGGGAGTGGCAATCCAGAGTTAAGAAGGCAGCAATGCTGCAACGTCCCCTCCAGGAAGGTGCCGCAAGTCTGGGGGCTACAGGTAGCAAAGCATGAGCTGAGAAGGGCCAATGCACTGGTTCTTGCTGCCGCTTGTTGATGAGCAAGTTCAAATGAGTAAAGACATCAAGCTCGATAGCAGCACAGTGAGGGGGACCCTATGCTCCCGGGCAAGCTGAGGGAGAAGCAGGAGGGAAGATAATAGGAGATCCAGCCAACCGGTCAAGTCAGCTGGGTCAAGTGCAGCAGGTTATGGTAGCAGGGACGGGGAGCAGGCCATGGGCCAATTATGTGAAAGGAATGCAACGTTCAAGAAGCCAGAGGCTCCCCGGCTGCTCCTGGGGATGGCGAGGTGAGCAAGAGCGGTAAGGAATCACAGGAGAGAAGGCATCATATTATTCGAACTGAAAGGGGTGTAGACAGCAGGTAGATCCAGGGGAAGTGAGGTGATCAAGCTCGAGGGGTGTGATAGTGCAGAGTTAGCGAGCCAGAATTGAAGCGCAACAGGCAGGGAGCATGTCAAGTGAAGAGGCGAGAGAGAGGTTGGGGGAGTAAGGAGAGAATAGACATGGTAGTGCAGGCACAGGAAACGGAGGGAGGGGCTCCTTACCTTATGTTCAGAAGAATCCAGCGCAGCCCCATGTTGGCTCCTGGCTCACGCTACTCACTCTTACATGCTAGTATCCAATGATGACAGGAGCCATGTACGGATTCAACCTTCTCTTTATTGTCTCCAACTTCAACTGCCGAACTCCCCCGTTGTCCCTCCCATTCCGCCCTCTTCCCGCCCTGGCGTGCTCTCCTCTCTTAAAGGAGCCGCTTCCCTTTATTCACCCACAACACCCCACAAACGGAACAGGGGTCTCATGAAGGGTAGCAGTGGTTACTGCTGCATTTTTACCACCTTGCCCAACTCGTTATGAGGCCCACACAGTCTTATGTGCATTCCAGATCATTTAGGCGTGCCGGGAGGATGAAAGGAGAAGGATGATAAACCAGGTTGCCACTGGGTTTGTAAGTGGCACTCAACGGCTCTAATACGGTTCAGTTATTCCAGAAGAGTCTAGAGGAGAGTGTTTAAGGCTTTGGTGGCAGAAGTGGGTCCAGGGCAGGGCGGCATGGGCCAATGGTGTGTAGGTCCCATTGTCAATAGCTCGAGGTGCTGTAGAGCTCTGAGATGTTGACAGGCATGCTGGATTATACACAGCATTGGGGACGGCCAAGTCAACGTAAAAAAGGCCATGGGTGAGAGGCACATTATTTGAAGATTTCAAAAGTTTAATAAACTGGGAATGCTGTGTTTTCATTGGTGTACTTTATGGGGTACCAACTAGGAACCAAAAGAGGCTTGCGAAGTAATTTTCAAAGTGGCCCCGCTTTGCAGATTTTGAGCAAGCCCAACACCTTCCAGGAAAATGTAGACATAATGGCCCCATGATCAGGGGTGGACTCGGAAGCAAAGGAGGCCCTGGAAATAATTGTCAAAGTGGCCACATGTAACACATTTTCAGCACGCCCAGCCCTTTTCCAATGGGAACATTTGAAAATACCACACAAACGAGGCCCAAGAAGCAGAGTCCCACCGGGAAATCTCCAGACGTCTCTGTAGGTCAGTAGACACCTGCGTACCTCTTTTTTTATACAAAAAAAAAGATAAAACCAATACATGCCTTCTTTAAAAAAAGGGCTGGTCAAGTGTATGAAGAGTCCGCCATGCAGACACCGCGCTCAGTTTGATAAATATTTTGTCCGTCTATAGCGAGGCAGATCTGAGATAAAACATTGCACGTATTGGTGACTCTGAGGGGCTCGTAGTCAGTCACCCCTGAATGGAAGGAACCCTGAACAATTCATTGGAGAACCGTGCTTGGGGGCAGCAGCTTGCCCTCTGACCCCCTCCCCCGGTGGCTCATAGGGTGTCAAATAGGAAAGGTGTCTCGCTGGCAGGACAATTAGTGTGCCGAGCATGGTGTTCCTGCTCAGCACCCTCATTGTACTGACACAGAGCCTTATAATGGGAGTCATTAGACATTGATTGGAGGGAGGGGGACTATTAGCAGGGACTTTTGTCCCTTAAGAAATGTGAATGGGGGTGATCCGAAGTGAGATGGGTGCATAATGCTGCATGCCTTATGAAACAATGATTGTGGCTTAAAAACTCAAGGGGAATTTGTTAGGCTCACATTAATCTGCATGATGCTATTGTGATATTGCATGCAGGATGGGGAGAATAAAACTAAAGCCATACTCTTATTGCTCAACATTTTTCTATGTTGATGTATATAGTGTATAGTTAGTTTATTATGAAAGGCTAGTTTTATAATGTAATGTGGTTGGCTTCCATGGCATTGCTGTAAATAAAGTATTAAGTGCATTAAATGCAAAGCAAGACCTTAATACCTATAGCAACTAAAGCTGGGACGATGTGTTCAGTTGCTTAAATGGTCCACATCCCGGTTTTACCATTTAACCAAAGCGTGTGATCCTGGGCAAATCAAGTAATCGCACTATGTTTTATCTGCAGCTCTGAAAGTGACTCACTTCATAGTTTATGTTAATATCTCATGATCTTATAAAAAAGCCTAATGACTATGTAGTTGCTCTATATATAATAATAGTTCACTTTATGTATTTTCACCACAAAGTTATTTGCCACCTGGCTTCGTTATGGCAACTTATTCCATGGTCACGTCCATGGTGCCTCCAAGTATCAAAGACTGATGTTGCGCGCGTCTTGCAATATCATTTTCTGTTAAGTCACTTCTGTTGGTGAAATCCACATGCACATTTGGTGGTGTGCATGTAATGTTAGCAAAAAAGTTGATTGGTGGGGGAGAGGCAGTGTGCGAATTAGACCATATTGGATTGTGCGCAAGGCATTTGGGGAGAAAAGTAGCAGGACTTTTTTCATGGCTCAACCCCCTCCAACTCTTGCAATGCTGGATACTCCTCGGGTACTATCCATCAGGATCTTGCAAGTGTGTGACTCAAGCTGCTGACAGGATTTTACGTGTGCAAAAAATCCTGAATTACATAACAAGCGCATTATGAGGGCATCCGGGGGAGCTGCCATTTGATAGCCAAGGAGTATTCGGCCAAGGAAGAGGGGATCCGGCTGTTCAACATGTCAGAGGGACCCCCTGAAGAAGTAAATGTAGTGGCGCAGTGACACTGCGATGGCGGTTTTGCATGTCGTACTTGGTGCCTGGAATGGTCTGAGACAACCGGTCCGGACGGAGCAAACAGCATTATACAAACAAGAAAAAGGAACCACACAGGCTTTAAGCCTAGGTCACAAGATACAAATTAACATTGTGAACAAAATAAAAGAAACCAACTGTAAGGCTCCATTTTAAGGAATCCACCACAAGTTGTCCCTGTCCCAAGTCTACTACAAATAAGGAAGAATAAAAGGGTTAGAAGATTTATTCATAATACCATCATCTGTCCTGGAGAAGGCCTCTGGAAAACCCTTCCTTAGGTTGGGGTTTATTCTATGGAAATAGGCGGAAACGCGTTGACATAACATCCAGAAGATATACCAACTTGAGAAACCAATCATTCACAGTGAATCACTTTGAGATATATTTTCTTGTCTTTTCTGAAATTAAAGAAAGAAAAAATGTGAATAGATGGAAGAAAATTGAACTCAGATATAACCCTTGCAACCATTTTTAGCTATATTTTTAGTTATGTTTTGTCATGCGATGTTTTTTGTATAAAATGAAAAAGAAAAATTATTTTTGATGACATAAATTACCCATCATGTGTATGTGATAAGAGTACGAGTTCTTCTGAGGAAGGGTATTTGTACTAGCAATTGAAGCTAGATATGACCATTTATAGGTCATAAAGTGTGTGGCTAGTACATCGATAAAATACAGGAGACAGCGGTAGTCTGTGTTTCACTTTTCTCACACAGATGGGAGATCCAGCAATGGTGACCGGCATGGGTCAGAGGAAGTAGAGCAGGACAGTCCCACTACACCGATGGATCCCACAGATGTGGATGTAAAAACCACGCAAAGATGAGAGGAGGATATATATAAAATAAAATGATATATCTAATTGGCTGATTATAACCCACTTAATACCCAGAGGTTCCCAAGCGCTGACCCAGGGATCGAACCTGTGTTGCTGCACTGCGTCTTGCTTCCAAGGCGAGCACAATGCCCCTGAGCTATCCTCCTGGCTACAAACGTGTGGTCAATCACAGAGGTCAAGCAGTACAGGGGAGTCATGGGAAGGGAAGAGACGCAAAAATGCCACACGTGGAAAAGGTCCAGTTGTTCCCACTGGACGAGAGGAAAGGAGCACTGGGCAAAGCTCCTTCTAGTTGTTAGAGAGATAAAGATTTGCTCTTGGAATTTCAGAGTCCCAAAAGATGCTAGTGCAGAGCTTCCACAGTCGTCCACTGGTCAGCCATCCTTTTGGATATTTCAGGAGCAAATCCCAGTAGTTGATGACGTTCCTTATGGATAGTGTCAGCTTGAGTGCTACATTTCTGGGTAGACGTTACCCTTCGAGCTACCAAAAAAACAGTGGGTACTCTCAAAAAGTATGCAAAAGAGGACTTTCTTACTTACATGCAGCGTGCTAAGTATGTCCTTTTATGGGGTGGGGGTGGTTCTGTACAAGGAAGGCGAAGGAAGATGGCAGATCCCCAACGTATTGTCTTGCTTTTTTCGGTGGGGGGTGCTGGATGGTGGACAAGTAGGAAGGGGAGGGAGCTTGACAGAATACTAGACATTCTTTAGCGTGGGGGAGACTGTGGGGCCATGCTGCCTTTCATCTCCATCACCTGCGCTGCTGGTCCATCATGGGGTCCAGTCCAAAGGGGAGCAATGCCATGGGCCTTACACAACGCATAATTGCAGATGGGAAGCTGAGACCCGTCATCGACAATTGGAGATTTGTTCTTGGTGCCCAGTGCTTTAAGTGGGGGTAAGAAATTGAGTGGGGCCCTCATTTGGGGGCAGGCTTCTGTGATGGGCCTAGCCTGAACATTACCATAGTAAGATACCTAAACAACCATATAAATGTATGTAAGCATTTATATATTTGTATGCATACCTTAATACGGTTTGTGTACTTTTCAAGCCATCTTTTAAAAGATGGCTTGAAAAGTATGCAAATCATAGTAAGGTACTCAGACAAATATATAAATATGGCTTGAAAAGTACGCAAATCATAGTAAGGTACGCACACAAATATATAAATGCCTATTTTATATATCTGTGTGCATACATTACTATGGTCTGTGTGCCAGAGGCGTCTTTTTCGACAAACCTTTATATACGATGGCTTGGATTGTGTACTTTCCAAGCCATCTTTATAAACATATAAATATGTAAAGATGGTTTAAAAAAGTACACAATTGACCCTCGGCGAACAGGTTCGGCGAGGGTCAAAGACGCCTCGTTGACCTGGGGGGCAGGGGGTGAGGAAACAAAGGGACAGTAACTTCCTCTTGTGACCCCGAGGGTTCACGAGAAGACTTTGCAGTGACTGAGAGGTGCCAGCCACCCACAGCATTGCTGAATTTGAGCGACGCTGTGGCTGGCTGGCACTTACTTTTGTCAGTCAACTTGCCTGACTTGAAAAGGGTGGGCACATCTCCCGTTGTGGCTTCGGCCGTAGCGCCATAATGTGTCCCGCCTTGGCATGGTGGGATCGGGGGGGGCCCCGACGGGCCCCCAGCTCAGCCCCACATTTTGGTGACTGCCAAGGCCCGGCCCCGGCCGGCCCCGGCCCACTTAAAGCACTGTTGGTGCCTATCAGATGTCACTTGGAATCCTTTGGGGGAATGTGCCCCCATTGTTGATAGTTACCCATTTTTCTGCCCACAGGTCCATGGGTCTCTCTGAATGCCTGTCTATCAGATGATTTGATTTCATTAGCAGTGGTCTTCAAACAGTGGAGCTAGACCACCTAGGGAAGTACGAAGGATGTCCAGGGGGGCCTGAAGCCCTTCAGAAAGGGAGTACAGTATCTTTGTGCAATAGAAAATATAAGCCGATATGCAGCTGGAGGGTTAGGGGGCAAAAATATTTATACTCAAGGAGGGGCTCAGCACAAACAAGTTTTTACCACTGCTTTAGAGTCTGTTAAGCCAGTCTTTCCTCGAAAACCTATAATAAGGTGTGTGCAAAAGCGATGTGCGCCTTGGTAAGCATGATTTCGGCATATAACTTTACTCTTCTGGCCTGTCAACGTTTTCCGGGATTTGTATCGGGAAAACTTTTTCTGTGGCTCCTGTCCGCCTCCTCTATATCCACTGAACGGCCAGTTCCAAGCAGTGCTCAACTGCTACCTGCTGACAGGAATCCACTGTGTCCCAGTATGCTGAAATAATAGCACAAATATTAATATTACACATTTTAATACAGTACGCATTCTAATGACAATTACCAAGACCCGGAACCAGCGCAGGGAGCCAGATGGGTACCCAGACACAGCCCAGCAAGTAAGGAAGTTTGTTAGGAACCCACCCATGGAAGTGTCTCGGGCAGGTGCCAGTCTTACCTGAACTTCTGAAATGGTGAACACCTAGGCACACAAAGCCAGTAGGCGTTTGGTTATTTGCCGAAATATTGACTGCCCATGGTCATTTTAATCCCTATGGCCATTTACACCCAGATCCTGCCCCTCCCAAAATACCTCCTTATGGGAACTTTGAGCTCACTTTAATCAAGCCTTATCAGACTTTGCGCTTAAAGTGCCTGCGCTTAAAGTGCCTGCCTGTGATTTTCAAAGCAGTATTCTAAGAGTTAATTACTTAATTGGAGTTGTAAACCCACTACTGCTGTGATAAAAAAAATGTCTTAACCAGGTCTGCCTTCAGCCACAAAGCAGTTCAACGAAGCAACTGAACAAGTCTGGAAGTGTTAAGATGAAAAAAGTAGGATATACCCTAAAGTATGGGTGCATAACATAAGGCCCGCGGGCCAGTTGCGGCCAGCCATGCCGTTTTGTCCGGCCCGCCAGCAACAAAGACTTTCCTAATGGAGGGCGGCCGGCAAGCAGCATCGGCCCCCTCCATTAGGAAAGTCTTTGTTGTCTTCCGAGCGTGTGTGTTTGTTGGATCTTTGTGCTGCTTGTATGTTGAGATCCGGGGGTGGGGTGTGTGTCGGGTCTGCCTGAATGTTTGTTTTTGTGTGCAAGTCCAGTGTATGTTGAGATGCGGGGTTGGGGTGTGTGTCGGGTCTGACTGAATGCGTTTGTGTGCAAGTGCAGTGTGTGTCGAGATGCGGAGGGGGTGTGTGTGTCGGGTCTGACTGAATGTGTTTGTGTGCAAGTTCAGTGTATGTTGAGATGCAGCGGTGGGGTGTGTGTCGGGTCTGCCTGAATGTGTTTGTGTGCAAGTGCAGTGTGTGTTGAGATGCGGAGGGGGAGTGTGTGTCGCGACTGCCTGAATGTGCTTGCGAGTTTGTATGGTGAGTTGGGGGTCTGTATGCTTGTGAGTTTGTGTGCTGAGTTGGGGTGGGAGTTCGGGTCTGTATGGGTGCATAGTGTATTGGTGTATGCTTGTGGGTTTGTGTGCTGAGTTGGGGGGTGGGGGGGTTCGAGTCTGTATGGGTGCATAGTGTATTGGTGTATGCTTGTGAGTTTGTGTGCCGAGTTGGGGGGTGGGGAGTTCGGGTCTGTATGGGTGCATAGTGTATTGGTGTATGCTTGTGAGTTTGTGTGCCGAGTTGGGTGTGGGGGGGTTTGGGTCTGTATGAGTATGTATGCATGGTGCATGCTTGGTGGCATGGGGCATAGTGTTTGGTTGAGGGGTGGGTGTCATGCGGCATAGTGTTTGGTTGGGGGTGGGGGGGCCATGGGGCATAGTGTTTGGTTGAGGGGTGGGGGAGCCATGGGGCATAGTGTTTGGTTGAGCGCCATGGGGCATAGTGTTTGGTTGAGGGGTGGGGCCAAGCCTCCCGCCACGCCTGCTGCGCCTACCGCCCCGCCCACATTTACTTTTCAGCCCACTATAGCCATCATGTAAGGTACTTTTGGCCAACTGTCAAAATCAGTTGTGCACCCCTGCCCTAAAGAATAACCATTTTACTCAAATGTATGTTGCTTTATAACTACTTCTGCTGTTCAAATACAACATTGTGCTTTTGTCAGGCTGATCCAACAAACTGAGCCAGGATAATAATAATAATAATTTAGCATTTATATAGTGCTACGAACCCTCAGGTATCCGAGTGCTGCTTATTATTACCCACGGTGTGTGGTGCTCATTTATCGACCTCGGAAGGATAAAAGGCTGAGTTTGGGGCTGCCGGGATTCGAACCTGCGTCAGCAGGCTCTGCACAGATGTCAAAGCGACTGCGGTTTGATCAATCATCTCCACCAGCTTTTCAGAGGTGCTGGGCATTCAGTGGAATGGACCTGGTCGTGAAATGGCACCATCAATGTGCAACCGCATTCATGTGCCATCGTTCAGGCCATTTGCCAAAAAAAATTGCAAAGACGAAAGCAAACCAGCCATTGCTAAGTGCTGAAGACAGACATGTTTACATTCCAGTGGTTGCGAATGTGCATGTTCCATGCCACAGGGGGGGGTCTTGCAACAGCCGATTAAGGAAAGCAGAAGGCAATATTTCTAAGGCATCTGGCAAGGGAGAGGCAGCCATGAATGTAGAGCATCAACAGGGAAGGGAAAGATGATTCAAGGGGAGATGGACCACCACGGCGCCTGCCCATTTTGCCCCATTTATCTATGGGGGCGCACTCCCAACACCCACAATTACTTAATTTTCCCCTACCCCAAACCCCA
This sequence comes from Ambystoma mexicanum, assembly GCF_040938575.1. Lineage (NCBI taxonomy): Eukaryota > Metazoa > Chordata > Amphibia > Caudata > Ambystomatidae > Ambystoma > Ambystoma mexicanum. The sequence continues at coordinate 313,059,856 of NC_090928.1, forward strand.
TAACAAAAATGCAGCAAAAAAACCTGGCAAAACGGCCTTTCACCAAATGCAGTGAAACAGCTGTGACCAACTACACCCAGATGATGGCACACGATGTAGAGCTAATGTGTACTGTGTGAAACGCCTCAGGTTATCCTTGTGGCTATCTTTCCAAACCACCCCCCCCCCCCCAACTTATTGTCCCATTCAAGTGCAGGCTCCCAAGTTAGACCTGGGGAAAAAGGGGCTACATATGCACGAACTTTCTTAATCTGTATGAATTTCTTAGAGGACAGCCAAATGCGGGTAAATTGAAAGGGATGTGGTCGTTTTGAATACAGTCGTGGCCTCAGTGAGCTTTCAAAATGCACAGTTGGGTCAACATATTCATTAAATTAGCCCCCCCCCCCCCCCCCCCCCCCCATCGAACCCCACAGATGCTGCTCTAACTGCACAGCTTCCAAAGTAGGATTTACGACTGTAGGCTCCTTTTCTTTGAGGTGCCACCCATGCGTCATGTCCTATACATTGGCCCCTCCCGAAAACTCAGCTGGTTTTGTGATAAAGTGCAGTTGTGCCAGTAAATCAATTGCAGTAGGTCTAGGCGCGCCCACTGCACCCCTTCCCTCCCACACTGCCTATGATACACATACACCCAATCCCAGCTCCGAGTACAATTGCAGCTGCATGGTACGTTGATGTGTTTTGGACTGAAACTCCCAAAAGCCATAGCTGGCATATATGACGCTGGATCATTGAAGTCGTATGAAAACAATGGAGCACAATGTTGCAGACACGTGTGTATATTATATGTTCTCCTGTAAAGCTCTAGCCTGCTTGAATATCACTTGTAAAGCAGGTTAGAGCTGCGCCGTGTGAAAGTAATGAAATGTGCCAGCAGCCTGTTATCCAGGGAAGGAAAACATGCCGGTGTCCTGCAGATAAACGCACTGTGCCGGCCTTTAGCAGGAGAACATATGATATACACCAAGGGTCTGCAACAGTGCTCACTGCTTGGAGGCTCACGGAGAAATGGCGTCGCTGGTCCAAGGAGGCGGATGGGGGCGCTGGACGTGGGGAGTCTGCCTCATAAATCAACACAACCTGTGTGGCTCCCGAGAGACACACTCCTCACTATGCAAAAGGCTCACTCTGAAATAAAGCCTAAAACGTGTACATCAGCTCCTTACCCAATGATTCTGGCTTTGTTTATCGATCCCAGCAGCATGATCCACGCTCGAATCTCGTCCGCCATTGCTCAGCTGGTGTCCAGTGTTCCCAGGTGGAAGGAAAAAACGCGCTGCATCGCCGTACGAAAAAAGCCCAAAACAAGCTGACCCACCCAAATTAACCGAAAAAAGCAAGCGCACATGTAAACGCCATGAGTGGGTTTCAAAAGTAAGAAACAGCACAATTCAGAAACATAGAGAAAACACACATATACTAAGTTAAAATAAAAAGTAGTGTTAGTGGCTTGTTTTTACTGAGAAAGAAGTCAGTAAAAAAATCCCCAAAACTCCTGCAGCCCAAGACAAACAAATCGTTGCTTGGAAAAAATCCCCCAAATCCAAAATAAATGGAAAAAAAATCTGAAGCTTGAAAACTTTTAAATAAAGACACAATTCTCTCAGGTGTCACTTTGAACATTTCTCAAAACTGCCATTTTCTAATTTCTGAGCATTTCTCAAAACTCTGCCATTTCTGACTTACAAAAGTGTCTTTATGCTTTCAGTAAATCAGAAAAGTGGTACAGCCATCTGGGAAATGTGCAGCTTACATAGGAAAGACTTGCACAATAGATGTTAACGATACCTCACAGGCACCGTATTTTAACTCCTTTTCGCGCTCTGCAAGGAGAATCCCCAGGCAGTGCCTGTCCTGCACTCCTCAGAGGCACTATGGCCATTGTCAGGCCATATTAGGGACACTGGAAGCTTTGATGTCTGTACCCCCACATTCTTAATGTCACAGAATACGGTGCTTTTAGGAAAAGTGTTGTTCCACCAAGGAACAATACTTTTCCAATTTTACATGGACTTCAGAATTGGGCCCATGTTTCGGTAAAGTGAAAAGCAGTTTACATTTTAAAAATGGAGCACCTGCAGCCCAGCAGGTCTGCCAAGGCAACCTGACCCGAGATGAAAGCTACATGGAGACAGCCCAGTGAGGGAACTGCAAAGCCCTCCACCAATGGTCCCATGCCCTGACCTGCACGATTTCATATGAAGAGAGCCATGTCTACATTGCCAGGATGCTGCCAGGCCTGGACTGGCCTACAGGGCAATGCCTATATATTTTTTTATTTGTATTCCGGGATTTGTAGCGCCATTACAACGGCAAGACTACAAGTCCCAGAATGCAAACATAAAATTAGGACAGTTACACGTTTTCAACGATCTGTGTGTCCCGGATACGCATTTTTATTACACAGTGCTGTGTGTGTGTGTGTGTGTGTGTATATATATATATATATATATATATATATATTCATTCAATAAAAAACATTGTTAAGGGTACGTTATGGTTAATTTCCTATGGGTTTAGCAACTTAACCATAACTACATGGCCGCTACAGCAGGCCATGATATATATATATATATATATATATATATATATATATATATATATATATATATATTGTGGTCGTACGCCATTTCAGGAAATCAGCCCATCAAACAACAGCAAGTTCGTTCACTTATCCAGTATATATATAATTTGATGTACAGGGTACAAATGGGGACAATGGTTATATGTTGCACAAGCGAAAACAGTAAGACTGGCTGTGTATGCATTTCAAATAGTGTTTTAATAGTCATAGTGCTGAACGTATTTAGAAGCTGCCATTTGCTGGACACATGAGTATGGTGTGCACGAACTGAAATAGTAACAAGTATTATTTTTTTTACAATTGTGTTCCTTTCGTATGCAGGCTATATTGAATCTGAACAAATATCAGGAAATATTTTACTTCATGAAACGTTTTGTTTTACATGTTCAATACATCTTGGATGTTTCCCGGTGCAGCACCCAGTACCAGGGGCGCCAACTTGTGGTTATCCCGGGGACAGCCGGCAGCGAAAAAAGCCCAATTTTAAGAATAGTTTGCGATACATAAACATGTTTCATGGTGATGCTCTTGTAGTAATCGGCAAGTCATCCCAGAATTATCCCCAAATCATCAGGGCTTAACATGCTCTTCAAGTAATCAGCAGGTCATCCCAGAATCATCTGGGGCAAACCTGTTGATGCTCTTGACGTAATCGGCAAGTCATCCTAAAATCATCAGGAACAAAGAGTTTTCTAAAATAGGGATGATGTTGGCATCATCAGCAAGTCATCCTAAACCCATCCCCAATTCATCACCCACCATTCTGAGACATTTGCTGATGACTTTAACAGCGTGATGACTTCTGATGATGTGGGAATGACTTCTAATGTAGTTTGATGATCATCGGATGACTCCAGGATGGTCTCTTAAGTCATCCTTTTAGACCTGGGTTTCTCGACCATGCACGTGCTGCCTGCCTGCTCTGAGCCACTGTCCTTTGATCCAACAGGCAGTGACACCCAGTACCCCATCTGACCCTTCTACAGGGTCATTGATTCTGGCAATTTCAGTACTGTGGTCAATGGCCGCAACATTTTGCAATGTGTTTTTACAATACATGCACGGTTTCTTCAAAGATCCAGCTCCGGTCACTGTGGTACCAAACTGTTTAGTGTTCAACCCTCAGGCGCAGCGTTTAGATGGTTTTAATGGCGCGCTGAACAGTTTGAAGTGAATAAGTAACGCATGACACAGGATAAGCTTCGCGTTCAAAGACAGCAGTGAGATTGAACTGCCATTCTCTTTTGCCCAGTAGACAGATGTTTACAGTTGTGCCCTGCCCTGGAAATGGGAGAAGGAGACATACGGGGAACCGGCTGTGCCATAAATCCCCAGTTCATAGTTGTGCTGGGCTAGATGGCGAGTGCGCCTGCTTGTGTTGACGGGTGAACTTTGTTTCTCGATCAGCACACTGCTCCGGGGCTCACCTCCTGAATTCCTCTCTAACCCTCCCTCAGCAGTCCCTCGGGCCACAGAATAAGTCCGTCAGAGCCTCCTTCCTTTCCAGCATGACTTTGAAATAAGATTATTTTTTTCCCGCATCTCCCCTCCATGCCCCTCGATATTCGTGGAGTGCGCAGTGCTCCAGATTGTGTCCAGATACACATCCACATAAATAAAGGTGCCCTAAACGTGTGCACACTTACCTCTGGTATGGTATTTATCTCGTTTTTCGTGCCCACAAGGAGCACGGCCACCATCGTATCTTCTTCTTCCGCCGCCATTGCTGCCCACGCTGCCAGGCCCGAGAAAAAAAAGCCAAATGACCCTGCAAAAGAAGCCCAAAACAAGCCGACTCCCAACTAAATAAGCAGGAAAGAGCACTCATTTAAAACGCTGTGGTAAGGTGTCAAAATTAAGACATTTAACAGAATACCATAACTATACATAGAACAGAGTGTATACCCAGCAAATTTAACCCCACTCTCCTCAGAAACTCTTTTTTAAAACACATTTTGTTATGAACAGCACAGTTAAATTGCATTCTCTTTATTAGTCAAACAATGACTAAATGTAGGTGACCATATTATTACCACAAAATACATTTTGTTGTGTGTCTAATCACATTTGCAAACCCCATGGAGCTTAAATACAAAAGAGGTAGCAGGCACACCTCTCTAGAATAAACATGGCATAATAACCTGTTCAATGGTTTTTACCCACTTGAGAGTCCGCAGCCATCACTTTTTGCTCACTGTACTTTTCACAAAGGAGGAATAACCATTTGCATATCAGTCTTTGTCCCGCCCACAAGGACACTACAGCACCAAAATGCCAGGCAAACCTCCTTTGAACAAGAGTACCAACAGCAACCCCATACACGTGTTTCAGCCTTGTTGGGTCCCATCAGTGAGGTGGAGCTGTGCCTCTCTGAGCACAGTGAGCAAGGGGTCCACGTCTGTGTTCTCCCAGGTAATGGAGGATGACCAACCCCAAGTTCCTTGAAAAAATACAAAAAAGGTAGCAGGCACTCCTCTCTAGAATGAACATGGCATGATAACCTGTTCAGTGGTTTTTACTTGGAGATTGGGCTTATATTACTTCTGGTACTTGTAGCTTTCCAGTGAAAATGGGGAGGAGGATGGGTTGGGGCAACAAAAATTGTGTTTTTTTTCTTTTTCGTGTTACACATATTTCTATAAGAAAATGTTTGTCAGCGTGGTTTATCATGTGATTTGCATACTTTTTAAGCCATCTCCATCAAAACCCAGACATGTCCACAAGCTGTAGCTGGGAAGATATGTGGTTAAGTACTTTAATTGCAAGACTGGACTCCAATCCTGATTTCACCACTTCCCTAAAGTGTCTTATCATGGGAAAATCATTTTGATCTTGCTGCCCCCAGTCTAGTATACCTTGAAATTCTGAGACGATAATAGTCTCCAGAGGCACAGTAAGTGTGTAATATACATTTAACAGTTGAGACACTGCAAATAGGCCCGTCAGCGATTTTGCAGTTTTACCAGTGCAATTTAGGGGAGAAGACAAGGGAGAACAGACAGAGGATCTTCAGGCACATTGCATTTGCATCGTGCAAGTGCAATGGGAAAATCGGCAGCTATTAACCCATGGCTGTATTTCTTCCTCTCCATTATGATGTATGCACCCCACAGGTGCCTCAGACTGTTTTGCATTGTAAGCAAAGGGTCCCCCAACCATCATGTTGAATTGGGCCCCCATACCTCTTCGGCCAGGCCTGACTATAAGACTGGCCTACATTGTACATCCAGTTTGGACATGTTTTCTCACTGTGATATGGCATTTTTAAAGCTAAACCCAAAAGGAGTGTTTTCTTAGGTGGGGAGACTAGAGCTAGGAGATCCCAGCGGAGCTCGGGCCAGCACAAGCCTCACCTAGGACTCTGGCCTAACCCCCCATCGTGGCCCAGTGCCTGCCAGAAGCAAGTGCCGGCCACTAGCCCCACCTGGTAATCATATTATTTCTTTTCTGCTTCTTTTCTGCTTGGTTTACTTACATCTGCATAAGAAATGTAAATTATTTAAGAGTACCATACATAGTATTTATTGTTTGGGGTAGAGACAGTAGGCTATTCAGGCATGGTTTGCTGCCAATGATCCAAATGTCACAAGGCATAGCCGGAATGTTGTTATCTTTCTCCCTTGTTCTCTCCTGCCCCCTTTATTTTGTCTTGAGGTGCCTTGAAACACCATTTTATGTGTAGGGGACTTACAAAGTATCCAATAAATAAAAGAAACAAATAAAATAGTAATTGCGGGTGCATTCTTTTTTTTCAAACGTAACAGAACAGATATACAGCCAGGGGTGGTAAACAGAGGAGCACAGAGGAGGGGTACAGCTGTACCGGGTGGCAGGCAGGAGACAGTCAGCCACCATCCAGCGAGTCAGGTGGCGCGATGGGAGATGGGATGGCCGAGGTGTTAGCATTCCTTCTACCCATTGCTGCAAATTGATACACCCTGAATGATAGCGACTGGGCATTATTTACTGGAGAAATTAGTTAAGTGCAGTTTGACATTATTTTTCCAACATTTAAATGAAGTAAAAATGTGTGCCTATGTTACTGGATTGTTTTTACAGAGATACAAGTTGGAAAAAATCAAAAATAAATCTTCCAATGTAGCCTTGCTTGCAAAAGAATCCAAAATAAATGCAGTAAAAATGTGTAGTGTTGCTGGATTGGTTCTATTGAGAAACAAGATGAAAAAAATACAAAATAAATCCTGTAGAAATGCCTGCCTGCCAATTAGTGTTAGTGGATTGTTTTTACTGAGAAACAAGTCAGTAAAACTCCAAAATAAATCCTTTAGAAATGCCTGCCTGCCAATTAGTGTTAGTGGATTGTTTTTACTGAGAAACAAGTCAGTAAAACTCCAAAATAAATCCTTTAGAAATGCCTGCCTGCCAATTAGTGTTAGTGGATTATTTTTACTGAGAAACAAGTCAGTAAAACTCCAAAATAAATCCTTTAGAAATGCCTGCCTGCCAATTAGTGTTAGTGGATTGTTCTTACTGAGAAACAAGTCAGTAAAACTCCAAAATAAATCCTTTAGAAATGCTTGCCTGCCAATTAGTGTTAGTGGATTGTTTTTACTGAGAAACAAGTCAGTAAAACTCCAAAATAAATCCTCCTACCCAAGGCAAATAAATCCTTGCTTGAAAAAATCCCCAAAAAATCCAAAATAAATCCAAAAAAAATCTGCAGCTTGAAAACAAGCCAGAAGCAATCCCAAAACAATCCAAAAAGTGGATTTCTTTTTTACTAGGGCCACTTCACGGATTTTAATATCGTGCCAAAGAGGATTGTTCCAAAGCGGCCATTTGTGTGGTGCACATTATTCACTGGCAGACAAAGGAACTTTCCTGTCTGCAGTAGTTTACACGCGGACATGAAAAGGGCCGCCTTTAATACTCGTATCGGAGGCACATCTGATTAATGCATAGTCCAACCTCGCAGTGTTCTGAGGCAGTGAAGGCAGCCAAGACAACAGACATCTTACACCAGATCAGCAACTAAAAAGGAACGTGCCCCCGCACGGGCCTCACATAAAATGGCGGAGCCGGGCCTCAGCGTTGCCGCCACTGACCTCTATCTACTTTGAACAAAACTGGGTTTATTTCGAAGATGTTGGGATAAAATCCCAGAGGATGAATAACGTGTGCGAGCATCGCTACGCGCGCTTTTGAGGTCTTCCGTATGCTGCAGTTCTTGTGACGGCAATGTGAACAAAATGGCTTCTCACGCCCCATACTCAGAATCCCACGTTGGGTTTCTGACCAGAAACTCCCTTCATTTCCAAACTCTGCTTTTCATTTTAGAGGGCCCACACAGTGACAAAGATCAGGCAGCTGAAGATGTGGGGCCCTGTTTCAAAATGTTGTTTGGGGGTTTTGGCGACTGCTGGGAAAACGCGTCTCAGGCATCTCTGTGTGGTGCATAATGGAGATGTCCTCTTGCATGAACTCGAATGGGTGATCTTCCTGATTTCACTGCCTCACACCAGGGTCAGCAGGTTACAGATGCCTGTGATAAGTTAACACCTTTTAAATAGGTCTGTCTTTGGCCAGCAAGTAAAGTGGCACAGCGAATACTGATTATTTTTTTAAGGAACATGTGCGTATCATCAGCCATACCTTATGTTTTTGTTCTGTAGCAACATCTAAGATAAAGCATTGGAGAGAGGGGGGTGAGCAGCTGCAGATTATCATGGTATTGGTGTATTGGCCTCTGCACGGCAGAACAAAGGAAGGCAGCCTGGGTGGTTTTGAAACCCCAAATGACTACTTAAAAGCTATTAAACTTTCTTTGTCGGAGTCACAGGGGGCTTCTACCCGGTATGATGGCCCCTTTCAAATAAATATACCAAAAGGCCCAGACGCTAAGCCTGGTGACTGGTCATACGCCTTTTTACCTTTGGTGTTCCTCAAAAGAAGGGATACACTAACACAACTACAGTGCTGTTTCCCTGCAAGGGACTTATTTATTTATATATAGCTCTATCCAGAGAGCTGATCAAGAACACTTACAGTACAATTATAGTGGGAAAATGGTGATACACATGGGCCAAAGGACTAAGTTACCAGGCAGACAACTTTAAGCAAAAATAACAACATTGGGAAAAACCCACTGCAACAAATGAGCCTCACACGTTTTTTTAAACTGCTATTTTAGAACAAGAACGATTATCCAGAGGTAAAAGATTCCGCAATTTAGGGGCTAACACTTGAAATGAACAAAAGGGGAAGGTTCACAGAGTGGACATGAGACAGAAAGAAGAAATTGAGAGGCAGGGCGAAGTTCTCTGAGAGGGTGATAAAGAGATATCAAGGAACAAAGATAACGAGGGGCCAAACGATGAATGCTTTTAAAAACTGTACATAGAAACGGGTATTCACACATCTGTTTAACCGCGAGCCAGCGAAGACGAAGCAGACGAGTAGAAAGAACCATAGCAGAAAAAGGGAGACCAAATAAAAGCCTTGCTGCAGAATTCAGGACCGATAGTAAAGGACAGAGAGCATAGTTAATACGTCCCTCATATAAGGAACAGCAGCAATTAAGATCGGGTAAGACAATAGTTTGAAATAAAGTGTTTGTAGAGGCACAAGTTAATAAATAAGGGCCTGAACCACAAAACCCTTTTATAATGGCGCAATCCCATAGAAAAATGCTCTGTGAATCTCTTTTTATATTATGTTAAGGAGAAACAAAGCAGAAAAGGGATAGACAAAATACAACCATAACTGCAGAATTTATGACCGATAGTAAAGGATAGAGAGAATAGTCAATAAGACCCTCGTATAAGGAAGAGCAGCATTTAAGACCAGGTAACACAATAGTTTGAAATACAATGTTTGTAAGGGCAAAAGTTAAATGAAATCTATGACATCAATTTGAGCTCAAAGTGAGACAGTCAAATCCAAAATGAAGCTGAGATTGCGAGATTGGGATGGCTGTGGATTCATGTGGAAGCAATGAGTGTCTCCGCCCTGGTAGAGAAAGGACAGGCCAGTCCCTCAACCCAGTCTTGTAGTGGAACATTGCAACCAAGTGAGCAGAAAGTTAAGGGCCCATAGTCCAGCCATCACTGTTTTTGGAAGCAGGAGAGGTATCTAACTGGAGCTCGGGGCAATATGCCCATATTCTCAGGGTCCCAGATCGTCTTTTCTGGACAGAGCACAAGGGCTTGAGAGAATGCTAACTGGTGAGTGGATTCATGTATCAGACAACTGATATTGGAGGACTGGCGGAGACGGGATGTGGAGTGAAAGTATCTTTTTTTGTTTAACCGAAAACAAAACCGACTGATTTAGAAAGACCGCCCTGAGACTGCTCAGAGCGGGGCTGACGGGCAAGGCCGAGGATGGAAGCTGCAGGTGCATTAGGCCAGTGCGTGCGTGTGTGTGTGTGTGTGTCTGTAGAGATCGGAATATTTCTGGTGTGGGAGGGGTCGAGGAGTAGTGTTAGTTGCGAGGGGGGATGGGCGAGTAAGTATGCGTGTTTCGTTTTGTGTGTGTGTCTGTGAGGGGAGGAGGCTGGCGTATACATGTGTATGGTGGGGAACGTGCGGGCAAATAAAGGGGGTTCGAGTGGTGAAACCCCTCGATTTAATGGATGAGGGCAGGCAGGAAATTGGTTTCCAAAGGGGCACTGGGGGGGAGGTGAAAACCTCCAGAAATTTGATATTAACGAATATTGAAAGGCTGCACCAAATCGGCTTTTTTGGTGCAGTCTTCAACATTCGAAAATATCACATAGAGCCGGATAAAGTTGATATTGGCCTCCTTTCCCAGCCATGCATGGCAAGTTGCTGGATGATAGCCGTTGAGCATGTCAAGATGTGTTGTTACGCTGGACCCCTGAGTAGGAGTGATCCACTCTGAACCATGTCTGAATGGGCCGAAGCCAGGAAGAAGCATTTTTGCTCACTTATTTTAAGTCGTGTGGCATCCAGGATTCTGGGTCCTGTCCCAATAGCTCTGACTTGAGGAACAGATGAGCATTAATAATAATATATTTCTTATATAGCGCTACATACCCTTAGGTCTCAGAGCATTCAAATAACAGAAGACATTATTATCCCACTGAGTGCTACTCATTTTATCGACCTCGGCAGGATGAAAGGCTGAGTTGATCCTGCCAGGATTCGAACTTGCCACAGCAGGCTGCACACAGATATCAGGGGCGAGCGCTTAGCTTACTGTGCTATCTGTCCGGCATTGTCTTCGTACCTGTACATCTATTTGGTGCCCTTGCAGGATCAATGCAGAGATGAAGCAGTGTATGAAGAGGAAAGGCTTTAGTCTATAGGGAATGCCAAAGAATTCAGTACATGGCGGGATATGGATTCATCCAATGTCACCAGTTGGGCTCAGTTATGAAGAAAAACGTCAGACCCTTAAAGTACCATGTGACACACAGGCTTTCATGTTGCTTAGCATTGGCACGAAGTCCATGGCGTGGAATGCGCTTGAGAGTTACAGAGGAATGAGAAGAAACCACTCTCTGTGAGCCGATGCACACGACACACACAACACGAGACTCATGACGGGCGTCAGCCCCCTCAGCCAAGGGCACTCTGTGTGACTAATGTCCGTCCTGCTAAGGATGGGGGCGGTGGGAAGGCGGGAAGGCATGTTGCATAGTCCACCCTCTGACGAACTAGATCATGGCACACGTACGCTCTCCCTTTTCCCTCAGATGTAAAATCGTGTTCATTAAGCTCGGCAGCTCTACCTCCTATGCCTTCTGCAACTTTCAGGCTCTGCTTCGTTCCTGCTGTTTGGGCATCATTATGAGTATAGCACCGCAGTGAAAAGGGGGCAGCAGCAGAAATACTGTCACTTTTACTGGACTTCCATATTCGGAGTTTAGAGGTAAAGAGAAGGAAACAACTTACAACACTTGGCTGAACATGTTTCTTCCATTTTGCCTCCAAAAAGGGAGGAACTTCCAATCACGAAATTGCCCCCTGTGGTAATTCCTTCAAATCCTAATACAATCCAGCGAGACTCCTTAATAGCATGCAGCATCACCCACACATTTGGTGGATTTTCCTCTAGGTCAGAGGCGGTAATGCAATGGTAAAGGCAAGTACTGCCAAACTCGCATTGAGGACCTTTGTCTCTCCTAATTCAATAGGTTGTAAACATAGGGGGCACTAATGTAATAAAGAGCCCAGCCGCATCGTCCAATAAACCAATAGGATTTGCATGGCTCAGATGGGTCTGATGTGGAACCCACACGCGCTATCACCTTAATAATGGAGGGAAACCTGTAACATATTCTTTTATTCTGAAATCCTCCACTGGGCTGTGCATTCACACAGTGGGGATGGAGATGGTATGAGCTTTGCTATACAGGACATTCAAAGGAGGGGAATTTAAATCCCCAAAACATGCTATGCATTCAAGAACCTGAATGCAAAATACCATGAAAGGATATGTTTAGGATTTTTTTTAATGATCCAATGAGTGATCTCAAATAAAAATCATAGGTTATACGGACACCCTACCCGAGACTCGGTGATCTACTCCCCAATGTTTCCTCCCCTGGTCGCTTGTAGAACTGTTGCTGCCAAATTGTCTACAATCCATCTCTCTCATTGTTAGCGCCCGGCTCCCTGTCATCTCTGCTTCCCTCATATATTGATTTAGAGTGTGGGCTGAAGAGTGGGTGAGGGTAATTGGGGTCCACTGCAGTATCAGGAGGGAAGGGTTTTGGGGAAGGGTAATCTTGCTTCACAGCATGACAGAGGCCACCCTTCAGTTGGTAAAACAAACATACATGAACAATGTTAGGTTTTATAAATTGAGAGTAAGTTTTATCTTGAGGAAAGGGTAAGCCCTAGACATACAGTTTCAGTGGGGGATTATTCTAATAGTAGTGTAGACATTATTTGCACACATGTAATGCATTTAAATAAAAAATGTGCATTTTAATGATGGAACATGTTAAAAATATCCGGAAGAAGTGTTTCTTTTCCCAACAAAATGAATGATGCAAAGAGATTTGTTTGTGCAGGCATATATATGAATAATCTACAGACATATACAAATGATATTGGATTATTCAAGGAGAAGCTGACAGGTTGATGTACCTTGTAAATGTCATAGATTGAGTTAATTTGTGTTGATAATACCTCAATGTATTCAATTGTCATTGCCTGTGAAAATGATACACAGAGCATTTCTCTTCTACATGTAACTTTAAAATGGTCACGATAGCTAAACTCTCTTAAACCTAAATTGTGTTTATTCATGGCTTAGCTCTCAAGGCGAGAAGTGCAGATGTCAGCTTTCTGTAAACCAGACATCCCTATTAATGAGTGAGTAACCCATTAACAGGGATGAATAGGCACATGGGTATGCACTCAAAAGAAAATGGATGCATGGACAAGTAAAAAAAAAATATATAATTACAATCCAAGTTTAGAACTTTCTTGGAGCTACTCGTTATATGAGGGAAGCTAGGCCAGATTGTAGTCTGGTTGTTCAGTGAATGGCCGCTTCAAAAGAACAGAAGTCCATAAAAAACTCAGAACCATGACCTAGCAGAGCAATATGGCATCTTCCACTATGCGTCTACTTCATAAAAATCACCCCCATTAAAGGAATCCCTTTTCCCCAGGATATTTGGCATCATATATTTTGGTTAATTTTAAAACTCCAACCAAAACATGTAATGTCCAGTTTTGAAAAACATACAAAGCCACAAAATAATACAAATATATTATTGGCTCAACTTAAGAATACTTTGCTCGATTTAAAAACCAAGATGAGACTTGTATTCAGCAAAGTGCCCATTGAACCTACATATACAAGGGATATATTAGTGTGAATGAGTTATTAATACATGTACATATTTTAAGAACTGTATTATGCTCACAGCCAAACAAACCTAAAGGAGCTCTGCATTCACAATGTTCTTGCAATTCTGAATATATAGTCTTCAACAATTGTGCATGGTCATGCATGGAATTATAAGGGGAAGACATATTTCAGTACACAAAGATCATAACATCTGCACGGAAGGGCTCCCCATGGTGACACACATCCCCTTATGACATGGCAAAATACATTGGACAAATCAAAGTAAAGAGCAGGATTCATCAGGGTGTGATTATATGAAGGGAATTCATCAGAGGTTCAGTCCAATCCGAAACTGCCTCATCAAATGATGCTGCATGGCTGGAGTTTGTGGAGTATTCATAGTTAAATACATAGGAAGTGGAGAGAGTTCCTGAGAAAAGCATCAGAGAAGAGAGCTTGTCCGACAGGAGAATGGCAGGTTGGAGTTCCACCTAGATATAGCCGATGGAAATCCTCCATAAAGTTCCCTTTTTCAGGATGCAAATACAGAAGCCTTTCGCAAGACATAGCCAGATTGCCTGAGACGGATTTGAGAGCAAGGGACAGACCCAAAGGAAGGTCTCATCTGGCAGAGTGGCCTGGAGCTGTTGATGTCTCTACTTCTCCTGAGCCTTTAAAAAGCCAAACCTAAAGTGAATACAGTAACCCCAGTGCATTTAGATACACACCACAATAATTAATTAAATCTGAGATAGCAATTGAAAGTGTTTTAGGGAGACCCTTCATAAAGCTATGCTGTTAGGAGAACACGCGCTGTAAATAAAACTTTGTGAAAGCATATTTAAAATAGAATCCTGTAGAATCTGTAATTGTGTGAGACATATTAGTTATTGACACTAACCAATCATTAGAGGTAACTTCCTGAGTTTTCACAGGAGCAATTTATATGTGGGTCTGTGAGCATTGTGTAATGGTGTACAACGTGCCACCCAGATTTTCAGAGGTTGATAAACCTCTTCACCGGTGAAAACCATAGTTTACATAAAGAAAAATCCTGTATAAAGTGTTCTGCCCTTCAATGTGAAATAGGTGAGGAGGTTAGATTTGCCCCTGCATTCCCAAGAAAATAATGTCAATTTAAATTACAATGTAGACAGTGTCAGTGTGCACCACGGAAATTCTGTCTGAATTTATAATTCAAGTAGACTACTTCTGTGGCCCTGTTTCCAAAAGTGTCCCCTTTGCACTGGGCGCTCATACAAGTTAAGAACTGTGCGCTGAATGATTTAATTTATTGCTATTACCATAACACCCATCCTAGTGGCTGCCATTAGCATCTACATAATGACATCATGACACAGATGATGTCACCATGCACAACTAGGTAGTTGTCTGCCATTTAAGACGCAAACCCTATGGTTGTCAGCCTTCAGCACAGGGCGGCTGACCAGAGGCTACACATTCATGCATAACATATCTCCCACTTCAGTTAAGGAACTTCACACACAACATTATTCAGATTTTTCCAGACTACTCATGTTAGCCTTTTTACACAGTTCATACCTCATTTGCCCTTTACTTTTTCTATTTCCTTTTTGTGCTTCGCAGTGCCTTGCTCCATCACGAGGCACTTTACTAACATCTCAATACATAGGGAGAGCAAACAAAGTTTGCTCCTAGTCAACGTAATTTGCAGGAATAGCAGTGATTTTTTAACCAAATTGTTATCATTATGGAATTGACTTTTATTAAGAGAATTTCTATTTTTTACGGCAAATTGGAAGAGTTGTTAAATGCATACAGACAGGCAGGTAGGATTGCCCACTGACATTCTGCTCATCGGTATACACTGGTTAATTTTGGCTAATACAACCATGTTTTGTCCCATATTGATTTTATTTTTTGTGTGTATTCTTTAGAAGTTGGTCTCTGAAGATGCACTTGCAGTTTTAAATGCATTGGACCCAATTGCAAATTTACTACCTGTGATGAGGAAATGAAACTTTTTATCATCAAGAAACGTTTTTTGCATCTTCACTAAAGGACATTGAAAATGTTGACAATTAGTAAGTTTAGTGGAGAGATATTATAACTGGATCATGATCTACAGTACATATTTTTACATGAGGGGTCCATCCATGTTCTTGACTAATCAGTCAGGACACAATTCTTAATTTAAATAACAATAACGTTGCACAGAAAAGCAAACAGTCTACCTTAAGTGGACTTAGGATGCCAATTGTGGTATGTCAGATATACGAGACGGATAAGAGGGAATGTTTGAACAAGACTTTTATTTATGACTAAAGGAAACTTCTCTAAGCCCTGTCACTACAGTGAGTTATGTGCTCTAAAAGAAAACAACAAACAGGTGCTCTTCAGGAGGTCCAACAAATAAACACGGTCCTATGTCAAAGCTAAGCTTTGCTAACATCTGACCTACCTCTATGAAAGAAAGACAATCTAAATTTTGACTTAGAATAGGGTCGTGGATGTTTTTCTAACCTCCACCAAAGAGTTTTCAAACATCTCTTCTGACTCTGGCTTTAGTAGTTCCAATGAACATACAAATTTGTCTCTTAAAGTTTCTTCCAGCTCTTGGTCTTGTAGTTCCAAAGAATAACCTAAACAAAGTGTCTCTCAAAAAAGTCTCTCTGTGTTCTTTTGGTACAACAATGGCTTTATCCTTTAGTCTAACAGTTGTTGGTTTATCCCCTCCTCAGGAATGTGTGAAACCTTATAGGTTCCTCTGATTGCTATTGATCAATATTCACAAAATGTCACTTTCTTCTTATTCCTCGTCATATGTTTCTTTTCCTAGGCTTGGGTAGGCTACAGGCTTGCTCAGCCCAACTTTGGTTCTTGCTTTGGTTGTAGTTTCTCTCACCTCATCCTGAGGATAATCATCAGCCACATGTGGGATACGGGCCTGCTTGATCATGTTATGGTTGTGGCTTCTCACACCCTTTTCCCCAGTATTCAGCTTATCAGCCCCATGTGGGACAGGGGCCTGCTCAGCCCAAATTGGGTTGTGGTTTCTCTTGTCCCCTCCTGGGTTCCTCTGCTTAGTAGCCTGATGTGGATTAACAGCCTGCTCAGCCCTGCTTGGGTTGTGATTTCACATACCTCCACCCGTTGTCTTCTGCTTATCATGGGCCCGCTCATCCCTGTGTGGATTTTGTTTTCTCGTACCCCCTCCTCGGGTCTTCCGCTTATCATCCCACTGTGGGCTATAGTGTGTTTTCACTGTCCTCACCCCGCTCTCCCTGCATAGTCCTGTACATTTGTTCCAGCGGCGATGCTCAGACCAGTGTTCCCATCCTGGCTCTGGACTACGAAGTCTGTGCCTTTGCTTCTCGATTGTCTTCTGGCGTTGGAGGCGTAAGACGCCGACAGGACTTCTGCCGCGCGATGGCGCTTCTTCAGCCAGCGGTCCTGGGTTTGTTGGGACCTTGTTCTCAATGGGGTAGTGCTCAGCTCAGGGGGCGGGTCTCCCTCCACTGCATGACAGCTCAGGCCAGTGTTTCTTGCACTCCGACGGATTTCTGTTTCTCTTGCTCCTTAGCTGTATTTGGTACCCTCCTTGGATGATTTCCCCATGAGGATGCAACAGCTACAGGTCAGAGACCAAGCCATCCACTTTAATGGAGATCTGCACATAACTACTTTGCTCAATTCCCAAATGGCCAACTAATGCTTGGGCCATTACATTTAGGGTAGTAGACTAGTAAATTCCATCTCATTCCAGCTGCTATCGAAAACTCGGTATTACCCAAATTGTTCGAACACAATTGTTGGAATTACCTAATTGACCGAAAGTCGAGGGTCCGAATTGACCTTTGCACAATTGACTCTATATATATATCTATATATATATCTATATATATATATATATATATATATATATATATATATATATTGGTTTGGTTATATATATATATATATATATATATATATAATGGGGGTTGCAGGGGGTTTCCCCCCGCATATATGTAACAATTGATCTTCACAATTCGGTCAATTGTGCAAAGGTCAATTGTAATTCGAACAATTGTAGTTCTAACAATTCGTATACAACCGAAAACTCTCCACGGAACACCTACCATTGTATGTTATATGTTTGTTTATTTCTATGTGAGTGCCTTGAGGCCTATGGGTGAAATGGCGCGATATAAAAAACAATATAGGTAGGTAGATAGATAGATAGATAGACGGATAGGAGAGGTGAGAACAAATCCCTGTGTCAGCATTTCCTGTCTCCAGAGGAGGAGTCAACGCCAGTGGGATGCTACTTGCCCTGTCCTCTAGTGAGGGTATTACATAGCGGGCTCACTTCCCTAGTCCCAAAGGGGGTGGCTCCTTCTCCAGGAAAGGGGACGGATTCCCTGGATTTGTAACACAAGTAAAGTTGATTCACTGACTTTATTTACATTTTGTTTAATACAACATATTGTGTTGACACAAATAAAAGCATCTATCCTAAAACCATGCCTGTGTAAAAATGGTTCCATGTCATTTTATCGTGGGAAGTTTTTTCCCGTGATTTTTTTAATGAAAAAAAACCCATCAAATTTTTTTTACAATTATTTTTGTGGGTGTTCCCCCATCCCCCCCATTTTCCCAAAAATTCAATTGTTTTTTTCGAAAGAAAAATCGCTGTAAAAAACCCAGTGAAAAAACATCCTGCGATGAAAGGACGTAGTACCGTAAAAATTAACCAAACTAACCGTACCAAACAATTCTTGTGTTTATGTCTAGAAACCAATAAAGTGCAAACTTTAGAGATGAATCAGCCTTAGAATAAGAAAGCCAAACTTGAACCCAATATTTTCTCTGATGCCAACATAGGTCGATGGTGTCGAAGAAAATTAAGGGTAATTAGGTAATGTAAAATGGTTTTTATTTTTTTTAATCTGATTTTAGATGACAATTTCTATGTTTATATTTGAGAAGAATGCATATTATTTTCCACAACAATTATTCAGATTTGTTTTTAAACTGATTGTACATTATTTTCTACAACAATTATTCAGATTTGCTTTTTATACTTATAAATGTTTGTATGCATTGTGGATGTAAACATATGCAAGATAATAGCAGGCAAGTTGTGTTTCCTTTCTGTGGACACACTGCCTGTATTTATGTGAAAGTGTTGGGAGGCAGATGAATGCATTATCTATAGCTTCTGCCCCTCCACCGCACCAATACCGCAAAGGTGAGGGGCGTTACTCACTGACACAGCAATTCCACCCTTATCCCCCACTGGTGTAGAAGGGTTTGGAGACAATGTGAGCTGAAGATGGTAAAAGCATTCAAGGTAATGTTGTAACAGTAAAAGAGCATGCATTAGACATGAAGCAAACATGCACTCTACTTGAAGAACACATACAGTAGGTAATATATGCATTTAGACACAGAGAAAACTAACATAGCATCCACAGACATGATGAACACTAACAAGACCAATCTATAAGGTGAATGCAGCATGAACGACAAATGAATATAGCTTGCTAAACACAGAAACAAGAGTGTAATTGGGCAGCCATCTTCTTAAAAATGGAAGCCAGAGCATGTCTTTGAATGAGCACAGGCCTTAAGGACTCAAGAAAACTCAAAAGGCTAAATGCACAGAAATGCTTATTCATGCAGAGCTCAGACAGTGGCTGGCAACTTGTGCCAAGGTTAGAGTGAAACAAGGAAGGATCAGAACGAGGGAGTGAAGGCACGAGATAACAATTCCCAAGACGCAAGCAGTATACTCCTATATTAATTTAGCTTTCAGAAGAACTCAAATAGCCAGGTGCAGTATAACAGCAAGCCTCAAGAATCCATGACGAATAACCCAAGAGTGTCCCTGGTGGCAGCAAAAAACATGACACACACATTAATATTAGCTAAAGCCTCAATAAATTGGAGGTAAATCTATTCCAAACATGGTCCCATCGCACATGACCCATAATTGGAGAACACTGGCTATTCAGTAGAACAAACATAGATAGGACACCTGCAAAACTCCCTACACACATACCTAGACACAAATCGACACACATGGCCAAGTACAAAGGGATTTCCCGGTCTCATAACATGAGAATGAGGGTTAGTAGCTTGAAGGAAGAACTTTCCATGGGCTTCTCTCCCACTACTCTATGTCTGGCTCATATCTTGATGACCTCTGAAGTGTCCAAGGTTGGTTAGCAAAGAGCCAACCTGTCAAAATCCTTGGTGTCACACCACCCATGAATTAATATTCCAACCAACCACTTGTCATAGAGATGATTTGTTTTAATCATTGTCAGTATAGGGGATGTTCCCGGTGGAGCCATCAGATACATGGAAGTCAATGAAATGTTTAACCCCTATGGAATCTATATGTAGCTAAACCGACTGACCTATCCCCATGCCCCATAGGTCTTGGTCTTCTGAACTATTATCATGTTGTGTTGTCATTTATGATGTGTTTTTAATAATACTTAAGCAATTGTGTTTGATTAAAATGTGGAGAGCAACGAGATTTCAATGCTTGTATGCTGTCCCGGCTTTGTCTTGATTTGAATAAAGTTGGATTTTGTCATGCACGTGATCTACTCCATCATTGAGTCTGGTTTGGACTCATGTCGATTCCTCTGGGTCTGTTTAGGATTTTGAGACGACCTAAACAGAACATTGTTGGTGAATTCCCCAGCCCTGATATTTTGGGGGTGGGATTGCTGTGGCGGGGTGTTAGATCAGGGGCATTTCTCTTTAAAAGAACCTAAAACAGACATGTAAATATATTTCCTAGATTGAAGTCATTGCAGTAGCCATTGGTGGGGGGTAGCCTACTGCACCCGTTAGGGTCAGATCTTCAGAAAGTGATGAACCAGGCAGATAGGACAAAAGGTGATGCTAGCAGGTGAGTCGGGAGTCTGAGGATTAAAGTATGTTGGGGAAGGAAGGGCCTTGTGGCTGTTCTGAACCGAAAATAATTCTTCATAATCATCATCTTTTCATTGTCATCCAAAATGATTTAGAAAATATTGACAAGAAGTTATTTTATGAGTTGGACCTACATTTAGATACTTTTTTTTATTTTGGAGGGTCAGGTTCTTATCATCTTTTCATTGTGTGATAGGTAAAGCGACTGAAAGGAACATTTGCAAAATACATGTTCCCTCCTAACACCCATAGCAATTAAGTAACCCAATACTGAGACTATTTGGTTCCCACACCACAGTGCATCGTGGGATTTTGTTCCAGCTGTTCCCTGCGTGATTGGAAATAACACAGCATAATGTGTTTGGACATTGATACCCTACGCACATGTGTACTGGTTGGGCTGCAACTCAAGAGTAATCCACCTGCACATAACAATGCCCGACTCAATCTCGTGACAACATTGCATGATTCATGCTGAAGACAGCAGAACTGAACACACACACACATATATACTGGAAACACTAGAGCTGTTTCATAATGTGCAGGACGGTGTCCAGTGTGTACTTTGCAAGGCAGCTGAAACACTAGACATCCAGCTCCCCAACACACAAGGGGTGCACTGGCTTATAGGGAACTCTGGAGATTTCTATGAAGACCTCTGCACCCTGGCCCTCTTTTGTGTGGCAGCCGATTTTATTTTCACATTTTCTCGTAGGAAAATGGGTTGGGCTTGCTGAAAATGTGTAATATAGGGCCAGTTTATACATTATTTGCAGGGGCTCTTGGTTTCCAATCCACCCTGATACACTTGAGATGCATTCCTGTCTTGTCCACCTGTTGGGCACCCTACTCTATAAACCACAAAGCCCCCACCCCACCCCCGCTATATTTGAGCGGTCGCATACAGATAACATAGACAAAATCCTATCTGGCAAAGACTCATAGCACTCTTCTCAACAAGACATAGGTAGGGCCGGGTGTATATTGGCTAAAAAATGTTCCCTAGCGGTTGTCCTGTCAATCAAAAAGGACTTGGGCATCACCAGCAGTGAACACCTTGCTTTCACTGCAAAGTGCAACACAGCTCAATGCAGCTTGGCTCTCTCATATGTTTGAGCCAGGCTCGGAATGTCCATCCTGCGCAGCAAGCAATGCATGGAGGCCGATGTTTGTTGCAGAGGACACAGGCTTCGAAGTGGCTGCTTGCACTGCTGGGTTCCAAGCAAATGGACTTAGGCAACTTGAAAGCAGTCCCAGGGCGTAGCAGTCAGCAGCCACTGTCTGATCGTCCATTAGATGATTTGAACTGCTGTAACCACTCGAAGTCAAGGCGTTCTTGAGCCCCCTGCCCAATACAAGCGGAATCGAGAATGTTCATCATTTTTTGACTTTTTCATACGAATTCGTGGAAAGGAGGGCAGGCAGAGAAGGCACGCGGGGGCACACGTGAATGAGCCAGCCAGGCAGCTCGGTGCTTTGCTCCGTAGCCTCGCAAATCAGCGTTGAACAAGCCGATAGCTTGGGCTTCTGTACAGTGATGCAGACGTCAGGCAGATGATAGGGGAGTGGGACATTACGAGTTTGGCTGTATTTCGGCGTTAGAATTACTGTTACCACCACTTGGTCCTGGGGATTTAACTCAGTGGTAGATCCCAATTTTTGGAGTCATTAGAACTCCATGAGGTTTTCGGTGGAATTGCCATCAGTGGTATTTCCGCTTGTGATAATTCTGCAGATTTTGCTGATTTTTGGTGGTATAGTGGAGGATTTAGCACCAGCTTTATGCGAGAGGTTTGCCTCCTTACCACCGAGCTTGTAGTACAGATTTACCACTGTATTACCACAATTGTTACCGCACTGCCGTACACATAACCAAGTCCAAACAAAAAAGCATGGGCAATGGGTTATCTCTATTATAGTGAAAAGCACGCATCAGACGTTTACATGCAGTTGCATGTTGTCTCTGTCTACACGTGTAACATGCAATCAGTGACAGAGCCTATTAGTATACAACAGCAATTGCCAGCACATGCCCAGGTAGTATAACAATTGCCAGCTATTGGCATCTTTTGCATCGGTTGTCACATTGTTATCGGGTTTTGACATCATATGTGTAGTTATTTATTTATGCTATGCGTAATTTACATCGCTCGTCATTCTGGACTTTTGCAGCATCTAAACTCTGAACCGGGTACCAAACCCATGTCTCACAGAATCATTTTGTACCCAAGGTGACCACTTTACTCCTTACCTATCATCCCAGCCCATATCATTTGCCAGAAATTGGCTTCATTTGCCCAGGTACTCTCAATGTTTACCATATTATGCCATCATATGCCTAGGTACTCACTGCATCTGCAATATGTTATCCTATGCCCAGCAACTTCGACTATTTGACAAAGGTATTGCATCATAGGTCAAGGTACAATGACTATTTGACAGCTGTTACCATTATAGGCTCAGCTCCTTACAATGTTGGCTCGGTATTGGCAGTGGAAATCACACAGTTTGTCAGCAGTTGCCATCATTCACACAACTGCTAACACCAGTAGGCAAGTGTTAGCATTGTGCATGCAGGTACTATTATGAGGAATCTTCCAGCCCTATGTTTAGGCGTGAGGGTTGCAACAGGTTCAGGGTCTTGACCCTGTCAGAGTGGTACAGTGACCTACCAGGGTGTATGCCAGAGCCAATCCTACCCGAGAGGACGGATGAGGGAGTTGGGGTTGCGGGCAGTCCCATACCCCCTTCAGTGTGTGTTGTTTGCTACTGTTGGTACCACTGTCAATATTGCAAAACCTTCCGGCCTCTTTTCTGGCCAGAGTTCGTTTTTGCCCTTTAGTGGACTTCAAAATCCAGAATCCAACTGAGCAGCAAACAAACACAATGCGCTGATAGGGAAAAACGCTGACCAAGAAGTGCCTGTTAACATCACCTTCCAGTTTAGGGCAGGAACTGTAGACTCCCAAGTCGGAGGGAAAGCGAGATGCTGAGCAATCCCTAACCGCCAGTACTGCCAAGATGGCATGAAAACCTGCGAACAAAAAGGATGCGGCCAAGGTGGGTTTTTGCAAGTCTAGCAAGATAACCTGACCCCAGGGAAACACCTATGACTAGATTGGCCAGAGCAGACAGGTGAACTGGGGAACCAATGGGAAGGGGAAGGAGCTAGAGAACCCGGAGGTCAATGGTATAAAAGGCCTTCATTCAGAAGACAGAGTGAAAGCTCTTTAGGTGAGGTCAGGCGGAAGGTGGAGCGGATGTTCTAAGAAGTTTGTGGGTCTGTTCGATACGAGTGCAGGTAAGGTATTGGAAGTGAGAGAGTGATCTAAAGTAGCAAAAGTTGACATTTTGGTTTTGAAGGGGTATACTAGAGTGGGTGATAGAAATGACGATTGTGAGAGATAGAAGAGAGTAAGAGTAGAGAGAGAGACTGGATGACAAGACCGAGAGAATGAGAGAGAGTGGAAGTGAGAGTGAAAGGGAGAGGACATAGGTGCAGAGTTGTAGGTTGTAGACTCGAGAGTTATAGGAGGGGGAGTAGTGAGAGAGGCAGAGAGAGAGACAGAGAGAGAGAGAGAGAGAGAGGGGAGGAGTGGGAAGATCATAGGAGAGAGGAGGAGCAAGATTGGAGACAAGAGGCAGTAGTAGGAGGAGGGAGAGTGTAAAGAGAGAAGGGTCAGAGGGTGAGAAGACTGTAGGGACCGAGGAGGAGGAGGAGAGAGAGAGAGCTAGAGAGATAGCGAGAGGAAGCCAAAGACAAGTAGGGGAGATTGGGGGTAGAAGGGAGTAAGCAGATAGAGGGGGAGATGGAGAGAGAGGAAGGAAGAGAGGACATAGGTCATATATCATAGAGGTAGGGAAAGAGAGAGAGGTGAGGGAAAGGAAAGAGTAGGAGGAGAACAAAGGAGAGAGCAAAGAGGGACCAGATCAGAGAAAGGAGTGAGATCAAGAGTGAGATACAGAGTGCGGAGGGGATAGGCACCATTTTGAACATTATTGATTACTTTGTGGGGCACCAGGAGATTAGGGAGAACATAGAAAGCCCCGCTGGGAGTGAAGTATATAAGGCCTCAGACTTTAAGCCCTCATCACCAGATTAGGATATGTTAGACAGTAGGGATCATCTGTTGCTAGTTTCATTACACCACTGGGGAATAGGGAAACCTGGGCTAGGAGGGGTGGCCCATAGGGGATCGATGGACAAGTCATGGACACCCCTTAGCTGGATCAACCTGCAGTCTTTCAAACGCAATAAAAACTTGAGAAACCAAATAAAACCCTGGAACTGTTTTTCCCTGAGTTTGAGGAATTAGCAAAGCAATCAGTGATAGCGGGCATTCCTGTACTAAGGCAACCAGTAATCCTTAATCTTTCCCTTGCTCACCTAGTTGCAGCCGTGCTGAAGCACCAAGGCCAAGTGTTAAGACGGGAGTGTACACGAAGACAAGATAACATTGTATAAACTTGCATAAAGAAAAGTGCTCACAGTTCTATGGATCTGAAGGAAATTAGGGAGATGGCATAGGTTACATGCATATAATTTGGATCTGTAAAGTCCCCAGCTGTAGTCTGGAGCATCCGTAGGTCTTGAGCTTACTTTTTAGGCTAAACTGCAAAGTCAAAGTGGCATGGGAACCGTGGGGCACCATGTTTAGCATATGGTTCCCCAGGTGTACCTCAGGATCTGTATTTTCTCAACTAGGACATAGTGTCAGTGTAATAGACAGGTTGGCTTCTGATTGGCTGAGCAGGATTCTGGCCCGGATGCTGCATGGTCCCTAATGTTAAGGATAGGACTGTTCTTTAAAGATGGGGTCAACATTACTGGTAGGACTGCTCGGGTGCATATCAAAAAGCAAGCCCAGTGCGGGGGAAGATTGAAGTCAGTTAGTGTTATAAATGTAAAATTGCTGGAAGCAAACATTCTTGTCCTTGTAAGATACAATGAAGGTGGCAGCAGTTCCCATGTTTGGTGGTCCAGCGGTGGATCCAGTGTAGGTGAAATGGACCTTAAAGCAAAAAGGACATATGTGGAGCCAGTGGCTATGCTTTTGTGCTGAATAAAATAATAACTGCTGGAGCTTGGGTATGGTCAGCTGTCTGTGCCATTGGGAGTGCGACTTAGGTGTTCAAAGGTGCAGTTTGTGTGCAGAGGAGGCGTTTCAGTAGTAGATGTACTCCTTGAAGTAGCAACATTACCTTTGGGTTCCTTCGCAGTTGCTGCCTATTTTCTTGATTCAGGAAACAGCTGCAGGCCTCGGAATCTGGTGGTTGCTTGTGCGCTCTTTGTCTGGTGCTGATGGTGCTCTCATTTATGGGTCATTTATTGGTCTTGATGGGAATTGTTAGGAAGGCTTGCTGGTCCCTGCACACTTTAAGAAGCTTTCTGATGGTGAAAAAACAGAAGTCTACTGAGCAGGGGGAACCCTACACTAGATATCCCTCCTCTTGATGGTGTAATTCCAGCCAAGTTACAAACCCTCAAGAACCACTGCTCCCACGATATCCTTGCTGATATGAAGAGGCAGAAGCACCTCTACCCCCACTTACGACCCCCATTTTACTTCCCTCTTAAGGCTGCATGTATCATGCATTCTAAAGCATCAGGGACATTGGACTTGATAAATGTAGAAGGAACTTACGGCCTAATTACGAGCAGGGCGGTGCAGTAAAAATCAACGATAATTGAATTAATGCCACATTAACCCACTGCCGTACTACGAGTATGGCAGAGAGGTGGAGGATTCACTTAGCTGGAGGTAAATACTCCATCTTTCCGCCCTGAAAGCGGCCAAATCGGCACCTGCGGTAATTCCACCGAAATCCCCATGGAGGCCAATGCACTCCAATTAATGTGGACGAACACCCCCTACCATCACTTGTAATCTGGCAGTAATTCTGTCGGACCAAGTGGCAGTAACGGTAATTAAGTTTGGTGGTATCATGGAAGATTTACCATCAAACTCATAATGAGGTCATTACACAGGTTACATATAAACAGCAAATACCAATGACCAGTTATACAATGGAAATGAACTGGGAGTTTTGCCATTGCTGTTCACTCTATGTCCCCAAAACTCATATACCAGTTACTGGATACAGTAGAAACCATCTGTAGTTCATCAACTTGATATTCGATTTGCGATTATTTATTTGTAATCATGTATTTATTTTTAGAATGCGCAAACATCTAGAGCTCTGCCAGGCAATCTGGGAGGACCATGGGCTTTATCACCTGATCCAAGCCTGTGTTCCCTGCTCCCCACATTCGCTGTGTAACCGAGAAGGTTCACGGCCTACCTTGACTCCTCTGCTATCCCACCCTGCTTTTTCCCACAGCCCCTCTCCACCTTCTTACCTTGGGAGTAAACCACTCTCCCACGGCCCCCTCCTCCTCATCTTGTCTTTCTGCACTGCACCACCTTGCAGATTCTCCCCCCTCATTGTGCCATGGAAATGGTAGAGGGGCTACACTCAGACCTGCTCATTCCATGGTGGTCATGCTTTTTTTTTTAATTTTGATCCCCTTACTGCTCAGCCCGTACACTTATTGCAGTGGTTTTTTTTCTTCTTATAACCCTGAGGTGCTAATAGCAATACCGGCCCCTCCTCGAGCCATCACTGGGTGGCAATGTCGCCTGCACCCCATTAAAGGCCCTCTCTTTGTTTAGTCCTTTTAATTTGGACCAGGGACCGTTACCACCTACTAATGGCCCTTGGAATGCAGCATTATTTGTTAAGCGTGGTGTGGAAATAATGGCACCATTTATGATTGCATCCCTGACAAAGAACCTTAACAGAGGATGTCTGCTGTACTTTTGATGGATTTTAAGGGGAGAAACATATGTATAACTAACACATCGGCTCTTTTTTTTTAACAATTGCCCAACACCTGCTGCTTCACCACGTGTTTTCACTTCCTCCTGATGAAATCACCAGCATCTGACCTTGTGTTACTCACCGCCTGTAGGAATGGCCGGGGTGTTTAGAGGAAGGAACACCAAATGGACCGGAACCTTCTGTCACTGCTGAGTATAGTCCAGAAAAGGACCCCTCAGACCGGACTGCCTCTCTTGAGGCGGCTCTTTATGATAATGGACCCCCTTGACTGTGTAATAATAGAACAGGCAGGTTGGTGTATTACCCAAAAGAGCCGGGAGAAACCACACCGCCACACCAAGCTGCAAAAAACACAAGGTACAGATTAGAGGCAATAAATCAGAACATAAGGGATTGATGGAAATCTAGGATGTGAGCGAGTACCTGAAAGAGGTTTGGCAGCTATTAGTTTAGGAGGAATTCTAAAGAAAAGAAACAAAAGAAAAGGCTCAAGTTGGAAGTTCTAGTTAGGTGGTTAATATTGATAGAAAAGTAAGGAGAAGGTCTTACCCCCTTATGGATGTAAGGAGGTCCAAAGAGAACACAACTGAGGTATAAAATAATAAACAGGGAAGGTTAGTAGAGGGTAGCTTCCTGAACAGCACGAGGGTCGCAACTAGATTCGGGATGGTGCAAGGAATCAGCAGACTGTCCAGCTTGCACAATAAGGTATCCACAAAGTCTATTCACAGAAGACTGCAGTATGTTAAGAAGACAAGTCACAATGGCTGAAAATATCTTACTGTAATTAGTAAGAACCGTAATCAGGAAACAGAGGAAGCAGTAATCCGGCCAATGCTTGAATTGTAAACAGAAGAACTGGATCAACAAGTGTAACGTAATACACAACCATCAGGAAGGAGAGACGTAGTCAAATAAGGGCCAGACAACAGGCAGGTCAGAAAGTGTTCCGAGGTCGGGCTTCAGGTAAACTTGCAAGAAGGAGAAAAACTGGCCGTAAAGGATAACACAAGGCAGGTCTGGGGGCGTTCCAAAGTCGAGTCAACAGCCGGCAATTCCAAAGGCAGACAAGGGGCACGCGAGATGCAAGTCCGATAACAAGTCTGGGGTGAGGTACAGTACACACGAACGATGGCGAGAATAGCAACGCTAATTAGAAGCGCCGTGTCTTGCGCGACGTGTGTTTTTATTTGGCCGATGGAGCGTCAGAGTCAGCTGATTAGAAGATGCTGCTTGCTCCTGCGGCGTGGCTTCCCTGACAACCTCCAGCGTCTCCAGAACGGGGAAGCAAGAAAGGACTTCCGACTTCTTTGAAGTCGGGAGTGCCGTGAACCGAGCAAAGCCACTCGGTGTGTGGAAACAGAGAAATTGACATGAGGCCGGGAAGCCCAAATGGAAACACACCAACACAGGTTACAAAGGACCATATAAAGCGCTTTATTTCAAAGTTACAAAGTTACCAAGTTATCAAGGTCAATTGACATGCGAATAGCTATTCGGCCCTCTGACTAACACACGAACCTTCAACGTTAGGTTCGCACTGAAAGTGGGAGAGACCGATCATCGGGATGCTTGGGTTTTTATACATTTAGTACTGCATTGGCCAGCCCTCCTACAAGTTAACCATTTCTGGAACCATGGCTAGGGTTCGTAGCCAGGTCGAACATGCAATCTCCATATATTAGATCGGTTCCGCTGATACAGTTACATATTTACACCTAGGTTAAACAGAGGACAGGGTCTTAGTTCATGACCCTAACAAGTAGCCTGCGGACATATTATTCATTCACGTGTGCGGAGGTCACCATGGCCGAAGTCTTACTCGCAATGTCATTCGGCCTCCATTTTGTGATTCGGGGTGACTTCCACACTGCAAGAATACCTAAAATGGCGGCTAGATCCAAGATGGCAGCTTACACGATACATTACGGTCAAGACCTTGCCGCGGAACCTATGTTCACAATATTCTTTAGACAGCTTGGCGTAGGCCAACATACATTTAAACAATGCGATTGGGGTCACAATATTATATCGATTTCCACAGACCCTCCTTTTGGCCTATGCCAAGTGCTAAAACATAGTTTTCTAATACTTTCGAAAATACTTGAAGGCATTATCATTCATAGGTTCCGCATCATTGTCTGAAATATCAATAGCCATAAGGTCGTTCGTAAGAACTTCTTGCAACATGAACTCTTTAGATGCTGTCTTCGGAGTGTATATCTTTCGCCCTATTGCGCTCATTACCTGGGCACAACATTCCCCCATCATTCCGCATATACTTGGGAGGCATTGAAAACAACAGCAAAGAAATAACAGAGTCCCTAAAATACCTAAAATGACAGAAAGCACCTTCCACCCCCAAGATCGCAGAGAATCCCAAAACCAGGTACTAAGGCTCCAGTCTCCTACAGGGATATGGACTTCAGAACTAAGAATGTGTAAGTTCTGAATTGCTTTAAATATTGTTGGTGAAGAATCTGGTACGAAAACGCAACAAGCGGACCCCACTAATTTACATACTCCACCTCGTTCGGCTAAAATGACATCTAATGCCATTCGATTTTGCAGTGCTACCAATCTTATCGCCTTTTGCTCTAAGGTCATATTGTAAAGTATGTCCGTGGTCCGGTTGATTGTTTTCTCCAATACCCTCGCTAATCCCCTAATGTTTTCTGAATTTGCTATTTGTCCCCAAAAGGGGACTACTGATTTGGCTACATCTCCGAACACTTGTCCGGGGGTATCTCCATCACTATCTCGTCGCGGGCGAGCCTTGGATACCTCTAAGGTACTGGCTATAAATACACCTGGTAACAATATCCCTAAATAACAAGTCCCCTGCCAATCCTTGGGCAACCAGGGAAAAGCTAAACTACCACAAACAAAATAAACGGGTCCCCCTACATACAAAGGCCTATTTTCCCCAGTCAAATTTACAATATGTATACAAGGCTCAAAATCTCCCATTGGCCTAGTGCCATTTCTTTGTACACAGAAAGGGACAGAATCAGGATTGTGATTTACAGAATAAGAAGGAGGCATGGCATCCTTATTGCCTATCGGAGCCATCTTGAAAGAAACTAGATTTTGGAAAGGAAAGGAAAGTTTATCAGACGGCCTAATAGAAGCGATATTAGGTCTACTCCTATTTGCGAAAAGCGAGCATCCCAGGGGAGTCAATTCACGTCTCTCAAATTCATTCAAATTAGTGCCATCAAAGTTCCCTGAGATGCTATCATTCCATCGGCCAAAGAAGAGTGCTCTAAGAGAGGCATAGCAGGAAGTCGTTAGAGGTAAGGGATGTATATACCATCCCAGTCCCTTGTTCCCATGTTGTGGCAAATGCGTGCAAATCCAACAATTACTCTTATTAAAAATAGCATGCGTAGCATTCATCACTATCATCAGAGTGTTATTATAATATTTCTGTCTATGCTGAGAGTCCCTAGGGGACAGAGTGTGAAGGTGTACAGAGGGAGTCAAAACAGTTGGTACAATTTCGGTCGGTAACAGAGGCTTCAAAGGATAAATCTCTTCAAAGTACCAAAGTCCCACGGCAGCAGTTGCAAAACTAACAATAATCAAAACAAGAACACAACAGTACGTTTTCAGGGCCCAGGCACATTGTCCATTGTTCGAACTGGTCACCTCCTTATCTAATAGTTCAATACGAGGAGCAGCGGTGAAGGCGGCAGGCATCATGGTTGTCCCGATCGACGGCCCCAATGTTCGTTGCTGGCGGCACTTCGGCCGCGCGACTTCTTAGTCCTTCCCAACCCTAGCCAACAGAACCCTCCTTTTCTGTGTTCCAAAAAAGGGAAAGACAATAGTATTCCAATCACTCCTTTTTCTTCCAGATGCACGATACTCGTGCAACGATTTTATTTTCGTGGTCGAAGGTTGTACCTGATGGTACCCAAGTTTTCCGAATCCAAAAGCAAAGTATCGTCGCTCCCTGAGGGGAGCGTCACGTCGGTGGCGACGGAAGTCGCAGAACTTGAAACCAGAGTTTCCGGAAGTGATTGATCAAGGGAGTGCGGAGACAAAATGGACGGCTCCCCGAGCTCCTCAGGCTCAGAGAACTTCTCCGACGCACTCACAACGCTGCTTGCTACTCCGAGATCAGAAAGTGCAGCATCAGCAAGGGGTTCTGTTTCTTCTGTAACTTGTGGCGTCGGGTGAGGGATCTTCTTGATGTGTGTTGCATGTATCCAGTTCTTCTTTCCTGCCACCCGCACTGCCGTCCTGGTGACCAATAAAACCTGGTAGGGTCCCCGCCAGCGAGGCGCGAGACAGGAAGACCTTTCGTAGGCCTTTACCAGGATCCAGCTGCCGGGCAATATATCGTGTCCTGGGCCCGTAAACCGTACAGGTAAAGCGGCCTTCACCTGGTGGTAAATGAAATACAGGTTTTTAGTCAATTGATTACAATAATCTACAAGCAATACATTCTCCACATCCCTCAGGGCTTTAGGTTTAGGGAGGCCCCAAATATTAGCAGGCCTTCCCATCACTACCTCAAATGGAGCAAGCCCAGTTCTAGTCTGGGGTGTGGTGCGCATAGCTAACAATACAATAGGTAAAGCATCTGGCCATTTTAATTTAGTCTCAGCACATGTTTTTGCAAGTTTGTTTTTCAAAATACCGTTGTGTCTTTCTACCAACCCCGCACTTTGAGGGTGCCTAGCTGAATGAAAACGTTTCTCAATCCCTAAGGCAACACATATTTGCAATATTACAGCTGCGATGAAATGTGGGCCGTTATCCGACCAGATTATCCTCGGGAGCCCAATTCGAGGAAAATATTCTTTCACCAAGATCTTTGCGGTGGTCATGGCGGTAGCATCTTTGGCAGGGAAAGCCTCGACCCACTTGCTAAAAGCACAAATGATGACAAGAACATATTTCAAGTTATTACAACGTTCCATTTCAATGAAATCAAGGTGAATTGTTTCAAAGGGGACAGAGGGGGGCCCGAAACTTCCCCTTGGAGTCACTGTCCCTTTACCCACATTGTGTTGTAGGCAAATCATACAATTACTAACGTATCTTTTTGCAGTTTCCAAAATTTTATCATTCACCCAAACCTGCTGTAATATCTTCGCAATTTGCTGGGCACACACATGTGTTGGACCGTGTGCCATTGTGACCATTGCTAATACATAAGAATCAGGAAGCAACCATTTCCCGTCAGATGCGTCCACCCAACACCCTTCGTCATCCAATTTCCCCATGCCTTCAGCCCATTTCCTAGATTCATCAACAGAGGCATCAGTCTGAATATCTCGCACAGACCCAATGCCTTCATCTATTATACAACCATCTCTCACTTCCCTTGAGGTATACATGTCTGTGCTAAGGTCTGTAGCTGTTTGTCTAGCTATCGAGTCTGCAAAAGCATTTCCTTTGCCCACATCATCTATGACCTTACGATGAGCTGCACATTTCATAATCGCTAGTTGTTTAGGGAGTGAGAGTGCTGAAAGTAACTGTACTATTAAGGGACCATGCTGAATCTTGGTCCCATGTGAGGTCAGAAACCCTCTTTCCGACCACAATTTTCCGAAGTTGTGAGCCACCCCAAAGGCGTACTGACTATCCGTATAAATATTAACTCTATGCCCTTGGGAGAGCTCACAAGCCCGAGTCAACGCTATAATCTCTGCGGCCTGCGCAGAGTTATACGGAATCCTTTTAGTTTCTACGATCTTGTTCAAAGTAGTAACTGCATAAGCAGCTGTAGATGTGCCATTCGGAAGTTTAAAGCAGGAGCCATCACAAAACAGCTCCCCTTCCGCATTCTCCAAAGGAGTATCTGAGAGGTCTATTCTGCCCTTTGTTTCTTGTTCGGTGGCGTACAGGCAGTCATGTGATCCATCATCGCCGCAAGCAGAAGTTTGCGGGAGAGGCAAAAGTTCAGCCGGATTGAGAACACAACACCTTTTAATTTGGATATGAGGAGCAAATAGAACTAATTCATACCTGGTCAACCGGGCAGAAGTAAGGTGTTGTGTTTGAGTTTTATTCAATAGAATATCAACAGAGTGAGGTACCATCAGAATCAAATCGTGGCCTAGGACCATCCCCTCACTCTGTTTTACAGACGCAGCAGCAGCAGCAACAGCGCGCAGACATCGCGGCAAAGCGCATGCGACAGGATCAAGGGCGGAGGAATAATAGCCGCACGGCCTATTCTTCCCTCCATGTTCCTGCGTTAACACAGACAAAGCACATCCATTACATTCATGCACAAACAACACAAAGGCCTTATCGTAATTTGGTGTACCCAGAACCGGTGCTGAACACAGCGCGGCTTTGAGAAGCTCAAATGATCGTTGATGTTCCGATTCCCATGGCAGTGGCAAAGAAATGCCCTTCCTCGTCAAAGCCAACATCGGTTTTACCACTAGGGCAAAATTCGGGATCCACAGTCTACAGTAGGACGCCATCCCTATCAGGGCTCTGACTTCCTTCTGTGTTTTTGGGACAGACATGCCAGAAATGTGTTTTATTCGTTCAGGTGTCAATCTTCTCCCCTCCTTTGACAGGAGGTAGCCTAAATAGGCA
Source organism: Ambystoma mexicanum (assembly GCF_040938575.1). Lineage (NCBI taxonomy): Eukaryota > Metazoa > Chordata > Amphibia > Caudata > Ambystomatidae > Ambystoma > Ambystoma mexicanum. The sequence goes on from NC_090928.1 coordinate 313,093,562, forward strand.
ACCTCCTGGCAACAATATTGAAATTTCTTAAGTGAAGCTTTGTGACCATGTTCAGCTAAATGAACAAGCAACAATATAGTGCCTTCTTTACAAGCTTTCTCAGAGTCTGCAGCTAAGAGCAAATCGTCTACATATTGAAGCAGCGTGCAAGTAGGTGGCAGTTCAAGGGTGTCAAGCTGCTCTTTTAAGGCTCTACTATATATACTAGGACTTTCAGTGTACCCTTGAGGTGCTCTTGTGAATGTAAATGAGCGTCCCCCCAAGGTGAACGCAAACAAATACCTGCTCTCCTTGTGTATCGGAATACTAAAGAAGGCGTTTTTCAAATCTACGACACTGAAGTGCGTAGCCGTAGCAGGGATCATTGTTAAGATTGTTGTTACATCTGGCACTATTGGAAATTGTGGGGCCACTACCCGGTTAATAGCACGAAGATCTATTATAAACCGGTACGGAATTGCATTGTCGCCTTTCTTATATACCGGTAAGATCGGACTATTACATAAGCTACCTGTAATCTCTTCGATCACTCCACGATGTACAAAATCGGAGACAATGCATTTCAAAGCGCGCTCGCCCTCAACTGAAATTTTATATTGCGGAATGCGCGGCAGTTTAACCCCATGTTTCAATACTATCTTAACGGGCTCAACGTGCAATATTCCGACATCATTGTCGTCTATTGCCCACAAACATTCTGGGACAATACCGAACTCGGGAGGTAGAGGTCGGGTCAAGTACTGGGAGTTAAAAGGTTGCTGTGGTGAAACTGTCAATCTTATTCCGTCAGGGGTACAATGGATCACTGCATTCAGTTTCTTCAACAAATTCAACCCCAGCAAGTTTTCTCCACAGTTTGAAGTAAGAAGAAAAGGGCACTGGTCTGTAAAAGGGCCCAAAGAAACGGATACCGGCGCAGAGACCGGACAAACAGTTGGTATACCAGAGAACCCTATAGAAACGTTTGTTTGCCCTGACAGGGGAATGTTTGGAACCCGAGAATGGTCAATGGAGCACTTCTGCGCTCCAGTGTCGATCAAGAACTGATGTTTCCTATTCCCCACCAATAATTCAACATAGGGGCCCTTCTGAATAACGGGAATAGGTAAAGGTTCCAAACGCTGCTTCGGGCAATCCTAGTAAGGCAGAACTTCATCAAAGGGAAGTTCCTCAGAAAGATAGACAGCGGAAGGGTGATCAAATATATTTCTTGAGTCCATACTCGAAGTCTGATTTTCCTGTGAAAAAGGTTGCTGGGGATCTCGTAGAAGCTGACCTCTATCAGGACCCCCTGCTCCAGGGTGGCCCCGTGGTCGCCTACCCATACCTCCAAATGTGCCTCCTGACCTCTGACGGAGGGCAGGGCACTGTGCTCGCCAGTGACCTTCCTGGCGGCAATAAGCACACTGATTAATATTAATAGAATTTAGAGGAGTATTTCCTCTTGGAATGTACTGACCTCTAGTTTGTGTCGTACCTCCTCTGGGGTGCCTGACAATTTGCTGCAACAATACCTTAGTCTTTAGGTCACCCCTTCTTTTTTCGATTTTCTCTTTCTCGTTATTAACCCGATTTTCATAATACTGAGCCATATGCAAAACCTCTGACTGAGATTTTGCCTGCCAAGCGCTCTCTGAGGACATAATTTGTGACTGGATGTCGGGCAACAATCCACGCACAAATTTGTCCACAAACAACCTCTTCCCCGACTCTGTACCCAAATCCTGTCCACTGAAGTCGGAGAACACCTGTTCAAACCTATTAAAGAATTCAGTGGTACCTTCAGTTTTTCCTTGGACACAGGCCGTAAGCTTGTCCCAAATAATCCTTTTTTCTGGAATTATAGTTTTCAATTTGGCAACTATTCTATCAGGTAAAGTGAGTATTACCTGGGGTGGTTTCTCACCAGCTGGTCGTTCCCCATCTATTCTAGTTAGATTTACCCATGTATCCCCTAACCCCGGCACATCATCTACCGTCCGTACCTGCTTCCATACATCAACAGGTAAAAGCACTGGAAACAATAAATCCATGTCACTTAAGGTGAACACGGAAGACTGCAAAACGGATTCTATTTCTTTATAAAACCCTGTCGGGTTCTTCCTAATATCAGGGACTGATTGTCTGATCGTGTTCACTTCCTGTCGAGAGAACGGGACGTGAACAAACTGTGATACGTAATGTGCTGGGATATCCACCGCGGGAGCACCAGTCGCCGCGTTGGCGGGGATTTCTACTTTTGGGACAAGGGTCGGAGGGACCTCTCTCATAGGCAACTGAGATATAGGGACCTCCGACCGCTTACTGAGTAATAAGGCCAAATCAAGCGCTAAAGCAGCTGTGGAAGTGTCAGGCGAAAAAGCTCTTTTACAAATACCTAATAACTCGGTGGGGCAACCAACCTTCTTTCTTATACATTCTTCCTGCAAGTGCTGTACCATCACTTGAATTACCTTCCTTTGCATTTCTACCGTATATTGACTATATGTATCGTATACCTCATCCGGCGGTATTGATGAATCCGAGATCCATCGAACCGCATCTCTAGTACAGATCCGTACTTCCTCGGGTGTGGATCTTCGGCACGAAAGGAACCGTTTCTGCATATATATCCTATCGTCCTCATCATCCTCATTTTGTAATCTTTCAAAATCCTGTCTAAACTCAAACAATCTATCAACATGTCCATATACTTTCTGTTCGGTATCCCTTGAGAGTGCCAAAGCGTTCAGATCTCTCACCCCTTGTGGGAGATCCGAAGTCTGCAATCTACCCCACATTACACCTAAATGAATCCCCAGTCCTTCAATAAAAACGTTTTTCTCGGGAAAATCGTGCAAATTAGATAATGTTGAAAATACCTCAGTTTGATCACCTTTTTCCATGCAATGTTTAGCCCAAGCAAATAGTTCCTGTTTCCTGCCCGCAGGAACAGTACTACGAGTCACTATCCCCGACCCTGCACCAGGATCTGATTTAATAAACACAGGACTCCCCGAAATCGAAAGTGTAGGTGAACCTAACATAGGTGCAGGGGAAAGAGGTAAAGTAGCAGACGAAATAGACGGAGGAGCGACAACTAAGGAACTAGGGGTAGTAGGCTGTGTAAGAGGAGTAGGAATAACGATAGGAGCAATAGCAGGAATGGGAAGAGCGCCCACAACAGGAGCATACGGAGGTGGCGCTGAAGAATCAGGCCTCCGTTCGTTTAATATTTTCTCAATAAACTCCTCGGAAACATGGAAATCTTTAGAAGGGTAAATTTTCTGGACTCCGAGCGAAAAAGCTCTGTCCATTTTCTGGGTTTCATCTAATCGTTTTTCCTTGTCATATAACAATGCCTTTTCGGCATTCGTTTTATGACGTCGTGCATGTTTATCCCTACTTTTAAGCTGCTGTAATGCTTCCTTTTTCCAATTTTGTAACACATCAAAGGCTGCTGGCCTAGCCTTCTTCTTAAGCAAAATCGACTCTAAGTATTCAATATGGGGGATCTCAAAACTACCATTGATTGGCCACTGAAATTCGGAGGCATTTCTGGTCTGTCTGTGCCAAATGTCATTAAATACAATACTACCAATGCCATACTTACAGTACATAGTACACGCCGGCGACCCCTCCTGTGGTGCCGGACGGCTAAATTCCAAAGATTGTCGATCGCTGCGGAATAGAGCCCTAAAACAGCTAGACAATTTCCCAGGCATTTCTCAAAGAATTGGTGTTACCTGGTCCAATAATTGTGTCTGCAGATACAATACGCCAAATTCAAATTGTCAGGGTTAAATTAAGAGCCGGGTCACGACTACACCTGACCAAACCTAAGGAGGACCGTACGGTTTTCAAAGGACTTTCAACTAACAAATTTTACCTGTGTTCAGTGGTTTCGGCAAATCTGCCCGCCTCAGATTTGGACCCTCGTCAAGATGCTGTGTCAGACCGCACGACTATCGCCCAAGGATCGGATCGTGCAGCGCTGCCGAGGTATCGCGTCTCGATCGGTCGGGCCCGCAGAATCACACCGTCCGATCCCGATTCGATAGTCTGCGTCAACCTTCAATGATCCGGCATCAATCTTGAGGGTCCCTATTCGGGCGCCAACTGTGGAAACAGAGAAATTGACATGAGGCCGGGAAGCCCAAATGGAAACACACCAACACAGGTTACAAAGGACCATATAAAGCGCTTTATTTCAAAGTTACAAAGTTACCAAGTTATCAAGGTCAATTGACATGCGAATAGCTATTCGGCCCTCTGACTAACACACGAACCTTCAACGTTAGGTTCGCACTGAAAGTGGGAGAGACCGATCATCGGGATGCTTGGGTTTTTATACATTTAGTACTGCATTGGCCAGCCCTCCTACAAGTTAACCATTTCTGGAACCATGGCTAGGGTTCGTAGCCAGGTCGAACATGCAATCTCCATATATTAGATCGGTTCCGCTGATACAGTTACATATTTACACCTAGGTTAAACAGAGGACAGGGTCTTAGTTCATGACCCTAACAAGTAGCCTGCGGACATATTATTCATTCACGTGTGCGGAGGTCACCATGGCCGAAGTCTTACTCGCAATGTCATTCGGCCTCCATTTTGTGATTCGGGGTGACTTCCACACTGCAAGAATACCTAAAATGGCGGCTAGATCCAAGATGGCAGCTTACACGATACATTAAGGTCAAGACCTTGCCGCGGAACCTATGTTCACAATATTCTTTAGACAGCTTGGCGTAGGCCAACATACATTTAAACAATGCGATTGGGGTCACAATATTATATCGATTTCCACAGGTGCCCATGTGTAACAGCTTGGTTGTGAAGGCTGTAGTCTGGGCTCTGAAAGATAAGCAGGAGTCTGACTTCCCCGGATTCCCAGACATCTGCCCCAGCTTTTTGGGCAGGATCGCTTGTACTGCCCTGGAGCATCGTGTTTAGGTGCTTTAATCTGAAAGCTGTTATTATATTTTTAGCATATCAGCCTTTGTCCCTTTTATAATGAATGGGTCTTCTGGCCCATCGGCACACTATATATAAGCATTGTTCTGCACTATTAGCCCCATACAGCACTACATCTCCCATCATTCCAGTGTCGCAGGAAATACAACATCACTTCCTGTGCCCCTTCAAGCACACAGGACTGGTTCAGTGTGCCTTTTCAAGGCATTTTTCCAGGGACACTGCTTTGTCCGTTCTGGCTCATGTGTGAGATGACCCTGCTCTACGTTTCCTGGCTTTGCTCTTATAAGTTAACAGGTAATTACTTTTAAAGAGGTTGGTCCCACCCTGCATGAGCTCCCCTTTCAGCTTCCGAAGGTGGTGGGCACTGCCTTTGCTCTTTTTATGATATCTCCTTTTTTCTTTTAGTCTCTTTGCTGCCCACCTCTCTAGTGACCACAAACCTCACCCTCTAACCTGTAACAGCTCTCATGGTCTCCAGATCCTTGAAGCAGGCCCATCAAATCCTTTTGAGATGCCTACCACTCTATGAAAAACCCATCTGATTGCTCACTCTAACTCTTAATCCTCCTCTTCCCAATCACCAGCTAGCGACAGCCGGCCATCTTTTTACCTAAGTATGCACAGGGTCAGGATACCTCACAAAACAATATAATAACTATGTCTTTCTTAACAGTGATCCTTGGCTATCAGCTGAAAAGGTCCTCTTAGTGACCCCTTCACCATTGATGAAACCCTCTATCAGCGGATCAACACGCCCTAGAGTTCTTGGCTCACCCATTCTAGGATAGAAGAGTAGACCATTTCAAGAATGAATCTCCCTCTTTTCAAAACCATCTAGGCTCCAACAATACAATGTTTCAATTTCTCTTCCAGAAGTACAGAGGTGCGGGGCACTCCAATAGGCCTCTTCACGAGTGGCAAGTGTGAGCAGGCTGTGAGCAGTGCCTGCTGCAGATGAATGTTACGCCCCAGACTCTTCACCGCCGCGGCCCATTGCTACTCACCTGGAAACTGTATCCTCACCGGCGGCTGCGGCAATCACGGTTTGACCGGCGGGTTGGAGGTGGTGGATCAAGCCACGATCTAGATCCTGGGGAGATGCTGTGCAATGGCGTGGCCATTGCAGGACGCACTGCACATCCATGGAGGCCCAGACACGAAATCCTTGCACTCGCGCAATACTCACTGTGTCCTGCGTTGCCAGGCAACAACTCCTGCTGCGATGATTGCATCCCGAGAGCAGTGGGCTATTCAAACCCAGCTCTCCATGACACGGGTGCATCTCAATACGCTCTGTATGTTCGCTACTCGGGTGAGATTGCCTAGTTCCTGCCTTCTGCATTCCCTGCCTGGCTCTTGCTGACTGCTTTGCCTTTTCCCAGCCTTGGCTGTTCCTTCCCTGTTCTCTCTCTCTCTCTCTCTCTCTCTCTCTCTCTCCCTCCCCTTGGGGACTACCTGCCCTGATCTCCTGCCTTTGCCTTGGTTCTTGCCTGCTTTGTCCTCCCTTCTGCTGCCTCCTGCCATTGCCTCCATGCCTTATTGCCCAGCTCTTCTGGCAGTCATTTCCCACCTCCTGGCCTGCTTTTTTCGTGTTACCAAACATCTGTTGCACCAGTGTTACTGTAGTACCTTGACTCCTGCAAGGTACACCTGAGCCAGTGATGAAAGGGAGCAGGAACTAGGCTGACTCAGGTAAGTATCAAAAGGAAGATGCTTTATTTAACCCCTTAGTTTCATAGATATAGTTAGTAGATGAGAGAGAAAGCTACATGCATCTGTACTGGTCCCTTGCCCAGCTCCCAGTACTCAACCGTCAACCTTGGAATGCCCAGGCTCAAAACACTCCACAGTGCACCAAACATTCCACAGGTCCTAGCTACTCACACAGACACATCATAGCACACAAGATACTACAGTTACCAGCTTTCCTGGCCAGCGCCCTGCGCTGTCCTCACGCCACATAAATCCGGGAACAGCTGTCTTGTGGCATGGGGAGATGGGCCCCGGGAGCCTGTTCTGTCATTCCAAGTCAAGGGGGGACCTCGGGGGTCAGGCTCCACATCATATTGAACGCAGGTGAAATACTGGATGACAAAACAAGACCCATAAATGAAACACCTCCACCACGGACCCGGATCAACCATGACCATGTACTTGACAATGCATTCCCTCTGTGCCCCTGTGAGCGAGGAGTCTCAGGCGACAATCAGGTCCTTCAGGCAATGCCTGACATATCTACACTTCCTTTTCATCCCTTGTGCAAGGCCACCATGAATGCCAGGGATCTTCCTTTACCGTCTTGCCTGCTGGTACCCCACCAGGTTCCCTGCCACTTGGCCTCCTGATCCCACGCTGCATGTCGTAAATTCTGGAGCCTTTCTGGTGCAGATGGAGGCTGGCGTCCTGAGTCCTAAGACAATCAAGAAGGGGCTCTCCATGATGACTGCATTATCCAGCTTCTCTTGTTCACTGTCGTGTGAGGCATATATCTTGTGTGGGACTTTAAACTGTGTCCTTACATGACCTAGTCCAGCAGCCCATAATAGGGAGAGGATTTATAAATAGGCGTTTTTTGCCCTAGACTGTGTTTCTGTATCCTGAGCTACTATAATTTCTCATCCAACCAGTTGGATCTTGACCTTGGAATCTCCCTTTGCTCTCACCTTTGGTACCTTATTTGGACTTGTCGCTCCTGTTGGTTATTTGGTTTCTGGATTGTCCTGGACAACTTAGGGCCCTAATGGATTTGGTTACCAGCCTCCTATCCAGTGTGGGAACCTTTGTATTGACCTGATACCTTGCCTGTGTGCTGTCATGGACAGTGAGAACCTGGACTCCCAGGTGTATCTAGGTGTCACGCATGCACAGTTTTTAACACGCACCTTTTTTCTTTTACTTTCTTTGCAAGCCAGTACTTGACAAAACACAGAACATACGCTGATCCCACCATGATATAAATACGGAATGGTGAAGCGTGAATTCCGGGAAATGTCAAATTAAGGGAAAAAAACGATTGGGGGAAACAGACCTTTCTGTGAATATAAGCCAGAATGTCCTGCCTTATCTGGAATCAGGATGACTGGTGTTATAATATATCTAGATGATATACTGGTATAAGGGATCACTTATAACACTTTTCTGAAGAAGATCTGAAAAAATCCTGTCCATAAATATCTGGAAAACAGACACGGTATTTGATAGGGCATAACCCTACATTAGAAATGGTAGAAAGGTGTTCGGAATACTGTTTTTCATTAGTTGCCAGCTTTGATATGCATAAGATGGTATGCCCCACGGAAATCGAGTTTCATGAAAATAGCTGCACCATGAACAGCTTCGATGTCAGATATAAGTGGTAAAGGATACTCATTGTTTACAGTGACTCTGTTTAACCCTCGATAGTCCAGACAAGGTCTCAATTCTTCACAGTCCTTTTTTGATAAAATTAAAGGTGATGCTCCTGGTTGTAGTGCCTTCTTCTGTGGTTCAGATAAAGTGTACATACACACAAAAGGTACTTGTATATCTGGAAATAAATCAATTGCACAGTCCTCAGTGCGGTGTGGTGGTAGTGTCCTTATTGTTTCATTGGAAAAGACATCCTTGAATTCGTAGTATTCTTTCCCTATAAAAGTTATTTGGGCTAGTTAAGTTGAAAGTTCGAGATGTGGGAAACGATGAACACGAGCATTGCCAACATTGAACGTTTTGAAACAGTTAAGCACGCAGTGTTCTGAACCCAAAACCAATGTTCAAGATGTCCAGTTTATGTACTGATTATGTAACCGCAGCCACAGTAGATCAAGGATAATCAAAAAGTGTGCAGCTTTAATTAAGTCAAAAGAAAGTCGCTCTTGATGGTTGCCAATGGATATGGAATAGCTTCCTGAGTTATAGGACCTTAAAGAAGGGGTCTACCATCAACCCCTTCCACTGATAAGATACACTTTTTCTCCAGAACCAATACTTTATTGTATGTTGCCCAAGCTTGATCCATAAAGATTCCAGCAGTGCCACAATCAACTAGGGTGGTTGTCTCAACTGAGGTGTCTTGTGAAAGGGAAACAGAAGTCTTTAGAACTACCAACTGTTGTTCAACGGCTTTGGTTATAGACAGAATAGTGGCTGAGGTACATGGAGGTACTGAACGTGCGCAATCGTTTGTCCCATCTATGATCGGGAACTAGCATTTCCCGAACGCCGTTGAGGAGCAATAGTACATTCCTTAACCAAGTGGATTCCTGAACCGTAAAACATACAGAGGCCCGTATCATGTCTTCTGTGCCATTCTGTGACTGAAAAGGGACCTCTAGCAGTTCCAATCTGCACTTATTCTACATCGTCCGCTTTCTTGGTTAAAGGAGGAACTTGCATCGGTTTCGGAATGGTTTCGCTGATCTTTTTTCATTGGAGCATTCTTGTAGTCTATATTCCAATTCAAGGACCAGAGTTACAGTTCATTTAATCTTCTGGGTCTGGGTACACTGGCTAATTTGTCCTTTAAAGTTTAATTAATCCCTCTTTGAAAGAGGGTTATCTGTGCATCCGCAGGCCAAGCTGCTTCTGTTGCCAATTGTTTCAATTTGGTTACGTAAGAAAGCAAGTCATGATTCCCTTGACGTAAGTCTAGAAGACTCTCCTGAACTAAATATGTTAATTCAGGTCGACTAAACATTGCACAAAGACTGACAAGAAATCCTTTGAAAATGTCCAGGATCTGATTTTGTGTTGTAACAAGAGGAGTGGCCCCGGTCAGGCACTGCCTGCCAAGTGAGATATCATATAGTCCACTTTAGTACCGTCTGTGGGAAAGGGCATTGCCTTTAAAGCATATTGCATGCGTCTATGAATTCTTGTAATTCAAATTTAAAAGATTAAGTAGCCAATGGGTGCACCATCTGTGTTAAATTTCGCATTTTCTGCCTTAAGATTTTGGCTACAAGCTGTTGCATTTGGTCCATTGTGGCAGAAAGCAGATAGCTCTTCTTCTTTTTGGGCGTCGCAAGCAGTCATGCATGCACAATTTTTAACATGTACCTTTTTTCTTTTACTTTCTTTGCAAGTCAGTACTTGAGAAAAACCACCAGACCACACGCTGATCCACACGCTGATCCACACGCTGATCCCACTGTGATATAAACAGGGGAAGGTGAAGCGTGAATTCCAGTAAATGCCAAATGAAGGGGGGGGGGAATCTTGCCGTGATTGTAAGCTGGAATGTCCTCCCTTATCTGGAATCTGGATGACTGGTGTTACTTGGTAGGTAGGTAGCAGAATGATGATGTAGATGCTGCGATGATGAATACGGAGTGGGAATTCCTTGGAATGATCCGTAACAAGTAGCTGAAGACTGACTAAAGACTCTCTCGGAATGAATAGAGGGACAAGGGCAGACTGCAAGGCAGTGAGATCTAATTAAGGAATAGATGTAGGCACAAGGAATGAAAGTCAAAATGACCACTGGAGGATGCAAAGAATCGGAAAAATATAGGAGCATCTCAGAAAGGCTTACCGAGTCGTTGTGACGCGACACATCTTGCTTCGGTCTGTTTTTACACTGTTTCCGGGTCGGCACAGACACATTGGAGCAAAATGGAATGATGTGGTAAGGCAATGCGTAGAAGGCAGCTACCATCTTGATATGGGAATAGATGGCGGCGTACTGGTCTCTGCATCTTCCAACGTTGCTATCACGAATAATGTTGTGAACGTGGAAGCATGAAAGTTGGGCCACGGACACAGCACACCTAGAACTACTTTTGCGTTTGTGAGTAATCTGCTTTATGGACATTTGGATCCCAATCATCACTCACAGTTTCTACTACAAAAGTGAGCCATCCTTGCGGACATCATCTAGAAGCTCAAGCTGAATACCTCTTACCTGTGCAACAGACTTATTGTCATCCAATCAAGGTACCCCAGGTGATTTTCTATTATTTCTTGCCGCCACTTCTATTTATTTGGTTAAAGCTGTTCCCTTGGTTTCGTGTCTCCTCTAGCCAGCATCAACTCTTGGCGGTCCGGACGAATCTGATTTCTATCTTTACTTATTCATCCCTCCCACCTCAGTTACTGTTCTTAAAACCTCACTGAATGCTTATTTATTGAACTGTAGACATTCTCTTCCCTGTGTTTTGAAAATTCGGGACATGACTGACTCACTTTGCCTCGATTTATTCCTAACTGGGAGCTGTTTTTCTCCTTATACTGATGAATTTTCTCCTGACAATTACTCTCTTCTGCAGTTATCATTGGACAAAAAGGAAGCGGAAGTCTTCTTACGAACACTCTGTAATTCAAAGAACTTGCTTCTACTTCCGTACAATTGTCTGTGTCAATCAGCTCAACTGAACATATGCTCTCATTTCATCCATTTCTAACTCCCATCTCCACCCTGCTATTTGCTTGATATTCCTGGGTGATGTTTCAGATTTGTTTCACTTTACGCGATTTGAGACGACTACAGTAGTGAGCTGGCACCGTATAAAAAAACCTAATAATAATATAATGGCCTGAGACATTGTTAGCAATGTCTTTTTAGGGGATTTTAACATGACAAGGAAGAAACTTTTCCCCCTATGTTGGGTAAATTACAGAAACGTTTTAATTAATACTTAGAACTTTCATCAGCTTTGATTTGAGCCTACAGATATTATGCAGAATATCATGGATTTTATTGTTGTCCAGGACCCTTTCATAGACTGGTCCTAGCCAATAACTCTTCACTGGTCTGATCACTTTATCATCTCTTTTCATAACAACTCTTTGTACATCTTTTTTGTGACAACCTATCTGTTTTAAGATTACTACCCATGCATTACATGAAGAACTCTTATCTTGAGAAAACGTATTAAACCCGATGGGTGACATAGATGGTGCTTTTCATTATTTTAATACCTCTTTGCCTTTATTTGCTGACTCTATTATTGCACCTGTTCCTTTGAAAAAAAGCAAAAGTAAAATGATGACCCCTGGTTCTTCTCGAAATTAAGTGACAATAAGCACACAATCCGGTGGTTATGAAAGTGATTGTACAAATCTAGATCATAAACAGATCTTTTGGCTCCCTGCATCACATGCTCTTATTGGAAAAACTAATGACAGGATCTAGCTCAACATATCATAGATTTGGGAAGTGCCTGGCAAGTGCTGTTAGCTGTGTCTGCTTTGGACCCTGTTACCTCGATCTTGAATTCAACAACTGACAAGATATTGCAGTGCCATCTAATACCTTGTGGTAGTGAGTAGGCCCGCCCCTTGACTCCAGAACACCTACAAAAGGGTCTGTGCGCGTACATTTGTGCACGTGCATTTGGGAAGTGACAGGCAAGTGCTGTTAGTTGTGTCTGCTGTGGACCGTTACCTCGATCTTGGATTCAACAACTGACAAGATATTGCAGTTCTGTCCAATACCATGTGGTAGTTTGTAGTCCTGGCCCCTTGACCTTGAAACTCCTACAAAACGGTCCGTGTGCATGCATTTGCCTGTGCGCATTTGGGAAGTGCCTGGCAAGGGTTGTTAGCTGTGTCTGCAGTGGACCCTGTTACCTCGATCTTGTATTCAACAACTGACATGATATTGCAGTTCCGTCTAATACTTTGTGGTAGTGTGTAGCCCTGCCCCGTTGACCCTAGAACTCCTACAAAAGGGTGTGTGTGTGCACATTTGCACGTGTGCATTTGGGAAGTGCCAGGCAAGTGCTGTTAGCTGTGTCTGCTGTGGACACTGTGACCTCGATCTTGGCTTCAACAACTGACAAGGTTAATTTCTGGCGACTTTAAAGACTCTTGGGGCCTCATTACGAGTTTGGAGGTAGCCATGCCGCTATTTGTCCAAAACTTGGGTCTGGGTTCCTTGAATGAGGAATTACCGGGCCATTCCAACCTCGGAGGACCTGGTAATTCCTCATTCAATTAAGCCATCCCCATTCCCATTCGAGCCCCCACAGGTCTCCATGGGAATGGGGAGTGAGCTAACAACGGGCCCGTTAATAACAGGCCCGTTGTTAGCTTCCTGGTCCCCTCGCGGGACCCGGAAAGGACGTCTGGTCTGACCAGATGTCCAGAGCGGGTCCCGCGAGGGAACCTCGTAATAGGGCGGAATGGGTTTAACGGCACCAGCACCATTACCGGCGCCGTTAAACCCATTCCGCCAGGGTCCTAATGAGGCCCTTGGACTTTCTGGTTTTGCCCATCTGCTACTGCTCTCGAGGTGTACTTACCCTCTTTCCCTTTATTTATTACATATATTGCAGTGCCATCTAATACCTTGTGGTAGTGTGTAGCCCCAACCCTTGACCCTAGAACTCCTACAAAAGGGTCCGTGCGCACGCATTTACGAAGTGCCTGGCAAGTGCTGTTAGCTGTGTCGCTGCTAGCAGCAACAGCCCACCCAGGTTCAAACTTACATATGCTTCTCTGAGCTGCACTTAGTAATTGTAGTCTATGTATTGCTGGCTCGTACTGCAGAATAATATTGTATGAGAAAGAGGCTTGTGTGTTGTTTCACGGACACTTAGGGCCTCATTACACGGTATGCGGTAACCATGACGCTATTAGCACCATGGTTGCCGCTGGTATTTTACCGTGTCCGCCTTGGTGGATGGTGGAATTACCGCCCTACTCCAATGTGAGCGGGGGCAGTAATTCCCCATTCACCAAAGCACTTCCCCATTCCCATTTTTGCCCCCATAAGGCACAATGGGAATGGGGAAGGAGCTAATTGTGGTACCGCAAATTGTGGTACCGTAATTAGCACCAAGGTCCCTTTGAGGGCCTGTTTCTTAACGGCTAGTAAAACAAGCCGTTGAGGTCGAGTCCCGCAAAGGGACCTCGTAGTAAGGCGGTAAGGGTTTACTGGTACCGGTGCCCTTACCGGTACCGGTAAACACTTACCGCATTCCGTGTAATGAGGCCCTTAGTGTTTCACCGTGCTCTGAGAGTGTTACTGTACGCTCTCCGTGTGTGCTCGCTTCTTATTCTGCCTCGCGCTAAAGATCGCGGTATCACTACAGCGTGTGTAGCTTTTGCCAGTGTCACGTATAACCTTTCTTGAAATCAACCCGCCCCCCAGTGCGATTGTATCTTTCTTGAGTGCCTCTTGCCGTTTGTGGGTCTGCCTTGTAGTCTACGCCCTCACTCATTATTCTAAGTGGATTGCTATGGCATGCTAGCAATTGAAAAGCTTTTTTACATACTGTTAAACATTGTCTTAATCCTTTTCGGAACAGCCCTAAATACTCTTTGGAGAAGTTTGTCCAGAGCAATCACTTCCTTAAGTAAAAGATAGCTACAAATCAGGAAGAATTAAAGGAAAAAGCTTGCAGTGATAAAGTGACCCTTTTCATCTTCCATCAGATTCCCTTAAGGACATCTTTTCACCCAGTTGTGCCTACAATTCTAGCTTTTATTTTGGCTTCCATCGAGCTTACTACATATGCAAATAATGTCATTCCACCCAAAACATTTCCGGTGAAGGACTTCTGCCTAGCTACGCATGTGTTGATGTCTCACTTACCCAAGGAATCTACCATTCCGGCTCTAAGTCTGGTCTGGTCTGCTTACACCCCTTTTAAAGAAGATCCCAATGGACCCTGAGGTCCTGAGAAACTCCCAGTCGATCACTAATTTACCATTCTTTGACAAGATCTTTGAAATGGTTGTTTCCAACCAGCTACTCACCTTTGCAGATCAGTTCTATCGGTTCTTCACAATATCCTTTTTCACTGATGATTCTTTTACCACAACTATTTGTGATACAAAAATGCAAGGGAGTTTTGGGTGAGGCAATATGCTATGGGTAAAGCGTAGGGGGTGATTGGGGCAAAGAGTGGGTGCTGGCAGGAGGAAGGGTGTGTGGCTTTCCACCCTAATTTTTGCAGTGAAAAAATACAGCAGTGACAAATTGTTGGTAAAAACATTTAGAACTCTCCATACCTATTAGTTCAAATTCCGTATGCTGCAGGGGTGTCCATGAAAACATTGAATCAGAAATGTCCGAGGGAGAAAAAAAAAAGTTATTTGAACAAAAATGACTTTTGTTTTTTTGCCCGCAGATGTTTCTAGCAACCCGCTCAGTCCCCTCCCCCCAGACCCCGCACCCTCTTACATACCTTTTGGCTGCGCACTTGCCAGTTTCCCTTCACTTCTGTGGATGGGAACCGGTGCTGCAAGGTCCTTTGTCTTTTTTTTTTATACTTTATTCAATCCCCCACAACCCCTGATACCATTATAGTGAAAAAGGGTAAGGGGGACACCGCTGCAACCCCCGCTCCCCTTGTTCAATATAATGGCACCAAATGGTATATTTGATCGACATTTTCGGCTGTTCGGAATTTTTGAACAACTGAAATTCGATCACATTTTTGTTTCATTCTTTCTACAGATACCAGGCTGCACAGCAGTCAATCTATCAGGCTGCTGGCGAGGGAATATGTTTTCCCAAATTACATACTCTGGTGATACCTACCTCCTAGTGCTGCTCAATCTAGCAGCAGCATTGAATATGGTCAGTCACCAGGTTCTTTGTTCAATTCACAAACCCTGCATGGGTATTGGGGTCAGGTATTAAGTTGGACTCACTCGTTCATAACAGAGAGGTTTCAGGCTGTCTAGGTGGTCTCAGCCTGCTCCACCACCTTGCCCATTTTATGTAGTGCTCCAGGCAGGTTAATTATTTCTTGTCCTATGTTCAATCTGTACATGGAGCAATCGATGGGCCTTCCCTCAAAACATGGAATTGGAATTCACCAACATGCCAATGATACCCAAGTTGACACATGAGTATCGTTGTTTGAGGTCATCAACAGAATAAAGTCTTGTTTATCAGACATTGAGGGTGGGTGGCAGCTGTCAACTTGCAACTTAACCCTAGGAAGTCAAGACCAAAGTTCTTTTTCACCTGTCATAACAAGGAAGGCTTGGGCTCAGGTTGGGTTTGTTAACTATAGATGGTGCTTTGCCAACCCTCGGGCCTTGAGGAAACTCCTAGGTCTTCTGGCTTGATAAGGAGCCCTCACTAAAGGAGCGTGTTGCCCAAATGACCAGCTTTCGTTTTCTCTGCTCATGAAAATGAAGACCTATGTGCCCTCTGATCCCTTTAGAACAGTAAGAACACTATTAGTATTGCCCCTCATTGATGGCGGGAATGCCATTCATATGGACATTTCTAAATGTGCCTTGCGTCCTCTAAGATCTGCACTTAATTCTGCTGCTCGACTCGTCTCAGCAACAAGGAAATGAGATCATATTTCCCATGTCTTAAAAGGCTTGCACTGCCTAACCCTAGAGGTGTTGCCTGTAAAATCCCCCTTATATATCCAACAAATTGCAGTTTGGCTGGGGTTCCAGAGTCACAAGAAGCAAATACATTTTATTTTCAAAGACCTTTCATTCATAAATATCAATGCAGTTTCAGTCTCTGTTATCTTGTAGCATGGTTTACAGAATTAAACACATTGTTCAATAGAAAACAATACAATAAAAAAAAATAAGATGGGTTTGGGGTCTCAGCTCCAGTACACCGCATTTTACCCCGCCCTCTAGTGCAGCAACAGCAATGCCATATGCATCTCTCCTGGCTTGGTTCACTGCATCCTCAGGAATTCCTAAGGAGCTCTCTTTGGAGATGCAGCCTCTCAGGCATCCTGCAAAGGCAGTGTGCCTTCAAAGAGGCGGGCGAACTTACTTAGGAGATTTTTGCGATCTGTAATGTCCGATTATTTTTTACAACAAGCTGCTTCTAATAATGCATACTTTTTCCATTTCCATGATTTTCTGTACGTTTTCTGGGACCAGCCCTTGTTTATTGGCATCTGTCACCCTTTGTGTAGCTTTCCTGGAATGTGTTGCAAATCATTGTCACGTGCATGCTTCTTCCAATTTTGGCTGGAAGGGCAAATGGTCTTCCTCTTCCTGAAGCCACTCTGACAGCCACAGGATGCACCAGATGATGAATGGCCTTCGGGTGAGCGCCAAAAACACGCTAAGGAACACCCTGGATGGGGAAAACCTCTATTTGAAGAGTTATAAAGAAGGTTGGTTGGTACAGGATCCGTTCTTCAAGATACAGCAGACTTTAGGCCAGATGAAAGCAGGATGAAAGACTGAAGAAGTATCTGAAGGGACACAGCGAGTGATGGGTCCAACGAAGGCGGAAAGTTGCATGAGATTGGGGGAACGTATTATAGAATTAGGCAGAGGAACTGGAAAAACATAGAATTCAAAAGAATGGCTGATAGGCAACGGGATGATGAAATCATCCCTCTGCCTAAAAATGTTACACCAGCCTTCTCAGAATCAAGAACCTTGTGACATACTATTCAGAAGATCTGCTTTGCTTGTATACAGGAGAGCCGTACACTCCCGCCCCAAATTACCTGGAAGAGAAGAGACAGTGTCTTGGTTTGGGAGGTGGTGGTAGCTGTCTGTTGTCATGGTGCCATCATGTTGAGCTACGATAAACTGCCTGAGGGTCGGCATCGCCTTGGTCAGAATTCATGCACCATCAACAACCTCCACGACTCGATTCAGTGCCCCGCACCACCACCTTTTGAGTTGTCACTTCCTGTGGGGATGCCAATGTCGGCCACGAGCTTAGAAGCCACCCCTATGTTATCACTGCAACCACCCCAACCAAGCCTACTGAAGGGACTGATGGAGGCTTTTGCTAGGCATAGGATGCTTTTTATCTTTTGTCTAATATTTTGAATCATATTATGTAAATATAGGCTGCGTAATTCTCACAAATGATCGATATTTTAAGCATTGGTACAAGACTACCTGTAATGTAGTGCGGCCGAACGTGGTCTTTTTTCCTTTCATGATCTACCACCATCACCTGAGCCAAAAAGCAAATAAAGTGTGTGCTCTTTATTATATGTTTTACTATGTTTGCATTTCTTGTCTTCATTTTAGGGGCGCCACTTAATCCTTAAAGAGGTTTGCTAAGCCCTGAGCAGTTAGTGTGTTGTTTATTCAGCCAATGTTTTATTTTTGTTGTTTGAACTTTTACATCCCGATCAAATGCAGTACTCGCAGCAAAAAATAAAAGGATTTTTGGCAGACTATTTTCATATAGCACATAAACTTTGTTTTTATGAGTTTCAAATGGTCCATAGAGGTTTGAGATTTATTTTAAACAAATATCTGAATGTACCAATTTACATGACTCTCGTATCAATAGGTCATCTAGTCAGAACGAAGTGTAACGTAAAAGAGTTCCCGGGGGAAATCTAATTAACAATATATGTACATAAATATGCAAAGAAAAATGAACAGTGGCAGGAGCACTACTCTGGGTCCCAGCTGCAGTAAACTCAAACGGTCCAAAGATGTTCTCCTTCTAGCGCGCTTTCATGCCTCAGCAATCTTTAAGGAGGCTGATTGGATTCAGTTGTTCAGGGTTGACTTCCTCTGGTAAGTGCCAGGATGTGGCAGCAGGGAATTCTGGTAACTGTAGTGCAGAACCAGCCAGGATCCAACTCTCCCCATATTTCAAGATTATCCCTCAGTGGGGAAGGGGCTGGGGGTTACCATCAGTATGGCACTCCAAAGTCAGGCATGTGTAGCCCAGTGCATCCTCTCTGGAGCCCTAGTCTCCAGTTAGACATGCAAAGAAAAAGGAAGGCCTAATTTTGAAATATGAGGGAGAGTTGGATCCCGGTGGCTTCTCCAAGTAATACTGCAGGAATCACTTGCAACGAGCAATCAAAAAAGGTGACTTTTCATTTCTGAAAAGTCTCTCAGCCTCTCTGCTGCAAAGCACCAAGGCCGGTATATACAAAGGTTCTAAGGAACAGGGGGTCACCCCCATGTCTCTGGTGAATATTTTAAAAACTATTGGATGGATTTATCCCAGACCAGTCAAGGAAATTATTTCTTATTTGGTCCAAATATGTCAAGCTGTTTTCACGCTATGGCTGTACAAAAACTGCACTTTTTATCTATGTGAAAATGAATGCGAGCAGGCTGAAAACAGCATTTTTATGTTCTCTTAATAGCTGATTAATTTTCTAACAAATTGTTCCAGTTTAATGGGGCTCTTGACAATATTTGTGTTAGGAAAATGTCATCCAAATCCATCCAGCAAGTCAAATGTTATTAGCCTTGCTCATCCTCTCCTGGAAAAAGCACCAAAGCCGATATAAAGGTTTCAAGGAGCAGGGGGCATACCCTTCTCTGTCGAATATTTTTTAAACTACTCAATGGATTTATCCCAAGACATTTAAGTCCATGGTTTGTGCCCAACTTGTTTCTTATTTGGTCCAAATCTGTCTAATGGTTTTCACGCTAACGCTGTTCAAAAACTGCACATTTCTCTATTGGAAAATGAATTGGCTAAACACTGTGAAACTGTGGTGTTTTGTTTTCTTAATAATGTTTTATTCCCAAAATGTGCAGCTCGGCAGAGAGGGAAGGGGCCTTAACAAACATTTTGTTTTGAAAATGTCATCCAAATCCATCTGACAAGTCAAAAGTATTATCAAAAGAATTTTTTGATAAAATGGTTGGTTTTTCATTTCTGAAGTGCCTCTCAGTCTCTCTGCTGAAAAGCACCATGGAATGTATAGCCAACTAGTGGATGGTATAACCCAAGAACCCTCCTGGAAATCCAGTCCACACTGTGTGCCCAAGTTGTTTAGTACCTGCTCCAATTCCATGCAGCAGTTTTGGCTGTGATATTGAGCAAAAATTTGATTTTTTCTCTTTGGGGAAAATGCATGGGGACTAGCCTGAAAAAGTGTTTTTTTTAACTTTCTTAATCTTTTTTTATTTTTTAACAGAGATTTACCAAAATGTGCCATCTGGGAGGGGTGTGGTGTGGATGGGGCGTGACAAAAATTTTGTATGCAAAATGTCCGCCAAATCCGTCACTCGAGTAAAAATTTGTTAGCAATTAATTTTTTTGGGTTTCCTATGATACTTAACTTAACTATAGTGTGCCGACTGTCGCACTATAAGATATATACACATAAGATATATACTATAAAATATATACATATATCTGATAAAAATCAGATGGGCCAAAGACCAAGGGGCACCACAGGCAGGAAGCACCAGGTTGCTCTCGTTTTCAACATTTGAGGACTTCATGACAATCGAAAATGCACATGTGTTACTAAGCAGTGTCTTTTAAATAAAATCATTTTTGTTCTTGGATTATTTTTGGCATACTTGTTGCATGGGGTTACATTTAGTATTTGGTTAACATGGTTGCGGTGGAGTTTTAAAATCAGTAGGGTTTTGTGGAATGGTGTGAACGGTTGCATATCTTAACACCCAAATCAAATCAACCCATTAATAGCACCCAGATTATGCTGTCTGGTGGAACCATCAGGGTGCTGGCAACAGGATCAGGGTTCTGCCAACACGATCAGGATGCTGCCAACACGGCCAGGGTGCAGTCAGTAAGGTGGGTGCTGCCTTTAACATTAGGGTGCACAGTGGAATACTTGAGCAGCACCCTGAGAGGATAGTCACCTGTCACACTAGAATTTCACTAACACCCTGATACATCGAAAACCACCCCGAGAATAAATGCTATCCAGGTGTCTTCTAAGCTGATGGGTCCCACCAACTAAAAGGAATAATCCGTCCTTGAAGGAGCTTCTCTTTCGAATGGAGTTCTGGCAATTCGGATTTGCAGCAGGGCATCACCGGGCAAACCAACGGTCCAGTGGTTGCAGCAGCCGTCCTCTTCCAGCTTGTCTTCCGTTCTTTCGTTCCAGTGGTCGACTCTGGCTTCCAGTCCTGGAGACTCGCCTTTTAAACAGTTTTCTCCCATTCATTCCAGCCTAGCTACCACTCACTCAGCGGGATGGCTGTCCTTGCCGGACAGTCAGCCAGTCAATCACGCCAGAGTGCATTTGGGTCTCCTAGGAGACCGAATACAGGAAGTTTCGGGCACCTCCCTCACATCCTGCCCACCCCAGACACTCAGACACCACGGGAAGACTTCAGTCCTGAAGCCCGCCAAAGGCTCACGAACAAAGGTACCAAACCTGGTTTGGCACGCAAAGTTAAATACCAGAAGGACCTTTCCACAAAGAAACGGCGAAAAAAGATGACCGGAGTCTGTTTTTACAGAGGGGTCTTGGGTGCCATATTGAAAAAGATGGCAGCCCCGATTTTTAACTACCGGTGTTCGCGGTTGGGAAAAATCATGGTAGTTTGTTATAAAACCACTGCCACAAGCCATTTCAATATGAAAGGGTAGCTTTTGACAGCTACAAGTGTGTTTAGACCTAGGCGACACTAAGTAACCCCTCCAGCACTCTATAGGAAGATAGTGTGTGGTGGGTCTATGAATTTAAAAAGAATAGTAAAGTCAATTTAACTTTATATTCTCTTGGGAACAGTAGTTCATCCCAGAGAAGGTATTTAAACCTTTGGGAAGTCTAAAAGACATCCCCGTGTCACTGCACTGAGGGTGCTGTGTGACACAAATAAAAAAGATGATGCCTATGGAGTTGGTTAAAACTCCATAACTAAAGAAAATATTCACAGACAACAAACAAAATTAAAAAGTACAGAGTCCCCAAGTTCAGCAAAAGAGATGGCGGTCTCTAAGAAAGAGAGGAATTAGCACATTTTGAGAATTCTCCCTAACAGCGGCCAGCCACAATGAATGTCCAGGTTTGTGCGCTGGTCCTCTGGCTTCCCAGCCATGGCAGATTGATGAGGATGCCACCAATGCACCCCCATAGATGTAAGGGCCATGTTCAAATCCTCTGTCTCTCCTGGCATTCAGCGCACAGGCGTGTGCTGGCATTCTCCCAGCATTGGGGTTTGCTCATAGTGGTGGATTATCGAGGAGTGCTCAACGATCCGGTTCACCAAATTGTTTCTTTTGTAGTGGTTTGTGAAGCTGCAGGGCTCATTCTGCTTCTTGATTTTAAATCTTGGTATTTTTTAGGGTGCTTGATTCTGGTGTCACTGCTGCTGATGGCTCGACATGTTCTGTACTAGAAAGAGGAGTGGAGAGGAAGCCCTCCCCCCATGAGGGAGACCAGAATCGTCCTGATCCCCAAGCCGGGAAAGGATCCTAAACTATGTCACTCTTATGGACCCATCCCCATTCTCAACTTTGATATAAAATTATTCACACAGGTTCAAGCAAACAGGCTCGAAGAGATGCTGCCCAACCTGATAGAGGCAAACCAGACAGGATGTATAGCAGAGAGAAACACATTTGCCAATATTAGAAAGGTGTACCACCTCGTGCAAAAAGCACAGAGACCCCCAATACCCTCAATGCTGATAACTTTAGATGCAGAGAAAGCATTTGACCAGTTGCACTCGGGTTTGCTCGAAGAGACCCTACAGAGGTTTGATTTTGGCCATAATGCATTGCAGATGATTCTGGCAAACTACAAAGCCCCATTGGGAAATGTGATGGTCAATCAGAGGTTGTAAGGGCATACACCAGGGCAGGCACCCAACAAGGATGCCTGCTCTCCCCCCTGTCCTTTGCCTTGACAATGGAGCCTCTGGCAGAAGAGAATAAGGAGACACCAGGAGGTTAAAGGAATCATGATTGGTAAGTTTAAGGAACTTATGGTGGCAAAAGTAAAGACAGACAAGTGATGTTCAAGGGTGTTTTTGAACAATGAATGCAGGGTGTAAAAATGCCTAAGCTAAACCTAAATCTAAGATGAGAGCAAGCGTCAACCATTAAATAAAAAAAAAAGGCAGTCCTTGTAGCATCCTGTCAAAATAAATGGGCCCATACTAAGAGAAAACCTATTGCCAATTCCTTACAAGTAATTATAGAAAGATTGTGGGAAAGGAAGTCAATAAATAAAATAACTGTTCAAATAATAAGTCAGGATGTGATTGCCATGGGTCTCCCTTCCCCACGTTTTCAACACGGGACAAGGTGTGACCTTGGAATACAGCACATGCTTGAGCTTTCTCAGCACAAGCCGACAGTTCCATTCCAGCTATCAGGTTCGATGGTAAACTCTCTTTGCATTTAAAAGTCTCTTGTCTTTGAATCCTGATGTATCCAACAAACAAACACAAACAAAAAGTTATTTTCCACAATTCACGTTGGGTGATGGTTTCACCCCTCAGTCCCCCACTTCTGGGCGCCGGCACCTCATGTATCGTATTCAACCAATCAATTAAACAGTTACTTTTTCAATGAACTATGGGTGATAGCTTTTCACCCCGGATCTCCTTCGACTAGGCTCGGACCCACAATTGAACAGTTCCTTTCTCAATGAGCTTTGGGTGGTAGCGTTTCGCTCCTGGAACTCCCTCGACCGGGCTCGGACCCACTTGACGAAGGGGACAATTCACTTCCCCTTAAACAGCACTTCAGGCTTCGCCTCTGATTGGTGGCTTCTCTCTTCTAGGTTCACTTTCACCAACTTCTAAAAACAGTTCACTGTACTACGGGACTTTGGACTTTGCACCTTTTTGTTAGGCTCCCTCCATTGTGTTCACTCTTGCCAACATTTTACCAAACAGTTCACTATGGGACTTTAGTCTTCGTCCCTTATTGCTAGCATCCCTCCGCCGGGTTCACTTCTTGCCAACTTTAACACAATGTTCATACCCTCATTTCACCAAGCGGGATTCATCTCCCTTAGCTTCACAATCATCTGTAGGCCAAAGACTTTGGACGGTACAAAGAATTTTACTAGACCCCTGTATGACCACTTTGACCTCTTTTTGCCTCATCCCAAGGGCTTCTGGTAACGGTAGTTTCTACCATTGGGTAATCACCCAGAGTTTCCTGCTTGAGCACCAACGTGGTGTTGGTCTTCTCTGTTGCTGGTTTCTCCCTCTTTCCTCAATCATATCTTTGAGTCTTTCAAAGTTCAAATTAGCCGTTGGCTACTGTTCATTCAACACAGTTTGGTTTCTTATCTATTCTCCCCTTGACTCACCAGCTGTGATGATCCTCTTGCCTTTCTTAATCCTCTGAGTCAAGGTTGGTACCACCGAGACCAGCGTCCTTCTCCGGCTTGGTGATCAGCAGAGGTGGGTATTGCATACCGTAGACATCTGCTGCAACACATGCTGGCTGTTGTTCTCGGTCTTATGTTTCCATCTGCAGAGGTTTCACAGGCCTTGATGGGAAAGGCCACGGTTACTTCACTCCTTGTCACTCTCTCGGTATTCGCCATCTTTTGCCTTGTCTTGGACTGCCATGTTGAGTTAGCTCTCACGTCATACGGTCTGCCTTGCTCGTATCGTGCTCTTGTGCTCCACCTTTTATCCCTGTGGGAAAAGGAAAGGGCCATCAGGTGTGTGTGATTCTGGTCAATTGCCTGACTTTGCCTGACCCTTGTGTTGTGACATGTCGGGTGAACGGTTCTGATGTTAGTCCGTTGTCTTCTGTGTTGTGCGAAAATGTTTTTGTCAGGAAAGGGCGGGCAGTGTTTTAGAATATTCGATGTGGTAGGATGGGGAAAATGTGTTAAAAGAAAGGGGATACTACGTCTCACCCATCGGTGTCCTGCTCCTACTCCCCAAGGACCCCTCGCCCAGGTGATCCTCCCTCACTAGTCCACCCCCAGGAACTGGATCCAATAGCAATGGCCGTGATCTGGCCACCTGGATAACAGATCCCCGGGGACTAGCCAGGGAGACACCTTCAGGTTTCTCACATAGGACACAAAACAAAATCAAAGTAGTCATGGATGCTGTGATTCTCTCAATAGCAGATCCCTTCGCCTCTAACCCGCTTCTTCTCAAATAGTGCAAAGCCTTTGGCAAAGTGCCAGGATTTAAAATAAATGAAACAAAATTGGAGATATAAACTTAAATATGAAAGAGGCTCCACTGCAAACCCTGAAAGAACAAAACGAAAAAACTAGAACAGCGGCTAGGTGGGGGGAGGGAGAATCGACGAGAGTTCAGACCACCCAGAAAGCCACGGACGATAACAAGAGTGTGAAACATTATTGAGAGACAAGGACGATTATAATAGCTTGATATCTTATTTTGTATGAAGATCGGAACTATAGACGGCACAAACAGATACATATCCTCATCAGCTACCAGTGCTTTAGAGAAAAACTCTGTAGATGTTGTCCACGTGATTCGGTGTATTATTATTCAAAATAAAATAAACAGATTGGAAAAAAAATGTCTTCAAAGTAATGATGGCTTATGGCTCATGACATTACATCATAGCATTGACACAGTTGCCCATTAAAACGCCAAGTACACCGTGAGCATTCTAAATTACTTTACCATCCATTAACAGCTTAACAAGAAAGGAGACCCAGTTGCACATGTAATCAGTTAATCCAAAACAGTCTTGTTTATTTTTGAAGACAATCCATCCAAGGGGCAACCACATTTCTAACACCGGTTGTTGACCTCTCGTTTTTGTTGTTTTGGAGACTAACTAATATACAAGCATTAGTGAGTTCGGTAGATTTCCTCTTGTGGTAAGTTTGTGATTTTTTTGTTAAATACCTGAGTTATATAATTCCTAAGTCAATGTGCGGATGATTTTTCGTTTTTTGCATTTCTTTACCACAGAAAGAAAGTTTAGCTAGGGTGCGTTCGTGTAGATAGCTCACAGGATAAGAGCTTGTCTCTGACATGGGGCAAGCCTGCATTTCACAAGTTTGAATCCAGAAAATGCCATCTCAGCCCTGCATCCTTCCAAGGTCGTTACCTTGAGTAATGATTAAAACTGTTGCCACAGTGCTTAAAAGCAGGAGGAATACAGCATGCCGTTCTATTAAAAACCCTCATGTTAAATGTATACACATAATTCTCTTAGGGCGATCTGTGTATACATACTACTAACTGTGATGTTATATTTTGCCTCCCCTACGTCATTGGGAAATACTATTAAATATACAAATAATAAACTAAACTAAACTAAACTAAATATGAAATCCAATTAAACGATTATTAAAGGCCATTCATTTAGGAACTACTGGCTACAGTCCAAATGGGTGCTATGTCAAGCCAGCTAGTCATCGGCGAATCGTAAAGTTTCTTTGGCAGGGCCGAGACATGTGGTTTCCATCTCCATCAGGAAATGAAACACCTCTTAGTAGATCGTTGAATGTCCGTCTGCCTATCCAGTGGAAAACGTCGGGCCCGAACATCAAAGATTTACATGATAGCAAATGAAATTCCAGTCATCATCTCCTCTACTAAAATTGGGCTGTGTCCCCTATTCACCAATGGAGTAACATGTACTACCGGCATTTAATCCTCACGCCCAAATCCATAGGCTGTCCAAATCAGTACATATAGTTCATGGTTACAAACACTTTCATGCTAGGGCGACTGTTGTGAAAATTGACATGTGCACCAAACACACGGTGCATTTGATTGAAACATACAAACCTTTAACCACAAATATATAAATCAAATACAAAGATTTGTGCTCTTTCTTGTATTCCCAAAATGTGCTTTGATTTTATGTAAAGCAACCAGGAATCTTCATTAGTGCTATTTGCCCCCTTTCACTTTTTCAGAGAGGTATTATAATGCCCAAGTTGGAATGATAACCTTTTAGCAGAAAATAATGGATATGATTGTTCTATGATTTGCTAAGTAGGACAAGTTAAACATTCTTCATATAGCTACAATATAAACTGTAAATGATCACTAGAAATGTTCTTTTGTATAGCTTTTTTTGCTGCGAATACATACCATTTTATCTCTCAAAATGTCCTTCCTTCTTGGAAAGTGTCACGCTCAGATTAAAACCTGTGATCTATTTCTTCCACGAGTACACAGGAAAGATTAGATTTTGCATCCTGGCCAATGATTGCACAAACACAAATAATTAACAAAATATAGAAAATTAGGGACCATATGGGCCCTGAGGCCGAGTCCTCCGGTCCCTTATGAGGTCTGTAAGAATCCTAGCATCTACCTGCAGAGCCTATCTACTCATCTCTTCCCATTCAGTCAATGCGCCCTCATGGTGATGGTGACATTCCTATATGTCATCAAATACCAAGCTTGTCCCCACTTTGGCGGACACCTCTTTCATTCTATTTTGAACCATAAAAAGACGCACTGGGTCCACTTACCCTCCTTCAAAATATATATCTTTTTGTCTGGTGTCGTTGCTGTCTATAACAGCTGCGATGGGCCTAGAAAATGAACACCTGGCAACATGAATTGTGCTCAAAAAGAGAAAAAAGAGAGGGAGAGAAAGAAATGAGGTGAGAGAGACACAGAGAGACAGACAGAGACATTGAGGAAGATGGAGAAGACTGAGAGGAGAAGCAGCGATCTAGAGAGAGAAACAGAGAGCTAGTTGACCCATGATACACTAGGTACAACCAGTGGCATGTTATTTTACATTATCCTACATGTTGCCCTCACCCTTCTTGGGGTCAAGTTCCATAGATTTTTTGGAACATTGTCGCCGTGGACCTTTAGATCTATAAATAAAATAAAAATACAAACATTTTGCGAATCTGGTCATTATCATTGATAGTAAGTTTGAGTCCTAAGCTTGTTTCTATATCCGTCATATGATTACATTAGTAGGACATCGGAGTCTGAACTTGATCTATAGTGTCACGGGAGGATAGCTCAGGGGTAACATGCTCGCCTTGGAAGAAAGATGACACGGAGCAACACAGGTTCTATCCCCGCGTCCGCACTTAGAAACCTCTGGGTATTAAGTGTGTTACAAATAACCCATCATATCATATCATAGTGGTAACACACATGCAGGTTGGCCTGTACCTAACATATAGAGATCTACTTTCATCGATTGGCGTACAGAATTGCCACAGCCCACTCGCTCGCTCTCACATGGCAATGCCTGTCAAATTATGATTCTACCTGTCTATGAGATGGCAACACCCGGCAAATAGGCTGGGTACGTGATAGCAGTGTCTGGCAGATTCCAAGCCAATGCCAATACAAAAATTAAAACTCTTGAATTTGCCCATGATAGTTTGTTTTGAATTATGGGGGCGTTGTGCTTCTTTCCTGTGACAATATAAATGTGTCATTTGCATATAGGAGCTTTCATCCATTCTAAACAGGTGGTGTGGTTCTACGACTTGTAGTTCTGCTTTTCCATTATAAAACCCAGATTACAAGGCTCAGAATGCAAAGAAAAAACGAGGACTGGATAAGCACCTACAGTTTGGAATGGACAGAGGCGTTGCTAGGGGGGTGCTGAGGGGGCTATAGCACCGGGTCTTTTGGTTGTAGCTCCGGATAGAAGTTCAGGGGCTACAACCAAAAGGCTAGCTAGCCCCTCAGTCCCGACAGTCCTGACTTTAGCATAGCCCCCAATCTTTTCCAGACCTAGCAACACCCCTGGGAATGGATAATGTTGGCAACTACGCATCTGCCACCTTATATTCAATGAACAAAACGAAAACATTTAGCAATTTTGGAGAGGCCCTTGAGCAAATCTTCGTATTTTGCATTCGCCCCTGAACCTCGCAAACACAGACGCGCTCTATGTTTTGGCTTTCAGACGCTCACTGTGATCTGATTGGCTACCATGTAAATCTTTGATGTTCAGGCCCGACGTTTTCCACTCGATAGAGAGACAGACATTAAACGATCTACTAAGAGGTGTTTAATTTCCTGATAGAGATGGAAGCCACATGTCTCGGCCCTGCCAAACAAACTTTACGATTTGCTGATGACTAGCTGGCTTGACATAGCACACATTTGGACAGTAGCCAGAAGTTCCTAAATGAATGGCCTTTAATAATCGCTTTATTGGATTTCATATATTTAATAATATTGCCCAATGATGTAGGGGAGGCAAACTATAACATCACATTAAAAAATATATAATGTAAACCATGACATCCTACTGGATAAAATATCACCCTTCACATTGAAACAGTTAGGTGTGTGGGCAAGAAATGCTGCATGGATGAGGTGCACCTTTACAGCATCCCAAAGGAATGAACCTTCTGTGAAAAAAGATGCATAGAAGACATTATTTAGATAATGAGAATCCATCACCAAATGGAGCCCTCTCCTAGAAAGCCCTCTACTGTAAAAAAAGAAAGCATATCTGTATTCTGACAAAGTTCATGGTCAGGAAATACAGCTTCAGCGAGGTTGTTGCTACCCTTATATCAAGCGGAAAAACGTGGGTGCTTAGCAGTTTGGTTGATAGGAAAAATGGAAGCTACTTTTTGGTTTTGGGGCATTGACGTGCCACCAGATGTGACAAAACCATTCCTACGGAGAAGATAGAGAGAAGGGGTGCTGAATGGCAGCATATCTAGCTGGCATGGTAAGTGGCAACACTGGTGGCAGTAAATGGATAAAGCACAATTTGTTAATGTGACTTTCTGCCAATTAATCCAATGAGCACGGGTTTTACATTAATGGTGCCAATCCACAGTTAACTTTGAAGTCACATGCGTGTATTATGTATTGGCATGCAGTGACTCTTCCTGCTTAGCCCGTGTGTGTCACCACCTGAACAATTCCTAGCGGAGCGCCCCAGTCTCGTCCACTGTGAGTTGTGCTTCACTTCCTGTGACCTTGTCTCCTCAACCACCCCCCTGCTCTGCTTTGTTCATAACCGTGCCTCTCTTCCCGAGAGTTGTCTTACCAAAACCATGCTTGTTCCTCCCCCTGCATGAGCTCCTGGCCAAAATATGATAGCCCCACCAGCAACCCCATACTGACGAGGAGGAAAGCCCCAGAGAACTGCTCATAGTGTGGAGACCTGTGAGGAATTCAGATGAACGTTGGTGGCAGGAGTCTGGTGAATATATAACATTTTTTAAAAAAAAATGCGTGTGTATGTATACATTTGTGAATATGCATGCATATGATAGTTTGTGTATGCCTGGATGAGTGCTCGTGTGAATGAGTCTAATGTGTATGTGCATGAGGGTGTGTACAACCATGCACTCGAATTGTGGTGTGTGTCAATGAGTGTAGTGTGTATGTGCGTGTAGGAGCGTGAGTATAATGGATGTGCATAGAGGTCATGAGCAGTCAAAGGGGAAAAAAACAAGGCACAGGTAGTGAAACCTGCAGGCAGCATAGACATGTTCACATACAGTAGCATTTGTGCTTTGTGGATAGATCCAAAATGAACAGACCTTAAGAGCCATACCGGCTTCATGGAAAAGGGCTAACATTGTTCCTATTTTCAAAAAAGGTGGGAAAAACGACCCAAAAAACTACCACCCGATAGCCCTGCTCGACGTGGTAGGCAAGCTCTTTGGCTCCTTACATCTTGACAAATTCTCATCATGGACCAAAACGGCAGGCTGTGCTGACCCATTCCAGTCAGGGTTTGTTAAAAACCCGGGTACATCTGCAAACATCATGCTGGTCAGCACTCTGAAAGGAAAAGTACTGGAGGGTCGCCCCAGAATCTTTATTGCTTTCATTGACTCAGAGCAAGCGTTTGACAGAGTAAACAGAGAAAAACTATGGTCAAAGCTAACAACATGGAATTGCCCTAGTTCACTCCTAGACCCTGTCAAACAACTCTACACCGACACCTCCATGCGGGTGAGACTCAACGCCACTAGCCAACTCTCTGATTTGATAAAAACAACAAAAGGCGTGAAACAGGGGTGCCCCTTGGCTCCTTCCCTTTACAGCACCTACATGGGGGACATAAAAGAAATGGATGACAACATCAGTTCCTTCCCACCAACAGTAGGAGAGGAAAAGGTTCCACGACTGTTTCATGCGGACGACATAATCCTGCTGGATCACACAAAAATAAGTCTTCAGCGCCAGGTAGATAGCTTGTCTCACTACACAAAAAAAAATGGACTTGGAAATCAACACCAACAAGACCAAGATCATGATCATGGAAACGTCGACCAGATGGGCGGAAAAGTTGCAATGGCACCTGGAAGATGAGAAGCTGGAAACCGTCAACAACTTCAAATACCTTGGAGTGACAATAAACACGAGTCCGGTCGAAATGCCGATACAAGACGTACTCTACTCCCAGATGAATGCACTAGTGTCGCAAACCGCGGCTCTAGACAGAACATTTGTCCAGTTTTCTCTTCTCCCAGTACTGAATTTCTATTTCTATAAGGCAAAGGTAATCCCAACAATATCATATGGAATAGAAGCAATTCCGCTAATGTCAGAGGGAATCTGGAATAAACTGGAAGGCCTCTACTGGCGCAAAATCTTGAAACTACCAAATGGCACTCCAATTGCCTCGATCAGAAAAGAACTCAGCCTAACATCGCTAAAAGGGGTCAAAGACATAAATGGCCTGATGTTTTATGGCAAAATTAAGAGAACCCTGTGTCCAAAGATGCTGGATATTATCAGAAAAGAAATGGAAAGTGGCAGCAACAAAATGCTAACGGAATGGGCCAACAAAAACTTGAACCTTTTACACAATATAGGAAGTTCAAAACAAGAGCTAGACTTCAACCCAGAAAAAGTGAAGGGAAAACATAAAATCTGGGACTGGACGCAAACTTCAGAGACAGCTGCCAGCTACAAAATAACCTCACACCTGCCACCAAACACGCAAAAAGTTGACCAACCAACAAAATACCTGATCAAATTCCCTGACAGAACAGTGCGTGCCACCTACCTAAAAGCACGGCTAAATGTCTTAAAAACAAATGAGATTCTGGCCATCAGGGGACAACCCCCTTCCAACTCACGTCGTTATTGTAAGGACGGGACTCAGAAAGAAACAATACGACATCTCCTGTTAAGATGCCCTGGAACAACAAGCTCAAGAGAAGCTTACTTAAAACATCATCTGGGAGCAGCACACATATGGGAGGAAGAACATTGGTGGCACAGATTGATCAACGGGGCACTGCCCACAGCAAAGATCATACAGAGTATTGGTTTGGAACAAGAAACGGGTTACAAGGCCACCGAGACAACAACAACGGGAAAAACCTTGACCAACCGAGAATAAAACAAAAGAAATATCACTGGGAAAAGGGAGAAATATTTTTGTTTTGTAAAAATTGTTAAATAACAATTGAAATCAAATAAAAAAATAAAATTAAAAAAATAATAGGTTTTTTTGTGGAAATAGTGATATATATTGGCACAGTTTGGGGTTCGCAATTGCCTGATTTTTTTGTTTTGAAGGATCACTGTACACCACTCCGAGCACGTGTTTTCTGTTTTCCCATTTGTTTTCCGTCCAAATGCAGTAGGTAAATCTCAGCACATCCTTTGCTTGACCTATATTCAATTAATTGGTTACTTTCCAGAATGTGTCCAGAATGTGTCCTAGTCATTACTTACATTCACCAGCCTTTTCACATGGAAGTACCCAGAGACATTTTAAGAAGTAGAGAATAACTGAAGTTATAATTATCAACTATTCCTGTGTGTGTTTGTAGAGCCCTAATTGTTCCCCCAAATCCATCACTTTCTCACAATATAATGACGCCCTTGCCGGTTTTTACTGTGTCAACAATTGACTTCCTGCGGCAAATGACAAGAATGAGATAATGGATTACGTTGTGCTATATAGGTCCATGAGATATCAGTTCTAATCCTAGCTCCAAAATAAGTCCTCACTGTGTGCTTTTGTGCAAACTATCTGATTTGCCTGTGCCCCAGTTCCCACGTTTGCCACAATTTTGATTGTTTAGAAACAGGTTACAACTGATACCATAGTGTTAAGAATGAAGGCAAGGCGCGCACTTTGGTCCCCCTATCAAGGGTAAGATTTGTGATTTGGAGGGAGTTGTTTCCCAGTCACCTGCAATTGAAAAAAGTGCGAGAATACAAGTACCAGAATCCTTAGAGACATCAATGTGAATTAACCTGAAACACCTGAAAAGGAAATGTAACTAGACACGCCTGAAATGGAAAAGAAACACAGCCTCCCTGATGATTGATGGAGTCAAGAAAACGTTTGGAGGAGAAAACAATTTGTTGCTACAGCAAGAAAACTTGACTGGGAACCAGAGTGTGCGCCTTGCCATCATTCTTAACACTATGTTCCAGGAGTCCCGGGCTCAAGAGGCTGCAGTACCAAGGCCATCCTGCCTTACTATGGAGCGCTATAAACATGGTTTTCCCCCTCCCCCTATCAAGGGTAAGATTTGTGATTTGGAGGGAGTTGTTGCCCAGTCACCTGCAATTGAAAAAAGTGCGAGAATACAAGTACCAGAATCCTTAGAGACATCAATGTGAATTAACCTGAAACACCTGAAAAGGAAATGTAACTAGACACGCCTGAAATGGAAAAGAAACACAGCCTCCCTGATGATTGATGGAGTCAAGAAAACGTTTGGAGGAGAAAACAATTTGTTGCTACAGCAGGAAAACTTGACTGGGAACCAGAGTGTGCGCCTTGCCATCATTCTTAATACAACTGATACCAGTCCGTCTTAGATATCTCACAAAGAATGTCCTACTTGGGGAAATCCCAACCAGGGGGACCTGCTGGGCAGGACAGAAATGGCACCTTTGCAGCTGTGAGAACATTTTAGGCAATCCTATCAGAACTTTTATAAACCAGTGATGAGAGTGAATGAGACGTCTAGGAGTTCAGGGGGCGTAGTTGATTTGTCCCTCTTTCTGAAACTGCTGGAAGAATAAAATGTTCATATTTCAAGAATTTAGCCTGCTTTAAAGTTTTGTCTGAATTTCGGTTTAAAGAATGTTTCGCCTTTGTGGTGTGAGTGACATGTAATCTATCAGCGACACGCTTCTGTTTCGGTTTCAATATTTGAGCTCACTGGGTTTCATATTGTGAAAGGAGGCTCGTGATTTGTGTGCCTGATTTTTTCTATTTTTTATTGAATGACTCACATGCTTTCTGTAAGTGCAGCGCTGTCAATGCTGTTTTTGAGCTGGTCCCGTGGGAGCATCTGGATGGAAGTGGATGTTTCCTCAGTAAACAGTTGCACACTATTGATGAGCATGTTGCCTCGGCGCTCTGGAGGATCTTTCAGGATAAAAACAGAAGCCGCCATGCTTGGGGGAGGTGGTACGTTGCAGGACATCACCACCATTCTGGGTCTTAGTGAGGGAAGAAAGAACTTATTTTGCTAACACTGTTTTTGTCTTAGCTAACTACGCTGGCCCGGCAATTATTTTCTGTTTATTAGTGAATTTGCACTGGTGTAAAAGTGGTGCAAAGTCACTTTGAAATGCAAAAATACACTTTGCACTGCTCTCTGAGCAGAGTGTTTGTTGGCAGTGCAAAGTCACTTTGCACCGTTCTAAACGTTCCATAAATTGGGGCCTTACTCTCTCTCTTTAACATTCTTACACCTCACACACATCCCTTCTCTTGCAGCATGGGTCTCGCTCTTGCATCCACTCTCACACTTTGGGCCCTGGCTCTTTATATCCTTGCACAGATTCCGTCTCTCCTTTCCTCTCAGCCACAGACCTGTTGTGACAAAACGACTACTGCTCTGCAGGAGTACAGCACTGACTAAGGATGAAACTCCTACTCAGCCGCACACTACTACTAAACCAGCAGTGATGCCAATTATAAAGGTGAAACAGGCACCGCCCAGCAGGTGTGCTTCCTTTGCCTTTTATAGTAGCATGGGCAGAGGGCAGGTTATCCTCTTTATTAGCACCCAGGGCAGGGGAGCCAGCCAATCAGGTGGCTAGGAACGTGGGCTGACACTGCCAGGGAAAGCCTGCGTTCTATGCCTGATGGCCGGCTCCCCCGCCCGACATCTTCCCCTCACTTGACCTTGCTTTAAAAAGAAATTCGTCCCCCAATCCCACTTACCTGTTCGCCGCAGCAGCGGGTCCCACCGCAGCAGCTGCTCCCACTCCTCTCCCTGCTGTGGCCGCCATGGAAATGGAAGATGGGCTCCATACGGAGCCCCGAGTTCCTAAACCATGGCGACCATGTTGGTAGTGTATTTTGTCTCTGTGAACAAGATGCCATGAGGCGTCCCGTGCACGGAAAGAAAATGCTTTCCATTTAAAAAAAATAATACATTGGTATCCACGTAGCATGCTATATGGGTTCTAATGGTGATATGCCCCTCAGTGGCTGGGTACACCCTGTGGGTAATGGGCCGCCACCCTCGTTAAGGGACCATTGCTTTGCTCGGGCCCTTAATTTGGGCGGCGGGCTGTTACCCATAGGGTGGGCCTGCCACCTGGAGGCATATCGCCTCATGAAGAGTGTGAGTTAACATAGCAGCATCCAAACAACAATAATACTGTGATACCAGAACAAAGGACATGTCCAATTAAGGTTCTACAAATAATCCGAAACACGAATAACCCACCCTTCTATGCGAGCACACATAATATGCAGACTTTTCAATAAATGGAGTACTGAAGACAGGGTAGACGGGCAATAGAATCTGCAGCAATGTTCAAATTCAAAGTACATGTCTTTCTGAAAGGTAAAGAGTGGGTCATACATGTCAACCAAGGCTCTTAAAACTAGGCCAGTGGGGATAGAACCACTACATAAACCTTTCACTCTTGTTTGACTAGACAGGTCAGTCTGCGAGCTCTCTGAGCTAGCGATTTGGCATCTGGTTGGTGAGCGGGTTGGCTGGGTCCAACACACAGTGTGGTTCAACACGTAGCAAAGGAATTCCCTCAAGGGGTGCATGCTGGGTTGGGGGCAGAGCTCACAATGTGGGCGGTAGAGATATAATATGTATTGAAAAAAGTGTAACAGAGAAGGCAAGCCTTATATACACAATCGAAGTACACGAGTTGCCAAACAATGTGTATTCCAACATTAAAGGAAACAAACGTTTCTTAAGTGCTACCTAACAGAGCAGAGACCAAGTTCAGGATCAACCAGTGAGAAAATGCTGCTATGCAACTGTCCTACAAAACGCATTGCTTTTGTCACAGTTTAAAAACAATTGCAAAAAAGAAACAAGTCTTTCAAACATGAATTGCAGTTATGAATTGTATTACTCCAATAAGTTAGCGTAATTATAGGCATAGACACAAATTCTCGTGAATAGAGCAAACCACAAAGGTATAAGGGCCAGTGTCAATGGGGAAGTAAGGCTGTCAATTCAAGATGCTTGAGTGTCAGCTGTGTGGGTTATTATGTGAAAGCCCAGCCTGCATCAGGCCTCTGCTGGGCCTAGAGACCCAAGCTACTCTTCACTGATGGTGGATCCTGTGCCTACTGGGCCTAGAGACTGAAGCTACTCTTCACTAATGGTGGGTCCCGTGCCTGCTGGGCCTAGAGACCAAAGCTACTCTTCACTGAATGGGGATCCTGTGTCTGCTGGGCCGACAGACCGAAAGCTACTCTTCACTGAATGGGGATCCTGTGTCTGCTGGGCCGACAGACCGAAAGCTACTCTTCACTGATGGTGGGCCCTGTGCCTGCTGGGCCTAGAGACTGAAGATACTCTTCACTGATGGTGGATCGTGTGCCTGCTGGGCCTAGAGAACGAAGCTACTCTTCACTGACAGTGGGTCCTGTACCTGCTGGGCCTAGAGACCGAAGCTACTCTTCACTGATGGTGGATCATGTGCCTTCTGGGCCTAGAGACCTAAACTACTCTTCACTGATGGTGGGTCCCGTGCCTGCTGGGCCCAGAGACCGAAGCTACTCTTCACTGATGGTGAATCCTGTGCCTGCTGGGCCTAGAGAGCAAAGCTACTCTTCACTGATGATGGGTTCAGTGGATCGGGGTTGAAAGCCTGAGATCCAAATGTTCAAGGGAGAAAAGATCGAAGATTATTTCTCTGAAATAACCTTCAGTCTTTTCTCCCCTGAAAACGACCCACACCACCCCCACCACACCGCCACCACACCCCCACATCCGTACTTACCTTGCACCCGCTGATCGTAGTGTCCCAGCGACCCCTGTTCCCTTTCACTTCCGTGATCGGGAACCGGCACTGCATGGTCCTTTCCTTTTTTGAATTGTTTTTTGGGGTGGCTGCGGGGACCACCCCCGCAATCCCCACTCACAATATAGCGAACAATGGTGCGGGTGACACCCCTACAGCCCCCAGCACGGAACGCCTAATGTGGTCGAACGTTTTGGCAGTTCAGAATTTTCTAACGGCCGAAATTCGGTCAAATTACGTATTCAGTGATTTAAAATCGGACATTTTGGATGATTATGGGTTCCGTGCCTGCTTGGCCTAGAGATTGAAGCTACTCTTCACTGATGGGGATCCTGTGCCTGCTGAGCCTAGAGACCGAAGCTACTCTTCACTGATGGTGGGTCCTGTGCCTGCTGGGCCTAGAGACTGAAGCTACTTACTCTTCACTGATGGCGGATCCTGTGCCTGCTGGGCCTATACACTGAAGCTACTCTTCACTTATGGTGGGTCTCATGCCTGCTGGGCCTAGAGACTGCAGCTACTCTTCACTGATGGTGAATCCTGTGCCTGCTGAGCCAAGAGACCAAAGCCACTCTTCACTGATGGTGGGTCCCATGCCTGAAAGGCCTAGAGACCCAAGCTACTCCTCAATGATGAGGCTCAACAATGCCGAAACATGTCTGGGGACGCTTGTGGTCTCGTGCAGAAGGGATGTGACCTAGCAGTTTGGGCTGGACTGCTCCTTTTGGAGTGGCACCAAGCCTGATTTGCATATGGTCTTTCCCCTTTTGTAATGGCTTGAGGTCTGGAGGGTTGCCCAGAGCAATGCCAAGGGTTAAGATTAATTTGAAACCTTTCAGCCATCACCTCTTTTGTTTTGCTTTATCAGTATGATAGCAGAATGAAGGTAGCAGCTCAATAATGGATTTGTGAAGGACATGACAGAGCGAAACTCTCTGTGAGGGAAGGAACATAAAAATGTCCTGTATAAGTGCAAATTACTAGTTGTAATCATTATCGTGCCCATAAGGTGCAAGTAAAGATGAAAAAGAAACATACCTTTTTGGAGGCTAGTTTTTAAACCATTGCAGTGGTGTTCGTAAATTCCACAGTGGTTATTTGCATATTCCAGTCAATGGAATCCTAGGACATTAAATGCGTACTCCTTTGTGGGGTCCCAATTCTGTAGGAATGTAATACGTAAAGTCAATGTAGCACAGGGGCCTGTTTCTAGTAGAACCCAGGGTCGGACTGGACCATACAATTGTCTCGGGCACCAATGAAAAAGTGGCCCACAGTTGCAAATGGGAATTCATTCCTTTTGTGACACTATATGAATAGTACGCAAGGGAAAGTTATTTGATAACATATGATGCAAATTGTGCATTTTAAAGAATATTTATTCAGCAACTCAGGTCAAAACTACTAGACGCATAGTGAAGTAACTTATGAAACTGGCCCTACTTGGCCAGAAAAGTGGCACAATTTTACCCAAAAAACAGGCCCACACAAGTATTTTACATTTTTGGTTCAGCCATAGGCCTATTGCCCTATAGGCTAGTCCGAACCTGGTGGAACCTCATGTGTCTGGATATACATGTACAACAAGTGGCAAAGGGTTAAGAGCTCACCGTGTCAGGACGCTGTAAACAGCCAGTGGGTGCTTCTTGTTAGACACCTGTGTTAAAGGAGTGACATAAGGCAGAATGAGCCCTAAATATATATAATTGAAGGACAAGTCGAATGTCCAAAACATTTCCAAAAAATGTGCGTGACAAAATACTATGCTTTAGTGAGAGGAAAGATGTAATTGTACCTCATGGTTGTCATGCTAGTGTGAGGAATGGCTATGATCACCACAGTGGTACTGGCGTATCTAGCCAGCACCAGAGCTTCCACGTCTCATCATTGCACTAAGAGCGATGGGAACTCGCTCTCTTGTTGCTGTTTATTTTTCTTCTGGCAACAACTCGACCGTAATGGTGGCAATAGTGTGGTGGAGTTCTACTGCGGCCATGTTAGAACTGAAAAGTCAAATGAAAGCCATAAAGAAGTGGTGTATTGGTTGTGAAAAATGTCTTATCTGGGTAGACGTGTAGCCCAGTGTGTTTGATCGTTAAGGCCTTCTGTGTGGGTGTTAAGTCTGTATATCCAGTGTTGTTGTTCTAATTTGAACAGTCTGTTAACAGTAGAGAAATTGCTGGTTTCCGAGTGTAGTGTTTCGGTAATGGACCATTTAAGGTCATTGTGTTCATGTGAGTGTTCCAGGTAATGTTTGACAAATGGTGCCTGAGTGTATTGGTTGTCAATTTTGGATCTGTGTTCAGTATGTTATATATGGCATTTTTAGTTTGGCAAGTCGTATGGACCAATGTACTTTATGTGCAAATTATACTATCGTACATGTGAACTTGCATGCCGCATAATGTCCACATGGGAAATGTACCGTTGGGACGGTCGTGATACATCCCGATGATCTAAAGATATGGGGTTCACTTTTGGCTTGCTGGTGTGGAGCTCTTACCAGCTTATCCTCTTTGAGGGAAAATACTAATCTAGAGCCAGATATGTTGGACAGTTCCAATGAAGTCCAGATTTTGTGAATATGTTGTCTCATAGCTGTTGTGTTCCTTGAGAACATTGTGACACAGGCACAAATTGATGTTTCAGTATTCTGTGTGTTGGTATTTAATAGGTATTCTCTGTCTGTGTGCCACACTCTTGGGTCGATTGTGTTCAATACGCATAAAAGGTATCCCATTTGCAAAAAGATGGTAATCATGTTATAAGCTTGTTCAAGATAGTCTGTTCCTAATGAACAATTGTACCGTAGCCTGAGAAATTGGCTATACAGGTGGTTGTCTCTCAGGGGCTAGGGGTGTTGGTTGGAATAGTGGAGCAGAGTGTTTCTGTCAGTAGGTTTCCTGAAGACGGTGGTGTATAGTTTATCACCAGTATGTGTCACTAGGAGGTCCAGAAAAGGGATCTCAACCGAACTGAAATGCATAGTGAGTTCGAGGTTTGAATTAAGGCTATTGAGCCAAGTAACACATTGGTGTAATAGGTCACTGATGCTCCTACATATTAGAACATTTGTGTCTATATAGCGATGCCAACAGGCAATGTTCAGGCTCAACTGATGATCAGTGAAAACAAATGTATCCTCAAAAGCTCTCATGAAGAGGTTGTCTTTGCTTGGTGTGAATGCTGCACCCATTGTGGTACATTTTATCTGGAGAAAGCAGTTGGGGCCAAACATAAAGACATTTATTTCCCAAAGCTATTTTCAATAACTTGATTAGAAATTATGTAGGTACTGTGTGTGCTGCAGTGTGTGAATTCAGGTCATATCTTGCCACGTCCAGAGCCTCTTCTTGAGGGATGTTGGTGTAGGGTGCTGTAACGTCCTATGTGACCAGAAAATGTGTCTGCTTTTAAGGGGTGACCCTCTATGAGTTTAATAGCTGCCCTGGTGTCTTTCAGGTAGGCTTTGGTCTGATACGTAAGGGGTTTGAGAGAAAAAGTTGACATATTGACCAATGGGTTCCAATATAGAGCCACATAGAGAAACTATGGGTCTACCAGGTGGATTGGTGGCATCTTTATCAATCTTGGGAAGAGCGTAGAACCGTGGAGCTCAAACATCATGGGGTGCGAGAAATCGCGCTTCCCTCTCTGTCAGGAATTCTTGTTCGATGTCTTTTAGAAGAGTCACAATATTCTCGGTAGGGTCCCTGTCGAATAATGCATAGTGGGACTGATTAGACTAGAAATTGTGAATCATTTGTTCATATTGAATTTTAGCCTGAATTACTGTTCCTCCCCCTTTGTCAGCTGGCTTAATTGCGATTTGGTCATTGTTAATGAGGGATAAAAAGGATGTTCTTTCTTCCCTGGATAAATTATCTGGTGTGTAAGATATTTTTACGTTAAGTCTTTGAGCGTCTCTAAGCATGAATCTTGTGGTATAAAAGTAGACTTGTCCCGGATGCGAGTAAACAGGGCTTGTTGGTCTGAATCTTTAGTTGTGAAGGAGACTTTGAGTCTAAGTTTGCAAAAAGTCACAGAGCTCTAATTCTGTCTGTGATTGGGTAATTGATTGGGTGGGTACAAATGCTAGTCCCCCATGAGGTCGGGGATTCAGAGTTGATGAGGATAAACTTAAAGACTGGTGAGGTCACCTCGCGTAGGCCCTTATTCTGGTGTTGAAGGAACCATGTTCCCCTTGGTTTTGGGGCTGTTTTAGAATTGGAGGTTGGTGGCCTCTGGTGTGTCTGCATCCTAAAAGGGCTGGTTG
Organism: Ambystoma mexicanum; assembly: GCF_040938575.1. Classification (NCBI taxonomy): domain Eukaryota; kingdom Metazoa; phylum Chordata; class Amphibia; order Caudata; family Ambystomatidae; genus Ambystoma; species Ambystoma mexicanum. Next base: position 313,134,513 of record NC_090928.1, read on the forward strand.
TTAGAATAGGATGTGTCTGCGTCGTCAGTGCTATGACTAGAGTTGCTGGAGTCCGAGAAGTAGACCTAATCTTTCTTGTTGGGGTAAAGAATCTTGAGACAGACAGGTGAAGTCTGGGTTGACATAGCACACACATGGTTCGAGGCAGGAACCAAAGCCCAGAGCTATTCCTCTGTGCCTGGGTTGCTGTGAGACCCAGGCCATGGTCTCAGAGGTTAGGGTGAGTCGTTATTCTGCCACCCTAAGCCTGGAAGGATGCCAGAGAGCACTTCCAGGGCTGCCTTGCCCAGTAGGAAGAATCCTGAGTACCAGTGTCTCATCGGGCTGGACGACTTTTTCTTTGGGATAGGTGAAGGGAGAGTCTTGTACCCTTGTTGGAGTCTATATCTTCACCTCTATATAGGAGGATTTTGGGCATACTGTACCCAAATAAACAACCAGATGAAACCTTCTTCTTCTGATGTCCAAAGATGATTCAACTAAGGGGGTGCTAATCCACTTTTATTGTCAATTTGCCACTGTGTATTGTTTAATTTCGATCCTTCTGTAAGAGTCCTAGCCTGGCAGCTGTGACATGTGTATTTTCCTGAAGTTGTCAGCCCTAGAGGGCTTTCAGTTCAGGAACTGTGGAGGAGGCACCTGAAATGTGAGTGGTCTAAGAAATGCAATGATGGTGGAGCCCTTCTCTTGGCTGCAACTACTCTCTTGGGCTACTCGAACTCCTCCCACTTTTGTGTCTGCCCTGCATCAAAGGGCCTCCCGCGATTACCACCCCAGTGCATAATCCCCATGTTCATGGCAGGGATAACTTTTGAAGTACTGATCACCTGCCACTCATGTGGTATTTCCTGTCCTCTTGGGAATGTGACAAGCCTTCCTAGAGAGAACACAGAGGAGTTTCTGGGCTGGACCAAATGGTTTGTTTCAGGTACAAATCCAGGCAGAGACAGCACAAAAGGCCCTGAGAACTGAATGATTCAACAGTAACCAGGCTGACAATAAAATGGCACACACATGTTAGCCATTATCATTGTTTATTTCCATAGATCAGCGGATCAAGCCAGATATGGTTTATATTTAATAATAAATGTTCCAGCGGACCTTGGGGGGTGCACAATCATATATATTTTGGGTCAGAGTTGCCGATGGTTAAAGATAGTCCCTGGCTGCTGGAACTTTGGGTTCCAGCAGGATGCTTGCAGGAAAGAACGTTACTCTGAAATAGCCATGTTGCTAACTTGGCAGCTGATTGGGTGTCATGCAAACATACTTTTTAGCATGGAGCATTATGAACGTGAGATCTGATTGTCAGATCTCACTTTCTGAGACATATTTTAGTATTTTAGTATTTTATTGGGATGTATCTAGCACTTTAGGCAAAGCATTGCACAATAAATACAAAAAGGGTACAAAATGGGAAGTAGCCAATATAAGACATGTAATCAGAAGGCAGCTAGTGGAGGTAAGAGACGAGAGTAAATTAGCTTTAAGGTGAGAATGAAAAATGTGAAGAGAAGGACGAATCTCTAGTGGAAGAGAAATACAGATTTTGGGGGCAAGAAGGGAGTACAATCGGAAGCGAGAGGGAGCACAGGGGTGATGGGGAAAGGGGGAAGATATTTGGAATGAAGAGGCTGAGAGGGAGAGATCATAGAGGAGAGATAGGCTGGGGCAAGACAATGATACTTAAATAAAATGCAAATAATGTGAAATAGGAGCTGAGAGCTGGAAGGAAGAGAGAAATGGAAAGGAGAGAAAGGGTTACAGGGGACCAGGTGTGGGTAACTAAAAAAGAAGACGAATTGCAGAATTAAACACAGAGCGGAGCAGGGTGAGATGGGAGGAACGGAGGCCAGCTAAGAGGGAAGAACAGTAGTCAAGTCAAGAAAATATAGAAGAGGTGATAAGGCAGGATAATGGCCAGGATAATACAAGCTCAGGCTAGTACACCCTCACAGATGGAACTCTGTCACACCTGTACAGTTCAACATGTGAATATTGTTTAGGTACACTTTAAAAACAGGTTTTGTCAAAGCAGATGGCATTAGACACAGTGAACACGTCACACATAGCCTTGATTGTAAGTCTTTTTTTACTCTGTATATTACTAACATTGTTTCTTCAAAAACGTACTTCCAGGCCTTTGTGGATCTTTTAAAGTAATTGCCGGGGATGTATGACCCAAATAGTACTTACTGAATTCATACTTATGTATATATAAAAAAGAAACAATAAACAACTACAAATGGCAAAACTATTGGCTTTGCCAATGCTTGTTTACATTCATCATCATCATCATTGAGGAACAGTATCCTTTGCCCAATCCTGACACCTGTGTAATATTCAGGTATTGGTCACTTCAACCAGGAGTAGAAGGCTGAAGAAACAATTATGTTAAAGCAAATGGAAGAGAAAGACAAGATATATTCCATAAAGGGTCTGTAAGCGCTTATATGCAAACAGACACCTCTTAGAACCTTTAACTGGTCAGGCGACATGATATATGCTATTGTAAAAGGCAGTGACAGTAAAGCACTGAAAACAACATGGGTGCTCCGAAACTTCTGAAGCACACGTTGCAGAGAACATGTAGTCTGAACCTGAACTTTATCTAGGGGTCAACATTTTTCAAAATATAAAAAAGGACGGGACACAAACATAAGGATAGGACCATAGTTTGACAATGACCAACCACGCAGCCATTGTGACACTGGTTCAGTTCGCCATTAATCTTCAAGGAATCCTACATCCAATTCCATGTGCAGCGAGTAATTAGGGGCAGCTCTAGGTACGATATGATATATGATATGACATGATATAGTTTATTTATATCGTGCTCATACACAAGTGTTTCAGAGCGCGACCAAGCAAAGGGAGAGAACAAGGGAGAATGAAAACAATGATTTTACTAGGGCCAGTGACATTAAGAACACGCACGTGCATGGAAAAGGGGGAAAGTGCGAGGAAGGGGGAGAAGTGGAAAGTGCGGCACAAAGGAGAGAACAGAATAAATAATAAGTGCAATAAATAAATATAGGCAAAGGCAAGTGCGTGATTTGCCAGATAGAGTATATCTGATAAGTGCAGAAGAGAAATGGGGATTGTATGGGTACAGATACAGATCCCAGTGCAAGGGGTGGCTCGGAGGCAGTGCAGGAGGGTGAGCAGGTGCCTGGGCCGGAAGGACAGAGGTTGGCCAGGAGCATGGAGCCAAGAGAGAAAACAGATCAGCAGGGGAGAAGAGGGGCAAAGGCGGAAGCGAAGAGGAAGGTCTTGAGGTGCTTCCGGAACCGGAGATGGTTCTCCTCAAGTTTCAACGTGGCCGGGAGGCTGTTCCAAACGGAGGCACCCGCCACAGACAGAGATCTGCCCCCAGCTCCTTTCTTTGAAAAATGACTGACCCTGAGGGAGTTAAGAGGATCGAAGGACTCAAAAGGGGCTTGAGGTGGCCCCTAAAGCTTTTTGAAAAACTCATTTGATCTCACTTGGCACTCCAGCATATTACAGTATCCCCAGAGTGAGGCGGCATAATTAGAGGCAGCCATTGTTTGTGTCTGAGATACCTTGGATATCATATTAAGAGCTTTGCCTTTACACATTAGTTTGGCACTGGTTGTTCCTCCTATGCCTTGCTTCATCCTTATTGGCTGTGTTTTCTTTAAATATAAGCAGCACGAGTCAGGTCCCTTGAAAAACGCTATCCAACATAATCACATTCATGCCCCCTCGGAATCACTCAGCAGTTGCTGATCATTTTGCGCATCGTGACACTTTTTACCTCAGCCACAGGCTATAAGTGCGGATTTCTTGCAGCATTTACCTTTAAATCGAGGTTGTTCGTAAATCGTGTATAAACAACATTTGGTTTTTGCAGCGCTCCGGGTGTTGTTGCATTGAGGACTGCGTCATCCGCATGAGCTCAGATGGGAAAAGCCCTATTTCCCAATCTAGGACAGTCTGTGTTTGCTTCCAATAAAGGGCCTAATTCACAGAAGCCTTTTATAATGGCAAAACCCCATTGGAAAACGGTCTGTGAATCAGGGCCAAAATGTTAAACATGTAGTCCGTTTATGTGAAGCGAAAACTATAAGTGGGCCGGGAGTCCTCGTTGACGCGCCCCTAGAATGACTATTAAAATAGCCAGTGCTATGTCCGCGGGCCTTGGTCCCCACTTAACACGCATGCCTGATGATCCGTATGTATGGGGCTGTTTAGGAAATCCGGCGGGCAATGCAAAGACCTGAGCACGTCCCATAGGTCTTTGTTTTTCAGGACGCGTTTGCTGAGGTGGGACTTGCCCTTTACCCCCAGCAATGATCACGCTGCAGAAGTTGGACCCTTAATTAATTCAAGCCTTGATTATGCCAATGCACTGGTTGCCGGCCGGCCGGTGGATCCACTTCGCCACCTGCAGACTGTGCAAAATGCAGCTGCCCCCCCCCCCCAATCTGCAAGCGCTCTTAGTTCTGTAGCACTTCCGACGCTCTTCATTTGTGTAGCGTTTAATGTGTTATACATGGTATCTAAGTGCCCGCACCGACTATTTTGTACTCAGTAATTCACTGCATTCTGAAAATAAGTGTGCTTGCTTTGGTCATCCCTGACACTAGCAGTAAATCAAGAGGCAACAGCAGATTCTCGATTTTCGCTCCACCCGGAACTTCCTGCCAGTTCATTTTCATTCCCGCCCCTTTTCCGGTAGCAGTTAACAATGTACCTTTTTAGCAAAGGTTGTTTGGGATCTTTCCTTCCTTCTCTCTGTGGCCATTGGATTTAATTGTCACCTGCGCTGAGATGCAGTTTGCTCTGCTCGGGGCGTGATAATGATATGATATGGCATGGCATTTATAAGGCGCCTATACACAAGTGTTCCAAGGCACCCTGGCAAGGGAGGGGGAACAGAGGGAAGACAGAGACAACGATTTTACTAGGCCCAGTGACATTGAGATTGCACAAGTGCAGGGGAGGAGGGGGGAAGTGCGAGAGGGGAAGGAGGGGTGGCAGCCCAGTACATAGGATAACAAAGAATAAATAAAAAAACAAATGCAATAAAAAAGAAGTGCAGCCAAGTGGTGGCAAGTGCATGGGAAAGTGCAGGTGTCAGGTGCTGGTAGGGAGCGGTAGGGATACAGAAACAGCCCCCAAGTGCAGGGGAGCACCTGCATGTGCAGGTGGGCAACTGGTGGGGCGGGGACCTGCACCCGAGAACAGAGGGTAGCCAGGTGACCAGTGCAATTTCAGATTCAGCCAGGAGTTATAACCCTCATATCAAATCAGATCAAGGCATGTCAGGGAATGGACTGGTATCTCTATTTTTTCTGCGAGACCCGCCGTGATTCGTAGCAACTTGGCAGTTTTGCAATATCCTTATAATGTTCAGTTGGTGGTACTTCATCCCATAGATAATCTTGTATTAACTTTGCTGCATATCCCAGAAAGAACCCTAACTTGCCCAGCCTGAAATCTAGAGCTGCTCCATTTCCCAGTTTGCGAGAAGAAAATTGGTTGCCTAGGAAAATAATAGAATTACTTGAGGCCCAGGCCCAAAATGCATTGGCGCTTGTAGAATAAAATGAGATGAGGTGCCTAAAACAAGCAAGCGTAGCCTCTGCCAGACTATGTTGTAAAAACAAGTAAAGCCAGTACTGTCAAAGCCAACAGTTTGGGATTTGCTGAAGGAAATTCCTTAGGAAGAAACTGCCTCCTCCAAATACCCATTCATGTAGAGCGAGGAGGGGGCCGGTATGGCGGGAAGGCGCACTACCACAAGAGCAACATCATGAACTGGTGACACCATGGGAGCAGGGTCGCACTGGCCTATAGGCCAATGTCCAAAATACCAGCTGATGATATGGGCCAATTTATTTGGCCAGAATAGGCCACTTTTCTGACCAGAGTGGGACAGTTTCATAAGTTACTACCCTAGCTTTAACCAATGTTGCTAAGCAAATACAGAAATACTCAACCAGCATGTTCTGAAAAGTAATGAAGTGTAATGTGTAATTGGGGGCCAATGTTTTATTGGTGCCTGGACCGGGAGTGGAGTGCAGCATCCCAACAATCCCCCTGTCCAACCCCACCTCCCGGGGCTCGTGCCTTTCAGTGTGTTCTGCCAGCTGCATGCTACATGCCTAAGGTCCCAAATAAGATTTCGAAGTGCTAGTGCCTCACTCCCTTTTATTTGTAGGTTGGGAGTGAAATGATTTTTAGGGAGTAGAAAAGTCATTCCAATTTCCAATGAGGTATTTTCTAGGCAACTATACGTGTTTGAACTCTAAAACTGAGCTCCTTTTGTAATCAATACTTACTTCGAACTAATAATTCATACACATTAAATGATGTATATTTAACTTAAAGTTGCAGGAGTATACAGCGTACAGGGGACGTTTACTGAGCAAGCCTTCTGACTGAAATCAGGCTTTCTAATTATGCGAGCGTATCTTTCTAAGCACAGACTGACTTGATCTCCCATCCGGTCCTGGTCAAGCATCTCTGTAGATCTTAAATTCCAGTCACTGAATGGAGCCTGTTCTGCTGCTTTGGGTAGCAGTGGGATACTGATGGCAATGGATGGGAGGTATATTTCAGCCCTTGTCACGTTGAACCTGTTGCAGTGAGATACTGATGGCAATGATTAGGAGGTATATTTCAGTCCTTGTCACGTTGAACCTGTTAGTATCCTTGAACACCTTTGACCATAGCAGGTTATTGTTTTATTGTCAGGACCTGACAGATCATTGTGAAACTATTCATAAATGCATGTACTAATTTCTGGAGGTCAGTACCTAGCAGGTGAGCGTGGGCCTCTATGCTTCGCCGGTGGCTCCTGTCCCCTGTGGGGTTTCCACTGGGTTTGGTCCACTCGCTCTACGTATGTCAGAGAAAGTTGCCCGCTTGAATTTGCGTGTGGAGACTTGTCCTGCAGTGCCATCGATATATTACTGACACTCATATGTATTTCTCCTTCTAAGGCAATGCCTCGCATCATTGACAATCACTTTAACTGAAGTGGCCATTTGAATGGTGGCAAACTGACTTTAGTTGAACCTGGAGTAAACATTGTGGGTTCTGAAAGGCCACTGTAGTTAGGCCTCTACATCAACTCTAGCCCACCTCGCACTACTCCGCCCACCTACCTCACGCTTACCTACTCCAACAACTCTACCTCACCATTCTCTACTCCATCCATCCTGCCTGGCCTGACCCAGTCTGCCCCACTCAACTGATCACATCCCTCTCCACCTCTACTCAACCTACTTAACACTCACATTACCCCGCCTTAGGCCCACCCACCCAACCTCATCCAACTCTACCCCACCATACCTCACCTCTGTCTACCCTCACCCACTGTACTACCCACCCCACTGTACCACAATGTATCTCACTCTTCCTCAATACCACTCACAGCCCACTCTGTTCACATTGGCCATACCTTAACCCTCTCAGTTCCCAATACCTCACACCTCTCTTCCCTCACCTACTCTGACCTAATCAGCCCTCACACATCTTTCCGCACCCGCTCTACTCTTACCCACCCCACTTCACCCTGTTAGTGTTTAGCCCTCCACCCACCCTATCTCACACCTCTCTAGCCCTACCTCCACTACCTCAACCTTGTCTACCTCACCCATCCTAACTCACCCACTCTACCTCAACCACTGCACCCCACCAATCATATCTCTCCTCACTCTATTGCACCCTCCCTTTCTCATCCCACTCTACTGCATACCCTACCCTACTCTCTGTCCATAACCCTACATAACCACAGTCTAGCCCCACCCAACTTACCTCACTGAACCCTATTCCCACCCATCCTACTTCATTATACCCTACTCTCCTCTTCCCCACTCACACCTCATCCCATTCTACCCCCAACAACCCTGCCTCACCTCAAACTACACCCAGGCACCCTACCTCCTCCCGCCCTACCTCACCCAACTCTACACCCAACCACTCTACCCTACTGCACTTAAACACTACCCCATTCTACACAATCCTCCCTCACCCATCTTTGTCCCCACCTACTTCACCCACACCTCTCTTTACAACCCACCCACCTCTACATCCACCCATCTCGACCTTCACCACACTACTTCACCCTGTGTGTGGGCAGATACCACCCACTCAACCTCTACCCCTCTCTACCCTACTCACCATGCCTCACCCATCTCTACCGCCACCGACCCTACCTCATCCAACCTACAAATCAGCCCTCTCTGCCGCGCCCACCCTACCTCACCCCACCCTACCTTTCATTAACCCATTCACCTAATCGCACCACATTGTACCCCCACTGACCCTACCTCCTCACACTCTAAGCCAAGCATTCAATCTTAGCCATCTCCAACCTACTCTTCCTCTCCTCTCTCTACTCGCATTTATCTTAACACAACAACCAACTCTAACCCACTCTTCACCCATCGCATTCTCCCTCTACCCGCACTATCTCACTGTTGACCCTCCACGTGTGCCAGCCTACCATACCTCACCCCTGCCTTCCCCCACTACCCATCCTATCTCACTGCAGCCTTCCCCTACCAGTCCATAAACCCTAGCTAACCCCTGCCTGCCACCACTCACCCTACCTCACACAGGTCTATCATACCCACCCCTGCTTATGCCTCCCTCCCTTCGTCCACTCCTGATCCCTCCCACTTTACCTCGTTGCTGCCCATGCCACCCTTGCTCATCGCTGAAATCAGTACAATTACTTTAAAAGTTGCAAATGGGCCTGCATGTTAGTGTTTGCTGACAAATAACAATAGCAATAAACATAGTAAAAAGACTTGCATAAGCCACAATGATATCATATGATAGGATTTGGCATTTATAACGTGCCTATACACAAGTGTTTCAAGACGCGACAAGGCAAGGGAGGGCAAACAGAGGGAAGACAGAGACAACAATCTCACTAGGCCAGGTGACATTGAGATCATGCAAGTGCAGGGGAGGGGTGGAGGGAAAAGTACAGGGGAAAGGAGGATGGGGCAGTGCAGTACATAGGATAACGGTAAAATAAATAAAAACAATAAATAAAAAGTGTGGCCAGGTGGTGGCAAGTGCAAGTGCAGACATGAGATGTCAAGTGCTGGTAGGGGGCTGTAGGGATACAGAGACAGTCCCCGAGTGCAGATGTTGCCAGGGGGGCAGTGCAGGAGTGCAAATGGCACGGAGGGGACCTTGGCCCAAGATCAGAGGGTAGCCAGGTAACCAGTGCAGTTTCAACTAGGAGATCAGCAGGGGAGAGGAGGAGATAAGCCTGTCTACGGCCTCGATTACCAACGTTATGTGGCTGCAAACACCAACTTACAGACAGGTTTGGCAATACTGGCTAAGTAGATACCAGGGGCCCAATTAAAAAATATTTGCTCTGGTGTAAATCAGGAGAGGCCCTGAGTATCCCAGGTTTGCTCCTGCTACCTTGTACCCGATTCGCAAAGCCTAAAACTAGAGCAAATCCAGAGCTGCATGCAGAATCCGCGAGACGCCCTTTTGTGAATCTTTGACAATCATGTCTGCACTTGAGCAATGAAACGTGTTCCGGGAAAATCCAGATCTGCTCCAGTTTTGCGATTTGTGAATAAGGTACAAGGTCGAAGGAGCAAATCCGAGATGCTCAGCACATCTCCTGATTTGCTCCACCGCAAATGTTTGTGAATCAGACTCCACATATTTACTGTATTCTTACCTAGAAATGCAAAAATGCAATACAGAACTGCAAATGGTAAAAATATTGGCTTTGCCAATGTTTGCTCCATTTGACCGTCGCTGTTTAAAGTTGTTTTTCAGAAAGGTTCTTTTGCAAATTTTAGTTTGTGCAGTGTTTAATGTACCCTTTATCTGGGCCTTTACCCCTTAAGTGCCAAGGACAAGTATGCTCGTCCTTTTTGCATAGACTTGCATAATAGTCTGGCACTTAAGTGTACAATTTGATTGATTGCTCTGAGGCATTGTTCACGGCTTTTGGCTTTTTATTTACCAATCTCCAATTTCCCCACAATGCAACCTTCCTTTGCTTCGAACGGTGAAGAGGTTGACATAAGATACATTGTTTTCCCAGTTGGTTACACTTTTCTGAAAACTGCAACGCAAGCGCTTGAGAAATTCTTAGACTCACACAACTGCTGAGTTGAAAGCACACACATATGCATCTTTGTCTCCAGTGCCCTGCTGTGCCATGGGAACTAGCTGGTGTGAAATCCTTTAGTTTTCTTTCCTTGTTGTTCCTCTGGGAAACTTGCTTCATTTGTGATAATCTTGATCAATAGGGCCCATATGTTCTGAGTCTGTTTTTTTCTTTCTTTTCTATCTCTTTGAAGCAGCTGTGATTTTTGCGTCTTTTAATATTGGAATTCTAGTTTCCACATGGCCCTTTGTTGTTCCCAGAGGGCGGGATGTTTTCCCACGTCGACTGGTATATTTTCCATAGGCTTCTTCTTGTTTAACTCACAGCGGTCATTTTATTTACACGAGGACCTGCGAGGTTTTAGGAATGTTCTGCATAAGCACATATTGCTGGACTTTGGCTGTCGCAGTTTCCAGAAATGCGTTGCACCTGAACCGAGGCCTTTTGGATAGCAGTGCAAGGCACGTCCCTGAGATGAAGGAGGATAGATAAGTGGGCGCCCGTCATTCCCAGGCCACTGCTCACCAATTGATGGAACTCTGGCACGTGCGCATGAAGGCAATTATCTATGTTTTGGAGCCAGGATCGTAAAATTCCTGGGCCATGCCAAGGTCAGTCATTCATTGTGAAAATAATATTAAGACGGAGAAAGGGTTAATGAGAAGCACAGACAATTGTTGGAGGTTTTGCTTCTTTTTGGGACAAAACAATACAGTATGCTAAATTAACTAAATATTAATACATAATGAACACAGTGTGCCAGTGTGCACAATGAACACAGATGCTATAACTAGGCTGGCCTCAAATCACAAACTATTTCCCACTTGCGAGAAACAAGCTCTGGCGCAAGGTGGGAAAACGACAATTTATGGTCAGAGTAATTTACAAAAGAGGCCTTTCTGCTTGCAGACCGGCCCACGTGGACAATGCTCAGCTTGTTGGCATGTAGGGGTGTGAAAGAGTGACCCTTATTCTGAAATGGGTGTGCTTTGGACTGCTTGCCTTCTACATAACCATTCCACTGGGTATAGCCTGCCCAGCTACCTGGCAGGCACATGGGGATGTGCAAAGCAGACAGGGGCCCTCATTACAAGTCTGCCTGTCTGGAAATAAGGGTGCCAGTAGCAACTTACAGGCCCCCTTTATGGACCAGCAAACTGCAAGACCTGCCAGGCTCATCGGCCCCAGTAGGCAGAGTTGTCATGGAAACACTGACACCAGCACTGTTACAAAATACGGCGCCTGACGTCCCGCTCCACCGGGACTTGCATGTCCCAGTAGCACCCGGAAGTCAGGTGCCAGATTCGGTGTTACGAGTCTGGCGGCAACCTGCCGGTAGCACCAGCGGGTTACAGTCAAATTCGTAATGAGGCCCTACAACGGTGCCTGCAGCGCCGTTGCGCGTGACAGGTCTGACCTGCCTGGCACAACGGCCACAGTAGGCACAGTTGCCATAGAAGCACTGAACGGTGCTGGTGCTTCCAAGTCCCCATGTCCATGGAGTCCTATAGGACTCCATGGGAATGAGGACTAACATTTTCCGCTGCCTGATATCCTGGGCCTCCGGGACTTGTAATGTCCCAGTGGCACCGGTATCTCAGACGGCAGAAACGGTGTTAGAGTCTGGTGGCAACCCGTGGGTAGCACCGGAGGGTTGCCGCCAGACTTGTTATGATGCCCAGGGTCTCCTCAGACCCTTGCATGCATTGAAGAACGGGACTAGAAACCATGAGTGTTCCTAGTCCATTTTTACATGTCTACCCTTGCAGTAGCGGTGGAATTTAATAAGTGCATACCAGCCGTCATACCTCTCACACAACGCATATATGCATAAACAGGCATGGAAGCTTTACATGACGGTGTGTACCCACCCATCATTCCATCTCGTTCCCTGTCAAGCACAGTGGTTTCTTTCAGAGATGCTGTCACTACGGCACCCGCATTGTGTCGAGGCTTAGAACAGATACCCATGCAATATTCACCCCCCACCCGGAAACAGACACACACAAAGACGCACATGAAACACACTGTAACAATACTCAATAGTAATGGGGACCAGCATCCTAGTCCACCGCTTAAAAGTACCATTAATACAAACAAGATCAACATTTCTTGACAACCCTCTCATGAGGCTAATCCCACAGCTAAGGTACACGAGCAGTTATCGATGCATTGGAAGTAAGCACCCCAGCGTAGCAGAGAAGAATAACAGGGCATTCTTGCAACATTGACTCTCCATTCCTTCCCTTGGGATTCAACAGGTAACCAACCAATGGAAGACTGAGTTATTAGAGTCTCCTCCCACTGCAATAACTGTAGTGGCAGCACTCAGGTCAGTCTGTGCCTCCAATTCTGCACCGCCAAGATTAACATCCAGCGCCAGTCTCATAATTGTGGTGTGCCACTCCTGTGGGGATAAGGGTCCCTCCAAGGGCTCATGCTAATGTCATATGCTGTGACCACGTGAATAAAAGGGATGAGCCGATTTCGGCTCATCAGTTGATGCCAACTGACTCCTGACTGCTGTGTCTTCTTCCTGCAACGCGATGCTGGCGCTGCGTAGCAGGCAGAGGGCCTGCTCCTGCAAGGCCCTCTACGGGACACTGCCCCTGCTGGACAATGCTGTCCCTGATGTCCCCTACTATTTTAGCAGAGTCCGTGCTGGGCAACTGTGCATGTATATGCCGGTGCCCAGGGGCGCCGAGTACGGGGGGGCTCTGGGGTCCGAGCCCCCTCCGGCAAAATCAAGTCGGAGCTGTGCCCCCCTGGCCGGAGAGAAGTGATGCAGCATCGATGGCCCTTTCCATCGATACTGCATCACTTCTCTCCGGCCGGGTAAAAGTGCGAACATGTCCGATTAAGCCCTCCCCTCTAGGACTCATATTGGTGTATGGTCCTGGATGGGAGGGCTTAGGGTATTTAAACTGGGGGGGCGCGCCCCTCTGGTGGGCCGCAGCCTCATGCCCAGATGGGCGCGCATCCACAGTTTGAAAAGAAAAAAAAAAGAGGAAAAATTACCAAAGTATCGGGCTGTTGCTTCATCAACAAGCAGCAGCCCGATCCACGGCCCCTGCCAAACATGCTTAGTGCGACAGGGACCGGGCCTTTGTGGGGCCTGGGGCTCCATTAACAGCCTATTTATGAAGACAAAAGAAGGTGTGTGCTTTTTATTTTCTTCATGAATAGGTTCCTAATGGAACCTGAGGCCCCACAAAGGCCCGGCATCTGTCGCACTATGGGTGGTGGCAGCAGGGTAGTTTCTAGCCCATTTGGTGCCCAGGGTGAAACACTAGGAATGCGCCCCCCCACCTCGTGCCCCACTCATACCGCACCCCACTCCCACCGCACCCCGCGCGCCACTCCCAAACTCAATATAACACTGCACAACATTGGGACACGGGGACCAGTGGGGGCACAACAGTGGGACACAGGGACCAGTGGGGGCACAACAGTGGGACACGGGGACCAGTGCGGGCACACATTGGGACACGGGGACCAGTGGGCGCAGGGGACCAGTGGGGGCACACATTGGGACATGGGGGCACAACATTGGGACACAGGGACCAGTGGGGGCACAACACTGGGACACAGGGACCAGTGGAGGCACACATTGGGACATGGGGACAAGTGGGGGCACACATTGGGACATGGGGACCAGTGGGGGCACAACATTGGGACACGGGGACCAGTGGGGGCACACATTGGGACAGGGGGACCAGTGGGGGCACACATTGGGACACAGAGGGACATGGGGACCAGTGGGGGCACACATTGTGGCACAGGGACCAGTGGGGGCACACATTGTGACACAGTAGACCTGTACAAGTGAATTTACACTTTTGCATAAATAAATTGAATAGAATGTTTTTTCTTTTTTTTAATATATATTTTTTGTTCTTATTTAAATGTTAAACCATGGTAAATTTGTTAATGTTCACCCAGGTATATATGTATGGAATGTCTATTTGTCACTGTAAATTTCATGTCAGTTTGATATCATAATTTTCCTTTTCTGCTTTTGTGAAATAAACTTTTTGAAAATGTCTTTTCAATTTGGTTTTATATTGTGCTAGATTTCTATCTGATTATCTTAGTTTGCTTTAAGGAAGAATAATTAGGATATCTTTCTTTGGATACCATGTAAATTAGGACTATAGCCGATGAATTTATTTTTTACAGCGTTTCAATTTCTTTGTGTGACTATTTGAGGCCCCCTCAATAGCTGTACCACTTTGTTGGGGCAATCCCCTATTTTGTAATTACAGGGACCAGTGGGGGCACACATTGAGACACAGGGACCAGTGGAGGCACACAGTGTGAAAAGGGGACCAGTGGGGCAGGGGACCAGTGGGGGCACACACTGGGACACGGGGGCCAGTGGAGGATACACATTGGGACACAGTGGGGGCACACATTGGGACACAGTGGGACACGGGGACCGGTGGGGGCACACATTGTGGCACGGGGACCAGTGGGGGCACACATTGTGACATTTTTTGGGTGGTGGTGGTGGTACTCCACCTTGCAGCTGTACCTTCTGTTTAGCAAGCATTTCATTCTCCCATCCTAGTTGTGTTGCTCTGCCTTTTGAGGGAGGGCTACTACAACCTGGACGATTATAGAGCAGTGGAGTAAGGGCAGTGATGTCTTACTGGAATGCAACTCGATGGGTTAAATCTCCTTTTTACTTGACTTTAGTATATGCAGCGCATGCTAGCCAATGTTTCCACTGTTCTGCGCTGCGTGCGCCCCCATGCCCGCCCCACGCGCCGTTGCACCAGGTGGGCGACTACATGCAAATTTGCGGTCATATAACTGCCAGTGATGTCACATCCTGTATTTGGGTCCCCCGCTCCCCGGGAAATTCATAAGTCGGCTCCCCTGCCGTTGCCACTGCTTGGCAACTCCGGCTGCATATGCCTTGACCGCCTGGGTGCCCCAGGCCATGATGATCCCCTGTGACCACAGGCTGACATGGTGTTCCCTGTCATTGTGTGCCAACTGGGTGCCCCCAGCAACCATGAGCCTGGACCCCTGTGCCCTGGGGGTCCAGGCACAACAATAATGAGGTTAATGTCTATGTCCCTACAAAAAAAGAGTATTGATACCCCAAAATGTCACCAGCTTTGTCTCCTACCTGATGTCACTGTTGAGCCCTGCACTAATGCGCCTATGACATCAGGTTATGAATTTTCCTAAGTGTCCCAACCAGGCACTCCACATTGCAGTTGACTTCGGCTAACCTTGATATGCATGGCCCGATCACCCGATCAGCGGCACACGAGCAAAGAATACCAGGCATCTAACCTTTATCTTGACCAGACCTTGATCAAATGGGCGAGACCTAGCTTTGCTACATATTGAAATCCAGTGTGGCCATGCAGGCATAATCAGGCTGTGAGGTTCTTTCCTCCAGATGCTGTCTTTCAGGCCCGAATGCAATGCCATTACCAATTGCATGTGAGAGCTCAAGTGACAGTTCAAAAGCATTGGTTCGATGAGGTAATGAAAAAATAATAATAACATGCACAATGCAGCCTACCATGCCTATGAGAGTCAGACCGAGCATCCCCAGGCTTCCCAGGCACCCCCCCGACCCAGGTGCCCAGCCACAGCCACTATTAGTGAACAGATCCAGACCTTAATGTGACAACACACTCCAACCAGTAGCAAGAGTAATATACAAAGCTAATAACATTAACTAATGTGAAGTGAGAATGCTATACTGTGAGGAATTCGACCATCCACACAGTGGTTGTGTGCTCACCTGGGCTTTTTTGAAATGTTTAATTAAATGGAATAAGGGTGGGCAAACCTCAGGAAAATGTGTGGGTCTAATCCGCACACATTTTCCTATGCTCACACCACAAATAAAGCATAGACCCATGTACTCCAGGCTGGACAACGCCTACAGGCACCATCGGTCTCTGTCATATTTAGTTGGAATGTGAAAGCCGAGGAGTGCACAATGTCATCTCCAGTTAGGGGGAGGACCAACCTTCCCCTGCCATGGTCAGCCTGATTGACTATCAAAGGCTCCATGGATCCGGCCTGCTCCTTTGTTAGGCCTGCAGCTGGTGTCAGCGATTATCATACCAACAGGTGGTACTTCAAACAGGCCCACACAGGGCCTTGCTTCAGAGGATAACAATGGAGGCAGGAAACCCAACAATCTTTTATGCACACAACTGTGTCAACCTGAAGCCAGCTCCCACCTCTCAGTATCGATGGCTGTGAATTGGCATGTCTAGGTCTGTTGTTTACAGTAGGCCACCCCGCTAGGGGGACACCATTCATAGGGTACGAGAATGGGGTTTGCAGGAGCCAGAGAGTCTGGTTAACAGGCACCATACGGAGAGGACCATTTACCAGAGAGACTACTTGAACACAACAGACAGAAAGATGGTTGGAACTTAGTAGCACAAGGGAGTGAGCCCAGAGCTTTTTCTGTCGAGATAAGGGTTCAGCCATTTTTGTTCTGGGGCACACCTTGTTCTGTGTTCACCCTTTTACCTTTCCTGTTGCAAAGAACTCTGGTTATGACCTCACGCATACATGAGATTGTTGGCAGGGACCCCAGGACTAGTTCATTAAGGTAGGATTAGCCTAAAACAATCACTGTGAGCCACTTGGCTTAAAAAGAGGGCTGAGCCCCTCTTTTGGCTGATCATTTTATGACTTCACCAGAAGTAACAAAGAAGAACTTAACCTTGGACCCTTGCTGAAGGTACGGTCTGCCTTACATCTTCCGCCAGTGAAGGAAGACCAGGATATCCAAAGAGGTAAGCAAGATTCCTTCCCTAAACCTCTCCCAGGGAACATAGGGAGAAACAGAACTCAGTATCAATTTGGATCCTTACTGGTGTATTAGCAGTGTGGGGCTGATTGATAGTTTAGAAACTGATATTCACCCCATGACCACTGCTACCCCGTATGTTGATTCATCACAGTTAGGGAATAAATTAAGGTGGGGGATGTGGGAAGCTGTGAGGGTCACAAAGGTCAGGCTAAATGCCCCCTCACTCAACGCCACTCATTCAAAACCTTCCCGGTCAATGAGCTGGAAGCAAACTTTGCAGATTTGCCCACCACAGGGAATGCCTCTGGCCTCCTAGAATTATTCATCAACTCTGCTATGAAATGGGTGGACACTCATGCCCCCTAAATTCCATCTGGCCAAAGGCCAAACCATCTGTCCCATGGTACACATCTCCAACAAACTCTCAATCAGAGGCCTAGAGAAACGGTGGCACAAAACCATAACTCAGGAGATCTCACCACCCTCAAATCTGTCCACACAAATTGTAGGATACTTATTACTGATGCCAAAGCTGCTTAATACTCCACCACCATTGTAGCAGCCTCCAACACGAGCAAAGCCCTCTTTGAAGTAGAAACGCATAGTACCATACCCTCACCTGACTCAAGGTACCAGCCACTCAGGAAAAATGCCTTGGAATCTACACATTTTTTATTGAAAAAATAGACAAGATTCGAGAGACCATCAAATCATCCTCACACAGAATTAACATTGACTGTACTCCGGCACACACATGGTGCCTCTGGACGAAATGTTCTCCTCTCTTTTCCCCAGATCTTCTAAAAATGATTGTCTCCCTCAAACCTACTTCTTACTCTGACAATTTAATTTCGGTTTCCATCATTAAGCAATTGACAGGCCCGGCGCTCAATGTGCTCCTCAGCATCATCAATGCCTCCCTCACAAAAGGATAATTCCGGGACACCCTAAAAACTGGTCTCATACCCAGCCATGTGGGGTCTGGGGACGAGGAGAGAGAGAGGAGCTCCAAGGGAGCAGGGGTAGAGGGGGGTGAACATGAGCGAGAAAGTAAAATATTGGTGTATTATTCTTATACAATGTGATATGTAAACTGTCCTGCCTTGGTTTAAAATAAACACATTTTTTTAAAAAAAAACTGGTCTCATACGACCTCTTTAAAAAAAATGACCCAAGATCCAGACAACCTAGCAAACTACCGGCCCATTACGAACTGCCCGTTTATTGGCAAAATCTTGGAAAAAGTAGTTGCTACACAACAACTCGCCAGAATTGAACAACTCTACATCCTAAATGACTATCAGTCAGGGTTCTGCCACAAGTGTAGCATTGAGACAGCCACCATCTAGGTGGTGGATGATTCCCTCCCAATCACAGATACGGGAGATTTATACCTCTTGCCCTCTCGGCTGCATTCAACACTGTCAACCATCGCATCCTTCTCTCCTTCCTTGCTGACAGGATGGGATTCTCTGGCACTGTCCTCTATTGGTTTACCTCCTACCTCTCAGGCAGACAGCAGGTTGTTTAAATGATCTTGTTGCGTTCTAACTGACTCCAGGTCTCCTGCAGAGTCCCCCAAGGTTCCATCCTCTCACCAATCCTTTTTAGTCTTTACGTGGAGCCTTTCAGCACTCTCCTCAAAGATCCGAATATAGAGTAAATAGTGCACAGGACATCATTCATCTTTGCAATTACCTAGCCATCATCCAGTCCTGGATGTCGATTGCCTACCACAAACTAAACCCATCCAAGACTGAGTTCATCCTCATCAGTCCGACTGCTAAAAATAACTTGTCCAACAATGGCTCAATGACATGCGCCTAGAAGGATTTGATCCACAACACTCAGAATCAGCAAAATCCTTGGAATTCACCATAGACAGCAGCCTTTCCTTCCAGAAAGCCAATAAGGTCCAAATAGCCTGGCTCTGAATTCCTACCCTTGGAAAAATCAAACCCTTCATCCTGCCGCAGGACTTCCGGACTGCAGTGCAAGCCCTTGTGGTTTCACACATCTATGGGGGAAATGGTCTTTTGGCCATGGGTCCCAGCTGCTCCTTTGGCTCCCCTAAAAGCATTCTACCACACTGCAGCACATCTGATTACAGGATCATGAAAATTTGACCCAATTACCCCCTTCCTTTACAAACTACATTGACTTGTACTCCAAGCCAGGATATTGTTCAAGACTTCCAGTATCATCTACAAAGCAATCACGAGTAGCACACCAGCGTACCTGGTGGCTAATCTCCACATGTTTGCTGGCACACAGTCCTTGCAAACCAAATTAACTAACCGGCTAGAATCACAACTCGTCCTCAAAGGGAGGACCCGCAAACAATCCTTTTCTTGTCATGCACCCACCCACTGGAACTTGATCCCAGTGTTGGCTCGTAATGCCCCCACCATTATCTCTCAAAACATGGCTCTTTCAACAACACCTGACCAAGGACTAATGCCAATGGACAAACATACCGATGTGCAGACCTGACAGTACTGTGCTACTGTTAAAAGATGGCAGACCAAATGCTGGCTACCCACACTCTGTACACTGTTCCTCTGCTCTTGAGCTAGGTCCACGCTTTAAACAATAAAAAAGTAAAATAACAGTATTTTCTAGCTTGACAGGTAGGGTAGAGTCACTTGTGAAGTCAGTTTTGTATTATTTACAATGGGTTTAGCTGGTTTGGGAGCCCTACACTGAACATTTAGGGCAAGTACAAGATATTGAACAAGTGCATAGAGCACAACTATAGTTATATGCTCTGGGAAACCAAGGAGAGGCGAGATGTTGTTAAAACTGGTACTGCCATGTTGGGCTAAAGCTATCTGAGGTATGATCTTACAGGGGTCTCACAGGTCTACGCTTCTGCCCCCTTTATCGAGTGACCCAGAAACACTTGTCAGTGTGTACAAATCCGTTATCTCCCAGCCGGTTGATACTATTGCCCCACTGACCCTGAGGAAAGCTAAGTGGTCCAAGCATTCTAATGCCTGGTTCTCTCAGGAGCTCCTTGAGCTATGCGCCAAGAAGTGGACAGTGCTGTCCACCTGGAAAGCTAAACCTAATGATGCCTCCAAGGCGGCTTTAAAATCATCTCAAAGGAGTATAAGGCGTCAATAATCAAAGCCAAAGCCACTTCCTATAATACTAGGATAGCAAAAGCTAAATCTGGGACTAAAGACATTTTTTTGCAATTTTTAGAGAGCTGGAGACTCCCATCACCCCACCCCAGACTCTCCTTAAGAATGAAAATTGGTGTAATCTTATCCAATATGCTATGTTGGACAAACTAAATACTCTGCAAGACAGAATCCTTGCACATGAACAGGCTTTAAACCACCAAATAGCTCACTTACAGAGTACCATGACTACTGAACCTGAATATGGTGAATCCAAGCCTTTCGACTTTAAGGACATGATGGAACCAGAAGTCATTGCCCTCCTTAATTCCATTAAACCCACTTACTGCAAAGGGGATGCCTGTCCTGCACAGCTCATCATAGACTGTGCCCCCACCCTGGCCCCCTTCCTTACAGCATTCATTAATGCATCCTTCCAGTCTGGCCATGTCCCAACTGGACTCAAGGAAGCTTGGGTATGCCTTCTCCTGAAAAAACCCTCACTTGACCCTAAGGTCCGAGGGAACTATAGACCCATTACCACAGTTCCATTCCTATTAAAAATACTGGACAAAGCAGCCTATCTGCAAGTCCAAAAAATCATTGGGACTAACCGTCTTCTCGACCTCCGGCAGTCTGGTTTCCGTCCAGGACACGGTACCAAAACTGCATTGTTAGACCTAAAAAATCAAATGGATGACTTCCGAGATGTAGGCACACTTGCACTCCTATTGCTCCTTGATCTATCTGCAGCATTCAACCTGGTGGACCATAAGACACTTTG